>NC_138750.1:12118160-13318160 GCF_965113315.1 Podarcis vaucheri
ATCTTTCACTGTCCACTATGGCAATGCTATGTAGCAAAATTTACATAAGTAATTATGCCATTACATTGTCATTACTTTATTCCACCTCATTCATTTCAGTGCAAAGGAAACACAATGGAAATGGCAAAAGAACGTAATCCATTACATATTGTTTCGTGGACTGAATGCAACGATGGCAGCAAGCACCAATCGTATTCACTGGATTGATTTCTGTTCTGGACATGAGATGAAGAACTCAGCATCGGCAATTTCTGCTCCGGTTTCTGTTTCCGCTGGAATTTTCTTGACATCCTTCCTTCAGTGCTGGTGATGAGGCAACAACTTCCACTGCGCTTGAGAGCAGCCTCTGGTACAGGTCATGTGGCATGCATAGCTCCATAACACATAGCCCTGTCCTCTAAACCTTGCCACCGATTTCCACAATAAAGCAAATAAGATTGAAAACCTAAAGAGTGTTTAAACCATATTCAGTAAAGCATGCCTAGAGACATGGTGCTGTGTCTTCAGCTCTATATCAATGGATCTCCTAAACGGCCTTAGTCCTGTATACCCGAAGGAGCGTCTCCACCCCCATCGTTCAGCCTGGACACTGAGATCCAGCCCCGAGGGCCTTCTGGCGGTTCCCTCATTGCGAGAAGTGAGGTTACAGGGACCCAGACAGAGGGCCTTCTCGGTAGTGGCGCTCGCCCTGTGGAACGCCCTCCCTTCAGATGTGAAGGAAATAATCAGCTATCTTCTTTTTAAAATACATCTGAAGGCAGCCCTGTTTAGGGAAGTTTTTAATATTTAATGCTGTATTGTTTTTAATGCTAGATTGGAAGCCGCCCAGAGTGGCTGGGGAAACTCAGCCAGATGGGCGGGGTATAAATGAATTAATTATTATTATTATTATTATTATTATTATTATTATTATTATTATCATCATCATCATCATCATCATCATCATCATCCTAGGGGAAGGTATTCCAGAGGCAGGATGCTACCCATTAAAAGACCCCATCTCCAATAGCAGCAGCCTAATATCAGAGAGTGGGCAAGCTTGGAAGGTCATCAGTTGATTAACTCAGTATTGGGATGATTATGAAACAAGGCAGTGCTTCAGATGAGGCCTGCTCCAAAGCCATTTTGGCTATTAAAGGCAATTACCAGGATTTCAAATTACCTCATGATTGGAAATAGACTGCCAGTGCAGCTGAATGGCAAAGATGTGAGCCATTCAGCAGCTGCCTTATTTGAACAGATGTCCGTTCTGAGAAGTTCGCAAAGGCAGCCCCACATATAACACATCGCGGTAGTCTAGCACAGCCTGTTTCTACACTAGTCTATATCTGACTAGTGGTCATCACTATTGTTCTTAGTGATCCAGCACCAACAAGACAGTAGCTGTGTAAGACAGAAGTCGCCGTCTCGAAAAGAAAAAGATGAACTGATAAGTCTAAAGCTTGGGGAAATAACTGCAGGTGTGTAGGCGAGAATTAATTGGGAGCAGAAAGTGTGGAAGGAAAGCAGGTTATGGCTGTCAAAGTGCAGAATAAGGGTGTATATGTACAGATGCAAATTTAGAAATAATTGCTATAATTTAAATAGAAGTACAGCACAGCGGGGAAGACTTTGACCAGGCAGCTTGTGTGCTGCCCAGCTGCTAACTGTTGATGGGAAACTTCAAGGCTTCTGCTCTCCCTTGTTATGATTCTTAATGGACCAGACAGCTCTTCAAATGGAAGATTCCTTCCAATACACGACTGCCCTCCGACAGGCCTTCAAATAAAGTACTGCAAACCAGGACACATGGCCAACACAGAAGTGGACAAAGTGAAGAGACAGGGGAGGTAGCCGAGGTGGAGAAGAAGAAGAAGAGTTTGGATTTGATATCCCGCCTTTCACTCCCCTTCAGGAGTCTCAAAGCGGCTAACATTCTCCTTTCCCTTCCTCCCCCACAACAAACACTCTGTGAGGTGAATGGGGCTGAGAGACTTCAAAGAAGTGTGACTGGCCCAAGGTCACCCAGCAGCTGCATGTGGAGGAGCGGAGACACGAACCCGGTTCACCAGATTACTAGGCTACCGCTCTTAACCACTACACCACACTGTTGTAAGTTTGAAGCTAAGGACTAAAAGCCCAAATAACTTGGTTGTTTGTTCACTATACCAATATTGGTAGCATCAAAGGGCATAAGACACTAGCATCATAAGTGCTCAGTCAAACTATGACAGTTAGGTACCATTCGTAGATGCTTAAGCCAAGTACTCTTCTTGCTTCTACCCCTACCTAGGATTTCCATCTGAATAAGAGATTTTGAACTGATGTTCACAGCTTGCAGTAATGATCTGAAAGTCTTGAAAAACTATCATTCCCAAGGATCTTTGCACTAGGAACCTCCTGTTGCTTAGACTTTGGGGCCTAGTGAAGGCTCAAGAAGTAGTTCTAAATCAAGCTAGGGGGAAATCATATATTATCATGTAGTCTGACAAACTCTAATCTCTAGGGAAAATATATCCTTTTCTCCCCAGAAAACCCACTGCCATTACTAATAATATGGAGAAGTATAATAAGATTTACTAGGCAAAGGATACATTTGAATAACCCTGAAAGCCAAATCCTATCAGGGTTATATCCCTACGGTCCCTATTTTCTCTGACCAGCTTATATTTCCTGAGAGCTGGTGTCACCCAGAAATCAAGCAGGATGTAATTATTTTCTGTTTCATGCTTCATCACTACTGACATCTTTTTTTTCTTGAAGCTGCAAAGTCCTACATAGTAACCAGGTCATGTATTTCAATATACATCCATCTCTCAAAGTAAAATGGCTGCTATGAAGACTGATGACTCTCGATTCTTGTAGCAACTTTATATATTGTTGTAGGAATGGTTGCACACCTCGATGGGAAAAGTGATCATTCATCCAAGGACTGGAAGGTAATTACAAATGAATGATGCCCGTTGTTCTGCTATGCTTGGGATATACCACAGAGGAATCTGCAGTAGGTATCATCTATCTCACAACAACCATTCAGTGGGTTCTTATCAGCAGAAAAGCTCACCTATCAAACAATGCTATGGGAGAAAATCTTCTATACAAAGAGAAAGGTATATCAAAACAGGAATGAGTCTTATTGACTTAGCCTCTTCCACTCAGAGTATATTATAAATATATTATTTATACTTCAATTTGAAAGGAGAGCATCTGATAAACAACATTTCATCTTGCACAGAAAAATTAAAGTCGAGATACTGTGAGACCTGGAAATAAACATTACATTATTTGCAGCTTGTAGCCCTCTGGTGGATTCTTCTTGTCCAGTGGAAGGGCTGGTTGAGAGACATAAATGTAGGGATGCTTGAGGTATTTGATCTTCGTGAATTCTGATATCAATTGGCCTGATCAACACACCCCAAACTAATGTGAGCACCAGAACTTAGTTTTCCACCACCTTTTGCAGTGAATGTTCTAACACATCAAAGAAATATAACACAACATTTTATTTAACAATGTGTATTTTAAGGGGTGGGGGGAAAGACACTTCAGAGAACTGCTGTTCTTTTAGTAAACTTATTAGGGAGAATTTCACATTAAAGGACATTTAAATACAGGTGGCAACCATTTTGTGCATGTTCAAGTGATACATGACAGGCCGACGTGTGAGCCATTTTGGACCCGGAAGAAGAAGAAGAAGAAGAAGAAGAAGAAGAAGAAGAAGAAGAAGAAGAAGAAGAAGAAGAAGAAGAAGAGTTTGGATTTGATATCCCGCTTTATCACTACCCTTCAGAGACTTCAGAGAAGTGTGACTAGCCCAAGGTCACCCAGCAGCTGCATGTGGAAGAGCGGGGAAGCGAACCTGGCTCACCAGATTACGAGTCCACCATGCTGGAAGAGGGCAAGAATGGGGGCAGAAAGGAGGCAGAACAGGGTGGGCTGGGTTTATGCCCTCTCTGCCAACACATGCAGGGGCCAGGAACACAAATTCCACTAAAATCAGGGGTTGCCTATATACATTTTCATTTAGGTTTGTTTGTTTGTGTTTGTTGTTTTAAAATGCAGATTAATGTGTGAACTGCATTGAATGGACTTTTGGCAGGCAATAATCTCACATCTGATCTTCTCTATGGACTGGATATTCAGCAAAGCTAACTTCCGTGCTGCTCGCTTCCCACCCCTGCAATATGTGAGGTGTGCATACCCTATCGCTGCAGCAAGGCAAGCATGGGTGCAACCATTGCACGAGGAATATGTAAACAAAGACCACTGGGCACTCGGGTTTCAAAGACTATGGGGGTTGGGCTGGATCATTTTCTGGTCTGTTAGTTTAAAATCCTACACCGGACTCTTATAAGCAGAAACAAGTGGTTCGGCTGAGATGGTTAAGTGAATTCCCAGGCTATAAAGAAGAAAACTACTGGAAACTCTTTCTTAAAACAAGCATCACAACAACATCTCCCAGCCTGGGATCCATTAAAGTTTTAACAAAACTCTCTGGCATCCTACCAGACCTTGATGAATAGTCCCCACATGAGAAGCTTGAGGGAGAAAAAGCATTCATGTTTATAGAATCTAAGTAATGTGATTCAGATATATGACTTCCTCATATTTATTATAAAAAGCAGTATTATAAACTTGTCCGTTTTAGTTTCTGGAAGAGAGGCCCCAGATATTTAAAAGCATAGCCTGTCCCCACCCCGAAGGTTCTTGTTAGATAATCATAGTTTTTTTAAAAAAACAAAAACAAAAAAAACAAACAAACCACATGCATATATGAATATTCCCATTGAAATAAATAACAGTCTTGGAGCATGAGTCCTCAAACACATACCTTTAGACTTTTGTGAACTTCATCGGGGCAGGTGTTCTATTACCAACTTTTCTCTACATATCATAAATGATATAATGAGGACAATAAAGACCTCTATGTTGAAATGAATCGTCCCCAGTATAATCTTTATCCAAGAATGTTAGAGAAACTTTATCATCACACTGGGAAAGAGAAATCCTCTCTACGGCCAATTTTGTCGTTCCTAAAATGTTCTGCACTGCAGTCTTTCTGGACCCTTTTTAAAAGGAAGAAGCTGGATTTCTGATGTTTAGGATACACCACACAGTTCAACGTCATTCACCATCCATTTCCTAACCATGTTTGTTAATTCCAAAATGGCATAGACCATGCAAATCTGATCACCTTTTGTGAAAGCTTGCTCCATAATGATTCAGTTGGTCATCAGACAGGTCACAAGACTCTTGAGGTATTTGATCTTCGTGAATTCTGATATCATTTTTTTGCTGCAGCAGATTAATGCATGCAGCTGCCCCTCAGGAAACTGTAGCAATGAAAATATTTAGATGTATTCTGGAGACACTGGTGATTATATAACCTTTGCCAAGGGCTGTATCATGCAATCAGTTTGGAGGCTTACAGCTTCCAGTTCAATCAGACTTCTTTGCCATGATTGACCATGTCTTGGCATAGCTCATCACAGGCTCAGCAGCAACAACAACACCTGCTCACAGCAAATGACTGAGGGATGATTTTCACAACTGGTGTACCTAGGTATGCTTATGCCAAACAGCCCAGAAAACCCTGTTCAACCTTAAATAAGCTCCGGACATTTCCGAACATCATGATCCTGAGATCAGGAATGCCCCTCAGAGGGCCAAACTAGTAAGCAACACCAATGGCTTGTAAGATTTTTGTAGATAACTGCAGGGAATCCTGAGCAGCCTCAGGGCATGATGGTCTCTCTCTGCCATGATAGAGACAATAACCACCTCTCTGAAGCTGCTATTTGTATTTTTTATATATAATAAATTTTATTGAGAGGTTTCGACAAAAGATACAGTAAAAACCAAACTAAAGAAAAATAATAAAAACAAGACAGGAAGAAAGAAAGAAGAGAAAAATAAGAAAGAAAGAAAGAAAGAAAGAAAGAGAGAGAGAGAGAGAGAGAGAGAGAGAGAATGTATATATATAGTACCAAGCCCTCTATCACAAATATATATTGATCCTTATTCCACATACAGAAGAGTGAACCCTCCCAGCTTTTCCCTCTTCCCTCAGCCCCACACCCTCTTATGCAGGTCCTTTCCTCTTCTACCCATCACCCCTCAGTATGTAGCTTCACCTAACCTAAATTTTAACTCTTTCTCTCCTGCTGCCCTGTCCCAATTGAAGCTGCTGTTTGCATTTAAAGGGAAGACCCAGCTGAGAGATTCCTTAGAAACACAGCCATTAGCTTCAGTTAGGACAGGGCAGCAGGAGAGAGAGTGTGAAAAATTTCCTCCCTCCATGGTCCTGGTGTTGCTTAAGCTTCTTCACGGCTGCTATTTCCGTAACACAAAACATGTATGTCAAATGCATCCACGCCATCAATGTCTAGTTTGGATCTGGACTCTAAATTTTGAAATGGGAATGGGAACCCAGTGGACCTCAAGATGTGGTTGGCATTGAGCCTCGGCCAGCATGACCAATGATTTGGGATGATGGGAATTGTCATCCATCAGTATCTGGAGGACCACAGGTACCCTATCCTTTGCTTTAATAGCATCTGAAGCCCATGATGCCTTTCACACCATGCCTTTCAAGCCCCCCTTTTAGCAGAACAAAACCAGCTTTATTTCCCCCTCATATAAATATTTGAAGACATTTTCACTTACTAAAATGTGTTGTTTACCAGCAGGGAAACTCTGACAGACAATCGAGATTTGTTAAGCTCCCGAAAGTTCACTTTTGAAAAAAGGAAGAAGTGTGTGTGTGTTTGCATCTAGCAGCAAAACTCATCTGGGATCCTGGGGAGGTGATGAATTTATAAATGGAGAGAGAGGTGGCATAACTCACCCAGCAGATGTTCATGCGGGTGTAGCTCCTGCTCTCTTTTTTTGTTTGAAGGAAGGCAGAGAAAGCGAAAGAGTGCCGGTCACTCTAACCTCAGGAGTGCTTGTTGCAATTACTGGATCATCGCCTGAATTTCCGGCATTCACCTCTGTCCTTCCATTCGTCGTTCTGCTGGCAAAACAATTTCATTTGCTCTAGTTATCTTTTTTTGTTCCTGAAGAAAAAGCCATCTTCATTTCACTTGCTTTACAAAATGGGGGATTGTTAGCTTCCGTGATTAAGGATGCGATACAATCAAATGCATGAGCATTCTGTTCCCGGGAGACTGGTAAAAACTATGGGCTCCTGAATTGTCCCCACTGCTGTCACACAATGACAATTGTCAAGGCTTGCTCAGTGGTTTTCCTGCTCTTGCCTTCCACCCTCGTCAGCGTGACTAGCAAGGCTTCAGATACAACAGTGGCCTCGCCACTCCATTCATCCTCACCACAGCCCAGCTGGGATTGGGATAGCACCGTAGTTCAGATTGGGACAAGGAGCTCAAGCGAGGTCCAGGCTACGTAGAGCTCAGACTGCCTGTGCCCACGGTAGCTCATCTAAGGGAAATGCACACCCCAGAACTGTCATGACACACTCAGCGCTATGATTCTGATTCATTTGTCTGTCACCCTTCGGTTATTTACAACAAAGACATCAGTATGCAATAAAGGTCCATACCATCCCAAGACATTTCACTGCCTAAGGCAGCACTTCTCAAACACAGCTGTTGTTGGACTACAATTCCCATCACCCCTAGCTAGCAGGAGTGCTTGTTGCAATTATTGGATCATCACCTGAATTTCTGACATTCACCTCTGTCCTTCCATCCGTCATTCTGCTGGCAAAACAATTTCACTGGCTCTTGTTGTTGTTGTTGTTGTTTAGTCGTTTAGTTGTGTCCGACTCTTCGTGACCCCCTGGACCAGAGCACGCCAGGCACTTCTGTCCTCCACTGCCTCCCGCAGTTTGATCAAACTCATGCTAGTAGCTTCAAGAACACCATCCAACCATCTCGTTCTCTGTCGTCCCCTTCACTGGCTCTAGTTTTTCTTTTTCTTTTTTGCTGAAGAAAAAGACATCTTCATTTCACTTGCTTTACAAAATGGGGGATTGCTATCCTCCGTGATTAAGGATGCGATGCAATCAAATGCATGAGAATTTTGTCCCCGGGCGACTGGTAAAATCTATGGGCTGTATCCAATGCTGTGCCAATGGACTTCTGCTCAAACAGTGGGACTTCTTGCTCCTCTCCTCGTCCCTGCAGCCCCAACCCTCTGGAGAAGATTTTGAGGGTGCAATGGGGGGGTCTGTGAGGTAGGGGGAGAGGAAGGGGGAGTCCTCTTGTGCTAGTGAAAGTCTGTTTTGTTTGTGCAAGAGTAGCACTGGGTGCAACAGTTTGTGAATAGTGCTGAGATATTTTATTATATTTCCCCCCACCTGATAGCATTTCATCGGTCTGCTGTATATGATTCAGCTGGAAGATGAAACCTGTTTAATAAGCAAGTAGTATCTTGCCCAAACACTTTTATGAAATATCTTACAATCGGAAAGGCTTTGGAATAATTCCGTAATTCCTCTGGGTATGTCAGCATAAGTAAAAGAAGAACCTTAGAAGGTAGGGATGTGTGGGCGGGTGTGTTGGGGGGGGGGTTGCCAGTCCTTCCATATGTATTTATGAAAATGTGTGTGTGCTTAAGTCATTTCTGGTATAGATCACTGTAGGAAGAAAACAGAAGGAGCAACTGCAGTGTATCTCCTAGCCTTGCGACAAATGTCTTGGCACTTAAAAATTAAAATGAATTATTATTGATCAGCTTTTGCATTTTGATTCTGAACACTCTCTGATGGCAATGCTGAAAATGTTAACTCCATGAGGACCAACAATTTGGTCAGCCTTTGTGGCAAAGTTTACAGAAAGATTTCTATACTACCTCATGCCCCTAAAATGGATCTCCCAGGTAGGCGGGGAGGGGGCAGAGCTCAAATCAGTTCACGTTTAAAGATGAACCTACCTAATTTGCACTTTCAAAAGCAACATGTGAACCTAAACATGGACATTCATCAAAATTTACACTTCTCTGAATTTTGCAGTTCAGTTTTCCAACCAAGTAATGCATACAAAAAACACATATACTAGGCTAAAGTGTGCACATAAATGAATATATTCGTCAAAACAACATGAAAAAATGCATTAGATCAGACAAAACTGCTTTTTACAAATGTGTGCATGTTACAAAACTGCAATAAAATTTTCATGAGAACGAAAAAAACAAACAAAATTCACAACTGATGCTGAGATGTGGAGAACTGAATTTAAGGTTGGAAAAATAAGAAACCAGGGGAAACTGACATGGACAGATTTGCCCAGACCTACCTCCAAGGCAGGTGACAAGAATTAAAAGCTCATTACAACTAAAACTGGAGAGCATTAAAACAAGGCAAGATAAAGCAAATGAAGATGAGTTGACGAAAGGCAAGGTTGAAATACACTCAAAGCTTGGCAAAATAAAAATGTCTTGAGCACCTGTCTAAAATTCATCAAAGAAAGGGGGAACCTCTGACAACCCCCAATATGTCTTGTGCAGCTTGTTAAAACAGCAGAATTTGGAAATCAGCAGATGTCTCAACCCCATGTATATGTGTGTGTGTCTTTTCTCCTTCTTTCTATGCAATTTCTCAAAAATAGACCAAACATTGTTGAAACCTCTTTCATTTTAGTCTGCCTTAGCAGCATCTTGATGCCACCGATATCCTAGTTTGAGGACCTTGCTACTCAGACCAGCACCTTGGGCTTCCCCTGAAGGTAATTGCCTTGTCTTGGGTTCAGTCTGAGCTAGCAAATGTAGATCCCCTGAAAATCAATAGCTCATTTTTGTTTATCACAAAACTATACCACTTAATAGAAGCTCCGAGCAGTTTGTATTAAAAATAATAAGAAATATAAACAATAACATTCATTAAAATTCTCTGTTAAAACACAGCTGAGCAGTGTATGAAACAAACAAATTAGACATTTAAAAGGGGGAGTTCAGCACTGCTTGGGAAAACTCGTACGTTCTTAAAATGTGTTTAAAACACCATTACTGTCTCTGCCTCACCAATACCCAAGGGAGGGCATTTCAGAAGGCAACATCGCTGAGGATATCTGCTTCTCTGTTCTTACCAAGTCACAACCCAGAATGATCAGTGTGGTCAGATCCAGTAGTGCCCTTGCAGGGACTCACTGGGACAAGGATGGGGCAGGATGAGGTGGTGGTGACCTTAGGCCAGGCATAGGCAAACTCAGCCCTCCAAGTGTTTTGGGACTACAACTCCCATCATCCCTGGCCACTGGTCCTGTTAGCTAGGGATGATGGGAGTTGTAGTCCAAAAACATCTGGAGGGCCGAGTTTGCCTATGCCTGCCTTAGGGGATCTCTAGGCTGCAGGATGTCACTGCTGTCAACCTGGAGCTTCCTGGAGCTTACTGTCCCTTGCTCCATCCTTATCCTGGTGAGCACAGTGCCACCACAGCTGGAAGGACATTGCTGCCACCCTGCTCCTCATCCCCACAAACCACAGCCGTTGGGGGTACTTTGAAACAGAATGTGGATTTTGCAGACCTGTTTATTAGCACAGTCGACTACGCCAGCTTCATCCACAAATGGATAGACCTAAATCAGTGTAAATTGGTTTACTACTTGGACTTAACTGCATCAACCTTGCCTTCTGGCTGCAACTCTATAATGAGCACTTTCATTAGTCCAATGGATTTCCCTCCCCCCTCCCCCGCAAATTCCCAGACCCCTTGAAGCTTTCTTGCCCTTTAGACTTTATAGGCTCAAAGCCTTACGACTGAGCTCAGCAAGCATTTATTTGTATATTTCAAAATTGTCTCATAGCAATTACATGAGGCTTACTGCTATCCTGTCATTAGCTTCCAATTCATCTTCACCTGCCTTCTGCTCTAGATGGCACGATTCCAGATCTCTGCTCCTGAATACCTGAGCAGAGCTTTGCTGTCCCATGCTTACAATGAAAATAGCTCCAAGCAGAATATAGATCTTTTGCTGTTGCTTTCTGACAAAAACAAACTCAAACAATAGCAGACATGTTCAATATATGAAAAATTGCACGGCTCCAAGACTGTCGTCAAGGGAAATTTATTCCAAGTTCTTTGGAGTCACATTAATCTTTGGTTCGCAGCCAACCTATTTTCCTCTTGAAAATTCTCAGAGTCATTTTTAACAGCAGCTTCGTGCATTGCAGATATGAATGCACATCTATTAGTTCAGTCAGGTCAAGCAGCCTCCTGTGAGTCTATCCTGCCATTTTACATCCAGTCTGCTTTAGCTCGACTGTCCCTCAGGAATAAATGAACCATCCTTAATGATCCCAGCCCAAAAGGAAAGAATCTCCAAGTCATTTTTGAACTAAGATCTCACTTGTCTTGTCATAAGAAAGATGTCCTAATACAAAGCCTACGTTTGGACCTTTTGTGGATAGGTTTCTCTTTAAATAACTTTATTTGATTAAACCGGTATTCAAGATGAAATTTCCTCTGCATCAGATACACCAGACTGGAGTGTGTTTGGTATAGGCAACCTAAATTTTAGTATCCTATAACTTTTAAGCATTAGACTTCACAAGCACAATGCTTCTTTACACAAACTTTTCATCAAGCAGTAATAAGAACTGAAGTGGGCTACGTTAGTTGCATTGAGTTCCCAATGAAACCAGTGGGACTTAAGTCATGACAGACTTGCCCCATTGCTGTCAACATTAGACATCCTTGACTCCTTGACTCTAAAGGTCATCATGATCTCATAATTTCTATATATTTGTTTTATGCTGTTGGACAAAATGTTTGTTCGGATATTGATTTGCCTAAGGTTACCCATTCTGTTGCCTCCATGTTAGTCATGTCTCAATCCAACATGGAAATTCATTGTCTCATCCTGCACTGCCTGACTGTACAATGTGGATCAGCTTAAACTCACCTAACTTGTAGAGCCTTATCTAAGCTTTCCAGATACACTTCATGCACTCTTCATTTCACATACTTTGTGAAACATGGGTGCAAATATTTCACTCTGTTTCCTTAAAGAGTTATGAAAACCCAGTCCTACTTCAGGTTAGGAAACAACATAAATAAGATTAATGCACATAAACACACAAACCCAAGTCCATATTCGGCTTGCATTGTCCTGTTGGTTAGACCAGTGCTTCTCAAACTATCTAATGTGGTGGATTGGCAACCCCCAGTTCTCTCCCCATGTGTCAAGGACCAGTAGCATATTTGGTCCTTGAGCATCTTTCCCTACCTGGGCTGTGGTGGAGATGCCATGGACCAGAAGCTGATGGCTTGGGGACCAGCACCACTCCATGGACAACCACTTTATGTTAGTAAAGATAGTTTAGCACTGGGATAAACTATCCTTTTCTGAAATCCAATAAATTCTCAGGCTGCTCTAAAGCAAACTGCCACGCCGATCATCTGGTTGCAATGGTTTTACCACTTGCTTAAGACACCCTTTCTCTTTTAAATTAGAGGTACAAAATAGGAAGCAAAGAGTCACCAATCCCAGGAACCACTCCTTAACTGAGTAATAACTTCCCGGACATTATTCTTTCAGGGCACAATCTACCAGGCTATTATCCTTCCTAAGCCCACTGAAATAAATGGGAGCTGAGCAAAAATGCCACTGTGCTGTAGTCATTCTCTTGTGCTGTTCTCATTCATTTTAGTGGAGCACAAGAAGAAAAACTCCTCAGTGACTTGTCTCCTCACTCTTTATGGCCTGTCGGTGCATTAAACTGTTAGGCTTAAAGCATCGGCTAACCATCTTGGGCTGATGGATTAAGAAGTTGTAAAGATCACATTCTATTGTCAATAACTATTTAGATCTTTTATGGCACAAATGTAATTACATGAGAGACAATGTGCCCTGTGGTACAGAGCAGATGGAGAAAAGGTCAGATATCAATTAAGCTGCAGAATGAGGTATCCTCACGTCAAACAGCCGGGAGGATCAATGTAAATAAAGACTTTTTATCTGAAGCTAGAATTTCTCTCTCTCTCTCTCTCTCTCTCAGTTCCGGCACCTCTCAGGTGGGCGCCATTGCCTTTATAAGATAACAAGGGAGGCGTTCATGGTGAGTTCCAACACTCTTTTTCTAGAAAAAATAGCACTGAGTGTGAGTAGGTTGCCAAGCTTTTAGAAGAATTAGAAGTTACAAACAATGACCTGGTTTATAAGACATGCACATGCTAAGCCAAAGCTTGGCTTAGCAAGGCTACAAAAATGTATGGACTCCCAGAGATTTCCCCTGCTCCTTTTTGCTGCCACGTGTCATCGAAAACAAGGACTGTTATGTACTAAGCTTGGATCCTAGAACAATAGGCAGGTAGGATCCTAGAATGCAACAACTGACTGGCTTGCAGGAGAAGACCAATCAGGCTCCAAGAGGAAGTTAATCAGCCTATTAGGCTGGTAGGATCCTAGAATGCAACAACTGATAGGCCTGCAGGAGAAGACCAATCAGGCTCCAGAAGGGAAGCAGAATCAGCCAATCAGACGGGACTCATTATGTAAATAATGTATATAAAAGCCTGAGGATTCGAGACCAGGGAGAAGAGCTTGTGGAAGAAGATTGGAGGAAATTTAAAATTTATTTACAGAAACATTGTAAAATTTTTGAATGCTGATGATGTTGAAATGAACTGAAGGGGTTCTAGCAACAAGCTAAAATGTAAGATGGGATTGATAATAGATAACCTAAATTGGATATGAATTTGCTGAACCAATTTTTAAAAGGCATACAAAAAAGGGAGGCGCGAGGAAGTCAGGAAAATAAGTTAACTAAAGATGAGAAATCAAAAAAAGAGGGAGTTTTGTTTTCTTTTATATGTGTTTGTTCTTTTTCTTTTTGTGTTTAATGTTTGTATTTTGTAATTTTGTATTTTTCTGTTTTTGTATTTTTTTGAACTTTTCTATTGATAAAACTTAATAAAAGATTATTATAAAAAAAAGCCTGAGGATTGGCGGGGGGCGGGATTCCTTCACTGTTTTACAAGCTGCAATAAAGAGCATGAAATAACTACAGGACTCTGAGTATATTTCAAGGACCCTGATTAAGCTCTCCCTAAACTAACCATGAGCGGTTGCCAAGGGTTGCGGGCACCTCCAATGAAGAGACAGCTTAACCATGAGTCCTGCTTTGATGACACGCTGCGCTAAAGTTTGGCTTAGCTTAGCATATCAGCAAAAATGTCCAGCGAGCAGCAAAGCAGCTGGGAGCTCCTTTTATAGGAGTCCACACATTTGTGCAATCCCGCTAAGCCAAGCTTTGGCTTAGCGTGTCTTGCAGATCAGCTCAGTGTAATGCAAAAGAGTGGGGGTGATCCAAGGTCAGGAACCAAATGTATGAATTCCAAAGTATTAAAATAATTAAACTGTGAATGTGAGTGCCATACATTTGAAATGACTCACGGGCATATGATAGGGCAGACATTGCCATACGAATATGATCTAGCTATAAACAATAGGGCTGTGCACCTCATTAAAAACACAGTTTAAACCTTAATTAAACATGCAGTTGGGGAGGAAATGGGGGAAGAAGAAAAAGCTGTGTCAACCCCTACCCTGACCAAGGGTGGGCTCCTGCTGCATGCTTTTTCACAAGCACCTTCCCTTTGGTCTGCAGGGTTGAACCCTCTGCTGGTGAGTGAAGGACTCAATGATGAAGGCCTAGTTGAAGAGGAACTATTTTGCCCGGTGCCTAAAGGTGTATAATGAAGGGGCCAGCCTAACCTCCCTGGGGACAGCATTCCACAAATGGGGAGCCGCTGCAGAAAAGGCCAGTTCTTGCCACCCTTTTGATCTCTCATGGAGGAGGCACACAAAGGAGTACATATCCATGCATACATGTAGGCCTGTTCCATCTCTTGCAAAATGATACTTAGTTCCTACATGACTTTATTCAAAAAGGAAAGGCTCTTCTATGGATAACTGCCCCAAGTTTTAATAGGTTTTAATATTTTTGTTGTGTCTGTCAATCTGTTAACATGTGCTGGATGTTTTTAATGCATCAACACACACACACACACACACACACACAGTTTTAATGTATGTGGGTGTTTTTGGGTGGTGGTGGTTATTTTGCTTTTTGTGAATTGTGCTGAGTTCCCCTGGCAAGAAAAAGTGTATAATAATAATAATAATAATAATAATAATAATAATAGGTAAAGGTAAACGCCTGGGTGGTTAAGTCCAGTCAAAGGCGACTATGGGGTTGTGATGCTCATCTTGCTTTTCAGGCTGAGGGAGATGGCATTTGTCCGCAGACAGCTTTCTGGGTCCTGTGGCCAGCAGGACTAAACTGCTTCAGGTACAACAGAACACTGTGACGCAAACTGGAGCGCACGGAAACGCCGTTTACCTTCCCGCCACAGTGGTACCTATTTAACTACTTGCACTGGTGTGTTTTCGAACTGCTAGGTTGTCAGGAGCTGGGACAGAGGAACGGGAGCTCACCCAGTTGTCGACCTTCTGATCAGCAAGCCCAAGAGGCTCAGTGGTTTAGACCACAGTGCCACCCACTGCCCTAATAATAATAATAATAATAATAATAATAGCTCCTAATATTATATCCATCCTTTGGGCATGGATGTGTTAACTGCAGTGCACCAAACTACAGTGTAATGTGGAATAACTTCCTCTCCTCAGCACTGCATGACTTTCTAGATACCTCTTTGATATATTTACCTCTCACACTGATCAGGCAGTTTAGCAGAAGATTTCAAATCTGCTTTACCAATGCTCAGTGCTAGACATACTGTAATAAAAACCTATGATGCCAACATCCCTACCTGATACAGAGAGCTTCAGATTCTCAGACATAGAGTTTAACTTTCTGAAATTTGGCTGGTTTATAATTCTGTGATTTGCTAGGAGGACTGTGTAACTACTATCAAGAGTGAGTATGAGAGAAAGAGAAAAATATGGAATTTTACATTAGTAGTAATAGTGTCATGATTTTCAAAGGAAATAAGTTCCTCCCAAATGGGGCATAATGGGAGATATTGTACCATTTGAAATGCATATGATTGAAAATAGAGCAGTTTATATTTAACACAATATCTCTATTGTGCATCAGGGAATATTTTAAATTAAAAGTAATTGCTTAAGTTACAAGCATTAAACTAATTTCTTAAGTTTCAAGCATCTTTAAACTAGCATCAGTCATTTCCTTAACTATAATCAGAATAGTATCACCAGAAAATACATGCAAAGCACTTTGCATTTAATAGAGCAAGGAGGATTGCAGTAGAACCAATACAAGTTAGGTTTTTATGGTGATACATCTCTGCTAGAAGGACTCCTACTTAATTTTATTTTCTTTCCTCTTTTAACTTTAATTTTCATTGATTTTCAAGAAATGCTTCTATGAGGTCTTTTGGAAGAGAAAGCTTAGCGAACAATGGTCTCTCTATATAATAAAAATGTAAGAAGTCATTATTCAGCCCCCATTGAAGGATTTGGAGGGCTGCATCACCATCCTGGATATGCATGAGATAAGGGAGCAAAAGGGAAGGCTGTGGCCATGGCAGGGGAGCAGCTTACACAAAAACAACACAGACACAAAGACTCTCCTCCCTGAAAGAGAGGGGAGTGGTTGTGGGCGGGAGCCGAGCGCCGCCCAGCAGGGGGCGTTGCCCCCTGCCTCCAGCTCACCCAGCTGGCGCTCACGCCCCCCCGGTGGCCATCCAACCGGGTGCCGCGGAGGGGGCGTGTTCAGCAGCCTTTTGCTGCAGCGCCAGCCATTCCCTGGCTTCATTCCTCATCGTATGGCCGAGTCATTTATCATGACCGTATCTGGATCGGCGACCAAGCCTTATACCGGAATGACGGTGTCCACCTATCGGATCTGGGGAACGACATTTGGTTAGCTAGTGTCATCAAAAGCATCTGGGATTGGTTGCAGCTTTGAGGGTATTGGCGGCGAGCCTTTGGCTCGGGTGGCGGTTAAGCATTGGAATAATGTGTTGTGGTGTGTCGAAGTGCTAGGTGTGGCCATCGCCTATGCCTTCAATTTTTAGGGGTATTCCGTTAAAGGAATCTGGGGGTCGTGTATTCTGTCCGATGCCTGCTTGGCGGGAGGCCATGGCACGACCCTCGGTGACAGCAGGGGTGAGCCTATAGTTGGATGAGCATCAACAGGCTCCACCTACTGGTGAATAAACCCACTTGTTGCGATCCAATGCCTAAGCCAATACCTTTTCATTGCTGTAATCAATAAAGTTGTGGCCTTTTCTAGCCCATCAACCTTATATCACGTGTCCTTGTGTCTTCATTTCACTTCGCGGGGGTCGGGTCCTCGAACCACAACATACCGTCATCCATCTTAATCCACCATGGCTGCTCTACCATATGCATTACATTTACCGTAATTGCTTGCTACGCAGCCCTTGGTGGGCCCAGATTAAGAGGTCAGTGGACAGTGCCACCTGCTGAATCGTAAGGCCCCACTACCTCCAGCATGGGTGAGGGGTTAGGAATGCATCCTTCCTTATTTACAATCTACACATCTACTGTCAAAACTATGCTCAAGGAGACACTGCGGTCAAATGGAAAAGAGCAATAAGCAATTCCTGGATAAGAAGAACATTTGGTATAACTGGAGTGATGGATGGCTTCCTCAATTCCTCTCTCCAGCTTCAAATAAAAGCAACCAGGAATCTTAAAGTTTTTCTGAAGTATATGGCCACATTAGGTGCAAAAGTTAGGCAGCTACCACAAAAACATAAATAGTTGGTAGCATTTTTTTGTGGGGCAGAACTTTAGGTCAATGGTAGCACACACATATTATGCAGCTTCCCACATAATATAAACACAGCAAAACTTAATACACATCTCAGTAGACAATATATGACTGACAGTCTGACATGCATACCTCTCAACAGTCCCGATTTGGCCGGGACACCCCGGAATTACAGAAGCCACCCTGGCTTCTGATTGGATCCTGGGATGTCTCATTTTGCCTCCCACACTCTGGCATGAGTTAGCTGGCTCCCGCCAAAGCGTGAGACCAAAAGTTGAAAGTCTTTTGGTGGCACGCTTTTGCCTTGCTCCCACATGTTCCCCCTTGTGGCGTTCGTGCGGAGCCCCCGGTCGTCTCACGGACTATTGACCCGTACACCACTAATCCGCTGCCACCAACCAGGTCCTCCCCGGTAAATCACTTAGTCTCAGCCAGGTTCTTAAGTTAACAAAGAAGAGTGTAGTTTACTGCAAACACAAATAAACTTTAACTGCATTCAAAACGTTGTTACTCTTTACCTTCTTAGTCTTATTTTATCCTGTCTCTAACTCTTCTACCTCCCTTCACACAAGAACCAACTGCACTCTCTAATTCCAACTGTCTGCCAACTGCTTTCCCAACTGCCTTTTCCCAAACAACCAACCAACTAAAACCAACTTCGGGCTAAGCCCTTTTATAAACAGGTAGGCTCTGCCTTTGGCTTTTCTATTGGTCTACCTATTAACTCTTTCTCTCCCCCTGTACAGACATTTTCAAATGAACGGGCAAACACCACACCCCTCCTTTTTCTTCCCCTCCGGACCATGTGGCTCAAGTGGCGCTGGCTTCTGGAAATGCACCCTGAGTACCCCAGCTCAGAATTTTGGTTGGCCACACACTGTGGCCCGTGTGGGGGTGTTTTGTGGGCAGGGTGGGATAGGGAGTTGGCGAGCAACTATTGGGGTGGAGAGGCGAAGTGGCGGCAAAAAGTTGGGGAAAGTGTTGAGCCCTAAGGGCGAGAGGAGGCTCAAGTGAACAGGGGCAGGGTGTCTGCCAAGGTGTCCAGTGGGATTTGGGGTCACAGAGGGGCATGCATGTATCTGTGGATGTGGCGATCACACAGGGTGCCCAGACGTTTAATGGTCTATTGATCCCTGTGCCACCACTGTGCTCGCTTCCCCGCTGCCACCAACCCGTTACTCTCGGGTAAAACACTGAGTCCAGACAGTTGTTAAAAGTGAACCAAAAAACAAGTTTATTTTATAAACATTAACAAGTTTATGGTTTCTCAGATAAAATGCCTGTCAGTATCTTAACTTTAGTTTCTTTACCGGCCTATTCCTTCCTAATACCTTCTGACTGATTATCTCAACTGTCTGACTGACTCCTCTTAACAAATTCTCTCATTCTCTCACACCAGAATAGCCCAACCCACAGACTTATCCTCTCTGTCTCTTCTAACTCTAGACTGACTTCTCAACCACCCTAACTCTAACTCTAACTCCTCCCCTTGGGTTCCCATTGATCAGTCATTTTACAATTAGTTAACCCTTTTCTTATGAACCCAGTATGATGTCACACACCTAGGAGGGCAAACGCCACAGTGGAGGGGGCAGGGAGGTTGGCAGGGGGCGATTTTAAGTTGGTTGTGACCTGATTTTCATCAGCAGGATGTTGGCGGGTATGGACTTGGCATAAGGAAGCTGCCCAGTAAATGTTTGCAAATGGCAATTTCCCCGTGCTTTTGTGTTTACTTTACACAAGCTTTCATGCCTTGTCCCCAGTAAAGCCTTCGTGTATCAATTCATTTTCCCTCATCAAAAGAAAACACTGATGCAATTCTGAGAAACGCAGGAAGCCAGTTATGTACAAAACAGTTGTTCAATAGTACTGGCTTAAAAGCTCTACATGCCATTCCTGAGTCAGGCAGCAACCTCTTGATTGTGCAGTTGTAGACAATTTAAAAAAATAAAAATGAACAGGGGTGACTAAGCTTTTTGCTACAGCAGCTGAGGATTCAGTTTCAGATTGCCTGGAAGTTGGCTTGTGAAACGAAGTTCCAAGAAGTTGGAATTGGAAGAGCATTTTTAGATTCCAGATTCCAAGATGTCAGTCACCTGAAATATGAGTATGACCTTGAGCTGTGGATGATCTCTTGCATAAAGCTGCCTTCAGCTTGTCTGAGAAAAATATTATACAGGATCCCAATCGCCAGTTGTTTGAAAATGGCACATCCTCTGCCCCTATCCTAGCTGTAGGTTTAATCAGGGGTTTAAAACAATGATCAGACATGCAGTTGGAAGAAAGATGGGTGAAGAACATGCAGTGATTTATTTACCTGCCCTCTCTCTCTTGAACGAATGCAGAACCTGGGTCTAGTCATCCCCAGGTCAGGACAGGTCAGGCCAGGCCAGGCCTTAACTGTTAGAATTCCTGCTCCGTGATTGCAGTCATGGGATTGTTGTCTATCACATGGTGGTATATGCTTTGACTCCACAGAGTGGGGAGGGACAGAAACAGGATGTTTGTGTTACTGTCTTCTGTGAAGTGGGACTATTGTCCTTTGTTCCTTTTCTCTTTGCTGTCTGATGCTAGAGAGAGAGGGAGCCATGTTGCAGTGTTCTGTGTGTGTTTATATATAAATAAAGTAGATTAGCCAAAATGCTGAGTTGCTGAGGTCTGTTACACAACTGCGCAAACTCTGCGGATCCCTAAGTGTGCCGGTGTCGGTTGGCATCGGTCGCTGTGATGTTCGGGCTGAAGAAAGCTTTTGAAATTCCCAAACCATTGACCAGGAGGAAGAGAACATGCCAGTTGGGCATGTGTGTTTACCAGGGTCCTACTCAAATGTAGGCTGAACTCCTGACACTCACTTGGGGGATTTGTGGGGCTTGTATCAAAGGAGGGCACAACCTGTGTGGTGGCCCCGGGCATGGAGCTTATAGGCTGACATAGCAGGCACCACAACTATGACATACAACGGAAGGCATGAGGTGAGTGGTGCCAGATTTTGGGGTTGAAGAGGATGCACCTGAAAATTGAGATGCCAAGGCCTGCCACTGCTTGTACACATCCCTAGTTTACACGCAACAGTTTCTAGGTTCAATTCTCAGATGGATGATTGAGGAGCAGTCAGACTGAGGTTTTTTTATTCTCCAGGGAAAGAAACTCTGGGGAGCTTCTCTCAGATTTCAGGATCAAATCTTGAAGAAGATAATGGCCTTCTTATACTATATAGAGCCTATTCTTAGAAAATTGGCTATGTGCAAACTGTTGAAACTGCTTCTAATAAATATTGTCTTTTTTAGCAGATATTTTTGGCTTCCAGCACTGGAAGCTTCATTACAGTGGGATGTCTATTTTAAAACAATGAGTCTGCGATCAGACATTTAGGAAGTTCACAAAAAAGTTTCCAAGTGTCAACGAACAGTTATGTAAATTCAACGCAGCTAAGAAGTGCTAGTTGGCACCTTAATGCAGATGATTGCAGGAAAATAGAAGAGGGTACAAGAAGGGTGAGCAGAAGTTAAAATGGGAGCTACCCGTGGATATCTGGGTGTTTTGAAGAATCTATGCAAGGATGTTTGACTCTCAGTTGTTTAACAAAAAGTGATAACAAAATCTCTACCCCAAAATATATATTGCTAAATTGGAAAGGGGGGGAGCAATGGGGGGAAGGAATAGAGGTGGGGTAGAATTTTGATTTAGTTTGCATTTAAGTATAGCCTCCTGATTTGCATTTTTGCAAACCTATACAAAAACTGAAACACAGCCACCCTTTGAAATTCGTTGTTCTTCAAATTGAGCAGTGCAGTTGTCCAGCCAAAAAATGTGTACAGGTATGCAGATACTGGAGTAAAGTGCACATAAAAATGCACATATTCATGAAAAGAACATGCAAAACTGCATTATATTAGGGCAAATTGCAAAAATGTCTATATTAGGCAAAAATATATACTAACATTTTTTAACAGGGAGAAATTTGCATTAAAGCACTGGTGGATTTTCATGGGGGGGGGAATCGCAAACTGATATGGAAATGCATAGAACTGAACTTAAGATTGGAAAGACAAGAATCATAAATGGACAGAGTCACCCATCCCTAAGTGTGAACCCAGGAATGGGTTTTTGTGTGGAAGGACTATGGGCTTCATTCGGTTCTGTTGCTCAGAACAAATTCCCCAACTTAGAATTCTTTAATTTTAAGTATGTCTGCCAAAGTTTTTAGTTCTTTACAGTGTTCTCTTAAGTACATTGTACATTTCCCCCACTCCTTATTAAAGTTTCTCTCTTCCTAGTTTTTGATTTTCCCGGTCATTTTTTGCCATTTCAGCGTAGTCCATCATCTTTATCAGCCATTTGTCTCTGGTTGGGACTTTACCTTCTTTCCATCTCTGGGCCAGTAGTATCTGTGCTGCTGTCATCACATACATAAATAATAGGTTGGTATCTTTGGTATCTCTGCACCTAAAATTCCTTTAAAAAGTCTCTGTTTTTTCCACAAACGTTATTTTAAACATTTTTTTCCCAACTCATTATATATCATTTCCGAGAATGCTTTTGTTATCTTGCACGTCCACCTATAGATTGGATTTCACAAAGATTGCTAATACCCGTGGCTGTGTTGCACTGCCAGCAGTTCACCAATTGCTATGGAGCTGGTTGTATTTTCCCAAAACATCATAACAATATGTTTTCCTAGATTAGATCAAGGTCAGTCCAGCTCAACATTCTGTTTCCAACAGTACCAAGTCAGATGCTGCTATGTTGGCCACACATGTGTCCACAGAGGTCTTTCCTGGTTGTCCCATCCTTCCTCTGCTGAAATTAGGCTCGAAAGAAACATTTTTGTTGTAGCAAATTAAAAGTTTTACCCCAAGCCTAATTGCAGCCTAGGGGCAATTTTAGGGGGATTATTCCTTCCTGGTCAAAGGTGAGGCCCACGCCAAAGGCTTCAAAGAATGCTTCTGTCTGTACCAACCTATCGGCATTTATTTACCAAAGCCAGACTAAATGTATTTCCATCAGAAGTGCTAAATGGTAGACTGAGAGGCAACCCTTATCAGAATAGGCTTTGTTTATGTTCCCAGGACGTTGATTGCATGAAGCATATCTTATTGCATTGTGGGCAGTACGAGCAAGCAAGGGACCAACAGATCAAACATCTACAGTTCTACCTCGGGTTACAGACGCTTCAGGTTACAGACTCCGCTAACCCAGAAATAGTACCTCAGGTTAAGAACTTTGCTTCAGGATGAGAGCAGAAATCGCACACCGGCGGTGCGGTAGCAGCGGGAGGCCCCATTAGCTAAAGTGGTACCTCAGGATAAGAACAGCTTCAGGTTAAGAACGTACCTCCGGAACGAATTAAGTTCTTAACCCAAGTTACCACTGTACTGGCAAATCTGCCGGGAAATTCTGGAGCCTCCCATATTAAATATCTTTTGGATGACAGGTCTAATGATATTACACTGGCCGCGGCAAAGTTTCTCTTGGAAGTTAAAAGAAACAAGGATCATCATGCTTGGGACAAAACAAAGTGACCGCCTCGGTTTTTCTCTCTTTGGTGGTTGGCTGTCTTAACTGTATTTTGTTCTGAAATTGTTCGATGGGTCTTTGGACTTGGACCCACTTGGACTACTGCAATGCGCTCTACATGGGGCTACCTTTGAAGGTGACCCAGAAACTGCAATTAATCCAGAATGCGGCAGCTAGACTGGTGACTGGGAGTGGCCGCCGGGACCACAGAACACCGGTCCTGAGAGATCTGCATTGGCTCCCAGTACGTTTCTGAACACAATTCAAAGTGTTGGTGCTGACCTTTAAAGCCTTAAACGGCCTCAGTCCTGTATACCTGAAGGAGGACGTTTGCACCCCCATCGTTCTGCCTGGACACTGAGATCCAGTGCCAAGGGCCTTCTAGCGGTTCCCTCACTGCGAGAAGTGAGGTTACAAGGAACTAGACAGAGAGCCTTCTTGGTAGTGGCACCCGCCCTGTGGAACACCCTCCTATCAGATATCAAGGAAATAAACAGCTATCCTATTTTTAAAAGACATCCGAAGGCAGCCCTGTTTAGGGAAGTTTTTAAGATTTAATGCTGTATTGTTTTTAACACTCGATTGGGAGCCACCCAGAGTGGGTGGGGTATAAATAAATTATTATTATTATTATTATTATTATTATTATTATTATTATTATTATTTATTAATAATATTGGACCGCAATAAAGATTTAATTATTAAGTATGCTTCTGATGGACTGAAAGAAGCCTCCCGTTTTGCCATCTTAATAATACTTGTAGCATATATCAGCCCTGGACATGGGTGCAAAGGGGGCTGCAGAATAGGGGAGAAGGAGAAGGCATCGGAATGGGAGTGGTCTGCAAGCAAGGGAGCATTGAGAAAAGCAAGGAGGAAGGTGGAAGAGAAGGGGGAGCCAAGGTGAAAACGAGGGTGCAATGGGGGTTGCAAAAAAATGAGAGGGTGAGAGGAATGGGAAGGAGCTTGAAGCATCCTTAAGAAATGTCATGGCTGGATTGGCTCTGATGTGTATGCAGGAAAAGTCAATGCATCATCAGGCTTGACGCTACTCCTGCAAGAACCACAGTGATATTTCTGTTTCAGCAGGACCACGGCCTCAAGGTGATAGATTTGTTTTAGTTGGCTTACAAAAGCACACTTGGCACCACCTTGCCAGTTCTGTAGAGTACATTTCCATGGATGCTTTTGTGATGTTTCCCCCCCATCCCCCCCATTTAAAATTAACTCCCCATTCTCACCTATACTTAAGCACAATCTGTTACCATGGAAACAGGGCAGCAAATGCTAAATCTGGCATATGATGTAAGCAGGCCCAAATGCTCTGTATAGAAAAAGTGATGCTGTTACTAAATGCAACAAGGTCTATAGGCGCTTCGAAAGAATGTTAATCGAGTCTCAAGGAACACATCTAGCATGCTGGCTGCGCCACAAGGGAGTGAAAGGAGCACATGCCTTGGTGGCTTATACAGAACACAATTGATCACTCAGATTCCATTTATGTGCTTCGTGAATACATACATTCCACAACTCACACATGATGGGTACTGAAGTTAAGGAAGCTTCTACCAACGCTGACATTGTGGCCATCACATTATCTGTGCATAACTCATATTTTCACTCCTCCATGTTTCCTTTATATAGTGCCGCCCCTGTACAAGGAAGGGTGAACCTACCTAATGTTCCCAAACAATGGATAAATGGAAACATGGCTCTCCTTCACAATGAAAGTTCTCCTTTTCTCATTTATGCAATTCTCCAACAGCAAGAAAAATATACTAAGAATGTATATTTTGGGGAAAATGTGTGCAAAAAATGCATTTTTGCTGTGTAGTGGTTGGAGTATCAGACTAGGACCCAGGAGACCAGCATCCAAATTCCCATTCTGCTATGAAGCTTATCGGGTGACCTTCGATCAGCCACTGCTTCTTAGCCTAATCTAGCTCACAGAGTGGTTCTGGGGACAAAATGGGAAGGCAGAGAACCATGTACATAAATGTATATATTGTACAATGTTTAAAATGTAAATAAATGTATAAAATATAAATAAATAGAAAGAATAAAATGTAAATAAATGAAATTTATCCTGACATTCTACATAGAATCCATATTAGGGCAACCCCTTTATTAGCCAAACAAAATGTCCTAAAATAGTGTGCAAGCTTTTGAGTCCCTCAGGACTCTAAATGTTAAGAAATCCAAGGGGTTTGCTTGCAAACCTGCCTTGTTCTTATGCCTCATAGTATAGTACAGTGGTACCTCGGGTTACATACGCTTCAGGTTACATACGCTTCAGGTAACAGGCTCCACTAACCCAGAAATAGTACTTCAGGTTTAGAACTTTGCTTCAGGAGGAGAACAGAAATCGTGCTCCATTAGCGCGGCGGCAGTGGCAGGCCCCATTAGCTAAAGTGGTGTTAAGAACAATTTCAGGTTAAGAACGGACCTCCAGAACGAATTAAGTACTTAACCCGAGGTACCACTGTATAGGAATTCAATAGAGGCTTGTAAGAGCCATGTGGTTTGAACTGCAGCAACCAGCTCAGACCTCCTCACATGTTGAGCTTCTCAGGTAGACTGGAAGGAAACAATGGCTTGATTATTGAGTCCCTCTCAAAGTGAGCTAAGCCTTTGGTGGACGTGCCCAAAGATTAAGGCTTTCTGGGAAATGAGATATAATGAATTGAAAAAGGTATTTAAATATACCTTCTCGAAGAAACCAGAGGCCTTTCTACTGGGCATGGTCGGCCAATTGGTGCCAAAGAAAGACAGAACATTTTTCATGTACGCAACAACGGCAGCAAGAATACTTATTGCAAAGTATTGGAAGACACAAGATCTACCCACCTTGGAAGAATGGCAGATGAAGGTGATTGACTACATGGGGCTGGCAGAAATGACCGGCAGAATCCGAGACCAGGGAAGAGAGATGGCGGAAGAAGATTGGAAGAAATTTAAGGACTATCTCGGGAAATACTACCAAATTAGTGAATGTAATCAGCTGTAATGATTAAGATAATTGGGGGGGGAGAAAGAAAGGTATAAAATTAAGTGAAAATTAAGGGTGAGGATTTGCTGACTGAATAATTTGAATTGGAATACAAAAAGGGGAGGTATGAGGAGGTCCGTGAAATAAGTTAAAAGAAAATAAGTGAATGAAATTATACGTTTTGTTAATTTTTGTATTTTTTGTTTTTTGTCTTTGTTGTATAATTTCTGAAAATTTAATAAAAAAAACAAAACAAAACCCAAAGTGAGCTAAGCCTTGCAGGACACCTTGCTCTATGGTCTTAACCCCTTCATGCACTAATTAGACTTAAGCATGTTGGTTATAGGAGGCTAGTTATCCCACTAACCACAGGGCTGCATTCCCCTCTGGGCAACCTTTTGCGGGCCGCATGCCAGTGGGAGGTGGGACCAGAGACAAAGGTGGGTGGAGCTGCCTTTTCTGTCGATCCTCTTCTGTTGTTCCATGGCCAAATGCAGTGCTGAGCAGAGGGCCGGCCGTCTTTTATGGTGTGGGTGTGGGCTGGGGTGAAAACCACTGTAGTCCAGTCTTCTCCCTAGCCTTGCCACCTAGGCCTAGCCAGGTTGGACAAATTCAGAAGGGGAGTTCAGCAGGAACCCCCACAGTGCCTTGTGGCCAACCCAGGGATTTCCAACTGTCACCCACATAATATAGCTTGTTCCAAGGGGTTGTGGGGCCGGACGCGGTGGTCCGCAACCTGCTGGGAGCCTGAAGGGCCCTGCCCTGTGTGGGATGTAAACACAGAAGCAGTCATTGACAACATTCCTAGAGTGTACATGTTACAACATGGGGAGGGATGTCTGTCCAGCAAGCAGGTAAACTTCCTGGGGACGGACTTCCTCCGCATGTGACCAGAGGTGGGTGTGGCCTCACCTGTGCAGGTAATGAGAAAAGCACAGGGCAGGCAGCCACTCTCTCTCTCTGCCATTTTTCTTCAATAAGGAAACATCTAAGGATGCTCTCTTGGCTCCCAGCCAAGAGAGGAGGTAAGGACTATCTTGCTACAAGATAGATTCTAAATGTATGTAACTTTTTAAGCCTGTCTGCCTTCCGGGATCATATTGTGAACGGGACGTGAGTAAACCCTTTTATACTTTTATAAGGACTGTGTTGTGTCTTGTATTTTAAGAGGGAACAAAAGGGGAAATTACCAGAGTAATTATTATAGAGGTTCTAGCGAACCTGTGCAGACGTTACCATTGCGAACTTAAAGGGGAATGTCTATAAACTCTGCTGATATTTTGGGAACTTGTTAGCACAAGTTGGATAAGGATATAATTAGTCAATATATCCTCTCCTGCACCCCAGAACATTCCCACACCCTGCCTCTCTCTACCTAGCTTGGGGTGGGGCCTGCCAGTCTCCACAATGACTGCTTCTCAACAGAGAGGGCTTCTTTTTCAAATTGTTTATATTTTTTATCTATGTCATTTTAAATTGTGATTGATATTAATGCTATATTCTTAGTTTTAGCTTTTATGATTTATTTGTTTGTTTGATTGTTTATTTTAATGTATTTTTATTAAATATTTTCTTGGGTTACAAAAGTATGTGCAATCTCTCTCTTTTTTCTTCTTCAAGTAACATTTTTTCCAGATCAGTTTCATATGTTGAGACATTAGGAAGAAAAGGGGGGAAAGAGGTGGAGGGGGGAAAGGTGAGTGGGGGTGGGGTGGGGTGGTGATGTTTCTGTTTTCCTTAATATATGTGGGGTTTTGCATCAGTGTCGCTTGTGCAGATTCTCTGCTAGAGAGAGGTTGGGGTTGGCCTAGGATGTAGTTGTTTGTTTGTGATTGGCTGTGGAGATCTTTGTTTTCATGTGTGAGTGGGGTGGGTGTGTGTTTTGGATCAGGTTAGCCATATTGATTTGTATGCTGTTGGTGGATTTTTGTCATTGTCTTGTTGGGCTGTGTATGTGATAAAGGGGAGCTATACCAGGGTCAAGGTGTCTTCTTCTATTTGTCCCCGTGTCAGTTTCAGAAGATTTTATGATTAATGTGGAAATTGTTTTCCATTTGGTTGTGTACTTTTTGATGTGTTTTATTTATTGCTTATGACTTTTGTTATGTTGGTAATTATTTAATCATGCTGTAAGCCGCTTTGAGCATTGTTTTAACTATGGAAAGGCAGCGTACAAATAAAATGATGGTGATGATGGAGCAATGAATGTATATTTTACTTCTGTACAGAATGCTTGTTTCTACAAGCACTTACTCTCTAGGAGGCTGAGTTTGGTCAGAATTGAATGTACATTTACAGAGTTAACAGTAAATACATTACTTCTGAGGGACGCGGGTGGCGCTGTGGGTTAAACCACAGAGCCTAGGACTTGCCGATC
Source organism: Podarcis vaucheri (assembly GCF_965113315.1). Classification (NCBI taxonomy): domain Eukaryota; kingdom Metazoa; phylum Chordata; class Lepidosauria; order Squamata; family Lacertidae; genus Podarcis; species Podarcis vaucheri. Next base: position 12,146,708 of record NC_138750.1, read on the forward strand.
AGAAGGTTGGCGGTTTGAATCCCCGTGATAGGGTGAGCTCCCGTTGCTCGGTCCCTGCTCCTGCCAACCTAGCAGTTCGAAAGCACGTCAAAGTGCAAGTAGATAAATAGGTACCGCTCCGGTGGGAAGGTAAACGGTGTTTCCATGCACTGCTCTGGTTTGCCAGAAGTGGCTTAGTCATGCTGGCCACATGACCCAGAAGCTGTACGCCGGCTCCCTTGGCCAATAAAGCGAGATGAGCGCCGCAACCCCAGAGTTGGCCATGACTGGTCCTAATGGTCAGGGGTCCCTTTACCTTTACATTACTTCTGGTAAATGAGCCACCATAACTGCTAGAAGGCCATGAAAATGGATTCGTCAACCCATGTACTATCTGATACCAAAGGGATGCATTGGTTGACAGATGTGATTTCCACACACCCCAGCTCTCCTACCCCACTATAACTAACCAGGTGTGCTAGCAGAAGCCAGTCCAAAGGCTTCCAGCAATCTTCTCTGTCGGGTCTTCTCTATAGGGTCTGGAAAACCTTCGAAACAGTGTGCAGCAGAGGAGAGAGAGGATCATTCTATCTGGGGTTGCCCACCCCTGCCTTATACCTGAAACACAATTGCGTCCTGAAATGTATTTCTAACATTACCTGAAACCGACATATTTGTATTGTACCGTCAGTCATTTTTCAGTATTAAGTAGTGCATTGCTTACCAAGTGCACAATTGTTTCAGCCGTTACTTTTCCAGCAGGCCTCTATTTACCTCCCAGAACCCTTGACTTCCAACAATCAGTATTAATTGCTGAAACCTACTTTCAAAAGCACATGTCAGAGCAGAGCCTCTATGCTCACTCTTGCGGTGTTTCGGAGGCCAAGGCTGCACATTTAGCAGCGACAATTAACCTCCTTTACCTGCTGTGCTCACAAAGGGAAGTGAAAGCTCACAAAGTTGTTGGGATGGCTTTTGGTTTTTTTACTTCTTTTTTTAAGTGCAGGAGAATTAGCTCCCCAGGTCGCCTTTTCTCAAGCTTTCACATCAGGAAGTTCTGATCATTTCCCCATTTTGGAAAATAAAAATAACCCCAAAGCTTTTCCGGCTTCATATTCACCATCTTGAGAAAAATAGGTTAGCAGAAGTTCTCTCAATCCCTACCAAATCAGTGCCAGTTCAGCAAATGTGTTCTCCATCCCAGTACTCTGTTCTTGAGGGGTTGAATTTGTTTATGGCCACCTGTGGCACTTTAGAAGGTCGGTGGTTTGTGTTTCTCTGGAGATCAGTTATTTGCTTTTGATGCTCCTGAGTGCTTTCTTTATGTGGCGGCCCTAAACTGCAAATGAGGAATCTGGGATGCAAAAAACCCCCAGAGCCTAGGGCTTGCTGATCAGAAGGTCGGCGGTACAAATCCCCACGACGAGGTGAGCTCCCATTGTTTGATCCCAGCTCTTGCCAACCTAGTAGTTCGAAAGCACGTCAAAGTGCAAGTAGACAAATAGGTACCACTCCGGCGGGAAGGTAAATGGCGTTTCCGTGCACTGCTCTGGTTCACCAGAAGCAGCTTAGTCATGCTGGCCACGTGACCTGAAAGCTGTCTGTGGACAAACGCCGGCTCCCTCAGCCTATAGAACAAGATGAGCGCTGCAACCCAGAGTCGTCTGCAACTGAACCTAATGGTCAGGGGTCCCTTTACCTTTACCTTTAGTGGTGTTTTGGTTCTGTGCAACTGCCTGCCCAATTGAAATGATTGCCCTTCAACTGGTGCACAAACGGTATACAGACAAATATGTCTATATGTCAAATATATCAATTTCTCTCAGTTCCTCATTTATTGAGTCTTAAGTTCAGTTTTCCACATTTCCACATCAGTTTGTGACTTTAAAAAAGCGAGCCCTCATGAAAACGTATCAGCTTGTTGTTTAGTTGTTTAGTCGTGTCCGACTCTTCGTGACCCCATGGACCAGAGCACGCCAGGCACTCCTGTCTTCCACTGCCTCCCGCAGTTTGGTCAGACTCATGTTTGTAGCTTCGAGAACACTGTCCAACCATCTCGTCCTCTGTCGTCCCCTTCTCCTTGTGCCCTCAATCTTTCCCAACATCAGGGTCTTTTCCAGGGAGTCTTCTCTTCTCATGAGGTGGCCAAAGTATTGGAGCCTCAGCTTCACGATCTGTCCTTCCAGTGAGCACTCAGGGCTGATTTCCTTAAGAATGGATAGGTTTGATCTTCTTGCAGTCCATGGGACTCTCAAGAGTCTCCTCCAGCACCATAATTCAAAAGCATCAATTCTTCGGCAATCAGCCTTCTTTCTGGTCCAGCTTTCACTTCCATACATCACTACGGGGAAAACCATAGCTTTTACTATACAGACCTTTGTTGGCAAGGTGATGTCTCTGCTTTTTAAGATGCTGTCTAGGTTTGTCATTGCTTTTCTTCCAAGAAGCAGGCGTCTTTTAATTTCGTGACTGCTGTCACCATCTGCAGTGATCATGGAGCCCAAGAAAGTAAAATCTCTCACTGCCTCCATTTCTTCCCCTTCTATTTGCCAGGAGGTGGTGGGACCAGTGGCCACGATCTTTGTTTTTTTATGTTGAGCTTCAGCCCATATTTTGCGCTCTCCTCTTTCCTTACCTAACCCAATATTATCTGCTCTGAAGGGCAGTGGCTCTCCAAGGTATTTCTGGTTACAGAACTCAGGACCTCCTGCACATGTAGTCTACTACAAGTTGTTATGGCCCCTCGCTGGGGACTGGCTACCAGCTGCACCCCCAGCTGGGGATTATGAAGAAGCTACACCTCCTCACTAGTTACCCAGCAAGTAGGTTGTGCTATTTTTCCTTGCCAGGAGTCAGGCTTTCAGCAAAATGGCATCATCCCTGCCTGCTTTGCACAAACTCCATGGAGGATGCAAATAAAGGTTAGAGGGCATGGTACCTCCAGATCTTGTTGAACCCCAACTCCCATTAGTGTCAGGCTTCAGGGACTTGGCTTACCACCCCCCACCCCCTTTGGCAGTAGATAAGCAGAACAAAGCGAAAGGAGTCTCTTACCATTTAGAGATTTTAATGATCACAGCGAAAGAACAAAGGATATTATTATTATTATTATTATTATTATTATTATTATTATTAATAATAATAATAATAATAATAATATAATATTATTTGTACCCCGCCCATCTGGCTGGGCCTCCCCAGCCACTCTGGGCAGCTTCCAACAAAGACCAAAAATACACTAAGATGTCAGACATTAAAAACTTCCCTGAGCAGGGCTGCCTTCAGATGTCTTCTGAATGCCAGGTAGTTGTTTATCCCTTTGACATCTGATGGGAGGGTGTTCCACAGGGCAGGCGCCACTCTGCCTGGTCCCCTGTAGCTTTGCTTCTCGCAATGAGGGAACCGCCAGAAGGCCCTTGGCATTGGACCCCCATCGTTCTGTCCAGATGCTCCTTCAGGTATACTGGGCCGAGGCTTAGGACAAAGGTGCTCCCAATTAAGGATCCCACCCACTCCCCCCCCCCTCGTCATCCATGTCACTTCTGTGTCTTGCAGCCTGATCTCATAACCACTTTGCTTTCTGTGCTGCCACCTTGTCTGCTCTTGTTGACCTTGGGCTGAGCGAATGGACACTTCCCAGTGAGAGAGAGTCTGTTAACTTTCTCTCTTCCAGTTCTTCTTCTCTTAGCTGCTCACCACCCAGTTCTTCCCAACTTCTGTCTTCCGAACTATGTCCCTCTTCAAACCACTGTTCCAAATCTATACTGTCCCACTGCTCCTGGGAAGATTCAGGATCCTTGCATGATCCCTGACAATTAGCTCCATACAGCAAGGTCAGAGATTAGAAGAGTTGTAGTAATCTAGCAATATCTGGCCCACACAGTGCCTACCTTTCCTGTAAGCAATTAAAAAACAACAACTCTTTTCAGGCTACTGCTGGGAGCAGAGAATTAAAGAAAGGAGGAAGATGAATAAGACACTGCTCTTCCCAAAAGCTCCAAAAGAAATAATTTGATAATTGAAGAATGGCAGGTGTCAAATCCTGAGGTACATGTATTTCTCTTCCTTGAGGCAGTGCTGTTCAAATAAAGCCTCTCATTTAATGTCCCTAGTTGGTTTATAGTTTATTAATCAGCACCAATTCCATCAAAGGACCTAGAGGTACTGTGTTACGCAAAAACCTCCAAGGTTTTCTAGCAGAAAACCAAATATCCTGAGGCTGTATCCCTGACATTAATGTGGAACAGATACTCTTTTTCATCCCAGGCCATAGCTCCATATATTTCTTCAGAGCCAGTGAGTCTCTGGGAGCCATCAACAAGCTCTCGGGATTTATTACGATGATGAGATTTCAGAAATGATGGAGTCAGTCCAGAACATCTGAGCTGGGGATGGAGGAGGAATTTGTCTGATCAACTTTTCACAGTGGATCAGCACCAACGGATGCTCTCAAACTTGCCTGCATGTTAGAATGCAACTCTCTGTCACATCACATGCTTCATATTTTGCAGTGAAGCATTGGTGCACAAAATGGCACAATTTAAATGCTTTATGTGCACTCTTTTAAAAAAATCAACAGTGTAAAATGGGGTGGAATGGACTTGTGATTGAAGACCAGTGAGAGTGAAATGGGACCGAATTGGACTGCTTAATCTATCCTTACTCTGTTACAAAAACTAACCAGCGAACAGGGACTTATTCTTTGTATGCCCAATGAAACTACAGTCCTGGAGATAAAGCATGTCTAAGGAGAATCAGTTTGATCGTCTTGCAGTCCATGGGACATTCAAGAGGAAATCAGCCCTGAATGCACACTGGAAGGACAGATCCTGAAGCTGAGGCTCCAATACTTTGGCCACCTCATGAGAAGAGAAGACTCCCTGGAAAAGACCCTGATGTTGGGAAAGATGGAGGGCACAAGGAGAAGGGGACAATACCCAAATATAAGCCGCTCCCTTAAAATTCTGCAGGCACTCACACCCGTTCCGTTTTACCGTAGGTCTGTTTCAGCAGCCATATCGTAACAGCCAATTTTTGTAAGGTCGTGAATTTAAGCCGCACTTTAACTTTTCACGGTCAGAATTTGGAAAGAAAGTGAGGCTCATATTCAGGCCAATATGGTAATTACCAGATGGATTAAAGTGAGTCTGGCATGATACGTGTCCCTCTGCAGACAGTGGGAAGAAGAAGGGGCAGAGGCAAGACTCCCCTCAGCTCTACAAGGTTCCTTCCAGAGCTGCATGCAGAGCAAGCGATGGATCGTGCCCATCATTATGGGTTATCTGAGATGCCTCACACATTCCAGTACTTCACAGTTTGCCTAACAATGCCACCAGATGAGCAGCCACATGATAATGTTTCTCATAACCCGCTGGTTGACTAAGAGGCCCGAATCTCTGGAACTCATCCCAAAGTCTTGAGGAATATTTAAGGGGCTGAATAATTAATTCATTAATGAGTAATACTGAACCACCACACAGCCATGCTGCGTAAATCAGCTCTTGCTGTGCCTAATGGTACAAGGAAATTCAATCATGAGGAAATTGAGTAGCCGACGAAACTTGCAGTTCTTCCTTTAGGGCATGGAGGTAACTTAATCCATGCTTAATCCACAATGTTATCTACGTTCACTTGTTAATGCAGAGCTCAATTTCAGTTTTCTGTACTGAAGGTATATAAAGAACGCATAGGGTGCTTTGAACACAATTCCTTCCTGGCCTTATGGGTAGTAGTCAACTAAAATTTATTCAGTGTGGACCCACTGAAATTAATGAACATAGCTAAATCCAGTCTACTCTGAGTAAAATTTAGCTGAAAACCACACTGTATGTGACTGGCAAATGAGGGCTATTTTCTTTCTTTTCCAAATAATTTTTAATAGCTTCCCCAATTTTAAACAAATGAATATTCTTTCATGTTTATTTATTATGGGGCTAGGGAACCTCTCAGGGTAGGCTTTCGTAATCTTTCATAATGTGGTGCCCTGTGATAGCCCAAAACTTTGTGCTCCCAAATGAATCTTCTCAATTAGGGATCTTCTCAATTTGGCGCCACCTCGGTGTCAGGGAACTGACATCAGAGCAACAGGAGAAGGAGAGGCTCTCCGATTCTGCAGGGGAAGGTACCAGCACAAGGGGGAGACGCAGCTTGATAGAGGGGGAAGGAAATCGGTGTAACACCAAGGATCCAGGAGAGCAAATGGCAGACGAGGTGGAAGGGCTCCGGGATTCTTCCTTGGAAGTCAGTGAGGAGAGCACTGGTCCTCCACTACCCACGCCCTCCCTGCGTAGGAGACTTCCGCACAATGAGAGGCAGAGATGATTGGGTGTCAAGCAGCTTTTATGCTGGCAAAGGTTTAAGAAACGCCCACAGACAGATTCTGCTAGCGACTGAGGCAGCCACGCTGAGATGGGCTGTGCAGTCAAGACGGTTTAACCTATGCAACCAAGCTTCCAAACGGGAAGGTTTACGCACGAGTAACTCCCAAGCCTTACACTCGGCTTGGCGCCCTATGTGGGGAAACCGCTCACACGGCCCTAAATCTGGTGCTGAACCTGTGGCTTGGTGAGCCATTGTTTGAAATTCTGGAGAGCTAATGGTTCTCAGTGCAGACAGCACTGAACAGGATGAAACAACCCCAGCTTCTATGTTCTCCTCTTCTGCTCTGACACCCTCATGACTCTCCTGGACAGGTTTGCTGCTGTCTGAAGCTTGGAGAGCCGCTCTCTCTCTGTTTTGTCTGATTTGTACTGCTAAAATTTTATCCAGTCCAGATTTTTAAGCAAAGCCAATTTATTTCGCACCTCTAATACATGGATTGGAATGTAATTATCAGCTAAAGTGCAAGCAAACTGCAAATGCATTCAGATGTGTATATTGGGATCAAATATGTTTGGAAAGGCGTGCATTAAGAAAGTGTTTTGTGGTAAAATTGAAATACAGTGGTACCTCGGGTTAAGAACTTAATTTGTTCTGGAGGTCCGTTCTTAACCTGAAACTGTTCTTAACCTGAAGTACCACTTTAGCTAATGGGGCCTCCCACTGCTGCCATGTGATTTCTGTTCTCATCCTGAAGCAAAGTTCTTAACCTGAGGTACTATTTCTGGGTTAGCAGAGTCTGTAACCTGAAGCATCTGTAACCTGAAGCGTCTGTAACCCAAGGTACCACTGTACAACTTTTTCTATGGAATTTTCTAAGAATCTTCCATTCTTGGGCAAGGTGACTGAGCGAGTGGTTGCTGAACAACTCCAGGCACGCCTGGAAGAAGCGGACCATTTGGATCCCTTCCAGTTGGGATTCAGGCCTCACCATGGGACTGAAACTGCCTTGGTCGCACTGGTTGATGATCTCCGGCGGGCTAGGGACAAAGGTGAGAGCTGTTTCCTAGTTCTGCTGGATCTCTCAGCGGCTTTTGACACCATCGACCATAACATCCTTCTGGACTGTTGAGAGGGGCTGGGAGTTGGGGGCACTGTCATACAGTGGTTCCGCTCCTTCCTCCTGGGCCGTGTTCAGAAAGTGGTGGTGGGGGATGAGTGTTCAGACGCCTGGGCCCTCACTTGTGGGGTGCCTCAGGGTTCTGTCCTCTCCCCCATGCCTTAAACATCTACATGAAGCCGCTGGGAGAGATCATCAGGGGGTTTGGGCTGGGTGTTCATCAGTATGCGGATGATACCCAGCTCTACCTCTCTTTCAAATCAAAACCAGTGAAGGCAGTGAAGGTCCTGTGTGAGTGTCTGGAGGCGGTTGGAGGTTGGATGGCGGTTAACAGATTGAGGTTGAATCCTGACAAGACAGAAGTACTGTTTTGGGGGGACTGGAGGCGGGCAGGCGTGGAGGATTCCCTGGTCCTGAATGGGGTAACTGTGCCCCTGAAGGACCAGGTGCGCAGCCTGGGAGTCATTTTGGACTCACAGATATCCATGGAGGCACAGGTCAAATCTGTGTCCAGGGCAGCTGTTTACCAGCTCCATCTGGTACACAGGCTGAGACCCTATCTGCCTGTGGACTGCCTCGCCCGAGTGGTGCATGCTCTGGTTATCTCCCACTTGGATTACTGCAATGTGCTCTACGTGGAGCTACCTTTGAAGGTGACCCAGAAACTACAACTAATCCAGAACGCGGCAGCTAGACTGGTGACTAGGAGCAGCCGCAGAGACCACATAACACCAGTCTTGAAAGACCTACATTGGCTCCCAGTACGTTTCCGAGCACAATTCAAAGTGTTGGTGCTGACCTTTAAAGCCCTAAACGGCCTTGGTATAGTATATCTGAAGGAGCGTCTCCACCTCCATCGTTCAGGCCGGACACTGAGGTCCAGCACCGAGGGCCTTCTGGCGGTTCCCTCACTGCGAGAAGCCAAGTTACAGGGAACCAGGCAGAGGGCCTTCTCGGTAGTGGCGCCTTCCCTGTGGAACACCCTCCCACCAGATGTCAAAGAGAACAACAACTACCAGACTTTTAGAAGACATCTGAAGGCAGCCCTGTTTCGGGAAGCTTTTAATGTTTGATGTATTATAGTATTTTAATATTCTTTTGGAAGCCGCCCAGAGTGGCTGGGGAAGCCCAGCCAGATGGGCGGGGTATAAATAAATAAATGGTAATAATAATAATAATAATTTTTAATACCATATTTTCGCTCTATAAAACGCACCAGACCACAAGACGCACCTAGGTTTTGGAGGAGGAAAACAAGAAAAAAAATATTCTGAATCGCTGCACAGTGAAAGCAGCAATCCCTCTTGCTGTTCTGGCTTCTGGGATAGCTGCGCAGCCTGCATTCGCTCCATAAGACGCACACACATTTCCCCTTACTTTTTAGGAGGGAAAAAGGGAGTCTTATAGAGCAAAAAGTACGGTAAATTAAAATAAATCACAGATTTATGCAGCAATGGGACTTAGGAATGAACATGTGCAAAACTGCCACAGAATGGAAATCATCTATCCCCAGCGCTCATCCTTAGAAGCACTGGCATCAACCACCACTGTTCTTGAAAAGTCACCTGCAACTCTGATTTCTGTTTCTGAGAAGGGCAGTGCTGGGTGAAAAGTAGCAGCCGCAGCAGTTTCAGAGGAAATCTGTATTCATGCGCATACCCTGCTGTCAGAGGCAGCAGCAGAGCTCGAGGAGCCAGATGGTGCGAGAGAGCCAGTGCTTTCCAAATGTCACTACCGTGGGGAGAAAGGCTAGAAAGCAAAGAGACAGAGCCCTGGTATGGGACAGAAAGGGACCAGGCTGCTCCAGTCGCAGGGGCTGGGAGAGCGAACAGATTGACGCTCGGCTGAAAGAAGCAGGGGCTTCCTCGACTGTCAATCCAGAAGTGGCAGGAGAACTCCAGCCAGTTTAATTGGTGCCAGCTCATCAGCAGACTTTCTGAAGGGAGTCAGCCTGACCTCTCAGACAGCCCTCTAGTTAAGCAAGTATCAGGTAGTGAGTGGCACCGGCCAAGGGTCAGTTGGCTGCGCAAAATCCACTTCACCACTCTTTGTGTTCAATTACACAAGCCCGCCGGGCAGACTGAAGAGACAAATGTCAGGCAGCTAAGAGCCCATTCTGCTGTGGAGGCTAACAAACATGTTGGTGCACTTAGGGAAGCGGCTATCTTATAACAGTAGGATGTTAGCAGTCAGAGTTAGTTGAGCACCACCTTTGTTGCAATATATGATGGCTTGGTTAGGTAATTTGGTAGCATTGCATCATTACCAGGCAATAATTCATAATGCATAACTCTCTCTCTCTCTCTCTCTCTTCCAATGGAAATCACTGTGTCCCACACTTTTCAGTGGACTGTTAACTCTTGACCAAATCAGTTTCGTTACTGATCTTCAACTAAAGGTTATGCCTGCCATTGTTGGTGTGCAATGGATTTAGCTCTATCACAGCGAATGTGATGTTAAGCAGAGCCTCAGGCCTGTGATCAGGGAGTAGGCAAAACATTCAAGCCAGCAGAGATGCATTGATTTACACCAACCAGGGATGTAACCTTGTGTCAAGCTCCTTCCAGGCAGAAAAGGCTCCTCAATATAATGATCACTCTCTGGAGACCTCATTAATGTATACGCGAATTCCTTAGTCAAAAGCGTTATGATTTGGGAACCGCAGCTTATTGACATGAGTGTAAAATGAAGGAATGCAAAACCTTCATCTCTGATCCATGTTTAATTCATCTGTTCATTTATAGCCACATAACAACAGACTCTTCCCTTGCTTGATTTATTTCTGAAAGGGGCAATGCTTATGACACTATCTTTAGGACAAGCATTCAGAATCATATTAGAGTTATGGGAACTTTAAACAGTACTTGTGTCCCCATCACAATTATGTCTGTGGTTCACCTTGGCCTACTTATGGCTTGCCAAGAAACTGCGATTTTCCTTGGCAGAAGCCCCAACATGACAATTCATTCTACATAGGGATGTACTTGAAGACTGCAACTTAAGACTCTTACAGAATATTCAATGACAGGAGCAGAAAATATGGGGCCCTCCTGATGTTGTTGGAGCACAATTCCCATCAGCCCCAGCCAGCATGGCCAATTATCAATATTATGGGAACTGTAGTCCACCACATTGGGAGAATATTATGCCTGCTATCCCTGCTCTATAGTTTTGGATATCCATGAAAAGAACATGCTGTGAAAGACTGAGAAGAGGAAGGAGCAACTAGATCAGGGGTCAGCAAACTTTTTCAGCAGGGGGCCAGTCCACTGTCCCTCAGACCTTGTGGGGGGCCAGACTATATTTTGAAGGGAAAAAATGAACGAATTCCTATGCCCCACAAATAACCCAGAGATGCATTTTAAATAAAAGCACACAAGGCCTTGTGCCTGAGACTCTCTCACACACACAGTCTACCTTCCCTGTGTGACTTCATCCTGGTTCTAAGCACCAGATCAGCCTGTCAAGTGATCCATGCTTGTTCACACCTGCTCACCTTAAAGGTGTGCTATGGAGGCTTCCAACCACCCTGTATCCCATTGACTTGGGCTGCTTTGGTGTGAAACTGCCAGGCCCAAGTGGGGTTCCCTTTCCAGAGCTCTTCACGTTGGCCGGCTGAGAGGCTGGTTGAATGAAGATGCCTCAGGGTCACATCCACATCCCTTCGTCACCATGCTGAGCCTCAAAGCTGCGATGAATCAGTGTCCTCTGCTAAGCTGCTAAATTACTGTACTGCTCGCTCCATCTCTCCTCACTCCTGAAATACTACAGCACGAAGTAGGTAGGAAAATGGTGCTTCCATTTGCTAATTATAAAGACATCCCTAAAATAATGGTACCTCACCACTGCTGTATTAGTATCTGGGTAGGCGGACGAGCGAGAATGACACATCAGGCAGGTATGTAGCTGAGGAAAGAAACCTTGGTGAGAAGAGACAAGACTTGCCTTTTAAGGCAGCCCACACCATCATCCTTCTTGGCATGAAAGCAGCTGGGTTTTGATACATCAGGATCCATCCCTCAATTAAGGGTTGGAGCAAACTCACCACTGTCCTCAGGTTATGGGCTAGGAGGACACCACGTCCCTCTTTCTTGTTTTGCTGCTCAAAAAAAAAAAAATGCAGTGTGGCATAGAAAGTAAAAATAAAATCTGTATGACGACATGAAGTTTGCTCATAGATAGAAACACGAGAAAAAGTAGTTGGAATTTATAGCTATATAAGTAATCAAACATTCTAACCGTTCTCTGTTTCATAACATGTACACTCAACTGAATGTAGACGCACATACAATTATAAATATGACATTTCCAAATTTGCAAGTGTTTGATGTTGCCACCTACATTATAGTCTTTAGAAACAAATCTGCTTGCTATTTTAAAAGAAAAGATATGCAGAGATGTGGGCAATTTTTCTGGCTTAAAGACTTAAAGGGATGGAGCCACTGTTCTTGCTATTACCTACACTTTTTCTTAAAGGCGTCACAGATTGTATCTGTAGGAGACAGAGGTGCATGTCACAAAGCACAAAGGGAACTAAATCCAGCCACCAGCTTCCTTTCCCCAAAACATCATTTTCACTACAGTGGTACCTCGGATTACAGACACTTCAGGTTACAAACGCTTCAGGTTACAGACGCTTCAGGTTACAGACTCTGCTAACCCAGAAATAGTACCTTGGGTTAAGAACTTTGCTTCAGGATGAGAACAGAAATTGTGCGGCAGCAACAGGAGACCCCATTAGCTAAAGTGGTACCTCAGGTTAAGAACAGTTTCAGATTAAGAATGGACCTCCAGAATGAATTAAGTTCTTAACTCAAGGTACCACTGTATTTAAAAAAGGGCTCTGTGTATGCACTGTTGGCTACAGGAGTCACATCCTTATCATAGATTTAAAGCACTTTAACACATGTGATTTCCCCCAAAGAATCCTGGGAACTGTGGCTGGTTAAGGGTGCTGGGAGTTGTTAGGAGACCATCAACAGACTGCAGTTTCCCAGGATTCTTTGTGGGGAAGCACAAAGTGGTATGAGCATGCTTTAAATGTGTTGTGTGCATGACCAGGGAGAGGAACCATGCAAGTAGGACCTCTTTTCCTTTCCTGCTTCTCATACTAAGGAGTCCCCTGGCCAAACCAAAGCACAAAGGTTTCAGAGAAATCGTCTGTCTGTCATGGACAGCCACATTGTGAGAATGACTGGGTTCAAGTAAGAAGAGGCAGAAGTCACTGTAGCCCTTAGGCTGATCTTCATCTTCAGTGTCATCTGTCTGAGATCTCTATCTCTGAGTTTCCTGAATTAACTAGCGGGTTATCCTCCAACACTTCTTCTTCTTCTTTGGGGATCTCTCGTAGCAGAGTAAGATTGTCTTCCATAAACATGGTTTTAACAGTGAGTCCGTAAGTGACTGTGGAGGCCAATTCTGGATCCACACGTCCTTCCACATTGGGGGCATAGGTTTCCGGGCAGGAGCCGATCATGGTGAGGGTTTGCCAAGCATGCCTTCCTCTTAGCACGTTTCTCTCTTCCGTCCTGAGTTCAAGCATCTTCAAAGCCCATGACACCTTTGATAAAGGCTGCTCTCCAACTGGAGCGCTCGCAGGCCAGTGTTTCCCAGTTCTAGGTGTTTATACTACGTTTTTAGATGGGTGTTGTCCACCTAAGGCTGCATTGACACAATATATTTAAAGGAGTATGATACCACTGTAAGTCATAGCTGTCAACTTACAGATATGAAAATAAGGGACAAGCAGCCTTGAAAATAAGGGACCAGCAGCCAAAATAAGGGACCTGCAACCTCACCTGTTCCAGGCACTCTAGTCTTCCTGTCCTCCTGCAGTCTGGTCAAACTCATGCTGGTAGCTTCGAGAATACTGTCCAACCAACTTTGTAACCAGAGGTTCAACTGAATAGAATTTGAATCACATGCACCACAAGGCCTATGCAGCCTCAACTTAAGATGGCTCCCCAGCCTGGCTTTGCACTGCAAAGTTTGCAGCAGCACGTGCAACAAAATGGCGTCCAGCATTCAAAAAACCCCTCAGCTTGCATTAACTAGCCACACACAAGGCATGCAAGCTCCACCCCCCAGTCATTCTTAGACTTCTTATTGGGTGAGCAACACAGCCAAGCATCACAGTTGGAGCCTCCCTCCTCCCTGGCCGGCAGGGAGGGAGGGAGAGGAGCTGCTTCCTTTGAAATTTAAGGGACATTTAAGGGACATCCATCAATAAGGGACAGCAGCGGGACATGGTGCTGGAATAAGGGACTGTCCCTTCAAATAAGGGGCACTTGACAGCTATGCTGTAAGCAAGCACACCTTCCCCCAATGTATCCTGGGAACTGTAGGTTAAGTGGGCTGAGTTATTATTCCCCTCACAGAACTATAATTTCCAGTGTTCCCTTGAAAGAGGAAATTGCTTTTAAGCCACTACAGTCATACCTCGGGTTGAAGTTGCTTCAGGTTGAGCGTTTTCGGGTTGCGCTCCGCGGCGACCCGGAAGTAACGGAACACGTTACTTCTGGGTTTTGCCGCTCGTGCATGCACAGGTGGTCAAAATGACTTTGTGCGCATGCGCGGAAGCGGCAAAACACGACCTGCGCAGACACGGGTTGCATTCGCTTCAGGATACGAGCGGGGCTCCAGAACGGATCCCGTTCGTATCCAGAGGTACCACTGTACACATAATTCATAGCTGTGAGAGGAACAGAGGGATCCTAACAACTCTCAGCACCCTTAACAAACTACAGACCCAGGATCCTTTGGGGGAAGCCATGACTGTTTGAAGTGGTATGATACTGCTTTAAATGTATCGTCCTGGTGGGACTTCAGTCATATTCATGGTAAAGGTAAAGGGACCCCTGACCATTAGGTCCAGTCGTGACCAACTCTGGGGTTGTGGCACTCATCTTGCTTTGTTGGCCGAGGGAGCCGGTGTACAGCTTCCAAGTCATGTGGCCAGCATGACTAAGCCGCTTCTGGCGAACCACAGCAGTGCACGGAAACGCCTTTTACCTTCCCACCGGAGCGGTGCCTATTTAACTACTTGCACTTTGACGTGCTTTCGAACTGCTAGGTTGGCAGAAGCAGGGACCAGGCAACGGGAGCTCACCCCGTCGCGGGGATTCGAATCGCCGACCTTCTGATCGGCAAGTCCTAGGCTCTGTGGTTTAACCCACAGCGCCACCCGCGTCCCCATATTCATGGTAGGCCCACTGAAATCAATGGACTTAAGTACAGTCTGTTAACATAAGTCTATGGACTTAAATGGGTCTGCTCTTAGTGTGACAAAGCTGGATAGGTTATAATTCAACACATCAAGACTAATGCTTCTTTGATATTTCTCCCAGCTTATCAAAAATTGTCCTGGTGTTACTACCTTCACTTTCTTTGCCATTTTCCAATATCTTGTAATAATCCATATAGAATTATTTAAAGGAGTTGAAACAGAATAGTGCTCTAAATCAAAATTCAGATAATCTTTATCCATGACATTCTTTGAGAATTGTACAGCCTCATACCATCATATTTCCCCCTCTAATAAAGAATTTGACACTTGCTGTGGATTTTCTTTCCCCCTCTCTTATACAGTAATTTTTGATCTTTCGTTCTTAATTTGTTCCTAATCTTTATTTAGGAAACTAAACAAATAAATTGAAATGGCGTTAAATCCAATAATAATTTTAGAATATTCATTTTAACCAAAGCAATCCTCTCAGTCCACAATAATTTAATTGATTTCCTATCTTCTAGCATGAACTTTAAATAAATAAAAATCCCATGATTGTTCATAAAGGCTTCAAAATCTCTGATAAATCAAATATCATATGTGCCAAGATACTTAACTGTTTTTAAAAAATATCTCTCCTACGTTTACTTAAAATGTTTACATTTGCGTTTCGCTAATCCAGCAAGTCAATTAGTTTTGTTTCTACTGTCTAGGAAAGAGAAAGTAGTAACACCAGTCAATCTCTTTTAAATTGGTGAACAAGTGACTTTTACAAAGTACATAAATTAGTCAATAAGCATGCATCAGACAGGTTAGAGCCTTCAACGATGTGCAAGAGCAGGGTGGGTGGCTTGGCAGGAGTGTTGGGGCTTTGCCATCATCTTTCTGCTTTGTTTTTGAAGCGTTGGAGGGCATGACTGCAGACAGAAAGGGGGGAAATGCAGAGTTGTATGGAAATGAAACTCCAGTTTTCATTTCTGAGGGCAAGGCAAGACAGCCAGGAGGAGCTCAGATCTGCAGTGTACTGGAATGTAAATCACGTGTCCTAATAAAATAGATGCTGTGGTTCACAGGGCCTGCAAGACAGAGCTGTTCTGCCTGGCCTTTGGTTTGGACTCAGTCTGACCCTTATGTTTCCCTCCCCTAACGGTTTTGATTTATGGGCTACTATAAACCCATTTATGGGCTACTATAAACCCATATCTTAATAAATTGGTTTTTGTTTTGTTTGTTTGTTTGTTTGTTTTTCCCCCATTATCTTTTATTGTAATTTTATTGGTGTTGGCCACCGTGACCCAGGCTCTGGCCGGGGAGGGCAGGGTATTAAAAAAAAAAATATTTATTTATTTATTTATTTATTTATTATTATTATTATTATTATTATTATTATTATTATTATTATTAAGCTGAAGAGCCCCCTTGCCCTCCTTGTGTCAAGGGGTGCCACAGAACTCTCCCCACCCCAGTATAGAAATTGTGTGGCAAGGTCCACACACCCCCTTGGCTGAATAAAGACACATGATTCAAATATTTAAGGTTAATGGGCTAAAAAAGGCCACAACTTTATTGGTTACCAATGATGAGCGGTATTGGCTTAGGCATTGGATCTAACTGACTATATCTGACTCCAGCCCATCTGCAGGGAGTCCAGGAAGGGTTAACCACCACTAGGGGGAGTCCTGCCGATGCACATCAACTAGGAGTTTCCCCGGGGTCACTGATAGGGGTCGTGCCTTAGGCCCTAACCTCCCTAGGCTTCGGACAGGACCACGCCCCCGGAATCCTTTAACGCAGCGGTTCTCAACCTATGGGTCCCCAGATGTTGTTGGACTACAACTCCCATCAACCCTGAGCTCTGGCCTTGCTAGCTAGGGGTGATGGGAGTTGTAGTTCAACAACATCTGGGGGCCCCAAAGGTTGAGAAAGGCTGCTTTAACGGAATACCCTTCAATATGCAGGGCAGGTGATGTCACTACCTCCCCTCTTCTCTTCTCCAGAAATATTCCAGTGCCTAACCGCCAAACCTTAAAAAGTTGTGACAATTTGCTAAGAGGTAGGCGAAAACCAAGTGGCTGGTGCCAATTTGCCAGGTGGAAGAATTCCTACCAGGCCCCTCAACGGCGACCAACCGAAGTCCATAGCAAGGTCAAAAGAGATGGAGGGCTGGAGGGTGGGAAAACTGGAGCAGCTGGAAGCTGGAAAGAGAGAGATCTCCTGGCTGCGTCCTGCCTTTATAGGGAAGGCCACACCCCTAGACCAACCAGATTGGTCGGCCTGGCCCAGTCACGCAGGGCTGGCCACCCACCCCCATGCACATAGAGGGGTCGTGAGAGCCCACAACACCACCCCCTTTTAAGGTGGAGGTCTTGCCATTTCAGCTGAATTTGGGGGAACCACTTGAAGCATCCATTGTGTTGAGCTATTTCAATTGCTTTTGTTTGATTTGCTCATTGCAAACAGCTGGAAGTCTAAATTTTGATAACAAACCTGATTTGCAATGGGGTTTGAATAATTGCAACTGTACAGCAGCTTTGTTCAGGCTTAAAATGGTAATTCAGTACATGTACAGCGGTAATTCAGTTGCAAAGACATACTTAAGTCTAGCTTAACATGTACAGTAGTCTGAGCTTGGAGCTCAGACTTTGTAGGTGTTGTCACATTGCTGGGAGAGTGGAAAGAGCTGGAAAAAGGAAGACAGGGTGTGCCCAGGCAGGTAGGAGAATACAGTGGTACCTCGGGTACATATGCTTCAGGTTATAGACTCTGCTAACCCAGAAATAGTACTTCAGGTTAAGAACTGTGCTTCAGGATGAGAACAGAAAACATGCTCCGGCTGCACGGCAGCAGCAGGAGGCCCCATTAAGCTAAAGTGGTGCTTCAGGTTAAGAACAGTTTCAGGTTAAGAATGGACCTCCAGAACGAATTAAGTACTTAACCAGAGGTACCACTGTATATAGCTACAGTGGTGCCTCGCAAGACGAAAAGAATCCGTTCTGTGATTCTCTTCGTCTAGCGGTTTTTTCGTCTTGCGAAGCAAGCCCATTGACAGATTAGCGGATTAGCGCTATTAGCGGCTTTTAGCGGCTTATCTGCTGATCGGATCAGCTGATAAGCGGCTTAATGGCTTAGAAAAAGGGGGGGAGGAAAAAAAACCAGCAGGAACTCGCAAGACATTTTCATCTTGCGAAGCAAGCCCATAGGAAATTCGTTTTGCGAAGCACCTCCAAAACGGAAAACTCTTTCGTCTAGCGAGTTTTCCGTCTTGCGAGGCATTCGTCTTGCGGGGCACCACTGTACACCCTCCCCTGTCATGGAATAGTGGGAGTGTCTCTCACAGAGTTCTCTCTAGCAACTTTAGTGGAGAACTCTGTGAGCTTCAGCTCCTATCACGTGCCTGTCTAGCAAATCATGAATTGTTGGTTTGACTGCATTTTAAATATCCCACAAGCACGGTCTACATCAGCCTTCCTGCAACCCGATGCCCTCTAGGTGCAACTCCCATCCGCCCCACCAGGGCAGGTCTCCTTGAAGCATTTTACATTTATATTCCCCCTTTCCTCCCAGAAAATTAAGGCCATGTACATGACACACACACACCTTCCAGATGTTATCTTCACAACAACCTTGTGTTGCAGATTAGGTTAAGCACTAACGGCTGGCCTAAGGTAAGCTTCCTAACTGAGTGGGCATTTGAACCTTGATTTCCTGAGTGCTTGTACAATATTCTAAACTTCTAGTTGGAGGGAACCAGGTTTGGGAAAGCTGGTGTGCACTGACTGGCAGCAGTTCGTCCAAATTTCAGCCTCAAGTTTTATCCAGCACTGCTTGGATTGGGTAGATGCAGTGGCGCAGCATGGGAGGGGGCACGGGGGTGGTTGCCCTGAGTGCAAGATTGTTAGGGGGCGCGAAATTTCAGCTCCCCCTGCTGCCTCAATACAGCTGTGCACCTCTGTCACTGGGCTCAGTTGAAAACAGCATTTCCAGGCAAACCAGGAAGGGACCTCTCCCGACAACAGAACGACAGCTTCTTTCCTAATCCTTGCAGCTGCAATCTCCAAGCAGACACTGTTAGACAGTCAAATGCGCATGTGTACTCCGTCTGTTTCTCTCCACGCAGCCCCGGGCAATGGCAACCCATGTTATGCCACTGGGTAGACAAACTAACGGCTTAATTTGGTCCTTTGTGTTTCAAATGACGGCCATGACTTAGCTAGGTGAACTTAGGCAAGCCGTATCTGTAGCATGGGGATATCATCACTCACCTACCCTTAAGGATTGTGAGATGGACAACGAATGCTGAGGTGCACTGAGCATTCTAATGAGGTGTGTGTGTGTGTGTGTGTGTGTGTGTGTGTGTCTGTCTGTACACACAAACACACAGCATTAATACTCCTTGGAACAGGCTTGACCATTTTAAAACTCCCACAACCAGCACAATATAGGCCAAAACGTAAGTAAAAGAAAGGTTTCATCCCTTTGGAAAACCCACGATCAAGTCTTCTAATGGGAGGGCTGCTTGTCTCTTGTAAGCTTCTATTAGTTTTGGCACTGCCAAGGCCATTCTGTTAGGAGAAGACTAATTATTGGGTTTTGTTATGTTATCCAGCCAGCCAACAGTACAATCAGCTTCCAACAAACCACTCTGCCTTCCAGAAATCTTCACGTCAGGGGTTTCATTTCTCTTAACCCAATCACTGTTTTTATATTTTTGGGAGATCTTTTTCTTTCTCTCTTTCTTTTTAAGGGGGAAAACACCTGCATAATCCGAAGGGGGGAATAATAAAGGACTGATTGGAAACAAAAGTAACGTAACCGAGAGGAGGCTGGTGTAGGAGTGGGAGTATTGCTAACCCATAAAAGCCAGGCGTGAGGTAAGCAAAATGAAGAGGGTTTGGGCATCCTGCCAATGGAAGCCTTGGTGGACGTATCTTTTTTCAATAATGAACTCCCACTAGGGCCCGCACTTTATGAGTTTGACACATCTAAATTACATTCCGCAGCATTTTAAATGTTGAAATAATAGGATAAATTCAGAGCAATTAGAGAGCATATGGAATACTGCCTTTCTGATGGTATATGCAGAAGCATCTTCTGTCAGCTCTATCAGATTTAAGACTCCCAGTGCCTGCAGTGATCCGATCTGTGGTGATAAATGGACACAGTGGTGCAAAGGGAGAGCTCTGAGCTCAGGCTGAGACATGGGAAGGAAATCTGCATTGCAGTTGGTTGGGGGCTGGATCTGTCTCCCTTTGTTCCAAAGGAGTATGAAAATGAGGCTGAGATCCTCAGCCCAATCAAAAGGCCATTGTTTTACCAGGTCAGTGTCTTCAAAGTGGTGCTTTTTCATATTCTCACCTGGCACTGCTGCCTTAGGATGAATGCCCTGTAGAAAACCCCAATTAACCTTCAGCTGACAATAAGACACTTAAATCATCCGGTTTCTTTTCTTTTCAAATGAACAAAGCAGTGTCTGTGTGTGTGTGTGTGTGTGTGTGTGAGAGAGAGAGAGAGAGAGAGAGAGAGAGAGAGAGAGAGAGAGAGACTGTTCGCAGCATTAAAAGCAGGGCACGTCTTTCTGATGACAGAAAACTATATGTGCTTTGGTGAGTGCTATTAAAATAAATCAGCAGTCCCGCTGAATAGAATCAAGGCCTAAGCATCAGGACAGATTAACAAAAGAGCAACAACACCAGGCAGGTTTGAGGCGGGTTTTTGTACGTATGTTGGCTGTTATTTTCTATCGATCGAGGATTATTCTACACTCTACAAGCAACAAAGACATATCAGGAGCGCCTGCTCACAAAGGTTCATAGAATCATAAAGCTGGAAGGGACCCCGGGGGTCATCTAGTCCAACCCCCTGCAATGCAGAAATCTCAACAAAGGCATCCAGCTATTTATATCCTCAAGCTGCAAGGCACAATAGTGTGGGCTGCTTGCTCCTTGCCTCCTGCCTCTCAACCCTAAAGCCATGTTCTTAGGAGGATTATTGACACCGCTCTCTTGCTGAGGTGGCCATTCTCTGCAGATGTCTGTAGGTGGAAATACTAAATCTTAAAAACAAAACAAAACACAGAGGCACCACTTGTCCAAACATCAGGCTATTCTCCTGTCTCCTCTTCCCTCTAAGGTAAAGGGACCTCTGACCATTAGGTCCAGTCGTGGCTGACTCTGGGGTTGCGGCGCTCATCTCGTTTTATTGGCCGAGGGAGCCGGCGTACAGCTTCCGGGTCATGTGGCCAGCATGAGTAAGCTGCTTCTGGCAAACCAGAGCAGTGCACGGAAACACCGTTTACCTTCCTGCTGGAGCGGTACCTATTTATCTACTTGCACTTCGTGCTTTCAAACTGCTAGGTTGGCAGGAGCTGGGACTGAGCAACGGGAGCTCACCCCGTTGCGGGGATTTGAACCGCTGACCTTCTGATTGGCAAGTCCTAGGCTCTGTGGTTTAACCCACAGCGCCACCCATGCCCCCCCTCTTCCCTCTAGCTTGAGGAAAATGCAAACCCTTTCTGTTGCTTTCCCCCCCGGGTTTGATTTCACCCCTTCTTTTTACGATTTCTCTGTGTGCCAAAGTCATTCCACACATTCCATGGCAGGAATCCAGGTTTGCCGGAGTATCAACTCAATGAGCGGTTTCAGCCAATCTTCATTCTCTGGCGCATACCTGTGCTTTCAAGCACACAACTGTCTTAGTCAAAGATTGCCTCTGAGGTGCGCATTGAAAAAACATAGCTGCACACCTAAAAACATAGTATGTAGCTCAGCTCTCCAAGCTACAGATAAATAGGGGGAGAAACAGTACCTCTCTCTTGAACATCCCAAGATCAATCCTGGATTCCATTCCAAATGAGACCCAGGCAAATAGATCCAGATTAAATAAAGCTTTAAGATGAAGGCTCAGAGCTCAGCATGCTGGGGCATTCTGAGGCAGGGTGCATCACTGATGGTCACTCTGAGTCCCCCTTTGAACATGTTATCTCCATCCTGGATCTCTGAGCATCACCAGGCAGCGGGTTTAGTCACCATTTAATTTTCCCACAATGCCCCTACCTAATGATGATTTGGAAGATTTGGGGGAATCAAAATGGATGTTAGGCCCAGCGGTCTGACACTGCTTGGTGCACGTTTTCTCCCTGCCAGTACCACGTAAGCCTAGTAAGACCTACCGATAGGGGAGGAGGTCCATTGGAGAGGACTTTGCTCCAGGCCTCCTCCTCCTCCTCCTTGGAACTGGTCCTGCTAAGGCTACAATCCTCTACACCAGGCATCCCCAACCGTAGGCCCTCCAGATGTTTTGGACTACAATTCCCTTCATCCCTGACCACTGGTCCGGTTAGCTAGGGATCATGGGAATTGTAGGCCAAAACATCTGGAGGGCCACCGGTTGGGGATGCCTGCTCTACACACTTAGAGTAAGCACTACTAAGTTCCTTTTTGGACTGTTATTCTCCACAGCAATGACAGCAATATACTCCCTGAAGTTGGATTGGAGTTTGCGTTCCCTGTTTGACCAAATATGTGGGATGTAATCCATTGGTGCAGTCAAATGCAACATTCCTTATTTCCCTAGAGTGGGCACAAGGAGGGGGACATCCAGTCAGTGTAACTTCTTGTTCCACTGGTCTGGAACTTCCTCTCCCTGCATGTGATCTGGGAGATGGGCATGGCTCTGGCTGACTCCATAAAAGAGCCGAGTCATGCAGCCATTTTCTAGTCGCAGTCTCTAGTTCTGCCTTCACTTGTCTTGATTCTCTCTGTCTTGCTGCTGCTCTCCTACAGCCATTTTTGTCTTAATGAAAACTTTGCTGTCTGCTGGTTCGCAGCCAGCAGCGCATGAGTTCAGTCTCCATATGAGATGAACTCAGTGTTTACTGTGTAAATACTAAATAAAGCCTGCCTTTCAGGGATCAAATTGTGAACTGAAATGTGAGTAAACCTTTGGTTTCTTTACTCAGAAAGACTCTTGTGTCTTTGCTTTTTTAAGAGGGACACGATGAAATAATCTTAATTCAGAGATTCAAATGAATCTGCAAACTAGCTTCCAGCTATATTGAGGGGAATCTTCTCTGCTACATCATTTACTAGCATGAGTGAAGGAAGGATAATACTTATTCAATACATCTTTTCCTACTACAGTGGTACCTCGGGTTACATACGCTTCAGGTTACATTACGCTTCAGGTTACAGATTCCGCTAACCCAGAAATAATACCTCGGGTTAAGAACTTTGCTTCAGGATGAGAACAGAAATCATGCTCCAGCGGCACGGCAGCAGTGGGCGGCCCCATTAACTAAAGTGGTGCTTCAGGTTAAGAACAGTTTCAGGTTGAGTACGGACCTCCGGAACGAATTAAGTACTTAACCTGAGGTACCACTGTATCCTTAACATTCCCACAAAACACTTTGAATGGGTGTGGCTATGCCAGTGCCAACTTCTGCCTCATATTTCTAGTCCAGAGAATGCTGCAGTCATGAGCCCTCTGAGCTTTCAAGGCAGAAAAAGACCCTTTCATAGCCACCGTTGTCAAGATGAAACAAGGCTTTATCGGGCACAGTGGGGCTTGAACCCAGAACTGCCCTGCACACCATGCATGATGGGACTTAGCTGGGGAAAACATTGGTTTAAAATCCCTGATCATCTGCCCTGTTCATCCCCAGTGATGACCTTGTGCCAGTCACTACCTGTTAGGTGCACATAACTTGCAGGATTGTTGTAAAGCTTAAAATGGAGGATTCATATATGTCACCCTTTGAGAAAGGATGGCATAACAAGATATTATTATGAATTATAGCATTATTAATAACTGCAGGCCATTTTGTTGGGAACAGTAAAACCTGGCCCTGGTGATCCAAGTAATCTAGGAGTCAGTGCTTTGTAAGCAATTTCAATTCATTGCATTTCCAGATAGGGTAGAAGAGACTCCTGTCTGAAACCCCAGAGAGCATATGCAATTTAGTGCAGCTAATAATGAGCAGAGACATCACCTTGCCAACAAAGGTCCGTATAGTTAAAGCTATGGTTTTCCCAGTAGTGATGTATGGAAGTGAGAGCTGGACCATAAAGAAGGCTGATCACCGAAGAATTGATGGTTTTGAATTATGGTGCTGGAGGAGACTCTTGAGAGTCCCAATGGACTACAAGAAGATCAAACCTATCCATTCTTAAGGCCCTGAGTGCTCACTGGGAGGATAGATCCTGAAGCTGAGGCTCCAGTACTTTGGCCACCTCATGAGAATAGAAGACTCCCTGGAAAAGACCCTGATGTTGGGAAAGATGGAGGGCACAAGGAGAAGGGGACGACAGAGGACGAGATGGTTGGACTGTTGGAATTCTGCCTGGGTCAGAGGAATGTGCCACAGCGTAGGCACCGGCAGATATTCCTGTCGACCTCCCCGCGTCTCCACTCTGCTAAGCAGGCGAGGTCTCGGCGATTCATCTCAGATGTGTGAGAGGAACACACCGTTCTTCGTCTCTCCCCTTTGGTGTCCCCCAGGAAGGGGAAAGAAGCAGACAGAAAACTATTTACATCTTTTATTTCTGTCTCTCATATCAGTACAGAGAAACATGTCTGCACTCGACAACAGCAAGAAGAAAACTCCACCCATGTACTTCCAGTACAGGTCATATGACACACACTCTGAGCTAACATCCGGTGCTCAGTACAGAATGGACTGCCCCTTTGTTTCCATGGCAACAGTCACAAACATCCTGTCTGGCTTTCCAGCCACAAGCAGCTGACTGAGCTGCTGGAGCCTTTGCTTGCTGCAGCATTGGTGCTTTATGGTAACATGGACATGTTCTCAAAGTTACCAGCATGAGTTTGACCAAACTGTGGGAGGCAGTGGAAGACAGGAGTACCTGGCATGCTCTGGTCCATGGGGTTACGAAGAGTCGGACACGACTAAACAACAACAATAATGAGCTAGGTGGAGCAAATATCTGACCCAGTACAAGGTAGTGCTATGCCAACACCTGTTCTCCAATTTCTTGAAAGTTTGCTTCTTTGGTGCATGAGGTTTCTGGGTTTTTCTCCCCTACCTCTTTCACAAGGCGTTTCAGAATTTCTTTAGAATTTCGTAGTGGTTTTAGTGGGCGTAGGGTTCAGTTTATTTTATCGCTGTGAGATGGCTGAGGACAGTATGCAATTTTCTCTTTCCTTTAAACATTTCTCCAGTGCCCCGCACCCTCCCTGCATCTGAAAAAGTACCATGGAAAGAGTTCCTTCAAAATGTCTCTCCTGGGTTTTAACTGAAGCTTGGGAGGCTGAGATCTACATGCTTGCCGGTTCTATTTTTGAAGAAATCTTTTCCTTTTTCCTCTTTTTAAACAACTGTTAATTTCTTTCAAAGCCAAAAGACTTCACTTTTTAATTTTAACAATGAACAGCTGCCGGGTGCATGGTAGACAGACTCCCTGCTGTCCTTCAATTACAGGAAAGTGTAACGGAGAATGTCAGGAAGCATGGCACCCAGGGAGGCTGCAGAAGGTGACCAGAGAGATGAATTGAAGACCAGAAGAAAGGACACCTACAAAACCCCTTGGCCACTTCAAAATAAGGTAAGCATAATGAAACTCTCACACCCCACCAATGAGAATTTTGCTGATTTTTTCCCTCTCCTTTGATCATTTTTGAATGTAATTCCTTTTGTCATTAATTGACAGAGAGTGGTCAAAACATAGAATAAATTCTCAGCAAAGGTAAAGGTAAAGGGACCCCTGACCATTAGGTCCAGTCGTGACCGACTCTGGAGTTGCGGCACTCATCTTGCTTTATTGGCCGAGTTAACTGGCGTACAGCTTCCGGGTCATGTGGCCAGCATGACTAAGCCACTTCTGGCAAACCAGAGCAGTGCACAGAAACGCCATTTACCTTCCCGCTGGAGCAGTACCTATTGATCTACTTGCACTTTGACGTGATTTCGAACTGCTAGGTTGGCAGGAGCAGGGACCGAGCCACGGGAGCTCACCCCGTCACGGGGATTCGAACTGCCAACCTTCTGATCGGCAAGTCCTAGGCTCTGTGGTTTAACCCACAGTGCCACCCGCGTCCCATAATTCTCAGCAAAGCACTAGTAAAAAGCAGCTTCCTACATACCTGCCGCACACTTTCTGGGCATCGCTTCACTGAAGGAGGAGCACCAGGCTAACCTTCTGCCTTGTCCAATCTGCCACCTGTCTGCTCCAGGCATTTGACAGGCATTTGTACCTGAATGCCCAAGAGTCTGGCCATGATAGTTCAAAAGCACCAGGCAAGGTGATGGTAGCAAGTCTGTGGGTGGGAATGGAGACATTGGAGCAAAGGAAGCTGATTGCAGATTGGAGACTCTGGTGGCATTTATTCAACAGAGCTACAAACACTTTGGGCTGTTTCCAAAATGCTGACCCATTTCTGCAAGCCTCTGTGCCTTCCATATTGAACTCTGCCAACTCCACAGAAAGCCAGAATTACGACTGTCCTGCCCTCTCCCTATTAAAATGTTAACTGATATGCTCAACACTCACATTCTAACCAACACCCTTGAATGTAGCAAATTAAGGATGCAAAGGTGGAAATATCTCTGGCATCTATTAGGGCCACCTGTCCTTGGGTTTGTACTAGCTCTCTTTCCGCAGCTGAAATATTGCCACATATTAATTATCTCCCCAATCCAAAGGCCTGGGAAACATTATACCAGAAGAACCGTCAATCTATAATAAAATGTTTGGCTTCTCTGTCAGTTTAAATGTCTTCAGGGAATGGGCTCCTAAGCCTTGTTTAGAGGCAAGCAATCTTTTGTTCAAATTCTGCTGCAAAAATTCCCAGGAAGATTGACTTTTCTACCTGGGTCTCCACCAAACTTCAACTACCCTCCTAAATCAAGAGGCTCTCATTTCAGTGGCGGACTGAATTCTGCTAAGTTCTGGTACCTCCTGAGACTTCAGTTACATGGTGGAACACAGTGCACATTTGAGGCTTCCTGCACCAAATCATCATGCTGCCATGCAAGCAAAGAGGTTTCAGACATGCAGATGTTATATAATCTGCATCTAAAGATTGGAGCAGACTCTTGCCTCCATGTAATAATAATAATAATAATAATAATAATAATAATAATAATAATAATAAATTTATTATTTATACCCCGCCCATCTGGCTGGGTTTCCCCAGCCACTCTGGGCAGCTTCCAGCAGAACACTAAAATACAATAACCTATTAAACATTAGAAGCTTCCCTAAAGAGGGCTGCCTTCAGATGTCTTCTAAAAGTTTGGTAGTTATTTTTCTCTTTGACATCTGGTGGGAGGGTGTTCCACAGGGCAGGTGCCACTACCAAGAAGGCCCTCTGCCTGGTTCCCTGTAACTTGGCTTCTCGTAGTGAGGGAACTGCCAGAAGGCCCTCAGCACTGGACCTCAGTGTCTGGGCAGAATGATGGAGGTGGAGACGCTCCTTCAGGTATACTGGACCGACGCCGTTTAGGGCTTTAAAGGTCAGCACCAACACTTTGAATTGTGCTCGGAAACGTACTGGGAGCCAGTGTAGGTCTTTCAAGACCGGTGTTATACGATCTCAACGGCTGCTCCCAGTCACCAGGCTAGCTGCCACTCTGGATTACTTGTAGTTTCTGGGTCACCTTCAAAGATAGCCCCATGTAGACTGCATTGCAGTAGTCCAAGCGAGAGATAGCTAGAGCATGCACCACTCTGGCAAGACAGTCCGCGGGCAGGTAGGATCTCAGCTTGCGTACCAGATGGAGCTGATAATCAGCTGCCCTGGACACAGAATTGACCTGTGCCTCCATGGACAGCTGTGGGTCCAGAATGACTCCCAGGCTGCGCTCCTGGTCCTTCAGGGGCACAGTTACCCCATTCAGGACCAGGGAGTCTTCCACACCTGCCCGCCTCCTGTCCCCCCAAAACAGTACTTCTGTCTTGTCAGGATTCAACCTCAGTCTGTTAGCTGCCATCCATCCTCCAAAACTTTGGAAAGAGCCTATACATGCCTATAAAAACCACAACACACATGTGTCACTTGGGGATGGAAGATAATGTTGTATTTTTAAACCAATCAACCTAATTCACATATACCAGGCTAATATGAAGGTCAGAACATACATATTCTTCAGAATTTTCCCCTTCTCCAAATAGTGTGACAGTTGCGAGCTCAAAAAAGGGACCAAAATGAATGTTTTGGGATAAAATAGGTTCAGAAATGCACCCATTTATTACACAATATATAGAACTTAAATGCTTGGTCAAAAAATCTGCAAGGAGCATTTGCGTGATTTCTATGGGTATAGGATCTTCCAGAACAGTGGCATAGAGCATTGTTCCCCAAATCCCCCCACAGAAGACCACTTGAAAATTGCTAAGGTTCTTGGCAGACAACTTAATGATTTTTCTGCCTGTTGCACTGCCCTAGATGTGGTATGATTTTAATTGCATTTTAATTGCTTATCTTATTTCTAGTGCGCTGCATTTTATTGTATCCCATGGAATTAAAATTGTAATACAGTATAAGAAAGGAAAGGAGCAGTGAAATACTATTAAAACCAGTATCAGTATTTAATGGAATGGAAGTGCCATCTCCTGTCATCAACCAGAAATCCACAGATACACTGTAGACTACCTGACTGAAGCTTGCGAACCACTGGTGGTCCATAGACCATAGATTGGGAACCCCTGTCTTATACGTATACAGACAGGAGACTTTGGCTATAGATTGCTGCAACATACTCTCTTACTCATTTCAGCTTACACCATTAACCAATGAAATCTATACTGAGTTTAACCATTTCAATTCTGGAACCACCAGAAGACTGGTATTTCGCATATGAGACTGGGAAGAGGAAGGTGGTTTTCACAGATGAGCATACAGTATACCTTTCCGAATGGGGACAGGCTGGAATGCTGCTGATCTCTGGTGATTCATTCAGTACCCGCAGGAAATGTCTCTGAAAGCAGGTCTCAAACTGTGCCAACCAAATGGAGAGAGAGAACCCCCTTTCTCCCGCCAGTCTCTGAGTATCAAACTAAGCTCTCTCTCTCTCTCTCTCTCTCTCTCTCTCTCTCTCTCTCTCTCTCTCTCTCTCTCTCTCCAGCTGAAAGAATTATTGCTCCACTCTGTGCACAGAGACACATCGGAACAATGCCTGTCCCCTTCGAGGCTGAATTTAGAAAATCAGCTCGATATATTTAGGGCCCTGGCGTCTCTGTGCAACAAGAGCTTTGGAGCAGCAGGCGTAGCATAAAGCTCTTAAAAGGCTACAGGCACTGTGAATGCAATTCTCCTAACAATGGCTAATCCCTCCTCTTACAGTAATCTGCCCTCCTGCGTTCCACCTCCCCCCACCTCCCACCCCCACCATCTCTTCCAATTCACTCTCTGGATTAAGAGATGATTAAGGAAAGGCTAAATACTGCTACATTAATACAATTTGTTCCCATTTCCAGGAAACATTATGTCTGAAGGAGGTAATCCATTAGTGGCTCGTTTCACTGTTTAAAAACACACACTGGTATAATATGTGCGCTTTCTGTAGATTTGGCGCTCCATTGTGGTCTCAACCTTGACCCGGCAACAGCGTTTCAATGAGCGAGGGGGCTGGTTATATTTACTTGTTTCTCGAAGATCAGATTCTATCGAGGGTGCTGCTAATGCGAGCGCCATTCAGACCACCTGTGGAGATGGGTCCTTTGTACAAGTCTGAAACGGGGAGACCCATTCATCAGGATAATAGCCGCACGTACACAATCTATAACTGAATGAATATAATGCGTTCCACACAGGCTTCATTGAAAGGAGCCTCTCATTCACTTTTGGTAAGCGATCATTGAGCACAGACAGTGGAGGATGCAACTGAATTCACAAGGTTGTTCTTCCTGCTTTTGTTTCACTTGTTAAAAGTCAATTAACATTGACTCTGAGATCAGGAACACATCCACACCCGGCCATCTTGGAAAAGTGCTTTCAGACTAAATCGGAAGGGGAGGAAACGATGTGTTTTTGTTGAACGGAACAATATGCCATAATGGGTTTAAAGGGCCAGCTGAGCTCCTCGCCTCATGAGCTGTATCCTGCACACAAGCATGTGATCCTGTCAACTTTGGTAGGGAATCAGCATGAGCAGCACATCGGGGAGCATTACCCTGATGCACAGAATGTGTGTGCCCCAGGAGATGCAACCAGTGTTAGAGACTGAGATATGAAAGCTAGGAGCTGCTAAATGGTACCTTAAGCCTAGGTTATGGGTGCAGCAGCAGAAAGTCTAGGTGTAGGTGTGCTTTTTATAGCAAGAATACAAAGCTGAAAATGAATGAACTGCAGCCAAAATATTATGTTCATTTTCCACATGGTCTAGACCTTCCCCTGCCCACCTCTCTAATATACTTAAGAGGGTCTCTTCTCCAGTCTTCAGAGAGTGGCTGGAAGTGGGGAGGCAGAAAAAGGTCCTCTTTTCCTTCCACTCTGCAGTTTTAATCTGAAATCTTAGGCGCAGCACTGCGCCCAGAGCTCAGAAACTGCTCGCACTAATAAAATTATCTGTTGCAAAATGCGTCTAGAACAATGGGAGTTTCAAACACTGGATACAACAGAAAGCTCTTCTGCTCACTTCACCAAAAGTATTCACTGGCATGTTAGAGCAAATTTCTCCAAATAAGCACATTTTTGCATACAGTAATTTTCCCAAGGATTTTGTATGCTATTTTCACTCATATATTAAGCATACTTTCCCCCATATATATGCATTTGTGTAAACATTGCAAAAATTTGAGATGTGCATATTTCAAAAGATGACTGTGTTTCAGTGCTCCTCCTGTTTCAGAAACTGTGAATTTTATAAATTCAACCTTCAAATGTGAACTGAATCACATTTTTCTCCTGTTCTTAGAATGTCAGTTACTGACCCTTGTCCGGAGATGGAAGCCAACTAGCTATGAAACTAACATGTGTGTTATTCTTCTTTGTGGCTTTTTGTATAGTTGGTTCTTCTAATGTTATCACGTTTAACTGTGTGGATGGCCTAGCTTCTCTTTTGCTTTAGAAACCTTAAAACCACGCCCCCCCCTGTGTATGTATTCTCCAGAACATACTACTTCTTAAACAAAGATAAATTTTCCAAGAAGTGTTCCTTAGAGCAATAGGGAGAAGGGACAGATGAAGTAATTACTGATTTGCTTAAAATGAGCAAAATTAAATAATTATCACACTTGCTTCTTTAATCGGCCCATGTTGAACAACAAACAGAGCATGTTATTTTCACACTTTGGGATTTGTTTTTACTACAGTTACCAACAACAGTTGTTGACTAAGAGGGGGGATTAAGGTGAATTGCAAAGCATCCTTGATTGAGAAGAAATGGTATAAAACCGGGTGGTATGACTGGACCAATATTGTGGGTTCGAAGCAAACACATCTATACAAGCTATGAGAGTCAAACCAGCTATCAGGAATTGCATAAGGAGAAGTCCACTGGATCAGACCAAAGGTCCATGTAGTCTGGTATTCTGTTTCTCACTGGAAGGATAACACCCAGGAAAGAAATGTGGTAGTCCCCCAAACACCTATTATTCAGCAATAGGTTGCTTCTGAACAAGAAGGCTCTGTTTAGCTTTCACATCTAGTACCCTTGATAGATCCATCTTCCATGAATTTGTCCAGTCCATTTTCAAAGAATTTTAGAGGTGCAATGTCATGGCACGGACTGGCTGGACACAGAGGAATCTTGGTAGACACCAGGTGGAGAACCCCCAGGGGAAGAAAGCTCAGAGCCCGGGGATTGGTGGTGGGACAATGATGAGTAGTCTGAGGGAGAAGATTGGGAAGAGGATATCGGAAGCTGAAGAGGTAACAGGGTTTAGTGAGCAGAGAGAGTCTGTGGCAGAGAGAAGTCCAGAATCAGAGGCGGAAGTGGAAGCTGGAGAGGAAGGAGACCAAGAGGCAGGATGGTGAAGAAACCAAGGTGTTTCCCCCTTCTGCTACAATCAGCTCCCCTCCCTCCCTGATCTCCCTGAACCAGAAGAGGAATGAAGTGGGAGGAGAAAAGACAGGCACGCTGGCATAGTCTCAGATTGCTTGGAAAGGACCTAGGGGAAGGAGGAGGCTTAGGCAGTGTGACAGGTTCCATCACACTGCCCTAACTCTGCCTCTGCTCTGCCAATGACACTCTGAGAAGTTCTTGCTTTTTCTCCCCAGTTCAGCTCCAGAACTGCACATGGATTTGTATGAGACAATATGGGGGCATACTTCCTCTTCACTCTCCCCCACCCAGCCACCAACAATTCTTCCTCAGAAGAGCTCCTCTGCCTCTGTGCACCTAATAGCTTGGGCTGACTCATCTGCTGATATAATATCCAGGTCGGTTCTATCCTGGTGACTACTGCTTCACCTTGTGGTGGTTAACTGTCTTGGTGGCCTGTTCCTGTGCCTTTGACACAACCTGATCAGAGGAAATTAGTAGCTGAAGCTTTTATGACCTGAGCTAACTAGGTTATCACCTGCTAATGTCTCCCCTCAATCTGCTGTGAGAGAGAAACAGGAGCAGGGGCCAGTGGAAAAGTTGGCAACTCTATAGCCAACATTTGCTGCCTGATTCTGTGTAACTTTGCACTGAAGTGAGACACATCACATTTTATAGGATTTAATCCTCTCTAGATGTATATGGGTACATTCTCAAGTTTTCCTCCTCCATCAGGTGGATATCAGACATGTTTTTGCTAACCTTAGTTACAAAACCGTATATGGTGGAGTTTGGGGTGTGCATTTTAAAGCAAATTCTCCTGCAAGTTGGTTCAGAGGATCTCTTCTCACAAAAATTAAACTAAGTTAGCAGGTGATGAAAAACTCAGGTCTCATGTCATGATGAGCTGCGTTTAGGCATTAGTATGAATATGCAAACTGGGGGCAGGATGCGTGCCATACCCCCAGTGTCACCAGGCACACCAGCTGCTCTTAAAATTTTCAATGAGTGCGAAGATCTGAAGAGAGTTTTAAATCACATTAAAACTAAATGTACTTAGACACTTCCTTGTGAGTGGCAACCCTGGATTGCTAGAGTTTCCATTCATAGGAATAATTTCTATGAGTGTTTAATTTAATACATTTAAAAACTCTTCAGATCTCCTCGTTAATTGTGCCTGGCGACACTGGGGGTGGAGCCTGCCAGCCTGCCTTCTGCCAACGCCACTTTAACCCTGTGTGTGCTCAGGCAAACGGTTAAGTATGTCTGTGGCATTAATGCAATCATTAAGCGAACAGTATCCTTTTCAGAGTCTACCTATAGTTGGATTTGTTTGCAAAAATTAATATGGATTTTCTCCTAATTTGGTCCCTGGGGAGGAGCGGTTGTGGAAGGGAAGGATCTTCATTAACGCAGTGACAAAATTAGGTACAGAATATCCCAGCTTTGCCTTCACTAGCCAGTGAGGACCGCACCAAACGGCAATTGGTTGGCTGTTGAAGATATTATTCCATAACAGTAGTATTAAGTGCTAAAATGTGTCTGCCAATCTACCTGCATCAATCACCTGATTCCCTGCAATGACACAATGACATGTTCCAAAATGCTAGGGTGGCCAAGATTTGTATGAATTCTGACGTCTTTTCCCTCCATTGATGAATTAGCACGAAAACCAAAGGGGTCTCTGCAGTCCCATTGTGCGAAACAGCATCATGGCAGAGACTGCCATTTCCCTTTGCTTCTTTCATGTCCTCTTAATTAAATTTGGGCTTTTTGTCTGGACCTATGTGATAGCCCCCTTTGCTTTTGAAATGTTTCAGAGTTCCTCTTGCCTTCATTTCAAGTGTCTCACTGAATTTGTCCTTCCACTTACAGACCTTTGAATTACCTCTCCAGCCCGCAGCCCGCCAAAAAAACCCTGTTCTTCTCCCCTCACTCCTATTTCCCTTTCACCTTCTCAGCCTGCTTTTTTCTTCTTTGCAGGCTGACGCCTCTCTCTGTTCTTTGTGGAAGCTTCTTTCTGGTGCCTTTGCCGCCGCCAGGGGTGTGATTGTGTGCGCACAGCCCTTGAAGTTTGAATAGCCATCTTTGTCCTGGAGATGATGGGAAAGTTAGCGGCTTTGATCCCTGGTGCTGTTGTGCACAGGGTGGATAAAAGTTGCAAAGGCTCAGATAAACGGGTTGTGTTTCATGGCCTGGCATCAAAGGACGCTGCCAATTTGAAACCAGCATACATTGAACCAAAATTGTGTCGGGATGGTATTTAACAAGCATTTCTCTTCTCTCACCCCCAGACACGCTCTCTCTCTCTCAATGATGATGTTCATTTGCATTTAATCCATAATGCAGAATACATGTTAACAAGGCAAAATGAATGTCAGCAGAGTAAACCATAAATGTCAAAGACATTTGCAGCTACAAAGGGAGGAGAAGACGGGATTGAAGCAAGCAATTGGAGCCCCTTTCCCTCCTGACCTTTGTGTCTTGACAAGCCCTGCCTGGGTAATGAATGAGCTAATCAGGAATAGGTTAGGCCCCGAGGTAATCTGAGGCGATGTTTTCAAAACAGAGTACGGTATGTATGCCTGCACCTCTATGCCATGCCACCTTTTGATGCAAATGAACCTCCATACCTTGAAGGCCCGTCCTCAGAATGGGAGAGAACCTGGTTCATCCTACCCAGATGCTGTACCCGTGCCAGGGCTGGCCCAGGACACTTCACTGCAAAGACAAAATGGCGCCCCATTATTCCATGTAGAGCCCACTAGTCTAGCATTTACTTATTCATTTGTTGCATTTATATCCTACTTGCCTCCAAGGAGCTCAAGTTGGTTTACCCTCACAACAACCTTGGAAGATAGGTTAGACTGAGAGACAGCAACTGGTCCATGGCTAACTGGGATTTGAACTCTGGCCTGCCAGGTCCTAGTAGGACATTCTTACCACTCCATCACACAGACTCTTGCTACACCACACTTGCATCATACTTCAACAAGACATTCTCCACTGCACGTTCTCCTTGAGCAACCTTGGACATGTCGCTTTGTTGTTTAGTCATTTAGTCGTGTCTGACTCTTCGTGACCCCATGGACCAGAGCACGCCAGGCACTTCTGTCCTCCACTGCCTCCCGCAGTTTGATCAGACTCATGCTGGTAGCTTCAAGAACACCATCCAACCATCTCATTCTCTGTCGTCCCCTTCTCCTTGTGCCCTCCATCTTTCCCAACATCAGGGTCTTTTCCAGGGAGTCTTCTCTTCTCATGAGGTGGCCAAAGTATTGGAGCCTCATCTTCACGATCTGTCCTTCCAGTGAGCGCTCAGGGCTGATTTCCTTCAGAATCGAGAGGTTTGATCTTCTTGCAGTCCATGGGACTCTCAAGAGTCTCCTCCAGCACCATAATTCAAAAGCATCAATTCTTCGGCGATCAGCCTTCTTTATGGTCCAGCTCTCACTTCCATACATCACTACTGGGAAAACCATGGCTTTTACTATACGGGCCTTTGTTGGCAAGGTGATGTCTCTGCTTTTTAAGATGTTGTCTAGGTTTGCCATCGCCTTTCTCCCAAGGAGCAGGCGTCTTTTAATTTCGTGACTGCTGTCACCATCTGCACTGATCATGGAGCCCAAGAAAGTAAAATCTCTCACTGCCTCCATTTCTTCCCCTTCTATTTGCCAGGAGGTGATGGGCCCAGTGGCCATGATCTTCGTTTTTTTTGATGTTGAGCTTCAGACCATATTTTGCGCTCTCCTCTTTCACCCTCATTAAAAGGTTCTTTAATTCCTCTTCACTTTCTGCCATCAAGGTTGTGTCATCTGCATATCTGAGGTTGTTGATATTTCTTCCGGCAATCTTAATTCCTGCTTGGGATTCATCCAGCCCAGCCTTTCGCATGATGAATTCTGCATATAAGTTAAATAACCAGGGAGACAATATACAGCCTTGCCGTACTCCTTTCCCAATTTGGAACCAATCAGTTGTTCCATATCCAGTTCTAACTGTAGCTTCTTGTCCCACATAGAGATTTCTCAGGAGACAGATGAGGTGATCAGGCACTCCCATTTCTTTAAGAACTTGCCATAGTTTGCTGTGGTCAACACAGTCAAAGGCTTTTGCATAGTCAATGAAGCAGAAGTAGATCCCTTCATGGATCACTGCCTTGCCGTGGCGAAGGGGCTTGAAGAACTCAGAGAAGCTATGAACTATGCCGAGCAGGGCACCCAAGATGAACAGGTCATAGTGGAGAGTTTTGACCAAACGTGATCCACCTGGAGTAGGAACCGGCAAGCCACTCCAGTATCCCTGCCAAGAAAACTCCATGGACAAAGACAAGGACATGTCGCTACCTCTCTGCAAACCCTACTTTGTAGGGTTGTTGTGATGATAAAATGGGGTGAAAGAGAGAACCACAATGTGTTCTGCCCTGAACTCCTGGAGGAAATGTAAGAGATATCAGTGATATAAATAAATCAAGTGTGCAGTTAACCAGGCCACTACAGCATGAACCCAGCTTCTGTATCTCCTTCCTCAACAGCTGTTCAGTAGTAGTCAAAGATGGGAGCAGCAGCCACACAGCCAGGCTCTTAAAGACATAGGGCCTCTTTTTCAAATGTGAACATGGCAACCCTGTTCATAAATAAAGCTTTAGTACTTATGATATATTGTTGGGACGCGGGTGGCGCTGTGGATTAAAGCCTCAGCGCCTAGGGCTTGCCGATCGAAAGGTCGGCGGTTCGAATCCCCGCGGCGGGGTGCGCTCCCGCTGCTTGGTCCCAGCGCCTGCCAACCTAGCAGTTCAAAAGCACCCCCGGGGGCAAGTAGATAAATAGGTACCGCTTACCAGCGGGAAGGTAAACGGCATTCCGTGTGCTGCGCTGGCTCGCCAGATGCAGCTTTGTCACGCTGGCCACGTGACCCGGAAGTGTCTCCGGACAGCGCTGGCCCCCGGCCTCTTGAGTGAGATGGGCGCACAAACCCCAGAGTCTGTCAAGACTGGCCCGTTCGGGCAGGGGTACCTTTACCTTTACCTTTACTTATGATATATAGATTTTGATGAGTAACACAGCTGAGCAGGTGGGTAAAACAGCGAAGCAAAGGGCTCCAATGGATATCCCATTGGATTTGGTCTCCTCTTGGAATCTTCAGCAACCAATAGTCTCCAAGCTCAGATTTGTAGGATAACACAGATGGGGTCCAGGGTGATTTGCATTGACAAATACCAGTGCAGTTAGATCCATTGTAGCTCTACAGTGAAAGTTAATCAAGCTGTAGCTCTAGTTAACCCACAATCAGGTTCATCACTTCTTTATTTCTAGGTGTGGGTGTACTATATAATAGGCAACTAAATAGAAATATGCCCCGAACTAATTCAATAATAGCCTTCTGTGCCTATGAAAATTGCCTTCCACAATCCATCAGAATAGAAGAGATGTACTAACTAGCATATGTTTGGAGAATCATAGAAACAAGCCAGGATGTCTGTGCCTTGAGGAGAGCTGCAGAAAACTTTGACCTGATTTCAATGGACTGCTGAGGTGTGCATTTTAGTTGCAGAATTGCCATTCCATTTCCAGCTGTTTTTCTTTCAAATGTGGGACAGGTAATTGTTATTGATTTGTTTAAAATATGGAATTATTGAAAATCTGACATCAAATTGAGACAAGTACATATTGCGTTGAAGTGGGAACTGTGAAAAGAAGAACCCGATATATATTTCATGGTGTCTGGCAACACACTGTTCTTTGGGGGCTAATGTCATGCAAGAAACTTTGAAACTCTCGTTCATCTGTGCTGTTCAGACATTGCCAAAAAAATACCTGTAGCCTCAGATGGACCAAGAAATCCTTTCCAAGAGGGCAGAGGGATTTGGTTTAACAAGAACATAGGAAGAGTCTTGGTGCATCAGATCAAAGTCTTGTCTAATCCAGCATTCTGCTCTCACAGTGGCCAACCAGGTGTCCATGGGAAGCCCCCCCCAGGACATGAGGGCAATAGCAAAGATCCCTTCATGTTTCCCCGCAATTGGTATTCAGTGTCAGAGAGCTGACAAGGAGAACAGGGTGTTCACAGATCAGAGAAAGACAGGGAAACACTGGCAACTTACAGCTAGTTTCTTCATTAAAGAGGCAGAACAGAGAACACACAGAGACATCTAAGGGTTCCTCCTGTCTAGATGAAGCTGTTGCTTGGACTGGTTTATACCTCCCCCTTCACTCCCTAGCCCTCTGTGTCAGACCCTGTCTACTGTTAGCCCCAAATAGGGTTGCCATATTTAGGAAGACCCTAAAATTGTTGAGAGGTGTGTTTTTTTTAGGAAATCACCAAAATCGTTGAGGTGTTGTTGTTTTTTTAGAAACCCACCAAAATTGTGATTTTTAAGCTTTTGGTGCTGTTTCCACTGCTTTCCCCATCACATTGACATACATCTGGGTTTTCCCTGACATTTTGACAAAAATCCCCCCAGACCCCATTCTTACACCCTCACTGTTTCTGCTTGGCTCTCTGTTCTGTAACATGCAATAGACACCTTGTTCTGGGAGCGGGGGGTGGCTGCAGCTGCATACTGTTTGCAGAGAAGCTGTCTGGGTGGCTCTATACTGAAGCTGCTATGTCTGATTCCTGTCTCTGCTCTGTGCTGGGGCACCTGCCTGTTTCCTTCACCATCCTCTAAGCTCCCAGCCTCCAGTACTTCCCAGCTCTTCCATTCCTCTGGGGTGCGTCTGGTTTTCCACCACCACGATCCATAATCCAAACCCTCTCCCTCTGTGCTTTCCAGTGAGGAGGGTCTTGGTCAGAAGGCTTCCACCACTCTTCCTCATCCAGCCAGTCCCTGACATTCAGAGACCTCACTCTGACTAATAGTAGAGTTGACCTAGGGAACTTAATGTCCTCTTTTTAGGAATCAATGATCTACTCTGGCTGGCAACCATTCTTCAGCGATTGAAGAGGCATTCTTTCTCACCTCTGCTTCCTTTGTTGTTGTTGTTGTTGTTGTTGTTGTTGTTGTTTAGTCATTTAGTCGTGTCCGACTCTTTGTGACCCCATGGACCAGAGCACGCCAGGCACTCCTGTCTTCCACTGCCTCCCGCAGTTTGGTCAAACTCATGCTGGTAGCTTCGACAACACTGTCCAACCACATCAGGGTCTTTTCCAGGGAGTCTTCTCCTCTCATGAGGTGGCCAAAGTATTGGAGCCTCAGCTTCAGGATCTGTCCTTCCTGTGAGCACTCAGGGCTGATTTCCTTCAGAATGGATAGGTTTGATCTTCTTGCAGACCATGGGACTCTCAAGAGTCTCCTCCAGCACCAGAATTCAAAAGTATTAATTCTTCGGCGATCAGCCTTCTTTATGGTCCAGCTCTCACTTCCATACATCACTATTGGGAAAACCATAGCTTTAACTATATGGACCTTTTTCAGCAAGGTGATGTCTCTGCATTTTAAGATGCAGTCTAGGTTTGTCATCACTTTTCTCCCAAGAAGCAGACATCTTTTAATTT
This sequence comes from Podarcis vaucheri, assembly GCF_965113315.1. Classification (NCBI taxonomy): domain Eukaryota; kingdom Metazoa; phylum Chordata; class Lepidosauria; order Squamata; family Lacertidae; genus Podarcis; species Podarcis vaucheri. Next base: position 12,185,786 of record NC_138750.1, read on the forward strand.
CGTGCCTGCTGTCACCATCTGCAGTGATCATGGAGTCCAAGAAAGTAAAATCTCTCACTGTCTCCATTTCTTCCTCTTCTATTTGCCAGGAGGTGATGGGCCCAGTGGCCATGATCTTCGTTTTTTTTGATGTTGTGCTTCAGCCCATATTTTGCGCTCTCCTCTTTCACCCTCATTAAAAGGTTCTTTAATTCCTCCTCACTTTCTGCCATCAAGGTTGTGTCATCTGCATATTTGAGTTTGTTGATTTATAACTCAAGTTATCAGAAGCTGGACTTTGGAGCTTCTACATGCAAAATGTGTACTCTAGCCCTGCCTTCATTCTCATGGCACAGAGTCTCAGGTTTTGCATGCAAACACCTTCCAACTTGAACACCAAGCTTACTTCTGAAAGTCAATGCCGCTGTCTCTTAAAGCTCTTCTACTAGAGCCTCTATAATTATGAGTTTAATATTGGAAATAGGTTGATTTCGTATTTGTATGCATACGTCCCAACTCCAATTAATTCATTTTAATTGCATACACCAATTACAACATCAGACTCATTTTCCAACATATTATTCCTCACTGATTACATATCCTCAAAGATTGCTTTAATATTTTATTGGCCGCCTTAAAGTCAAATAATAATATGTACTTCTAATTAAGCTAACTTACGTATCTCGCTGCTGATTAAAACCACTATTTAATATTTTATATTGCAAGCCCCCTTTAATTCCCTCACACACCATGTGGAGCAACTCTTCCCTCAACTTGGCCTGACAGGCCTTTCCATTGTCAGCGTACACTGCTGGGTTGGTATGTCACGTTTGCTCAGGGTATGATCGCGTTTCTCTCACAGGGAAGTTTCAAGGAAGCACCTCGTTGGCAGAAACGGTAAGGGGGGTAAGCTTGACGAAAGTGACGGCAAAGAGCTTTTTGACCAGTTTCCATAGAAAAAGATTGAGAACGTTTGGGCAAAAGATCAATCTGCAAGACGAGAAGCAGGTGCAAATGCGGTCTCCTCCAGATATCCTGTTTATCGTGCATTCATAATTATTTGTGCTCATGGTTGTGTTGGCGCTGGCTTTCAATACAGTTTGCCCCTGCAATTTTGGGGGATGAGAAATATGGTGGTTTGTTTCCAGTCAGTGCTTGTCCCAAAACTTACTGCTGGAATCCTACAACTTCTTCTGCCTCAGATGTTCCATTTTGCTTGGTTTTGCCACCCCACTTTTGTTGCACTATAGTGTATTTCTGTGGCCCGGTGCTTTCAGCTCTTTTTGGAAGAGTGCCCCTCATGGTGTGTTTTTTCTGTTCTGCTGCACTGGTGTTGTTCGCTCTGCTCTTCTATCCTGGCACTCTTCTTGTCTTCTGTCTTTTTTTTTTAAAAAAAATCATTTTTCATTTTTTAAACAGTGTTCTTATACATTTAAATCATTTTCAATTTTTTTACACATCTGAGATTCCTTGAATCCCCAGACTCCCCACCCCCCACCCCAGTTTCCAATATTTATCTATTCTTTTAATGCATCTAATTACATTTCTCAAATTCGTTTTACAGTATATCCATTTTTAACTTTAGTCTTATTTAGAGAGCCAGTGTGGTGTAGTGGTTAAGAGCGGTAGTCTCGTAATCTGGGGAACCGGGTTCGCTTCCCCGCTCCTCCGCATGCAGCTGCTGGGTGACCTTGGGCCAGTCACACTTCTTTGAAGTCTCTCAGCCCCACTCACCTCACAGAGTGTTTGTTGTGGGGGAGGAAGGGAAAGGAGAATGTTAGCCGCTTTGAGACTCCTTAAAGGGAGTGAAAGGCGGGATATCAAATCCAAACTCCTCTTCTTCTTCTTCTTCTTCTTCTTCTTCTTCTTCTTCTTCTTACATTATAAGTGTTATAACAACCCTGCTAATGTTTTTATATATTGACAGTGATCTTTAAGGTACGCTATACATTTCCCCCACTCTTTACTAAATTTCTTATCCTCTTGGTGTCTAATCTTCACAGTCATTTTTGCTATTTCGGGATAGTCCATCATCTTGGTCATCCATTCTTCCTTGGTTGGGTTTTTCTCTTCCTTCCATTTCTGGGCAAAAAGCATTCTTGCACCTGTCGATGCATACATAAACAGTCTTTTCAAGCCCTTTGGTATTTCATCTCCTATTATTCCTAATAAGAAAGCTTCTGGGTTTTTGACAAATGTTATCTTGAACATTTTCCTGTCTTCTGTCTTCAGTGTTGATCCTCTTCTGTCACTCCATGACCGAATGCAGTGCCGAGCAGAGGGTCGACCGTCCTTTATGGTGTGGGTGTGGGTGGGTGAAAACCGCTATAGTCCAGTCTTCTCCCTAGCCTTGCTGCCTAGGCCTAGCCAGTTTGGATAAATTCAGAAGGGGAGTTCAGCAGGAACCCCCACAGTGCCTTGTGGCCAACCCAGGGATTTCCAACTGTCAGCCACATAATACAGCTTGTTCCAAGGGGTTGTGGGGCCGGACACAGTGGGCCGCAACCTGCTGGGAGCCTGAAGTGCCCTGCCCTGCCTCTCTCTACCTAGCTTGGGGTGGGGCCTGCCAGTCTCCACAATGACTGCTTCCCAACAGAGAGGGCTTCTTTTTCAAATTGTTTATATTTTTTATCTATGTCATTTTAAATTGTAATTGATACAGTGGTGCCTCGCAAGACGAAAATAATCCGTTCCGTGATTCTCTTCGTCTAGCGGTTTTTTTCATCTTGCGAAGCAACCCCATTGACGGATTAGCAGATTAGCGCTATTAGAGGCTTTTAGCGGCTTTTAGCGGCTTATCTGCTGATCGGATCAGCTGATAAGCGGCTTAGCGGCTTAGCGGCTTAGAAAAAGGGGGGAGGAAAAAAACCAGCAGGAACTCACAAGACATTTTCATCTTGCGAAGCAAGCCCATAGGAAATTCATTTTGCGAAGCACCTCCAAAACGGAAAACTCTTTCGTCTAGCGAGTTTTCCATCTTGCGAGGCATTCGCCTTGCGGGGCACCACTGTATTAATGTTGCCTTTTTAGTTTTAGGTTTTATTATTGATGTGGAAATTGTTTCCATTTGGTTGTGTAGCTTTTGATGTGTTTTATTTATTGTTTATGACTTTTGTTACGTGGATAATTATGTACCATGTTTTTCACTCTATAAGACACACCAGACCACAAGATGCACCTAGTTTTTGGAGGAGGAAAACAAGAAAAAAAAATATTCTGAATCTCAGAAGCCAGAACAGCAAGAGGGATCGCTGCACAGTGAAAGCATCAATCCCTCTTGCTGTTCCGGCTTCTGGGAAAGCTGCGCAGCCTGCATTCGCTCCATAAGAAGCACACACATTTCCCCTTGCTTTTTAGGAGGGAAAAAGTGAGTCTTAAAGAGCAAAAAATATGGTAAATCTTGTTATGTTGCCGCCTTGAGCATTGCTTTATCTATGAAAGGCTGCATACAAATATGATGATGATGATGATGATGATGATGAACCGCCACCCACCCCAGACTGTGTAAGCAGCCATTTCTGCCCTTCTAGGCACCCTACCTTTCGGGAAGCATCATGGAACAACTAAGAAAGTGGAAAGGGGTGTCGAACTAACACACCATTATTGCATTAAGGACATGCTGCAGAATGTACCTGCTTGGGAAATTGTAGCCTTTGGGATCGCTGCAGGTCATGTTCTTCACTGGGCGCCTGACTCTTTCCAGCAGAATGGCGATGAGCAAGGCTTCAGCTATAAAAGCTGAGGAATCACTGTCAGTTCTGCTTTGAAGCTGGCCGCCAACACAAGTGATTCACAGCCAACACACACGGTATTTTCTTTTCCCAGGTCCTCTGTATCGGAGCTACAGTAGTAATGTGTCAATATCCCTGGGGAAGGCTAGAAAGTGAAGGATTAGCCCTCGGCTCTCACCCACTTTCAGAGCCGTAGCCCCTGGAAGCAATGCTCATGTAGGAATTTGCTAGCAGGTGAGGTCCATGTGCTACAGCTTTGTACTTTCAATATTTGGGGCATGAAACAGCTTCCAGAAGTGGAAATACCAAAAGAGCCTTCAGTTCACATAGGCCTTGGGGGGAGGTTGGTGAATCAACATGGCCATTTGGGACACTGTTTGTGGATTACTTTGAAGTGCTTGATTTTGCTTCTGTATACTGATTATAGGGGTGGCTTCTAACTCTGTTTGTTGATTTGAAGTTTGTTGATTTGAAGTTTTGGCATGTTTTTAGTGTGTAAACTTCACTCAGCTAAGGGATTTGCACTAAAATGCCAGAAATATTCAACAATGACTTTTCTTTTTAAAAAAAAGAAAGAAAGGAAAAGCAAACTGATGTGGAAATGTGCAGCACCAAATTGAAGACTGGGAAAATGAGAGAAACTGAAATTGACAGATTCACTCATCTCTAGGATGGGCAAGAAGAAACTTAATGGACTTTGAGACAGTTCCTGGCACTGAAGGCCAAAGCAAAACGTATGAAGATAGAGTAAAAGAGAAGGGAAGGGAGAAGTGCATAAATGTAAAATGTGAGAGAAACGTGTGTCAGGTCCATTCCTCTTCCTCACATGCATTTCCAAGTGACATTCCTTGTTATCATTCTCTATAACCCTTAAAAAGCTTCCATTGCAATGAAAACTGCCCATTTCATGGGAGATACGTTTGCCGTATGAATAATAAATATTGTTTTGAACGATGTTGCGTGGACAAGTCATGCAGACACAGAGTAACCTCGCTAGCAATCCAAAAATAACTTGCTGATAACATTCTGAGCAGAAGGTGGAAGAGCAGCCATGTTAGATTGCTATTCTGCGGGGGGAAATGTGACAGTCCAGAGTGTCACTGGAGATGTTTATTTTGCTCGTGTTATGGGTGGCCTGTGATGTTAGCCGCTGGTTGTGAACAAACACTCCCTTTCCCCTCAAGAAAAGTTGCTGGTCTTATTGATCTTTCCCCCCTGTCAAAACCAATCAGATGTGCTGCCCAAAGAAGAACCTCCCAAATTTACTTCAAATGTCACTATATGGGAGCCAGATCACTATGTTGCCATATAAAACAAAGAAAAACAAAGACACCAGAATGCCTATACTGTATTATGCAAATCCAATTGACAAAACACATAGACATAATAGGCTATATGATAACAATTGCAAAGTTATTTACTAGAAACTACTTCTCGAAAATTAGATACCGCTTCTCATAGCGTCAAAATCAACATCGTGACATAATATATTGAAATGTAGCTTATTCGGCTGACAACCAAATCTAGTATGTACAAAATACAAATCCTATTTTGTCAGTGCCGTAATAGATTCATTTCTAATTTCTTCATCTTCTCTTGTATTTTTCTGTCTGACGTATTCCTTAGAAGAGTGACATGAAATAATCTTCTAAGTATCTAATGAAGATGATAAAGTTGGTAGACAAAAGAAACTGGCACTGGTAGATGCTGGCACAGGCAAACAAGACAAGGATTCCTGAATATCCGCCTGTTTCGCCCGAAGGGGCTGCATCAGCTGTGCATAGTTCTAAATCATATAAACATAGACACTTTGTAATATAATAGCTACACAAATTCCAAAGAAACATACAAAGATATAATAAATGCACATACCGGTACTGTATATAACAGCTACATGGAACTTATTTGTAATAGGTTCGTAATAGGAGGTTTTTAATATATAAAACAAATGAACAAACAAATTAAAAGGCCCTCATTACTTTCTTTTGTGCTCCTCTTTTGTCAAAATAGTGGGAAGTTAAGGACAACTTGTATATAGCACATTTCCTGAAGGAGAGAGTGCTGAAGACATGACCACATTCCCACCATACATTTAAAACCCTATGACACCATTTTAAACAGTCATAGCTTCCCCCAAAGAATTCTGGGAGATGTAGTTGTTAAGAGTTCTGAGAGTTGCTAGGAGACCCCATTCCGCTCACCAAGTAACAGTTTGCAGTCAATCCTTCTTCACAGGGAGTTTTGGTAATTGTAGCTCTGTTAAGGGGCGGGAATGGGGGTCTACTAACAACTCTCAGCATGTTTAACAAACTACAGCTCCCAGAATTCTTTGGGGGAAGCCATGACTTTCTAAAGAGGCATCATACCACTTAAAATGTAGAGTGTGGCTCTGGGCTGACTTTGTAACCAGGCTCCACTGAAAATACACACACACTTTATATAGAGTCATTTTTATAGATATTGTGGTGTTTGTTAATTATAGTGATTTTTTACTGGGGACATATGAGGCAGCAGAGGGTTTAAGTCATTTTCCCCCCTTCATTTTTGCAAACAGCTTTGCCGCCGCCACTTAGAAACAGAAGGAGCTGCCTTGTGCCAGTTCAGGTCATCTGGCTCACTATCGTCACCACTGATCAGCAACAGATCGCCAGGGTTTCAGGCAAGAGTCTTTTCCAGCCCAAGCTGGAGATGCTGGGGTTTGAGGCTAGGATCTTTTGCATGCAAAGCAGTTGAACTACAGAATTTCCCCCAAACAGCCTCAAGTGGAGAAAATCCTCCAGTGAGTAGCCCATCCTGTTCTTTAACTATAAAATTTCCCATTTGGAACACTAAAGGCAAAGGGACCCCTGACCATGAGGTCCAATCGCGGACGACTCTGGGGTTGCGGCGCTCATCTCGCTTTATTGGCCAAGGGAGCCAGTGTACAGCTTCTGGGTCATGTGGCCAGCATGACTAAGCCACTTCTGGCAAACCAGAGCAGTGCATGGAAACACCGTTTACCTTCCCGCCAGAGTGGTACCTATTTATCTACTTGCACTTTGACGTGCTTTCGAACTGCTAGGTTGGCAGGAGCAGGGACCGAGCAATGGGAGCTCACCCCGTTGCGGGGATTCAAACTGCCAACCTTCTGATTGGCAAGTCCTAGGCTCTGTGGTTTAACCCACAGCGCCACCCATGTCCCTATTTGGAACACTACTACCCCATAATTTAGAATTGTTCCCAGAAGAATTGTAGGGAGTGGGAATCTGGCTGCTGCCACTGACTGATTTAGATTTTTTTTTAAATCAGATCAATGCAGAAATGGAATGGAACAGAATTGTGGGTAAAAGCATGCCAACTGGCAATAGATTTGTTCATCTCTGTTAATGCCTTCAGGCATTCAGTCACATCCACACCATATGTTTAAAGCTCTCTTATACCACTTTAAGAGTCACGGTTACCCCCTCCCCAAAGAATCTTGGAAGTTGTAGTTTGTGAAGAATCTTAGCACCCTTAACAACCTACAGTTCCCAGGATCCTTTGAGGGGAGCCATGGCTCTTAAAGTGGTACAGGAGTGCTTTAAATGTGTGGTGTGGAGTGACCTCAAACCAACTGTGGCTTCCATTTCCTCCTTGCATGCTTCTTGTGCATCATGCAGAGGAGGAACTAATTTATCTCTCTTGTGGTAAAGGCAAGGCCTTTATATACCCCTGGATCAGACTTGCTGTGGGGAGCCTTGACTGGCTGGCATTGTATGTTACAGGGTCTACCCTGGAAGCAAGCTCATTCTCTAGCATTTCAGGTGGCATTTAGAATATTGGTAGAAACCATATTCATAAATTCATGAATTAGTTAGGCTGGAATATTTATTTTAAAAACTGACACTCTTTGCTTCCCTGCGTAGCTCTGAGCTACACCTGAGGCAAGATCTAACTGAGCCCCCAATTCAAACTTTCTCTCACTAGCATGGCAGCTGTTGAAAATGGCTTCGGCACGGTCAGGACTCCATGTGGCTACAAGAATGTTTGAATTCTCTTTCCCACAAAGGGAGAAACTGCATTGGCACGGACACCTTCCCACACAATCTGGCAGATCCATGGGGGAAGGAGATTCAAATGTTCTCTTCTCACAGCTACACGGAGCCCAACGACATGGAAGTTATTTTCAGAACAGCTTCACTGCTGAGAAAATATTTAAACAGGCCCTGACAATGACTAAAGTAAAACTAAAAAGTTTGGCCGGTGCCTTTGTTAGACGTAGATCATCTTCCTTAAATATGATTTTTTAAAATCCAACTGTACTATCTGAGAATTCTGATGTGCTGCTCATTTTTGGAAGCATTTTTACCCTAGCCAAAAAATGCTCCCACACTGTCAGGATGCTGTCAGCGGCTCCCAGCTGGTTGCCCAGGAAAGTATAAAGAGAAGGAAAAGTTTCTTACTGTCCTTTTTTATTTCAATCTTTACAGAGAGAGGGTATAGAATCCAGCCTCTTGGATAATGGCGTTGCCCCGAGTGAATCTCCACCACCACCCCGTCTCTCCCACTTCCTCATTTGTCATTCTCATAATCTCCTGTACTGGTGCTGCTATGTGCCCTCTGTTTTTGAGCTCTTTGCTTTCCTACTTTCAAGGCTCGCCAGGTTCTTTGAGATGGAGGGTCTGGAATGCTTTCTAATGACAACGTGTCAGCCGGGTGCTGTTCTGGCTCTCCCACAATTTCCCAACTTTCCCCCTCATATGCCTCTGAGCTGCCACATCCCCCAACCCCCTGTTGTAAATCTATACTGTCTTCCTCCTCCCTGGAAGGGTCAGGATGGGGAGGTGGTCTCCACCATTCCTCCTCTGCCCAGTCCCTGACTCATACAGCTGACAAAGATGAATGATGAGACAGCCTCTGTCCTCATGCTTACAATCTAGAATCATAGAATCATAGAGTTGGAAGAGACCACAAGGGCCATCGAGTCCAACCCCCTGCCAAGCAGGAAACACCATCAGAGCACTCCTGACATATGGTTGTCAAGCCTTTGCTCCAAAGACCTCCAAAGAAGGAGACTCCACCACACTCCTTGGCAGCAAATTCCACTGTCAAACAGCTCTTACTGTCAGGAAGTTCTTCCTAATGTTTAGGTGGAATCTTCTTTCTTGTAGTTTGGATCTGAGAGGCATGTCATAAAAGGAAAGGACATCTGGAAGGAAGAGGGGAAGAGCAACCTCAGGCAATTTAGTTCTTGAGACGGCAGTTTAGGAGTTGATTAATACATTAATTGTAGTAGTGGTAATAATAGTTACAGAACAACCAGCTTGGATCGAAGCAGCTGAAAGAGACGAGCACTGCTTTCCATCTTTCCCTCTGTTGTAGCTTGATGGAAGGAATGCTGTGTGTCAGCTGTTAGAGGGAGAAGGCTGATGGAACTGGTACCCTAGAGGTACCATTGGAGCGACACTGCTTCCCTCTTCTCCATCTTTTACAGCCTGGTGGAATGGCTATGCCTGAGGACAATTCACAGCGAGAGGAGTCTGACTTCTCAGCAATGCAGATAATGACCCTGCTTCTCAACTTTCAACGTTGGTTTCCAGACTGCCATAGTAGACCTTTGAAAAGAATTCCACATCTGGACACTGATAAGGAGGAAGAGGAGCCCGCTAACTGTTATTCCCTGCATGCACCCTCCATATACTACACATGGCTGGGTTTGCTATAGATGATTTGGTCTCAAAAATTCAGCTCTGCTGTTTATTTGCTTTGAACCAGAGGTGGTTGTTTTTTCCTTGTAAAGCCGTATCCTTAAAATGAACTCTCTGTGACTTGGGTGGAAGATATTAACATTTGGATACCATGAAAATGAATTCTACTCACATATGGCTTTAAATCCTTTCTCAGTTGCCTCTCAAATATAGAAATGCTTAATGGGAGAGAGAGAGAGAGAGAGAGAGAGAGAGAGAGAGAGGAGGCAGGAGGCTTGAGAGAATTTCCTGGCAATAGAATTCATGCTGTGCCAGTAAGTTGTTGTTTGGAACACTTATAAAGTGCCTAAACCCTTATGAGTGCTGTAGTGGTATTAAAAAAATAAATAAAGCATCCCCTGGTCACAGACTCATCATCAAATTGACACAATCTGAAAGGAAAAGAAGAATGGGGAGGGAAGAAAGAGGTACAGTGGCTAGTGCACCCCCTTAGATAATGGGAAGGGACAGTCAGAGGGAAGGAGATGGGAAGAATGCTGTTCTGCATTTATCGATCAATTGATTCAGTTGCGGTGACTCACATCACAAATATTTGGAGCTGGGAACAGCAGGTTAAAACCGGGTAAGCCCTCTTGTGCACCAAAATGCAGTGGAGGCTAAGCAAACCTTTGACCTCCTCTATAAAATATCCAAGCTCTCTTTAGGGCCTGGGTGGATGACGAGACAAGGAGCTGAGCTGATGAGACAAGGAGCTTGCACTGTCTACTGAGCTTCCAACCTCTAGAGAAAGAACGACTTCACCCACCCCTCTTATTCTGCTGCTGTATCACACATAGGAGACACAACTTTGGTTCTGAAATTCTGTTAGTCTTGTTTAAGCAGCCACAATCCCTACCGAAACTGTTGGCTTGCAGCTGAGGTTACTGCGGTGGCTGGTGTTTTTCATTTGTGTACTTTGAGAAAATCGATGTATAAAACAAAAGGCATCTCTTTAAAGATTAATGGGTACTTAAGAGATGACAGTGATTGCCTTTACTTCATATATCAGTAGTGTGTGTGTGTGTGTGTGTGTGTGTGTGTGTGTTCTAAGTGGCTACAGTTAGGATTTTAATCCCCAGGAAAATGGATATTAACAATAAAGGGCTTGAATTCAGAAATCCTGAAAAAGTCAGGAAAGGTACTGGTATTTGCATCATCCAATGGGTGCCTGGGTCAGTGGGGTCATCTAAGGATATAAAAAGTGACTCACACACTGTCCAACATTTTAGGAAAGCGGGACACACACACACCCCATTCAATCTGCACACTCTTTCTCCCCACCCACCCTTCCCAATCTCCATGCTCTTTTTGCCACCACCTACCACCCAATCCCTGCACCAGCAACCACTGACCATCAATGGCAATCTGAGGATGCTTGTGTGCTTACACCAGAGCTTCATGACTAAGGCTGTAATCCTAACCCTAGCTATCTCGGAGGAAGCCACCTTGAATTCAGTAGGACTTACTTCTGAGTGCACAAAGTTTGGATTGCACTGTAAGTGGGGATTGGAATCCATACATCCTTGGTTCAAATCAGATGCCCTGCCCACTAAAGAACAATGGCTGCTTGGGCTCCCAATTTCCCCCATGGCTTGTCAAGCTATCAAGAACACACCCACTGTGTTCTTATCTCAGCATCAGCTGGATGGCAGAGTTTAGCAGATAGAGAACTGGATATTTATAGTAAAGTATACACTCCAAAAATATCCCAAATCCAAAAATATCGTGGATTGACACCAGTCTGTCTCAACCAGCCAGCACCATCCATCACATACTGACATGGTAGATATACAGAGCTGTCAGTGTCAATGAAGAAGATTAAAAGAATCCCACCAGGTCAGATCAGTGGCCCGATCTAATCCACCATCCTGTTCTCACAGTGGTCGACTAGATGACTATGGGATGCCTGCAATTATGACCTCAGCACAGCAGCACTTGCCCGACTTTGTGATTACTGGCAAATGATATTCAGAGGAACCAGGTGAAGACCACCCTATGCACCCAGGTGTATGTAATCTGGCCCATTCTGTTTTTAAACCAGTGCTTTAATTTGGGGGCGGGCGAGTGGCTTTTGTTTTCATTGTTGCAGACACATTGCTTTATGGTTTTTATATCTTAGGCCCCATCTGCACTGTAGACTTAAAGCAGTAGCCTATCACTTTATAATATTAATTAATTAATTAATTAATCACTTTATATTATTATTATTTTAATTAATTAATTAAATTTGTATACCACCCTTCATCCGTAGATCTCGGGGCAGTTCACAATTTAAAATATTAACACAAAACAAAGTGGTACAAAACCTTCTCAGGCCAACTTCAGGATCTGCCTTCTGGTTTCGTTCCAAGCGAAGTAGCCCCAGACGCAGTGGGGATGCTACTACCCCAATTCTGAACAGAGATCGACAAAATCCCCAATAATATTGGGAGCCAAGGAGCATGTGCTGCAGCAGCAGAACTCTATGTATGTCTACTTAATAGTACATTCCGTTCAATTCAGTGGGAGTTGCTCCGAGGTAAGAATGTATAGGATCGGAACCTCCGTCTCTCTGGTTACTGCATCCACTCTTTTCTACTAGCCACATGACCCACTTTAAACATCCATGGCTGCCCCAAAGAATCCTGGGAAACTGTCGTTTGTTATGGGTTCTGAGAGTTGCTAGGAAACCTCTTTCTTCCTCACAGTTCTCAGTAGTTTAACCACCATTCCCTCTTCCTTAGGGAACTCTGGGATTGTAGCTCCATGAGGCGAATATGGTGCAAAGGAGGCTTTGTATTCAAGTGGTTTCCTTGTTGTTTTGTCGTCCTTGTAGTTATCGACAGAATAGTGACATTAAGCAAACAAGGTAAAGGTAAATGTACCCCTGACCGTTGGGTCCAATTGCGTCCGACTCTGGGGTTGCACGCTCATCTCTCTCTATAGGCTGAGGGAGCTGGCGTTTGTCCGCAGACAGCTTCCAGGTCATGTGGCCAGCATGACTAAGCTGCTTCTGGGAAACTAGAGCAGTGCACAGAAACACTGTTTACCTTCCCGCTGGAGTGGTACCTATTTATCTACTTGCACTTTGACGTGCTTTCGAACTGCTAGGTGGGCAGGAGCTGGGACCAAACAACGGGAGCTCACTCCGTCGCGGGGATTCGAACCGCCGACCTTCTGATCGGCAAGCCCTAGGATCTGTGGTTTAGACCACAGCGCCACCCACGTCCCTTGTTGTTTCATTGTCCTTGTAGTTATTGGCAGAACAGTGCCATTAAACAAACAAACGAAGCCTTAAAACTGCTTCTGCATAAGTCATCCTGCAGCAATCCCCCAGAATGCTACATCAGTGCATCATTGCTTGTCAGAGAGTAACTTCCACATCCCCGTAGTCTTTGGACTGCTAAAGTCTGGCAATCTTCTCTGCTGAATGCACCTGGTAGTGCAGGGACTGTCATGACTAATTGTTCTGTTCAGTGGCTGCTTGCACAGCATCAGACACTGCCCTTTTGAGACCCAGCAGTGAATGTAGTCATAGGTTACCCTGTCTTTTCAGATCTGCGCCAGACTTGAGAAATCTTATGTGAGAGGTTCTCTCTTCCCAGATTTTTGCATGGAGGCAGCAACGAAGGCAAGCAGAAACAAGTGGACTGTTTCAGACATTAGTAGACCCCAGTGTGTGCACAGATACATTTTCTGAATGATTGTCACCTTTCCCAATCATACTTTTAAAAAACAAGAACTCCAAGAGCAGAGGGCTTTCTTTGCTGCTTGCAAAAATTAAATGTGATTTGTTTTGGGAAAGATATAAATGGCCAGAGTACACATAACTGTGTGTTATGAAATTTGCTTTTGTACTTGACATCAGCGGCGAGAATTCTGGTGGCTAAATACTGGAAGGGTAACCAGGTACCAACCAAAGAGGAATGGTTATGTAAATTATGTGAATATTCGGAACTGGCCAAACTGACAGCTATAATAAGACTAAAGCCAATGAATACAGTCGAGAAGGAATGAAAGTGCACAAATGATTATTTAGAAAGACAAGGTTATAATGTAAAACTTTGGCTGTGTCTAGAATGACCTCGTGAATGGAAAAGGGGATATACACACACACACACACACACACACACACACACACACATCTATATATTAAGATGAAAATAATACTGAAATACAGATAAAATATGAAATGTGAAAGGAAGTGTTGTGAGAGTGATGGAAGTCTATTATTACTATTAATTTGTAAAATAGTGTTTATTGTATTGAAACATTATACTTTTCTTTATTGTTTTACTGGCTACTTTTCTTTGCATTTCTTCTTTTTCTTCTCTATTTTTCCCCCCTTTATATTATTCTTTATGTATGGTTTGGCACTGCTGTATTTACTTTGCAATAAAAATTTAAAAAGGAAAGAAATTTGCTTTTGACGCACACATCAGCAGGATCCTGATCCAAGGTATACTTCTTGGTTACCTTCATGGGTCATAAGAACCCAGTGACTTTGTGCATGCAATCATAGAATCATAGAGTTGGGGTCATCTAGTCTAACTCCAGGCAATGCAGGAATCTTTTTGCCTAATGTGGGGATTGAACCTTAACGAAATGCAGACCTGAGGCCAAACTAAGAGAATGAATTTTAATAAGGACAAGTGCAAGCTTCTGCATTTAGGCAGGAATAATCAGATGCACAAGCATAGGGTGGTGGACACCTGGCTTGCCAACAGTATATGTGAAAAGAATCTAGGGGTTTTAGTAGACTGCAAACTTAACATGAGACAACAGTGTGGTGCAGCAGCAAAAAAAGCTAATGCCATTCAACAGCATCAATGGGAGTGTCCAGATCAAAGGAAATAATAGTAGCACTCTATTCTGCACTGGTCAGAACCCACCTGGAGTCCTGTGTCCAGTTCTGGACACCACAGTTTAAGAAGAATATTGACAAGCTAGAACATGTGCAGAGGACAGAGACCAAGATGACCAAGGGTCTGGAAAGCACGTGTTATGAGGAACAACTGAGGGAATTTGAGTATGTTTAGCATAGTGAAGAGAAGACAGAGAGGTGATGGGATAACCAGTTTCAAATATTGGAAGGGACTGAGCTTGTATTCTGGTGATCCAGAGGGTAGAACCCGAACCACTGGATTCAAAAGACAAGAACAAATATTCTAAGTAAAGAGTAGGAAGAAGTTTCTGATGGTAAGAGCTGTTTGACTGTGGAACAGACTGCCTCACAAGGTGATGGACTTTGATTGGATATCTTTAAACAGAGGTTGAATGGCTATCTGTTGGCGATTGTTTATCTTTGATTTCTGCAGGGGGTTGGAGTAGATGGCTCTTGAGGTTTCTTCCAGCTCTACAATTCTGTTATTCTATCATGGGTGTAGCCAGGATTTATGCTGGGATGGGCAGAACCTCAGTTAAGTATTTTTATTGGCTACAAGAAATCTACTTAAAAGGTCATCTAGGAATTTCATCTCGATGCTACAAACATGAGTTTGACCAAACTGCTGGAGGCAGTGGAGGACAGGAGTGCCTGGCGTGCTCTGGTCCATGGGGTCACGAAGAGTCGGATGCAACTAAACAACTAAACAACAACAAGGAATTTCATCCAGGATGAGATATCAGGATTGATACCTCTGGCAAGGTTTGCCCAAACACACTTCTAGGGTTTGTGAAAGACCATCTCAAAAGAGTTATTTATTTATTTGCAGTATTTTTATACAGTGGTACCTCGGGTTACAGACGCTTCAGGTTACAGACTCCGCTAACCCAGAAGTAGTACCTCGGGTTAAGAACTTTACCTCAGGATGAGAACAGAAATCGTGCATTGGCGGTGCAGCGGCATCGGGAGGCCCCATTAGCTAAAGTGGTACCTCAGGTTAAGAACAGTTTCAGGTTAAGAACGGACCTCTGGGACAAATTAAGTTCTTAACCCAAGGACCTCAAATGGACCTCAGAAATCAGTTTACCTAAGAGCCCAGGCCGCAGTCTGAGTTTCTGTTCAAACCACTGTAATACACTACTTATTAAAGTCACTTTGAGGAACTGCCATGCAGTATACCCAAAACTTTGCAGTCTTTCATTCCATGCCCCCAAATATGCCAATGGACCTATCAGGAAACCACCAAACAACAATGAATGCAAGACTTCAGGCTTCCCACTTCTTCAAGTGGCTATGGAATTTGTGTCTTGCAGTAAGACAGGTTAGAAATATACAAGCTTCTGGGACTTTGGGAACAATTATTAATTTGTATGCTACCTGTTCGCTGTCCATGGTCCTTCAAGTCTTGTCTCTGCCTTGACTCTTCCTATTCCCGAATCTTGCTTTAGGGCTTCATATCCCAGATGATTGGTTACATTATGGGTAGCCAAATACTCTCCTCCCTGGAAGAGAGGGGAGTGGTTTTGGGCGGGAGACCGAGCTCCGCCCCTGGTAGGGGGCATTAGCCCCCTCCCCTCCTACCTGGCTGGCGCCCACGCCCACCGGAGGTGGCCAACCAGGTGCCTCCGGGGGGCGTGTGTAGCAGCTTAATGCTGTGGTGCCAGCTCCGCCTCCTCCTCATTCGTCGTCGTCCCTCAGCGAGTCACCCACCCTCCACTCCCATTTAGCTCAGGGTATAGGTTTTTGGCCTTGCTATGGACCTTAGGTTGGTCGCCCTGGTTGGCTGGGGGGCCTGGTAGGAATTTTTCCATTTGGCATTAGGCCTTTGGGTTTTTTCGCCTACCTCGTAGCAATCGTCACAACTTTTGTGGTATTGGTGGGTAGCTTAGGCATTGGATTCATGTGTTGTGCTGTGTCAAGGGCTAGGTGTGGCCATCGCCTATGCTATCTACCGTGGGTTATTCCGTTAAAGGAATCTGGGGGTCGTGTATTCCATCCGATGCCTGCTTGGCGGGAGGCCATGGCACGACCCTCGGTGACATCAGGGGAGAGCCTATAGTTGGATGAGCATCAACAGGCTCCACCTACTATTGAATAAGCCCACCACCTATAGTCATCCAATGCCTAAGCCAATACCTTTTCACTGCTGTAATCAATAAAGTTGTGGCCTTTTCTTGCCCATTAACCTTATATCACGTGTCCTTGTGTATTTATTTCACATAGCGGGGTCGGGCCCTCGATCCACAACATGGTGCCCTCCATATGTTTTGGACTTCAGCTCTCATCAGTCCCAGCCTATATGGGCAATGGACAGGAAGGATGGAAACTGCAGTCTGCAAGAATTGCAGGACACCATGTTGGCTAACTTTGGGCTAGATTGCACTTATGAGCTGCATTTGCCCTCTGCTCCATGTGATCTGTGGTTATACTCAGCCAATTCCTCCATGCACATACTGACCTCTCAGACTAGGTATGACTATTAATAATAATAATTTCCGATAGCACCCTTCATCCAAAGATCACAAGATGGTTTACAAAATAAATAAATAAAATACATAACATAGTAACAAGCAAAAAGAATAATATTCACACAGAGAGTTTAAAGGGCCATAGATGGTTTAATTATCCAAGGCCTGGGAGAAGAGGAATATTTTGCCTGGTGCCTAAAGATATGTAAGGGGGAAAGCATTCCACAAACAGGAAGCCACAGCAGAAAAGGCCCATTCTCATGTTGCCACCCTCCAGACCTCTCACAGAAGAGGCACGTGAAGAAGGGCCTCAGACTGTGATCGCAGGGTTCTGTGATTCGTAGGTTCTGTGTCGGTAGGATGTTATCCCAAGTGATAACTGAAAAACTCACATCACTTCAGTTTGCCAGGGAACAGGATCGCACAAAGATAAGCCGGCACTGTATTCCTAGGATTTTTATAACTTGTAATAGACTTGGAAACTTTGAAGCTTTAATTGTAGTCATCCTGAAAATTGCAGGCATGTTTCCCCTGAAGTGGCTCTTGATTATCATAAGTCAGCCTTACAAGTTTCTGAATTTCACCCATGTTGCAACATACTGTTACTTTATGCAAAATATTGCAATAGTTTGGATTGCAATATGATATCGATGTTTTGCAACATTCGTATTATGTGTAAGCATTTTTACCCACGGTTTGGTCCTTCTCTTTTTTGTATATAATGTTCGGTTAGTGTGTGTATGCTTTTTTCACTGCACTGAACTATTTTCAGAAGGATAACTTTAAAGAGAATTCACATTTTTTGCCAGCTTCTGCTTCCATGGGGCCCAATAAAAAGCTATTAAATTCCAAGGGAATGTTGCTGCCCTCTTCAATATAAGTGGGTTGTATCTTAAATGTTCTTCACCCACCTCTGCATGTCCTTCATTCTGCCATTGCCTTCTGCAAATGGTTCTTTGCTCTCCTTTATCTTGAAGTTTCTTAGTGGCTAGCAATTCCAAATCTGTGCTTCCTCTGTTCCTTTAAAAGAGGTAGCTCTAGAATTTAAAGGTAGATGACAAAAATGGAAAGGAAAGTGTCCATTTTGTTTGCATTTAGAAAAGCCAGAGGCAAAATCAAAAACAACCAGCCCGCAACGGCTGTACATAAAATTCCCAGCTCCCCATTTCTCACGCTGTTTGATGAAGAGAATCGTTGAAGTTTGCTTCTTCGATTGTTCAGCACATTCGCATACGCAGCCTCACTGGGATTGTAACCGCGGTTCATTTTTGCAGCTAAGTTGTAAGCCTATAATAACAATAACAACAACAATAAAATGACTATCCAGCTGGCTGTCATAACCTGTCAAATCACTGGCTGGAGAATATGAGCTGACAATGTTCATTTAGCCAGGGAATAACTGCATTCCAAAGAGATATAAATGGATATGTAATCCGTTTAGACCAATTCAGTTATTATGATAGACATGGAAAGATGATCAAGAAAAGCTGTTCCCCTGTCTCCTAAATGTTCTTTTGGTGAAGGTCAAATTTCAAAACTGTGGTCAAGGTTGAGAGATCAAGCTACATTCACTTATGGGTCAGACGCTCATACAGCCTTTCCAAAGACCAAAGGAAGAATAGCCTCCATGGGCTTTTCTAATGCTCAAGCAAACATGGTGTCCTTTGACCTACTGTGGCAAATATACATCAAGATACACAGTGAGGATGATATTCTTCAAACATGGTTGCTAATTTGTTGCATGCTAACAAAGAACAAGTGGGACGCGGGTGGCGCTGTGGGTAAAACCTCAGTGCCTAGGGCTTGCCGATCGCATGGTCGGCGGTTCAAATCCCCGCAGCGGGGTGAGCTCCCGTCTTTTGGTCCCAGCTCCTGCCCACCTAGCAGTTCGAAAGCACCCTTAAGTGCAAGTAGATAAATAGGTACCGCTTTATAGCGGGAAGGTAAACGGCATTTCCGTGTGCTGCGCTGGTGCTGGCTCGCCAGAGCAGCTTCGTCATGCTGGCCACGTGACCTGGAAGTGTCTCTGGACAGCGCTGGCCCCCGGCCTCTTAAGTGAGATGGGCGCACAACCCTAGAGTCGGACACGACTGGCCCGTACGGGCAGGGGTACCTTTACCTTTACAAAGAACAGCATGCATATTCGGATCATCCTGGGTAAGAACATGATGGGGAAGAGCCATAGTGCATGTATATTGCATGCAAATGATTCCAGGTTCAATTCTTTGTATGCAAATGATTCCAGGTTCAGTTCTTTGTATCTCCAGGTAGGACTGGGAATGCTTCCTGACTGATACCCTGGAAAGCCACTGTCAGTCATTGCAGACAACCCAGAGCTAGTTGGATCAGTGGTCTGACTCAGTAAAAGACAACTTCTTGTGTTCCTTCATTTCACCTTCCTGGATCATATCAAGGTCACCTTTTGCTTGTTTTGTTTTCTTTTGTTTATTTGTATTCTGGCTTTCCACCCAGTCATGTCCCAAGCAGCTTACAGTAATCAATCAGATCCCCCTGGAAGCTCACGAGCAGGACATGGAGTGGAATTCATAGAATCATAGAATTGTAGAGTTGGAAGAGACCTCAAGGGTCATCTAGTCCAACCCCCTGCAGGGCAGGACTATATAGACAGCCCGTCAGGAGATCAAACTCGTGACCTTTGCGTTATGAGCACCACGCTCCAACCAACTGAGCTAACTGTATTAATGAGAGCAGACCTGCTGAAATAATAGACCACAGCCATGTTCATTCATTTCAATGGGTCTCCTCTGAGTAAAACTTAGTTGAATACGGCCCAAGATACCCATTCCCTGTTGCTTTGTCCCCAGTGTCTGGTACTCAAAGATATTTTGCCTCTGAGCAAAAAAGGCCATTGGCTGTATTTTTGGTATGTGTTGCAGAAAAGGTGGTAAATGTCATTCATCAAATCTTAAGTGAATATTTCCCCGTGGGCATGATGCAAAATGTCAGTTGTCCAGTAATCTAGAATAGCTGTGAAATGATCTATCAGGAGTATTTTAATTTCATTTTATTTTATTTTTAAAGGAGGAAAATAAGAAAGAAAACCAAGTTAGAAAAATAGCAGCTTTTAGATCAAATAAAAACTTTGGGAGTAGCAACAGAAGCAGACCAGGGATATGGCTGATTAGATTATTTGAGGAAGCAAATAAATTTCAAGGGAGTAAATAAGCTAGAAAGATTGTATAATTATTTAAGGCAGAAATATTTTGAAACTGTGGATGAATGCACCTAACAGGTTCACAAATGTGAATTCCCTTTTATTGGAAAAAGAAAAGAAAAGCCTGAGATACCATAATTATCAGATTAGTTCTTTTAAAAAAATCTCCAGTCAGTCACACTTAGATTACATTTCCTGAGAAATCATCACAAACAAATATGTGGTTCACAACCAAATATATTTATTGAAAAGATGGATTCTTTTTGCAAAGTAGGGGAGCAGAACAAAAGCCAGGCTTCTCCTTATCCTCCTGTGCTTTCCTCAGCAATGTTTCATCTTTCATGCTTACCATCTGTATGACACTTTCTAGAGTTCAACGCATTCCACATATACTGATTAAGGGATTGGAGCTCCAGAAGGACAGTATTATTCTTCCTAAACTGCAGGTACCGGAGGGGGCTGAGACTGGCACATTGTGAATTTTGGTTGGGAGTGGGGAATGTTGCCGTGTGATGTGCTGACTGTTCCAACAACTTCATTCCATTCCACCAGTTCCTGGTTTTCTGACCCCAATGCTCTGTTAACGTTCTATGTCCACTGAGCATGCTCAGTCCTTATTGTACTGTTTGGGATTTTTCCTTTATCCGTTAGGGTTTTCTTTTCCTCTTTTCTTTCTGGCATTTGAACTCTTGAAATAATAATAATAATAATAATAATAATAATAATAATAATAATAATAATAATTTATTTATACCTCACCCATCTGGCTGGGCTTCTCCAGCCACTCTGGGCAGCTTCCAACAAAATATTAAAATATCGTAATGCATCAAACATTAAAAGCTTCCCTAAACAGGGCTGCCTTCAGATGTCTTTTAAAAGTCTGGGAGTTGTTGTTCTCTTTGACATCTGGTGGGAGGGCATTCCACAGGAAGGGCACCACTACCGAGAAGGCCGTCTGCCCGGTTCCCTGTAACTTGGCTTCTCACAGTGAGAGAACCGCCAGAAGGCCCTTGGCGCTGGACCTCAGTGTCTAGGCAGAACGATGGGGGTGGAGATGCTCCTTCAGATATACTGGACACATCTACAGTTTGTGCATTTGTGGGATCAGGTGACCTGTTTACCCTGAGCAGGCAGCTCTTGCCACTGTTACACTACAAAACCAAAACAAAGGAACCAGCCAGCCACCACAGGCGAGACTGCTATGAGCCAGAACCCCTTTCTCAACAGACCTGTTGTGGTCGTTGCATTGCCAAAGTTCTCATGCTAGCACAACGCACAATGACTTCTCTTTTAATGTGGTCAGTAATTAATCACTAATGATCCTGGAAGTTTATAAATTAAAATGATTATGCTTAAGGAACTTTTAATGGTTTAATAAAGCAGATATAATACTGTGCAGGGGAACGTGCATCGCAAGATGAATGGATGAAAACTGAGTACTTTAATAAACTCCGTGGAAGGAGAGAAAGAGAGAAGGAGGGAGGGGAAACCATTCTGATTTTCTTTGCAAGCTATGCAGTTTCGTGCCCGCTTTTTAATGAGCATCCCCTGGGTTCACAGATTAGGTTTCATAAAGGTAGAGAAGAGGGGAGGGGGCTGAGAAGGCAGGTGTGAGTCTACACTTTCATAGCACATACAGATTTACAATAATAAGACCTTGATCCCTGATGTACCATACATAGACAAAAGATACCTAGAGGTTTTGAAATGCCCTTCATCCTGTATTCAGTACAAAGTTATCTGTACACTGTACAAAAGTTTAAATGCCTACCAGATGGAATCTATATAGAGTTTGTGAATATTCACAACAGCTCAGAGTGTGCCAGCAATAATTAAATAGGGTTTATCTTATGAGATGTAGACCACATCGCAATTCATGGTTAAGTTTCACAACATTCAAGAACATGACTTTTCACAAAAGTGTGGAAACCTAAGTTTTGTTTGAGTTGACCAGGAGATGCCCATGTCATTGTGTGGGCATCTAGGAGACAGTTATATGTAACATATAACATCGGCCATGTATATGTAATATGTACCCATTTATATGGACTATGTAGCTGATTTTGCACTATGCTCCTGTGCTATCAGCCCTCTGTCGTTAAATAGAAGATTGCTAGCCAGAGGTTCTCAATAAGAATTAACAGATCTTCCTACTTTGCCTCTGGATTGTTTTAGGAGACCATCAAACAAATCGGCTTCAATCCACCAATCATAATCAGTTTCTGGGGTACAGTCAGGACTCTTGGGTGCATAATTTTGGAGCCTGGAACTTCATCTGAACATACATGGTGAAGCCCATGGCCTTCAGTAGGTCTTTCTGTGCATAGTTGAAGGAGGTCTCTGTTCCAGTATATCCAAGTGTTTTGTAGTTGTAGTCCAACATTTGGATGGCCACATATTCTCCATCCTGCAGTACAGGATCAGTACCAGCATCAGCACCTCACATACCTGGAATCTGACAAAATTCAGCAAGGCTTGTTCCTGTTCCTGGAAACTGGTATGTTGCAACAAAGAACAGAAAGTCTGGACTAAGTTTTGATTGGAGGCAATTTGGTGGCATTTCCACTCCTAAATTAACAATACCATGCCTGCAGAATCTGTAAATCTCTACAACAATACATCTAATAGTATGCCTGCTTTCTTTCTGTGTGTCACGATGTATGGCAAGCTGTTCACCTGTTTGTTCTGAGCAACAACAACAAAAAAGAAAAGAAGGAAAAGAAGAAAAACAAAACCTGACAAAACAGACACAAGTTTGATTACACAGAAAATATCCCTGCACAATTAGTTTAGTTTTTAAAATATGGTTTTTCTCTCTTAATGGGCTCATGTTCTATAAATGATCTTGTTGCTATAGCAACTGCCTCAAAAGCCACACCATCGCTGTTAGAGCAGCAACAGCCTTGCACCTGTGTACCAGTATTTCTTTCTGTGGTTTATGGTTATGCATCTCCGCTATCCCTATGCATGGAAAAGACAAAAAGAACACAAACCACAAAAAGATAAAACACAATTTCAGCCCATTCCCCCCCCCATAGTATCTTAATAGCAGCTTGTCTTTATTTTCCTCTCAGATTAAATATGTATAATTTAAGTTGTAAAGAATATGACTAGCTTTTCCATCACAACAAGCTTTCTTTAAATGAAGAAGAAAATAAAAGGATATTAGCATAAGAACAGCCCTGCAAGGCCTGAGAAGAGATCCATTTGTCAAAGTATCTCCCATTCTATGGGGTGGTGTGGGGGGCAGTGGGGCAGTGCCAGTACCAGGCTATTCTGCACCCTAGGCAAGGCTAACTACATGCACCCTACACAAACAAAAATTGCTAACTTCAATTTTCAGAAACAGATGTCTTGTATAAAAAAATGAAAAGCTCAAAACTGCCAAGTTTATTTTAAATGGCAAGACTAAGTAACACAACAATCTTTGCTAATCTTTCTCAAATACAAAAGAGAATGTTTTAGCACACAAACCATTTTGAATAATCTCATGATTTGTGGTGTTAAAATTTAAGTCTCTTTAAGTTTCCATTGCAGGCACATCAAGTTCTTACTTTGCCTGCCTTTTTCTTTGCAAACTTTGCTACCGTTTCCTTCAGGTCAAGTGCTGATTAGGGCTGGGCAATATCTGGTTTTCAACATCATGATATATCACCAGCTAAATACCGCAATATCTCACTATATCACGATATACATCTGTGGCGGTGGAGGGCTTTGCTGGGCCTCCCCGTGGGGGCAGAGGGTCCCACCATACCTCCCTGTAGTGGCAAAGGGTGTGCCGTGCTTCCCCACAGCAGCACATGGCCTTGACGGGCCTCCGGGCTCTGGGCAGAGGAATCCGCTGTACCTCCCCACAGTGGCGGAGGGTGTGTCATGCTTTCCTGCAGCAGCCGAGGGCCTTGGTGAGGCTCCATGCAGTGATGGTGGGCCTTAAAATGTAAGGAAAGAGTAGGCTTAATAAAAATATGAACTAAACTAAACTATATTATATTTAATAATATTTTAAACTAATTTATGAGTAGTTTAAGTGATTTACTAGTCAAATTGCATCTGCTTCCCCACTCAGAGGCCTAAGTGGAATCTGTGCATGCATAAGTGCCACTGAGTTGAACTAAACTTGCTTCTATCTTCCTGGGAGTAAGCCCCATTTAATTCAGAAGGGCTTGCTCGTGAGTAGACACACATTTGCTTTCACTGCCTACTGAAAAACACCCGCCGCATCATTCTCACACAGTACCCAACCTCTCATTTCCGCATAAGGCAGCCAGCTAAATCTTATCCTCTCCATTCCCCACCCCAGAACAGAACCCAACCCAAAAAGCCCTCATCCCACCAATCTCTCCCTTTTTATCAAAGGGAGGGAGGGACGGCAAGCAAGCTAAAAGATAGTCCCCCTTAAATTAAAAAACAACAACCACACCCTTCTTTTTTAATATGGAGGGAAGCCATTTAGGGGGAACCAACAACATAAACACCACCGGAAAATGAAAATAAAAACTCTTCCCCCTCTTTTTTTTCACTGCTAAGGAAAGAAAGAAGTGCTTTCCGGTTCTTTGTTTTCTTTGCCTCTTTGATTGTCTAGCTGTGGGTGGTCCCTCCTGGATTGTTAGCAGGCTCTGCATAATTAGCTGAGCTCTATGTGGAAAGATAGGGACATGGCTTTGTCAATAGGGCTTGCCAATCAGAAGGTCAGCGGTTCGAATCCCCGCGATGGGGTGAGCTCCCGTTGCTCAGTTCCTGCTCCTGCCAACCTAGCAGTTCAAAAGCACATCAAAGTACAACTAGATAAATAGGTACCACTCCAGCGGGAGGTAAACGTTGATTCCGTGTGCTGCTGTGTTTCACCAGAAGCGGCTTAGTCATGCTGGACACATGACCTGGAAGCTGTCTGCGGACAAAAACGGGCTCCCTCAGCCAGTAAAGCGAGATGAGCGCCGCAACCCCAGAGTCATCCGTGACTGGACCTAATGGTCAGGGGTCCCTTTACCTAAGTGGAAAGATACCAGTAAAGCTGAAAGAGTTTGCTGGTTTGTGTGAGGGCTTACAGTCATTTCTTATTGGTTAGGAGGGAGGAGGGAAAGCTAAGAATGCTGCCTGCAAAGTATCTGCAAAGTATCCGTTTAGCTGAGCTACCCCCTGGGAAGCTGTTAAGTCTCCACCTTTTGTTCACTGGTACAAACACTTATCACGATGTCATTTCAATACGGTAGTCAACAATATGGCGATTTGTCACACAGCCCTAGGGCTGATGCTTGGGCATGTTCAGTTGATAGAGCCGCCAAGCCAACCGGTCTCTTTTGCAACATTGTCAAGCATATGCAAGTTTTGAGAAGTTTGAGCTTTGAGAAACTGTGTCCACCACATGCCACCAGCGTAACAGAAACATTGGGCACATTATCCAGGAGTTTTTGTTTATCCAGGGGTATTAAGAGAAGCACTCCTTGTGGCGGCATAGACTTTGGAAGTCTTCGAGCTATTGCTACAAGGCCTCTCCTCCTCCCAGAGGGGAGGTGTTGTGAGCGGGAGCTGATCCCGCGTCAGCAGGGGGGCATATTCGGCCCCCTGCGTCACTGTCCCGGCTGCCGTGCCCCGCCCATCAGGCCAGCCAATGGGGCTGGCTTGGGGGCGGGGTCGAGCCACATTCAAGCGGCCACAGCAGCCCCCTGTCCTCACTCTGCTGTCTAGTGCTTTTGCCTACCTCATAGCAAATCGTCACAACTTTCCAGGTATTGGTGGTTAGGCACTGGAATATATGTATATGTTGGAGGGCAGGTTGTGGCTGTCACCTACCCCTCCCCTTGTTGGGTATTCCGTTAAAGGAATCCGGCGGTCGTGGATCCTGTCTGATGCCCTGCTGGTGGCTAGGGCCATGGCAAGACCCCCGGTGACATCAGAGGAAGCTTCCAGTTGTATTTGCATCAACAAGCTCCTCCCACTGGGTGTTAACCTTCAAATGACTCCCCGCTGCATGGGGTGGGGTCATATATAGTTTGTTTGATCCAATGCCTAAGCCAATACCTCTCATATGCTGCAACCAATAAAGTTGTGGCCTTATTTAGCCCATTAACCTAAAATACATGTGTCTTATTTATCCCCAAGTGGGTAGCAGGTCCTCGACTCACAAGTTAACAGCACAGAACTCCAGCATCAATATCTTTGTTTCCATTGTGCATCAATGATTTTTCCAAATTTTTGCAGGACTTTATTCAGTAGATTTTTGGTTGATACTGTATATCATCCAAAGAAAGCCAAATATTGTTGTAGCTGTTGGTATTCAACAGACAATGGTCATGTCTAAGACAGCATATTAGAAATCTCCTCTGAATTTCTGTTTTGGATCTTGCAGTACCTCTTCTTGGGCCTCATACGCAAACTTCTGTTTTGTTCTCCTTTTTCTAATTTGTTCTTTCTCGAAGTCTGGTAGTATTTCTAGCTCCTTTGCAATCTCAGTAGCAACTATCAAAACTTGTTGAAAACCCTTATCACATTTGCAGCCCACAAGCTATTTCTTTGTCATTTGCAATAGGGTTGTAGCTGAATTTAATATTAGTATTAGTATATTTTAATAGCACCTTTTATTCCAAAGAATTCAATATGGTGTGCATAGTTCTCCTCCTCCGCAGTTCATCCTCACAACCCTTCCTTATTTTGAAGTAAGCTTGCTTGTAAGATTGACAAGAATGTTGTGCCGTGTAACAATGGATACCACAAATCTGAACTTACAAATTGTATTAGCAAGGACCTTAGCTTCAATCTGGAAAGCATATCCAGATAAACCTTTTCAGCTGGTGTCATCAAAGATGTCTATTAAAGCATCATACTATCAAAATGACATCTCAGTGGTTTCAAAGCTTTGATACAACCCTCCCATCTTGATTTGTTCAAGGGCTTAACAGTCGTGCCTAAGTCTGATACATAGCTAGTTAGAATTTGCCAATGCTGAGTCGATGCAGAGAAATAATTATAGAGAGAAATTATCAATGATAGATCTGTTGAGCCAAACTGAAAAACCTAGTTGCTTCCAGACAATACTTGGCAGCATCATTGACTATCAAGTTTAAAGAGTGTACACTGAAATGCACAAAAAGCTATGTGGTTTACGTCCAGGATTCTCTTTGTGCAGTGGTACCTCAGGTTAAGAACTTAATTCGTTCCGGAGGTCCGTTCTTAACCTGAAACTGCTCTTAATCTGAAGCACCACTTTAGTTAATGGGGCCTCCTGCTGCTGCCGTGCTGCTGGAGCATGATTTCTGTTCTCACCCTGAAGCAAAGTTCTTAACCTGAGATACTATTTCTGGGTTAGCGGAGTCTGTAACCTGAAGCGTATGTAACCCGAGGTACCACTGTACTCTGTTTTCATCTAATCTCCCTTGCTGTATTATACTGTATTGTTTAATTAGTGTTTTTATGGAGCAGTCAAGTAATTTCGTTGTCCCCGAAGGGGGCAATGACAATAAAGATATTATTATTATTATTATTATTATTATTATTATTATTATTATTATTATTATTATTATTCACCTTTCATGTTACTCCTATTATCATAACCTTGACCACATAGATTCTCAACTGGTAGTCCCATTTGCTCAAGCTGTCCAAAAAGAGTTTCTGTTGTAAAGGCATCTGTAGTCTCCTTTAGTGGAACAAATGTGAGGTCCGCAGGAGCAGACCTTGCATTATCTGATAGTTTGATTACATCAACGTTACATACAACAATTCTCATTTGTATGCTTTCTTGTCTGAGCCGGCGGGGGGGGGGGGGGCTTTCTACTCTAGAAATGGGAAGGAAGTGCTTCGTTTATTTGGTTTATTTATTGAAATCAAAGGGCATCTTCTTTATTACACAGGCATTTAATGGCTAACAGACAATGTTCCTGACAATCTCTGGTTGAGAAAAAGTTTTAAACAGTTTTGAGAATTTTTGTTCTATTACCCACTTTGGAAGAATGGCAGATGCAATTGATAGACTACATGGAATTGGCAGAAATGACTGGCAGAATTCGAGATCTGGGAGAAGAGACAATAGAAGAGGACTGGAAAAAGTTTAAGGACTATTTACAAAAACATTATAAGCTGTATGAATGCTAAGAAACTGCACGATGGAAGGTAACAGGGCATCAGTAATTTAGTGGAAAGATATATGAGAGTAAGTGATGTTTAAGAAAAAGATGAAATTTGAAGTAATATTATGTTTAAATTAAGCAGTTTAGTACTCAAGAAAGACATTTAAAGTATGAGACATAGTATTTGAGAACTACAAAATAAGAATGGAAATAAGGTAATAAATTGCTGCTTTTAATTGTATTATTGAGAACGCAGGAAAGGGAGATGCGAGGAAGTCCAAAGATTATGGAAATAGGATTTATAGACAGCTGTTATGTTGCAATTTCTTTAATGTATGTTTATTTTTCTGTTATTTTCTGTTTGTTTGTGTTTGTTGTATTCTGGTAATGGTATTTTTTTATGTTTGGTGATTTTTCTGTTTAAAAATCTGTAATAAATATCTTATAAAAAAGAGAGAGAGAATTTTTGTTCTAGCATTGTTGCATCTGCCACCCAGGGCTCCTTCAGGAGAAAAGGCAGTATTTAAGTCAAATTGTCATCATCATTTTAACAACAATTAAAGGATCTGGAGTGGGACAGATTTCTCAGATGACAATAAAGATTATAGTGCCAAATGATTCTTTTTTATAAAAAAAACAACCACCCCACAAGTTGAATTAAAGGGAAACATTTTATTGAGCAATCTTCTCTTATGGTCACGGAAGCAACTGATCATTATGACTTTCATTCAGGTAGACATTGGCTTCCAAAATTTATTGTCCAGTCACTCTGAGGAGTTTTGAACAATGGCCGAGGGAGCGATTTTAAGGTATCAACCTTTGCTCAGGAATTTCACATGGCAGACAGAGGGAACCTGGCTGGGAGCATATCAGGACAGCACACTACATGACATTCTGAGATCATTAAGTTTTCATCTGAGCATTAAACATTAACCAATAAACCAGAAGGTAAATGGTAAAGAATGGAAGGAGAAATTGTTTTGCTTTTGATTAAAAGACAACTCCCTAACAAGATGTTCTTCTTCTGAAATGTTTTAATTTAGAGGCTCTTGATAGCCACCACACTTATCAAATACCAATTGCTAATGAGATCGTAAGCCCTGAGTAGCTGGAGTGAATAACAATAATAATAATATAAAGGTTATTTAATCATCAAAGCAAGGAGGCATTCTTCCATTTAAGAGAAATTTGTTCTAATGCCCAGATAGAACTGAACTGCAATAATTGCTTGAATACGGCAAGTTCAGGCTCTGGTGGATAGGATTACAGACAAATATCCACTGTAATCCTGGACTAGAGAACCTGAGGCCCGGGGGCCAGAATGTGGCCCTCTCTATCTGGCCCCCCAGAACTCTTTCCAAGCCAACCATCTCCCAAAGCCCCACACCTGGAGTGCTTTGGCCTGGCCGGAATATGCGCTTGATCTCCGACCATACCTCTTGCTTGTTCAGAGAGATAAAAGACAAGATGTATATAGAAATGAGCCTACGGCGTAAGGTAAGAGACTCATTTGTCACTCTGCTCACTTTTGCCTCTGGCCCCACACCCCTTAGACCTGTGGTCCTCAGCAGTGAAGGCAGCCCTCAGGCTGAAAAGGGTTTCTTACCTTTGTTCTATCCCATTCTATTCTTGAGAGCCTTCTCAACTGTCTGGTGTGCCCCAAGCCCACTGTGGTGTTGTAGTGGTTAAGAGCGGTGGACACGTAATCTGGTGAACCGGGTTCGCTTCCCCGCTCCTCCACATGCAGCTGCTGGGTGACCTTGGGCTAGTCACACTTCTCTCAGCCACACTCACCTCACAGAGTGTTTGTTGTGGGGGAGGAAGGGAAAGGAGATTGTTAGCAGCTTTGAGACTATTTAAGGGGAGTGAAAGGCGGGCTATCAAATCCAAACTCCTCTTCTTTTTCTTCCACTGCACATGTTATATGTGAAAAGGCAAACTCTGTTCAAAGGGGCTGTGAAGTTGTGCATTAGCCTCCCCCTGGGATACTGTGGAGCTCCTTTTGCAGACACTCCAAGTGCCCCTATTTTCCAGGGACAGTCTCAGATTTACCGAAGCCATCCAGGGTTTCTGATTTGATCCCAAAATGTCCCACTTTTCATTAGGACATCCCTATCTTCATCAGAGAAACAATGGCGGGTATGGAGTTGCCCAACCCCTGAGCCAAGGAGATAAGTAACTACACAACCTTTAGAAGACATCTGAAGGCAGCTCTTTATATTGAGGTTTTTTAAATGTTTGGTTTTTTTATATATGTTGGAAACCACCCAGAGTGGCTTGGGCAATTCAGCCAGATGTGTGGGGTATAAATAGTAAATTATCGTTATGGAATGAGACGTCTCTATTTTCATCAGAGTAATGTTGGAGGGTGTGAATCTGAAATTGGGATGGCTTCTGTAAATCAGGGACTGTCCATGGAAAATAGGGACACTTGGACATGTCTACTCAGAAGTAAACCCCACTGAGTTCAATAAGACTTACTCTGCGGCATAGGGTTGTAGTTCTAGTTATGAACACACACACACTTCCCAAGAACATAGAGGAAGCCCTTCTAGATCAAACCAAAGGCTAATTTAGTCCAGCATCCTGTTCTCACATTGGCTGACCAGAGACCTGTTTGCCACACCAGTCTAGCCCCCACCACTGCTTCAGGGATACATTCAGGCTGCTCTGGAAGCCCTGCGCAGCTTTACAAGGCGCTGGAGCCGAGGGGAAGGGCGACAACACTACCACCACCCTCTCTTCGCCCCCCGGTCAGGCTTGACCCAGGAGTGGAGCTGTGGCCAGCTGGCAGCATTGGGCCATAGCACTGGTCGTGCTCCCTAAAAAAAATTGCCCTGGGCCAAGTCCGCCATGCTACGCCACTGCTTGAGGATTGATCTCATGGAAGCAGACACTTTCTTCAGGTTTCACCACAACCACCGGGCCTTCACTCAATGCATGGAAAACATCAGAGAGGGCCTGGGGGCAGAGTGAGCAGATAGACTCCCTCTCTCGCTCAGTGAGATGTCAACTGTGTGGAGACAGAGTTCTTGAAGAAGGCTTCTTTGATTGGTAAAAGTCTCACGGGATCATCCACTGCTCCTTCATTGGAGTGGAAGTGATTATATCCCAGTGCCCCAAGCTGCCACACTGCTCTAACAGTGTTGCGCTAGAAGGGTCATAGCTCAAGTAGAACATCTGCTTTTCAGGCATAAAGTCCCAGATTCAATCCCTGGCATCTCCAGGGAGGACTGGGAGAGTTTCCCTGCCTGAAACCCTGGGAAGTTGTTGCCTGTCACTGCTGACAATACTGTGCTAGATGGACCATGTTCTCATGTTCTTGAATGAGACCATCCATCCAGGACTGCTGCAGTCACTGTCAATGTTGCTATGTTTGTAGTAATCCCATTGTAATCCAATGTAAGGTTCTTTACCTTTCCCGCCCCGACCTGGCCACAGTGATCCATGCGATAGTCACCTCCAGGCTTGACTACTGTAATTCGCTCTACGCGGGGCTGCCCCAGAAACTCCAGCGGGTGCAGAATGCTGCAGCGAGGCTCCTCACGGGGTCCCTGCCATGGGAGCATATTCACCCAGTGCTTTTCCAGCTGCATTGGCTTCCGGTGGACTACAGGGTCAGATTTAAGGTGCTGGTTTTGACTTTTAAAGCCCTTCACGTCCTAGGACCCTTGTATCTACAGGATCGCCTCTCCTGGTATGCCCCACAGAGGACCTTAAGGTCCATATATAGCAACACCCTAGAGGTCCTGGGCCCTAAGGAAGTTAGATTAGCCTCAACCAGAGCCAGGGCCTTCTCAACACTGGCTCTGGCCTGGTGGAACGCTCTGTCTCTTGAGACCAGGGCCCTGCGGGATCTGATCTGTTTCCGCAGGGCCTGTAAGACAGAGTTGTTCCACCTGGCCTTTGGCTCAGAATCAGTTTGATTCCCTCCCCCTTTTTCTTTTTCCTTTCTCCTCCTATGATGAGATTGCTCCCTAATTGTTTTAATGTTGTATTTTAATCTTTTAAATTGTATTTTAATCAACTTGTTTTTATTATTGGTTGTTAGCAGCCCTGAGCCCGGTCTTGGCTGGGGAGAGCGGGGTATAAATAAAAAATTATTATTATTATTATTATTATTATTATTATTATTATTATTAGTGTCTCTGGTGTGGCCCAACAGAGCTGCTTAATAATAACCGCATTGTTGCTTGCTGGGTTTTAAAGAAAAAGAGAGACCAGAGAAGTACAGATCTTATTAGCTTTTTTATTATGCTCCTCAGATGGAGAGTGCATTAATATATTTAATAGCAGCGGTATATCATGCTACGCCCAGACAGCTCCTTCTAGTCCCTGTCATCCACCGGCTCCATCGTCGGCTGTACTGCATCCATGCACAGGGCACAGGACCTACTCTTGAAACTACTTCCTAAGAGGAAGTTAGGCTTCAACAATTTCCTGCATTTTATAAATGGTGACTCGGTAGCTTGCCAGGCTTTTAGCAGGTTCTTCTTCCTCCTGGATATATTACAAGACTAATTCTGCTATGCCACAGAGCCATTGCAAATACCACAGTTCAAAAGGCATGGGCTGCATGCACACAACATATTAATTTAGAACCGGTGGAGACTGAATAATTATTTTTTGATGCAATCCACGAACATCCTAGATGTATTGTGTATTTCTGATGAACAGCTGAGTCAGACCAGAGTCTGGTGATGCAGTGCCTCAAAATTCCACCAAAGGGCTGGAACCTCTCTCTGATTGGCTACCAAGACAGTTAGTCACAGGTTGGGGTGGAGCCAGCACTTTGGGAGGGAGAATAAAAGGAGCAGTTTCTAAGAAAGTCTGAGGAGGACAGATGGTTTTGGGAAGGAGAGTTACGGAATTGGTTTTGTGTGTATAGCATCCACTCTGAGGAGGATATCTAAAGCTAGAGAAAGGAGTCTCTGAGCTTAGGTAGGAAGGACAATGCGTAGTGTCCTGTGAGAGTATTGAAACAAGGGTTAATTGGAGGGCCGAGTTTGAGCAAGGAGAAGTAGAAGCTGTGAGGATACCATCTACTTGTGCCTCATTCCTGTCAGGAGAAGACTGTTCTTCTAGACAGAGAAGACCCCCAAACCAGTTAAGAGGGGTGTAGTGATCCCTGGGTCTGTTACATGATTTGAAGTACCTCAGGAGTGTGATTGTTAAAAGGTTGGGCAAGTGACAGATAGTACCAAGGTATTAAGCTGTAACACTGAAATGATTAAGTTTAAGAAACTGAAGCAACAGAAACTGAAGTAACAGAATCCAGGCTCCTCCCTTCACTTGGCAACAGCTATTCCATCAGCCTGTGGTAGAGGAGGGAAAGAGCTAAGAAATCAGCAGCTTTGGGCTTCTCTGCCTGTGGCATGAGTTACATGGAGATGTCATGGGGGAGATGGTCAGATCTTGATGAGCTCCAGTAGTTGAATCTGAATGACCTTGAAATCAGGACCCCAAGAAACGTCTGAGCCCAGGAAAGGGGTCACTAGTCTCAGAGAGGGGGGAATCCCCATTGTGTTAGTGGAAGTCCCTTTGTGGGCTTCCTTCCAATGCAATCTGAACCAGATTTCTCCCGATCCCAACTTGTGTTGCTTAGTTCCTCCCCTTCTTGGCCAGTTCTCCCTTTGTATTTTGTGTTTTTCAGTTGTAAGCCTGGGGACAAGGACTGTCTTGTTTGAAACAATCTGTAAGCCACTCCATAAGAGGTTAATCTGTAAGCCACTTCCAAGTCCCACTACATTCACTGGGGATGTAGTTTCAGGTAAGATATAAGAATACCATAGTTATGGACTAGCTAAAGGAGGAGTCTTTACCTTATCTAGTGACAAGCTAAACAGGCCTCATTAAACACTGCATATATCTCTGTCACGTTAGATGCCTTCAAGAACTAGAACCTTCATAATTTGAATGAGAATTTTAAAATAATGAATATATGGTAAGCATATATTATCAGGCTATAATTATAAGGCTATAATTGGAGCAGGAAAATTCAGTGACATAATGACATAAGAATGAATCTGAAGCAGCTATTATTTAAGGTATTTTCTTATTTTCTAAATGCCACTGGAGCTGAATCTTTCACAATGTCACTGAGGTGAATTTTTCAGGTATATTAACACAAGTGGAACAGACTGACCTAAATTAAACTTTTGGCAAACTTTGAAGCCATTAACGCTTGGTTGATGGAGCACGGCTTGGAGCATTAAGTTAGAAGCCATATGGTTCCATGTCCCATTTGTGGGGACAATAAAATCTTTAGGATTTCATTGATGAACAGTGTGTACACAGAATCAAAGCTCCTAAAAAGAAATGAGTTTGGATAAACAAAGCAATAAGAAGTTATCTGGATATTGGTGACCTTGAACTCCTTTAACTTCATTTAGTTGAAACAGCTTTCTTTTTTCTTTTTTCTCTCTTTTTTATTGAATTTAATTGATAACAAAACATTCTTATATATGGTATTTCAAAAAATTACAAATAAAAGTCAGTTCATTCGTATACAATACAATTCACCATACTTGACTACATATGACTTCCTGACCCCCCCAATGTATTTACCATTTCTATTTTCCAATTATACAAATAACTATTACTTTGTTCTATTTATAATACCTCATAATTTCTTACAAGTTTTGTACCCTTTTGTTTTTTTATCATTCATATACACAGAAATCATTCAAAAGCTACCATAGACACCACACCCCTATTGTAGTTCATTAAATATTTCTTAAACATGTCCCATTTTTGAATAAAATTTTGATTTATCTTGCCTCTCAGCCTATTTGTCATATGAGCCATTTCAGCAAACTCTAATAATTTATTCTGCCAATCTGTTTTTGTAGGAACCCTCTCCCCCTTACAGTTCATTGCAATCAGAATTCTTGCAACCGCAGTTGCATACAAAAAAAAAATTATTTTAGATTTTTTGGTATCTCTCTGCCTACGATTCCTTTTTTTTTTAAATATAATTTTTATTAACAAACCAATCAAATCACATTAATTCCAAATTACAGAGCCAAATTTTTGTTGGGGGTACCCATGCTTCGAGCTCAGAAAGGGATCCAAACATCTCTATTGCTGCTGCTTTAATATTCACAGTTCTGTCCAAATAGTATTCACAGTTCTGTCCAATCTTCTCTTTATTGTTTTCCTCATCTTCTTGTTGTTATCATATATTCCTTTCTTTGTGACCTCTGATAGTCTCCACAAGCGGGTTAAAAACAAACGTTGTTATAGTCCTGTGTAGATTTTCCATTCCTCCAAGAGCCATATTCAAACAGACAGACGCCATTTCAGCACTTCCGCACAAAACATGCCCATTAATCCTTGCAGGCCTGTCACTCTCTCCTCGATCTTCTTAGGGGGTTCTGCCAGGTCAAACTCACAGTCCAATATGATAACAAAACCATGGTCTCCTCCCCCTCGATCGTAAATCCTGCAACCAGGCCTGCTTCCTAGCGAGTCTCGTTTTATAACTGTGTCATTCCAAAGGTGTTTCATTCCTTTCCAGATATTCCACAAACCATGTCTTTGATTAGTAATTCATTTCCACACAGTTCTTAATCATCCCGCTTATAATCAGTAGTTGCAACGATTCTTCTGGGGGGGGGGGTTGTTAGATAATCACATAAGATAAAAAAAGAAAATCCCCCCCCTCATTCCGTCCTTTTCCGACATACCAACCCTTTGATGTGTCTTCTTCTTGATATATTTTCTTGTTGAATCCAGCCCGTCGCTCGACTTCACAGAGGTCACTTCACATAGCAGTCTCAACTCCCATTCTTCACTCGAAACATGTGCATTTGCTGCTCTCTAATTGTTTATTTTGAGCTGCTGCATAGTAAAGTTTTAGATCTGGTAGTCAGAATCCCCCCCCCCTCTTTAATGTCAATTAACAAAGTGTGTTCTATTCTAGGCCTTCATCCTTGCCAGATAAATTTGGATATATCCTTTTGCCAATTAGATTGGGATGGATCGGAAAAGGAAAAGCATTTTTGGCTGGGCATTCATTTTAATCATTGATATCCGCCCCCATAGGGGTAATTTCAAACTACTCAGATCTCCAGATGTCTGTTAATTTCAGACCAGGTCTTAATATAATTGTCTTGATATAGATAAATATTTTTTGCTGTTATCCAAATTCCAAGATATTTCACCTTTCAAGAGATTTTCTAATTTGTTTGTATTTCTAGTTCTTCTTTTTCTTGGGCTGCGAGGTTTTTGACCAAAACTTTTGTTTTGGTATTATTTAATTTGAAACCCATTATATTACCATAATTGTGAATTATTTTCAGTGTTTTTAACAGACTTGGATTTTCAGTTGTGATAGTTGAAGCCACTTCATTTGGTTCCAAGATGTCTGATATTCTTCTTGGGTGCTTTTGTTTCTTGATTTATTTGAGTTTTCTAGCTAATCTCAGCCATAGTGTCAAGGGTAACAACACTTCAATCGTGTGGCTTGTGAAAAAGTGCACACACCGCATTATACACGTGGCATGAGTTAGATGTAAATAGCAGATATCAGCTAGTTCCAATGTAAATATGGTCCTCTCATGGAACTGTGCTTTATTAGTAACATATGTCACCTGTTCGAAAACATCATCATGTCATACTTGTGCCACACATGTAATGTTCTCTGCTGTACAAACTTTGTACAGTGGTACCTCAGGTTAAAAACTTAATTCGTTCCGGAGGTCTGTTCTTAACCTGAAACTGTTCTTAACCTGAAGCACCACTTTAGCTAATGGGGCCTCCTGCTGCCACTGTGCCTCCAGAGCACAATTTCTGTTCTCATCCTGAAGCAAAGTTCTTAACCTGAGGTACTATTTCTGGGTCAGCAGAGTCTGTAACCTGAAGCATCTCTAACCTGAAGCGTATGTAACCCGAGGTATCACTGTAGATGATACATCAGTGGTTTTCAAGCAGTGTGTCGTGAAGAGGAAGAAGAAGAAGAAGAAGAAGAAGAAGAAGAAGAAGAAGAAGAAGAAGAAGAAGAAGAAGAAGAAGAAAAGAGTTTGGATTTGATATCCCGCTTTATCACTACCCAAAGGAGTCTCAAAACACCTAACATTCTCCTTTCCCTTCCTCCCCCCAACAAACACTCTGTGAGGTGAGTGGGGCTGAGAGACTTCAGAGAAGTGTGACTGGCCCAAGGTCACCCAGCAGCTGCATGTGGAGGAGTGGGGACGCGAACCCGGTTCACCAGATTACGAGTCCACTGCTCTTAACCACTACACCACACTGGTCAGGGGTGCCATGGGCAACTCTGGCCTATGTCCCTCTTTCCTTCCCTCCATCCTCTGATGCCTTCTCACGTCTCTTCCTCCCAAAGGCTTGCACAGCTGTTTGTTGTAGCAACCCTGGCTACAAGCTCCCTAGGCGAATGGTGCCTCTGGGGCTGGCCCGGGGGTGCTTCCCAGGCCCCTGTGGAGCAGTGTGAGGAGGCAGCTCTCTTTGGGGTAGGGGTGGCAGCTCAAAGACCAGGGGTAGCAGCTACGGCTGCCCAGAGCACTCCCAAGGAGAGGGGAGAAGAGAGGAGGCTGAGAGAATCATCCACAAGGAAGGGGTGAGGGGCTACCAGCTCTTCAGGTAAGGGGTGATATAACTGGGCTTCTGAGCCCCACAGGGATGCCACAGAGAGGATGGCTGGGAGAAGGACAAGGGAGCCATGGAACCAAAAAGGTTGAAAACCTCTGGGATGCATGATTCTAGTGTTGCTACTCATCCTGAGACCTTTGGACTAAGGAGGCTGGAACTGTACATGTGACACATATATACAGATGACACACAATCTGATAACATGACTGTAAAAGGCCACTGGAATTAGCCCAAATCATCTCTCTGTGAAGCACTTAATGTCTCCAGGTGAAGGTTTTCAGGAAATCAGAAGCATCAAATGACCTTTCAATGTTATTTAACATTATGGGATATAGAGAGTGGTCAAATCATACAATAATATGTTTACGTGAAAATGATTTATCTCCTGGAAAGAAACATGGGGGGGGGGAGCAGGGGCACAGGAAGGGGGGTGCAGGGGGTGCAGTCTACCACAGATGTCATCCCTGAGGGGTGGCAAAATGGCACACCGTGGGGGGCGGCACTGACCGTAGGGCCTGGCCTGCAGTGCGCCAGAGCCACATGTCTCTCCTGGGAGTGACGCGGTGGCTCGGGCCCCGTGCTGCCCAAAATGGAAGCGTGGGGTTTGTGCCTGCCAGGCGGACTCTGTTGGCAACTCGCTGTGCTGCCCCCCTGGGCAGATCGCTATGTCGCCCCCGTGCGCAGATCGCCAGGGTACCTCCATGCACGGATAGTCAGTGCTCCCCCGTGCACAAATCACCGTTCTGCCCCCGTGGCCGGATCAACGTGCCACCCCCACAGGCAACTCTCCGTGCCTCCCCCTTGGGCGGCTCGCCCCGCCCCCGCCACTCCGGGTGCTGCAGCAGCTAGCTACGCCCCTGGGTGGGAGAAAACTTGTTTAAGATTCTGAGAAAAAGTCATTGTTTCAAGTTCACAGCAGCCTTTTCAAGTATAAAGTTCACAAAGACCACATCACACAATTCAGGACTGTCAGTCAATCAAAGCAGTTTTATAACCCACCTTTAGAAAGCGACAATTTTCTAAATTCTGTGAAAAGATTGTTCTTTTTCTCTCAAAATTTAGAAAATTATCCCCTTTTAAAGCTTCCCCTTTCCATTCAGCAGCTTCTAATTATATTACTAGGAAACCAAGCTGAATGGGAACTATAAAAAGAGATGAAAAGGAACTCTTAGATGTTCTGTAATGTCTCATTATAATGCGGTACTGGAGAGAGGGGGGAACTCCCCATTTTTTTCCATTGGCTAGAGCTCTTCACACCCACAGATGACATCTAGTGTAAAAATATCACAGCCTTATCATACAACAATGGATTTCATGGTGGCATGAAGGCCCTTGCCTCACCTTCAAGCCTGAGAGTGTCTCCTGCATCCCAGGAGGAGAAGGCAATAGGGAGGTCAGCATGGTGCCAACGTAGTAGCAGGAGCACCAAATTTGCTTGGCTTGTGCATTTGCCCTGCAATCCCCCACACACACCTGTAAGTAGCAGTGATTCACCTGTCAGGAGGTCAGGTAAGCACCTCCACCCCCATCTCCCAGCATCTCCTACAAGTTCCATACTATGCTTGAAAACGCAGAACACAATCCGCAAGAGCCCATTGAAATGAGTGGGAACCATGCAAGATCATTACTGTAAACTTATGTAGCTTGCTTTATCAATTATGCGTCTATCAGTAAAAACAGTACGTACACTGAAGGAATGATTGTAATAACACATAGAATCCCATCCAGATGACCGTTTCATGGGATTTGGTTTTCTCAGTCCACAGCTGAACATCAATATTGCAGTGTGGAGGAATGTGCGTGTTAGGAAGATTCACATAAATCAAAGAAGTTGAAAGCTGGAGAAGGATATATACTCCAGTTCCGGAAAGCGTGTTCTCCCTAACAGAGAGCACGTGTTGCGGTTGGGGGAACAGGCCACCCTATCATGACTAGGCAAATTTGGTGGAACCCTAGCCTTTAAGAGGTTAATTGGGTTGCTGGGGAATTTTGATTGTTGCCAATTCGGAGGAGGGGTCAGAGGCTTTAAATACAGAGGCCAGGCGATGGGACGTCCTCTTGGCCGTTTTGCACCGGATCACCCGCCCTCCCTCCCTTTTATAGGGTGGTTTTTTGTTTTGCTCGCTTGACCTTGCTATGCCTGTCATGGGGTCATTCGCCTTGGTGCGAGGGCCTGGTAGGAATTTTGCCATCTGGCTGATTGGCTGGTGCCATTTGGTTTTTGCCTACTGCGTAGCAAATCGTCACAACTTGTAAGGTTGGCGGTTAGGCATTGGTTAAATTGGTGCTTGGAGGGGTAAGTGCCTATCCCTCCAAATGATGCGGAAAGGGAATTCCGTTAAAGGAATCCAGGGGCTTGCCATTCTTTCGTCCTTGTCTGTGGAGCCAGACTTGGGCCGTGCAAGCCCCACCGGAACATGAGGGTGAGAAGTGTTGGACTGATTCCCAGCTTCATTTCTCCCCAATACTTGTTTCCCACGCTGGCTTCCGGTGGTGTCCGGAAGGGACCAGCTCTGTCCTTGGGGGGCAAGGACAGATAGTCATAACCAATGCCTAAGCAACCACTCACATTTTTTGTATTTGAATAAAGTTGTGGCCAAAATTATGCCAAAAACTTAAACAAAAATTGAAGTGTGCAGTGTGAATTATTTTGGGGGGTGGCACTGTGGGACTCAACACGCAATTAATTTTAACATTCTACAGAACTCAGAAGGAGTAGAGACATACCAGGAAAAGTTATCATATTTTTTCCTTGCTCCTACCAACATTGAATAAACAGGGTAATTACATACAGGGTGCATTCTCTATCTGTGTCACTTCCCTGCAAAATGCATTTGTACAACATAGCTGTGTCATAACTAGTGATGAGCAAATTTCTTAGTGCTGGACACATAGCTGAGTTTAGCACAAAAGG
This sequence comes from Podarcis vaucheri, assembly GCF_965113315.1. NCBI lineage: Eukaryota > Metazoa > Chordata > Lepidosauria > Squamata > Lacertidae > Podarcis > Podarcis vaucheri. The sequence continues at coordinate 12,226,291 of NC_138750.1, forward strand.
CTGCCTTATATTGAGTTAGACCACTGGTGGTCCATCTAGTGCAATTCAGAAACAGCCCAACAGTTCTGAGGAATTTTAATATCTATACAGCTCTGAGCACCCGAGTTTTTGCCGTAACATCATTCCATGTGCTGGAAAGGGGAGATGAAGGTAAAAGATGGGATCCCCATCTCTTTTTGCATCTGATGCTGGAGCAGCAGGAAGATAAATAGAAGGGTGAGAGGAGGGAGCTACTCTATGGCTCAGATTAAAATCTGAGTTTGTGAAGAAATCGGGCATCATTATAATTCAGTTTTAACGTGAGTGCTATGAATCAGGATGTCACCAGAACTCCACGCACCAGCACTGGTGACCACATGCTTGAGGCGGTAGACAATTTTGTCAATAATAATAATAATAATAATAATAATAATAATAATAATAATAATAATATTTTTTTATTTGTACCCCGCCTATCTGGTTGGGTTTCCCCAGCCACTCTGGACGGCTTCCAACAAAGATTAAAAATACATTAAAATGTCACACATTAAAAACTTCCCTGAACAGGGCTGCCTTCAGATGTCTTCTAAATGTCAGGTAGTTGTTTATCTCTTTGACATCTGATGGGAGGGCGTTCCACAGGGCGGGCGCCACTACCAAGAAGGCCCTCTGCCTGGTTCCCTGTAGCTTTGCTTCTCGCAATGAGGGAACTGCCAGAAGGCCCTCGGCGCTGGACCTCAGTGTCCGGGCAGAACGATGGGGGTGGAGATGCTCCTTCAGGTATCAACTGGGTTCCACCATAACTAGCAGCCTCTCCACCAATTCTGAGCTGGACTAACATATTGGCAAGGCTGCTACAGCAATGGCTCACCTTGTCAAAAGGGTATGGGAGATGATGCTAATGTCCAATACCAAGATGAAGGTCTACCTTGTGCGTGAGCACACTGCTTTATGGAAGTGAGTTGTGGACAACATTCAACCATCTGGAGTGACACCTCAACAACTTCCATATGTGCTGCATCAGAAAGATTTGGGGCCACATGGCTGGGCAGAGTCTCAAATAAAGATGTGACCTCACATTGCCAGCCAGTTCGTACTACCATAGCATGGAAGATGGTAGGATCTCCAAGAACATGCTCTACAGGGAGCTGGCTTCAGGCATCTGCTTCAGATCAGCTCTGCATTACAAAGATGTCTGCAAACATGACATGAAGGCAGACGATTGCAGTGCCTGGAGACAGACAGTATCCACATCAGTGACCAGAGGAGGAATGACGGCTGGAAGGAGCACAGACAGAAGAAACACCATAGCGCACCTGTAGCAGCAAAACCAGATGCCCTTCACCTGCCCGACCTGCAATAAAACATGTCTCATCCTTATCAGTCTCTACAGCCACAGCAGGCGCTGTAAGTCTCCAGTGGTTTGACTTTACTCTCAAAGGCACACTCTTCAATTACCTCCCAAGACAGAAAGATGCCAATCAACAAACCAGCCAGTAACATTTCTAGCCAAAAAGACCTGGGTTGCTCTAACACAGAGAGAGGTATAGATAGCATCTCTTGAATCCAGGGGTGAGAAACCTGTGGCCCTCCTGGTGTTGTTAAACTCTAACATCCCTAATCTTTGGCTATGTTGCCTGGGGCTGATGGAGGGCCATAGAGCCCCAACCCTCCTTTAATTCCTGCACAGATACTTGTACTAATTCCTTGGCTGTGCTGCCAGTACAGACGCCCACGTCTACAGCAGCGATTCTCAATTCTTGTTCACCACACACAAAATACTGAGTAGTCTGTTTGTACTATGCAACGATAATGCCTGACTTTCCATCTCCCTAGAGGTGCCTGTATCCGTTTCTTTCCAAACCAATTAACTGTTCTCTAAACAATATTAAAAAGTTTCGGTGTGTCAAATCCAGAAATACACATTCAATCATGCAAAGTTTAACTTTTTTCAAGTACCGAGTTCTCTGCTGTGAGTCATAAACCTCAACACCATGACTCTGGATTTAAAATGATAAAATACGAACTAATATAAAAACATTTGGATTATTTATTTGCCTTCTACTTCTTGGACAACCGAAGCCATATTTCCAAGGCTTTCTTTCTCTCTGTTTCTCTCTGTGTCCATAAGTGCTAGAAACATACATTTTTAAGATTGACATTGAGAATGCTTGGGATTTTATTTTTTAAAATCCGGCTAGCTTTAGGAAGCTTCTTGCCTAATCTGCCACTTTGTTTTACGTCCCCTCTCTATATGAGAATATGTTCAAGGCAGTTTGCCACATTAAAAATGCAGTAACCAATATATGCAATGTGATAAATAATCAAAGCAGCATTTTAAAAACTCAGAACTTAGAATCAGAAGTAGGCCAAATATCACATTAAAAGTGGTTCAGTCTTGAGAATGCCCACTGGAACAAAGTTGCTTTCAGAGCTCGTATAAAAGTTGTCAAGGAGGAGGCTAGCAATATCTCTAACGGGAGTCAATTCCGCATTCTGGATGCTGCAACAGAAGAAGTCCCTGTATCTCCTACCAACTCACCACAAATCCTGGAAGGGACAGAAGTAGAAAAAAGAGTTCATGAACAGTCTCATAGTTGAGAAAGCAGAACAGAATATGTTGAAGAAAAAGAGGACTGGCTTTCCAAAACCTTCTTCCATCAGAGGATGCTTCTGTAGATCTAAGCCACCATCACCTGGTCCCTTCCACAGGGTTGTATTATAGGTTTGAATCACTCTCTTTAGCCATGATGCAAAGGGAAGACCCAATTTTGGTTTATCTACCAGAGTCTTTTGCCCTACGCCTCATCACCATATCAGACAGACTCACATTCTTCCTATTGGATAACAGCAAGAGGGAAGTAACAGTTGTCCGTGTGAAGCGCCATGGGCTTCTCACCACAACCACAACTAAGCAGCATAGAACAAACAACATCAAATATCCTGCAAATGTTTGGTTCATTGAATGCAGTGCATAGGATCACATTGTCAGAGTGAGGGGTTCACTTAAAATAATGGCCACCATTCTCTTGGCTTTCTCAAAGCTTCAGTATGTCAACAGTTGCAGCATAATTATAGTGCTGCTTTAGTGACTCACATCAGCTATACCTAATCCTATATATTTAGTCTTATAAGTATCGCTGGAGACCAACCTCCAAGATCAGACTTGGTGGACAAATCAATTGTTGACTATTCTTAATTAATAGGCACACTTTGTTTTCTCACTTTGCCTACTGATGGTTAGTGCATTCCGAAATTTCCACCTAAATCAAGGTCTTATTACTTTAGCAAAAAGCCAATCGTGTTGAGAGCTCTAGTTAGAGTTGCTACCACTGGATATATGTCATATGGAATATGAATAAACCAAATCCATAAATCTGCAAACAGGTTTCTGGTCAGGCTGTGAGAACAGGATGCTGGACTAAATTAGCCTTTGGCTTTCTGTATGTTCTTGGGAGGTGTTGTGTGTTCATAACTAGAGTGACAACCTTATGCCACAGAGTAAGCCTTATTGAACTCAATGGGGTTTACTTCTGAGTTTCCCTATATTCCAGGGACGGTCCTGGATTTACAGAAGCCATCCCAGTTTCAGATTCATACCCTCCAACATTACTCTGAGGAAAGCAGGGAGGTCCCATTCCATAATGATAATTTTACTATTTATACCCCACACATCTGGCTGAGTTGGCCCAGACACTCTGGATGGCTTCCAACACATATAAAAACATAATAAAACTTCCCTATACAGGATTGTCTTCAGGTGCCTCGGGGGTCGGATAACTCCATACCCTACAACATTTATCCAATGAAAATAGGGGTGTCCTAAGGAAAAGTGGGACATTCCAGGATCAAATCAGAAACCGGGATGGCTTATCTAAATCAGGGATGTCCATGGAAAATAGGGACATTAGGAGGGTCTGCTGATTTGATCCTGAAATGTCCCACTTTTCCTCAGGATGCCCCTATTTTCATCAGAGAAATGTTTCAGGGTCTGGTATAAGACAATACTGTTGATTACTTTGTGTGCCACTTTAAAGTGGAAGCCCAACCCCTGAACTCCTCAAATCTAGGTTGGTAGTTAGGAGCCAGATACAGATACACCTCCTCAAATTTTTTTTTTATATATATATATATATATGAATGAAATATATAGACAGATTGAAGGGTTCAAAAACACGAATTAATGGTTTTCAAGGAAGATCTCCTCCAGTCGTATTTATACCAGGAAGTAAAAGCCTGCATGACTTACAAATATTTATAGCTCTGCATGTTATATAAGTATGTTTATCGGTATATGGTCTCCTGCAAAACAGCACAACAGAATATTTGATCTCTGTGGGTCCAATGACTGGATCACAGCATATGGGAATTGCAAGTATTTGTTCAGGAAGAGTGAAGACACTTAAATCTGACAGGGAAGGCATATAGATAGTAGAGTACAGATAGCATTTCCTCCCATCAGGCAAACTTCCATCATGCATCAAGCAACTGATTAATTACTTAATTTATCATATGCATGTGGATATTTAACACTCCTCCTCCTCCTTCCAGCCTGGTGCTATTGCACCCACACCACAGGTCCTTTTTGCAACAGAATGCAGTAGTGTTGCTGCATAGCACAAAATATAAGTGAAGAAGAAGAGGAGGTAAAGTGAAGGTAACAAGCAAAAGAACTCAAGACTGATGGAGGCTGGAGGAGGTGGAGAAGGAGAAGGCTGTCACTCTCTGCTTGCAATTGTTGACTAATGGTGGCTTCTATTAATAGCTGGTCAGTCAAGCTGTGGCGGTTTTCTGTGACATGTACAGATGATGTGGAAAAATAAACATCTGTTTTCCTTAACTTTAGAAACTTATTCTGTTGTGCTGTTTTGCAGGAGATGATATACCTATAAACATAGTTATATAACATGCAGAGCTATAATTATTTGTAAGTCATGCAGGCTTTTACTTCCTGGTATAAATAGGATTGGAGGAGCTCTTCCTTGAAAACCATAAATTCATGTTTTTAAACCGTTCAATCTGTCTATATATTTCATATATATAATATATATTTCACAACCACTATATTCTTTGAACGCTTCGTTGGTTCGTTCAAAAATGCTTTGTGCTTTGCCAAAATAATTATCTTTATTGGGACTGTACTTCAATAGTGCTTCAGTGAAGCATTTTAAGCGTGTCAGGTTATATTAGCCATAAACTGGCTCACGGGGGAAATTGTTTGAAACTGTATCAAAATGGTGATACTTCAAAAGGTTTTAGGGAGTTCTTCCGCAAGGTGAACATGTTGTTCCTGCACACACAAAAGATCACACTGAATACACGTTGTTTTATGCTGTTTAGATTATCCGTGCTGTTTGGGCAGTTTCAATGATGATTGGAAAAGGTGTGTAAAGTAAACCATCCTTTAAAAGTGCTGGTGACTTGAGACTACTCTTCATGGGTGTCATGACCAGACCTAAAACACCAGGCTACACCTGCTCATGCTGCCGGGAGCAGGGACAAAGTGCCTTAGAAAATAATTCTGTAATACATTTTTTGAAAGTTTTCTTTAAAAAAACAACAACTTCCCCTGAATTGCTGTAAAAATTCACACAATGCACCCAATACTTGGTAAAATGTCACCCTCAGTGTTATTACCATAGGTAGGGTGGAAATTTTTGAGTGCAACTAAGGTTCAAGTTTGCGGGACGTGGGTGGCACTGTGGTCTAAACCACAGAGCCTAGGGCTTGCCAATCAGAAGGTCGGCGGTTCGAATCCCCGCGACGGAGTGAGCTCCCATTGCTTGGTCCCAGCTCCTGCCAACCTAGCAGTTCAAAAGCATGTCAAAGTGCAAGTAGATAAATCTTATCATCAGTTCATATTCTACTCCATCATTCACCTTTGAATCTTAGAGGGTTGCTTCAGTCGGGCATCCTCGGAATTCACATGTGTTCAACTCAGTAAACTGGTATCTGATGCAGGTATCTGCCTATTGGGCTAGGGAATTGGTGGTGTACCTTGCAGGAAACATTTGACATATACCTCACTGGGGCTGCGGTATTGCCAGTATAAGGGCCAATGAAACTGTCACAAAGTAATTAACAAACTTTAGAGTTCTCCTTCATGGTGGATTTTTGGCAAAACAAAGTGGAGGGAGAGAAAAGGCTGAACAATTGTTCCTTTTCTTCCCTTAAAGGTAAAGGTAAAGGGACCCCTGACCATTAGGTCCAGTCATGACCGACTCTGGGGTTGTGGCACTCATCTCGCTTTATTGGCCGAGGGAGCCAATGTACAGCTTCCGGGTCATGTGGCCAGCATGACTAAGCCGCTTCTGGTGAACCAGAGCAGCACACGGAAACAGCGTTTACCTTCCCGCCAGAGCGGTACCTATTTATCTACTTGCACTTTGACGTGCTTTCGAACTGCAAGGTTGGCAGGAGCAGGGACTGAGCAACAGGAGCTCACCCCGTCGCGGAGATTTGAACCGCCGACCTTCTGATCGGCAAGTCCTAGGCTCTGTGGTTTAACCCACAGCGCCACCCGCGTCTCTTTTTCTTCCCTTACTTTTGGTTAAAATCCAGGCTAAATAAGAGTTCTGGAGAACTTGGACCTTAGGTTATTGTGATGACTTAGCTGGTCCTAATGAAGGTACCCTACTGTGGATTTTGGATTTCACCACCACCACCAAATGTACCAACTCCCCCCCCCCCCTGCACATGCACAAAATTTGTGATTAAAGTTTTGAGCCAAGCCTAAAGGTCTCTAGTAACTTCCTTAAGCATCACACTCACATGCACAACCTGGAGAGGCTAGAATAAGGCTTAGATTTGTCAATGAAAATGTCTTCGCTTAATGAGATTGGAGAAGAGCCGTAACAAAAGCCACAGAATGAAAATATTAAGGACATAAAAATCATTTATTTATGTTGAAAATGCTGGTGACAGAATTGCAGCCTGTCTGCAAGCTTTATTTTCACTCAGGCACTTAGCAGATGTCCTCTCAGTGATCTGTTGCAGACTGTTCCCCCATCTGCTTGCAAGTCATGTGCTTTTATCACACGTTACCAGTGGTCTTTCATATGAAGACATTTTGGGAGGTGAGGGGTGTTTTGTTTTTGAGTCTTAACATTTTGCATCACAGATGTGAGTTAAGCCTATAATTGGTGGTATTCTGACAGCTGGTCCTATACCTCTAATACATATCTCTTAAGAACGTAAGAAGAACTCTGCTGAATTAGCCCAAAGACCCAGCTGGTCCTGCATTTTGTACTCAACGTGGCCAACCAGATAACTATGGGCAGCCCACAATCTGGACCTCAGTGCGAGAGCACTCTCCCAACTTGTGATTTCCAGCAACTGATATTCAGAGACATATCATCACTGACAATGAAGGTAGCCATGATGGCTAGTAGCCACTAACTTTCATCACCTGTGAATTTGTCGAGTCTTGTTTTAAAATCATCCAAGTCGGTGGCCATACCTGCATCTCATGAGAGTGAATTTCATCATTTAACTATGTGCTGTGTGCAGAAGTACTTTCTTTTATGTGCCCTGAATGTTCCAACATCCAGCTTCGTTCAGATGATCCTGAGTTCTACTATTATGAGAGAGTGAGAATAATCTCTCTGTCTACTTTCTCCACAACATGCAGAATTTTATCTCCATCCTCTCCACTGATAATGCGTCATGATGGAACTTTGTGGATGGACACCAATGAATGACAATAAGGGGAGCTATGGGTTTTAGATATACCTACAGCGCTTCTCTGATATTGAATATACAGTGGTGCCCCGCAAGACGAATGCCTCGCAAGACGGAAAACTCGCTAGACGAAAGAGTTTTCTGTTTTGGAGGTGCTTCACAAAACGAATCTCCTATGGGCTTGCTTCGCAAGACGACAATGTCTTGCAAGTTCCTGCTGGTTTTTTCCCCCTTTCCCCCCCTTTTTCTAAGCCGCTAAGCCGCTTATCAGCTGATCCGATCAGCAGATAAGCCGCTAAAAGCCGCTAAAAGCCGCTAAAAGCCGCTAAAAGCCGCTAATAGCGCTAATCCGCTAATCCTTCAATGGGCTTGCTTTGCAAGACGAAAAAACCGCTAGACGAAGAGAATCACAGAACGGATTCTTTTCGTCTTGCGAGGCACCACTGTACATTTTGAGCGAAGCAGTGGTGTAGTGTAGGGAGTGGCACAGGGGAACTTGCCCTGGGTGCGAAATTGTTAGGGGTGCAAAATTTCAACATCTGGTGCTGCCTCAATGCTTCCATTGCTTGGCTCTGTTGAAAACAGCTTCTCCTTGTGAACCAGGAAGTGACCGTTCAGACAACGGAACAACTCTTCTTTTCTTATCTCTGCAGCTGCTATCTCCTGGATGATGCAGACTCCGTTAGGCAGTTGAATGTGCATGCATACTCTGTCTGCTTCCCTCCCACCCACCCCCTGCTCCCCACAGCCCCAGGCACTGGTAACCCATGCTACGCCACTGTATGCAAGCACCACAAATGCTCTACCTACCACTGGCAGCCCATGGAATGCCACTGGAGTGAAGCATTATACATGTGACCCAGACATCTACTGGATGATGCATCCGAAGACTGTCACCACTGTAGACAGTCCAGTATATAAACTTTGGGTTATTCAGCAAGTGGATTTTAATCATGGCCAAGGTATGATTCGTGTCCATACTTATCCATTTAACATCTAGAAGATGTATACCTCACCTTCCCACTGCAGTCACAATGGTCAGGGCAGATATATGGAGGCAGCTGTATGGAGGCAGGATTCTTCCCCCAACTGGCTAATGCTACGCAGCCAGTCCTTTAAAAAAGAAAACCTTCTCTGGTATTCAGTGGAAAGACAGGAGATAATGTTCCAAGGGCCAGGTGTGTGTCCCAGAGTGGCTCAGAAATTGGTGGTGCTTCTCCTTCATTTCCAGCTATCGGTCCCCAGTGTCCATCCATACCTACCTGTTCAGAAAAGCACTGGTGGTGGCTGGTGGTCAGCAGTAGGGAAAAAGAACCACCACCCATGGTATACAGGCCTGCATAACATTATTAGTATTATTAGTTGTCAGGGGTTCAGGGAGAGAGGCACAGGGGAGGCAGGAAATGGAGAGCGATCGAGATGAATCTCAGGACAGCGAGGAAGAGGATCACAATGACGCAAGGGATTCTATGAGTCTCTCCAGCGAATCAGAGGATTCCCAGAAGGGGGCGCCGGTGGCCAAGGCAAGGGGAGCCCCAGGGGGAAAGTGTCAGGAGCGGGAGGCCAGCAGGGGATCCGAAAGTGGCAGCTGGGCGTCAGGACCAGCCACTCCGCCAGAACGCAGCGAAGGGGGTGGAAGTTCCAGTGTATCAGAGGAAGCAGCTCCGGCAGCAGAGAAGGAAGGGGGGTCAGAGCAAACCACTCTCCCGGAAGGGGAGGGGAGTAGTGAAGGGAGTAGTGTAGCTGTCAAGAGGAAGGTTAGAAGTTGGGCGCGCGCGCCAAGTTCAAATGTGCAGGCGCGCGGAAGAACAGGGAGCCCGGAGGAGGAGCCAGGTCCCAAAGCCCGCAGGAGGGAGGGAGAGCAGTCTGAGGATTCAGCGTCAGGGGAATCCAGGAGGGGCGGAACCCCGGCGGGCAGGAAGACCCTGCGGAAAAGGAGAGAAAGGAAAAGGTGGAGCAGCGCAAGCTTCTTAAACTGGTGTAGGGGAGGGACCGACTCAGAGGGGACTTCAACGGTCTAAGGCTAAGAGACGTGGGGCTGCACGCCTCGATTGTGGAACCAATAATGAACTGCAATAAACATCCTTGTATATAAGAAGAACTTGCCGTTGGTCTTTTGTGAGCTGAGACCTGAGGCAGCCCTGACATTAGTATTAGTGTTAGTATTAGTATTAGTACCCTATCCATCTGGCTGGATTGCCCCAGCCACTCTGGGCAGCTTTCAACACATGTAAAACATAACAAAATGTCAAACATTATAAACTTCCCAATATAGAGCTGCCTTCAAGTGCCAAAAGACCCTCTGTTTGGTTCTCTGTGACTTCACTTCTCGCAGTGAGGGAGCTGTCAGAAGGTCCTCAGAGCTGGACCTTAGTGTCTGGGCTGAATAGGGATGGAGATGTTCCTTCAGGTATACAGGGCCAAAGCCGTTGGGGCTTTAAAGGTCAGCACCAACACTTTAAATTGTGCTTGGAAATGTACTGGGTGTTATATTGCTCCATGGGCCACTCCCAGTCACCATTCTGGCAGCCATATTCTGGATTATTTGCAGTTTCTGAGTCACCTTCAAAGGTAGCCCCATGCAGAGCGCATTGCAGTAGTCCAAGAGGAAGATAACCAGAGCACGTACCATTCTGGTGAGACAGTGTATGGGGAGGTAGGGTCTCAGCCAGCATGCTAGATGCTTCATTTAACTGGGTAGAAGGACAAGAGAATACACCCTAGTAAAAATACAGAATGGGTAGCTTCCTTAGCATCTGGTACTATGCTAAGTAATGACTTTGCAACAGGTTGTGACAAACCCTCCTGCCTACCTGTACAGAGCTATTTGCATAGATACCTCTTATCCCTCCAGCTCCAAGCTTGATTCAATAAGAAAACAAGGCATTTATTTCTTCAGGCAGTAGAAGAGAGTCGTCATTGCTGTGGTGCAAAATTGGGAATCAAATAGCTACCCTTTGCCCTTTTCATTTAGCCCATCCGTCTGCTCACTTTGCCATTGATTTTCTTTGTGCAGTAGGAAGAATTCCAAGAAAGCAGATGATAATGGAATCTTCCCCTTGCTAGAAATGCTTGTACTAAATCAGCACTACAGGCCCTGCATTATCCAACCCTGTTAACTAGAAGCTTGAAACTCTAGCCAATCCTGCATTTAAAAGAAGTTAGAAATGCTCCACTCTCTTTAAAATCAATTTACCGCTGTGCTCACCATGGTCTCCAGGGAGACACATTAGGACAGACTCTGGGAAGGTTATTGAATCATTTTCCCCCATTGATTGTCATGAGTAATGGTTTTCAAATTTTTAACAAAATAAGTCCGAAAAAGTGAAACACACAGAGACACAGAAAGAAATAGAGCTATTTAATATCCAGAGCCTGACCTCTCTATAATATAATAAAGTCACCCTTTGACTTTAGAAATTCCACAAGGAGGCTTGCAGAAATCAGAAATCTAAACAATGAACAGCCAAGAGAAAATAAAATAATAACCTACGCCAGTCTTCCCCACAGGGGCAGAGCTTGGTAATATGCCACCCTGAGTGAGGCCATTTGATGCCCTCCCCACAGCCCCAAGCAGCAGCTTAAGCTGGACTTTGGGAAGGAGGCACAAGGCCATGGCAGGGTCCTAGAGTCCCCCAATTTCCTTCCCAAAGCCTGGTAAGCAGTTGCCCAGATTTGAAGAGGAGGGGGAGGACTCTAGGACCCTGTCAGAGCCCTCACACCTCCTTCTCCAAGCCAGACAAGCACTTGCCAGGCTATGGGCTTACCTGGCATAAGCTGCAAGAACTTACTCTCCATTACTGCCACTGCCAACACCAGCTCTTTCCTGAAAGTTGCACATGTTAAATCCTTCCTGCCTAAATGTAATACAGTGGTACCTTGGGTTACAGAGGCTTCAGGTTACATACGCTTCAGATTACAGACTCCGCTAACCCAGAAATAATACCTTGGGTTAAGAACTTTGCTTCAGGATGAGAACAGAAGTCATGCTCTGGCGGCACGGCAGCAGCAGGAGGCCCCATTAGCTAAAGTGGTGCTTCAGGTTAAGAACAGTTTCAGGTTAAGAATGGGCCTCCAGAAGGGGATACAACTGAATACATTGTGGAGTCAGGGGGTACAATCAAGGGTCTTTTCTTGGTGTGCGGGTAAGCTGAGGTATTCACAAAATCTCAAACAGTGCAAGCCTGAGAATGCATTCTTCCTTCTACTGAGTTCAATAAAGCTTACTCTCTAGGACAGAGGTGGAGGTCCTAGAATCTGAATGCACCTCTCCAAGGGTCTCTATCTTGCCCGTGACACTTTCCTGAGGCCACCTCCTCTCCATAGTCACCCCCCTACTGACTTTGCTTCACACCATCCTGCAGTGCGTTTGCATTGTTAGGGCATGTCTCTGACTTTTGAGAATGACTCTTGTTCACCTGAACAAAGAAGAAGAGTTTGGATTTGATATCCCGCTTTATCACTACCCTAAGGAGTCTCAAATAGGGGACGTGGGTGGCACTGTGGGTTAAACCACAGAGCCTAGAATTTGCCGATTAGAAGGTCGGCGGTTCGAATCCCTGTGACAGAGTGAGCTCCTGTTGCTCGGTCCCTGCTCCTGCCAACCTAGCAGTTCGAAAGCACGTCAAAGTGCAAGTAGATAAATAGCGGGAAGGTAAATGGCATTTCCGTGTGCTGCTCTGGTTTGCCAGAAGTGGCTTAGTCATGCTGGCCACATGACCTGGAAGCTGTACGCTGGCTTCCTCAGCCAATAAAGCGAGATGAGCGCTGCAACCCCAGAGTCGGTCATGACTGGACCTAATGGTCAGGGGTCCCTTTACCTTTACCCTTAAGGAGTCTCAAAGTGGCTAACATTCTCCTTTCCCTTCCTCCCCCACAACAAACACTCTGTGTGGTGAGTGAGGCAGAGAGACTTCAGAGAAGTGTGACTAGCCCACGGTCACCCAGCAGCTGCATGTGGAGGAGCGGGGAAGTGAACCTGGTTCACCAGATTATGAGTCTACCGCTCTTAACCACTACACCACACTGGCAGAGAGGGCCATGCAAAGGCAAAACTATGCATTCATTGTTCTTCCCACTTTCACCTCTGGTCCCAACCACTGCTGGCATGTGACCCCCAGAAGATTCGTGAGAAGCAAATGTGGCCCTCAGACTTAAAAAATGTTTCCCACCCCTGCTCTAGGACTGCAGCAGAAAAGACCTGAGTTCCAGCTTCTGGTACATCTATCAGATCACTGCCATGAGTGAGAGGAGATGCACTGTGTCGTGTTGTAATTCCTCTATTCTTTTTCTGGTGCAGGTCACCTGCAGGTCAAAGCAACAGTCTGAGTTATTTTGTGAGCACACTTAGAGGGGTTGCTCTGTGAATGGCTGACTGGTGGCATTGCCATGTTAGGATACAAATCAAGTGGTATGGAAGTGAGTTGTCACAGCGCATCTTTTAAGAGTTCTCAAAAGTCCTGTGTGGAGCTCATGGGTCATTTTGCAGCCAGAACACAAGCAAAAGCTCCGGTTGGACAGCTCCAGCTTCAGTAAGACTGCATTGTTTCCAACGATTTGCACCCTTCAGAGATTTTCCAATTTGATGTTTTAGGTGAAAGGGGTGCGTGTGAGAAACAGCTGACCAACTGAACCAGCATCTGCCAGCAATATTGGATCCGAAGATCAAACGGCATCACTAGCGACAAACAGTGGCCGTGCATGTGGTATGGAACAGGCTGCGTTCATCAGATGTAATCAAATAACAGCTTCCCCTCTGAGACAAGTTTGATGGGCAATATTAACTGCCAGAGAATGGCTTCATTAAGCAAGCACATGGTGAAATAATTACTCCGCAGGAGAGGAGGAATGCTTAGGACAGGCTTTACCGAATTAGTCCCCTCTGGATGTTTGGGCTACATTTCACGTTAGGCTCTGCAGACTGGGGCTGATGTGAGTCGTAGTTCATAGCATCCAGAGGGAGCCTGAGGCTTGCAGAGGCTGGCTTAGGACCAAGCTAAATACTGCAAGATATGGCATTGTGGCTATTCGGTGTCTCTTGTTCTTTGTTTCCTTGTAGCACAATAAAAATGGCATGTGACTCAACACTTTTATAACATCCTATTCTACCAACCAATGATGTGAAGTGGACATTTGGTGCTATGGCACTGGGTCAGGTATTGCTTGTGCAAGAGAGTGCAAGAAAGAGAGGGAGAAGAGATGGGGAGTGGGATTTGTTCTCTATATCTTATGTGACCTGGCAAGCCTTTAATTTAGACCTGGCCTATACACAGAGTGAGGGAGGTGGGTGGTGCTGTGGGTTAAACCAAAGAGCCTAGGACTTGCCGATCAGAAGGTCGGCAGTTCGAATCCCTGCGACGGAGTGAGCTCCCATTGCTCGGTCCCTGCTCCTGCCAACCTAGCAGTTCGAAAGCACCTCAAAGTGCAAGTAGATAAATAGGTACCGTTCCGGTGGGAAGGTAAACGGCGTTTCCGTGCGCTGCTCTGGTTCACCAGAAGCGGCTTAGTCATGCTGGCCACATGACCCGGAAGCTGTACGCCAGCTCCCTCGGCCAGTAAAGCGAGATGAGCGCCGCAACCCCAGAGTCGGCCATGACTGGACCTAATGGTCAGGGGTCCCTTTACCTTTTTTATACACAGACTGTACTGAGATAGTAGAATAAACTGCATAATGTCAGCTGACGTGAGAGAGGGGAAGCCTTGTAGGTGTCAGAGAATTCAGTCAGAAATGGGAGCAGAAATTCCTGCAAGACATATGCTTATCCAATGTCAGAAATATGCAGGGCATGGGGAAACCAAGTCTGTTCGCCCCTTCTCGGGCAGGCGGCTTTGCGAGCAGCCCTGGGCCTCCTCTGTGAACTGGCCTATTGCAGGCCGGATCACCCCCTTGCTGTCAAATTGGCCAACGGTGGCAGGAATCAGTGGGCGTTTCCCTGGGTGCGGGGCCAACTGACCAATAGTTTCACCTGGCTCCACGCCCAGGGCAAGGATAATTTCCCAGCCTATGGGGCCTTTTGGCCTCCCTATTGCCAAGCCAGCTCCCCCACCCAACCAACCACCCTCAGATTAGGGTTTTCTTTTTGCGGATGGTACAACCTTGTTTTGAATTTTTGCCTATTTCATAGCAATCGTCACAACTATGTAAGGCGGATAGGCACTGGGTAAGCCTAGTCTTGGTGGGGCAGGGAGGGTTGTAGCTTCTGCCTGTTAAATAGATATCCTGTTAAAAGGATCCAGGAAGAGTAGCTCTTGTCCGATGCCCAGATGGTGGCTAGGGCCATACCACTCCTCTAATGGGGACAACTTGGGGGATGCCCCAATTTGATGTAGGTCATAGGGCATCCCCCTCCACTGGCTTCACCCTAAGTAACACTCCCAGAGGATGGGTGGGAGTGACATATGCCATTGCTTACCACAATGCCAATGGCCAAACCTTCACATCTGTAACCGATAAAGTTGTGACCATATTTCATCCCAAACCAATATTTCATGTGTTGTCTACTTATTTGCACTTTAGGGTGGTAAAGGGGCCTCAATACGCAAATATAAATAGCATTTGCTATTGAGGGGGGGTTATTAAAATTTGTAAATTTTCACAAGGGAAATTTTTACATACAAGTAAAAAATTAAAATAAATAAATCACAGAAGTGATACGTAGCATAAGATCCAGCAGGAGAAGACAAGTCAAATATAAAATTTTCCATGCAAGCAGACTTTTTTTTAAAAAAAAAACCTAAGGAATTCAAAATTGCCAAATGAAAAAAATGAAGGAATGTAAAACTAACAACATTATTTTTATTGCTTCCTCATTACTAGTAGTCCACCAGAAATATAAAGAGCATATGTCTGCCTAAACATACATTCACAAAATCCACACCTTGGAATAAACAAGAGGGACCATACGGCCACAGACTTCTTCATTTGTAAACAAAATAAAATCATACCATATTGCAGAAAATCACTCTCTTGTAGTATGTCCCCAGGCTGCTTTCAATTGGTGGGATTTTTTTTTCTAGGAAAGCAATATTCCAGATTTTAAATTACTGGTAATCTATATTGTCTAAATCAAATGCCTTCTAGAATTCTGTCACATTTGCTGCTGTTAATAGGTGTGAAATGAGTTCTTCATATTTTTAGATTTCTATCCACATATACATATAGGTTTAAAAGAACTAGCTCAAGGGAGGGAGGGAGGGAGGGAGGGAGGGGTGGTCTTTCTTGCTATTAAAGAAATCTCACTAAATACTTTTTTCCCCAGAAATCTGCAATTTTAGGGTACTTCCACCACACGTGTTTATAGGTGCCAGTGACTTGGCACTGTCTCCAATACATGGGTGAACTGCCTAATTATATGAATGAGAGCTGCCTCAGGGTAAGATACTAGCCATGGGCCAGTTTTAATGAGAGCTCTTTCTTCTGAGCTAACAGTGATTTATATGGAGCCTTAGTCCATAACCTGCTCCACAGTTCTTCTTCCAATGGGGCATTCTAGTTAAGCTTCCACCTGAATCTTTGACTTTAGTTGGAACGAAAAGAGACATTTGCGTGGACAGGTGGAGTCCCCAGATCCCGCGTGGTCCCCCCCCCCGTCGTGTGAAATAACGACTCATGACAACGTGCTATGGGATTAAATTGGCCACAACTTTATTAAATTTCAAATGTGGGTAGACCTTGGCTCAGGCATTGGGCGTTCTCCCTCCCCAGTCCCCAGCCGGGGACCTAGGGAGCATCAGGGTTATCCAGTGGGGGGGGGATGGGCCAGCTCTGGAGAACATATGTTCAAGCAGAGATAGTTGCCCCCGTTACGACGCCGCCGCAGGGGAGAGCAATGACGACCTTTCGGCGTACGGCCAAAGCCTCCCTTCAGAAACCCCTTTAACGGGGAACCCTGGTATCGCCGCCGCAAAGAGGAAGATGGACTAAAGGATTCCGCCCAAGGCCTGATACCGCCAAAGTTGTGACGTTTTGCTACAGGAAAGGCGAAACCTGCCAATGCAGGGAAATTCCTTTCCGGCCCTTTGACAGCAACCTTAACGTAGCAGCGCCCGCATACATGTGAAGAAAAGTTAACCTGCATACCTGTGAAGAAAAGTTAACCTGCAAAACCTGTGAAGAAAAGTTAACCTGCAAATAAGACATTAACTGAGGGTGGGTAGGGTGGGAGAAGCTCTGGAGCCAAGTGAGGATTCCCAGGTAAGATCCTCCCTCTATTGTGTGGGCAGGTAACCCCTCCCCTACCTGGCCTGGTCTCCTTGGCAACGCTTCCCCCAGGTGGGATTGGACAACTGACTGAGGTAGGCGGAGACCTCCAGGTATCCCACCTGAGGGAAGGCAAAGCCAAGCCTATGCTATCCAGATCTAGGGGCTGCGCGCGTCCACGCAAAGGGCGCCCCCCGTTTTAAGCGTGGAGCAGTCATTATTAACATTTTGTACAATTGAGACACTAATTCATTGACCACTCAGTCTAATTCATTGACCACTCTTCTTCTCTGCTGTCTTGTAGCACAATGAAAACGACGTGTGATATGACACTTTTACACCATCCTGTTCTACTAACCAGTTATGTGAGGTGGAATCAGTGAGACACACAGTGTAATGACATTGTACCACATGTTGTTTGTGCAAGACATTGAAAGTGAGAGATAAGAAAGGGAGGGTGGGAAATTACATCTTGCAATACTTGGCAAAGCCTTTAATTTAGGCCTGGTCTACATATTCAGGACACTGAGATGGTAGAAGAAATTGCATAATGTCAGATAGCAGGTCGAGGCTGTTGGGAGGTCAGGGAATTCTGTCACAAATGGGAGTGGGAATTCCCACAATTTTCATGTTCATCCAATGTCAGGAATGGGGGGGAAACCATCAAGTTAATCCAAGTGGTAATTGTTTTGTGCTTTCTCATAGTCCACAAATGTCACATAAATAATTACATTATTTTCTGCACTGTTTTGGCATTCCTTTCTATTGAAATTAATTACATAAGTTTAAGCCATAGTGGATAGCAAGACAAATAACATAGGTTTTAGTGAAAGATGAACCGTAGTGGAACGGGAGCAGAACTGATTGCGACAAAGGACAGGATGGAAAACATTGCCTCCTTACACCCTTAGGGGATTTTTACAAAAAAAAAAATATGGATGCTTCCCAATGCTAAAAACTCTACACAATTTGAAGAAAAGAACACAAGAGTGGACAAAGGAGTAGGTTAGAAGCTTAGCCAACTCCTAGTTTCTTTATTCACGGGGTGCTTAACAGAGGGGCCCTGCCTGCTTCTTGGGAGAAAAGCAATGACAAACCTAGACAGCATCTTAAAAAGCAGAGACATCACCTTGCCAACAAAGGTCCGTATAGTTAACAGTATGGTTTTCCCAGTAGTGATGTATGGAAGTGAAAGCTGGACCATAAAGAAGGCTGATTGCCAAATAATTGATGCTTTTGAATTGTGGTGCTGGAGGAGACTCTTGAGAATCCCATGGACTGCAAGAAGATCAAACCTATCCATTCTGAAGGAAATCAGCCCTGAGTGCTCACTGGAAGGACAGATCCTGAAGCTGAGGCTCCAATACTTTGGCCAGCTCGTGAGAAGAGAAGACTCCCTGGAAAAGACCCTGATACTGGGAAAGATGGAGGGCACAAGGAGAAGGGGACGACAGAGGATGAGATGGTTGGACAGTGTTCTCAAAGCTACTAGCATGAATTTGACCAAACTGCGGGAGGCAGTGGAAGACAGGAGTGCCTGGCGTGCTCTGGTCCATGGGGTCACAAAGAGTTGGACGCGACTGAACGACTAAACAACAACATAACACAGGGGAGCATTCACGACGAGGATCTCTAACCTGTCATCCACAATGATACTGCCTTAGCATTTTACCACCTCCTTATCACTTCGTTCTGCACACTGTGGACCCAACCTTAGTTCAGAAGGAATCAAGGTTGCAGTATTCCACTGGCTTTAATGATCAAAATTATTAAGGCATCTCACTGTTTCAGTACTGAAAGAGAAATGGATACAATATCTGTTGCAAGAGAATGTCAAGAAAATATGTAGCCGCTTAATTTAGTGGGTGTCCTGGTGGTCCCTGCCTGTATGGACTAATTAACAATCCCCTTCATATTTTGCTAATAATATGATCTCAGAGGCACCAGTGCTACAAGGTATCATGGAAACATTTTTTCACTTAGAATGCTTCAAAACTAGACATATAGCCAGCTTAGTAAGATTATATGTACTTCCACTAATAATTGGATTATTAATCTTTCCTGTTCTAAAACTATGCACAATCAGCAACACTCTGCTAAATATGAATGTCTATTGACAAGGTTCTTTGACACATAGCACAACTGCTGTCTCATCATTGCATAATATGAATCATATCCTATTTCCCAGAAATAGCCAACTGGCAGCCCATGGGTTAGATCCAGCCCTTAAGGCAATTTCATCTGCCCCAAGGGCTCCCCTATCAAATTTTAATCAAGTTATGGTAAAAGGTATGGCCAGTTTCACTCATAGGAAAAAGGGAGGGAAGGATTTTCACAGTTTAAGGAACTGATATTAGTGCACTCTTTTTACAAATTTCCAATACACTGTATTGAATACTATGTCTGGCTTCTATAACTGGGATGTTCTTATTAGTAGATGACTTTAATACAGACCCTTGGCACTTCCCCTAAGTCTGTTTGCATTGCAAAATGCAATTCTGCACCTGTCTCTGAGAAAATTACCGTATTTTTCGCTCTATAACACGCACCCAACCATAACACGCACGTAGTTTTTAGAGGAGGAAAACCCGTAGGCATGCCACCCGTAGGCATTCCCTCTATAACACGCACAGACATTTCCCCTTACTTTCTAGGAGGAAAAAAGTGAGTGTTATGGTGCAAAAAATACGGTAAATGTGGTCATGGAAATGCGACGCCATATTCCAAATACAGTCAAGACCAAGGACAAGAAAAGTCTTGAAGGGCTCAGGTAAATGGTAAATATCCAAAACAACTCCTCTATAACCGCCTCCTCAATCTCAGCTTCTAACTGGTGACATCTCGTCCAGTTTCAGTCAGAGGAACTATCAGCGAAGAAGGGCTGCCTCATGCTCTACAGAAAAGGCCCTTTCAGTAGTGGCAGTAGAAGCAGCCGTGCTGATGGTGGCAGAAGTGGGCTTGCTTCCATAACCAGAGCTGCCAACCTCAGAACATAGGGGAGGGCAATCTTCTGTTGAGGCATGTCATCCCTGCTCCTGCCTGCAGTGAAGAGTTGGCAGAGGGGCAAGCACTGCCAACACATGGCCTCCACATCTGCCTCTGTGGCAGTGGCATAGCGTGGGGGGTGCAGGGGGCCTGGCCGCACCGGGCGCAACATCTGGGGGGGCGCTCGCACTCACAGCTCTCTGCCCCTACTAAAATCCACGGGTTAGGGGGCGCAAATTACTTGCCTTGCCCCGGGTGCTGACAACCCATGCTACGCCACTGCTCTGTGGGCACAATGTGTCTTGCCACTAGCAGGCCATGCATGCCTTGTGATCAGAAACAACAAAAACAACAATATTGTGTGGTGCATCGCTGTGTACAAGAGGGAGTATTTGTGCACAAAGCAGCACTGTATTCTAGTTACAGGCAGTAGTACCCATGCAAAACAGATACAAACACTGCAGATTTCATCATAATGCAGACAATGGCTGATAAAATAAAATAAAATCACTTGAGGCAAATTAAGTGAATAGAATAACACTAGTGATAATGATTATTATTATTTATTCCCCACCCATCTGGCAGGGTTGTGCAAGAAGCAGTACCGTGTGTGCAAAACAGACACACACACACACACACAACTTTAGTTTATATTATCTTATTATAGTATATAGTTTATAGTATCTTATTATAATATGGCAGGAAAGGATTGATATATAAAATAAAATCACTTGTGACCGGTTAAATAAAACAGACTGTGCATTGAACTTAAAGCACCTCAGACCATAACTGTTATATGGAGAGAAGGAAAAACACTAGAAGAACAAGCAAACAACACGTAGGCTCAAAAATGCAAACAACAGCAAGATTTACTCAAAAGGAATAAATGAAAGAGGACTGCAAGGATCTGGAAATGACAGGCAAATGAGGGACAGGGATGGGATGCGGTAAACGGGTACTGGTGGCTAGAAACACACAAGTAATACAAAAGCCGCCAACTAAAACTGTGCCTCAGAAGCAGAACTAGTGAACAGCAAGAAAGATGTGAGGGCAAAGCTATTTGTTTACTTCAAATTTCCTCCCTGAAAAAAACTGGGGTTGGAGAGCCATGGTAAAATCACTCCCTTTGATTACAAGCTGCACTTTGATCACAATGGAGCTCTCTGCCTCTCTCCTATCCCCATCCTGTCAATTGCTTCCCCAGCTTGCACAGATTCTGTGTCATCTGCTTCAGACAAGCCCAGAATCCTGTACTTCGATTCAGCATTTGGGACTCTTCAGAATCTGCTGCACACCCATAATTTCATCTGTCGTTTTCCACGCAGGAGAATGGACTTCCAACTCCACAACCATATGTATGTTTATTCATGATTAAGTCCCGCTGTGCTCGATGGGACTTCCCCCTTAGGGAATGTGTTTGAGATTGCAGTCGGTTGTGGGCCCAAGCGCAATGAAGCCATGGGGGGATGGGGGGTGGGACACACAGTTAAGACATAAAATGAGACACAGGACACCAGTGCTGGGATCAAATGAGGCCACAACTTATTACAGATGTAAGCAAGCTTTAGACAGGCATTGGGTATGTATCCAGAATTCATCCAGCCCACCTGCTGGATGAGGGATAATAAGGTTGACCATTGATGGGGGTCCATTGATGGGGACCATTGATTGCTTGGGGTAAACCCTGGAGAGGAGGGGACTTGGTTGTGGGTACGTGGGGGCTTTCCATCTTGGCAACTGATCCATGGTGTAAGACCTACCAGGCACGAGCTGCTCTGCTCAATAGGCCTGACACTCCGCCATGTCTGTGACAATCGTGCTTTGGTTAATAAAGAGTTAACTCCAACTTGCACGGTGTGATTTATTGCCGGCTGACTACTGTCACCTGCTCTCTCTAACTCAGTAAGCCCATGTCAGTCACCTGCTCTGTTTTGGTCAGAATGCATAATCAATTTATAACAATCTCGAAGCGTCTTCTGTAGAACTATAGGGTATAATGCATCACCACTATTCGGCTTTAAAAATTGAACCACTAATCTGGAAGGAATATGTTCTAAGTAGAGTCTCAAATCAAGTTAACAAGAGCTCTATAAGCCCAATCATTTAGGCAGTGTCATCTGAGCAGATGTTTATGATGCTGTTACAGCAAATGTGGTAATTTAAAGCTTTTCACCTTCTTCAGTGCACTGTAAATCTAAACTTCATAATAAGTTAATGTGAGCACCCACAGAGTTTTGAAGCTACTGAAACCTCATAATTTAAGCTGCATAAAAACAGGGGTGGGTGGGGGGGTGGAATCTGTAGGACTAATAGACACATGTATGGAGTTTTTCTTGCTTCCCAAACACTCAGAATTTCTGGGGATGAAAAACAGCATCTGCAACAGCTAATTGACCAAAAGTCTCCAGTGAATCACACGAGATCAAATAATATTGATTCCCATTCCACAATGAGTCAGAATGAATTTATTTATCATGTGCTCCTCCACCACAGATGCCGTGAAAATAGTTCTCTCTCAAAGACCCCCGCAATAATTCAAAGGGATTGTTCTGGTACATGTTCTTTTCTGGTCAGACCCAGGAAAAAACAGCCCAGCTAAATAATCTCATCAAATGGTCACAGGCAACTGAGAAAAGAGTTAGCTTCCTATCTGCTCATCAATGCTTTGGAGTATGGACAAAAGTATCGTTAATGTTATTTGTGGGGATCCTCCATTGCACTTAGTATTCTCTAGCTGACTACAGATCATGCTGTTATTCTGAGGCAGTAACTGCTCAGTAAAGCCAGTCAGAATACTTAGCTTTTTATTATAATTACATGAACATGGAATCTAAATATGAGATGAAAGAGAATACAAACTATAGGAATATAAGAACATTACTTATACTGAGTTTAAAAAATAGTTCTTCCAGCTCACTGTTGTTTACACTGGCTGGAAGTGGCTCTTCAGGGTTTCTGACAGGGCAGCATCCTGTTACACTTTCTTGACTGCACCATACGTTTCTTATTGTACCTCCTCCCTTCACAACACCATGTGACATATGCCTCAGAATAATAAGTCATAATTTGCACTTCTTCACTCAGGGCACTGTACAGTGGTACCTCGGGTTAAGAACTTAATTCATTCTTGAAGTCGGTTCATATATATATATATATATATATATATATATATATATATATATGCAGGTTTTGGTGTCTTCGGGTGTCTTCCCGTGTAAGAGTCGGGGTGTCTGTGCGACGTTTCGACGAGGTCTCGTCGAAACGTCGCACAGACACCCCGACTCTTACACGGGAAGAC
Source organism: Podarcis vaucheri (assembly GCF_965113315.1). Classification (NCBI taxonomy): domain Eukaryota; kingdom Metazoa; phylum Chordata; class Lepidosauria; order Squamata; family Lacertidae; genus Podarcis; species Podarcis vaucheri. Next base: position 12,249,432 of record NC_138750.1, read on the forward strand.
ACCCGAAGACACCAAAACCTGCATTCCTGTACCCGTGAAAATCTACGAAAGCAAATATATATATATATATATATATGCAGGTTTTGGTGTCTTCAGGTGTCTTCCCGTGTAAGAGTCGGGGTGTCTGGGCGACGTTTCGACGAGGTCTCACTCGTCATCTTCAGGCTGGTGCTTTCGGCTTCTTGTTACTGGAACAGAGCAGAATCTGGTGTTTGAGTTCCTATAAATACTGTTGAGGGGTGTGGTGTATAGCCTCCAACGTTCTAGGCAGAGAGGAAGTTCCTAGATTAGTGTGCCTTTTCTTCTTTTGTTCCTTAATTACTTGAGGGATATCTTGAGTGATTTCATGAGTGATATTCTGAATACCACTGGGTGGGTCATTAAGTGTAGATTAGTTGCTAAAGCTTTCGTGTCTTGACCTCTTGAGCTTGTGAAGAGTTTTTCTGAGAAGATGGCTGTGCTGCATTTAGTTGTGCTCTGGCTTGGCTTCGTGTATAGGGGCGAGCTGTGATTTTGTGCCTTGTGCCAGCCAGATCTGTGTAGGGATTGCAGGGGGGTGCAGCATCCGGAGGTGCCACTATAGTTTGGCTACTGGATGGAGTCTGTAATATGTCTGTGGAGAGGGTCTGGGTTTGGGTCTGGTGTGGTTGATTGGTGACGGCGTTCTGTGTGCCTAATCCAAAAAGAAACACCCCCCAAAAACCAAGACACAGAAGAAAACAATGGCATGGCCCTCCTTCCTTATATCAAGGGCACTACAGACAAAATTAGCAAAATCCTCCATAAACACAATATCAAAACAGCCTTCTGCACCAACCAAAAAATAGCCAATATCCTCAGAAACCCAAAAGACAAAATCCAGCTGGAAAACCAAGGGGTCTATGAAATACCCTGCAAAGTCTGCCCAGCCACGTACATTGGACAAACAAACAGACGAATAAATGCACGTATCGCAGAACACAAGAATGCCGTCAAAAAAGAAGAAAAAACTTCCTCTCTTTTCCAACACATGAAAGAAACAGGACACGAAATTAATTTTGCAGATTCCAAATTGCTCTTTAACATGGAACATCACCACAAGAGAATAATCATGGAAGCCATCGAGATAGAGAAACACCCTCACAACATGAACAAGCGTGACGACACGTCCCGCCTGCCAGACATCTGGAAATTAGCCCTCCCCACAAAAACCGACACCAGAACCAGAGGCACACAGAACGCCGTCACCAATCAACCACACCAGACCCAAACCCAGACCCTCTCCACAGACATATTACAGACTCCATCCAGTAGCCAAACTATAGTGGCACCTCCGGATGCTGCACCCCCCTGCAATCCCTACACAGATCTGGCTGGCACAAGGCACAAAATCACAGCTCGCCCCTATACACGAAGCCAAGCCAGAGCACAACTAAATGCAGCACAGCCATCTTCTCAGAAAAACTCTTCACAAGCTCAAGAGGTCAAGACACGAAAGCTTTAGCAACTAATCTACACTTAATGACCCACCCAGTGGTATTCAGAATATCACTCATGAAATCACTCAAGATATCCCTCAAGTAATTAAGGAACAAAAGAAGAAAAGGCACACTAATCTAGGAACTTCCTCTCTGCCTAGAACGTTGGAGGCTATACACCACACCCCTCAACAGTATTTATAGGAACTCAAACACCAGATTCTGCTCTGTTCCAGTAACAAGAAGCCGAAAGCACCAGCCTGAAGATGACGAGTGAGACCTCGTCGAAACGTCGCCCAGACACCCCGACTCTTACACGGGAAGACACCCGAAGACACCAAAACCTGCATTCCTGTACCCGTGAAAATCTACGAAAGCATATATATATATATATATATATATATATATATATATATATATATATATATATATATAAAATTTATTAAGTTTTCAAAGGGGAAAAAATTACATAAGTAAAAAGAATAGAAAACAATACAAAAATAAGAATAAAAAAAGAAAAATACAAAATACAGAAAAAAGATAAAAAACATTTAAAGAGAAAACACATCAATCTTTCCATATCATATATTCATATCCTTGCTTCCCTGACCTCCTCACACCTCCCTTTTTTGTATTCCAATTTAATTAGTTGATTCAGCAATTTCTTTCCCTCTTTGTTTTTATCTTAATCCTTTAACTTAATATAATATAACTTTGAGTTCTCACCTGTTAATAATCCATTTTTCATACACCTTTAAAACATTGCTGCTTAAACCACTTAACTTCATTCTAACATCATTCTAACATTCATTAACTTTACAATATTTCTGTAAATAGTCTTTAAATTTCTTCCAATCTTCTTCCACCGACTCTTCTCCCTGGTCTCGGATTCTGCCAGTCATTTCTGCCAGTTCCATGTAATCCATCACCTTCATCTGCCATTCTTCCAGGGTGGGTAGATCTTGTGTCTTCCAATACTTTGCAATAAGTATTCTTGCTGCTGTTGTGGCATACATAAAGAAAGTTCTGTCCTTCTTTGGCACCAATTGGCCGACAATGCCCAATTGGTGCCAAAGCCTCTGGTTTCTTCAGGAAGGTATATTTAAATACCTTTTTCAGTTCATTATAAATCATCTCCCAGATAAGGACTATTTACAAAAATTTTACAAGTTATATGAATGTTAAGAATTTGCATGATTTGGAAAATTTAGCTCCAGCAATAAGATTTGATGGTATGGGAAACTAAGTTATATTAATGAAAGGATTAATGTTTAAAATAATACTATATTTCTATTTAGAGTAAATTGATAATAAGTATTTTAAACTTAAAATATAACTATCTGAAAGAACAAAAGAACGTACGAAACAAGGTTATAATTTGCTGACATCTTTATTGTAAAGAACGCATGGTGAGGGAGACGTGGGGAAGTCCGGTTGGTTATGGAAAAATGTTTTGAAAGGATGATTTTCTTTTTCTTTCTTTCTTTTTTCTTTTCTATTATTCCTTTGTATATCCGACTTAGTATTTGTATCTGGAAAAAATGCAATAAAAAATATTTTTTTAAAAAATAAATAAATAAATCATCTCCCAGAAAGCCTTAATCCTTGGGCACGTCATTCTGGAGGTCGGTTCTTAATCTGAAACTGTTCTCAACCTGAAGCACCACTTTAGCTAATGGGGCCTTCCGCTGCCACCGCATGATTTCTGTTCTTGTCCTGAAGCAAAGTTCTTAACCTGAGGTACTATTTCTGGGTTAGCGGAGTCTGTAACCTGAAGCGTCTGTAACCCGAGGTACCACTATATAGGGTAGATGGAATCTGTGGCCCTCTAGATGCTGTTAGACTCCAAATCCCATAGCACCAGCCAACATGACCAATATTGAGGGATGATGGGAGTTGGAGTCCAACAACATCTGGAGGGCTACACCTACTCCTGGTGTAGGCCAAGATTTCTGACAGTCCCCCTAAGTTAGCTTTGCCACTGTAGGGTTGTACACATCTGAAGACAAAGATGTTGGTATCTAAGCAAGGCCTACTGGTGGGACCATCCAGTCCAGAGAGGAGGTTAGAGCCCAGGGCCTTCAGGCAAGTCCAGGATGGAGCGCAGCTCAAAGCTATATATTAACAACAACAAAAACCAGCCAAACATATGCGGTTTTTCTGCCTGGCAATCCTAGGGATGTCAGAGAATTTCTATGAAAAGGAAATGGGAGTGGAAATTGCTGGTGATCACTTATTTGTGCCACGTAGGCAACGGAAATCAATCCAATGAGTAGGATCAGCATTCCCTATTGTTGTTGATTTCGGTCAACAAACTGTATGTAATTGATTAAATATCTCTCTCATTTGCATTACGTTTCCTTTACACTGAAGTGGAGGAGGTTTTATGATGTACAGTGATATCTCAGTTTTCGAACTTCTCCATTGACAAACATTTTGGTTTACGAATAAAGCTTCTGTTTTCGAACATGCCTTGGAAGTCGAACATGCCACGCGGCTTCCGCTGAGCGCAAGATCCTGAGGCCTAGCTGTCGGCTGTTGAGTTTTCAGTTTTTGAACGTTTCAGAACTCGAATGGTCTTCCAGAATGGATTACGTTTGAAAACCAAGGTACCACTGTAATGGCAATATAATTTGCAAGATTTCACAACAGCAGGCAGCGAGACAAATAATGTAGTCTTTGGTGGAAGACAAAGCTGCAGTGGAACAAAACAGCGCTGCAGGCAAAGAATATGGGACAGAACAGAAAATGATGCCTTCTTACACCTCTAGTGTAGTTCTAGGTGCATAATCTCCCTTCAGATACTTCCAGGCTCTGCTGTGGATGGTATATGGCATTGGGCTTCACTGCTGATGGGTTATGGCAGCTCATAACTGCAATGGGTTCTGTGAAAAGGGGAGAAGAAATATCTGCACACATTATCTCCCACCCCTGGGGAGTATACAATACCAGAAGCTTGTTATAACAAAATAATACATTGTGAACTAATAATTATATAAACACGTTCATAACTGAGGAATGTCAGGATTCATACCTGAATAATGACAATCCCAGATGAATCTTATCAGTGCCTGAATTAGATGTAGATTTTTCAGTTGTAGGACATTTGCAGATGAATGTTGATGCTCTTATTTAGGTGATTCTTAGCCTGAAATGATATATTAGTGAGTTTTAAGGAATTCAGATGCCTAAAAAGGAGGGGGCATGATTCCAGTCTAAAAAACAACATGGGGATTTTTATGAACCGGGGTAGGGGACCCTCTGATTTTAACAGTGATGCTAGTTTAATCAGTTCCTATATTTTCCATAAATTCTGGTTACTGAAACATTCTGGATGTGTAGTGGTCTATACAAAATGGTAAGAATCAGCATGCACTTTTATCTATCAGAAGGATCCTTCTAACAGCCCCTCCTTTTCATCCTCTACTTTCCCCTCTTCTGGGAGAAGAAAACATTTCTTGAGTGATATGACAAATACAACAGGACTGGTAACTAATTTCAGCTTGTTTCTTACCTGTTTCATACTGTGCAAGAGGCCTGTAGCCACTTCACATGACCTTCTTTGTTCCTCACTCCAATGAACTTGACATCTGTAATAAAACTCAGGTTATGTGATCCTCCTGTTAAAATGTACTGCCTACTCCCAGGTTCACTTTAGGCAAGCACACAAGATGGCTATTCCACAAGCTCTGGTCTTTCATACAGACCTGACGTGGCCGAAGTGCTTAAAAACAACAACCTCTAAGGCTTATGCACTGAGACCCTTAAGGAACTCGCGCGGTTGTCATTTCCTGCTTCTTGAGTCCATGACAAAGGAAAATGTTTTCAAAATGCTGGAGAGATACTGGAAACCACATTCTAACTACAGTCCTGGTTGCAAAATACATTGACTCCCAAATTTTACCCTTTTCCCTGAGCACCACAACCACCTGGAGCAATTTATGGAACGACCACCTTCTGCCTCCTCCTTAACTTGACCTGCTTTTTTTCTGCCTTGAGGCTGGAATCTTCCTTGTGAGACATGGGAATGGCATCTGCATCTCAGCCGCGGTGTACCAGAAGGCATTTGCGGTTTGCGTTTGACAAATCTATCCCATGTAAGAAGCATTTTTATGTTTCCTATTTCACTCAGCGTTTCACTGATGCTAACATGTCTCTTCAGCCTGCCCTGCCAAGGTATTTGGGCTAGATCTCCACCCCCCGAGGTCACATTCCTTTGGACGGCGCTGCCAGACTCGCAAGATTAGTTCAAAGGCAGTGGAGTGTCGTCTCTGAATTCACAGGCTCAAATGTCTCACAGACAAGGGTCCCGGGAGCAGGTGGCCTGCTCATCAAATCCCTAAACTACGTCAGCGGACCGTTCCTTACTCTCGACTCGTCCCTCCCCTCCCCCATGCACTTTCTAGGCTGTGAATGAATTCATCTGATCTCTTAAAAGCATACCAAAGGTATGGCTAAGCTCTCCAGTGCTTTCAGTCCAGAGTCATGGGGGCAAGAATCTGCAGCTGTTCCAGGGATAATGAGATGAGGTTAGCACAAGTGGCAGACAGATCTCAAACTGATACTCTGGCTCAGAAGTCCATGATGTGGATGATCCAAAGGCATGGTCCACAGAACAGGGAGACTGACAGCATGATTCCACCCCCAACCCCCTCCAACTTCACAGTCGTCGTCTTCTTCTCCTCTTCCTCCTCCTTCTCTCTCTCTCTCTCTCTCTCTCTCTTTCAATTTACAAAATGCAATGAGCACTTTTGGCCATTTATTAATTAATTTGAAAAAAACTATTTATAAGCCAGCTTTTAAGTCAGATGACCTTGCAAGGCAGCCTCTACGAGGAATTAAAATGCAGCAGCAAACACGGAAAGATTTGAAAAATCATCAGAGGGGAAGAATATACGACTGCAAGACTCAACCATTGACATAAAATAACACCAACCAGCATTGTGCCATTTAAAAGCAGTCAAGCACACACACCCCTTAAAAAAATACTCTCACACAAATTTAATTTAGATGCCAAAAAGACCATGTGAACCAGGGGTGGCGGGGAACAGTGGGATTGCAGGATGTCTTTGGAAAATACAGCCTGAAATAAACAAGATTTTCTGCCTCTCTGAAGGCCTTCAAAGAAGAGGGCAGATATGTTCTTCCTGGCAGAAGATGCTTTAAACTCACTGGGCCAACACAAAAAAGGCCATATTTCTCAGGCCTGCCAAGCAAAACACAGTTAAGCTGGTAAGGGTGAAGGTGATCCTTAAAACAAGGGCATTTGAGAATGATCCATTTACAAGTTGTTCTTGAATTAAGTCACTACCTGCTTTTCTCCAGCTGCTTCCTGGTTGGCTCAAGGAGTGCACAGAGTCCGTTCACACAACACCCAAACACTCTTGTTTTACGGCTACAGTTTCAGTGTTTGCCATCGCCATAATTCAAGCTAAAGGGACCTCTGACCATTAGGTCCAGTCGTGGCCGACTCTGGGGTTGTGGCGCTCATCTCGCTTTATTGGCCAAGGGAGCCGGTGTACAGCTTCTGGGTCACGTGGCCAGCATGACTAAGCCACTTCTGGGGAACCAGAGCAGCGGATAGAAACGCCGTTTACCTTCCCACCAGAGCGGTACCTATTTATCTACTTGCACTTTGATGTGCTTTTGAACTGCTAGGTTCTCAGATGCACGGACCGAGCAATGGGAGCTCACCCCATTGTGGGGATTTGAACCGCCGACCTTCTGATCGGCAAGTCCTAGGCTCTGTGGTTTAACCCACAGCGCCACTCGTGTCCCACCGCCACCCACGTTCCAATTCAAGCTATCCAACTATTAATCAGTTGAGATTCCTGCATTGCAAGGGGACTGGACTAGATGACCCTCTGGAATCCTTCCAGCTCCACAATTCTATGATTGAAATCCTGTAAAGAGCTGTAACTCACAGGCAGGGCACACATTTTGTACGTCCGTGGAATCTCCAGGTTGGGATAGGAGAGACTCCCTGTCTGAAACCCTGGTGAGCAGCTGCCAGGGACTATAGACAACAGTGAGCTAGATGGATCAACAGTCTGACTTGGTAATCTTCCTATGTTCCTGTCAATCTTGGTTTTGCAATTGTAGAGCATGTCGCTCCCTCTACTGGCTGTCCTCTGATTGCATAGAGGCAAAGACATGTCTATAGTGTTTCAACCATTGCATTATTATTATTATTATTATTATTATTATTATTATTATTATTACCCCATCTATCTAGCTGGGTTTCCCCAGCCTCTCTGCTTGATATGAGGAATGGCAAAGTGAAACTCAAAACCATTAGTTTACAAAGCAGGCTTAGATACCAGGCTCCCTGATTGTCAAACTAGGGGGCATGATTCTCTCCCCCTGCCCTCCTTTTGTGTGAATTGTCTTCTCATTGTCCTTGTTTGTTTATTTGTTTCATATAATTTATACACTGGTTGATTGTTAACAAACCTCAAAGCGGTTTACAAAAGATAAAAGAGTAAAATCAAGAGAAAATCACAACCGTGCTATGAAAGTTAAAATATGAAAGCAGATTAAAATTACCTCAGCTTTCTAAGCATCCGAACAATTGTTGGAACAGCAATGTTTTTAGCAGGCACTGAAAAGAGTACAGCAAATGAGCCCAATAGGCTGGGAGTTCCAAAGTGAAGAGGGCATTACATGTGGCGACCATTTTTGGCATGTTCAATTGACATGTGATAGACAATGCATGCGCCCCAGAAAAAGTGAATGCCCACAGTGTAGAGGGAGGCTGTTGCTATGTGACTGGTCACTCCTGCCCATGTGATAAATCAACCCTCTCCCATAGGGAGAGACAGGCTTTATTATTATTTATTAAATTTATATGGTGTTCTTAATCCACTGATTGGTAGTTTACTTTATAAAGACACAAAAATATGGACCATAGTAACAAGCAAAAACAATTAACCCCCCCCCCTTGGTATTAAAAAGCCATAGATTGTTCAATTGGCCTTGAATCTCTTTCAAGGAAGGTGGGTTATGCATATTTGACCCCCCCCCCAAGGCAGCAAGTAATGAAGATGTGGGTTCACACAATTCAAAGTGTTGGTGCTGACCTTTAAAGCCCTAAACGGCCTCGGCCCAGTATACCCGAAGGAGCGTCTCCATCTCCAGTGTTCTGCCCGGACACTGAGTTCCAGCTCCAAGGGCCTTCTGGCAGCTCCCTCGTTGCAAGAAGCCAAGTTACAGGGAACCAGGCAGAGGGCCTTCTCGGTAGTGGCACCTGCCCTGTGGAACACCCTCCCACCAGATGTCAAAGAGAAAAACAACTACCAAACTTTTAGAAGACATCTGAAGGCAGCCCTGTCTAGGGAGCTTTTCATGTTTAATAGGTTATTGTATTTTAGTGTTTTGTTGGAAGCCGCCCAGTGTGGCTGGGGAAACCCAGCCAGATGGGCGGGATATAAATAATAAATTGTTATTATTATTATTATTTACTGTGCAATAAGGGGCAGAGAAGTGGCAGCTTGCAATGTCATCCATTGCTTCATACATCTCTCTCAGGACTTTTCCTCAAGACCTAGGAACCCCTTTCTGGAACTTGAGACATCCCTCTCTACATTCCAAATACATTGGCTCAGTTTGGCTTCTAAGTTTCTTTTTAAAGGACAGACGGATGTGTTCTGGGGGGGGCTGGGGGGGCTGGGGGGGGGCTATGTTCCATATCTCCTTCTAGTCTAGACATGTTTCTTTGATATGCTGTATCATGTCCGGATTGCATCACTGGACTTGGGCAACTCACAATTCCCCCCCCCCGAGTGCAACCCCTAAGCCCCCCGTTTCAAAGTTCCTCATCGGAATTCCTTGCATGACCCAATAGCCATGAAAAGTTATCTCACTGGACTGGGTGCCCCCATTTCTTGCAGAGACCACTGGTAAACAACACAGGCAAGAGAACAAAATATCCTTCTAGTGATTAGACTAAGTCCTCCATGAGGTTACATTACAGCAAATAATAAGCAACACCCAGCTGGCTTTTGGGAAACAAGTAAAACCCAAACCAAGCTCCCTGTGTTTTCTAGTGTCTGGATTTGAAGTATTAATAGCATGTCTTTTGGTAGGAAGCTAATTGCAGAAGGAAATGTTCGCGCTAACCGGGCACAGTAAATTTGAGGCTGTTACTTTGCAATGATCACTATCTTTTACCTCTCTGCAATGTTTTTTACAAGCAAGAGGGTCTGAAATATGACTCTCCGCCATGCTATGCGTTTATAGATGATATTTTAATGGGCACTGGCATATACAAAAGAAACGCAAGGTTTTATAAATAAGTTTGTTATATAAAAGACTAAAAAAGGGGGGCATCTGTTTTAAAGGCCCTGCCAAGAGCAGTTGTTAATGGCTGTTGACAGGTGTTGTTAGGTTTCTTCTCTTTGTAGATATCACAAAGACGCACACACAAAAATCCAGCTAAAAGCACGGTGGTGGGGAAGGAGGATATTAAATATAATCCGAAATATACTCGGAGTCGAGAGTGGATTTCATGCTCTTTATTCAGCTCATAGTGGTGAGGAGGAATGGAAGTTCCCCCAAAATATCTGCTTTATATACATTATTTACACAATGGGCCCCACATGATTGGCTAATTCCCGGATTCACCTATAGACCAATCAGGTTGTGGATTCACTTCCATCTGGAGCTGGACTGGGTGGCTCCTGTGGACCAATCAGACTGCTGCATTCTGGACCCTATTGTTCTAGGACCAATCAGAGTGCTGCATCCTGAATCCTATTGTTCTAGGACCAATCAGACCGCTGCCTTTTGGATCCTATTCAACTCAGTACATAACATAATCCCTCCCCTCCCTGCTCCTACAGATTTATATCACTTTGCACCGGGGTAATCAAATATTTGTTGCAAATACGAATACTGGCTCAAATCCAACACAAGAATGGTCTCCGAATGGTTTCTAATTTCTGAAGCCCAGGGCAATCTTCTTAAAAGTGATGGTGTCTAGAACCTAGAGTTTGCATAGACAAGTGTACTGCTTTTTTCTTCTTCTTCTTCTTCTTTTTGCTATTGAGATATATACTGCCACTATAGCTGGAAGTTCCATTTACTTCCCATAGCTAATAAGACATTAAGCTAACCAAGTCCCCTATGTTTGGCATTTTAAAATTGTGCTGAATGGATTCATATTTTATATATTGCATTTATAAATAATTTGTGTATACAGTAAGTACTACGAAACAGAAATCTCCTGGCAGAATTTGACTGATCCTTGAAATTCAGAAAAGGTAACTGAGGTATAATGAAAAATCACAAGAAACAGGTAACTGTGCGGTATGATGTACAGTATATAACAGATAAAGTACAATGAGAATACTTGGAAGTCTTTTTAAATGTTTGCAGCACTTTTTATTTCTAATTGTGTGAATAATCATTGCATTAACAAAATACTTAATGTTGAGGAATCTCATAATTACGTATGTACTTTCTCTTCTTTTTTCCTTGATTTTTATATGCTTGTCCTTATTTCACATTTTTCTTTTCTTTCTTTCTTATGTTGTAAGCTTGTAATGGCAAATACAATATGGATGTATTCATTTTAACTCTGTAAAGATTGACTAATAAAATAAAAATAAACTAAAAAAAAAAGGTAAGTAGTATGTTGAGGAAAGCTCATTGTTTTCTATGGTTCTGACTTCCATGTTGTGGCTTAAGGCTGCTGCCAGAGTGTTGCTCTTTTCAGGTAAGATTCAATCACCTCCTGACAAATTTAGATTGCACAATTGAAGTTGATTTGGTGCCCTTGTGCAACGAAGGATAACAATTGCTTGATGCAGCACCATATTCCCTCTCTTCAGGGGGAAAACAAAACAAGAAAAAAGCAGAACAAATGCTAAGTAACTAGCCAGCAGCATCCAACCTTCCCACAAACTTTGCCGACAAATCAGGATGAATGCTCAATAAACAGGTTGTATGGGAAATAACTCTAGCACTGAGTATGGAAGGATGAATTGGCGCCTCTCCGTTCCTCATTTTTCCTTTGTTAAGTTCAGTTCTCCAGTTTTTCCACACAACTTCACAAGCTTGTTTTTGTTTTTTTCCAGAAAATTATCAGCACAACTCAAATTCCTCCTAACATACACATTGTTGTATGCACTCTTGCCTAATATACACATTATTGCAAAGCAGTTTTCCCATATGTGCTGCATTTTTAATGTTATTTTTAGGACAATGTGCATCTTTCAGCACACTATGTTCTAGCGTATGCGTTTTTGTATATGTTACTTGACTGAAGAGCTGCCTTGGGGGGGAAATCAGAGAATGGCAAATTTTGACAGATGGCTGGGTTTTGGACTGCACGTTCTTTTTGAAAGCATGACTTAGGCAGGTTTTCCTTTGCAAACCTAGTAGTGAATAGTAAGGAGCTGTTACCCACACTGTCTTTTCTCCTCCCTTTCTGAAAATGCAAAGGAATCACAAGAAGCAACATGAAAATAATTGTGCTTCTTGGGAGAGACCAGAATATTGCACTTTTGGAGAGGAGACACACACCACAAACTAGTTCTACCCAAACTTTAGGTAAACACAGAAGTTCATTTGTTTGTTTATCTATTAAATGTATAGGTAAAGGGACCCCTGACCATTAGGTCCAGTTGCGGACGACTCTGGGGTTGTGGCGCTCATCTCGCTTTATTGGCCGAGGGAGCCAGCGTTCAGCTTCCAGGTCATATGACCAGCATGACTAAGCCGCTTCTGGCGAACCAGAGCAGCACACGGAAATGCCGTTTACCTTCCCGCCAGAGTGGTACCTATTTATCTACTTGCACTTTGATGTGCTTTTGAACTGCGAATTCTGCGAATTCAACTCAGGCATGTCTGTTTCCTCCCCACCTGTCAAGTTTTTTTGTGATGTCATTACTTCCATTGGGGATCCAGGCTTTGGTTTTGTGGGCCCCTCTGAAGCATAAGTCCTCATCTTACGTAGCTCACCCCATAACAGGGATTCGAACCACCAACCTTCTGATCGGCAAGAGCTAGGCTCTGTGGTTTAACCCACAGCGCCACCCATGTCCCATTAAATGTATATACTGCCCTTTATCAGACGATCACAGGGAAGTTTGTAGTATGAAAACACAAAAATACATAACATAATGACAAACATTATGCCACTGCAGAAAAGGCCTGTTCTCATGTTGCCACTCTCCAGACCTCAGATGTTGATTGCAAGATCTGGGTTGGTTCATCTTACTTACTTATTCATTTAATTTATATTTATTAAGTTTGATGCTGCAAACAAACTTGAAGCACAAGCTCACAGGATGTGAGTGGCTTCAGATGTAAGGAAATATCAGCCTCCTCAAAAGAAATGCGTTTGGGAAGACATGTTTTACTCAGTTATGAGGAGGTTTGGAGTGGAACCCAGCCATTATCGCTAGTGAATCAGGTTTCTTTGTCTTTCTACTAGGACTCCTTAATTTCCTCAGTATAAACTCAAAAGCTGTTAGTGGTTCCCCCATCCCCTACTTATCAATATCCCAGCTACATAAAGCTATTTTCCTAGAAGACCAGTCGCAACACCTGTTGCTGCATTGTAACTATATATATAACCAACTTTTAGAATTTTATCCAGTAAGAAAAATGGCTTGGTGTTTTTCTTTTCAATTTCCTCATATATATTTTTCAAACACTAGTTTCAGTTTCCCAAAGCTGCAGTCAGAAGGCTTTGTGCTTAAGCACAGTCAGGAATGATGAATGCTTTAATTCCTGGGCTTGCCGGTAGAGGCTGATGAAGACAATATGCAACACTTAACGCGAACAGAGTTCAGGGGCAAGGAATTAGCCTGTTCCCTGTCTCTGTGCTCTTTTACTTACCAGAGAAGCAGACACAGGCCAGAATATGCTTGCAGATTAGGAAAACATGAAAGTAATGGGCTTGCACATCGATTGATATTCATAGTACCTTGCATCCCTTTAGGAGGACATGTGATGCTCCCACTCGGTTGATCATTTCTATCATTTGCGCTTTTAAAACATAGTTTTAATTTCTTTAAGCCCTTTGACTGAAGTTTGGAGTTCTGATTTTACAAAATCTAACATGCAAAATGGGGCATGTGAATGTCCATGCAAAGTAAATCATTCCAGATGAGTAGTTCCTTGATTGGTATTCCCAGAAGATGGGTAGCTGTCACAGACGGACCAAACTACCCGCAGTCAAAATTTTCTCGCGCTGCATCGATCTATTGACATGTGCTTGCTCAATGAAGCAGACATCTTGGAGGCAGTCAATAGGAGCTTGTTATTTCTACATTTAGCCTTCCTGTGACCTGGTCTGTATACATGCAACAACAACAACAAAATCAGTAGCAAACATAAAACGTGTGTCCGGGATATCAGTCATGGCCAGGACTCGGAGTGCACTGCTGATGCAAGTATTGGTTTATTTGTTTGCTGAAAATCATTTTAAGAATCTAGTTTGCTTGAAAATCAACAAGAAAATGCTACAAATGCTTTTAATAAAGAGTAAATAAATAAATCCCACAAGAATGCAGAAAAGTCTGTGAATGTGGTATTCCATAAATATATATAGATTATCACTGTCCTAAAAATCTCAGCTTTCTTTGCTTGTTTAAATATCAAGGGTTACACCCAATGGTGTTGCTCAGCATATTGGTGAGGGTTCCATTTGCAGAAAAGGGGGGGAAGCCATTTTCAGCAGTTTCTCTCCCCTCCCCAGCCCCCTGAGGCCCTAAATCTACTCTGAAGAATTGCCCAACCCTCCAGAGTAGATTTTTGGGACGCGGGTGGCGCTGTGGGTTAAACCACAGAGGCTAGGACTTGCCGGTCAGAAGGTCAGCGGTTCGAATCCCCACGATGGGGTGAGCTCCCGTTGCTCGGTCCCTGATCCTGCCCACCTAGCAGTTCAAAAGCACATCAAAGTGCAAGTAGATAAATAGGTACCCCTCCGGCGGGAGGGTAAACGGCATTTCCGTGCGCTGCTCTGGTTCGCCAGAAGCGGCTTAGTCATGCTGGCTACATGACCCGGAATCTGTACACCGGCTCCCTCGGCCAATAAAGCAAGATGAGCGCCACAACCCCAGAGTCGGCCACGACTGGACCTAATGGTCAGGGGTCCCTTTACCTTTACCAGAGTATATTTAAGATTCAGCTGATGGGAGCCTTACTGAGTGGCTCAGCTGGAGACATCCGCAGGTTTCTAGTCTGTAAGGTTGTGAAGCTATGACTGAACGTTATTCCCCCCAACATCTTATTTATGTGATGGCATTATAAAGTTTTGGGAAAACTTATTTGTATGATGGAGTAATAAAGAATAAATATCTTCTTCAATAAGGTTACGGGCACTAGGAGGGTTATTAGTTTGCTTACAGCTGTGATTTACTAGTCATGTTAACATTTTTTACCAGACCACAAGAGAATACAAACAAGCTATACAAACATTTTGTGGGTTGTACCAAATAGAACAGGTTTCTGTAAAACTCTTGGGTTCTACAAGCTTCTCTCCTTATGGAATTTGACTACTTCTCACCTCAAGCATGCATCACTCTCTGTGGTCTTAAGCAATAATACAAGTTAGAATGATTGAATTTCCACATTTTCCCTTTAACATTCAAAACTGTCAAATAAATGACATGGTTTTGTTGTTGTTTTTTAATCTGGTGTAATATGAGAAATCAGTAGTTGGTTAATACAGTGGTACCTTGGTTGTCGAACGGCTTAGTTGTCGAACAAATCGGCTCCTGAACGCCGCAAACCCAGAAGTGAGTGTTCTGGTTTGCAAACGTTTTTTGGAAGCTGAACATCCAACGCAGCTTACGCGGCTTCCAGTTGAGTGCAGGAAGCTCCTACAGCCAATTGGAAGCTGCGCCTTGGTTTTCGAACCGTTCCGGGAGGCGAACGGACTCCCGGAGCGGATTACGTTCGACAATCAAGGTACCACTGTATTATAATTTCAGCTATTAGAATGTGAGGTTTCAGTGCTCTCTATAACTGGTTGTCCCACACCAGAGTGGAAAACCTGTGGTCCTCCAAGTATTGCTGAACTCCAGCACCAATTACCTCTGACCATTGGCCATGGTGTGTGACGTCATGTGTGCGACGTCGCATCATTGGGAGGAGGCTGAGCGTGCATGGTGAAGCTTCAATGGCTGGTGGCTCCTCCTCTCTCACACTCAGGAGGAGCCAGCTACTGAAGCTGTGCCACGCTCAGTCTCCATCCATCCCCTCAACATTTAGGAGGCCTGGTCCCCTCCCCACAGGTACTGAGAAAGCCAAAGACACCTCAGCCTTAAAGAGTTGGCACCCATGGGCCTGTGGTAGGTTGCTTAGAAGGAATTGCAGCTCTTAGGCTGAAGAAAGCTCCTTATCCTTGAGGCAAGCATTATGTTCTTGTCTCATCTCCCCTTGTAGGAGACCTGGATTTGGAACCTGCCAGAGAGAAAAACACAATCTAGTCATCTGTCTTCAACTTACACTTCTTTGGAGTGTCCAAAGGGGTCCTCTGCTAGTGGAAGAAGAACATGATCCCAAACTTGAGGCCTGGTGGCACCTCTTGAATTGTGCTTTCCCTGCTTCTATGAAGTAGTCCTTCAGAAATTTTGACTGGTAATTCTGCCATTGTTTGCTTTTAACCCCTCTGTGTTAGATTCATTGTAGAGCAGTTGCCTCTGTCGCAATTATGTGATGCAGAGAGCCGATATTGAATATATTTTCCACTAATGTGACAGGTGGCTCCGTGCAGACAGGTGTTTTGGTGACTTTAGAGCTGTCTTTCACTGTCAGCCAGTATAGTTTTCCTGCTGACTGACTGCCAGGTTTCCCTTGTCATCTTGGAAGGCTATAATTTTTTTCTTACCTTTGATTTTGCCGATTTTTCTCCTACAGTGAACAAAGCTGTTGAGAGTGCAATTCATTATTAATTCTTCATTGGATCTCTGCAGAGATGCTTTTTGTGGCTGGAATGAGGGGAAGAAAACAAGGCCTCGACGTTCCCTCTCTCAGCGTGTTCTTGGATATTTTCACCACCATTGACATTTAGTTACCCCTGAGATCCAAAACCCAAAGCATTGTCTTTTCTCCAATTTGGACTAGGGAAGCTGCTTTTTTTTGTAGGAAGAGGACCAAAAAGCTGAAAGGTACATTCTTTTCAGCCACGTTCTGATGCTAATTCTGCAGCTTCGGGAAAGCCACCAAGTCACTTTCTGTCTCACTCTCAGCTATCCCATTGTAGAGACATGAGAAATTGGATTTCTGCAAATTACAGTGTGATCTACAACTCCTGGACCAATGGGAGGTATTAAAATGTGATTTTCCTTTGAATTTTTGCACCTCTTGATTTTCTGACAAAGTTCTCCACTCGAAAAAGGCATACCCAAATTATTTTCAAAATGTGACATTCAGGATAAAATATGTTTTTTAACTATGTAGATTGTGGGAAGGGGGGTTATTGTTTTGCTGTTTTATTTTACTTATTTACTTGTTTTTATCCTGTGCTTTATTCTGTGAACCGCCCTGAAATCTTATGATGAAGGGCAGTATATAAATCTAATAATTAATAATAAATTTATAAATAAATACATTGAGATAAAACACATACTGAAATATCCATTGTGTGGTAAAATGGGTATGTAAATATGCATTTCAACAGGAGTTATGCAGATTGGTGTGTATGAAAGTAGCACAGGCAGGATCCCTCCATCACTGTGAAGTTAAACATTGCTCATTGACGATTCTCAGTGCCATCTCCTCTACATATATTTTTAGATTCATAGACTTCGAGAGTGCTGCAGGTACTGCAAGAAAACACATGAGAATGCCAGTCTCCATCTTATGATTTTGAATTACCAGTTCAGAAAGTGGGACTAGTAGTGATTCGCTTGAATTGTTCGGTCAACCAACTGGGCACTTCACCTCAGGTAGAAGACAAATTAGAGCAGACCGCAGCAGGAAAACACAGACAAACTCACGCAGCCAACAACTTCTCTTCTTTAAAAATCCATGCGGACAATGATGTATTATTCCCTAATAGCCTTGACAATCCAAAATCCCTGTTGTGGCAGCCATTTTAGTGATGTTCTCTAGCTTCCCAAGAGCTAGAGAATGGATGCCAGCCCTTTTGGAAGAAAACAGCTGTTTAATTAGGATGTAGCATTGCAGAGAACATGAGCACCTAACTACAGTACCTTGAGAAGCCATCTTCATAAATATTCTCTGGGCTTCTTTCCCCCACACTGTACAAGAATACAGGTACCCCCTTTTCCAAATATCCGTTCTCCGTTCCTAGGGAGGGGGAAATCTGCCAATTTCAGGTTCTCTCAACCTCACATTTCCCCCATCTTAAATCTCCATAATTCTGCATCAGTTTGCAGTTTTGTTCTTAAAGTCTTCTTCGTGAAAATTCATCAGCACCCCAGTGTGCGTTTCTCCCAATATACGCATTTTTGTATGCAATTTGGACTAATATGCTCTATGCTCTCTATACGTATGACTGTACAGCCATCTACTCCAGCAACAAAATCATCAAGTTTGCTGATGATACTACGGTGGTGGGGCTCATTTCAGGAGGGGATGAGTCCGCCTATCGGGACGAGGTGGAGCGGCTCTGTGTTTGGTGTGGAGAGAACAATCTGGCTCTCAATACGGCTAAGACCAAGGAATTGGTGGTGGATTACAGGGGAAAAAAGGCGGACATTCAGCCCTTGTATATCAACGGGGAACGGGTGGAGAGGGTGGCGGAATTCAGGTTTTTGGGAGTGACTATGGATCAGGGCATGACTTGGAGCGCAAATACCACTGCTCTGGTGAAGAAGGCCCAGCAGAGAATTTATTTCCTCAGACTTTTAAAAAAGAACAATCTGAGTGAGAGACTGCTGGTGTCCTTCTACCGAGGCTCCATAGAGAGCATACTTACATACTGTATTTGTGCTTGGTTCTCCAGTTGTACAGCTAGGGAGAGGAAGGTGCTCCAGAAGGTCATAACCACAGCCCAAAGGATTATTGGTCATCCTCTCCCACCTTTGGAAGAACTGTACGGTTCCCATTGCCTTAGGAAAGCAAACAACATCCTGCAGGATCCATCTCACCCGGGATACAGTCTGTTTGCACTACTGCCTTCTGGCAGGAGGTATAGAAACATCAAGTCTAGGACAAATAGACTGAAAAACAGTTTCTATCCAAGAGCTGTGGCCTTTTTGAATGCTGTAACTCGATAGTGAGACCTGGGAGTTTGATGGGTGTGGGTGTGGGTGTGGTTGGAAGGTGGTTTGTTTGGTTGTTGCTGTTGTTTTGCTTTTGTTGTTTTTAAGGGTTGGCATCCAATTTCGTTGCACTTGTGCAATGTTGCACTAGTGTAATGACAATAAAGAATCTATCTATCTATCTATCTATATGCATTTCTGCAAAACAGTTTTCCCTAATGGAATGCATTTGTGCATGTTACTTCCGCTAATATTCACACGCACACTTAGCTGCAGTATGTGCATTTTTGTACACATCACTTTATATAATAAATTTTATTAAGGTTTATAGAGAAAAATACAAAACCTATTATCTTTTCTTTTTTTAAATCCCAGCTAAGACTTTGATCTAGATACAATGAAAATATAAAAAGGAGGGGGCAAATAGTGAAAGGAAAAGAAAGAAGAGTATAAAAGAAGTTAAAAGAGAAAGATAAGATTCAGAAAGTAAAGAACTTTCGGTTCTTCATCTGTCCGCTATATAAAAACAATACGGTGGCAGCTAAGTGGCAGCTAAACCAATACTTTGGTTTAAGAACAGCCCTGTTTACGAACTATTCAGTTTACGAACTCCACAAAACTGGAAGTAGTGTCCCAGTTTGTGAACTTTACCTCGGTCTAAGAATGGAATCCGAACAGTGGAAGGGCACAGACAGCGGGAGGCCTCATTAGGGAAATTGTGCCTCGGTTTAAGAACGGTTTTGGTTTAAGAACGGACTTCCAGAACGGATTAAGTTCATAAACCAAGGTACCACTGTATTCACTTTGTCCAATCCAATATAACACCCAACAAAACCACTTTCAATAAACTTTATTTTTTTTGTCCACATTACTTGATTGAAGAACTGCCTTGCAAAATTGGGAAAAATATGAATTTTGAAGGAAGGGGGTGTTCAGTTTTTGCAATGTTTCAGAACGTGGGAACTAGGGAGGTTCCCTTCTAAATGCAAACTCAATCAAATTTCTCCCCCCACTCCTATTTATTCTCAAGAAACATTGTTGAATATTATTTACCACAATCCCAACCAGATCTGAAATTCCATGCACAATTACAGGGAGTGAAATATATTTAGGGATGGGATATAAAAGTTCAGAACCAGAGCATGTGAAGGGTAGCGTGCTTCAAGCCTTCCCTGTTCCCAACCATTCAAATAAAGACACAATTAATTCATTGGACACTGGGATGTCAAAAATGCTGGGATATCACATTACCTCTGCTTTTTACTTTGTTTACCACAATGTCTGCAAACTGCACTGCAATGACATGCTCAGAATGAACCTTGAGGCTAATTTGCCTGGCTATAATCTATTCTTAAAATGGTTTGAATATATTGACTTTTGGTGGGTTTTCTTTTCCTTTTTTTGGTATAAGAGTTCAGTTGTTCTGTCTTCCCTAGCTGATAATATCACATCATGACATTAGTTTCTGAATCAATAGTTCATCTCAGGGCTCTGGGAGCAAAGCACCAGACATTTAAAAGCTGATTAACTCCATGGAGACCATTCCTGAAGCAGACAGAGTGGTGAATTTATTGGTCCTGCAAAGCAGCAGAGTTGGGAATGCCAGAATTTGTGTGACCTAACATGCATGCGCATACAGGCACATGCACAGCTGAAGGCTGGAAAACAAATGCAAGCTGAAGTTAAATCTGGCCAAGGAGATTTATTTCTTCCGGCTGCTAACCTTGTTTGAATTCTTCTGGCTTCCTTCAAATTGTCTACCAATGTTTAACACCTAAGCATGAACCTCAGAAAATTGCCTCACATTTTAGGTGAAACTCATTAGGCAGAATAAGCAAAGGCCTTGAACTTGCCACACTTCTGAGGGCTCATTCACATTATGTACACATGGTAGGCCGATTCAGGTCACTTCTCCATATGTTCAAAGTGTTAGGATTCTTGCTCCGTGTTTGCAGTCATGAGATTGTTGTCTATCACATGACGGTGTATGTTTTCATTCCACAGTGTGGGAAGCGACAGAGACAGGATGTTTTGTGTTACTGTGTCCCGTGAAGTGGGACTATTGTCCTTTGTTCTTTCTCTCTTTGCTGTCTGATGAGAAAGAGGAAAGAGCTAAGGCAAAATGCTCCGAGTGTATTATAGGTAAATAAAGTAGATTAGCCAAAATGCTTTGCTACTGAGTTCTGTTACGCAAACTGCAAATACTCTGCAGGTTCCTAAGTGTGCTGATGCTTCTTGGTATCAGTCACTGTGATGTTCAGGCTGAAGAAAGCTTTTGAAGCTCCCAAACGACAGACCAGGAGGGAGAGAACTTGCCAGTCGGGCATGTGTCTCTACCAGGGTCTTATGTGAGAGTAGGACGAGCCTAACACAAAGAACATGTGGGAAGTTTATGGGTCTATGCCTGCTATCCACTCCTGCACTACCAATATGCCTGGTAGCGATGCCTCTCACTTTCCTACATTTAATGCCTACGAGAAGGAGCACATGGGTATGTAGAGTTCCTATGGGTATGTACATGTATGTAGAGTTCCTATGGGTATGCACATGGGTATGTAGAGTTCCTTCAGGGAAGATCTTGAATAGGCTAGGATGCCCCACACATGCCCCACAGTATTCACAGGTGTTGGTCTGTGCATAGAGCCTGCTCTTAAGCATGCTGAACATGCAGATGTTCTCTGACACACACACCAGTGAGTCACAGCTTACTGTGTGAACTGGGCCACGGTTGAAAACCATTGCATTTGAAGTGATAGCAGAGCGGGTAGGATCAACTTTCCGCAGTAAACCATCCCTGGCTGAAGGGACTGGCACCAGGGTTAGGAGGTCTAGTCCTATTCCCCCACCCTCTGCACATTCAGTAAATACACAGAGGGAACATTTGGAAATGGTTTTTCTCATGTCACAAATGTGTGTGCCTGATCCACACACTGGGAAGCCGAGATTGATGGTCAGTTTCCTTCACAGACACGGGACACTTTAGGATGAGCGCCTTCTGCCAAGGTGAGCACCTTGTGGGCGCAGTCCATTGTGACGCTAGCAAGGACAGCGCGGAGCTAACTTAGCTCGCAAGGACTTGGAAAACTCTGTTAAACTTGCTTTTATTCCTTAAGTCTGCAACCCCAAAATCGCGGCAGTCATCAAAATACAGGTGGAACAATCTGGTTTCATAAATAGGCTCAGATTGGTTGGCACTAGGCAGCTCATTGTCTCTGGGGAGTAATTAAATGCATGATCCCAAAGTAATGTTAAAGTGCGATAATGACAGGATTTAAACCCATTTTCATAGCGCAGGCTGCTTTGCCTTTGCTCATTTCCATAGACATTGTTTCCAGTTAAAGCATTGTCAGGCTTAGAGTCTCTCTTGGGGATAAAGATGACCAGAGCCCTGCAGGGGGCTGGAAGGAGGCTCGGGGAAAGATACACACTGTCACAGCAGATCTGATGAAGATCCTATTTTACAAGGAATGGCAGCAGGAGGGAAAACAGGCTGTCCCCGGAGACAAATCCTGCATTCTTGTCTTCAGCAGATATAGGCATTGATATTTATTATTCTGTTGGTCCAATTCACCTGCATTTTTAACCTTGCTGTTTACAGATAGTGAATGATGAGGCAAAATTAGAATAGCCAGGTGTCCTACTTTCCAGCCCTCTATTTGTGAGGGGTTGTCAGAGGATAGTTCCCCCCCTTTTTTTGGAAAGAAGTCCTCTATCGGAAGGGCCACCCAGTCCAAGTCCAGTTTTAAGAACCTAAAGAAGGGAGCCCTGAAACTGACCCTCAGCTGGTATCACCTGGGCATCTGTGATGGCCTAGGAATCCGATTCAGAGGCTGAACCTGAGGAATCCCAGCCTGCACAAGAGTCCCTGCCTCGAGGGCCGGCTGAGCTGGGGCAGGGGCTTGAATCTGAAGGGCCCTCACCTGTGCCGGATCCTCAGGAGCAGACACCAGCTGAATCCGCTCTGGCTCCAGAGATGATCGAGGACCCATTGCCTGCAGGTGCTCCTTTCCCAGCCCTGTCAGGGGAAGGTGAAGTTGCCCCTGGGTCCAGTAACCCTCCAGCCTCTCCGGAGCTGTAGAGGCTCAGGGCAGAGAGGCGGCGGGAACTAAGTTCTCACAGGAGGAGTGCTCACCTTAAGGCCAGGAGAGGCGGGTCACCTGTGGGCCGGGACTGCCCTATGCCTCAGAGGAGATAAAGGCCAGTCAGCCCAGTCCCAGGTTGCGGTAGCAACATCGTTGGTAACCTGTCCCTGCCAGCACCCTGTCCTGCTCTTCCAGAGTTCCTGACCACGCCCGACTCCTCGCTTTGGACCTTGCTTCGCCCCTGATGGACAGCCTCCTTACCCTCGACCTAGGACCAGACTTAGACCACGCCGCACGGTAACACCCCCACCCCCTGGGACCAGCACAGCATCAGATTGAGCAGACATATAACTTGCCTGCTGCCAGTCTCTCCCACTAGATGCATTGCATTTTTGTTTCAATTCTAGTCCTCAGGACATGCTAATTTAATGCAAATCGGTATTCTCTTTCGGAATGATGTTTCCCTTCTTCTTCTTCTTCTTCTTCTTCTTCTTCTTCGATCATAAGTGGACACTGAAGGTTCAGAAAAGGGCAACCCAAATGTTCAAGGGATGGTGAAACCCCCCTACGAAGATAAGTCACGGCATTTGAAGCTTCTTAGTTTGGAGCAGGCATGGCCAAACCTGGCCCTCCAGCTGTTTTGGGACTACAATTCCCATCATCCCTGACCACTGGTCCTGTTAGCTAGGGATGTTGGGAGTTGTATTCCCCAAACAGCAGGAGGGCCAACTTTGGCCATGCTGGGTTGGAGAAAAGGCAACGAGGGTGACTGAAATTAAGCACAACATGGAGAAAAGTTTTTCTCCTCTGATAGTCCTAGAACTAATAGATATGCAAGGAAGTACTTCTTCACACATAGTTATTTCATTGATGGCCACCACATTGGGTGGCTTTAGAAGGGGATTAGAAAAATTCATGAAGGACGTGGCTCTCAATGGCTTCTGGAAATCACAAGTAGAGAGAGTGTTGTTGTGTTCAGGTCCTACTTCCATAGGAATCTGATTAGCATGAAGTAGAAACGCCCTTGAAGAAAAAGAAGTACAGTCGTACCTTGGCTGATGAACGCCTTAGCAGTCAAATGTTTTGGTTCACAAACGCCGCAAACTCAGAAGTGAGTGTTCTGGTTTGCGAACATTCTTTTGGAAGCTGAACGTCCGGTGGGGTTTCTGTGGCTCCTGCAGCCAATTGGAAGCCACGCCTTGGAACTTGAATGTTTTGGAAGTCGAACAGACTTCCGGAATGGCTTCCATTCATGTTTCCAAGGTACAACTATATCTAGCCTCGAGTTGTGCACAAACGACCTCCTGGAATTCCTCACCCTTTTTGTGGGCAGAGACATTGCGGGGGGAGCATTTCACCCAATGTCTCTTAGGGAAGGATAAGTTCTCCCGCAATTTTTTTGTTTTGTTTTTATCTCTTCGATTTAATGGGCAAACAAGTGCACTTCTGCGAATCCAGAGAGTCCCATTAGTTGTCAGATCATCTTATAAACTGACAGGCATCTGACTACTGAAGTTCCCATCTCCTCCCCCAATGAAGTCCTTGTCGGGACAGAAGCCAGCTCAGTCAGACGGTCCTATCTCACGACAGGCTGGGGGCACATTGCACTTAACATCTATTCACATTCCGCTTCAGCCAATGATGTTCACAATTCTGCTGCTGTTCCAAAGAGCCTTTCAGCCAGACTGCAACTGACTGTGTGGGTCATGTATCAGCCAGTGGCCCATGGTGAACTCGGCATAGATGAGCTTCTGGCACTCCACAACAGTTGCTGCCAAACGCCAGCGACCAAACAGTGATAAATCCAGAGCATCCCATTGCCAAAATGAAGCCAAAAGGTTTATTAGCAAGCTTTCATTATCCTCATGATGTCAGTTTATCAACACACAGCAGATGCACAAAACTGAAGTGGAGACTTTAGATATGAGCCCCGGGCCTAGACTGGTCACTGTGCCAGGGGTAGCACCCAGATATTTTGGGTTACAGCTACCATCAGCCCCAACCAGCAGGGGCAATGGTTAGAGATTATGGAGCTGATGTCCAGGAGTTCTGGGACATTATCGGGATTTCAAAGGCAGAAGTGACACCTGGGGGAAATTTCTGGAAGGCGATGGGGTTTTGTGTGTGTGTGTGTGTTTCTGTAAAACTCAAAAGCTCATCAACTTTCAGGGTGTCCTGGTTTTTACTTTTTGCAATGTGGCAGAGTTAGGTTGCAGGTTCGATCCTCATAAGAGGCAGCTGCATCGCAGGGGGTTGGACTAGAATTCAGGGGTCAGCAAACTTTTTCAGCAGGGGGTCAGTCCACTGTCCCTCAGACCTTGTGGGAGGCCGGACTATATTTTGGAGAGAGAAAATGAACGAATTCCTATGCCCCACAAATAACCCAGAGATGCATTTTAAATAAAAGGACACATTCTACTCATGTAAAAACATGCTGATTCCTGGACCGTCCGCTGGCAGGATTTAGAAGGCGATTGGGCCAGATCCGGCCCCCGGGCCTTAGTTTGCCTACCCGTGGACTAAATGAGCCTCAGGATCCCTTCCAACTCTATAATTCTATGATTCTATGTTGGATAATCCTGTACCAGGGACTTTGTGTATCCGAGTGCCCTTGTCTGGCACATCAGCTCCAGTTGTGACAGGCCAGCAAAAGGAAGCCTCTAGATTGGCTAGGCATGGCATAAATATTTGGTGCTTGGTCTCCTCCCTTTGTTCAGTTAACGGAGCTGGTGAGTTTCAGGGTTTATCCAGCTTTTAGCTCAAGCCATTCAGTTCCAAAATACTGCACACCCCTGCCACATCTAGAAGCAGATATAACCTCTTATGGCCCTGCCAGGCCCCACGCAGTAGTGAGAGCATTTACAGACACAGAAGCGGAGAGATAGCTGCTACATGAGGCAACCAAATTGGATTATCTCCATATTCCACAGAGCTTTTGCATGTTAATACCACCTACTCACCAGATGTAGCAAAACAAGCCATGTGGCAGTTGGAATATATATATATATATATATATATATATATATATATATATATATGAGAGAGACAAGGAGAGGGAACACAAGCAAATAGAGAATGAATTGGTTCCTCCATCCCTCTCCACACACCCCCACCGAAAATTAAAAATAAAACCAGTATTTTCTTTGAAACCCTTATAAGCAAGGAAGACGTGCTGCTGCTCAACACCTGCAGAATGAGGCCAAGGCAGCTTTTTCCTTTTGAAAAGTGCTGGATATGTCAGTCCTGGACACGGCATCTTCTGGAGGTTTTCCTAACAGCTGTTCCATATAATGTCTGGCATCAGCACACCTGGGAGAGGCTGAGACACTAAAAAGGTGGCAGGCCTATCGATTTGTGGCCACTCACCAGATGGAAACGGAAATGGAAACGGAATATGAAATCCAGCCCTCTGGGGATTTCAAGGAAGTCTTACCCTGTAAGGCCTAGGCTTTGCTAAATGATGCAGCCCTCAAGTTCTTATGTGAAATATTTGTTTTATTTATTTATTTATTTATTTATTCATTCATTCATTCATTCATTCATTCCCCTCCCTCTCCGGCCAGAGCTGGGCTCAGGGTGGCTAACACCAGTAAAATTACAATAAAAACATAATGGGGGCAGGCAATTTAAAATACAGGTTAAAATGCAATTTAAAATGCAGCCTCATAGATCAAATATGTAGCCCATATATCAAAACCATAAGGGAAGGGAAACATACAGGTCAGACTGAGTCCAAACCAAAGGCCAGGCGGAACAGCTCTGTCTTGCAGGCCTTGCGGAAAGATGTCAAGTCCCACAGGGCCCTAGTCTCTTGTGACAGAGCGTTCCACCAAGTCGGGGCCAGTACTGAAATGGCCCTGGCCCTAGTTGAGACCAATCTAACCACCTTGCGACTTGGGACCTCCAAAGTGTTGTCATTTGTGGACCTTAAGGTCCTCCACAGGGCGCACCAGGAGAGGCGGTCCTGTAGATGTGTGGGTCCTAGGCCACGTAGGGCTTTAAAGGTCAAAACCAGCACGTTAAACCTGACCCTGTACTCCACCGGGAGCCAGTGCAGTTGGTAAAGCACTGGATGAATGTGATTCCGCAGCAAGGACCCCGTAAGGAGCCTCGCCGCGGCATTCTGCACCCGCTGGAGTTTCTGGGTCAGCTTCAAGAGCAGCCCTGCGTGGAGCGAGTTACAATAATCAAGCCTGGAGGTGACCGTCGCATGGATCACTGTGGCCAAATCAGGGTGAGAAAAGTAAGGGACCAACTGCTTAATACAGTGGAGATGGAAAAATGCCACCTTTCCTGTGGTTGCAACCTGTATAGGTAAATAGGTAGACATACATCGCATCCGTAGTGTTGTCATCCCAGCAACAGCTGCCATGAAGAAAAACACCTGTTAACTTTACTATGCACCCACTCTTCTGTAAACCCAAAAGCAACAGATGGATTCACCATTAGATTGCATATGTGGTCAATGTGGAGTCCTCTCTACGGGGCAGGTATTATGTGGTGCTGCCTCTGTATGACAAACAGAATTGGGCTGCCTGTGCTGGATTCCTTTGAATTCTCTTGCAGCGCCAAAGGAAAAAGAAAGTCCGTGTTAGCCTCTTTGGGTTGTGACCCTCGACCATAGGCACCTAGGGGTCCAGGTCCCTGCAGCCAAGCCAATAAAATATTTGAGGGGGCTGCCCCTCCCATGTGGATGAGAATCGCTACCCTTCTCTTTTTCTCTCCATGTTTGCCCTTTGTTCCCCAACAAGCCCTGTAAAGGAACTTGTAAAAGGGTTGCAGGATGGCAAGAGAGTTAGGATCGGACAAAACCCTTTGATGTTGTTTGTTGCAGCCCTTGCAACTGGAGCTAGAAGGAGAATGTGCAGGGGAGAAAGTGAAGCGAGCAGACGAAATCCAGGCACCTCAACGTTCCAGACAAGAAGAGGAAGCTGATATTTGTGATCTCTGGCTACTTCTGCAGTGTGTGTGTGTGTGTGTGTGTGTGTGTGTGTGTGTGTGTGTTGCAGTCTGTCTGACACATATACTTCCAACAGCAAGAGAAGTTCTCATTGACAGTCCCAGCTGCAGGCTCCTCTCCATTAAATCCCTCTCAGATTTGCAGCCTCAACCACATGCTGTGTCAGGATGCTGTCAGTGACTCCCGGCTGTTTCCCAGGAAAGTATAACGACAAGGAGAGATTTCTTACCATCCTTTTTTTATTCAGTATTTACAGAGAGAGGCTATAGAACCTCTTGGATAATGGTGTTGTCCCAAGAGAATCTCCACCCTTGTCTCTCCCACTTCCTCATTCGTCATCCTCGTCAACTTATCTACCAGTGCTGCTAAGTGCCCTCTGTCTTTGAGCTCTTTGCTCTCCTACTTTTAAGGCTTGCTGGGTTCTGGGAGATGGAGGGTCTGGAATGCTTTCTAATGACAATGTACCAGCCAGGTGTTGCTCTGGTTCTCTCAGGATTTCCCAAGTTTTCCTCTCATCTGCCTCTGAGCTTCAACCTCCCTCAAACCCCTGTTGTAAATCTATACTGTCTTCCTTTTTCACCTCCCTGGGTCAGGATGGGGAGGTGGTCTGCACTATTCCTCCTCTGCCCAGTCCCTGACACGCTGTAAGAGTAAGGGAAGGAGTGGAGGTGGGATGGGAAGGAAGAGGAGGAGGGAGGGAGGGAAGGAAATTGCCCAGAGCTTTACAATTTCCTTTCCAGTTTCTTTTCAGCCATCCCTTCTTCCTCCCCATCTCCCACCCTCCCTTCCACATCACCATCCTTATCTGCCCCCCCCCAATATTTTCCCCAAGGTGCCGTCGCTGCCCTCAATCCTTTATAAAAATTCAGGCATTTCACAAAATGAAATTAATGAGGGAAACGGACAAAGACCTGGAAAAGCAGGCTGTAGAATGTGTCTTCATATTGTGGTGGGTGATGAGAACTTGTCACTTACAAGATACACAATGACAACCAAGGGCACTAATGCTTTGTGGGAGCTGGGATAGAGAAAACCAAACTTGCTCAAAGCATCCCTTGCCTAAATCCATTCCTAAAGGGAAAGGAATAGCAGCAGCAGCAAATAGCAGGAGGGAAAATAGGACACTGGAAACATGGATGAGGTCCTGCAGTGCAGTAGTCTTCAAGGTTGCAGAAGAAAAAAGTATTTACTGAAGTCAAAAGCAGACCATTAGAACAACATCAACACAGACAGTGGCTGGGGATGTTGAGTACAGCTAAGACATAGTTACTTATGTTTTGCAAACTCAAGAGTTTGACAGTGGGGTTGGCATCTGGTATCTGGGTGATCAATTGCCTTATCTGGCTAACTGACCCATTAACCTGCTCTTTATCAAAGATATTGGCTAGGGAGCAAGGTGGGCTTTGAACTCATACAAATGTTAATGGAGCAGTTTGAAACTATGCAACCATTATTTGGATGATTACAGGCCTACTGCTTTTTACTTGCAAATGCGATATGGTATATTAATAAGCATGGATTGGATGGGGGGAATGCTAGGCTTCAGAGTGATAGTCTTCATTTCATATTATATTCTGCAGAACATTGGGTTCCATGGAAGGCAGACTTGGTTCACTGATTTTGTAGACCAAAGCAAAAGATCTAAAGTGCTCCCTCTCACCTGTTAGACCTCAGCCGGCCCCCTTTCCCCACAGTCATTGCTCTTCCTCTTTTCTTCAGAGCGGGCCACAAACATGTCCTTCTTTCCACTCCCTTACAGCACCTCCACCACCAGTGGCCCCATTCATCTTCAGTATATGGAGATGAATATACAATGAGCCAAGGTCAGCTAACCACAGAAAGGAAGGCTATGGAGAAACAGGTGGATAAAATGGGACAGGATTGGCACCTATAAAAATCTAGGTTGATTCTGCTTTTCTGGTGATGCAACAGAGAGGGGAAGTGTATTGTTCTGTATAATCTCTTCTCCACACTAGTGTCATCCTCTCATTATCCCTGACCTAGCTTAGGGCTCATAAAATCCTACATAGGTGGAAGACACCAGGCTGAGGATATCTGCTCTTGAGAAATAGAGAGGGAAATTATTCACATGCAATCAGTAGGCAGTAACATCACAGAAAAGTAGGCAGTAATATTCATCTGAAACATAAAAGGTAATGTTGCACCATGTGGGAACACACATTGTTCTTCTAGAGGATAAAAGATTTAAGCAGTTTTGCCAGTCTAGCTGTCATCTCCCCCCTACCTTGAAAAACAAAAAAACCTTCAGATTATTGGGGTGGTAGGGTTAAAAGTTAATAAGGATTGGGTTATGAAGGCTAATAAATCTATGCCATTCAGTGGATTTCTGCAGATACCTGCTGAGGACATTTTAATAGGTAAAGGAAAGTGAGGGAAAGTTGGAGTGACTCGTGATCCAGCAATGCAAAAGAATTAGGTTTTAAGTGAGAAAGCATGTTTCCTAGGAAACTGCATGAACTGCTTGGGGAACATCAAACAAGAGCAATTTCCTCACAACAACCCATGACTAAACTGATCTCTCACACCTCTGACAACTTCACCAGTAGGGAAGATATTGGGTGCCTTTTGTATCCTCCCCCCGTTCCTTCCTTTGATTTATCTATTATATGATTCACACCATTGTTACCTGCCCATGCGCAAGGATGGGCATGGCGTCTGGCTGCCATTTTATCTAATTGGGAAG
This sequence comes from Podarcis vaucheri, assembly GCF_965113315.1. NCBI lineage: Eukaryota > Metazoa > Chordata > Lepidosauria > Squamata > Lacertidae > Podarcis > Podarcis vaucheri. Next base: position 12,279,818 of record NC_138750.1, read on the forward strand.
TATTTCTCTCTTCCTCTTCTCGCGCAGAGACTGTTGCTTCCGTAACGGAGCTACAAGGACAATTTACATTGCTTTGCAGTCATCTGCTGTGCTGTTAACTCAGTGGCACTCAGAGCAGGAACATAAAACAACTCTGTGGACAAGCACCTTCCGAGGTTCTCCTTGCACTGCGCTTCTATAGAGCCACTTTTCATCTCAGCAGCATATCTGCCTTGCTACATTACGGTTTCCGCGCCGAAAATAAATGCCTTTCATATCTCAGCATTCCCAAATGCATTTCATACCGAAACATTGGCAATCTTAAACTGATGCTTTTTCATGCCTCTCGGAATATTAAAATGCATGCTAAGTGAAAATGTGCACTTTAAAGCAGGATTTTAAATTACCTCTGCAGAAGGCATAACATCCAGAAAGCAGAGCACAACTATCGGTATCTATCATTCCTTTTAATAGCAAACTCGGGTGGTTGAGTGCAGCCAAAATCAGAGCCGAAATAGGGCCACTGAGAAAGGACAAGGAGGTAACAGCACATTTATGCAAACCTGGGGGTAGATGGATCTGTCAATTTCAGTTCTCTTGGTTACTTATTTTTCCCTGGTCTTAAATTCAGTTCTGCTCGTTTCTGCAGCAATATGTGAATTTTCTTCTTACAACCCTTCATGAAAATTCTTCATCAATTTAGTGTGAATTTTCTGCTAATAAATGTTTTTATGCAGTTTTGATAAATGTACACATTTTTGCAAGTCATTTCCCCTAATATAATGCATTTTCTGTGTTATATTTAGGCACAATCCTACCTAATATATGCATTTTTTGTAAACCTTGGTGAGTTGGAGAACTGCATCACAAAATTCGGATGACTATGTTTCGGTTCTCATATTGTTTCAGCAAGGGTGAATTTGATAAATTCATTTTTTAAATATGAACTGAACAGAAGTTCTCCCCCAACCCCAGATGAACCCTAAAATATGCAGAAATAGAAAAAAGTTACAGGGGGCAACCCGTTCCCTAAAGTAGCCAAATTAGAATCCTCAGTCTCTGAAAACCAAAGAAAGTTGAGTCAACTAGAAAACAACAATGCAAAAAAGGAGGAGGAAGGAAGACTTTGGTGCTCACTCGTGCAAGAATTATTTATTGTGCACAATGCATTTCAGAGTACAAGGACTCCTTCAGGAGCTATAAACACTAACAATGGGCCACATAAATAAAATGAAAAATAACATTACGTTTTTTCTGCAATAAGTATACATCTGTAAGCCCCAAAATTCTTTAAACCACACACCTCAAACTCTGTTGATACGTTTATATCTAAACTCCATAAATCTTAAAATATATATTTTTAAAGAAATTTAGAAATAGAAAAACACAGCATGTATCAATACGGAACTCAAACCTTGGCCATAAATTCCTTAAAACGTCTTGTTTCAATATAAACAGTACACATCCATCTATTTTAAATGCAATCGGAGCTGATTAGCAAAGATCTTGGGACACAAATAATCCAGTAGGAAATTCTCCTGCATTTATTTCAGTGGAGCATAGCTAAGAAATATTCCCTTGTAGTTAATCCAGTATGAAAATTACTTTTTAAAAAATACTAATTATATGTAACAGCTGAGGAATGGGGGATAGCTAAGGCTATCATCCTAAAATCCCACTTACCTGGGCCCCATTGAATTAAACGGGACATACTTCTAAATAAGCTTGGTTAGGATTCCATTGTAGGTCTCTTTTCTTAGATTCAGATCATACTGTTTCTTTATAGTAATAAGACTAGCACTTTACAGATGTTCAGGCTCTCTTCCACATGTTCAATGAATGCTCTTGCAGTGGGCATGTGCATAGTGTAGTATAGGGTTCCCATAGCCTATTGGAAACAGTGTCTGGTTGGAAATCACTGAGATGTCTGTATAAATCTGGATGTATGACAGCCCATGTCAGAAGTCTAGATTTTGGCTCAACAGCTTTGCCCAAGAAAAGCTCAAGAACCTTTGTGTCTGGGTTTTCACTATTTCAAATATGGCAACCCTAGTACTACGTGCTAGTATGCTTATATGAAATGAGTTGCATAGAAAATCTGTGACAAATGCATTCTTCTTATCATGAACTCAGCATCCGTCAGCAAACAGTGGTTATGAAATAAGCCTTGCTGGTGGAAATCCTATTTATTTCTTCAGTCTTTCCAAAACCACTCCTCTTAGCCTTGGGTTAAAAATTAGATGCTTTCCACAGAAATACATTGTACAAGGTGGAAGTGGAATGATGGTGAATGTGAAGTAAAGTTTCATTGATTTTGGGTGCAGTGCTAGGACCAAAGCTTCAGATCAGTTTTGTCTATGGGAGATAGGACTGTAGCACTGGGAAAGAGGCAAAAGAGAGATCCAAGATTCAGGAGTTGGATCGAAGTGCAAACACTACTGGTCTCCACATTTCCCCATCACACCCCATCAGCACCAGTTCTCCTTGCAGCTGCAAACATCTGGCTTTCTGCTCAGCTGGTATGGGCTCAAAGGGAAAGCCAGAATTTGAAAATCAAATCTCGTAACCAGTATGGAATTTGTATCAGACTTGTTATATAAAATACTTTAGCGAAACAAGAACAGAACAACAATAACAGCTATTCCCTTGATATTAAAACCGTGCAGGATTTTGCTTTCTGTTTTGCTTTTATTTTATTCTATTCTTCTTATCTTTGAAAGCCCTTTCACTTAGCCAAAGACATCTTTGGGATTAACGTTTTTCTTTTCTTCAGGGAGAAAAAAAGTTTTAACTATTTTTAGCCAATGTGAAATGAGATGATGAATGCTGCAATTGTCAACTCCACTTTAAGTTGCACATAACACACTGCTCTTCATAAATATTTACGATGGCTAAATAATTATCCTGGACTCTTCAACTTGGCTTTCTTTATTATGACCGTGGGGAGCCAGAAAAACACTTGTTCTGCTTCAAACGTACAGACAGAGTTATTATATTACAAAATATCCTCTTCTGCCTTGTTGTTATTACAGGATTCTGTGCTGTTTTGATTTGATAGAATTAGCTTCTTGAAGGGGAAGACAGAAACTCTCGGGTCTGCTCTCACCAGATCAATACATGGAGCCTGGCAAGTGTTCCAAAACATCTCCATCAAAGCAAACCTGCATTCGTCTTCTTTTCCCAAATCCACCGGTGGCTTAATTTTTGCAACAAAAGCAGATGAGAAAGATAGGCCTATATCCAGTGACCTAAAATATGCAGGATGTCAGCCAAATCCTGAGAAAAGCATGTGGTTTATTCAAAGAAATGATTGAGAGCTGACGAGTTGCAGGTGCACCTATTTATGTACTAGAGGGTGTGGAAAAGTAACAGAAAGCCAACAGCCCTCTTTTTAAAAACAGGGAGCGAAGGAAGGGAAAAACCATAAACAAACCAAAAATTCAGAGAGACTTCTCTCTTTCTCACACAGCCATTTTTCTAAAAAAAACCCACAATCCTTCTAAACTAGTAATGACCATGTTTTTCTAGCCCAACTTTCCTGTACCTGGTGCCCTTCAGCTATTTTGGACTTCAGCTCCCATCAGCCCCTGTCACCACAGCCAATGGGCAAAGGTGATGGGAGTTGTAGTCCAAAACATCTGGGGACACCAGGTTGCAATTGCTGTTAGTGGGCCCTGCTGTAGCTGCCAGTATTGAAGCAAGAGCGTTCAAGCCGTTTCCTAAATGGCAAGGCTGGAGAATCTTGTTTCAGTATCTTTGTTTCACCCACATTCTAGGGATCTGGATTTACACTGAGTATCTCTTTAGGTGTCAGGGACTGGCTGGATGAGGAGGACTGGTGGGAGGCTCCAGCTGGAGAGCCTCCTAGGGAAGACTCAGAAGGCTGAGAGTCAGGGGAGTGGTGGTGGGACAATGAAGGGAAGGACAGAATGGTTAGATGCTGAAAAAGCAACAGGCTTCAGTGAGAGGGAGGAAGAAGAAAACACTGCAGACATAGGACAGGGAGCTGAGGAGGAGGTGGGGACTGAGGCTGCAACAGATTCACAGGAGCCTTCCAGTCTACTGTATTCAGCTCCCTTCCTGTCTTGTCTCCAAAGGCATGGAGACTGTTACAAACAACATGCGCAGAGGGGTGTAGGGGTCCCCTCCTTGAGATTAAGTCTGCTTGGAAAGCAACCTGCCGAGGAGGAGACTTAAGGCAGATTGTCAGTTCTGGGAAATGCTATACCAGGGCTTGTCTTGCTCACAGGTTTCTCTGTTTTATTCCCTGAATAAAAAAATCAATTTCACTGCTTGTCTCTGAGTCTCCGTGCTGACTGGCAGCTGAACCATCCCTGACATTACGGCAGGCATCAGCAATTTTTGGCCCTCGATTTTTGTTGAATGATAAATCCCATCAGCTTTGACCTTGCTGCCTGGAGTTGATGGGAGATGTAGTTCAGGAACATCTGGTGGTCCAAAGGTCCCAGTCCCACCCCGCCATGTGGGAACAAGGCTAAAGGTAAAAGGGGATTTCATGGCATGTTTATCAAGCTGATGAAGGATCTGGAAACCAACCCCTATGAGGAATTGTTGAGGAAGTTGGGCATGTTTAGCCTGGAAAAGAGAAGACTGAGAGGAGATATGATATCCATCATCAAATATCTTAAGAGCTGTCACATAGAAGATGGAGCAAGCTTGTTTTCTCCTGCCCTGGAGGGTAGGACTTGAACCACTGGCTTCAAGTTGCAAGAAAGGAGATTCAGACTAAACCTCAGGAAGAACTTTCTGACAGTAAGAGCTGTTCAACAGTGGAATGGTCTCCGTTGAGAGGCTGTGGGCTCTCCTTTCTAGGAGGTTTTCAAGCAGAGGTTGGATGGCCCTCTGTCATGGATGCTTTAGCTGAGATGCTTGCACTGCAGGGGGTAGAGTGGATGACCCTTGGGTCCCTTCCAACTCAAAGATTCTATGATTCTGCATGACATAAATGCCCCTTCTGGAAATACAGAAGACTATCGTGCATTTCTGTGTTAGCTGCAAACATGTTTTCTCCAGAAGCAAATTACATGGAAATGAGTGCTATATTCAGCTATATTTCCAAAGTGGCTTTTACACTGTGTGAAAGCTCAAATATAAGATAGAAATGAAGAGTTAGGGAAGCATCGGGAAAATAGAATGAACAGAATGCAACCCAAGTGGGAAGGTTCAATACTGACAGGCTGGGATGCTCATCCGACACTTCCATTGTGAAGGCAAGTTTGGCACATAGCTGAATAATGGATGGTGAGCCCCCTCCTTTTATAGACATATTACATCTGTCTCTAACCCAAGAGAGGACCCTCTGAGTCATCAGAGTGTCATTGTCATTTTCGTCACAGAGTACATTTGTTTTGGAATCCTATTGTTAAAAGACATGCTGCATCTTGTAAAAATACCCGTTGTGGAGGCTGAAGTATTCTTAGGTAGTACGGAAAGAAGGAAGGTGGGGGAGAGGCAAACGTAATTTACCTTGTCATTCAAGAATAGAAGAGCGTGACAACAGATATGCCATTTTTGTACGATGCCTTAATGAGCTCAATAGAAAGGGAAGACTTTGTCAGCTTTACGAAACCTTAACACCGGGAAAATAGTTTGTCCCCTGTAATTTAGTCAAAGTTAGTCACGGCAAAATCCCAGTGATCCAACAGAATAAAGCTTCAATCTAACCCACACTCAGCTGGGAATAAGGCCCATTGGATCCAATGAAACTTACTTCTGAGTAGACATGGTTTATTTCATGCCCTCCAACAATAATAATTTATTATTTATATCCGCGTATCTGACTGGGTTGCCCCAGCCACTCTGAGTGGCTTCCAACATATATAAAAACATAATGAAACATTAAACATTTCAAAACTTCCCTATACAGGGCTGCCTTCAGATGACTTGGGGGTTGGATAACTCCATACCCACCAACGTTTCTCCAATGAAAATAGGGGTGTCCTACCACACCCTCCAATATTTTTCTGATGAACATAGGGACATCCTCAAGAAAAGCTGGACAGTCCAGGATCAAATCAGAAACCAGAATGGCTTCTGTAAATCCAGGACTGTCCCTGGAAAATAGGGACACTTGGAGGATCTATTGTTTGGAATTGTATTGTAAGTTAGCCTGGTCATGACTTAGTCCATTGGTTTCCTTGGTCATGACTAATTGAAATCCTGCCATTTTCAATGGGACCTACCCATTACTAAGTTCCACTGGGCTGTGCCATTCACCTGAATATGAATGAGGCTGGATACACATGAAGAACCACCATAATATGCTTCTGTTGGCTGGTAGCTTTTGCACAAGTCTAGGCTAAAAGCCCTACCTCTCATGCAACTCTCAAGCGATCATTTGCTCTGTCTAGTCAACAAATGTGGTTCCTCCCCCATTCCAAAAGAAATAAGCTGATGGGGCACCATTTGTGCAATAGGGAACACAGAAAGCTGCCTTATACTAAGTTTGGCCATTGGCCCACTTCAATCAGTATTGCCTACACTGATTGGCAACAGCTTTCCAGTGTTTCAACAGGGGACATTCCCAGACCTACCCCAAAACTAGGGACCATGTGCATGCAGAGTAGATGCTTTAACACTGCTGTAGCCATTCCTCCCAATTGCAAGGTGGAAACTTGCTAAGAATAAATAAAACTGCAATGTTTACGTGTTCACTGTTTCTTTAGAAAGGAGAGGGTAGGGGACGAACCAGAGAAGTTGGGAAAGAAAAGAATTTTCCTCCCAGCAGAAAAGCAGCTTTGACAGCAGGGACCCTTTCTGAACCAAAGTAAGACATTTTCCAGTCTGGCTAGGTGTTAACTTTCTGTGAAATGGCAATGCTTAAGTGTCATTGACAGCATTACCCACCATGAATTTGTGCAAAAAATTTTTTTTCCTTTTTTTAAAAAAAAAAACCAACATTAATGATTGACACAGAAACTAAATAACCAGTTGAATTAAATGATCCAGATGAGCTATTGTTTTAAATATAGTTCTATGCATCTGGGGTGGGAGTGAATTGTTGTATTTTATATCTGCAGGAAAACATGAAAGGGGGGAATAATCAGCTGACAGGATGTTCAAATCAGTTATTGTATGTCTATCTCAGCCCATTTTTTTAATGGACTTCAGTATTCACTCAAAATTGAAGCCTTGGAACTTGGTGGGCTTTAAATTAAAATGTGTGGTTGTTAATTCCTTCCACTTATTTCTACAGCCAGGCTACATTTCGCCTTTTGTTCCTCTTTCAACTTGTTCTTCAGCCCAGGAAAGCTGGGGAATGCACGTATCACTGTTCCCAAAACATTTCTAGGTCAACTGGAAATTTTGAAAGAGAGATTCTTTTCATTAGATTTCACACTGTATTTTGGAGATCAGAAACATGCAGGCCAGACAGGGTGAGGAGTCAAAACCCCTGCATGCTTAACAGCGCTGAGTTTCCTTTTGAGGTTTCTTTCTTGGTACTCCTGTTATTCTAAGGATGTATACCTTAGGCCTACCACCGTTGCTCATGAAAAGGCATATAAAGCTTATGGAGGTCACTAAGCTTGAATAAAAAAAAGAACCAAGAAAACAAAAAAACAAAAACAAAAAAAGCCACAGAGTTTCTGAATCAATATCTGATGGAAAAGCGAGCTCCAAATTGGCACCAGGCTTAGCCGTCTGGAAAACAGGACATTAGCAGAGAACAAACACCTCTGAGATGATTTGGATCTGAACAATGCCTTTTATAATTCACCACTGTGCATTTAAGAAATGTCACAGAGGAACACAAGAGATGCCTGGCTTTTTTTCTCTCAGTAATATAACAGAGAAAATCCTCTGCACCTACTTCACTGTGTAGGATCAACACAATCCAGTTAAAGCTTCTTAATCTGAAAAGAAAAGGATCAGGAAAGAGTATATTAGGTTTTTTATTTCCTTCCAGAGGAGGACATTTGAATGTGTCTTAGATGCACTGGGAGAAAATAACATATTACAGCATGTTACCTATGCTATGTCTGCTAACCCTGGGCTTAGCAGCCTCAAGCGTTAAGCATCTGTTAACTCAACAAAAGCATGAAATGAAGGTCAACATTGTAACAGATCCCATATCATCCAGCACCCTCTGTCGAGTATGTATATTGATGATCTGCCATATCCAGACATTCAAAAGATCTTTACTTTCATAAACATATAACTGAGAATAATTTAACTACAATCTCATGCTTATTCACTTTGTTCCTTACAGAGAGCACAGGTTTTTCCTTACTAACATTTAGGGATCTTGACCCCAGACAAACCACACCAACACACATTGCCTCAACATGATCCAGAGAAATGACTTTCAGCAGCCATTCTCTATCACACACAGAGAGATAAGAACAGTTAAAGACAACAGTTACTTGAATAACAGTCACAACAGAATGGAATGCCTCTCTCATGTGACTCACAGTCAGCCAACCACATGAGAGCTACTAGCAAAAGTAATAAAAAGAAATTATTACTTAGGGGAATTGAATTGAATTCTAAATTATATTCCGGAAACGTGGGAGATTTCAAGGGGTCAAAAAAAAATATGGATGTACCGTGCTATATTAGAAGCAAAAAAACTTGTTTTGATGAATTGGAAGAGCCGCAAAAAGATTCCATTGAGCACACGGATTGATAATATGGACAAGATTAGCTACATGTGTACGAATTGCATGTCGACGCAAAATAAGAATGGATAAATATGAAGAAATCTGGAACGAATATTTAAGCGATAAGGTGGGAAGTAAGGGGAGGAGAGAGAGAGGTGGGAAAATATGGTTTAAAAAGGTGTAAAAGGTAATGGTAAAGGGACCCCTGACCATTAGGTCCAGTCGTGACCGACTCTGGGGTTGTGGTGCTCATCTCGCTTTACTGGCTGAGGGAGCCGGCATACTGCTTCTGGATCATGTGGCCAGCATGACTAAGCCGTTTCTGGCGAACCAGAGCAGCACACGGAAATGCCGTTTACCTTCTCGCCGGAGCGGTACTTATTTATCTACTTGCACTTTGACGTGCTTTCGAACTACTAGGTTGGCAGGAGCAGGGACCGAGCAATGGGAGCTCACCCCGTCACAGGGATTTGAACCGCCGACCTTCTGATCGGCAAGCCCTAGGCTCTGTGGTTTTAACCCACAGCGCCACCCGCGTCCCAAAAAAAGGTATAGTCATAGGTATATCAGTGTATTCAAATCTGAATTGTCAAATTGTCAAATTGTATTATTGTTATTATGGTTTTTTGTTGTATGTGTCTTTTGCAGTTGTTGTTTGTATAAAAAAAACAACTAAATTAATTTTAACAGAATAATGAGAGAGCTACTGCCAAAGGAAAAACCCCACGCTAAAAATATACAGCAATTCAACGTAAGCAAACATTCCCATTTCAGAAAATTGAACCATTATCCTTAACACCCTCCACCTGCTGCTCCCCCTTGGAGGGTTCAGGACAACTCACACTGTGTGCTCCCCCAGTTGCCTTCATCTCCCCACATCTCCACTCCCCCCCCCATCCGCTGTGATGACGGTGGGAGTGACAGCTGCTCCTTCTGCCCTTGGCTCACCTTGGCAATGGTTGTTTTGCCATTAGTTAGGCAGCGTCCTCTGCCCACCCCAGCTTACCTTTTTCTTTTGTGGCACTGCTAACTAGGCCTTCCAGCTGTCTGCCTTGCTCTAGGAAGGGAAGAGGCAAAATCCTGGCTTAGTAGCAGGAGATTACAAGGCTGGAAATGACAGAGACACAGGAAAAGCTAGGGATTGTACTCAAGGCAAAGCTAGGTTTTTAGAAAAGTAAGGCTTTTCTACAAGAATCTTTCATGGCTGCCTAGGCAGGTCTAACATCTCAAAAGAGAGGGACTGAGGCCTGATTAAAACCCAAGTTAGCACTGCTACAGATTCTGGAATACTGGAACTATTAGAAAAAGATGGAATTCTAAATGTTGCAGCATGGACCAAAATCTTCCAGGTTGAGTTGCACAATGAAGAAAAGGAAACTAATAAGATGAAATCAACAGTAGGCCCATATGTAGCTCTTTATGTAGATCTGTAAAGGTAAAGGTAAAGGGACCCCTGACCAGTCATGGCCGCCTCTGGGGTTGCGGTGCTCATCTCGCTTTATTGGCCAAGGGAGCCAGCGTACAGCTTCCAGGCCATGTGCCCAGCATGACTAAGCCGCTTCTGGCGAACCAGAGCAGTGCATGGAAACACCGTTTACCTTACCGCCGGAGCAGTACCTATTTATCTACTTGCACTTTGACATGCTTTCGAACTGCTAGGTTGGGAGGAGCTGGGACTGAGCAATGGGAGCTCACCCTATTGTGGGGATTCGAACCGCCGACCTTCTGATCGGCAAGTCCTAGGCTCTGTGATTTAACCCACAGCGCCACCCGCATCCCTATGTAGATCTGTACATGGACACATATATTGCCTTTTTTATTGTTTTCCCTTGGAGGAGCTCAGAGTGACTTGCATGGGGCTCCCAGGGGACTCATGTCCAGACACTGACTGGGTCCACACACACTCTTAGTTTCAACACTGCAACAGAATTGGGAACTCCTTTTGGTTTAGGCTAGTGTGAGCTAAGAGTGATGCTGTCAAGTAGCTGATGTGCCCATAGGTTTGGCAGGCCGAGATTAGACAGAAGACACTGCCTTTCTGTCCAGAATTGTCTTAAGACAGGCTTCCTCAACCTCAGCTCTCCAGATGTTTTGAGACTACAACTCCGAGCATCCCTGACCACTGGTCCTGCTAGCTAGGGATCATGGGAGTTGTAGGCAAAAAACATCTGGAGGGTTGAGGTTGAGGAAGCCTGTCTTAAGAGATTTTGCTGCCTGAGGCAGATTAGCAGACCCTCCAAGTGTCCCTGTTTTCCAGGGACAGTCGCAAATTTAAAGAAGCCGTCCCAGTTTCTGATTTGATCCCAGAAGGTGCCTCTTTCCCTTAGAACGTCCATATTTTCATTGCATAAATGTTGGAGGGCATGTAGTTATCTGACCCCCGAGCCATCTGAAGGTAGCTCTGTATACGGAGGTTGGTTGTTTTTTGATGTTTAATGTTTTATTATGTTTTTTTATATGTTGGAAGTCACCCAGAGTGGCTGGGGAAACCCAGCCCGATGGGTGGTGTATAAATAGTAAAATTATTATTATGGAATCGGACGCCCCTATTTTCATCACAGAAATGTTGGCGCGTATGGAGAAGCCGTTGGTGCCTGCCACCCAATGTCAAGATGGCATAAAAGCGGCTCAAGTTATGTCAGCACCTGAGATTCCCTGGGAAAATTCCCTGGGAGTAAAAACACACTGAAAGTACGTTAAAGTGTGTAAGCATTTGCTGCCCTTTCTTTTCTTTTTTGTAAATAATTTTTTATTGGTTTTACAATTTCAAATTCAACAATTAATTTCCATCCAAAAGAAATGAAAATTTAAAAAAAAAATTAAAAAATTGCTGCCCTTTCATGATGTCTGCATCAGCTGCCTGAGGCAGTCGCCTCATTCTACCTAATGGTAGAGCCAGCTCTGTTTCTGGCTGGTGTTTATTTAACTGCTGTCATTGCAACTAAAGGACAGGGCAAATGGAGCTAAAACAACAGGGGGAAATACTGAACTGTTTGGCGGCGGCAGTAGCGGGGGCGCTCTGGAATAATTTTAAATCAACAAAGGGGTGGGGGAGTGCCATTCACTTCCAGGAGCAATTTAGGCTGGGAGATAAGCATATATGCTTCCCACATTATTTATATAAATCTAATTTTCTCCTCAGTAGGTGGTGCAACATCTGATTCATCTAAGTGGGCTCAGCAGAATATTTTAGATGAACTGAAAACAGTTTATTTTGGAAAAATGGATTGTGTAGAAACAACATGCCCCGCTGCATGAGCAACGAGATGGCCCAGTTCCCTTGATCATTGCATGTGAAGCCAAGCTGTGCAAGCAAGGCTGATAGAAGTGTGGAGCACTCTGCCAAAATGTGGTCAATACCCTCAGCTGGGAAAGCACCAGCTACCTGCTAGGAGCTGGTGGGTGGAGAGGGGCTCTCCTCAGCAGGTTTAGCAAAGTCAAAAAATACCCTATTTTTTGCACCATAACACTCACTTTTTTCCTCCTAGAAAGTAAGGGGAAAGGTCTGTGTGTGTTATGGAGTGAATGCCTGCGGGTGGCGGGGGGATCTGCTGCAGTCGTGAGCAGAGGATCCATGGTTCCCCTTCCTTCCCTCCTCCGTGGTTACAAAGCATGGATCCACATGGATGCTCAGGATTTTTGCATTGGGCTACTCCAAACTCACTGTCAGATCACATGTCTGTGGCCACAGCATGAACCACAAAAATCATATATCCACTATTTCGTTTAGATATTTTTTTTTCCTTGTTTTCCTCCTCTAAAAACTACGTGCATGTTATGGTCTGGTGCGTGTTATAGAGCGAAAAATACGGTAATAAAAATAATAAAGCCTCTCCTCCTTACAGAGAGGAGGGGTTGTGAGTGGGAGCCATTTCCCACATTGGCAGGGGGCGTTTTGGCCCCTGCCCAGCTATCCCAGCTGCTGCACCACGACCCTGGGCAGCCAACCAATCAGGTTGAGGCTTGGGGGCGGGGTTTAGCTACCCAAATCCAGCCACAGCAGCACTTCTCCTTCATTCTGCCGCTGGTTTTTGTCATATCACCCACCCACCCTCTCTTTAGTACATTGCTTGGTTCTTGACATTGCTATGGACCTGTAGTTGGTCGCCTTGGTTGGCCAAGGGGCCTGGTAGGAATTTTTATCCAACTGGCAAATTGGCACCAGCCACTCGGTTTTTCGCCTACCTCGTAGCAAATCTTCACAACTTTTAGGTATTGGTGGTTAGGCATTGGAATATGTTTGTCTATTGGAGGGCGGGGTGTGGCCATCGCCTACCCCTCCTCTTTATGGGTATTCCGGTAAAGGAATCTGGTGGTCATGGATCCTGTCCAACGCCTTGGTGGTGGCAAGGGCCATGACACGACCCCCGGTGACATCAGGGGGGGCTTTCAGTTGTATTTGCATCAACAGGCTCCTCCCACTGGTGGTTAACCCTTGTTAGACTCACCCCTCCCTGAGGGGACGGGGTCACACTCTGTTGTTTTATCCAATGCCTAAGCCAATACCTCTCACATGCTGTAATCAATAAAGTTGTGGCCTTTTTAAGCCCATTAACCTAATATACCGTGTCCATGTGTCTTTCTTATTCTCAAGCGGGTGGTGGGTCCTTGAATCACAACCAGTGGTTATGGGGTGCATGCACAAAACTGCTCTACTGTCAGGGGCTGGGCAGAGGAGGAATGGTGGAGACCACCTTCCCAGTCTGACACTTCCAGAGAAGAAGGAGACAGTTCAGAGTTACAACAGGGGTTTGAGGGAGGTTACAGCTCAGAGGAAGATGAGGGGGAAAGCTGGGAAATAATGGGAGGAGAAGGAGGAAGAAGATGCACCGGGGGGGGAGAGACAGCTGATGGACGCACTGTCTTTAGAAAGCATTCCAGACCCCCCTCCCAGAACATTATGATTTGTGCTCTTGGGCACAAAGTAAGGAGAGCAAAGAGCTCAAAGCCAAAAGGCACTTTTCCAGCACCCATAGCGATGACTCATGAGGAAGTGGGAGAGACGGAGGGGGTGGGGTTTCACTCGGAGCAACACCATTACTCCAAGATGCTGCATTTCGAAGCCTCTCTCTGTGAATATTGAATAAAAAGCATTGGTAAGAACTTTCCTTGTCTTATCCATTCCTGGCACTCTAACGTGGAGGGTTGGATCCTCTGATGCCTGACATCTACGCAGGATATAGGAACACAGGAAGCTGCCTTACAACGAGCAATAGCTCTCCACGGTTTCAGAAATGCAATGCTGTGGCCCCTCCATACTGTTTGCTTCTTTGTTTTTGGTGGGTGTATTCAGTGGCATAGCAAGGTCAGGTGGTACCCGGTGCGGAAAATTTATTGTCACACACACACACCCCATTGAAATCTAGTTGGACTCCCAAGAGACTGTGGTCTACTCACAGTATAAAAAGACTGCCTGTGATCAAAGTTGTTGAGCTTATTTTAGGGGAGGGTTGGCCAAAGTTGTTGAGATTTTGGGGGGATTCCAGGGTTTGGGTCCAGAGTTCCCTCTACCCGTCACTTGTTTGCTTGCCTTCCTCCTTCACGTTCTCTCCCTGCATGCCTGCACGCCTCCTCCAGCGAGGCTGTCAAAGTGAAGGGAGAAGGGGGGGACGCCAAAGCTCCCCCCCTTTCACAGAGGGATCAGGGCAGGCAGGAGTCACGGGCAGACAGCATGCCAAATGCCCCCCCTTGGAGATGAACACCCAGGACGGACCGCCCTCCCCTCCCCAGGTGTATTCTGCAACTTGACACGGATACAGCTGTAGTGGGGGCTGTATACAGCAGCCCCCTGTATACAGCGTAGTTGCTCTACGATGCTTCCCAAATGTTATCACCTTGTTGCCACCTGGAGGGACATCCTTGCATTGTCGCTCAGCAACAGTAGGATCAAAACAAAAAAACCACCCTGCCGTATTTATGGTATAGAACAGGCACCCCCAAACTCGGCCCTCCAGCTGTTTTGGGACTACAGCTCCCATCATCCCTAGCTAAAAGGACCAGCGGTCAGGGATGATGGGAGTTGTAGTCGCCAAACAGCTGGAGGGCCGAGTTTGGGGGTGCCTGGAAAGTTGCAGGAGTTCAGCAGGACATTATGGGACATGCACTGATTGGAAATGAAGAAATATATTCAGCCCAAGCCTTTGCTGGAGCAAACAATATTGTAAGTACGGCAACACCATCATGAGCACAAATCATAATGGATGCGCCATTGAAAGGACATTTAGACGGACACTTTCTCAGACCTACCTGAGGATTTTATGATGTAAATCCAAGACCTTCTGAATGCAGAGCATGTGTTCTGCTTCTGAGCCACAGCCCTTTGCAACAGCTATGCCCATGCTTGTCAATCCCCGAAGTAGATCGGTACTCAAGTATCCAAATATTTAAACTTTCCAAGAGCACATTGCCCTGAATCCAGAAGGAGCCTTTATATTCTTAGCAGGCAAAGTTTCTTGACATTAAGAGTTTGACACTGAATTAAAGATCCAAACTGGGAAAAGAGACAGATTTTGCTGCTTCTAATAGATAACTTTTATATTAATAAATGTCAAGTTCTTTCTTAAGTTCAGTAAGTCAATAAGTAAAATAGACTCCCATTCTACAGTTAATAAAAAAGGGAAGGGTGATTACCCAAGGTTTGTTTTGCCCATTTTTCAAAACATATTGGCCTGGTTCAAATACAATGCTAAACCATGATTTAATGTTACATGCATGAACCTCTTTCGCCATTGCTGCAAGAATGAGATCAGAAGCTCTTACTTTGCCTTTGAATTAACTGTCAAAACAAAAAGGCTCCTTTTAATCTTAACTGTGGTCTATTGTAACAAGGCATCTTGCCTAAAACCGTGGTTTGAAGTTGGCTTGCTTTAGTAGTAAGCCATATTTGATTAATCACAGTTTATCCAAGTTTGCACATAAACTGTGGTTAAGTTAAAAACAGAAGCAAAAGCTTCCGGTCTCCTACTCACAGTCACCATGAAGGACGAGAGGCAACAGGCATCTAGAAATTTAGGGCATCCTGAAATTTCACAAATGACAGACTTTGGGCTTTAAATTTTCAGCAGCCTCCCCCCCCCCTCGCACCTTCTGTTGTTTGTCATTGTTTGCGACACCCATTGCTGCCCTCTCAGCTCGACACCCAATGCACTTGTTGCACTTCTCTAAATCCATCTTTGATTTCTCCTCTTTGTCATGACTAGAACACAGAATGACTAGCATATAGGGTCTCCCCTCAAGTGTTTTTGGCATTTGCATTGTGGCTATTCTGTCTGGAAATCTCAGCACAGTTCACAGCATAAACAAACAAACAAACAAAAACAGGATCCTCCTTACAGAGGGTTCTGGTTGCCCACCGGCCCCAGGAATAACTCCGCAGGGTTAAAATTGTTAGGGGTGTAGCTAGCCCTGGCTCCCTCAGCTCGGGGATCGCGCCAGGCTGTTTTGGCCAATCTCATGAACCAGTGTGGTGTAGCAGTTAAGAGCGGTAGTCTCATAATCTGGGGGACTGGGTTCGCGTCTCTGCTCCTCCACATGCAGCTTCTGGGTGACCTTGGGCCAGTCACACTTCTCTGAAGTCTCTCAGCCCCACTCACCTTACAGAGTGTTTGTTGTGGGGGAGGAAGGGAAAGCAGAATGTTAGCCACTTTGAGACTCCTTCAGGTAGTGATAAAGCAAGATATCAAATCCAAACTCTTCTTCTCTTCTTCTTCATGAGGTGGGGTGATCCCTGGGCTCAATATAGGCAGCAGTGTGACACAATTGGGGGCACTTGCTTCGCGCTGCCAGACACCCACCCTCCCTCCCTCTTATGTTAGGCTGTGTCGCGTTGGCCTTGCTTTGGATTGGGTTGCCTGTTTTGGAACAGGGGCTGGGAAGGACTTTTGCCATTTCGCAGATTGGCTTTGGCCACTTGGTTTTCATCTACCCCATCAGCAGTCATCACAACTTGTAATGTTTGGCGGTTAGGCATTGGCTTATTGAAGTGGGAGGAGGAGGTGCGGCCATCACCTGCCCCTCCAGGAATAGGGTATTCCGGTAAAGGAATCTGGGGTTCCTGGATCTTGTCCGAAGTCCGCTTGAGGGGCTAGAGCCATGCCAGGACCACAGGAACCCTGGGGTGAGATTCAGTTGATCTTCATCAATGTTGCTCCCTTGTTTGGTGTTTACCCTTTCAGACTACCAGCCAGAGAGGCGGAGTCAGTTATAGTCTATTGCCAATGGCTAAGCTAATACCGCTCATCCTTTTGTATTTAATAAAGGTGTGGCTAAAATTTGTCCAGTAACTGAAACTAAAATATGTGTCTGTGTGAAGTTATTTCAGGGGGAGGTCTTGGGGCCTCGAAGCGCAAACAAACATAATAAAAACATTTCTACATTAGAAGGGCTCTTAGAACCCAGACCTCCAGGTATAGGATGCTATATAAATTTAACAACAACAACAACGCACTTGAAACACTCTTAAAACATTGGACATAACATAATGATAACATAATGATGGCTGACTGGGAACAGTTATGGACCACAGGTATGAAATTCATGGCATGTAATGCTTTAAGAGAAAACTTAGTGAAAATGATTTATAGGTGGTACATGACACCAGTCAAGCTTGCAAAAATTTACCATTTGCCCGATAATAAATGTTGGAAATGTAACGAGACTGAAGGTACATTCTTTCACCTATGGTGGACATGTCCAAGGATTAATACATTCTGGGAGATGATTTATAATGAAATGAAAAAGGTATTCAAATATACCTTCCTGAAGAAACCAGAGGCCTTTCTCCTGGGCATGGTCGGCCAATTGGTGCCAAAGAAGGATAGAACTTTTTTTTATGTATGCAACAACAGCAGCAAGAATACTCATCGCGAAGTATTGGAAGACACAAGATCTACCCACCTGGGAAGAATGGCAGATGAAGTTGATGGACTATATGGAATTGGCGGAAATGACTGGCAGAATCTGAGACCAGGGCGAAGAGTCGTGGAAGAAGATTGGAAAAAAATTAAAGATTATTTACAGAAATACTGTAAAATCAATGAATGTTAAAAAATGTTGGAATGAAGTTACATGGCTTTAGTAGAAATGTTATAAGGAATTAAGTATAAATAGATTAATAGAGTATGAAAGGAAAAATAAGGTTAGAATGAGTTAAGATAATTATAGGATAGAAAGCAGAGGTAGATGGAAAGGAATTGCTGAAATAATTAACAGAAGTGGAATACAAAAAGGGAGGTGTGAGGAGGTCGTGGAAATAAGTGAATGAAAGATGGGATAATGAAATTGTTTGATTTATTTCACTGTTGTTGTATTGTTTTGTTAGTTTAATGTATTGTATTGTATGTGTTTTTTCTTTTCTTTTAGTGTTTAATTTTTTTGGAAAAGTAATAAATATTATTTTTAAAAAAAATAAAATAAAACACTCTTAAAATGTTTTATTTGCAGCTGTACAGCTGAGTCCACAGTCTGTTTTCCCTATATATGAGGAGCTCCAGACCTTCCTCAGACGTGTCCATGCCCCTCATCATCATGTGGAAACATCTTCTTGTGAACCAACCAGGGTGTGCTCAGATAGAGCCTGCAGCAATTTCTCCAGCAATTATCCAAGCTGCTGCAATCGTAAAAGCATTTCAGTGTTACCTGTGCTTGTGTCCGCAGTAAGAATTCCTATGGAAATTGCATCCAGAAGATGCATTGGTCAAGGGAAGCAAGGGAAATTTACCATGTGAATTAGCGCTATGGTGCCATGGCGTGTGTGTTTTTATAAAAATTGTACTAAGTACATTGCTGGTGCTTACCAAATAATTTTTATAATAATATAATTAACAAAAGGTATATAATTGCAATCAAGCTACCCCCTTGAGCATTTCTTAGCTAATTGCAGCAATTTAGATGATTAACAAATCACAATTAGCAATTGGTTCTAATATAACGCACACAAAGTAGTTATGCCCAACTTTGCAGCACCGTAAACAATGTTGCTTCATTATGGATGCAAATGTAATTGCTAGTGTCCAACGTAAGAAAAGGGAGGGAGTTTATGAAAATTACACTGAACAGCGTTTTTTTTTTTTTGTTTTTTTTGCCAAGGATGTTATCAACAACTCACCAGCAGGTTATTTCAATGAGCTTTCAGAGATGAACTATCATAAACCTATGCCAAAATTATATGTACTATAGCTTCTTAACAGCTGGCATCTGTACTCAAGTATTATCTCTCTGCATTTCCATCCAATCTCCCAATCAAATTGAGATACCTCTTCTGCAAACTGCTTTTCTCCTATAATGGATGGTTCACACAATGAAACTGACATGCCAAAATGATCCCTGATTTAGCTGGTACTGTGTGGAAGAAACTGTGTAATAGCTTCAGCATTATGATCTCGCCATACTCAAAATTCAGCCCATAATAACTGAGACTTGTTCCAGTTCATATGTATGGATACACAACATCATCCCAATATGACTAAGCCATTTCACTTGAAGTATTCCTTCCAGTAACTGAATTTGCATGATCTCTTTTGACATTTTTTGTTGTTTAGTTGTGTCCGACTCTTCATGACTCCATGGACCAGAGCACGCCAGGCACTCCTGTCTTCCACTGCCTCCCGCAGTTTGGTCAAACTCATGCTGGTAGCTTCAAGAACACTGTCCAGCCATCTCATCCTCTGTCGTCCCCTTCTCCTTGTGCCCTCAATTTTTCCCATCATCAGGGTCTTTTCCAGGGAATCTTCTCTTCTCATGAGGTGGCCAAAGTATTGGAGCCTCAGCTTCAGAATCTATCTTTCCAGTGAGCACTCAGGGCTGATTTCCTTCAGAATGGATAAGTTTGATCTTCTTGCAGTCCATGGGACTCTCAAGAGTCTCCCCCAGCACCAGAATTCAAAAGCATCAGTTCTTCGGCGGTCAGCCTTCTTTATGGTCCAGCTCTCACTTCCATGCATCACTACTGGGAAAACCATAGCTTTAACAATACGGACCTTTGTCGGCAAGATGATGTCTCTGCTTTTTAAGATGCTATCTAGGTTTGCATTGCTTTTCTCCCAAGAAGCAGGCATCTTTTAATTGCATGACTGCTGCCACCATCTGCAGTGATCATGGAGCCCAAGAAAGTAAAATCTCTCACTGTCTCCATTTCTTCCCCTTCTATTGGCCAGGAGGTGATGGGCCCAGTGGCCATGATCTTCGTTTTTTTGATGTTGAGCTTCAGACCATATTTTGCACTCTCCTCTTTCACCCTCATTAAAAGGTTCTTTAATTCCTCCTCACTTTCTGCCATTTAATTTGTCTAAATTATATTTTAGTGAAATATTTCATAGGCGGTTGTTGCCACTTGTGTAAGACAGGAAGATGAAGGACCCACGAAGTCCAGCATTGCCTTCCAGCAGTAGATAGCTGGATTCCTCTGGTGAGCTCAGAACAGGAACATGAAGCCAATGACTCTCTCATGTACTTTGCCCCTAGTGCCTGGTATTCAGAGACAGGGATGGAGGAGACATACCATTCAGTTTGCATTTAAAGGAGAACTTGCCTAATTCACACTTCCCAACAGAATATGGGAAACAGAAACATAGCTCCCCTGTGAGGAGATGATTAGCTGCTTGTGCTTAAAATTGTGCCCCCTCAGAGTTTGTGCGGCTCCACAAACCTCTGTGTGTGACAGAGCTCCTCAGACATGTCTGCTCTAGTCACTAGTAGAGTCTGACAGTGGCTGCCTGCGGAAGCGCTTCCAGCAAAGAAGCTCCTTAACGGAAACGCGTCTCCTGGACTCACGACGTGGCAGCTTCCGGCGAAGCATGGGTCTCCCTATGGTTGCTTCTGACACCTCCCCGCTGTTTTCGCTGGACGTGTCTCTCACCCCTCCCTCTCCCCTGCTAGTTCCTGCCTTGGCTGCTGCGTCTCTCTCAGCATTCCTGAGATCCTCCTCCAGAGACCCCTCGCTCCCCCTGCTGGTCCCTGCTTTAGCTGCTGACTCCCTCCCAGCCTCTGGGAGCCCTACCACCTCCCTTTCCTCTGATGTCAGTTCCCTGACATCCACCTCCCCTCCAGGGCCCCCTTCCCCCCCGCCCCTACTCTCTCCTCTGGGCGGTGAGGAGCTAAAACCCCGAAAAGAATCCTCTTCATCTTCAGACGTCTCGAACATTTCCCTCCATCGGTCTTCGTTCCGGCTCGCTGAATCCTCCTCCGCCTCGGAATCAGAGAACCCCTCCAACTCTTCTTCTTCGTCGGTGGTGGCAAAGTATTCCCTCCGGAACCTCGCCACTGGCTGAGGTTTACGAGGGAACCTCTGATGAAAAGTTTCTATCAAAACCTCGTCATCTACATCCTCTGCCATGACCCAGGTGTTTTCCGACTCCGGCTCCCCTTCCCACAGTACCAAATACTCTACTTGATCTCCCTTCCACCTGGAATCGAGAATCTCCGCTACATGGTAGCTGTGTTCCTTTTCCTCCATAGCTGGTCCCCTATTGACCCTCCCTTCTCTGTCCCCTTTATACGGTGACAGCAACGACCTGTGGAACACTGGGTGCAGCTTCATGTGGTTCGGTAACCGGAGTCTGAAAGCCACTGGGTTGACCTGCTGCGTGACTTCAAATGGGCCCAGCCTTTTGGGTCTTAACTTCTTACAACCCCCTTTGAATGGTAACCCTTGGGTAGACAGCCACACCTGGTCCCCCACCCTAATGCTTTCACCTTCCCTTCTGTTTTTGTCTGCCTGCCTCTTATATTCCTCCTTAGCCCTGTTTAAGTTAAGTTGGAGCTGGCGATGGATCGCTTCCATTTCTTCAACGAACTGTTCTGCAGCTGGAACGCTCCAGTTCTCCCCTTCCCCCCCTGGGAAGGCTCGGGGATGGCACCCGTGATTAGCCAAAAAGGGGCTCATCCCCGTGGACACGTTCTCTGCATTGTTGTAGGCAAATTCTGCCAACGCCAGCTTCTCCACCCAATCATTCTCTCTGTCATTCACATAACACCTCAAATATTGCTGGAGGACACCATTAGCTCTTTCCGCCTGCCCGTTGGTTTCTGGATGACGGGCAGTTGAGAAATTAACCTCTACATGCAGTAAGCTCATGAGCTTCCTCCAGAACCTGGAAGTAAATTGTTTCCCTCGGTCAGAAACCACCCTCAAGGGGGCGCCATGCAGCCTAAACACATTTTCTACAAACAATTTAGCGGTTTCTTCTGCTGTGACCGCATGTGAGCAGGCTATAAAGTGGGCCATCTTGGTTAACAGGTCTACCACAACCATGATGGCTGTTTTCCCTCTGGACCTTGGCAGATCAGTCATGAAATCTATTGCCACTGCTTCCCATGGTCTTTCAGGCGTGGGTAGTGGTTCTAATAAACCTGCCGGTGCCCGCCTCTCCCCCTTGGCTCGTTGGCATTGGTCACACCCTCTCACATACTCCCGCACATCTTCCCTGACCTTGGGCCACCAGAATTCCCTGGTAACCAGCCACATGGTTTTGTGTTGCCCAAAATGCCCTGCTGTGGGGCTATCGTGCAGTTGCTTGAGTACCTTTTCCCTCAATTCCCCTTCAGGTATATATAATGCTCCCTTGTAGTACAACACCCCGTTTCTCTCCTCAAAACCCCCGGGTTTGTCTCCCTCCCTCCTGAGACCCCTGAGTTTGTCCTGGGCGTATTCATCCTGCACCGTTCCCTCTACCAGTTCCCTTTGCCCCACCAATGCCGCCCCACACACCCAGCGGTCCTCTGGAATGACATGGGTCTCTTCGGGTGCTCCCTCCCTCTCCAAATATTCAGGTTTGCGTGAGAGAGCGTCCGCCCTAACGTTCTCTGGGCCTGGCACGTAACAAATCTCAAAGTTAAATTTGGAGAACTCCTGGGCCCATCTCAACTGCCGTTGGTTGAGCACTCGCGCAGTTCTCCAATACTCTAGATTCTTATGGTCCGTGCACACTTGCACCTTATGTTGTGCACCAATTAGCAGGTGCCTCCATCTCCGGAAGGCCTCATGAATAGCAAGAAGTTCCCAGTCGTACACCGTGTAGTTCCTCTCGGATTTGTTCAGCTTTCGCGAAAAGAAGGCACACGGTCGCCACTCTGACTCCTCCTTCCCCGGCTGCAGAAGAAGCACCGCCCCTATGGCTCTGTCAGATGCGTCTGTTTCGACCCTCAGCTTTTTTTGTAAATCCACATGCAGAAGTTGTTCTTCAGAGGCGAAGGCCCTTTTCAGTTCCTCAAACGCTCGCTCCGCCTCCGCCGTCCAAACAAACTTCTTTTTACTGCTGAGACAGTCCGTGATGGGTGCCGTCAGGTGGGCGAAGTTTCGGATGAACTTACGATAAAAGTTTCCAAACCCTAGGAACCTCTGCACATCCTTCTTGGTTTTGGGTGTTTTCCATTCCAGCACTGCTTGAACCTTGCCGGGGTCCATGGCCAACCCCTTGTCTGACAGGCGGTACCCCAGGAATTCCACCTCCTTGGTATGAAACTGACACTTCTCCAGTTTCACCCACAGCCTGTTGGCTTGCAGCCTGCTCAACACTTCTCTGACGTCTCTCACATGTTGCTCCTCATTCTCCGAATACACCAACACATCATCTAGGAAGGCCACGCAATTCTTGTAGAGCAAAGGCCCCAGTACGTGGTTCATGAACGATTGAAAACACGCGGAGCCTGTTTGTAATCCAAAAGGCATCACGAGATATTCAAATGCCCCCAAAGGGGTGAACATGGTGGTTTTCCATTCATCCCCTTTCCTTATACGTATCAGGTTGTACGCCCCCCTTAGGTCCAGCTTTGTAAAAATCTTTCCCTTCCGCACCCTGGTCAAAATATCATCAATCCTGGGCATAGGAAAAGCCGCCGGCTCTGTCACTGCATTTAACCGCCTGAAATCACATACAAGTCTCGGCTTGTCCGTGTGCTTTTTATCCACAAAAAACACTGGGCTACCCCCCGCTGCCTTGGACTCTCTGATGAAGCCTCTCTTCAGGTTCTTGTCAATGAACCCTCGCAACTCCTGCATTTCCCTGTCTGACATGGCATACAACTTGCCTACAGGAAGCTGTGCTCCAGGGAGTAAATTGATCTGGCAATCAAAGGGCCTATGCGGGGGTAGTTGGTCAGCTTCCTTCTCGCTGAACACGTCGCTGAGATCTGCATACTGTGGTGGCACCTTCACCTTCTCCATTACTTCAGTCCCTGCTAGGGTGGCTTGGGCCCCTGCTGAACCCTTTTCCCCCCTGCAGTGTTCTAAGCAATGTGCTGAACCGAAGGAAACCACTCTTTGATGCCAGCCCACCAGCGGATCATGTAGGGCTAGCCAGCTCATTCCCAAAATAATGGGAGCGCCTCCCAAGGTGGCCACATTAAACGCTATCAGTTCTGTGTGCCTTGCCACCCTCATTATCATTGGGACGGTCTGCAAGCTGACTCCTCCTCCCAACAGTTCCCTGCCATCGATCGTGGTCACCTGCAGGGGGTTGCTTAAAGGGATCGTCTGTATCTGGTGTTCAGCAGCAAACTCCTTGCTCATAAAATTGCAGGAGCTGCCTGAGTCCAACAGCGCCTTTATTTTTAGGGGGTGTCCATTTTGCAGCTCTAGCGACACTTCAATCACTAGAGCAGGTCGAGGAGCTTCTGGCACGGGCACTTTCACTGCTCTTTGGCCTGGCTGCAGTGCCCCGACTGTGGCAACCAGGCGTTGGCTTTTACCTGCTCCGTTTCTCCCTGCTCTCCCCCCTCAACAGCTCCCACCATCCCTTGCCATTCCTTCCTCTGGGGGCAGACTCTGGCAAAGTGGCCTGGCTGTTGGCAGAGATAGCATTTCCGGGCCCCTTTTCCCTCCTTCTTAGCCCCCTCACTGGGCTTTGAAACTGCGCGCGCGCGGGCTGTTCCGACTTCCATCGGCTCTGCCGGCGGGAAAGCTGGCTCAGGAATGTCTGGAATGCGGAACTCCTTCCAACGTTCCCCTCTCCCTTCCCGCCTCTCCAAGGCTCTTGCCTCCTGGCGCGCTCCAATGGTCAGCGCAGATTTGGTCAGCTGATCCATAGACACCGCCCTGGGGCTCCGGGACAGCTCGTCTTTCACAGCCGAAGAAAGACCTTCTTCAAATAGCATCTGAATGGGTGCCGCCGATAAATCCCACCCCAATCTGTGAATCAGCATGGTAAATTCAGTCCAGTACTCACGGACAGATCGGCTTCCCTGCTTGCAAGCCATTAGCTGTCTGCGCACCACCCCTTCCTCAATATCGCTGGAAAACATGATATCCATTGCACGAAAGAACTTCATAGTGTCCTTTAGGATATCATTGTGCGTTGCCATCAGGGGTCGAACCCAGTCTCGCGCCCCCTTCTCAAGATGCCCAATTACGAAAGCAACTCCCGATTCCTCATCAGGGAACTCATCAAACTGCACGTTAAGGGCATATTGCATCTCTGTCCTAAAGGCATGGTAATCCTTGGGGTCCCCCCCAAACTTCTGCACCAATCCTGGTACCTTTCTGGGGAACTGAGTGGTTCTCCCCTTCTTGTCTGCATCCTGAGCCCTTCTCTCCTCGAGCCTCGCCGTCTGCAGCGCAAGTTGAACCTCCAAAGCTTGATACCTTTCTTCCAAGCTTGGACCAGCTCCAACCCCTGCCTCTCCGGTTCCGGCTGGGTTGCTCATGATGCTTTCTCCTGCACAGGCAGCGTACAGAGACTGTCAGACTGCTGTGAGGAGATGATTAGCTGCTTGTGCTTAAAATTGTGCCCCCTCAGAGTTTGTGCGGCTCCACAAACCTCTGTGTGTGACAGAGCTCCTCAGACATGTCTGCTCTAGTCACTAGTAGAGTCTGACAGTGGCTGCCTGCGGAAGCGCTTCCAGCAAAGAAGCTCCTTAACGGAAACACGTCTCCTGGACTCACGACGTGGCAGCTTCCAGCGAAGCATGGGTCTCCCTATGGTTGCTTCTGACACCTCCCCGCTGTTTTCGCTGGACGTGTCTCTCACCCCTCCCTCTCCCCTGCTAGTTCCTGCCTTGGCTGCTGCGTCTCTCTCAGCATTCCTGAGATCCTCCTCCAGAGACCCCTCGCTCCCCCTGCTGGTCCCTGCTTTAGCTGCTGACTCCCTCCCAGCCTCTGGGAGCCCTACCACCTCCCTTTCCTCTGATGTCAGTTCCCTGACATCCCCTTTGAAATTTCCACATCTCTCAATTTTGCAATGAATTCCTCCAACCAAATGACATGTGCAAAAAATGCAGACGCTAAGGTAAAGTAAAGGGGATTGTTACAATTAAGCCGTATATAAATGCTGTGAAATAGACAAATAATAAAGTGTGCACAAAAATGCATATAGTTAAAATAACGTGCAGAAATGCATTGAATTAGGAGAAATTGTTTTGCAAAAATGTAAATGCTAGGCAAAAATTGCAAGCAAAAATGTGTCTATCAGGAGAAATTTGCACCAGAATGCTGAAGGGTTTTCATGAGAACATTTTGTAAAACTGCAAATGGCCGCAGAAATGTGGATAAATGAATTTAAGGTAGGAAAAAATGAGAAAGTGAGAGGACTGAAATAGACACATCCATCCCTTTTCAGCAATGTAGTGCCTCTGCACTTGGAGGTTATCTTTAGCTATCTAGGGCACTAGCCACTGATAGACAAGTCCTCTGTGAATTAGTCAAATCATTTGAAAAAGCCATTTACAGGTATCCCCCACCCCCAATAATTCATAATAAAAATCAAACTAAACTGTAAAATTACATGTTATTTTTCAAGATGACACAAAACTTACATGAATGCTGAAATCAAAATAGCTTCTTTCTCCATTTTCTAGATGACTACTTTCATGCTTTTCTTTGCACCATCAAATGTCAAATCCTTCTTTAAAAAAAAATATAATATTTTTTCTTGCCCTGTTTTGCTAATGCTCTAAGCACCTGCTTCCTCTGCCTATTGGGTAATCCAGCTCCATTTATAGTGCAAACCTATAATATCAGCTCAGAAGTAAGACCCATTGAGTTCAAAGGAGCTTATTCCTAAGGAAATGGGTATAGGATTGTAGGCTAGTTTTAGTGGTGAGCTAAACATTCAAAACAGACAGGTTCTAGTTCAGGCTATGCACTGCAAGGACCTCAAATAAAACTAAGGTTGGCTGATGGTTGTTTTTGGTTTGATTTAAGTGAAGACCACATTTGTGATTTTTATGTATCTAAAATTGATGTGTGAAATTATTTTTGCCTATAAAATTGTTTTAATATGCTAATCTGTTTTTGATTCTTTATTGTTTTATATATGAAATTGTGCAATTCTTTTATTGCCGGTGTTTTTCATTGTGAAATCTCTTTGAGATATTTGTTGAGAAGTGATTCATAAATGAAATTAAGTATGAAATTAACGTATGTTTGCAATGAACTTACCTGTGATATTCACCCACACTCACAGGAGTCTTGACAGTGGTTACTCAAGAGAGCTGCTTCACAGGAGTTATTTTGTTGAACATTTGGGGTGGGTTCTGGTAAATACTACTGAGCAAGGCTCTCAAATCCATTTGTTGGAAAAAATATTGATCAGACAGTTTCTTGATTTCCTAAAGACAATTATTTGGGGGAGAAAAGAACAGGTGAATGCCACAGCTGTGTAAAATGACAGTCTCAAAACCCAGTGTGTCATGGCGGACTCTAACAATTACAAATGGCATCTCCACAGTTTGATGGATTTTTCGGAGAAAGTTATGAACTCAGGCAAAGTCCTAGGACCATAGTTACCAAGCCTACCTTTAATAAACAGTGAAAAGGAGTTTGCAGGCTACCACATCTGCCAAAACATCTGTTAAAGAATGATGAAAGGCCAATGGGATAATTATCGTTTACTTTAAGATGGGTATAAATTGTCACTGAGTTATGAACATCAACAAGCATTATCCATTAGAGTCTAGACGCTTTTGAACATATGCTTAGCTTTGTGTGTGCTGTGCCAAGACAAACACATCCAAATTCTGCCCTAAGGTCACAAATTAGATTTGCTTATTTGGCATAATTTAGTTAGTTTCCAAGACTTATATTTACAGAGAATGTGGATTCGCACACACACACACTCAAAGTCGATGTCAAATTCCATCCCAAGTGAAATTAGTCTCAGAATATGCAGTTTTCCAGTAAAGGAGGATTGTGTTCCGAAACAGCTGGTGGGCTTATCAAGCTCTGCAATTCTCCATTACATGCTCTGCATGTTTATTCAACCAGGACATGCTTTCATGTTTTCATGCCACACGAGGAATATCTTATGATCTGCAATATATTCATCTTTGCGCTGTTGCTTCCACAGCCTTTTCTGTGAGAGCCCCCAGCTTAAAGACAAAGAAACTACACCTTGGTGGGGTTAAGGTGAAGCAAGCATTCAGGGATGGCCCTACCATTAGGCATTAATTTCTCTTAAGATAAAGAAGAGTTTGGATTTGATATCCCGCTTTAACACTACCCGAAGGAGTCTCAAAGCGGCTAACAATCTCCTTTCCCTTCCTCCCCCACAACAAACACTCTGTGAGGTGAGTGGGGCTGAGAGACTTCAGAGAAGTGTGACTGGCCCAAGGTCACCCAGCAGCTGCATGTGGAGGAGCGAGGAAGCAAACCCAGTTCCCCATATTACAAGCCTACCGCTCTTAACCACTACACCACACTGGCTTGTGCAAGATGCACAAGCTTGTATGTGATTTTTGTCCAATATCCACATTTTTGCACAGCCATTTCCCCTAATATAATGTGTGTGTGTGCGTGTGCATTTTATGCACACTTTACCATCCTATTGGCATTCGTGCACAAATTACTGGTGAACTGCACCACAAAATTCAGAGAAGTGCAAATTTCAAAGGATGGTTGTGTCTGGGTTCGTGCATTCTTTTGGAATGTGCAAATTATGTAGGTTTGCTTCGGAATTGGAACTTAATCTATCTCTGAATCCATTTCTCCATCTCTAATCCAGACTGGAAGCAGACATTCCCCCACCACATTAATACAGATTGCTATTTGTAACACAGGAATTGCTGTTTGTGATCTGTCCATTCCTTCCACTTCTGTCCTTGGTTTAGCATATTTTATTGTTTCACAAACGTAGAAAACCTGTTTTACCCGCAGTTACAGTAGAACAAAATAAATGTTTGGGGGAAGTAAAGCCTCAGTCTCAAATAACAGTCTCTTGAAAGCTATTGTCAATCTCCAGTCTCCATTATCGTAAATATATACATTTCATTTCTATTTTGGAAGAACTGGCTCAATTATTATCTGTTGCTCATTTCACACAGCAACCATCTTTAAAATCCATAAGATTTACATATAATGGAATCTAGAAAACATTGTAGGGGGAAACCAAGCCATCAGCTAAGAGGAACCTATCCCATTGTGGAATTTTCTCTCATAATTATTGAAGAAAAGAGGCATTACTAGGGTTCAGCATCAAATCTTATTTTTTGCAGTGAACACTTAACAAACCATCCTATAACATGACCTTTGCTCAATGTGTAATAAATGTGAGCCACATAACTTTATCTGATTTACAGCACCTTCCTAGGCGTGTCTACTCAGAAGTAAATCCCATTAAGTTCAATGAAACTTACTCTGAGGTAAGCATGTATCGGTTTGTAGCCTTGTAGTTTATTTAGAAGGAAGCCTCACTAACTTCTGAGCAGATTACTCCCAGGTAAAGAGGCACAGGATTTCCCTTGTAATTAGAATACGTTCCTCTAGTTTCAGAGAAACCTATTTCCAGGAAGATCTGCTTTGGATCGCAGATGTAGTTTCTGTTGGATTTCTCCCAAATTACGAAAAGCTACCTGTGTCTTGTCTGAGGAAAGGCATGCATGATCTGATTCAAAACCGGTTACATTTTGTTGCTTGCATCTAATAAATAGGTCTACATCATTAATAAGATACCAGGTTAATTTCTCCCCAAGTGCTAATGTTTCCAGTTTGCCCCCTCCCATCCTGCAAGGTGCCATATTAACCAAAGTGGCAAGAGCAAAAGTTAATTAAAAATAATTACTAATAAAGATTACTTCATTAAACAGTGAGAACATTACTTGCTTCTCCCATTAAAAAAAAGTCTTCCAGAGACTTTTTTTTTTTTTTTTACCTTTGAGGCACCTGGAGTCATTTACAGTTTAACTAGTTCATCAGCACTTTTGCAAAACACTGGTTGGCCATTTCCCTGCAGAGGTGTTTCACGTTACTTTTTTTCTTTGCACAGAATGATATTGCATCAGGAGCCTCAAATAAGTGAAGAAAACAAAACCAACTTCCATAAGTATTTCATGGCTGCTAAACTCAAATCTAGCATCTTAAAAAGTAGAGACATCACCTTGCTAACAAAGGTCCGTATAGTAAAAGCTATGGTTTTCCCAGTAGTGATGTTTGGAAGTGAGAGCTGGACCATAAAGAAGGCTGATCGCCGAAGAATTGATGCTTTTCAATTATGGTGCTGAAGGAGACTCTTGAGAGTCCCATGGACTGCAAGAAGATCAAACCTCTCCATTCTTAAGGAAATCAGCCCTGAATGCTCACTGGAAGGACAGATCCTGAAGCTGAGGCTCCAATACGTTGGCCATCTCCTGAGAAGAGAAGACTCCCTGGAAAAGACCCTGATGTTGGGAAAGATGGAGGGCACAAGGAGAAGGGGACGACAGAGGATGAGATGGTTGGATAGTGTTCTCGAAGCTACCAGCATGACTTTGACCAAACTGTGGGAGGCAGTGGAAGACAGGAGTGCCTGGCATGCTCTGGTCCATGGGATCACGAAGAGTCAGACACGACTAAACGACTAAACAACAACAAACTCAAATCTTGGTCATAAAGAGTGTGTTGTCGAGAAACGATGGGCTGCATGCACACTTCAGCTCTCTTTAGCAGAGGATAATCTGTAGAATAACATAAATTGGTACAATTTTGTAAAAGGTACGGCTTCCCCATTGCAGCATCACTGCCACTGAAGCCCTCCAGTCTGTGAGGTTATTTGTTGCACGATGACACTGAAGTGCATTGGGCGAACCCATCCATGAGCAAAGCTACATTTTTATTCAAGCTCCGCTTAAGAGCAAACAAAGCAGTCAGGGAGCAGAAAGAGGAGCTGAGACTCTATCAAATCTTCTAGCTATTGTCACTTCATCCCCCCTCATGGAAAGCACTGATGAAATAATTGTCTCTGACTACAAGCTACACCTGTCAGCTATAAAGGAGCTCCTTCTATGGAGTGGCAGTTTGTGTCCACTGGGATCAATGGGGCAGAAGGCAGAGAGGAAGTGGAGTCAGAGCCCATCCTCCGCCCTGCTGAGTCCTACACAAGAGCAACACTGAGACCGAGGAGGGGAGGAAGCCAACAGGCAGTGCCAGCCCTCGGACTTCCCTCATGGAAGCAACTTTTCGCCATAACAAAGCCCAATGGTCTTTTTTAAACAAAAACAACCATGATGAGGTAAGGGCCCAATTCTCTTATATTTCCAATATGTGTCCATTGTATCTTGTCATAGCAATCGCCTTGCTGCCATCATAATCTTGAGCCCATTAAATTTCCATTAAATTTGACTTGCCTCTTTTCGTATATTACTTTATGGTGCCATTTGAGATGCATGGCCTTGTTTTTAATGAAGGTTTCTGGCTATAACCTACGAGCAAGTGGCATTTAGAAGATACGGAGACCCAGCACCAGGCACCGCCACCAAATGAAGTTACGCAAGAAACTACAAAGGTGAGGGCCTTTTTCATGGTAGCCTCTCAGCTATGAAATAGCTTTTCCTGATCCTGGGGTTTTCCTTTAGTGGGACACTTAAGTTTCTATTTTGCGGCTTCTACCTCCACACCCCCCACCCTTGAAGGAATACCTCCATCCGTAATGCCCTGCTCATGAGGAAGAGCAACAACCTGAGGGCCTTTTCTGAAGGCAGCCACTTGCCAAAGTGTGTTATGTTTGCACAGAAAAGAGGGTCTTTTCTGTGGTGGCCCCTGAACTTTAAAACACCCTCCCTATACTATCTTTCTGCCACCAAGTTAAGACTGTTTAGTTTGCAAAGGCATTTTAAAGGGGTTACGCTTATCTGTGGCTTGTCTTCTTCTTCTTACCTCTTGTTTTTAGCTTCTGTAGTTTTATGGGCGGTTATGTTTTGCTTTGTGTTATTGTATTGTTTTTATTATTGTACATCACCGTGGGTCGCAGGATGCATCTGGATAAAGCACGTTCCCTCCGCCATTTAAAAAATAATAATGCAGGCCTAATAAGCCTACTTATAAGCTGTGTAATGTGCACGTATTTTTTAAATACCTCTTGCTCGTGGGTTATAGCTAGAAACCTTCATTAAAAACAAGGTCATGCATCTCAAATGGCATCATAAAGTAATATATGAAAAGAGGCAAGTCAAGGTAGCAGGATGCAAATTTAATGAAATTGAGATTATGATGGCAGCAAGGCAATTGCCATGACAAGATACAATGGCCACATATTGGATATATAAGAGAAGTGGGCCCCTATCTCATCATGGTGGTGGTTGTTGTTGTTTAAAAAGGACCATCGGACTTTGTTATGATGAAAAGTTGCTTCCATGAGGGAAGTCCGAGGGCTGGCACTGCCTGTTGGCTTCCTCCTCATCGGTCTCAGTGTTGCTCTTGTGTAGGACTCAGCAGGGCAGAGGATGGGCTCCAGCTCCGCTTCCTCTCTGCCTTCTGCCCCATTGATCCCAGCGGACACCAACTGCCACTCCATAGAAGTGATATGCATGGAGTGTGTGCTTCATTCTCCCTTCCTACCATTTCCCGGCTCCAAACCACATCTCTTTGCTTGCTTGTTTATTAAAATACTTATACAGCGGTACCTCGGGATACAGACGCCGCTAACCCAGAAGTAGTACCTCGGGTTAAGAACTTTACCTCAGGATGAGAACAGAAATCGTGCGACAGCGGAACGGCGGCAGCAGGAGGCGCCATTAGCTAAAGTGGTACCTCAGGTTAAGAACGGTTTCAGGTTAAGAACGGATCTCCAGAATGAATTAAGTTCGTAACCAGAGGTACCACTGTATACTGCAATTTCATATACCCTGCAGTTTCATTAAAAAGGCCAAAGTGGTGTACAATAACACACAATCACACAACCACAATAAAAACCACATAAAACAACTGGTCTCTGGCTAGTTGTAACTAATTGTGTTTTTCTTCTTCGACTATGTAAGTCTGGAAGCATACTAATGGCATGTCTTTCCATTTATTTTAACAGGGCTTAATGTCTTAGCTTTTGAAAGCAAGGAAAATATGGGCTGTTTTATATAGGATAGTTTGTAAATACTGTAAAAGCAAAACTCTACATTGATGTTTTAAATTGACAATCAGCAGTAGGTGACAGTTCTATTGGCTTCTCCTAATTAACCTGCTGATCAATATGGCGTAAGGTCATTATTTTTCTAGGGACAGAGCCATACTCCACAACTAGTATTGATACATGCAAATGTGTGTTTAGAGTGTGATTACAAAAGTTACATCTTCCAGAAAAGACTGGTATTATCAATAAATTGTTTGCAGATACCTGGAGTTTGGGAGGTATTTTGGAGAAAATTTGGAAGGCTTCCGGGAGAGATGGGAAAGTCATGTGATCCAAACTACAGACCACCTCCTTCAGAAAACCTTTTGCTTGGACTCTCAGCTCCTGTCCTCTTTTCCATGCAAAATATACAGCTACATCATAGTTTACAAATTATGTGATGACTCATACGATGAGACACCTCAATGATGTCTTATGCCCGACACAACACTTGCATCATTCCACTGGAAAATGTGATGCAAGGCAGTGAACACTCCTAAACTTCTAGCATGTTTCATCTGTGGAAGTCATTCATCACCTTAGTTATAAATGAAGTTTATACATGCAGATTTTATTTTAGATGCAAAGGAAAATATTAAACAAATATGTGTCTGATATTTGCAGGATCTGAAATGTATCTGGTGTTTGTAGAGAGTCAGTAATTCATAAATTGTGAAAGCACCGTTGTCTTTCATTCAGCTGCAAGTCAATGTCTATCGCAAGCAGACCCTTTATTAAATGTCAGTGTATATAGTGTATATCAAGTATTCTAAATTTTATAAATACATACACAGAGAGAGAAAGAGAGAGAAGCAAGCAACCAATCCATATATAAGAAAGAAAGAGAGAGAGAGAGACTAGAATTTTCCTGCAATAATTTTGTACCAGCTGGCTAGGTGAGATGAGGACAACAGCAAACTAACTAAGATTTTAATATTTCATAGTCCTGTCAACATGGGGATAAGCTCTTCATTGCTTTATTTCTGGAACAAAAAGACACACAAGAGGGGGGGGGAGAGAGATATTTTTCCTGTATCTACTGAATCATGGCAATAGTGTCATCATCAATATCCTTTAAATTAACTCAGTCCATGTCACGTCCCAGAGAAACCCACTGTCACATTCATTTTAGGGTCATTTTCTCTAAGGATCTTTCTCTGGCTGAGCTTGAGAACACTCCACACATGCTAATGTTTCTGCTTCTGTCTGTGCTTGCCATTTAAAAAGCCAGCTTAAGAGTTTGCATCTTAAAATTTATGCTGCTACGTAAAGAGAGCATTGCAAAGCCGCAGAGCTTAAGGAAATCAGAAAACATTTGGATGCAGTGGAAAGCTCTAAAGAAGTCCTAAACCATTATTTATTTCTTTATTTTGTTCCGTTTATGAATTGCTTCCTGTAAAATATCTCAAAAGTGATTTAAAAATGAAAACACATGCAATGAAAGTGACTGCAAAACGTCATATGGGAAACAACTGAACCAATTCCATATATAAAGCAATCTCATATAAAACCGCTTTCAAATCGGAGGCAGATTCAGGCTGGGATTAAAAAAGGAGTTGTAGAAAAGGGAGGTCTTGAGCAGACTCTGAAAAACAACAACAGAGATGACATCTGTCAATATGTAATGAGAGGGAGTTCCAGAAGTAGGCACTGACACACTAAAGTCCCAATTCCTCCTTTGTACAGAAGGGACCTCATGATGAGAGAATAACTGCAGGATGCCTTCTCCTGCAGGGTGCAGTGTTTGGCTGAGTATATCAGGGGTGAGATCATATTTTTAGGTAAATCTTTGAACAGTTCTGGAACCCATGTGGATAAATAGGATGAAATTATTCAAAGGAAGACAGTACTTCTGTAGCTGTAATTATCGTGAACAGGTACCTTCAGCTTGTGAAATTTATGGAGCGTGAGGGAGAAAAATCTGTACTTCTCTCCTTGTGAATGCACAATTTAGAACCCTGGGTTTTAAATCACATGGGGAATCTCCACAAATAAGAATTCACCTTCCCCAATATGTGATGAAGCCAGCCACAGAGACGGCAAGGTCTCAAACAAGGGTAATCACATGGTGGGCAAATGATACTGTGGCCTTGGCATGAGTGGGTGTGCTTGCATGGGGCCAGGGGTATTCTACACAAGAATGTCTCTCTCCATTTGTGGTACCTTGGAGGATTAATAATAATAATAATAATAATAATAATAATAATAATAATTTATTTATACCCCGCTCATCTGGCCGGGCTTCACACAAAATATTAAAATACCGTAATACATCAAATATGAAAGCTTCCCTAAACAGCGCTGCCTTAAGATGTCTTCTAAAAGTCTGGTAGTTGTTGCTCTCTTTGACATCTGGTGGGAGGGCGTTCCACAGGGTGGGTGCCACTACCGAGAAGGCCTCTGTCTGGTTCCCTGTAACTTGGCTTCTCGCAGTGAGGAAACCGCCAAAAGGCCCTCAAAGCTGGACCTCAGTGTCTTGGCAGAATGATGGGGGTGGAGACACTCCTTCAGGTATACTGGACGGAGGCAGTTTAGGGCTTTAAAGGTCAGCACCAACACTTTGAATTGTGCTCGGAAACGTACTGGGAGCCAATGTAGGTCTTTCAAGACCTGTGTTATGTGGTCTCAGCGGCTGCTCCCGGTCACCAGTCTAGCTGCCGCATTCTGGATTAGTTGTAGCTTCCGGGTCACCTTCAAAGGTAGCCCCACGTAGTGCGCATTGCAGTAGTCCAAGCGGGAGATAACCAGAGCATGCACCACTCTGGTGAGGCAGTCTGTGGGGTAGATAGGGTCTCAGCCTGCGTACCAGATAGAGCTGGTAAACAGCTGCCCTAGACACAGAATTGACCTGTGCCTCCATGGACAGCTGTGAGTCCAAAATGACTCCCAGGCTGCGCACCTGGTCCTTCAGGGTCACAGTTACCCCATTCAGGACCAGGGAATCCTCCACACCTGCCTGCCTACTGTCCCCCCAAAACAGTACTTCTGTCTTGTCAGGATTCAACCTCAATCTGTTAGCCGCCATCCATCCTCCAACTGCCTCCAGACACTCACACAGGACCTTCACCGCCTTCACTGGTTCTGATTTGAAAGAGAGGTAGAGCTTAAAAATCCCTGTAGCACTGCCCTTTTTGAGCATCACATTAACATAGAAGAACATAAGCCATGTTCCCTGTGAATAAATCCCATGCTCTGTAAGTCTTTCTGGTGGCAACTTCCTGCCATAGCAGATTTTGTTTGCCAACACAGCCTGCTTCACACATTCTGCTCTCCCAGCATAACTCTTCCAGCCCCCAAATCCTGAGCAGCGTCTGTGTATCTTCCCCTTTCCAGATTCTCTACCCTGTTCCCCACCACAACCCATACGTTCTCCTGCTCCAACTGCTGTTCCCATCTGAGCTTTCTGTTGGCCTTCAAAACATTTCCCCTCCATTTCAAATGAGCAGCTTGACTGAGCCACTGGCTTGTGAAGTTCACCAAAAAGAGAAAAAGCCTCAGTGGACCAAATCCCAACAAAATATGTCATCACACACACACACACACACACACACACACACCACTTATATTCCAAAATGGCATTTATTGTTGGTTTTTTGTTTTGTTTTGTTTTTCCTTATATGTCAAAATGACTTTTTCGGCCATTGCATAAAACATGCTGTGATTACTGTCTCTCTTAAAAGCTTCATCAGTTTATGCTGCCTCCTGCATTTCCAGGATTTTATTTTACAAAAATATTTATCGGCCATTTTTTTCAGCTGTGAGACACTCAGGACAGTGTATAAAATAGATTTTAAAAGAAGCTTAACTAATTAAAGAAGCAAAATTAAGAGCTGAGCAATAAAATCAAAAAGCTATCAACCCCATTTGAAAAACAAAAAACAAAACCCATCAAATTCTGAGCACAACAGAAATGTATTTACTGCCTGCCATTAGCTGAGTAGCTTCGCCTTCCATAGGGAGGTGGTTTGATGGTCAGGGTGCAACCACAAAAAATGCCCTGTTCTGCTTTCCTATTTACATAGCCTCTTTTAGCACACACAAAAACCTCAGAAGAAGATAATAAACTATGGCATTAATTGCATAAATTATCAGAAGAGGTGGTTTTTCAGACAACCTGACCCCTAGCCATTTAGAGCAGGCATGGGGCCTTCCATGGGTTTTTGGATTCAATCTTGCTATAGCCTCAGTTAGCATGGCCAACAGTTAGGGATGGTGGGACTTGGAGTCCAGCTCCATCTGGGGAGACACAGGTTGCCCACCCCTAGTTGAAAGATTTCTAGGAAAGAACCAGCACCTTGAATTGGGCTCAGAAACAAACTGAAAGCCAATACAGCTGGGGCAAAATTGGTGTGATATGCTCAACAAAGGGCACACCAGAAAGCAATTTGGCTGCAGCATTTCGCACCTTCTGAAGATTCCAAACACACTTCAAGGGCAGCCCCAAACAGAGCATGTTGCAGTAGTCTAAATGGGATGTGATTAAGGCATCTGATACTGTGTTCAGAAACCTACGGTATTTTCCAAGAAGAAGCACAAGACACATCAGTCAAAGATGGGCAAAGACATGCCCTGGCCATAGTTGCCACCTGAGTAAAATTCAAGTCATGCAAAACTTGTATTATGTTAGATGGTGTAAAAAAATGACAAAAATGGGGAAAGTTTTTTATTATTATTCCACAAGGTTTATATACTGCTTGATAGTAGTAAAAACTCAAAGCAGTTTCCAAAAGAAATAAAACAAAATCTTATCAGTAAAAACCGTTTTAAATAAGTTAAAAGTAAGAGAAGTGCATATACCCCAGTCCAGTCTCTAAGATGAAGGACCTAATATACAGCAATGACTTGATCTGTATCCATACACTTCTTGGTCCTAACTTTTTGACATTAATACCATGGACAGTTCCCATTTCTTTATTGAAGAAGCCGAGGCTCCTAGTTATTAGACATGCAAGACAATGCAACTCTAAATATTAGCCA
The DNA here is from genome assembly GCF_965113315.1 of Podarcis vaucheri. Lineage (NCBI taxonomy): Eukaryota > Metazoa > Chordata > Lepidosauria > Squamata > Lacertidae > Podarcis > Podarcis vaucheri. The sequence goes on from NC_138750.1 coordinate 12,317,676, forward strand.
GATAAGAAAAAGGGTGATTGGAAATATCATTAATATCAGCACAGTTAGAAAGGACCACAACACTATCAATTCTCTCGAGAATGATAATTCTACATCTGTGTGATGTGAGAATTAAGCTTGCAATCAGAATTCTTGGTAGCATTTTGCAAGCTGAAATGTTTGAGTACATAAGCCTTGCTTAGTTTTCCTAGACTCGGCTGGTTCAACACCCTTAATTGTTGCAGCAGCTTTTGAGCTCAGTAAGAGGATGTTGCTGTAAAATTTCAGATAGAGAAATATGAGACTGGTGAAGGAAGAGGAGCCAAAATATATGTGAAGTTTGAGGAAATTGCCCCTCTGTTTTCCAAAACTGGATCTCTTTTCTGTTTTACCTGCTCCTGGTTTGATCGTGGGAGCAGTTAGGGCTTTTGTAGGGGAAATAACTAGAGATGGAATGGAACAGAACATTTCACCAACAAAAACAAGGACACTTATGTTCTTGTTCTATTTTCATATCCAGGAAACTGTCTGAGCACATTATTACATTTTACTGAAAGCTTTGCTCCATTGTATTAATTTCTTTTACAACAATTGATGACAATGCCTTCTGTTTGAATAGGTAGCTATGGAAGTGTGGAAGAAAAGCAATGCACTGGCATTGTACTTCTGCAAGCATCCATTTAAATGCATGAGCATTAAAGTCCAGAGTGGGGAAGCTTCTTCAACCAGAGGGCCACATTCCTTCATGCACTGCCTTCTGAGGGCCAGATTCTAGTGGTGGATGGGGCCAGAGGCAGAGCAATGGATGCTGCCCTTACATTTGTACCTAAGCTTCTACAAAAGCTCTCCCCTTGCCGTCTTCCATACAGACATGCAAGAGGCATTTTCATAATCCAAGGACACATTGCAACCCAACAGAAGCACTGGAAGATGTTGCAAAGCAGCATCAATGACTGGTGTGACATAGGGAGAGGCCATGGAGGAGGACCATAATTGGCTTCTGGACCTTAGATTCCACACCCCTGGCCAAGATGCTTTGGGACCCCTCTCAGAGATTAACAGTGCAATGCTTAGCACATCTCAGAAGTAAGTCCATTCGGTTCAATGGGATGTAATCTTAGTAAAGTGTTATAAGATTTCAGCTATGCATAACATTGTGCTGTTAACTTCTTGAAATCCGGAGAGGGAGCAGAGTCCCAAAGAATGCTGTTCTTGTACATGTGTGTGTATTTTAACAACAGATATCCAGAAGGCAAAATGATGACAGGGTTTGACCACGTATAAGCAACCCAAAATCAGGACAGTTGGTTTGCATGGAACGTCATGTATTCCTCGGCATGGTTCTGAAAGAAGGATTTGCTTTGGTGCTTGTGTCATCCCTGATTGTACTGGCAGAAAGTCAAGACAAGCAGAGCAGCCTCCTGTCTAATCAAAATGAATATACAATAATAATTGGAAGAGTGCTGGAACAAAATACTGAATAGAACCAGTAAGGCAAAAATATCATGCTGAGCCCAATGTGTACATTGCAAAAACAAAAAAATGAGACTGGAGCGGAGCAGCTTTTGACTGTGTGTGTTGGAGAAGCAAGCTGAAGCAGAGGAGAGAGGAGAATTAGTAACCCACCCTACTTCCCAGATTTCCTTGCTAGCATTTGGGAGTTTGATCCAAGAGACAACTGCATAGGTGCCAAATTTGGGAAGCCCAGGGGGCAAGGATCAGACTACAGCTATGTTTAAGATAGTGAGAAGCAGGCTCCTTTGGGGACAGAACTGTTGTATTTTCATCTGCTGTTTCATTCTGTTTGCAAGTCTCTCTGCGTGTGTGAAAGAGAGAGAAAAGAAGTTATTTTATTTATCATTTGTAATTTACCAGAGCTCCACCTAAAACGGTAGTAAACAAGAGGTTCTCACATCCTTAAGACCCAATATCTGACAGCTTGTGTGGGATTTGTCTGATGGTTTGGGTGTTAAGCTGGACTTGGCATTAACTTCAATTTGCTATCCCCAAATGGAATATGAAAGGGCTGCCTCCCATTTGCGTGTGACTGAAGCAGATCAAGCAAAGAGCCAGAGTGAATGGTGTAGGGGAGAGATGCCAGCAGAACAGATAGGCTAAGAAATGAATCAGAAAAAGCCATTGGGGCAGAATATCTGAGGGGAGAGACTCAGAAAATAAGAAGAGTTGGACAAAGAAGTGAAAGATCTCTGTGGCCACCATTTGCTTTCCTCACCAGCATACAGGGAACCTGGAATTGTGATCCTGGAGCTCAAGGTAATCTAATATTAAAACTAAATACACAAGGAATTGCAACTGTACTGAAAAGATTCCTGGAACCGTTGCATAAATGTTATAGAATGGTAGGCAACCTAGAAGTTCACAGTTGAAAGCTGGGTCTCTTTACCTTCAACCTCAGCTCTGTCTCCCTTCACACATTTGCTCTCATCTCAGTAACTCCCTCCACACAAAATACATGTTTCTTATACTAGTGAAAGCCATTTTGTGGACCTTTGGCTGTGAAAATGACCCGGAGTACCCTTTCACCGCCTCAGATTGATGCTCCAGTTACACTTTTTCCAGTGAGATCTGACCTGACTACATCCGTGTATGCTTTGGTAACATCCAGGTTAGGATCACAGAATTGTAGAGTTGGAAGAGACCAAGAGGATGACCTTGTCCAACCCCCTGCGGTGCAGGAATCACCCAAAGTGGAGCTTGAACTCACAACCCTGGGAATAAGAGTCTCATGCTCTACCAGCTGACTGCTGTAGTCTGTGCATAGCTGGTGCAAAATGCTCTACTTGGAACCTACCATGTGGCACATATGGCACTGCTACCGAATTATCTGTAGTCCTCTTCAGTCAACACACACACACCATTACCATTGTGGAATTGGAGAATGAGATGGGTAGACTTCCTGGCCCCATGCCCTCCATTTCATCATCATCACTGATGCTCCCACTGCCCTCCACATGTTGTGGGGCTGAGCAGGGAGCCTTTTCTGGTCATGATATTTCCCCATGCAACTTAGAACCCCGATTTTCCATGTTTCCAAATTGAGCAGGAGTCCATATAACTAGAGAAAACTCACCACTGCAGAAATTCATGGTGGACTATAGCAGTGATGATGTTGATCAAACAGTGGGACCAATGGGACCATTGACTGTGTCCTCACTTTTCCCAACAGCTGATGCTAATTACATGGCAGGAAGAACACCTGAATGAAATATGAATTCACATCTTGCTTTCAGGCACAGTTCAAGGTATTCATTCACAGAAGAGGGAGGAGCGACTCATGGTATACATACAGCTCTTTGAAGACCTAAATGGCTTGGGCCCTTTAGCTGGCTGTACTGACTTCTTCCATACCAAGCTTCCTGCTCTCTTAGCCTGACACTTTATAGAAATCTGAATTTATTTTCCAGCGTTTCCAGCATACACATGGAATATATATCCAACTTGATTTTTGCAAACTCTACTTCCAATATAATTTCAGGGAGCGAGGAAATAAACACACCTCAAAAAGAGTCTTATAAATGGGAGGTGGGTTTCTATAGCTGGAGAGAGGCTAGTTTAATAATAAAGTAATTAGTTTGTAACCTTTCGATAATTGCTTTGAGTTCCCCATTAAATCTAACTCTGATTGTTTAACAGATGTTCCCTTGCAGCAGATAGTACTAGCTCTTCTACATTCAAATGTTAAATGCTAATTTAAATTTGGCTGTAGCTATTTGCAAAACTGGCTTTAGGAAAGCTATATTTTTCTTTTCTCTCTCTCTCGGCCTTCTCTTTGCTTCACCATTCAATTCTTTTTGGGCTTGTTAATAGACTCAATTCTCTCCAAGATACTGCAACTAATACGGTTAATAAGGTCACAGCTGCTGTTTAGGGTACATGATGATTTGAGGAAGAGAATGCCGGTCTGGAAAGCTTGTATAATAAAGACAAAGGATGTGAGGCTGCCTTATGTTTACATTAGTTTAACTCTGGATCCATCAAAGTTAGTCTTTATCTACATCAGAGAGAGGAGATTATAATTCATGGTGTACATACAGAAAGGGAAATATGTGGACTGGTAGATGATAACAGAATGACATCTAGGTCTCCATTTTTCTTTCACATGATATAGCCTGTAAAATTACTTCATTTTCTGGGGAATACTGGCTGTAGAAAGCATTAGCTGCCTCTTCTCTTTACATTCATATTCAATAACTTCACCACTGCTTGAGAGAGCTTTAATAAACAAAGAGCATATGCCTATAAAACGAGGGGTGGGTGCATCATCTCACATCTGTTCCATTCTGGTTCTTCATGACACTGGACTGAGGTACGTTTCGTCTCATTTCCATGTCAATTTTCAAAAGAAAGCTCATCCCAAAAAAAAATCTGTGCTGAAAAAAATAGGATGGAACAGACTGGGAGTGGAGGGGGATGTGAATACATATGAAGTGGTCAATATGTATTTTTTTTCATTTCAATTTCGGGAAACAATATATAATGAAATAAAAAAAATGTTCAGATATTCATTTAGGAAAACATCAGAAGGTTTTCTATTGGGAATAGTGCTAGAAAGTCTAAAGGAAGAGGACAAGACATTATATTTATACGCAACAGTAGCCGCAAGGCTATTGATTGCGAAAAATTGGAAAAGTGGTATAAAACAAATTATTGGAGTATTACAATATATCCAAAACAATGGGAGAAATTGGGAGGATCTCAAAAGAGAAGATAGACAAGGACTGGAAGGTGTTTAAATGATATTTGCAAAATCATATTGAAAACTCAGAACTCCTATTAGAAGAAATAAGTTCCGTTATAAATACTGAAATACTAAATAAGATGGATAACAATGTGTAACAGAAAAAGAAGCAGAAAGTTGGTTTTAAAGTGTGTGAAAGAAAGTAATAGAAGTGGAAAGAAATTGCAACTGAGTAGACTGGAAGTCTAACACAAGGGTGGGGTGAGGGGTGAGGGGTGGTGGTGGGAAAAGGAAGTATCTGTGGGTATGTATAAACGTGGGTATGTGTGGGTATAAGTGTGGGTATGTATAAATATTTTTAAGGATTGTATGAGTTTGTAGGGCAGCAGTTGAAGAAGGAGCAAAAAGGGTTTTCTTGTGTGTGTGTGTTTCTTTGTGGCTGATTAACTGTTTTCCCTGTGTAAAGGTCAGAGGGGGCAGGATTTCTGTTGAGGCAGGGGATTAGCTGTGGGAGGAGCTTATCAGCGTTTGTAGGGCAGCGGCGCGCGCCTAGCGGCGCGCGCAGTTATACCCATCTTTTAGATTCAGGGGAGCTAGTCTCAAACGTTTGTTGGGGGAGACCTAGGTTTTTTTCTGTGGGGGAAGTTATTTGTCCTGTCTTCAAGCTTTTTATGATGGAGGACCTCTGTAGCCACCCCCAACAACACGATCTCATGATGGAAAGGGAGGGAACAGCTGCAGTCGCCTGCGATTCCTGCGCAATGTTTGCCATCTTGCCAAAGGTTGCAGGCAGCTTTACCTGCAGCAATTGCATGTTGATTGCCCTTTTAAAAGACAAAGTCCAGCAACTGGAGGAACGTGTAGCTACGCTCCAAAGAATTAGAGAGCTGGAGCTCTTCTTGGAAGCAACAGAGCACACCTCCCCTGAGAAGGAGGCTTGTTCACCAACACAGGAGCCAGATATATGGAGAAACGTGACTCAAAGAAGTAGGAGGCCCAGGGTCCACTCTGATTGTTTAGAAATACACAATCGCTTTGAGGTCCTCTCCCCTAGCATGGAAGACGAAGAGCAGACTCCATTTGAGGATCTCTCCCTCATTACAGTCGATCAGGTATATGAAGACGAGCAGCAAAGTCAGTCCTCAGGGAATGTGCAGGTGACCTTGGAACGGACAGCTCACGGAAGAACCCCGACCAAACCCAAGAGGAGGCGTGTAGTGGTGATAGGGGATTCCCTACTGAGGGGAACAGAAGCAGTGATCTGTGGGCCTGACAAGATGTCTCGGGAAGTGTGCTGTCTCCACAGGGCTAAGATCCAAGATGTAACTGAACGACTGCAAGGAATCATAAAACCCACTGACGAATACCCCTTCCTCTTGGTTCATGTGGGAACCAATGACACTGCAAGCAATAGCCTCCAGAAGATCAAAAGAGACTACGGGCTCTCGGCAGGAAATTGAAGCAACTAAATGCACAAATTGTCATCTCGTCTGTCCTCCCAGTTGAACGACGTGGCCCAGGGAGAGAGGGGAAAATAGTGGAAGTGAACAGCTGGCTTCGCAAATGGTGTAAACCAGAACGGTTTGGATTCTTAGATCACGGACTGCAGTTTCTTGAAGATGGACTACTGGCAAGTGATGGGCTGCACCTCACAACGGTTGGGAGAAATGTTTTTGCCAAAAATCTCAGAAACCTCATCAGGAGGGCTTTAAACTGACTAATGTGGGGGAGGGAGACAGTGCTCCTGAAGGTAGGAGTCTATCAATTAATGAAGATGATCATCCAAATGTCATAGACCAAATGGAGCAAACAGCACGCGGACCTAGTGGTGGGAGGAAAAAATCCTTAAATAAGAGACACGGGGGAATGATTAATGGACTTCAATGTCTGTATACTAATGCGCAAAGCATGGGAAATAAACAAGATGAGCTTGAGCTCTTGGTACAGCAAACTAAATATGACATAATAGGCATCACTGAAACCTGGTGGGATAAGTCCCACGATTGGAATGTAATAATGGGGGGATACAATCTATTTCAGAGAAACAGACCAGACAAGAAAGGAGGAGGAGTGGCGTTATATGTCAGGGATGTGTATACCTGTGAAGAGATCCAAGATTTAGAACCTCAAAGCCAAAGTGAGAGCATTTGGGTCAAAATTAAGGGAGAGAAGAATAACAGAGACCTCATTGTGGGAGTTTACTATAGATCCCCAAGCCAAACGGAGGACATAGATGATGCCTTCCTGGAACAGATGGCCAAGCATGCAAAAGGAAGGGAGATAGTAGTAATGGGGGACTTCAATTACCCGGATATTTGTTGGACGTCAAACTCAGCCAAGAGCATAAGGTCAAACAGATTCCTCACTGGCCTTGCAGACAACTTCATTGTCCAGAAAGTGGGAGAAGCAACAAGAGGAACAGCCATTTTAGATCTGGTCCTAACCAATGTTGATGACCTGGTTAGTGGGGTAGATGTGGAAGGATCATTAGGCGCGAGTGATCATGCTCTTCTGAAGTTTACTATACAGCGGAAAGGAGCAGCCAAGCATACTAGGACTCAATTTCTTGACTTTAAGAAAGCCGACTTCATAAAACTTAGGGAAGTGCTGGGTGAGATCCCATGGACAGCAATACTAAAAGGAAAGGGAGTTCATGATGGCTGGGAGTTTGTTAAGAGGGAGATAGTAAAAGCACAATGACAGGCAATACCAATGAGACGGAAACATGGAAGGTGCCTAAAGAAGCCAGGGTGGCTATCTAAAGAACTTTTAACTGAATTAAGATTAAAAAAGGATGTGTACAAAAAATGGAAAAGGGGGGAAACCACCAAAGAGGAATTCAAACAAATAGCCAGCACGTGTAGACACAAAGTCAGAAAAGCTAAAGCACAGAATGAACTCAGGCTTGCTAGAGAGGTTAAAAGCAACAAAAAAGGCTTTTATGGGTATGTTCGTAGCAAAAGGAAGAACAAAGAAACAGTGGGGTCACTCAGAGGAGAAGATGGTGAAATGCAAACAGGGGACACAGAAAGGGCTGAACTCCTCAATGCCTTCTTTGCCTCAGTCTTCTCCGATAAAGAAAACAATGCCCGACCTGAAGAATTTGGAGCAAATGATTCAGCAAAGGAAACACAGCCCAGAATAACTAAGGAGATAGTACAAGAATATTTGGCTAGTTTAGATGTATTCAAGTCTCCAGGGCCAGATGAACTGCATCCAAGAGTATTAAAAGAACTGGCAGATGTGATCTCAGAACCACTGGCAGTCATCTTTGAGAATTCCTGGAGAACAGGCGAAGTCCCGGCAGACTGGAGGAGGGCAAATGTTGTCCCTATTTTCAAAAAGGGGAAAAGAGAGGACCCAAATAATTACCGCCCAGTCAGTCTGACATCAATACCAGGGAAGATTCTGGAACAGATCATTAAGCAAACAGTCTCTGAGCACCTAGAAAGGAATGCTGTGATCACCAATAGTCAGCATGGATTTCTGAAAAATAAGTCATGTCAGACTAACCTGATCTCGTTTTTTGACAGAATTACAAGCCTGGTAGATGAAGGGAACGCAGTGGATGTAGCCTACCTTGATTTCAGCAAGGCATTTGACAAGGTGCCCCATGATATTCTTGTAAAGAAGCTGGTAAAATGCGGTCTTGACTATGCTACCACTCAGTGGATTTGTAACTGGCTGACTGACCGAACCCAAAGGGTGCTCATCAATGGTTCCTCTTCATCCTGGAGAAGAGTGACTAGTGGGGTGCCACAGGGTTCTGTCTTGGGCCCAGTCTTATTCAACATCTTTATCAACGACTTGGATGATGGACTCAAGGGCATCCTGATCAAATTTGCAGATGACACCAAACTGGGAGGGGTGGCTAACACCCCAGAGGACAGGATCACACTTCAAAACAACCTTGACAGATTAGAAAACTGGGCCAAAACAAACAAGATGAATTTTAACAGGGAGAAATGTAAAGTATTGCACTTGGGCAAAAAAAATGAGAGGCACAAATACAAGATGGGTGACACCTGGCTTGAGAGCAGTACATGTGAAAAGGATCTAGGAGTTTTGGTTGACCACAAACTTGACATGAGCCAACAGTGTGACGCGGCAGCTAAAAAAGCCAATGCAATTCTGGGCTGCATCAATAGGAGTATAGCATCTAGATCAAGGGAAGTAATAGTGCCACTGTATTCTGCTCTGGTCAGACCTCACCTGGAGTACTGTGTCCAGTTCTGGGCACCACAGTTCAAGAAGGACACTGACAAACTGGAACGTGTCCAGAGGAGGGCAACCAAAATGGTCAAAGGCCTGGAAACGATGCCTTATGAGGAATGGCTAAGGGAGCTGGGCATGTTTAGCCTGGAGAAGAGGAGGTTAAGGGGTGATATGATAGCCATGTTCAAATATATAAAAGGATGTCACATAGAGGAGGGAGAAAGGTTGCTTTCTGCTGCTCCAGAGAAGCGGACACGGAGCAATGGAGCCAAACTACAAGAAAGAAGATTCCACCTAAACATTAGGAAGAACTTCCTGACAGTATGAGCTGTTCGACAATGGAATTTGCTGCCAAGGAGTGTGGTGGAGTCTCCTCCTTTGGAGGTCTTTAAGCAGAGGCTTGACGACCATATGTCAGGAGTGCTCTGATGGTGTTTCCTGCTTGGCAGGGGGTTGGACTCGATGGCCCTTGTGGTCTCTTCCAACTCTATGATTCTATGATTCTATGAAATGTATGTTTGTATATTCGTAATATGTATGTATTAATGTTGTATTATTTTAATAAAATAAATATTAATTTAAAAAACTTTTTTTTAAAAAAAGAATTGGTCCAAGGACTGCCTCTCTCTATTTTTTAAAAGAATTGTAATTGCAGCCACCTACATGAGTGGCTAACAAATGCGTGGGCCTCTGCTGCTATGCATATACAAAACAATGGAGCAGTGCTCTCTGGGAGCAGCAGGAGAGGACTCCATGGGGAGCAGCCATCTTGGCTGTGAGTCCTGCAATACTTGCTGCCTGTCTTGTAGGCCTTCTTCCACCTTGACTGGGAGGGCAAGGCCCGGACTGACTCCAGCTGCAAAAGCTGAGGCTGCTGAAGAGGCCAGCTACCATCTTCATAGAATCATAGAGTTGGAAGAGACCACAAGGGCCATCGAGTCCAACCCCCTGCCAAGCATCTTGGCTGTCTCTTAGTGCAGATCCAGTTCACTGAGCCTGATCTTCCACAGGTGCCTCCCACTCCGTGAACCACCATTGACAGAAATGGCAGCAACAGCAGTTGCTTATTATAATACTTCATTCAATTGGTAATTATGCTTTTTAAAAATGTGCATTTTCTATTTGACCTTTTTTTGGTAATGTTTTATTTTGAAATGTTTAAGATTAAAAAATGTGTTAACTTTGCTGTGTTAAATGCAGTTGACCTCTTTTGTACTGTTTTATTTTAAACATTTAAGATAATATTTTAGCTTCCAGTTAAATACATTGCTTTGAATATATACTTCATATTTTCTTCTGGGTTGTTTCATTTGATGTTTTAATGTGTTGTAAACCACGTTGAGATTTTTTCCCCTTTACAATGAAAAGCTGTATAGAAATGAAATGTATAATAATGATGGTGGTGCCTTTATCTGCACAAATATCATGAAATCCTGTTTCTTCACAGCAGCATTGCTGAGTTGTTTTGAATATGGGTGGTTGCAGAAACCCAGCATGGAATTATAATTCCCTCCTCCTAAAAAGACACAGAGAGGTAGCCCTCAGTAATTTATTTTCCAAGCCTCTGAGTTTCTGGAGGCGGTTGGAGGATGGATGGCAGCTAACAGATTGAGTTTGAATCCTGACAAGACAGAAGTACTGTTTTGGGGGGGACAGGAGGCGGGTGGGTGGGTGTGGAGGACTCCCTGGTCCTGAATGGGGTAACTGTGCCCCTGAAGGACCAGGTGCGCAGCCTGGGAGTCATTCTGGACTCACAGCTGTCCATGGAGGCGCAGGTCAATTCTGTGTCCAGGGCAGCTGTCTACCAGCTCCATCTGGTACGCAGGCTGAGACCCTACCTGCCCACAGACTGTCTCACCAGAGTGGTGCATGCTCTGGTCATCTCTCGCTTGAACTACTGCAAGGCACTCTACGTGGGGCTACCTTTGAAGGTGACCCGGAAACTACAACTAATCCAGAATGCCGCAGCTAGAGTGGTGACTGGGAGCAACCGCCGAGACCATATAACACTGGTCTTGAAAGACCCACACTGGCTCCCAGTACGTTTCCGAGCACAATTCAAAGTGTTGGTGCTGACCTTTAAAGCCCTAAATGGCCTCGGTCCGGTATACCTGAAGGAGCGTCTCCACCCCCATCGTTCTGCCCAGACGCTGAGGTCCAGCGCCGAGGGCCTTCTGGCGGTTCCCCCACTGCGAGAAGCCAAGTTACAGGGAACCAGGCAGAGGGCCTTCTCAGTAATGGCACCAGCCCTGTGGAATGCCCTCCCACCAGATGTCAAAGAGCAAAATAACTACCAAACGTTTAGAAGACATCTGAAGGCAGCCCTGTTTAGGGAAGCTTTTAATGTTTAATAGGTTATTGTATTTCAGTGTTTTGTTGGAAGCTGCCCAGAGTGGCTGGGGAAACCCAGCCAGATGGGCGGGGTATAAATAATATATTATTATTATTATTATTACTGCAGCTTGGCTCCTGGAACAATCAAAAGCATGCCTCAGACTTTGAGTTCAGAGGAATATATGCTGGAACTGAGAAAGGTAGGTGAAAGAAGGGGGCAACCACAGCAAATATTATTCATTTATTTCTAAAAATATTTATATGCTGCTAGCTCACATAGGAAGCATCTAAGCAATATACAGCATTTAAAAAGAAACACAACCCCCACAATAAGCATAAGAAAAATACAAAAGCAACAACAGGCCAATCATGGAAAAATTATCCAAATGAAAAGGCCTGTCAACACATGAAAGTCTTCAAAAAAACCATGGTGATCCTATTTTTAACTGAATTTCATTTAGGCTTTTGTTTTTATCCAACTCAAAATCAAAACAGATGGGGTTTTGAACCAACACTGACCATATTAAAGCAAAAGGGATTGAATCTATCAAATCCCCAGCGAGCCCAAATCAGCCAGTTGCAAGTAGCAACTGAAGTATACTCATACTCATACATCAGTTGTTAAATTCTACCGCAGTGCTCCAAATATATTGTGAAATATGCTTGGTTTCCTAGTGTGAGCATGATGAAAATGGCAATCCTCTGAGGAGAGTGTATCGTTTTATGTTTGTCATAATTCATCTTCTGGCCCAGGCAAGACAAGGCTCTGCAAGTACACATTCAAACCTGCCACACATCGAAATTGAGGAAAGTGTATGGCTTGAGTCAAAACCTCAGTGACAGTCTGTCCAATTAGCATTATCAGGCAGAATGTTAGCAATTAAGAAGATCTACAATTGGCTAATAGGAGGTAGTGATTTATGCTCTGTAAGCTAAAATTGTTCCATTGCTATGGAAATTTCCTCTTTATTCATTCCCTCACACAATGAAAAATGAAACAATATATAAGAAAATTAAACCGAGGAGCTCCAATTAGTTCTGAATGCCATATATAAAAAGCTTACAAGACAAAAAGAGTCCCATTTTCCTCCATCACCCCTTTCTTCCTATGGAGTTTACACATTTACTCTCATGCTAAGCTCAGTGGATATATTAACAATTTCCAGAATATTCACACAATTTAAGAAGCCGTCATCTCGTTTCAGTGGCTGTGTTCCATGTTCATTGTATTTATGAACACATTTGGACCCTATCCTATCTACATTTAGGCAGCAGCCCCCTACCCACTTTCCTGGGAGTAAGCCCTGTTGCATTCAGTGGATCTCACTTTTGAATAGACATGTCTAGAGTTCCAGTGGTTGCGTGGCAAGGTCCCAAACCCTCCCAGTAAGTGGAATAAAGACACATGAAACAGTATTTTAGGCTAATGGGTGACAAAGGCCACAACTTTATTGGTTAAAGAATGTGAGTGGTATTGGCTTAGGCATTGGAAACCACACGACTATACCTGACTCTTGCGTATCTGCAAGAAGTCTTGGAAGGGTTAACCACAAACAAGGGGAGCCCTGCTGATGCACATCAACTAGGAACTCCCCCAGGGTCACCACTAGAGGTCTTGCCATGGCCCTAGCCCCCTGTCTGGGGCTTCGGACAGAGACCACGCCCCTCAGATTCCTTTAATGGAATACCCTTGAATTCGGAAGGGTAGGCGATGGCCTCCCCTCCCCTTCAACCGAATACTCCAATGCCTAACCGCCAAACCTTACAAAGTTGTGACAATTTGCTACGAGGTAGGCGAAAAACCAAATGGCCGGTGCCAATTTGCCAAGTGGAAAAAAAATCCTACCAGGCCCCTTCAACAGGCGACCAACCGAGGTCCATAGCAAGGTCAAGAGATAAAGAGCCTAAACTAAGGGAGGGAGGGCAGGAGAACTGACTGAGCAGGGAGAAAAGGGGGCAAGTCCTCAGCCACGGGCAGTTTAAATAGCCTGTGCCACGCCCCCGAACTGTCCGGATTGGACGGCCTAGGGATGATGTGGCTGAGGACCCTCCAATGGCACAGGGGCTATCCCATTCCTTGCGCGTGGGGAGGGCTTGCTCCCAGCCCGCAACTTCATTTCCCTGGGAACGGGAAATGGCTTATTTAGTCTTCCTTGCTTTCTATGGAAGTAGTCTGATCTTTGTTCTTACTGTGACTTCTTCATTCATCTGGATAGAGGCTCATTGCGGACTGTCTCCCCCTTCCTTGGGACTCTAAACCTTTTCTTCTTCGAATTTAAAACGATGTAAGCCCAAATGGATCATTGGGGGCACATTATATACTTGTGCTACACAGTTTTGCCTTGCTTTTCTAATTCCAAGTACTGGCCTTGACCTAGAAAACTTTTAATGTCTGGGATCCAAACTGCACAGCTTTCATTCCATTGTCCCATCACAATTTCCGACCTAAACCAATGAGGACACTCGGTAATATACCATCTCAGCACATTGCATGAAGGTACAGAGAGGAGTCGCTGCTCTAACTTAAAATCACAACATCTTGGCACCCCCATTCCAACTTGCTCTGCTACAGCTCCTCACTCCAAGCATTTCTTTCAAAGTAGCCTGAAAATGGAAGACCTGGGAAGGTCTGCCGCCACCAGTCTGCTTGAGTGAGGAACTGTCTAGGCAGATTGAGCAAAGCCCCACTTTAAAAATCATTTTCAGAAGCACCCATTTCTTATGTTTATCAACTTCCCGCCCCATTTTCCATGGAGTTGTTGTTTCTCTCCTTCTGCTGCACCCCATCTTCTACCTATTAAATCATAATCACCAATGCTTTTTTTTTCCTAGGGGGACGCACAGCTACACATACCCCTAAACATTTTGGGAATCTAATGGGGGAAGAAGAAGAAATTAAAAATTTTAGTTTCTTTATCACAATGAATCATCAGTTCCGTTGAATAGCACAGTGAATCATCAATTCCGTTGCTACCCCCGATGGTGGCCTCATTTCCTGTCACAGTGTTTCCTGAGTTTCAGATGGAAGTGAGCGTTTAATGTGTGAAGTAGGAGTTGGGATCATAGTGATTGGTCAGTTTAGTTGTTACCACCTCCTATGGCAGCTTCATTTCCTTTCCCGTTGTTTCCTGAGTCTCAAATGGAAGCGAGCATTTAATGTGTGAAGCAGTATATTCATTTCCCCCGATTTGAACTATAAAATGGTGATTTTCTTGAGTCAAAATGAGAGTACCCCTAAACATTTTTAAAGAAAAAAAGCACTGATAACCACAATATTATAATCTAATTACTTCTGTTGCTCATAGCTCAAATCCTGCTCACAAGTTCATCATATTATAATATTTCTTTAAATAGTCTGAAAAAGGCATCCATTCTTCCATAAAAGCACTCATCATTAGATTCTGTTAATTTTGCTGTTAATTTTGCCAGTTCTGCATAGTCCATTATCTCACTTATCCATTCTTCTTTGTGGATGGAACTACTTCTTCCTTCCATTTCTGTGCATATAGAATCCTAGCTGCTGCTGTTACATACATAAATAACTTTAACATTTGCGGGGGGGGGGAGGGTAATTCTTCTGTAATGATTCCTAACAGAAACGCTTCTGCCTGTTCAAGAAGGAAACCCTGATGTTACATGAAGGGTCAGCATCGGCAAAATGTGCATGATTTCTCAGTAGGGGGCAGAGCAATGTCCACATTTCCATGCTCTGCAAGGAGACTAGTAAAGCTAATGGAAGGCTCTGTCTTTCCTAACATTGGAAGCACCTGTATGCGGCCAGGTACGATATGAGATTTCATTTATGCTTCCTTCACCATCTCTGGTTCTCTGATGGTGCAGAGAAATGAAACACCTGCTGAAAACAACACTAATTAGGTGTGCTAATGTAGCATGACCAATCTGAATATTCATACGTCGGGTGTCCGGAAATAATTTGCAAAGCATGTACATTATCTGGCCCTGATTTGCGGGGTCGGCACATTGCAACCTAGCGAAGGTATACCCATCAAATGCAAGGAGAATTTGCAGTCTGCTTATGCTGCTAGCTGGTAAAGGCAGGTGTCAATTCATCAGCAGCAATGGGCTCTCTCCTAGGCTTCTTTCTCCTGGGAAAACTCAACTGAGACCCAGAAGCAGTCGGTGAGGAAGGGAGGTGCTGTGCAACCCCCTAAGCTGAGTCACTGCTGTCTACTGAGAGAGCAATATGTGGGGCGGTAGAGAAGGTAGCAATTGAGAGGAGTGCTGGGTTGCCTCTCCTGAATTAGTGGCAGAGCTCCCCACCACCTTTCACTGCCCCCTATCATAGAAAAGGTAAAGGACTCCTGGATGGTTAAGTCAAGTCAAAAGCGACTATGGGGTTGCAGCGCTCATCTCGCTTTCAGGCTGAGGGAGCCGGTGTTTGTCCACAGATAGCTTTCCAGGTCATGTGGGCAGCAAGACTAAACCGCTTCTGGTGCAACGGAACACCGTGAAGGAAACCAGAAATGCCATTTTCCTTCCCGCCACAGCAGTACCTATTTATCTACTTGCACTGGCGTGCTTTTGAACTGCTAGGTTGGCAGGAGCTGGGACAGAGCAACGGGAGCTCACGCCGTGGTGGGGATTCAAACTGGCGACCTTCTGATTGGCAAGCCCAAGAGGCTCAGTGGTTTAGACATAGTATATGAGCACAACTAAGTGTTTTCAGCTAGTAGCCTTATCCAAGTGTGCACATAAGCTAGGCATCTGTAGCATCCTGCCAACTTGGGGGGGGGGACTTTTGCCATAGGTTCTGTACAGTCAGAAATTCAGGAAAGGTTAAACTTCCCTTACCATTTGGCAAGCCATGACATAGAAGTAGTTAATTATATGAGCATTGTGATAAGTTATGGCTTAGTAAACTTAACAAAAGGCTACAGCTCAGTGGCAGAGCAACTTCCTTGCATTCAGAAGGCCCCAAAGTGTGGCTGAGAATGCCCCCTGTTGGAATCCAGGAGAGCTGCCGCCTTCCCGTGTAGACAATACTGTGCTGGGTGGACTGATAGCCTGACTCAGTATAAGGCAGCTTCCTTTGCATGTCAAGTAAAATGGCTAAATATACTCACACTTTGAAGCCGAGCTCTCCCTGCTCTATTTGAATTAACATGGGGCTGGATCAGATGATATATATCCCCAGTCAAGGACACCGGCTTGCCGTCGCAATGGAGGGGGACTGGCATTGTGTGACATGCACCCACCATGCAACAAGCCGGCATCATGTGCACATGCTCGCGACACACTGCGCAATGTGCTTATATCCCTCACGCATGCAGCTGGCATGTCGTATGCATGCTGCTCAGCTTGCGCAAGTGGCGCAAGCACACCACATGGCATGCGTGAGTGAGGTCACCACCACAGAGTTTTGAGAGGACCCAGTCCCTATTGGTAAAACCTATTTGGTGTTTCGCAACTTTCTGACTAGTTGCAGGAGCTTAGCCAGACCTAGCAGAGTAAACGCAGAATCCACGGAAGCAATTGCCGACTTGGCTCCAGACAGGAGAGACGAAGCAGGAACCAGGAACTTGTAGTTAGGTGTTTATTATATACAGTGGACTATTTACAGGAACAGAACACGGATCTTTAGCTAGCTCTCTCTGACACGACTCACAACTCCTACACTGACACAGAACAACTGAACCTCTGAACTCTGAACCAGCACATTCCAGTTAGTAGGCTGTTAATTATCACTCCCTTGAGAGAGCATGACCAATCAGGGAGCGGACTCCATGTCTCTGTGTTATCACCAGGCAGACTTACGCCTTCAGGTTGCCTTCTGGCTGTCTGCCGAACCTTAATTGGCTCTGTGTGGGTAGCGGCACATACACAGTTTCCCAACAGTCCTCTCCTTGAATTTTTTTTGGGGG
This sequence comes from Podarcis vaucheri, assembly GCF_965113315.1. Classification (NCBI taxonomy): domain Eukaryota; kingdom Metazoa; phylum Chordata; class Lepidosauria; order Squamata; family Lacertidae; genus Podarcis; species Podarcis vaucheri. The sequence continues at coordinate 12,334,785 of NC_138750.1, forward strand.
GGCCTCAGCTCCCACCCCATGGTGCCCAGTTTTGGCCTCCATTGGCTACTGGTCTGTTTCCTGGCACAATTCAAAATGCTGGTTTTAAAGCCCTACACAACTTGGGTCCAAACTATCTGAAAGACCGTGTTGCCTCAAGTTCTGAGATCTTCAGGGAAGGCCCTTCTCTCGGTCCCACCACCCTCGTAATACACAAAGGAAAGGGCCTTCTTGAATTGTGTTGCAAAATACTGTGTGGTTGTTCTTTCTGTTGAAAGCAGGACATCAGCCGCATGATTTACACCTATGTGCTTTGAACTGAACATGTAGAGATAAGGTTGGCACAAATGATTTGCCAGGTGGGCAGGAAGCACCCGTGTGTACTTGTTGCCTTTCACAAATTGGGCTAGAAGTGGAAAGGGGCATACCTATAATCTGATGCAGAGTCTTGTCTGCAGTAAGAATGCAAGTAAATTAACTTTCGCTGACACCTTTTGAATGGAAAGAAAATATAGAAGTTGTATAAGTCACAGACTATTTAAGTGGTTTTATCATGGTATGTTTTTACTTGGTTGTAAAGTGCTTTGGGGCTTTTCTTAGTGAGAATCAATACATAAATTTAATAAACCGAACCAACCAAACCTGACACCATTACCTTTTGATGCAATGACTCGTGTGTTATTGACAGCTACATATAACAACAGATTTCTTGTTTGAGAACAAAAACTAATGGAAATCATAGGACACGGAGGATACAATATTAGGTTCTAAGGGTGGAAGGATGAAGCACACCCTGCAGATGTCATGCTCAAAGTTTCTAATTTAAGTTATAGCTATAACATTTAAAAATACGGTATTTAATGAGATCTGATTAATACTGCAGTTATCATCGAGTATTTCTGCCAAGGGTTCTCTTGTAGCACTTACAAGGTTTACTGTTGCAGTCCTGTGGCAAAAATCCTGCAAGAAAAGAAAATGGAAATTCATACTGTATATAACCTTTACTATGCAGTCTGAAATTACGGGGAGAAAATGTTAAATATACTGTTTTCATTTTAGCTGTAAACTTTATACACCATTACTGAACAGTACCATAACAACTTTGTATAACAGAAGAAGCAGTTCTTTGTGCTGCTTTCAGATCCTTCCAAAGGCAGCCTTTCTCTTTTTGATCTCTCCTTTCCACCACTCAACCCTTATTCATCATATGGAAGTGAATCAAATTCTGTATCCTAGCCTGTGTTGGCTCATGTGCCAAATGGGAGATGGAGCTTCAGCTGCAGAAATGTTATATGGGATGGGGGCCCACGATAAAATAGCATTTAGGGCCCTCTATTTCCATTCCTAGCATTGGATTTGTTTGTATGGATGGTTTTTCAATGTCATCCCAGCTACTTTTTTGGGATCCCAATATGGATAAAAGCATATAATAAGTGATTTAGATAAGATACACTCAAGTTTCTTGAGACGTATCCTGGGGCTCCCAATTTCAGTCAAGTATACGCACAATGAAGGGACGTGGGTGGCACTGTGGGTTAAAACACAGAGCCTAGGACTTGCCGATCAGAAGGTTGGCGGTTTGAATCCCTGTGACGAGGTGAGCTCCCATTGCTTGGTCCCTGCTCCTGCCAACCTAGCAGTTTGAAAGCACGTCAAAGTGCAAGTAGATAAATAGGTACTGCTCCGGCGGGAAGGTAAATGGCGTTTCCGTGTGCTGCTCTGGTTTCTCCAGAAGTGGCTTAGTCATGCTGGCCACATGACCCAGAAGCTGTACGCCGGCTCCCTTGGCCAATAAAGCGAGATGAGCGCTGCAACCCCAGAGTCGGCCACAACTGGACCTAATGGTCAGGGGTCCCTTTACCTTTATACACACAATGAACTATTGGGTGTGGGCTAGCACTAAAAAAAACTGGTTGTGTTGCCATTTTCATTGCCAACCTTTGAGTCTGCTTTCTGACTTACTTAAGGACTCATAAATCCAAATGGTTCTAACTCTGCAAAATCCGATCTATTGGTATCAACTTGGAACTCTTCTGGGTTCTTCAACTTATTGTGATTGGTGAATGCTTGTTGTTTTATGTGTCAGGGCTCGAATGCATCATGTGTGGCTGGGATGTGGAGAAGGGAACATTTGCTGCTCCACCTCAGACAACAAAGGGACAGCGAGAGAGAGGGTGGGAAGATGTTGGTGCAGTGTAGGATGAAGTTTTAAGTTCTGCATGTATTTATTGCTTGCAAGTTCACCTCTTGTGACTACCAATATATGGCTGACACTGGCGTAGCTCGCGTTTAGAGGTCCCACTGCCCACATACCTATTGCATTGGCACAAAGTCATTGCTAAAAATCAGGTAGCCAGAATGACAATATGTACAAACTGGGGAAATGCCATCCCCCCTTCTGGAGATTCTGTTTAAGGCAAAATCTGGAACACGGCAAACATGAGGAAATGGGTGGATTTGGACAGAGTGAGAGAGTGTGGGCAGCAAGAAGCCAAATTTAACAAGACGTTGAGTTTGTTTATCTCGTATTGGAACAATGAAGTACAGCATTTGGCAAATCCACCCTCTTTGCTGGGGGATGTTTAAAGACTGGGAGTACAGATGAGTTAGACTGAATCTAAAGCTGAGAAAGAAAATATTTTTAAGAATGTATTGAATTGAAATAGCAAATATAAATACTGGATATAGTTATTTACTGACAAATATATATTCTATTTATTATAATTTTAGAGGTTTGCTTATTGGATTAAATATTACATATTTGATTAAATATATAGAATTCTATATTATCCATGGGATGCGGGTGGCACTGTGGGTAAAACCTCAGTGCCTAGGACTTGCTGATCTCAAGGTCGGCGGTTCGAATCCCCGCGGCGGGGTGAGCTCCCGTCGTCCGGTCTCAGCTCCTGCCCACCTAGCAGTTCGAAAGCACCCCTAAGTGCAAGTAGATAAATAGGTACTGCTTTATAGCGGGAAGGTAAATAGCGTTTCCGTGTGCGGCGCTGGTGCAGGCTCGCCAGATGTCGCTTAGTCACGCTGGCCACATGACCCAGAAGTGTCTCCGGACAGTGCTGGCTCCCGGCCTCTTGAGCGAGATGAGCACGCAACCCTAGAGTCGGACACAAAAGGCCCGTACGGGCAGGGGTACCTTTACCTTTTTTATATTATCCATACAGCTTTCCCTATATATATATTTCATTTTTTAAAAAAAGATTCTTATATCACCATTGCTCCGCTCCCCCTCACTTTTAAAGCAGCAGCTATTTTTATTCCCACTTCTGAGACTAGTAGCAGGTGGCTAGCGCCATTCAAGCCCAGAAATATCCTTTTAACATTCCAGTTTGTTTGTTTTTTTGACAAACTCCCCAAATTGCAGGAATTCAAAAGTATATGTTGCCCATGACTCCTGGCTTAGGAGCAATTTAAACTGTAATACAGGCATTTCTGGCAGCAAACGACATTCAATGGAGCTAGCTGAGGAGTGTGAGGCTTGTGGGAGAAAACGCATTGCAATTTGTAATGCAGATCTTCCTTGATTCTCTGCAGGATTTCACAAATCCCTCACGGTAGACACAGCAGGGGAATTCTTACCTTTCACATTTCTACAGTGCAGGCTCTGAGAGGTCCTTGAATAACACCATACGATACAATCTACTTTATGAGCTGGTATCCTGCAACTGCAATGTATATTGTTTCTTCGATATTTATATCTTTGCAGGGTCCGCACCTACATTTTAGGCAAGGAATTGGGCTTCGTTTCGTTTTTGTTTTTAAAGTCTAAACACAAAATTGATGGCCGGCTTTCATATCCTGGCATTTTTATTTTTATTTCAATGCCATTTTGAGTTCTTTACTTGCACAGTAAGAGAAATGGAAAGAGACTGTTAAATAGATTGGCAGGAGCCTGCACAATCGGAAAAGAGTATTCGTGTGACTGGCAGTTATAAAAAAAGGTAAAGGACCCCTGACAGTTAAGGCCAGGCTCAAACAACTCTAGGGTTGCAGCGCTCATCTCACTTTACTGGCTGAGGGAGCCGATGTTTGTCCGCAGTTTTTCCAGGTCATGTGGCCAGCATGACTAAGCCGCTTCTAGCGAACCAGAGCAGCGCACAGAAACGCCGTTTACCTTCCCGCCGGATAGGTACCGATTTATCTACTTGCACTTCGTGCTTTCGAACTGCTAGGTGGGCAGGAACTGGGACCGAACAACGGGAGCTCACCCCATTGCGAGGATTCGAACCTCCGACCTTCCGACCGGCAAGCCCACAGTGCCACCCGTGTGGGACCAAATTTTCATAGATGCTTGGCAGCCGTGTAATCTCAGCAGGTACTAAAAACTGCACCATTTGTACTGCATTGTAAGGATGAGAATTTCCCCCCCCCCAGGAGGGGCCACATATAATGGTCAGGGACTGCACTAAGGTGGTGGTGGGTAATTCTCTCTCGCTCTCCCCCTCTCTCTCTCACAGACACACACACATACCCCACTAATTTCTTTTTACTTCCTCCTCCATAGGTGGGAGTACATTTCTGGTAGACTGAAGGGGAGCTTGATTCCTCAGCCCCTCCCATGGTGAGATAAGCCTGGCCTATTCTATTGCCTTAATCCCTTTGTGCATTAATTAGACTTAAGCATGTTGATTATATGATGCGAGTTATTCCCGCAGTTGGGAGAAGGGTGAAGAAGATGCACCATCTCTGTCTACATCCTTCCCCTCCTGACTGCAGATTTATTTAGAGTTTAAAACACTGTTTAAACTTTAGAGCCGCTCACCCCATCAACTTGGGCCCCAGATCCAGGTTGGGTTGACACTGGATGCGCATGGATTAGTGTGTTTGTGTGCTAGTAATCATGAGCCTTTGCCACTATCAATGCTTTCCCCACTGATTTCAGGGCTGCCCCTGTTTGGCTTGCACTATATTGGGGAAAGGGTACTATTATATGGCTGTAGGACCTTCAGCAGAGACTTTGTGACAATGGCATCAGCATTTATGCGGTTGTTTGCACTTCTCACCCTTGTTCCCAGCAATGAGAGGGGAAAGAATATTGATGGGTAATGAAGAGACTGCACAATTTTCTTCGGGATCAGCACAAAGTTACACATAGCACAGGTGTGCTTTTAACAGAGATAAATTTGGAAAGTTTGCATTGATTAATTACTCTCAAGTTCTCACATTCATCTGCCTAGTGTGAAAAGAACCGGGATCAAGCTTATATACAGAGACACACATTTGTGTATGCATTATCATGCATACACATTATATATATTTTTTTAAAAAAATGTTTAAACTGAGGAATAAGTAGCAAATGCTAGCCATTTGAATAATTTTGTTCCTCGGGAGCCAATTAACAACAAATGTCAACAGCCACATTACCAATTAAAATTATTGGACTGCTTAATTCTGCGTCTAGCTTAGGTTCTAGAAGGTTATTTTGTGGGGGTTGGAGGTGGGGTAGACGTGTTATAACACTAGAGAAAACAACCAAGTAGTAAAATGAGAAATCAGGACCAAATATTTAGCCCCGTGGGCCTATCTTTTAGATCTAGGAACCTAGCAGCTAGATGGAGAGCTTCTGTGTTGCAGTCCAGACACTGATTATTAATCTAATTTAAATAGTCCAGTTTTTCTCTTTCCCAAAGTTCCCATTTTCCATTGCAGTTTATTTCTTTGATGCCCTGATGGGGAATCTCAGGGCCAGGGTCCTCCTGGCTTCTCAATCTGGCCCTTAGAACTGTTCCCAGGACACATCCCTCACCAGGGTGCTTAAGGATGTGCAAGTATGTGCAGAAACTAGTCTACTGTACAAAAGTTGCTCTGCTCACTTTTACCCACTGCTGCCATGTGACACCCCCATGCCCCATCTTGAAGGTTGCACAAAAAGGAATGAAGCCCTCTGGCAGAAAAGAGTCCCCCATCACTGCTTTAAAGTAATAACACATTCACCATAAAAACAAATCACTTCTGAGTAAATGCAAAACTTCCCATAAGCCAACTTGAGGGACTTCCTGGAGCACAGTGCATGGAGCCTTGATTGAAGGGGGAATCAGTGGGAACCCAAGGCATATACGAAACCCAAACATTCCTAAGCAGTCAGTTGATAAAACGCAAGAATTTGATGTGCTAGCCACACCAACTCAGACTTCAACTCAAGTGGCTCCAGGGGCGCCGACTTATAAAAAATATTGGGGGGCCCATACCGGGGTCCTGGGGGAGGGAGAACGCGAGAAGCAGCGCGAGCCTCTGAGAGAACGCGAGACCCCGCGCAGCTGCTGCTCCTGCCTCAGCTTTGGCGATGGCGGCGGCTGCTGCTGCTGTTCGGTCGGCGGCTCCTTTGCTTTGCTTGCTGCCACCCAGGCCCCGGGAGCCACAGAGCCAGCGCCGCCTGCGGAGGAATATCCAGCCCATTCAGAGACGCTGCTGCTTCTCTCTCTCTCTCTCTTGTTGTTGTTCCGTTCGGATTCCCCCTCCCACCCGGCGGCTCCTCTGGCGCGTCCTGGCAGCAGCAGCGGTGGCGGCGGCAGCAGCTCCTCCTGCAAAACACTTTTCCCTCTCCCTCGGTGTGTTTGTATTTGCGTGTGTGTGCGCGCGGCGAGCGAGTGCACCTCCTGCCTCTCTCTCCCTCTCTCTCTCCCCCGCTGTGCCATCTCCTCGGGACTCTCCAGTCCTTTTGATGTCACCGCGGCCGCAGCGCTGGCCCGCCAGACTTTACACGAAGGTTCACGCACTAATAATTTTCTTAAATTATTGGGGGGCAGAGCCCCCCCCAACGAATTTTTGAGGGGACTCGGGCCCCCTCAGGCCCCATGGAGTCGGCGCCTATGAGTGGCTCTTGGGAGAGGGTACATCACACAGAGGTATTCAGGAACACCAGAAGATGCCTTATGTTAGGGTTGTTGCAATGGAATTCTTGATCCTGTCCTTGTGCAGAGTATAAATGAATGCTGCCCATCACAAGAATGACTTTCAAAGCTTTACTGGAAACTGTCCTAAAACAGATACAAATAAATGTCACAAGATGCAAAGTAACACATTGCTACTTTTTTTTTTTAAACAAGCTAGCAATGCAGCCCTGTCTTCTTTAGAGTCCTTAAAACAGTTCTATAAACTTTCCTCTCTCTGATCCCAGAGAGACAGATATCCTAAGCAACTTGTTTTTTCACCATCACAGAGTTTAGCTTCAATAGCTACTAGCTCCATTGCTGTTTGTTTGTTTTTTAAACCACTTTGGTTTCACCTTCCTTCTGTGAAAGATCTGCAGCCTAAAGACTGAAATGGAAACATCCAACCTTTTCTGCCGCATTTGCCAGAGTGTAACCTCCTGAGCCTAATGCAGCCTTCCCTCTGCAAAATGTTTTCAAACACAATGCATACAAACATTACATTTTGAGCATATTAAGTTCTATCTTTAACATTTAAATCAGTACTTTTGACACTGACCGGCAGCAGATCTCAAGGGTTTCAGGCAGGGATCTCTCCTAGTTCTACTTGGAAACACCAGGGACTGAGCCTGGGACCTTCTGTATGCAAGGCAGGCGCCCCACCACTGAGCTATGACACTGCAACACTGAGATACCCCTTTTTTATTTTTTTGGCCAAAATATGCTGGGTATTGAGCTTGGGATCTTCTGCATGCAAAACATGTACTCTGCTTCTGAGCAGTTCCCCCTTCCTGTGAGCAGGTTAAAGTCATTAAGGTAACTATAGCTGGCTGATGAGTTTGACAGCCTCTGCATTCCCCCCCCTCCCAGTCAACATATTTAAGTGCTGGTGTTTGAGCTGTTATTGCCGTGGTACACCTCATTTCTATTTACAATGTGCCCATTTCTATCCAACAGGAGAAAAAGAGATAGAGTGAAATGATTTCACAAAATTGCAGGAAGGAAATGCATAATGTAATTGAGAATACAATAAATGGCACTGCCCAGACTAACATGCTGCATTCTTCACTCTAATTAGCTCCTTTGGAGCAGAGCAGATTGCTTTCAATAAGCCCAAGAAAATTGAGTTTGATTCACTGGAGACAATCTGGGTTCAGTGGTTAACCTCACAGCCTTTAACAAGGGAACTTCTTAAGGATACACAACAGTAACGAGTGAACTTGTCAATAGAAATTGGGGGCAATGTCAGGATTTGACCTGGTTTCAGATGGAAACAGCTCTTGGAGGGAAAATTTGGACAAGAGAGGGGAACAGTGGCTATTTCAGCACATTGGAATGGAATGGAATTGTACGTTTCGCAAAATGGAAGTCACGTGTGACAGAGATAAAGGCTCCGTCCTGCTCAAACAGCTTTGTATTGTGTTGCTACTGTCTTACCATAGATGTGTGTTTATTATGAATACCAGTGAAAAGTAGGTCTCTAATAATATTTGATCAAACCGTTGGCCAGAGGACCAGCTGTGGCAAGGAGCTTGCTTTCTCCTCTAATCAGAAGAGAGCTTCAATGTTTCATTTCCTTAGCAAGAGGAAAGACAACATGGTTCTAATGATACAGATATGAGTGGCTCTCTTCAGATGATCATGTGTATTACTTCCCATACTTCAGAATGTGGTAAGTTACCCATGGTGTATTTCTCACCCTCCTGCTCATTCTATGTAGAAGAGGCCCTGAACTTCTGCCCCAAAGTGCTACCCTGATGGTACCACTAGTTGGAGAAAAAATAGTGGCAGTAGTGGCAAATTGAGATGGTGGCATATTGGGATGAGAAGAGAAGGGGCGGCATGGAGATAGCTCCTGGCTAACAAACTCAGCTTGCTTCTTAATGTTGCAGTCCTGTGCACACGTCAGTTGGGGTAAATCCCATTGAACTCACTTACTTATGAGTAGAGTTGTACAGGATTGTGTTGCAAAAATGGACCCAAACAAATGATTCCCAACAAGCAAGAATGGGCCCTTTTGTTCTGTACAAGTTCATTATAAACATGCAATATGATTTAAAATTAAGCTTTGAAGAGTCGTTGTTATATATTGTTGTACTGTGTATTTTGGGTCCGTGGACTGCAATAAAAACACTGTGTGTGTATACTGAAATTGTCTTCTGCAAACATGTCACACATAGCTTGAGAGTTCCAGATTTGCTACTTGGGTTTCTTTCTTTTGCAGTTCTGGAAGGGGTGGTGAAGGTCACACAAAGTAAACGCTTCTGCTATTTGTATTAAGCATAAGAACTTAATGTCATGGTCTGGCCTACGGCTGCGGACGTCGGGACCGGGGGCAAGATGGCGGGGTGGGAGCAGGAACGAGGGTCCAGAAGTCAGGGGTCCAAGGGTCAGGAAGCAAGGAGGCACGAAGTCAAGGGTCTGAGGGGCAAGAAGCAAGGAGGCACGAAGTCAAGGGTTTCCAAGGGTCAAGAAGCAAGGAGTCAAGGAGCCGAGGTCCAAGGATCAGGAAGCAAGAAGCCACATGCAGCAAGGCAGGAAACGTGTTGCTGTGGCAAAGAGCTGAAGGGAAATGTTGCCCCAACCCAACCACCACATTAAGATGGGAAAGGAACTGTAACCATTCCGGTCCGTAGAGAAGATGAGAATCTTTGAACAGCAGCTCTTAATACATTGCTTTAAGAATGTTCACCTCACGTAGCGAAGTAGTTTTTAGCATCCTGCAATTAACCTGAAGGAAGATCTGGCAGCAGTTGTGGAGGTGGGCAGAGGGAGGCGGGGGAGGGAGAACCTAAAGAATAAGGGATCTATTCATGTCATGGAACCAAACATTTGGAGAAGAGCTTTTAAGCAAGATCGATGCCTATAATGAGAAAAGGGTTTAAAAACCAGCAAAGCAATAATGCACATATTAGCTTTTTGATTGAGCGTGCTGATATCTTCCTCAAAACAATTATGCCATTCATCCTGTAACAAACATAATGACCCTGATAGACTCGCACGGGAAGCTTGAGTCAATCAATCCCAACCTCTTATTCAGATAGACACCAAGCACTGGGGCGGGCCAGCCCTGCTTCCTTGCTGCTCTTTTATTTGCTTCTTGACACATGCCATTAAGGCCTAAACTTTACGGAAATGTTGCCCTTTTTGCTTCCCCCCTCGAACAACCCCACCCCCCTCTCTCCAAAGCCTAATTGACTCCTCTAAACAATATATTATCAGGCTAATGATTTGTTCTTGTAGCCTGGAGAGTTTCCGACTGTGTTTTCTTTTGAGAAACGCATAAATTGTAGCCCCATAATCCTATCGGGAAGGTTTTTAATAAGACATGACATTTCAGAAAAACTAAAGCAAGGGACGGGGTGTCTGCCACTCTATGGGCATTGTGCTCAGGCCTCGGCGCTTAATCTAAGATATTGAATGCCAGCTGCCAAATTGTGTCTGTAACATTTGACTGTGCAATGCGGTATGGTTTTAATATTCATCAGAGAGCTTCAATACAGGCTGACAGTACAGAGTACACTGCTATTATTACAAAATGATTTCTGGGCCTTGAGGGAACTTGGTACCATGCTGACTGAAGCCATATAGCTAAGTACTGAAGTACATGGCAGCTTTGTATTCAAAGTACCTTTGCCATCTTTATTCATCCTTGGAAGAAGGGATGTGGGTGGCGCTGTGGTCTAAACCACTGAGCCTCTTGGGCTTGCTGATCAGAAGGTTGGCGGTTCGAATCTGCACGATGGAGTGAGCTCCCATTGCTCAGTCCCAGCTCCTGCCAACCTAGCAGTTCGAAAGCATGCCAATGCAAGTACAGTGGTACCTCAGGTTACGTACCTAATTCGTTCCGGAGGTCTGTTCTTAACCTGAAACTGTTCTTAACCTGAAGCACCATTTTAGCTAATGGTGCCTCCCACTGCCGCCGCGCCACCAGAACACGATTTCTGTTCTTATCCTGAAGCAAAGTTCTTAACCTGAGGTACTATTTCTGGGTTAGCAGAGTCTGTAACCTGAAGAGTATGTAACCTGAAGCGTATGTAACCCGAGGTACCACTGTAGATAAATAGGTATCACTGCGGTGGGAAGGTAAACGGTGTTTCCATGCACTCTGGCTTCCATCACAGTGTCCCATTGCACTAGAAGTGGTTTAGTCATGCTGGCCATATGACCTGGAAAGCTGTTTGTGGACAATCGCCAACTCCCTCAGCCTGAAAGCGAGATGAGCACCACAACCCATAGTCACCTTTGACTGTACTTAACCATCCAGGGGTTCTTTACCTTTTTTACCTTTACCTTTACCTTCGTTGGAATAGCCCTACAAAGTTAATCAATGTTAATGCAATGTTCCCATTTTACAATGGTGAAATTAAGGTTGAGAAATACCAGTTTGCTCCCAGCCAGTGTTGGCTTTAGGTTTTGGTGGCAAGAAGACACCCTCCATTCCTTTTTTTGGGGGGGTTCCTTGGTGGGTCTAGCTCCTCATTGCAGCTGGTCATGGAAGCAGAGAATTGTAGAGTTGGAAGGGATCCCATGGGTTGAAGGAGCTGCGTATGTTTATCCTGGAAAAGAGGAGATATGATAGCCATCTTCATGTGGTAACATGGAGACAGTTTTTTTCACTGTTGTCACCAGTGTTGTGGAATGCCCTCCCTGCTGAAATAAGAGAGTCCCCATCAGTATTGGCATTCTACCAGTTCCTGAAGACACACCTCCCATGAATTGATTGTGATTTCATTGTTTTAACTGTTCTAATTATTATGTTTTTAATTATTTGTTTTATTGTATAATTTAATTAAGGATGCTTTAATGTTATTTTGCCTTTTAATTATGGATTGATTTTGGAGTTGTAAACCTCTTAGAAGATATTTTGGTATTTAAGCAGTATATAAATTAATAAATAATAACACTAACTGGATAGGCCAGAGATTGACCTTCTGCATGGAGGTCTACCACCAACCTAAACCCCATCCCCAAATGCATATATAATTGCATAGAGAGGGAGAAGATGGGTGACCAACAGGAATCATGCTGCCCCTTGTTTACAGATATTGCTGGCGTCTGACCGGATACCAAAATCTGCTTGTATATTAGCCACAGGGGAACTAGAAAATATTTTTCCAGATCCAATATTAGGTGTCCACAGCAACATCTATCTGATATCATAAAAATCTCTGTGCAAACTTCCCTGAAAGAGAGGGGAAAGTGCAAAGGTACCAAATATTAAGAAGATATTAAAGCTCACTTGAGGTTTCAAGATTTATTGAATGGAAGGGTAAATATTGAGAGAGATTAAGAAAGATTATAGAGAGGTTATCAGGTCATTGTTGACTCAGTGGGAAACGAATCGCACTATTCACTCGAATCAGTGCATGGGACTAGGCAAGAGGAGGAAGAAAAGGTACCCTGCCCAGCTAGCAGACACAGAACGAAAGGAATCTTAGAGAAATTTAATTCAGTAGATGAATTAAAGCTGAATCCATAACATTCACATCTTCCATCGTTTGAAGTTGGTGCTCATCAAAATTTTGCAATGCAGTTCTTCAAGCAATATTTATAAAAGTGTATATATCAGGGGAAGGTTTGCATTAAAATGAAGATATTAGTGAATTAAGGGACAGAGGTAGTGCTGTGGGTTAAACCACAGAGCCTAGGACTTGCTGATCAGAAGGTCGGCGGTTCAAATCCCCAGGACGGGGTGAGCTCCCGTTACTCGGTCCCTGCTCCTGCCCACCTAGCAGTTCAAAAGCATGTCAAAGTGCAAGTAGATAAATAGGTACCACTCCGGTGGGAAGGTAAACGGTGTTTCCGTGCGCTGCTCTGGCTCGCCAGAAGCAGCTTTGTCATGCTGGCCACATGACCCGGCAGCTGTATGCCAGCTCCCTCGGCCAGTAAAGCGAGATTAGCGCCGCAACCCCAGAGTCGGCCACAACTGGACCTAATGGTCAGGGGTCCCTTTACCTTTTATTAGTGAATTACTGCTTGCAGAAATGTGTACATTAATCAAAACGACATAGAACAATGTATTTAATCAGATAAATTTGCACGTTTACAGGCTTCTATAGGCATGGCAGCACAGAACAGTCCATTGTTTGGTGCAGGTGGTATAACATCTAAAGGCTCTTGAAGAATGTATAATTTGCTGTTGAAATGGAATACACAAGATGAAACAGTTAAATCGGCTATGATTAAGTGGGCACAGGATATTGGTCATAACATCATGTCTGCTGACTGGGAATGGTTGTGGAACACCGGTATTAAATTTACGGCATGTAATGCCTTAAAGGAAAATATTATGAAAATGGTTTACAGGTGGTACATGACCCCAGTCAAGCTAGCAAAAATTTATCATTTGCCTGATAATAAGTGTTGGAAATGTAAAGAAACTGAAGGTACTTTCTATCACCTTTGGTGGACATGCCCGAAGATTAAGGCTTTCTGGGAAATGATATATAATGAAATGAAAAAGGTACTTAAATGTACTTTTCCTAAAAAACCAGAGGCCTTTCTCTTGGGCATTGTCGGCCAAGTGGTGTCAAAGAGGGGCAGAACTTTCTTTATGTATGCTACAACAGCAGCAAGAATACTCATCGCAAAATATTGGAAGACACAAGATCTACCCACCTTGGAAGAATGGCAGATGAAAGTGATGGACTATATGACACTAGCTGAGATGACTGGCAGAATCCGCGATCGGGGAAAGGAGATGGCGGAAGAAGAATGGAAGAAATTTAAGATTTACCTTAAGGACTACTATAAACTTGCTGAATGTTAGAATGTCGAGGTTTGAGTAAGAAAGGGTTACAGTGAAATAAGATTAGATGAAGAAAAGAGTAAGAGGACAGAGGACTGACAGATGTACTTAGAGTTGCTAAAAACTTTTGGACATTGGGATGCAGAAAGGGGAGGTATGGGGAAGTCGGAGAAACATGGTTTATGAAAAAAAGGTTATGAAACTATACGTGTTTGTATGTCTTTTTATATGTTTGTATTGTCCTAAAAAATCTGTAAAACCAATAAAAAAATTTATATAAAAAAAATAAAGGCTCTTGTAGGCCAGATTAGGTATTACAGGACCTGTGCAACTGCCGCTGAAAGCTGCAGTCCTGTACATCTGCCTCCAATTTCCCCCTATAATGTCTACAAAATGCATGGCATACATGGCATGAATGATGTTACTTTCTCACACCAGCTCCACTTCATTGACTGTGGAGGTGAGAAACTTGCAACATGATATCATGCTGTGACATTAGCAGTGAAGGCAAGAAGAGGAGAGATGTGTCATGAACACATCTGCCCCAAGTAGAGAGGCACAGCATGAGTTAAGAAGCAGCCAGCAGCAGGGAAGCTTGCATTACCCTCAGACAGTGGGGAGCAGTCGGCTGTCTGCTCCCCTTCCCCCCCCCTGACAATGAAAGGAACGCAGATAAGACACTAGCAGAGAGCGGGATGGAGAGAAGCCAACTAGCTCAAGAAGCACAGGCAGGCTCAGAAAACAGGAGGGGGGATATTTCCTCACCGGAAGAGGAGGCAATTAATCCTATGAGCCCAAGGAGTGGGAAAGACAGGAAACAAACCAGAAACGTAAGGGTCATAGGTTCAGGATATTCTGCAGAAGCAGGAAGAACTCATCAGAAGGGTCAAATGAATTGTAAGTTACGGAAGCTCCAAAAGAGCTTCCAAGGCTGGTTGTTTGTTTTGGAATAAATCTTCAAGCTAATTACGATTTGTGTGCTGTGTTATCAAGACGGCAGCCTGGGCTCCTGACAAGATGTGGCATCTTCCATCATCACATGTCATAATGTCTAGTTCTGACTGGACTAACACATCTTGAGAAAGGCTATGTTCTAACCACATTCCAATTCATAGATTTTGGCTCGAGATTTGTCAGATCTGTCTATTCCTGTGTGAACCTGCATGCATATCATGGGCAACTTCTGATGCCCTATTCCAGGTCCCCCTGCTGCTGTCTCCAGAAACAAGAAGTTGATTCCAGAGAGCATTCCATACATGGAGAGCTGCTGCAGAAAAGGCCCATTCTCATGTTGCCACCCTCCGAACCTCTCATGGAGGAGACACATGGAGAATGGCCTCAGAGGATGATCTCAGGGTCTTGGTAGGGTCATATGAGGAGAGGCAGTCCTTGAAGTATTGCAGTCCTAATACTTAATGGGTCAAAACCAGCACTTTGAATTGGGCCTGGAAACTAATTGGCAGTTAGTGCAGTCTGACCAAGATCGGTGTAATATGCTCAAACCTTCTTGCCCCCGTGAGAACCTTGCTGCTGAATTCTGCACAAGCTGAAGTTTCCGAACTGTCTTCAAAGACAGCTTTATGTATAACACATTGCAGTATTTTATTGTGTGGTGTTTTGTTTTTGTTTTGTTTTGCTTTTATTGCTTTTATTTATTTTTACTTTTTGTAAACCGTTCTGAGAGCTTTGGTTGAAGAGCACCTGCTAAATACTGCAAGCAAGCAAATAGTTGATACTCAACTTCTCACACATGCATAGCCACTCCATTTTGCTTTATGAATTCGCACACAACATAGACATGTGTTAGTAGACAGATATGGTGAATTTAGCATCTCCAGTGCAACACAGGCAATTAGGATGGTGATGGATGTTTTAAGGGCTCCACTAGTCCGATGCCATGCACATTGAACTTGATTAGCATTGTGTCCACTGTTTGCATTGTCAGCTCACATATGCCTGTCGTCTTGTACAGCTTCCTCAAGCCGACGTTCCAAAATGATGCACATGTCACATCAAAGCAAGCAATGTCAACTTGCATTGCATTACATCCTATGACATGCTGTGATCTTATGTAACTGAACACAGCACATTCTGTCATTTTGCACGACAGGATTAAAGAGCAGGGAAATTATCTTAAAATAGACCACAACACATTATACAAAGCTATCGCTATCTTTTCCTACCTTCCAAGATTACAATTATCCATTAGGCGGCACAGGCACACAGGAAACTTGACTGAGAATGGGACTGCCCTGGGTAGACTAGTTTGAAGTTACTTGGTCCTTTGTCCATCTCCAAGTCCACAGCATCTGAATGGCATCACGCTGACTACCCCTGAAATACACTAATATATAACCACTTCCAAACCACAGCAGTAAAAATAATAAAACAGCGGCATGTCCAAAACCTGTATCAGTTTTATTTATTTATTTTAAAATGTGGGTTTTTAAAAGTCTTTTAAAAGTGGAACCTGGTTTATCAGGGCAAATGGGTCACTGCCCCACCAATCTTAGTCTACCCTCAGCCTCAAAATCACAGTCATGAGGCACCATCATGTTCTACCTTGGGTTGACAGGCTGTGGGGAATGAGAAGGAGGGTGAAGAGGAGTCTGGGATGTGGGGGCTCATGCAGCAGAGCAGAAGTAAGATGAGGGAGTCCTCCTCTTTCTCTGAATCTGGCAGCTCTGTCTGGAAAGGCCATTCACATAAGACATGGGGATCTCGTGAGTAAGCTCAACACACCTTGCCTTCAAATGTTTGGTGAGTGGGCATAGGAACCCATTGGGACAACTCAATAGCTCCCATGTGGTCTGGGAACCTCTTGCCCTAGTTTTGAACTCAGGACCTCCTGCTCCTAGGTCTGCTAGTCCTGTCATTCAAATGCTTAGTCAGAACCTTGGAGCTGGTATAACTCCGAGTCTGTTGGTGAGTCTGAGCTGTTATGCTGCCTCAACAAAAATCTCTTCCCTCCGTTTAAGAGCCTCTACCATTGTGTTTTGGATGTGTCAGGACATAGCTCAAGCTCCTGAATTGGGCACCAGCAACTCAGCTTCCAGTCCATTGATTCCTGGCCAGCAGAAAAATTATTTTTCTGGTCTTGATAGTCATGTTCAACCATTAAGTTTCAGGAAGGCCTCTCCTCCTTCCGGAGGGGAGGTGTTCTGGGCGGGAGACGACTCCCGCGTCACACGGGGAGCATTATGCCCCCTGCCCCATCCACATGGCTGGTGCGCCACTCCTCCCGGTTGAGCACCCAATCGGGCGGCTTGGTGGGGGCGTGGTTTGCTGCTCAAGACGCAGCCGCGTCAGCCATTCAGCCCCTTTGCTCACCTTCTTGTCGCGAGTCACCCACCCACCACCCCCTGAGGGCTTGGGGCTTAGCTTTTCTCTTGACCTTGCTATGGACCTATGGTTGGTTGCCCAGGGGGCCTGGTAGGGATTTTTCCAACTGGCATTAGGCCTTTTGGTTTTTTCGCCTACCTCGTAGCAATCGTCACAACTTTCTTGGTATTGGGCGGTTAGGCATTGGAATGTGTTGTTGGTGTGTGGAAGGGCAAGGTGTGGCCATCACCTACCCCTTCAAATTTGGGTATTCCATTAAAGGAAACCAGCGGTTGTGTATCCTGTCCGATGCCTGTGTGATGGGGGGCCATGGCACGACCCTCGGTGACATCAGGGGAGAGCTTATAGTTGTATTAGCATCAAAAGGCTCCCCCTACTAGTGGTTAACCCCCTCTTCTGACTCACCCCTCTTCAAGTGGGTGGAGTCAAATTTTCCATGGTCTAATGCCTAAGCCAATACCTTCTCACTTGCTGTAATCAATGAAGTTGTGGCCTTTTCTTGCCCATTAACCTTATATTCTGTGTCAACATGTCTTTATTCCACCAAGCGGGGGTCAGGTCCTCGAACCTTTGAATACTGATCGCAGAATAGGGCTGTTTTCTTTGTTGAAGTAAGGGTAGCAAAAATGCAGCTAAGAAGCTCACATCATAAAAATTTCTTTGGAAATTAAACCAATGTCCAGACTTTAACATTCAAAAACTTTACTTGCAGAAACTGATAGTTGCGTGTTGAGTCCCACAAGCCACCCCCCCCAAATAACTCACACTTCACACTTCAATTTTTGTTTAAGGTTTTTGGCATAATTTTGGCCACAACTTTATTCAAATACAAAATACGTGAGTGGTTGCTTAGGCATTGGTTATGACTATCTGTCCTTGCCCTCAGGGACAGAGCTGGCCTTCCGAACACCAACGGAAGCCAGCGTGGGAAACAAGTATTGGGTGAGAATGAAGCTGGGAATCAGACTAACACCTCTCACCCTCATGTTCCGGTGGGGCTTGCCCGGCCCAAGTCCGACTCCGGGGACAAGGACGAAAGAATGGCAAGCCCCTGGATTTCCTTTAACGGAATTCCCATTCGCATCATTTGGAGGGGTAGGCACTTACCCCTTCAAGCACCATTTAACCAATGCCTAACCGCCAACCTTACAAGTTGTGACGATTTGCTACGCAGTAGGCGAAAACCAAATGGCACCAGCCAATCAGCCAAATGGCAAAATTCCTACCAGGCCCCCGCTCCAAGGCGAACGACCCCATGACAGGCATAGCAAGGTCAAGCAATCAAAACCACCCTGATAAAAGGGAGGGAGGGCGGGTGATCCAGTTCAAAACGGCCAAAAGGACGTTCCCTCGTCTGGCCCCTGTATTTATAGCCTTTGGCCCCTCCTCCAAATTGCCAAATTAGAACTCCCCAGCAACCCAATTAACCCTTTAGTGCTTGGGTTGCTAACAATTTGCCGAGTCACTGTAGGGTGGCCTGTTTCCCCAACCGCAACACATGCTCTCTGTTAGGGAGAACGCGCTTTATACAGCAGATGAATTAAAACGTAACATTTACAGTCACATGCTTTTCCAATCATGGGTTTACAGTTTCTTCTTCTAACTTCCCAACAACCAGATTTTCCTCTTTCCAGAGCTCAGCACTCAGCCTTCCATATCTTAATTAGGCCATGCCTTGCAGCACCTATGAGAGATTTCCATTTTTACTTTCTCTTGCAGTTTTTCTTTCAAGCAGAGAAGAAACCCTCCAACACTCCATTCAACTTAGCAGTGTTCACAGTGGATTAAAACACAGTCATCTTGCTTCACAAAAAATGGAGTCTCTCATTTGCTAGATACTTCCCATGTGACCAACTCCAGCCAATCACATGAAAACTACTAGAGAACTCTTTAGAATTCAGTTACCGACCAATCAAATTTAAACACATAATAATGCATACAATTATTTACAATTTCAGTGAAGTAAATCACTATACTTAGCGGTCTTCACATCCAGCTTGCGGACTTCCCAGCTCAATCTGATGGGCTACTGTTAGTAACAGGAAGCTAGACTAGCAAGGCCTTTGATTTGATCCAACAGGGTTATTCTTACGTTTTCTTGGCCTGAAGGTAAGTTGTGTAGAAGACTTCACCTAATAAATTTCTACATGCCTGGATATTGTTAATGAAGCGGGGCCAAATTAAAAAAATCAAATTCCAGTTATCCTATCCAAGACCTGCTATCTGTCAGCTGAGTGCAAAGAGCTCTAAAATACAAGAGTCTTATTTGGCAACTGAGCTTAATTCAGTTAAGTGATGATTTCACCTTGCACGGTTTAAGGTTTTAACTATGATTGATATAGAACCTTCTAAAACATAAGTAATTATGGATGCCTGGCAGAAGGGGGGGGGCATTTGAACTTCTTCACTTGCTTTGTGAAAGGCAGCTATAAATCCTTCAGTATTTAATTGCTGCAGTTTATATGCCAGCACCTTTTCTGCCCCTGTCTTCTCTGTCACATCTTCCTTTACTTTTTACTCTGCCAAAGATTTACTTTTCCCAATAATTAAATTAAATTAGATAAATTAAAGCCTAACTGAAGCTAATTTTGCATAATATCCCAAACCATTTGTGTAAGACTTCTAAAAAAGAAATCTTCCAGCTATTTCTCTAGGCAGTAGGTTAGCTAATTATCTACCTCTCCAAGCAGCCTTTGAGCTATCACGGATCATATGCTTAGAAGGGGAGAAAATTCATTCGATTGCAAAATGAATGTCCATTACCATCCTGATGTATCATAAACATTCTGCTTTCCTCCCACCGGGAATAAACAATTCTTCCTCTCTGGGATATGTTTGATCACATAACATAATAAGCAGATTACATATTATCATTATCCTCTGAATATCATCAAGTCGGCAATTTATTCCTGAAACTTGTGGGAGATGCAAATTTGGCTGAAGTTTAGAACTCCAAAACTTTGAAGGTGAACCCTGACTGCTCATGGCCTCCAAATATTTGTTGCTATTTCAGAGTGTGCCTGTCCATCCAGCACATTAATTCACCACACCAGAGGCGGATTTAGAGGAGCCTGAGCGATTCATTTACATTGGATGCAGAGTCTTGGGGCCACCGCTGGGGGCACTATGGTTTAGAATGGAGCAAGACAGGAGGAGGAGTGCTTAATTTTGGCATCACACAGGATGCTGCCGAAATTTGAGACCCCCAAGATCCGCCAATAACCAGATCATATTTCCAAGTTTTATACTTTTCATTGAGTTCCTCAGAAGTGAACTGTACAATCCTATGGCTGGGAATTCAGAGGGCTTGCTCTCAGTCCTCAATCCACCATATGGCAGCTCCATATTGCACAAATCATCCCAAACTGGGGCGGGAGAGGGGAATGAAAATGGAAATCACATGATGGGAGGAGCAATTGTCTTCTTATCTCATTCCCACCCCCCAAAGTCTGTGAACTGATAATTACATCCACCAGATCCTGCTCTGTAGAATATTTGTGGGCAACTCCATGGAACTGGGGAGGGGGCTTAGCTCTAATAAAGGTGTGCTCCTCACTCAGACCTTGTCTGTGACCTCATTTTCAAGAATCTATGGGCAGCTCTTTCAGTGGAGGGCCACCACAGGAACACAAAGTCACAAGAGTGTGCTGGTCAGTAATCAAAGAAGGAGTTAATGCTTTATGGTCAAAAACACAATCCCTACAGACTTGGTTGAGTGTCTGGCCTAATGAGCAGACCAGTTCATTCCTGATGGTCTTCCTCCATGAAAGTCAGTTGCCGAGACTGAAAGTCCCTGCCTCCTCACAGCTGTGCCCTCCTTTCCAGGGCTTTCCCCAAGCAATCAGAGACTACGCCTGCATGCAGCCCACCTATCCACCACTCTTTTCATGCCTCTTCTGGTACTGGGAGACCAGGGGGAGGGGAGCTTGTTGCAGGAGGGGAAGACACCTGTGATTCTTCACCAGCCTAAATCAACTCTGCCTCTTGGCCTCCCTACGTCCTTACCAATGTATGGTGAATGTGGCCTATAAGGGTATACTAAGAAAGCAGAGACATCACCTTGCCAACAAAGGTCCGTATAGTTAAAGCTATGGTTTTCCCAGTAGTGATGTATGGAAGTGAGAGCTGGACCATAAAGAAGGCTGATCGCCGAAGAATTGATGCTTTTGAATTATGGTGCTGGAGGAGACTCTTGAGAGTCCCATGGACTGCAAGAAAATCAAACGTATCCATTCTGAAGGAAATCAGCCCTGAGTGCTCACTGGAAGGACAGATCCTGAAGCTGAGGCTCCAATACTTTGGCCACTTCATGAGAAGAGAAGACTCCCTGGAAAAGACCCTGATGTTGGGAAAGATGGAGGGCACAAGGAGAAGGGGACGACAGAGGACGAGATGGTTGGATAGTGTTCTCGAAGCTACCAGCATGAGTTTGACCAAACTGTGGGAGGCAATGCAAGACAGAAGTGCCTGGCGTGCTCTGGTCCATGGGGTCACGAAGAGTCAGACACAACTAAACGACTAAACAACAACAAAGAAAGGATTGTCTACAACTCTGTCAAGTGTCTGCTCAGTGGCCAACTCGGATTTGTCACCATATAATTTGTAAAAGTGCCCTGGGTAGAACTCATTTGTAATGGAAGATAGCAGAAGGGTTGGACCATTCATTTATGCTATCATAAAGTCCCATTGCCAGTTTATCTTTCTCTTCTAGCAGGGCTTTAAAAGTTAAACTGTCCATAAGGTATTTTTGCCACATTAATTTCCCTTGAGGATGTCTTACAGTGTCTCCAGTAAATCACAGCCATGACTGACTATATCTGTGGGTGCATCATCAGTCCAGAGGAATTAGACAAACCACCAAAGATTAACTCCAAGAATGCAGCTAACATGCCATGTTACCCTCTCCAAAGCTGATGTTCAGAACAACTAATCATGTCCAAAGTACAGACCATATCAAGGTAATTACTTTTAAATCCAGCCCAATAATCATGTTTTTAATACCAGAAACATACAAGTTGAGCTTGGGATGTGTGTGTGTGTGTGTTTCAATTCTGATGGACGCAGCATCATAAAAAGCAAAAATGTGTCCCTGATGGTAAAGGATGAACTTCTTTGTTCATTAATGAATGATATTTTCCCTGTCTTAGGGTTTATTTTTCATTTCAGCAACTGGGAGAATTATCTGCACTGTATATGGACTCATATCAACCTGTTTAACTGAGATAAAAGACACTTATCATCTTCCATTTTTTATATAAAAAAGACAACCCTCATTTCAATTTTTATTTTTATTTTTATTTTGATACTGTCACTGCTCCATTACTTGAATAGAGGGTATGTCTTTTCCAGATAGCTCTCAAATACTTCCTAATTTCACTTGGCCTGGGGAATTTTTTCAGTAAAAAATATATAAAAACCCCCAATTAATTCCATTTTGAAGTCTCAGAGGCAATGCTTGACAACATTCCATTTCTTTCCATGAGAGCTAATAAACTAAAAAAAAATTACATCTGTAAAATGAAATAATTCAAGCTTCAGGATCAAAGAAAAATAGCATGGGGGGATCGTCAGTAAAACAATGAAATCTAAAGGAAAAACTCTAAGACAAAGGATGGAAGCGGGAGGGAGTTTAGGAGGATGCAAGTACCATTATACACCTGTGTCTTGACACAGGCATAATGAAAACAATATGCTGAATTAGAGCTTTGAGTGACAGAAGAAAATTGGAATGTGAGAGTGAATGGAAGACCTCGGAGTATAGAAAATTTTTAGAATACTGGATTGGAACAAGGAAATTGTCAGGCAGAAAACTATTTAGAAAGCATATAATAAAGATAGCAATTAAACCAATCATACTCATAAAACATCTTGTTTTGGGGGGGAAATTACAATTCATTTTCATTCCACTAAATTTGTCCTTCATTTGCAATGCATATGTCGTCCGTGTCACACTCATTTATAAAATATTTTTAAAAGAAATATATATATATCTTCTCTGAAGAGAGTGTGTTTAAATCATAGATCAAGATGCAAAGTTTTTTTAAAAAACAAAACAAAACAAAATTGCCTTGATTATTTCTCCTCAAAATCTGCCCCCTGCAGATTCTGAGACTTAATGCACAAACATATGAATATCTACTTAAAACTAAGTTCCATTTAAGATTGTAACCTAAACAT
This sequence comes from Podarcis vaucheri, assembly GCF_965113315.1. Taxonomy (NCBI): domain Eukaryota; kingdom Metazoa; phylum Chordata; class Lepidosauria; order Squamata; family Lacertidae; genus Podarcis; species Podarcis vaucheri. The sequence continues at coordinate 12,357,915 of NC_138750.1, forward strand.
CAAGCAACATGTGGCATTTGCCAACTGGGTTAGACACCTGTCAGTACCTGAGAGGCCACAGCACTTGCTATCTAAAGCCCTGTGTTGGGGGCAGTGGGTATTGAAATTTGAACACTTTTGACATTTGATGGATACTAGTATATTAGTTGAAAACAGTTTATTGAATACATATATGCCAGATCTTTCTTTGAGAGACCTTAGGTTGTCTACATGTCTCTTCTCCCATGCTCACCCCCCATTTTATCCTCCTAATAACTCAGGTGAGTTTCATGCCCAAGTGGGGAACTGAACTCCTTTCTCTCCAACACTTTTTTAAAAAAGAAGGCCCTAATGGATCATACCAAAAGCCTACAAACTTCAGCATCCTGTTCCCACAGTGGCCATTAGATTGGAGAAGATGCTAGAATTCTTCTCCCTGATTTTCTCCTTGCTAATTTTTCATGTACAGGAAAGATAGGGAAGGATTCTTTCTCTCTCTCTCTCTCTCTCTCTCTCTCTCTCTCTCTCTCTCACACACACACACACACACACACACACACACACTTGGAATCTATAGTACAGTACCAGTAGATCTCTACTTCATAATTTTGACAGCATAGTTCCTTCAGTGACAATCCTGCTTAATTCTCTAATCCAGTGCTGGCCTGATCAACCGCTGGTCTCCAAAGTGGTGCTGATAGAGGATTTTAGTGTCTGCATTTGATGGCTTCAATTGCAGCCACAGCCTTTTAATGGGAATGTGTCTTTCTTCACTTGACTTCAAATTGTAAGAAGATGGCCCTGCTGTGATTGTGGGTCTTTCTGCTCATTCTGCTGAATGAGGCCTTGGACCTCTGTCTTGAAGTCCTGCTTTGAGTGCACCAATGGGTTTCTACAACATCATCAAAGGCTAGCCAAACCTTCATGGCAACATCTGTTTCCATGACCCACAGCAAGCCACATTCCATGGGCGTCCATACTAACAGGACATATTTCTTACACCATTGACTGCATGGCCATCCTTTATACAAATGTGAGCATTGGGTTTTGTTTTGTTTTTTTCAAAGCCTCACTTCTGCCTGCTGTTATCCCTCAACCTTTCAATGATGAGCTCTTCTGAAGCAGAGGCTTTGCTAAGAAGCGCTCTTGAGTGCTGCATAAACAAAACAATTGAAAGAAGCATAGGGCCTTTCAGGGCAACAAATGAAAGAAGACAAGCTGCTTTGCAGATTTGCCGTGCTTTCTTTGGGTTACAATTATTATCCTATCTGCAATGAATACTGTTATTTTGTGCATGTTAAAATTTGTATCATGACAAACATGATTCCAAAGAGCCCTCTGGGCAACTAACAGCATACTATTAGAATCCTACAGAAACAATATTGAAACCATGCCCACTTAAAATACAAAAAAATGCATTTTTTCATATAATTATAAAGTAACAGCTGCAGAGCCAAGTAGTTTTCTTTTGCCCCAAACACTTTTGGCTGATTCAAGAAAAAAATGTAAATTAAGGAAATCAGCCCTGGGTGCTCACTGGAAGGACAGATCCTGAAGCTGAGGCTCCAATACTTTGGCCACTTCATGAGACGAGAAGACTCCCTGGAAAAGACCCTGATGTTGGGAAAGATGGAGGACACAAGGAGAAGGGGACGACAGAGGACAAGATAGTTGGACAGTGTTCTTGAAGCTACGAACATGAATTTGACCAAACTGCGGGAGGCAGTGGAAGACAGGAGTGCCTGGCGTGCTCTGGTCCATGGCATCACAAAGAGTCGGACACGACTAAACAACAACAACGTCATCTTGTTAATCAACAAAGTTTCACACTCCATCCCAACCCCAAATGTCCTGGTGGGCTTCCTTAGGTAGGGATTTCTACCATGAGAAAGTCAACACAAAAAGGCCATGCTTTATATCATCGTCAGTCTTGCTTCTTATAAAATATGAGAGGCACAATCCTCTCAGATTACTTCAGGAAGGAAGCAGGTAGGAAATCTCTGAACCTCCAAACTTTGTTGGATTCCTACTGCCATCAGTACCAGCCAACATGAGGAATGATTATGGGCAATGAGAGTTGTGGCCCAAAATCTTGAGGGTCACCAGTTCCCCATGCTTAGCATACAGGAAGGCTTATATAGGAGAAACTATTTTCTAAGATAAATTGGAGGAAAGTAGGGCTTAAAATGTTGAAACCAACACTCAGAAACAAGCTGGGGGGTGACCCATAAGCTACTTACCAGCTGATTTCTTTGGAAATAAATAAGGTAAGGCACAATAGTGCCAGCTTATGATTTATGAATCAGAGTCTTAGCTCTCCTTAAGTTATTGGAAAACTGAAATGCATTTCATAGAAACCAATATTATCATGCATTTTTGTTGTCTTTTTTAAAAAAAGAAGTTTGTGCTTTTTAACTTTGGGAGGTGGTATAGAGGAGATGAAGACATTTCTTATATCATCTTCTGTGTGAATCAATACCATTAGTTGGAGCTAAAGAAATCTAACAGGCACTGTGGAAAGACCAGCTGCGTTTATAAATCAATATGTTGCCTCTGACATTTGCAAACATCAAAGAACTATTTTAAAACTCTTTTAATATCATAGTGTCTGTCCTCTGTAAGGTCTCCTTACCCCTCCTGAGAACATGTACAGTTTAACAGAGTATTTCGGTTATCATTCAAGAAATAAAGGGAGAAATTAAGACTGTCTCTTTTAATTTCTTAGCACATATACTGTTGCTATTGAAACTATTGACCTACCTCTCTCTAGTGCCAGTTCTTTCTTTCCTACAGTGATGCAGAATGCTTCTGTTTTACATGAGCAAAGTGGATTTAGTATACCAAGTGCTTGCAAGACACATACAGTGGTACCTCGGGTTACAAACACCTCGGGTTACAAACACTTTGGGTTACAGACTCTGCTAACCTAGAAGTAGTACCTCGGGTTAAGAACTTTACCTCAAGATGAGAACAGAAATCATGTGCCGGTGGCACAGCGGCAGTGGAAGGCCCCATTAGCTAAAGTGGTACCTCAGGTTAAGAACAGTTTCAGGTTAAGAACAGACCTCCGGAACGAATTAAGTTCTTAACCCGAGATACCACTGTATAAGTTTAGCATAATACTGGAGAAAGGACAGATTAGGTGCATATATTTCAGCACCATAGCAGTGGACAGCTCAACTGCAGAGAAAGCATGGGGTGGGAAGACACTTATTTCGCCAGAAAACTGGAAAACTATCTAATGGGAATAAAGTATTCTTTCTCCCCACTTGTAAAAATCTGGGATGGTGATAATAATAATAATTGTAATATAATAATAAATTCATTGATTCCAGAATCATCAATAGGTTTTAAAGCCCCACTGTTGTGGTGTTTTTTTAAGTGACGCTTGAAAGACATGTGGTGGTCTAGGTTGTGTTTCTCATTTCACCTATGTACTGGATATGTATTATTTCAATGTGTTGTCATTTCACCTGGATATGATATCCCGTTTTTTGGCGCTCAGTGATATGAATTGTACTGTAGGACCTGCAGGTGATGTTCTGTTTTGATGTGGATTGCTTTGCTTGTCCTGATAAATGTTGGTTGTTTAAAAGTTGTTTTTATATATGCAATTGTTCTAACTATGTATGTATATATGTAACTGGGTGTGTGTGTGTGTGTGTGTAGCCTCATTGGAAGTGATTCATAAACAAAATAAATATTACTAATAATGAATGTACAATAAGTATAATAATAAGTATCACTCGTAATCCTTTACCTTAGGAAGTGGGGCATAAAAGCTTCATTGGTCTCCATACTTTATCTCCTTTCTACATGGTTTCTAATACATTCTTCTCAAGGCCATCCCTCTACAGAGCATCCTGCCTCCCACCACCAAGAAAAGAACTTGTAACAAGGCACTTTCACATCAAATACTTCATGAAGTGCCACACATTCCCAGTGGGTGAAGCATGGGGAGAAAAAAACCCACTTTATCTGCTGTGCAAAAAAGAACCTCTGTTATGAAGTTGAGTAATACAAGCAGTGGTGGTGCATGCTGAATGGAAGCATGATTGGAAAGGTTCTCTGAAGAAAGGCAGGTTGATTTGATCCTTGTTCTTTAGGCATTGGATTTCCCCTCAACACAATGTGCACTCTGGGTAACTGACAAAATCAGACTACCAGCTTCAAGGAGTTCAATAAATTTCAAGTTGCTTTGGTGTCAAAGGGCTGAATCCAGATGAGCTCTGCTGATGCAAAATTGGGATGCTCAAAGTATATTTGGGGCCTCTGGAAATGTCTAAATTGATTTCATAGAAAAGAAGAGGGGATGACCCCTTCTGAAAATGGGATACTCAGGGAATTCCATTAGGCACCACATGCTGAAACGCGCTGCACTGTTCATTATGTCAACAATCTCTTTTTTGAGTGCTAATTACTTTAGTCTCTATGTTTAGGGATATTATTATTTGCATACTGACATCGTCAGACATCAATAATCTTCTGGACATAATTTTTTGTTATTTGTTCTGGAGGAGAAGAAGAGGAGGAAGAGGGGGGGAAGAAGACAATGAGAAGCAGAAATAAATATCAAACAGGAATCTGCTGCTTTCTGACTCTCTCTCTTTGCATATGAATTGGGCCTTTTAAAATGGGCTTAATTTGAAGCGCGACATAATCCTCCATTTCAGTGCCAGGCTCAGGTTTTGAGCATTGTGGGAAGCAATCGTAAAATCCCCCAAAAGCATGTGCAGAATGACGTCATTACTTCACCGAATACAGTGGTGCCCCGCAAGACAAATGCCTCGCAAGACGAAAAACACGCTAGACGAAAGGGTTTTGCGTTTTTTGAGCTGCTTCGCAAGACGATTTTCCCTATGGGCTTGCTTCGCAAGACGAAAACATCTTGCAAGTTTGTTTCCTTTTTCTTAACACCGTTAATACAGTTGCGACTTGACTTCGAGGAGCAACTCATAGAACGCGGTGTGGTAGCCTTTTTCGAGGTTTTTGAAGACTTTGGTGATTTTTGAAGCTTTTCCAAAACTTTGCCGACACCGTGCTTCGCAAGACGAAAAATTCGCTAGACGAAAAAACTCGAGGAACGAATTAATTTCATCTTGCGAGGCACCACTGTAACTACATTTTACCCCTTCCTTTGCATCTGGGGTTGAATGGTGGGATTTGGGGACAAGTTTCTGCCTTCCAGACAGGACTGGACCCCAGCCTATGTCATGGATTCCATTGTAGAAAAGGCAGCACCCTTCTGATTGTGGAAGTGTTTGTCATCTTGGATCAAAGCCAATATCTGATGGACTTATCAGATCAAGAAAGAGTTTTCTGTAAGCTGATATTGACTGGCTAGCCTTTGAGATGTTGCCGCACAACTTGGCTTTTGTGTCCTTGGTGTGTTACCTACTACACTCCAATCCTTAATAGAGTTACTTTGAAATGAGTTCAATTAATTTCAGAGGAAAGTACATCAGAATATTTCACCCAGTTATATTCTGTTGTATTGAGGCTGCAAGTTTCTATTTTATGCTAATGGCTGGCTAATTTCTTAAATATATTGTTACTATTACCGCTATTCTCTTATTTACTTTATTGTCCCTGGTAAATCTAGCATTGGAACATGATGTTTTTCTTTTATGCATAACTGGGGGCGGGGCGGGCAGGGAATGAGCTTCTGCAGAACGAAAAGAAATCCAAAATGAACATTGAAAACACCTTTAGGTGTTTTTACTACACACATTTAATTTAGTAGTATCCCCACTTAATACAATGGGACTATTTTCAGAGTAAGCATGCATTGTACCTGCAACAGTGTCTCGGCAATTTCCTCTGCTTCAGTCCAGTGGAGATTAACAATACTTTTTTCACCATCTCCTTAGTGCCACCAGGCCCAATCTATGCCCCTCCATCTTATTAAACTGACATTTATAATTATACATCCAAGTTATTTGCAAATATGCCCATTCCCTGATTACACAGTTTGCATGCAATGTTCTCACACAGAGTCACACAAAATATCACGCAGACCATAACATAATGCTTGGCGGTGATGCAAACAAGCTGTTGGAACTGCTGCTTTGGGCTTAGAGCTGCCACAAAGTGTGGGCTGGTCCAAAGTAGCGCTCCCTGTGGTTCTTCGCAGCCCTGCAGCGGTAACAGAAACAGCCCAGTGCCAGAACCTCATTGCTAATGTGATTGCCATCTGTCTGAACAATAGGCAATCTCCAATAACTGAAAGACAGGCACAACAGTGTATTTTACACTAAGTATCCTGGAAATGGCTGTCCTAGTTGCCTCCGGCAAACAGTAGCTTCATTCTAAGGAAAGAATCACAATCACACAACTGTTTCCACCTGCCCAAGAAGGCTTTGGAGTCACATTTTCTTTTTAAAAAATGTCTTTCGGGCATCTGCAGGGGTTCATGTCATCTGTGGTCTGCCAAGGTGCCCTATTGACCTCTAAAATATGGATAATGTGAATGTTTTGATTGTGGGCCTTCCTGAATTCAGACGTATTCAGAAATGAGATCAAACTGTCAAATCATTTTTCAACCATGAAAATGCTACTTGCAAGTTTAAGGGTAGCAAGAAGACAGTTGGTAAACTTCCTGTTTTTTCCAGTGTAAAATTAATGTATAATTTTAAAATAGATTTTAAAATAGTATGTGGGTTAATACTGTTTGTAGATGACAATTATTATCAGGATATTGAAAAACGTTCCATTGTTTTAAATGTTCTTAATATTGTTTATGATGCTGTAACCTGTCCTGGGACCTTATGGTGAAGTATGGGTAATATATAAACAATATATATATAGTTCTCCCTTCTCGGGTTCACAATCACAATGCACCTATGTAGCTTTTGTAGCAGTGTTGCACTTTTGGAATTAGAATTTTATTTTGTTCTAATTCTGCTTTGTGAAGTCAGAATTTAATCCCACTGGGGGTCGTTTTTTGTGCTTCTTTATATCAGTCACTATAGGCATTGACTGTATGGGTAAAGGTAGAGAACTTTGGCGAACATCTTGTGGAACCATTTGGATGTTGAACCATTTGGATGTTGAATCCAGGTGGGTGGTCATCAGACTGGAGCTGGGCTTGAGTAGGTGGGGGGTGGCAGATTGCTGACCTCCATTTCCTCTGCAATATATTATAAAGTAGAAGTCCATACTGTCAATTTTCAGTTTAATTTTTTGCTATTGTAGATCAGTGGCAGCCCTTAGTTTATGCATTATCTTGTGCTTTCTCATAATTCTAGGTCTGCATGAAAAGAGCTTCTACAGAAGGTGATGGTGTCAACAACAGCGCTCCATTTTATGTGTGTGCAGCCATCCAAAAGGATGGTACCCAGAATGGAAGCCGCACGTCAGAATAGCAACAAAGCTCTGTGATGAACTGAGGTCAGTTTTAGTGTCAGTGTATTGCAGACCTATACAAAGAGCCAAGAAGACCAGAAGCAACACACTCTGCCTTTGAATTTCTCACCAGTTAAAAGTACAGGGCAAAACTTCAGGAAAAAAAATCTAAATTTAACCAAACAGAAACTACTCAAATAATGGCTAGCAAACAACTAATCAGATCTTCTTATAGCGAGGGGCAATTCTGGCATTTTGAGGTCTAGACACTGTTCAGGGGGAAGGAGTACAAATCCAATTGAAGTAAACTGTTGAGCCATATACAATAACCCTGGTAGTTCCCCATTCATTTTCTCCTCAAATAAAATGAGAGTTTGTAAGAATAGAACATTGGGGATTATAACCATAGCAACATCACTAATAATGGTGGTGTTCCTTTGATTATAATATATAGTGTTCCATTCTGAACTGAATGTTGTACTCACATATTAACAGTCATTAATGAAGCAGTATGTGAATTTGAAAACACTGAATGGAGATTAATACATTTTACCAAACTTGGATGATATTCTATTCAGGCTGATCCTATATTCTGTTACTTTAGATGTTTTGAAATTTCCACAGGATATGGAAACTTCTAAATGAACTCACCACCATTTCTCACGCCAAAGGGAAACGATTGATAACTTACCTATTGGAATTGTGTTAGCTCCAGACAACTTCCAAGGGAGATTGGAAAGATACCACTGCTTCTCTGTGGGCTATGAATGGCATAGCAATTCCAGAATGATTTGCCAAGAACTGCTTGAAGGATATTTATCCACAGGATGTTTCAGATAGTAAAATGAGCCCTATATTAACCGTTAAACCACTAAAGCCTAATCCATGCCTCTTTTCAGAAGTAAGTTCCACTAATTTGAATGGGACTTACTCCCAGGTAGGTGTGAAGGCTTAATATAGATTATTAAGAAGATGCCTGTGAAAGCCTACATTGACATCCCCAGACCCAGACTCTGAGCTTTCACTTTTAAAAAGAAATCTCCAGCTGACTCTGCCCTATGGAGATCTGTTTTCAACACTCCTTCTGCATGTGTGCATGGGTGCTGTACACGAGACAGGTTGTGGAGGCACAAATATTTGCAGGAAGCCTTTCTGAAACTTTGCAATACCTTCCGTTGGTAAGATAAGATCTCACATTCCATTCTAAGGTTAATAACCATTTATATTGTCACTTTGCCACTCAGCTGAGTCAGGAGACAATTCCCTCCCGCCCCAACCTCAGCAGACAGAAACTACTCATCTAACTTCTGCCGGAAAATAGACACTGAGTACTGATTACAGTAGTGTCAGATGTGTGAACCTGCCTGGAAGGCCCAGGTCAATAATGATCTCTCAGGTTTTTCTCCCTTAGTGTTTCAGAAACCCCTGACAGCAGACTCTTCTGTTCTGTGACCTGCTGGGTGCTAATAGTGCCATTTTGAAAGCATGTGGCTAATGCAATAGAAAACCTGAGGAGGGAATGAGTTTTCGGCAGTCTCCTTGGGTTGTATTTTTGTTTAGCTGTGGGATTTGTTTGTGTTTTCTATTTTTTTGCGCCTTTGAGCTTTAGTTCTCATTTTTCTGCAGTTTGTCCTTCGCTTGCATTTGGTCTTTGATCTTGCCACAGTCTTGCACTTTCCAGCACGACTGCTGTTTTGCTCTAACAACCCATTCCATTTTGTGCAATGTTTGTTTACCTTTATCCCTAAAGGCACTGACTTGGGAAACTTGGCAAAGAATTTAAAAGAAGAAGAAGAAGTTTTGTGGCACTATAGACATCAGTCTGTCCAGAAAATGATGGGGATCTCTTCCCCCTAATCCACTACGCTTCTGGGATGAGGTTACTGCACTCCCCACCAGAGACATTTTCATTTAAATTTAATAATAATATATTTATTGTCATTGCCTCCTTCGGGGACAACGAAATTACTTTATTCTTACTGCACGTGTTCTATGGTTTAGTCCTGTCAGGGGTTGCTTGGTGAGTGCTAGAAGAGATAAGAGTCTGGGAATCCAGCCATATTTACAAGATTTATTGGTATCTTTCTGCTATTTACACAGAGCTCTGAGAGTACATCTGCATCATGGAGTGTCAGTTGCAGAGACTGCCAATCTTTTCTCTTTCTTCCAGCATAACCGCTTCCGGAACCCTCCCCCTTTCCTTCCTCTGTTACGAGAATGGCTGAGCCCCGGAACCTGCTCCCCCCTCTTTGATTCATTGCTTCCTGACAACCCTTCGTCACCCTCCTCCTCCGAGGAAGTACAACTGCTAACTATCGGAGGCTTATCTCTATAGGTCCCCATTCTCTCCCCCTTCTGCCTCCAACTCCCTGACAAGTCCTGACAATGAACACAAATACTGTGGTTAAACCCTGGTAGCCTTGGCACTAATGAAATCCTGGCTGTGGGCATTGGCCCACTAACCTCAGCCACTGAAACCATCACCTGTCTGCATTCTTACTTACATTCAGTTCAGGGGATGGTTGTGTTGGCTCCTTCAACGTAGTCTCAGTGTTGCTTTTGTAGAACTCAGCAAGGAGGATTGGGAGGGGGGGATAGAATTAGTTGGCTCCACCTGTCATAGGCTCTGTCTCCATCTATAGTTGGTCATCTGACCTTCTACCCTACCACCTGCTCTGGGCTCCAGCCAGCTGTTAGATGAAGCCAGGCTCTTTCTCATCTCTGTTCAGTTGATGAAGATGGTATAATATTGGTGTCATATAATCCGACGGCTTCAGCTGAGTACACTGCTGACGTCAGTCAATGTAGCTTTGCAGCATTAAGATCCAGTGAAAAGAATATTACTTTTAGGTTATAGTTAAGTTGCTGCATCATCGTTTCAAGGACACATTGAACGAGCTAGGCTGAAAGACAAGCAAAAAGCAAACAATCCACACCACTCTGGTTTATTTGGTTTTATGAGTCTTGGTTCCCTCCCCGCTTCAATCCTCCAGAGAGATTTGTAACAAATAAATCATTGCTCGTGAAGTGCAGATGTGTTTCAGATTTCCCACCCCTCTTCTTCTGGCAAGGTGGTCAGCAAGACTGTCCCTACCAGCAAACAGAGTCTGGAGATTGCTTCAGGTGGCAAGTGCTTGGGGGCAGTAGGAAACCCCCAACCCAAGCTGTCCCTCCTAAGCTACTCCTGGCCATTACTTTCTGCTCAAACTGTGTATGTCACACAGCCAGTCCTGCACCTCCTAAACTAGGCTGCTGCCATCAAGTTGGCTGAAAGATGCTATCCCATCACCATTGCAGATGTAAGAGTCAGCTGCAAGTCCAGAGGACTTCTATATGTAGAACGTGGGGTGCCATCTTGATCTTCTCCTCATACAAAATGTGTTGGGCTGGTCCTGGTGAGCAGATCAGGCCTGGATCATCAATTGCTCACATGGTCAAGGACCTGATTTGGAATTTCCATTGTTCTATTGAAGAATCCGTACAGGGATTAATACCAACCTTCCTCTTTCTTTTCTTTTTCAAAGAGGATGCAAAAGAACATGCTTTCTTATGATCCTCAAAACTTATGATCCACCAAGCTGAACATATCAGCCACAGGTTCAACTGATGTCACATCTAGTCTGGGAAAGATATCCACCATCAGACTGGGAAGGGGTGCTGTTAGGTTAGTGTGTTCAGTTCCCAAACTCTTTTTTTAAAAAAACAAAACCCTATGAACCACTTGAAAATTGCTGAGAGTCTTGGTGGACCACTGAATGATTTCCATGTTTAGATGTTGACCGGAAGCTGTACGCCAGCTCCCTCAGCCAGTAAAGCGAGATGAGCACCGCAATCCCAGAGTCGTCCACAGCTGGACCTAACGGTCATGGGTCCCTTTACCTTTTTAATACCCTTTTAAAAACCAACCCTGATTTGGTCACCCTGAGTCACTCTATCTTGCATGCAGTCATTCTTTCTTCATTCTTGGCATTGACTCTCCATTCTGCTAGAGTGCTTTGTCAATGCCTTTTTCTTGCTCGGGACCTTGCTACCAGCTGCCACCTTGTTTTTCTGACAGAGCCTCCTCCTCTCCTTTTATTTGTTCCACTCACTTTCCAGGCAACAGTGGAACAGTCACCACTCACAGATATGTCACTACATGGAGTTGCCTGAATGAAGCTCACCAACACCTGGTGGTCCATGGACCATACTTTTGGAACCACAGGCCTGGACACCTCCAGGCCTTCTGTTCTGACCTCTGGAATTTTACTCAGGCCAAACCTCCTTCCCAGGCCAGAAACCTTTTCTCCAGGCCACTCCGATTGCTGGACTCCCTCTGTGCCTTCCTCAAGTACCTTGAACTGTGAGAATACTGCTTGTTTGCATGCCTGCCTGAATGGAAGATGGAGATATGCATGTGTAGGAACCTCTGGTTTTAGTGTGGCTGGAATGTAGCCTTTCCCATCTATTGTCATCTACTTGTTGCCTATGGATCAGCCATCATTATGCCCATCCTACCAGGTTGCTCATGAGGTAATGTGGCTGTCAGTCTAAAATAGTAGTAGACAATACTGAGGTGGGTGGACCAGGGCTTTGATAAGAAGAAGAAGAAGAGTTTGGATTTGATATCCTGCCTTTCACTCCCTTTAAGGAGTCTCAAAGCGGCTAACATTCTCCTTTCCCTTCCTCCCCCACAACAAACACTCTGTGAGGTGAGTGGGGCTGAGAGACTTCAGAGAAGTGTGACTGGCCCAAGGTCACCCAGCAGCTGCATGTAGAGGAGCAGGGAAGCGAACCCGGTTCCCCAGATTACGAGACAACCGCTCTTAACCACTACACCACACTGGCTCTATAGGCAGTTTTCTATAGTTTTTAAGGTTTTTTTAGCTATGCAGTTTCATATGTTTTCATTACATGACAATTTGTTGCTTTTATTAATTAAATGTTTCTTCTTTTTTAATTTTTGCACGCCTTATTTTAAGGAGTTAACCTAAAAGATGCCATAGACAGTTGTTGGACCATATTGAAGATTATATGATTAGAAACAATTAGAAACAAAAGTATCCATCTCCCCCAAACTGAGCAAATTCCAGGTTGCTGGTTTTGCATGATGTTCTGTCCCAAGTGCATGGGAGATGGCTTGACAAACATTTGCTGATGAATTTGTATTCCTGTGCTCCAGTAACATCATGGGGAGGGGAGCAACTGTTCCTCTTCCTACCTGAAGAGACTCAAAGAAGGCTGAGGCATGGCTTTAGCCTCACAATCATACGGCAGGGGAGGAAAGGATGATAATGAAGGAAGTCCTTTAATCTAGTTAAGCACTTTCCTTTCCCAATGCAGGCAACAACCCGTCAACCTGCAGTGATGAAGCAGCAGTTAGCCTTTTTCCAACTGCTCCCCTGGGAGAGAAATGAATTGGTGAAATCCTTGACAATTGGTTACCATTAGACCTCAGTCACCCAACGTATGCACATTTTTTAAAAAGAAAAAAGACAACAATCACTGATGCAGCCACCGCCAATCACCAAGGCCGTTTCAGTAATCTGGGAGACATCCTGTGGTAGAATCCTGCCTGCTTTCCGGTCGCTGCTACCGTTTCACTGCCACCTTCCCTCCCACTGACACGTCCGTGCTGTTCCCATTAAAGCTGCCAGTATTTCCAGCACAGCACTATTCAGTGTTGCCAAGTTAGGTCCTCCGTCGCGAAGTTAGCAACATTTCAGAGCTCCTAGCAACAGAAGCACCAAAACTAGTGACTTTTCCCCCTGCCTATTTTTGTAGCGTTTCCCTGCAAGAGAAGTCACAAAAACCTGCTCGGCAGTAGTTTGCGATTATTCTTAGCCTCAGAAACTTTTCTACCATCTGGAGTTAGCTGCACTGCGGTGCATTCTACCCAGGCATTCCTACCACCCTCCTAACACCCCTGCAATGGAATTTATTTAACGAGCGCAAACTACCCATTTCTTTACTATGAATACCAGTACCTAACTTGTACCTGTAGTTTTAGCAATATTTCCAATGCTGACAACGCTATGGGCAAGTGAAGGGAAGTTTCTTGAGTTCTCTGAAACTCAAAATCGTAATTTTCCAAACAAACAAACAAACCAAAAGGAAAAGTCTGGGATTTCTGTGAAGTTGCCATTCCATGTGGAAAGACAGACAAGTCTGTTTTTGGTCTGCGTCTCTTGATTTCTTTGTGTTCCTGATCCTATAACGATAGGCAGGTAGGATCCTAGTTTGCAACAACTTATTGGCTTGCAGGAGAAGACCAATTAGACTCCAAGGGGAAGTTAATCAGCCTATTAGGCTGGTAGGATCGTAGAATGCAACAACTGATTGGCCTGCAGAAGAAGAAGAAGAAGAAGAAGAAGAAGAAGAAGAAGAAGAGGAAGAAGAGTTTGGATTTGATATCCTGCTTTATCACTACCCTAAGGAGTCTCAAAGTGGCTAACATTCTCCATTCCCTTCCTCCCCCACAACAAACACTCTGTAAGGTGAGTGGGGCTGAGAGACTTCAGAGAAGTGTGACGTCACAAAAACCTGCTCGGCAGTAGTTTGCGATTATTCTTAGCCTCAGAAACTTTTCTACCATCTGGAGTTAGCTGCACTGCGGTGCATTCTACCCAGGCATTCCTACCACCCTCCTAACACCCCTGCAATGGAATTTATTTAACGAGCGCAAACTACCCATTTCTTTACTATGAATACCAGTACCTAACTTGTACCTGTAGTTTTAGCAATATTTCCAATGCTGACAACGCTATGGGCAAGTGAAGGGAAGTTTCTTGAGTTCTCTGAAACTCAAAATCGTAATTTTCCAAACAAACAAACAAACCAAAAGGAAAAGTCTGGGATTTCTGTGAAGTTGCCATTCCATGTGGAAAGACAGACAAGTCTGTTTTTGGTCTGCGTCTCTTGATTTCTTTGTGTTCCTGATCCTATAACGATAGGCAGGTAGGATCCTAGATTGCAACAACTTATTGGCTTGCAGGAGAAGACCAATTAGACTCCAAGGGGAAGTTAATCAGCCTATTAGGCTGGTAGGATCGTAGAATGCAACAACTGATTGGCCTGCAGAAGAAGAAGAAGAAGAAGAAGAAGAAGAAGAAGAAGAAGAGGAAGAGGAAGAAGAGTTTGGATTTGATATCCTGCTTTATCACTACCCTAAGGAGTCTCAAAGTGGCTAACATTCTCCATTCCCTTCCTCCCCCACAACAAACACTCTGTAAGGTGAGTGGGGCTGAGAGACTTCAGAGAAGTGTGACTAGCCCAAGGTCATCCAGCAGCTGCATGTGGAGGAGCGGAGACGCGAACCTGGTTCCCCAGATAACGAGACCACCGCTCTTAACCACTACACCACACTGGCTCCAGGAGGGAAGCATAATCAGCCAGTCAGATAGGACTCATTGTGTAAATAATGTATATAAAAGCCTGAGGTTTGGGGGGAAATTGAATCACTGTTTTACAAGCTGCAATAAAGAGCATGAAATCACTGCAGGACTCCGAGTATATTTCAGTCCCGCTTTCTTCCTTCGTGGAACTCCAGGTGGTGTGCATGTGGTTCCCAAGGGGTCCTCTACCTGTCACTGATCTGATTCAGACCTGCTTAGCTTCAGCAAGGTAGCAGCACTATATGCCTTTAGGCTATACCACTCATATGTTCATGCCACCATGAAGGCAATCTTCTTGAGAAGCTTCTTCTTCCCAGTGGCATAGTATTGAGGGGCACAGGGGTGGTTGCCCTGGGTCCAAAATTGTTCGGGGTACAAAATTTCAACACCCGGTGCTGCCTCAATACAGCTGTGTGCTTCCATTGCTAGGATACATTGAAAACAGCTTCTTCATACAAACCAAGAAGTGACCATTCCAGACCATGGAACAACTCTTTTCTGATTTCTGTGGCTGTGATCTCTTGGGCGACATGGACACCATTAGACAGTTGGAGGCACATGCATACTCTTTCTGTTTCCCTCCTTTCCCCCACCTCTGTGAGGCCCCAGACACTGGCAACCCATGCTACACCACTGCTTCTTCCACAATCAGAAGATTGTCACTTGGTAACAATGCAGAAATGGGCCTTTTTGGCAACAGCACTCACAATCTGGAACACCTTCTCTGGGATAATTCCTGAAGTAGAGGCTGTAGTGACCTTTCTGCGTGGAAGTCACTTCTCTGAGGAACAAAGTTGTGAATCAGATATGTAATTAACTGAGGGTGATAACTATATACATGGTAAGAAGCCATCACTGGTCACAGATTCCCTCAGCATGTAAAATAGACAGATATTACAAGCAACAAAGCATAATTGGGTATGGTACTGTGAGACAATCCACTGTGTGATGGGTGGCTGTTTGGCTTATAAGGGGATCAAAACCTTTCCTAAAGCAGTACCATGAGATGCTGTACAAGCAGAGATTTAGAACCAGGACCCAAATTTGGCACCTGAGGAGAACCACAAAATGGTAGCCGCCCCCCACCAGAGAACATGGAGTGAATGAAGATTGGCATCAGGAACAAGGCAGGGGGAATAAATATCTACATTGGGAACAAGAGTGGGAGCAGACCAGCAGCACCTCCTGTGGACCAGGAGGCCCCGGTAGAGGTGGCATTTGGGGGGTGGGCTGCTAAGGAAGAGATCCAGGCTCAAGGAATGCACTGCTGCTGTCGGTAACACCATGGCAATGCATGCTGCTGCCTCTATGGATCCCATCGTCTGAGCTGGTTGCCTCACTTTGCCTCTTGGGTGGGCCAACCCTGACACCAACCAATGTGACCAATGGCCAGGGATAATAGGAATTGGAGCCCATAACATCTGGATGGCACCAAGTTGGGAAAGGCTGTGCTACCCTAGAAGGCTAGATCATCAATGCACATCCCATGTATCATCAACAGGGAGTGTAAGATATCTTCACCAACAGCAGTTTGTCGAATATATCCTGAAGATTATTTATATAATATGTGAATACCTCAATTTAGAGAGATGATTGATATAGATAGATCATATAAAGAGAGATTATATATACATATACATATATATATATATATATATATATATATATATATATATATGGCAGTATTATTTTAGTTGGCAAGATGTGGGCAGACTTCTCCATAATCAATGATACTTTGAGAAGGGAGGCAGATTCTGAGGATGCATTCTACCTGATTATAACAATTTCACATTCAATCAAATTGTGTACCAAAATTGTTTGACAAGTGGCCCTTTTAGCATTATTTAAATGTGGTTATTTTAGCACTCCATTTATTAATAGTTTGATGCCCCACCAATTATCTCCGTATGAAGAAAATTTGCATGGAGATAATCTGACAGTTGTATGCTCACACAAGGGTATTAAATATGAATTTTGAAAACTGACTTCAAGGCATAATAGAAGGATGTCATTCAAATACTAGGATAAGATAATGTCCAACAAATATGGAAAAAGAACTCACCATAGGGCTTTTAAATAAAGTTACCATTTTTACAACTTTTCGGATGTAGACCAAAGTCATTTGTGGATCAAAAATGAACAAGTATATCAAGTGGGACATACTAGACACATACATAAATTCTTTGTACCTTTGCAAAGACATCCCCTGACATTTAGCAAGTAACACATACGTATATACAAAAAATGCTACCATTCATTTAACCCAGGGCTTTGCAAAATCTGCTCAGAAAAGCCTCCCTGAGCTAAGAACTTGATTTCTCCAGGTTTCTCACATGATATGTTGAGCTCCCCAGATGTTGGTGCTCCGGCTGGTACCCTTCACGTGTCAGTACTGTAAAAGTATTCCTCTTTTTTTTTTAAAAAAAAAAGATATTTATTAAAGTTTTTACAATATAACAATGAAAATGAAAAATAAAAAGAAACAAAATACAACATAAAAACAGTTAAAAAACAAATAATTTTCCATGACATATCTTCCTTACACTTATTTCCCCAGACCTCCTCATACCTCCCTTCTTTGTATTCCACTTCAATTTGTTAGTTCAGCAAATCCTTACCATTAAGCTTTTACCCATTTGTAAACCTTTTTTTTTCGTATCTCCTAAAGCATTACAGCTGGAAACCCCTTAGTTTCTATCCAACATCCTTCTAGCATTCATTAATTTTACAATATTTCTGTAAATAGTCTTTCAATTTCTTCCAGTCTTCTTTCACCATCTCTTCTCCCTGGTCTCGGATTCTGCCAGTCATTTCTGCCAATGTAAAAGTATTCCTCTTAAGTTGGTAGGCTGGATCATAATGTGTGCTGCTTTCTGCTTTAATGTCAGTGGCCCTGTTGGCAGACTGGATGCCAGCACAGAGTTCGCCCATGAAACAAACACTGGACATAGGAAGCAGTCGCAGAGGAACAGCCGTGTGATGGCAACTGTGCCACAACCAAATTACTAAACATGTGGCCCTAAACAAAATATATGAGAACACAAGGAGAGCTCTTCTGGATCACACCAAAGGCCCATCAGGTCCATCATTATGTTCTCATAATGATCAACCAGATGCTTATGAGAAGCCTGAAGACAGGACCTGAGCACCACACCACTTCCCCCACCTGGGACGCCATTGGGGGGGCAAGCCCCCCATATTTGCAAGGAGGGGGCCAGGCCCCCCAAATTTCTGTGAAGATCCCCAAAAGGGCACACCAAGGCAAAGACACTTCTCCCTGCCACATCCTTTTGAGGATCGCCAGGGCGCCTTCCAGGAAGGTGCCCTGGCAAACTCCCCCAGGGACACGCCAGGGCGAAGTGGAGGCTGGTCCATTGGGGCAAATGTGGACCTCTGACAAGCATTTTTACCATGGGTCAGGGACCTCAAGCCTGGGGGCCGAGCCTGAGCTCCTCCGGGCCTCCTTAGTTGACAAGTTCTTTGTAGGCCACACCCCAACCCAGGACACCTCATTCACTGGAATGTGTCCTTGAAATATGATAATGATAATTATTTTCTTTTTGGCCTGGATGGAGGACAGAGAGAGGAGCTGAAATGTAGCCTATGTACAAAGGAAAGAGTCACATCCATTGCTCCACTCACCTTTGCTTCAGGTCATGCCCACCATGGCAAGGCTGCATACAGTAGGTTGTCCACAGGGGAATATGGCCACCTGGATGAAAAGGATTCATAGGAAAAAAGTGATGGCTCAGGTAACCTGGTCCCAATACATTTAGGGCTTTGACATGTTGAAACTACTACTTCAAACTGGGCTTGGAAATTGTCTGGGAGCTGTAAGTCAGCTGCCTGCTAATTTACTCCGAAAGGGATCAGGCCCTTCGAATAGCAATGATCAGAGAAGTCTAAGCAGATGGAGCAAAGAACTGGGATGACTAAAAATGCCTAGGTTATCTATAAACAGCAGAGACCTGAACGTTCAGCACTTCCATGACAGGAAGTGTAAATTACAATAGGTGCTATCTGCCTGAATTCCTATAAAAAGGATAATTAGTTTAATTACAATGATATTCTTAAATCTTGCCAGGGAACAGTTTCCATCGGTGACTTGCATGACTACAAAAATGCCATATTAACTTCAGCTCCCTCCTCAATATGTCAGGGTGACAAAGTGTGTGAAAAGCAGAAAGTTCAGGGTTGTGTGCATTTCCCACCAACTCCTCCTTTGGCCCTGTCATTTGCCAGTCAATTAAAAAATGTGGCATTCAGCTCCTTGCTAACAGGTCGCTATGTTTCTGGAAAATAGAAAAAGCTCTTTGTAGAAAGATAGTTCCCACACTTTTTTTTCTCCTGCAAGAAAAAAGGTGTTTGTGTGTGTTTATGTGTATTTCTTCCTTATAGAAGGAAGAGGGAGGTTTACACCATAGTGTTGAGTACCTGCTAACAATATTTCACAGAATATTCTCTGCTGGGTTGCCTAAGGCCCTTCATCCATTAGCTGTGCCATACACCACTTCCCTGAAGTGGCTTGGCCAACTGTAAATATCTTGGTCTGTATTATTATTTTTCCCCATCGATGAACAAACCCTAACATGTTGAGGTTAAAGGCTTTTCCCTTTTCAAAAAAGAGAAGTCAATAAGAGGCTCCTCGGTTTTAGGTCTCCCTTCTAAGGCTTTGCCATGGATTTGACAAATGACAGTCCTTCACAGTCTAGCCTCACACTAACTAAACAGCAGAAAGCTGTTTCCAATGCTCTAATTTTACACTGTCAGTTTCTTTATGGTCAGCCAAAAGTGACACAAATCTCACCATGCTTCTGTTTATGGACTTGGGGCTTCGTTGTGACACGTGTTATAGAAACCGCACAGCCCATACACACCCTCCCAACCCAAATCACAATTTATTTATTTCGTGTTGTACAGTGGTACCTCTGGTAATGTACTTAATTCATTCCGGAGATCCGTTCTTAACCTGCAACTGTTCTTAACCTGAAGCACCACTTTAGCTAATGGGGCCTCCCGCTGCCGCCGCGTGGTTTCTGTTCTCATCCTGAAGCAAAGTTCTTAACCCAAGGTACTATTTCTGGGTTAGCGGAGTCTGTAACCTGAAGCGTATGGAACCTGAGGTACCACTGTATTGTGTTGTGGTGTGGGTGTGTGGGTGTGGGTGTACCTCTGTATCATAAAACTATATCACAGCAGTTTACAACAGTATAAAATCATAAAAAACATAAAAATTAAAAACAAAAAGAAGTTAAAAACAAGCAAAATCAACAATCATATTCCACAAACATCCTGCCTTGCAAGCATAGAGTCAGTTTATCTGCTACCTCATCCAGAATGTTTTAGGTTTACCTTTTAAAAATGTAAAATGTGAAAACTGGCTGGAATAAGTTTGTGTTTGCAACAGTGATGCCCCTGAAACATATAATTATTCAGTCCATAAGTTGTTCATAATTCTGATATGTGCCACTGAAATGGTGATCAGTTTAAAACAGAGATTTGTGATGAGTTAATTTCTCTTTTCTGAACCTCTGTGGTCTCTGTTGTTGCCACTGCAGCAGATAAGCAGCAAAACTCCACCTTCTTTGTGTAAGCTTCAGTATTGTTTACGTAATCCTTTTGTTACTCAAGGTAATGAAAACATCCATTGCTGGCACATGTTCAGAATGATTTTAGTCTTGAGTTACTATTTGCCAAAGAAACCAATCAGTTGAAAACTTTTCATCTGAAATTATACAACCAAGCAGGAAGAATCCCATATGGTCATTTGCACCCTGTCCATTCATTTCTACAATGGCTAAGTGATGTCATGATGCACAGTGGTGGAAAAAATACATTGCAGTAAGCATGCTGTGTGTCCAAGATTATGCACACATGCTAAAATTCTGACTGTGATTCAGAAAGAATAGAGGAGAACTTTCATCAGAGTTTCTACTATGGGACTCTTAAATCAGCTCCCCAATTCTGAATTGCAGTGAGGTCAGTTTGCCCATCACTAGCTTGCAAACATGTGTATCATAATAAGCTTATACTCCAGGGGGGAAAGCCACGAGCAGTTTTACCAAAATGTGACTTGCCTGGTCATTCCTTCCACCACCCTCACCCCCGGCCTTTAAAAACAAAAAATATCTCGTACTGAAGCTAATGTTTAGTTTACCAGGCAACAGAGAATGCAGTCAACCAGCCTTTCCAGATCTGCTCTTGGGAGTTTGGCAATGCTCTCTGTTCATCAGTAGATATTCTCACATGCAAAGCCACTCCATGTGCCATCAAGCATCTGCTCAATCAGTGCAGTATCCAGGTGCGAAATTGCAACAGCTTTCATTTGTTCCCTTTCTGTGCCATGGGTTAACCGGGAGAGAATGAGGAGGCAAGGCCAGATCACAGAATACATTGTGAAATAGATTGCACTAAAAGGATTCTGCCTGTGATGGATGGGCACTTAGAACATCGTTGAGCAGTGTGCAAAGGTACTAGAGTCCAAGGAAATGGACCAACATTTCCCTTCTAATTAAAAACCCATCTCTCCTCATTAGCAGCCAAAGCAGTAAGCCTAGAAAGATGGAGATCTTTGCTGCATTTCAAGTTCATTGTGATTCAAAGAGCCACTTCAACCAGACTGAATTGGTGAGTTTCCATTAAAACCAAGGGAATTGTGGCCGATGACACCAGCCAAAGATTTGACTGCCAAACCATTTCCAGCCTGCCATATAGCTCCCTGCAGAGCAGTCTATATTGTGTTCTTGATGAATGAGCATCACAACATTAATGGGCATTCATTCATCCATTCAGTCCTTTTAATGCTATGTGGAGGGAGGGAATGGAACATTTTAATTCCCCCGCTGTCCATTGGTTTTGAAAACATTTGTATTCAAATTATTGTTTTATTCAACAACAGAGTCCAATAATGACACCCTTCAAAACAACATGTTTATCCAGCGAGTCAAGAGGAAACATTCAAAACAATGCCACATTATTTCAGTACATGTCTCAGAGAAGAGAGGGAAAACATCAGCAGAAAATTTTAAATCGGTGTGGAAATACAGAATGGGGAGGAAAGACTCCAGTTAATTTTGCTGGGCATGTAGTTAATTTTTGTAAACTCCAAAAGAGGAATTGATCCCAATGTACAATAGAAGCCAGGGCTGATCCTGTATAAGGAGCACGCAAAAATGAATGGAGTTATTTTTTTATATACCAAGCTACACTCAGGACACCCCCATGCTAGAGTAGGTAGTGCTTCAATACTCTTGGCTGGAAAATATTTAATTATTATTCATACATACATATATACATACATACATACATTACCTTTTTAAACAAAATATAGTAGCACCAGGAACCTGGGGGGGGGGGACAATACAATGAAATCAAGGTCAAACCCAGCACAGAAGCAAAGCCAGTTCCACAGCAAAATACACGGTGATTTCAAACAACAAGCAGTGATTGTGAACAGCCTTAAAAAAAAAGTCAAGTGAAGTAAATTGGTCATCACAGCCCAACTAAAAGCAGACAGTAGATGGGCCAGATATACATCTCTTGGAAACCAAATCCAGAGATGGGGATGGGGGAACCACTGGTGGATGAAGGGGGTGCAGGGGGGTCCACCCTGAGTGTAATCTCTGAGGGGTGGTGACATCGCGTGCCACCCCCATGGGACGCTTGCCGCCCCGCCCCTATGGGCGAATCACCCCGCCCCCTGGGTGTGCAGCTTGTGCCTCGGGGGGGGACCTACTCCTGGGCACAGCCAATCAGCTTTATCTCAGGCATCAAGGGACTGAAAGGAGTGGGGCTCCTTTGAAACGGAGACGCAAGCAAAACATTACCTGAAAACAGGTAAAGAGGTGAAGGGAGGCATTGGGGACATATATCATCGTACAGATATACGTCTGATAAACTGACCAACTTTGTTGGACTACAGCTCCCATCATCTCTGGCCATTGGTCATGCAGGTGGAGACTGATGGGAATTATATTCCAACAACGTAGAAAGAACACCAAATTGTTTCCCCTAAAACATTCCATGCATACATCTGGGGCTTTATTTCTGTCTTGTGAACTCATGTGTGTGTATGAACTCTGCCCCTGGTCAGCCTTCCCAAATAAATCAAGGAAGCAGACCTAGGTTGCAACATAGGGAGAGACTCTCCTCCCTGGAAGAGAGGGGAGTGGTTGTGGGCGGGAGACCAAGCTCCGCCCCTGGTAGGGGGCATTAGCCCCCTCCCCTCCTACCTGGCTGGCGCCCACGCCCACCGGAGGTGGCCAACCAGGTGCCTCTGGGGGGCGTGTGTAGCAGCTTAATGCTGTGGTGCCAGCTCTGCCTCCTCCTCATTCGTCGTCGTCCCTCAGCGAGTCACCCACCCTCCACTCCCATTTAGCTCAGGGTATAGGTTTTTGGCCTTGCTATGGCCCTTAGGTTGGTCGCCCTGGTTGGCTGGGGGGCCTGGTAGGAATTTTTCCATTTGGCATTAGGCCTTTGGGTTTTTTCGCCTACCTCGTAGCAATCGTCACAACTTTTGTGGTATTGGTGGGTAGCTTAGGCATTGGATTCATGTGTTGTGCTGTGTCAAGGGCTAGGTGTGGCCATCGCCTATGCTATCTACCGTGGGTTATTCCGTTAAAGGAATCCGGCGGTCGTGTTTCCGTCCGATGCCTGCTTGGCGGGAGGCCATGGCACGACCCTCGGTGACACCAGGGGGTGAGCCTATAGTTGGATGAGCATCAACAGGCTCCACCTACTGTTGAATAAACCCACCACCTATAGTCATCCAATGCCTAAGCCAATACCTTTTCACTGCTGTAATCAATAACGTTGTGGCCTTTTCTTGCCCATTAACCTTATATCACGTGTCCTTGTGTATTTATTTCACATAGCGGGGTCAGGCCCTCGATCCACAACTATGAGTTGCAACCTACGGAGCATTTCAGTATCTTCTTGTTGCGTTGCGAGGAAGCAGGGAACGAAAGCACAACTTACTTATTTCATTGGTATCCCCACCTTTTCTCCAAGCCACCGCGGGCTTTGAACATAGTTCTCCCCCTACCCTTTCAATTGTCACAACAACCCTTTGAGGTAGGTTAAGCTAAGAGATGGTGAATGGCCCAAGGTAATCCAATGAGCTGCATGGCCGAGTTGGTTTTGAAGCCAGATCCTACGCCACTCCAGTCCTTTCCCAATGCAACCACCTCCATTCTGACTCTGTGGGAATGTGTGGTGGCTTTCACAGGAATGGGGAGGGGCAGGGCCATGGCTTCATCCTGTCTCACATACCCTCCACGATTTCTCCAATGAAAATAGGGATGCCCTATTCCATTATCATTACCCTGTCCATCTGACTGGGTTGCCCCAGCCACTCTGGGCAGCTTCCAACATATAAAAATAATAATAAAACATTAAACATTAAAAAAACCTTCCCTTTACGGGGCTGCCCTCAGATGTCTTATAAAGGTTGCATCTCCTTGGTTCAGGGTTGCATAGCCTCTGACATTTCTCTGATGAAAATAGGGGTGTCCTAAGGAACAGCGGGACATTCCGGGATCAAATCAGAAACTGGGATGGCTTCTCTAAATCCAGGACTGTCCCTGGAACATAGGGACACTGGGTGGCTCTGGTTTCATGGCAGTGGAGCTATCAAATGCACTTGAGGGCCCATCAATGAGGGGGTCTCCTGGTTGCAGCAAGCTAAACACACATACACACAAAAACCCTCTCCCTGCCTCTCCATCAACTGACTCTGAAGAGGGGGAAGGCAGGTTCCTGCTCTTTTTTCCAGTCTGGCAACTAATTGCAGCACACAACAGCTGTCTCTGAGATCAAAACTATCAATTTGTATTCCATTGTGTATACTTGTCCTTTGGCTAGGTTGAGAAAGCGACGTGCATGCGAGTGTATAGGCATGTGTATCTGCAAATGCGATCGTTAAGGGCTCTTTCCAGAAAGCACTAGATCAGCCCTGACTGAGCTCCTCCATCGCTAAATAGAAAACTGCTTTGGGCTTATTTCTAGACGGTTGGCTTTACAAATACAAAGTGGCTTTTAACTGGTCCTGGGGAAACTAATCACTAGCAAGAAGGAAGCAGGACATGAAATTGACTCCATTTAGCTCTCCCAAATGGTCCCGTTGTGTTGTGCATAGTTATTAAGTTATAGATAGCTGAAGATGCACCTCATCCCTGTTTCCAACACTTCCTGGTCAGTGATATCGGAGTCTGCTGAGAGGTTGAAGGCAGAAGGAAAGGAGAGCACATGGCCCCCTAATATACCCCCCCCCTCATGCAAATGCAGTAGCAAAGCAGAACAGGTCATGACGCCCTAGTGAAACCATCTCCTCCTTTAACAACAACAACAACAACAACAACAACATGATAGGGGTGTGATTGCTGTACTAAACGTTCATTCATTCACTAATATGGGGGGAAAACCAGGAAGTATGTGATAGTGGCTACATCACCAAGAAGCGTGCCATCTCATTAGTGAGAACTAAACCTGGATAAAGTTAAGAAATGCAAGGATCAAAAAGGACACTAATTTTTGTGTGTTCCCCCCCCCCATAATTTTTATTAAATTTTCTGTTTTACATTTTAGAATATTAATTTAAACAACCTTAAAATACCAGTGGCTTCCCTTCTTCTCTTTCCATGGTACATTTTACAGAACAGAAATCCCTGCATATTTTATATAAACTAAATCATTCAGTATTCCATTATTGTATCCATCAAAACTTATTTACACTCTTAAATTTATCTTAATGCTGCCCACATTTTCAAATACAGTTTTCCTCCATATATTCAATAAACATTTGCCAATCTTTAGATGAATGATCTTCTTGTTCTCTTATTCTATATCTTAGGTCCGCAAGCTGCGCATATTCCATCAGTTTAAGTTGCCATTCTTTTTTAGTTGGGACTTTGCTCGATTTTCATTTTGGGGCTAAGAGAACACAAGTTGCAAGAGTGGCATACATAAATAACATTTTTTGACACCTGGGAATTTCTGTCTGAATTATGCCCAACGAAAAGGACTCTGTTTTTTTGTTGGTTTTTTTTGGGGGGGGAAGTACCGTACTTTAAAAAAAAATTCAATTTATAATGGATTATTTCCCAATACTCTTTTACCCATTTACAAGTCCACATATGATAGAACGTCTCTTTGTATCTCCAACATTTATCTGATTTTTGCAGAAGCCAGCTGGGAGCCGGTGGCCTCACTGTGAAAATGATGGCAAGGCAGGCAACACAATGTGTCCTATAAACTGCAAAATGTGATCCTAAGTTTTACAGGGACTTAATGGCAGCTGAACTGAGGTGGACTGTTACCCCAGAAATTTCCAGCCCAATTCTGTAAGCTGAGGTGTTCTAACAATCAATTTCTTTAGATTTATTTTTGGAGGGGGGCAAAGCCCACACATAGGTAAAAGACCACCGTCACTTATAGATCATATGCTCTGAATTCAAAAGATCCTAGGTTAATCCTTGGCATCTTCAGTGAAAAGGATCAAACAGCCGATGGTGGAGAAAACGTCTTGTATGAGACCTTATTTGCAGACTAGGCTTCTCTAACTTTCCTCAACTATATAAAAAAAATACCTGCACTTAGAAAACAAATACATCTGAAAGAAGAATTCTAAGCTACAATTCTACTTATCTGAAAGTAAACACGCCTGAACTCAATAGGACTTAGGTAAAGGACCCCTGGACAGTTAAGTCCAGTCAAAGGCGACTATGGGGTTGCAGTGCTCACCTAGCTTTCAGGCCAAGGCAGCCACCGTTTGTCCACAGACAGCTTTCCGGGTCATGTGGCCAGCATGACTAAACCACTACTGGTGCACGGAGGACCATGATGAGTGCCAGAGTGCATGGAAACCCCGTTTACCTTACCTTACCTATTTATCTACTTGCACTGGTGTGCTTTTGAACTGCTAGGTTGGCAGAAGCTGGTACAGAGCAATGGGAGCTCACCCCATTGTGGGGATTTGAACCATCGACCTTCCGATCAGCAAGCCCAAGAGGCTCAGTGGTTTAGACTGAACTCAACAGGACTTATTTCTCAGTAGCCTAACATTCTTCCTGTCAGTACAGAAATCCATGGGGAAGGAAACAGGTATTTTTTGGTGGAATATTCAAATCTATCATCTGCAAAATATAACAATTTCAGGAGTGTTGTGCCATGTGATTGTTCCAAAACTGTAGACTGGCCCTGAGATTCTCTATATCAGGTTGCTTACTTTACAGTCATCCTTGTCAGGGAATGGTCAAAACAGACCCCCTCAACTGCTAAGATTGGCAGAGGGGGCATTCTTTGTAGTTCAGTCACCCTTGATGTGAGGAACAAGGGCCTGGAAGAAGTCATTTTTCTGTGGCAACCCCCAGATTGCAAAACTCCCTCCCCACAGAAGCGCATCGAGCATCTTCACTGAATAGCTTTTGCTGTGTGCTCCAAGACACAACTCTTTACCCTCACCTTTGAAAGTTATTTTGTTTTACCTTGCTTTTGTTTTATCTCTTATGCTCTCTTCTCACTGGAACAGTTTTGCTTGTCTTACTCTTTTCTCATAATTGTAACTGGGATACATGGTATGCCATACCCCTCAACTGTCCCGGGAAAACCAAAACACCCACTTTTTTCATGAGAGAACATGGCGACCATTTTGAGCGTTGCGCGGGTCGTGTGAGTCGCCCAGGAGCATGACCCAGAAGATGCATGATCCGGTTTTTGCCCTGGACATGTTGGAAGGTATGGTATGCTGAATGGTTGAAGCCCACCTTGATGCTGTATGGTGAAGGTCTGGTATGTGTGTGTGTGTGTCCCCCAGTGGAGCAAAATGGAAACTAAATTCCAGAGCCAGTGTGGTGTAGTGGTTAAGAGCGGTAGTCACGTAATTTGGGGAACCGGGTTTGCGTCTCCGCTCCTCCACATGCGGCTGCTGGGTGACCTTGGGCTAGTCACACTTCTTTGAAGTCTCTCAGCCCCACTCACCTCACAGAGTGTTTGTTGTGGGGGAGGAAGGGAAAGGAGAATGTTAGCCGCTTTGAGACTCCTGAAGGGGAGTGAAAGGCGGGATATCAAATCCAAACTCTTCTTCTTCTTCTAAATAGATCATTTCAGCTCAGTTCTAATTACGCTATTCTTGGTGGTAGAATCCCCCCCCTTCTTTTTTCCCGTAGATCCCCAGCGCAAATTGGCCAGCACTGCGGCTTGTAGATTGCTTTCTGTTTGTGTGCCTTGAAAGGTCACAGGCCCAGTGCAGTATTTATTATGCCATTCCTCTTGCAGCCGACAAATCTAATTTCAGTTCTAGCCATGGTCTCTGGGGGGAAGAGTTAATAAGGAAAGTCTGAATTGTGTCTGAGGTAAAGGAAGAACCTGGCTTAGAATATATGCCAGGGGAGCTTGCATGAGGATGCTTCCATGTTTTTAATTTTGAGACACATTAACTTTTTATGATACCTCTTATGTGTAGTTAAAAATAAAATTGTAATAAAGGGAAACAAGGCCACGTTATCCTCCCAATGATATATTGGATTTCCTCGGCAATATTGTGCATTTTTATTGCCCCAGACATAAGATGCAATTGTATCCAAATAGTTTTATACCAGGGTATGAAAATTTATGACAGGCCTCTTTTATGACAACGCCTCATTGCAATGTGTTTAAAGGGTAACCTTTGGCTCCGAGAATCAATAGACTCCCCAAGAACATGCAAGCTACCTCAGGCGATCAGCACCTTCCCATGTTTAATATCTTTCAGAAACAGTTTCTTGCATTAAATAACAAATGACGCTTAAAAAAAAAAAGTATGGGATTGTCATTCGTTGTTAACATATACCGAAGTGGGACTTCCAGGAACAGAGCCTTTTTTCTAACATGTGTGCAACTGTGCCCAGTTGGTTTATTTATTTTACAAACTTATGCAATTTATATGCCCCTTAATTACAATCGTCACTAATCGGTGTATAAGGAAAGCAATACAATGAAAATAAAAATTGGTTAAAACTATAAAATGAGAATTCAGTTAAAGGGCCTGCTGGATATTATTATTATTATTATTATTATTATTATTATTATTATTAGTCTTTCAAAGGCACCAGCCAACAGGGAAGGGCTATTTGACTTCATCTGGAAGGGAGTTCTGTAAAATTGAGCCCAAAATGCTGAAAGCACAACTCCTGGTGGATTTGAGAGACTAGATTACCTCCAATGTCACGTACAATTCTATGATCCCATGATGCAGTGGGAATGGTGAAATCCAGATTCTCTCATGCCATTAGGGACTTCCTCTCTCTGGGTCTCATTTTCACTCTGGGTTCTTTGCTGGGTTCTCTTTTTGATCAAAGTTGCTGAGATTTTTTTGGGAGGGGTTTTAAAGGAATTTATTTTTAAAAATCAACCTGAGCATTAACTTGACAGTTTGGAGCAAGGTATGTAAGCTGATGTTTTGAATGCTGCACAAGCAATTAGGTCCTTGATGCCGATTTTAACTCTGATATTTAAATACACTCCCCCCCCCCAGGAGCCAGTGTGGTGTAGTGGTTAAGAGCGGTAGTCTCGTAATCTGGGGAACCGGGTTCGCTTCCTCGGTCCTCCACATGCAGCTGCTGGGTGACCTTGGGCTAGTCACACTTCTTTGAAGTCTCTCAGCCCCACTCACCTCACAGAGTGTTTGTTGTGGGGGAGGAAGGGAAAGGAGAATGTTAGCCGCTTTGAGACTCCTTCGGGTAGTGATAAAGCAGGATATTAAATCCAAACTCTTCTTCTAAAAAATTTTTTCCCCCAGTATACACATTTCCCCCCAGTATACACTTTCCCCCCAGTATACACATCTTGAAGCATCTTTAGAGAAAAGGAAACTTTTTTAGTTTGGATTTGTAGCGTTTTCTGAGCAGATAATTTATTATAAAATTCAAAGTGTGAAAACCAAAGGTTAATTTTACATTCCAATCTGTGAATTAGTCGGTGAGGTGTGAGTTAGGTCAGCTTGCTTTAAAATCCTCCACCGTTTCTCAACTCAGAGATTCTAAAGTGAAGATGGCCCTCCGAGCAGTAAGAGTCTCTACATTTGATGCGAGAGGATTTGCCTAGAGGGATACAATTTCTCATGGCATCCCCATGACCAGAATAAAGCGAGCTCTGGCTCTGAGGCGCATACTTGAGGGATATCCACCTGAGCGACAGATAGATATCCTGTTAGCCTTGTCTTTGGAGGAGAGAACAATTCATCATGAAGCCAAATCAAATAACCTTGGGCAAAGGGCAGGCGAAAAATCTGAAAAGGGCAATAAGGTTGCATTTCGGCACAACTCATGCCTGACTCCTTTCAGAACGCAAGGAAAGGCAGATTGTCTATGACTCTTCATAATATCATTTCTCCTCAAAACACCCTTTAGTTTACAGCTGCAGGCACAAAGAAGGGAATATGTTGTGATGATTTCTTCTGGCATCAGCTAATGAGCACGTAGAAAGATTGTCACCTCTAGGGTGGAATATGACTGGTATCTGGAAGGCAATCAGACTGTCTAAACAAGTCCAGCTGCAGATATACCCAGTTTAATTTTTTTGTCCTTTCACTGGAAAGAAGGGGGGGCCATGAGGGGGCCATGAGACATAAAAACAGCAGTGTTTACAGGCAGCTCAAATGTGAAGGCTCAACAGGCTCCTAATAATTCGGAGAACTAATATGCAGCTCACATGGAATGGCAGCTTCTTAATTTCTTCGGACTGCTGTAATATACACAATTAACGCCGCCAACTGAAAAGTTTCTAAAGGTGTTTCGTTTTGTAGTTTTGTGAAAATCAAACTGGGGCTCAGCCCAAATGCCCCAGATTACATTTTTCAGATAGGTTCGTTCACATACACAGCATGCATTTAAAGCACAGAGAATCCTGGAAACTGTAGTTTACCCCTCGCAGAGGTATAATTCTCAAAATTCGTTGGGGAAAACCATGTGTTTTAAATGAGACCCTTTCATGAGATTTATTTTTCTCGCCACCTAGGACGTTTGTGTGGTATAGGTTTGTAACCCCCTCCTGGTGGTCATTTCCTGGATAGTCTGGTGAGGATCAACTGCTTCTCCATGTTGCTTATGGGAAAAGTCTGCAGCAATGACCTCAAGGCCCTTAGTTTTAGGTCTTGACAGCAGAAGCCTCCAAAAGCCTTCTTATCAGGCTTGGTGCAGTGGGGCTTGTTCTGAGCTGCCGGCTTCTTAGGCCTGTAAGGAAAAGGTTCTTGGCAACTTGCTTGCATTTGTGGCTGGAGGTCTGGCAGAAGCTACCACACTCTCATCTATCTCCCTCACCCCTTCCAGCCTAGTTCCATGGGGCTATTTAAGCCCATATCTTCCAGGAGCCCTCCATTAGGGCAAATAGTCAGCAGCTGTCTTTTCTCCAGCTGGCCAAGACTGGTGAGCAAGAGAATGTCATACTGCCTGATGGTGTTCTATGGGCAGGGACTCACACCAGAATCCCAGTGTAGTTCCCAACAAGAACAACTGAGGTTTCATGCAGTCCAAAACATTTCACAAAAAGGCAACCCCCATTTTGGCTCAGCTGTAAACGAAGGATTAATTTGTCGTTGTTGTTCTTTGCAAAATTGCAAGCTAGAAACGATGGGAAATGCCAGCCTTGAAACATATCAGTTATCCACCAATATTCCACATTCTTAGCAAGAGGATTCACATATGCCTCAGGGTATGCCTGCATTTGCCATATTTGCTGCATGTAACAGCTAAAAACAAACAAATAACAATGGGCAATAGGTAAACCCTCTGACACACTTAACAGCTTCCATCGGAAGGGCTATATCAAGCCCAACATCTATAATTAAATTCCTAAGAAAAAATATTAATTAAACAGGGGAGTGAATTAAACTGGGAAGGGATGAAAAGATAGTAGGAAATATCTGTTTAATAAAAAGAGAGCAGAAAAAATAATATGATTATAATATGAAAATAGTGACAAGGTATTAAGTCAACAGACTAATAACAAGCTAAATATGATACATTTTTGACTTCCTAAGTGGGGTCAAACTCTTTCTGCTAAAAGTAATAAATGATGACCATTTTCATAGCTAATCATTTCTCTTTTTTGTTTCCTTGGGTTATTCTAATTTGGTTGATTGTTTTTTACAAAAAAAGCCTCTGAAAGGTATCACAGAACTAGGCAGAACTTGAAATCTGCCCTTAAAGGTAAAGATAAAGGGACCCCTGACCATTAGGTCCAGTCGTGGCCGACTCTGGGGTTGCGGCGCTCATCTCACTTTACTGGCCGAGGGAGCCGGCGTACAGCTTCCAGGTCATGTGGCCAGCATGACTAAGCCGCTTCTGGCGAACCAGAGCAGCACACGGAAACGCTGTTTACCTTCCCACCTATTTATCTACTTGCACTTTTGACGTGCTTTCGAACTGCTAGGTTGGCAGGAGCAGGGACCGAGCAACGGGAGCTCACCTTAGATGGCCTCAATTGCATTCTGGGCTCTCTAATGGAAAGGGAATGATAGAACCATCGAATTGTAGAATTGCTGGAATGTACCATCTAGAACAAGCCTCAAATGCCTGCAGCAACTCATAAAATTAATTGAGATGAGTGCCACCTTCTAATCAGTATCGTTGAGCAAAAGTTAGCTACAACTTTATTGTTTACTGCATTTTTGATTGCCTGCGTTGAACAAATCATTATGGCATAAAAGGGTCGTGTTCAACAAGACAGTCAACACTCTTCATAAAGAAAACTCGATGCCAGTTGTACAGCAGGTATCTGAAGGTGCAAAGTGGAAAATCTTTTGTGGTGGTCATGGGCTAAGAAATAGGTGGGCCTACCTGCCTAAAATCAGGTTACAGATCAATATGTTCTCATGTTACCCATCAAAAACACTTCATGGGTTCTCCACCAGCTAGTTAAAACCCTTTTGTTCTGGCAAAGCAACTCTGCTGCTGCTGCTGCAACAACCATTCCATCAAACTGCCTCCTTGAGAAAGATGGGAAGCAGTGGTCAGTCCATCAGCTCCTCCCCCTGAGCTGCTTCTGTGTTGGCTGGGCATCATAAGAACTATTACTTAAGAGGCTTTTTTGGCTGAAGAGTGAGGTGCAAATGTTCCAAATCAGACACGTCCAACAGGTAGATTGTGCTCTACCGGTAGATCACTGGACGTCTGTGGTAGATCACTGGTAGAGCACTGGCTCCCCCCAAAGAAGCCCAACAAGTTTGGCTCCCCTAAAAAAAGCTCAAAACCTTTGCCCTGCACCCCCCCCAAAATGGGGCTTTCCTCCTCCCTAAAAGAAGCTCAGCAACTTTGAGCTGAACCCCCCAAAAAGGGGATCACTGCCAGTCTTTAACTCTGTGAGTAGATCACAGTCTCTTAGAAGTTGACCACCCCTGCTCTAAATGAATGAATGAATATTTATGTAGTAGATCCTCATTTTAAAATGGTTTCATAGAATCATAGACCCCAAGGGTCATCTAGTCCAACCGCTTGCAATGCTGGAATCTCATCTAAAGCATCCATGGCAGATGGCCATCCAACCTCTGCTTAAAAACCTTCAAGGAAAGAGAGTCCGCCACCTCTCGTGAAAGTCTGTTCCACTGCTGAACTGCTCTTACTGTCAGAAAGTTTTTCCAAATGTTTGTTGGAATCTCCTTTCTTGCAACTTGAAGCCATTGGTTTGAGTCCTACCCTCCAGAGCAGAAGCCTGCTCTATCTTCCACGTGACAGTCCTTAAGATCTTTGAAGATGGCTATCATGTTTTAATTTGCCTGACCCATCACCATTTTTATGCTGTTGTTCTTCTTTCATTTTTAATTTTTGTAAGCTGCCCCGAATTTTGCAGTTAGTTGCATGCACTGGAAAGAGAGGGTGGACATCTACAAATATATAAAATAGAAGGAGTAAATGAAACCATTATGCATCAGAGAAAACCTGATTAAAAAAACAAGAAATGTAAGATAATCCTTCCCAAATGTGCAACTGTTCACCATATCTCATAGTTCAATAATAAAAGTGATTTCACTTTCAAGCATTTCCCCATTTAGCTTTTGGTTTTTGTGGAACAACAGTCAAACAGACCTCACACACATCTGAACAACTGCGGACTTAGTACAGGCTGAAATGGCATCCTTGTCTCATTCTGTGCCAAGAATGTGCCTAGTGTATATTCCATGAGGCAGCTTGGTTGCCACCATCTGGAAAACAATTGAAATGTGGACCAATGGAGTTTGGTGTGTGTCAAAATCAAACGGAAAAGAGAGAAGCTTCTAGACAAACTTCATTAGAGCCATTGTGGTGTAGTGAATATCACCATTATCATTATTTGTATACTGTCTTTCATCTGAAGATCACAACCTAAAAATACAAAATGAGAACACAAAATTCATAATAAAAACAGGAACAAATCAATACCCCCCCCACACAAAAAAAAACATATTTAGAAGGATATAGAATGTAATCAGGCCTGGTTAAAGAGGAAGGTTTCTGCCTGGTGCCTAAAGATATGTGATGAAGGTGTCGGGAGAGTCTCCCTGGGGAAAGTACAGTGGTACCTCAGGTTAAGAACATAATTCATTCCAGAGGTCCGTTCTTAACCTGAAACTGTTCTTAACCTGAAGCACCACTTTAGCTAATGGGGCCTCCCGCTGCTGCTGCACTGCCGGAGCACAATTTCTGTTCTCATCCTGAAGCAAAGTTCTTAACCCAAGGTACTATTTCTGGGTTAGCGGAGTCTGTAACCTGAAGCGTATGTAACCTGAAGCGTCTGTAACCTGAGGTACCACTGTATTCCACAAACACAAACCACAACAAAAAGGCCCATTCTTGTGTTGCTACCCTCCAGACCTCTTGCGGAGAAAGTACGTGAAGAAGGACCACAGATGATGGTTGCACAGTATGGGTAAGTTCATGTGGAAAGAGGTGGTCCTTGAGGCATTGTGGCCCTGAGCCATTTAAGGCTTTATGTGTCAAAAGAAGAACTTCAAACTGGGTCTGGAAACTATTTGGCAGCCAGTGCAGTTGGGCCAGGATTGGTGCGATATGCTCAAACTGTCTTGCCCCAGTGAGAAACCTGGCTGCCAAATTCTGCACCAGCTGTTGTGCAAATCTCTGACTTGGCCATGTCCACCTTGGGCTAATCACTTTTTCTTGAGCTATCCTAACTCACAGGGTTGTTGTGAGAACGAAAGAGGATGAGACGGCCACGTGCGCCACCCTGAATTTCTCAGAGGAATTGTAGAATTCAAATGCAATAATAAATAAATGTACTTTGAGCAGGGTAAATAGTGGAGGATTTTAACACACACTTAGAGCATGGAATCAGCTGTGCAGTTCCTGCCACCACCAGCTGCTTAAAAAAACAAAACAAAAAAACCCACAAGCACAGGATTGCATCACCTTTAAGTTGTATTCATCACACAGGTAACCCAAGCATATACTGTATTTTTTGCTCTACAAGACTCACTTTTTCCCTCCTAAAAAGTAAGGGGAAATGTGTGTGCGTCTTATGGAGTGAATGCGGGCTGCGCAGCTATCCCAGAAGCCAGAACAGCAAGAGGGATCGCTGCTTTCGCTGCGCAGCGATCCCTCTTGTTGTTCTGGCTTATGAGATTGAGAATATTTATTTTCTTGTTTTCCTCCTCCAAAAACTAGGTGCGTCTTATGGTCTGGTGCGTCTTATAGCGCGAAAAATATGGTGCATCCACATGGAAATCACATGGATTTCCCCAAAGAATTATGGGGGCTGCAGTTTCCTTGTAGACAGCAGGTAACAGATCTAACTATTCCCCTCACTCAGACTAACTCCTTTCTTAAAATCCAAGCCTTTCTGGGAGAAATGGAGGCAAACAATTCACTCCTCATCTTGCAGCCGTCACGAGGCTCTCCGATCATCATGGCAGATTTCTATTTTAAAGGGAGGGGGGGAAAAAAACAGTTGTGATTTGTGACCGGGGGAGAAAGAATGATGGATGTTTTTAGGAGAATATGTCTCCTGTATTAAATTTAGGAGATTCCTCCCCCCCCACCCTTACTTTCTTCTCCCTAACAGCAGTTAGTTGCTATTTTCACCACCTGCTAATTACTTAGAGCTGGTTTGTAGGAGGCTTCAGCTTCACACATCAGCCCACACAGGTTGTCATTTTGTCAAGAATTCCGTCATTAACAAGCTGTCAATACACTGCCAACGGCGACCATTTGGTTTGCGAAAGGAATGGGGTCTCTGGTGTGGAGAGCTGGCTGTATGTTTTTGGTTGTAAACACACACACACACACACGAAAAATAAGGCAAGAGGCATATGTCTTCCAGTCTGTTCCTCAGTGACACATTACAGATTCTGGAGAGAATATATATATATATATGCAGAGAAGGGAAAGAAAATGAATAGCACAGATTGTATGTAATGTCTTTCCACCAATTGCTCCCCACCCCCTTGCTACCACTCCCCGAAGAATTTTTGATTCCCATTAGCACGCACTTCCCTGCCATCTTCTTCCCTCCCACGTCTGCCATCCAGCCCCTGACATTCGGCAACTTTTAGAACGGCATTAGAAGGAAAGGCCAACAATAGCGATGATAATAATAATAAACCCTCGCAAGTTTGTTCAACCTTTCAAAGAGCCATTTCTAAGGAGATGTGAAGAGAGGCTGTCACTCACACTGGTGGATCCAGAAAAAGCTCATCTTTCCCCTTCTAATTAATGAGATTAATGCAGATGCTGACAAGCGTCGCCAGTTTGCCCCCCCCCCATCAACACAACCTCCGAAACTTGCTCTGTAGAGAATCTAATGATTTCACATAAGCTTGCAGGAGGGAAAGCATTTGGAATGGGGTTGTATAATTGGCCCCTATCTCCCTCTAGATCAAAATTTAGGCTGATGTCACAGATATTGTTGCTGTTGTTGATGTTGTTGTTGTTGTTCCCTCACCGTGAGAACTGAAGTTACAGAGAACCAGGAAGAGGGCCTTCTTGGTAGTGGTGTCTGTCCTGTAGAACACCCTCTCATCATTAGCCACAAGGTTGTGAGCAAGACCTTCCTGTCTATGAGGCAGACCAAGGCAGCCATCTCAGGTGGCAGAACCCAAGGGTTGCCTCCATAGACAGCCCCCACCCTGCTGCTGGAGAAGCGAGCACAAGTGGCTGTGGCAGCTTCTGGGTTCCAGCAAGATCTCAAGGGAGCAAGATCAGCAAGGGAGCCGGTGTGGTGTAGTGGTTAAGAACGGTAGTCTCATAATCTGGTGAACCGGGTTTGTGTCTCCGCTCCTCCACATGCAGCTGCTGGGTGACCTTGGGCTAGTCACACGTCTCTGAAGTCTCTCAGCCCCACTCACCTCACAGAGTGTTTGTTGTGGGAGAGGAAGGGAAAGGAGAATGTTAGCCGCTTTGAGACTCCTTAGGGTAGTGATAAAGGGGGACATCAAACCCAAACTCTTCTTCTTCTTCTTCTTCTTCTTCTTCTTCTTCTTCTTCTTCCTTTTCAGCGGAAAGGAGCAGCCAAGCATACTAGGACTCAATTTCTTGACTTTAAGAAAGCCGACTTCATAAAACTTAAGGAAGTGCTGGGTGAGATCCCATGGACAGTAATACTAAAAGGAAAGGGAGTTCATGATGGCTGGGAGTTTGTTAAGAGGGAGATAGTAAAAGCACAACTTCAGGCAATACCAATGAGACGGAAACATGGAAGGTGCCTAAAGAAGCCAGGGTGGCTATCTAAAGAACTTTTAACTGAGTTAAGATTAAAAAAGGATGTGTACAAAAAATGGAAAAGGGGGGAAACCACCAAAGAGGAATTTAAACAAATAGCCAGCACATGTAGACACAAAGTCAGAAAAGCTAAAGCACGGAATGAACTCAGGCTTGCTAGAGAGGTTAAAAGCAACAAAAAAGGCTTTTATGGGTATGTCCGTAGCAAAAGGAAGAACAAAGAAACAGTGGGGTCACTCAGAGGAGAAGATGGTGAAATGCAAACAGGGGACACAGAAAGGGCTGAACTCCTCAATGCCTTCTTTGCCTCAGTCTTCTCCGATAAAGAAAACAATGCCCGACCTGAATAATTTGGAGCAAATGATTCAGCAGAGGAAACACAGCCCAGATTAACTAAGGAGATAGTACAAGAATACTTGGCTAGTTTAGATGTATTCAAGTCTCCAGGGCCAGATGAACTGCATCCAAGAGTATTAAAAGAACTGGCAGATGTGATCTCAGAACCACTGGCAGTCATCTTTGAGAATTCCTGGAGAACAGGCGAAGTCCCGGCAGACTGGAGGAGGGCAAATGATGTCCCTATTTTCAAAAAGGGAAAAAGAGAGGACCCAAATAATTATCGCCCAGTCAGTCTGACATCAATACCAGGGAAGATTCTGGAGCAGATCATTAAGCAAACAGTCTGTGAGCACCTAGAAAGGAATGCTGTGATCACCAATAGTCAGCATGGATTTCTGAAAAATAAGTCATGTCAGACTAACCTGATCTCGTTTTTTGACAGAATTACAAGCCTGGTAGATGAAGGGAACGCAGTGGATGTAGCCTACCTTGATTTCAGCAAGGCATTTGACAAGGTGCCCCATGATATTCTTGTAAAGAAGCTGGTAAAATGTGGTCTTGACTATGCTACCACTCAGTGGATTTGTAACTGGCTGACTGACCGAACCCAAAGGGTGCTCATCAATGGTTCCTCTTCATCCTGGAGAAGAGTGACCAGTGGGGTGCCACAGGGTTCTGTCTTGGGCCCGGTCTTATTCAACATCTTTATCAACGACTTGGATGATGGACTCAAGGGCATCCTGATCAAATTTGCAGATGACACCAAACTGGGAGGGGTGGCTAACACCCCAGAGGACAGGATCACACTTCAAAACGACCTTGACAGATTAGAGAACTGGGCCAAAACAAACAAGATGAATTTTAACAGGGAGAAATGTAAAGCATTCCACTTGTGGAAAAAAAATGAGAGGCACAAATACAAGATGGGTGACACCTGGCTTGAGAGCAGTACATGTGAAAAGGATCTAGGAGTCTTGGTTGACCACAAACTTGACATGAGCCAAGAGTGTGACGCGGCAGTTAAAAAAGCCAATGCAATTCTGGGCTGCATCAATAGGAGTATAGCATCTAGATCAAGGGAAGTAATAGTGCCACTGTATTCTGCTCTGGTCAGACCTCACCTGGACTACTGTGTCCAGTTCTGGGCACCACAGTTCAAGAAGGATACTGACAAACTGGAACGTGTCCAGAGGAGGGCAACCAAAATGGTCAAAGGCCTGGAAACGATGCCTTATAAGGAACAGCTAAGGGAACTGGGCATGTTTAGCCTGGAGAAGAGGAGGTTAAGGGGTGATATGATAGCCATGTTCAAATATATAAAAGGAGGTCATATAGAGGAGGGAGAAAGGTTGTTTTCTGCTGCTCCAGAGAAGTGGACACGGAGCAATGGATCCAAACTACAAGAAAGAAGATTCCACCTAAACATTAGGAAGAACTTCCTGACAGTAAGAGCTGTTCGACAGTGGAATTTGCTGCCAAGGAGTGTGGTGTAGTCTCCTTCTTTGGAGGTCTTTAAGCAGAGGCTTGACAACCATATGTCAGGAGTGCTCTGATGGTGTTTCCTGCTTGGCAGGGGGTTGGACTCAATGGCCCTTGTGGTCTATTCCAACTCTATGATTCTATGATTCTTCTTCATCTCCCAAGAGTCCTGTGAAATCTTGCAAGAGCCCTCCGAGAACTCACCAGAACCTGGAAGTTGTGGCCACACAAACCCAGTAAACAAGGCATTGACAGGGCTGATAGGGGGTGCAGTGTGTGACACACACACAGGACAAGACTTTCCCGTTTCACCCCATTTCACGTCCAGAAGAATCTACTACTTATGGTGAGTGCGATTACCTTTTTTCTCCCTCAAAACATACAGAGAGCCCAAGGAGGAAGATGGAAGTGACACTCTTTCCCATGCTCTCATTCTATCTGCTTTTCAGTGCTCAGATTATTTCTGCAAGTTCTGCCTTTTGCCCATATCCCTTAGAAAAATGAAGTGTTGTATGTGCTTTCTCTCTCCAGATATGTTTTTGGATGAAGGAGAGAAGTGACCAGACAGGGTAGCACTCTCACCACTTTGGGTCTGTCAGGGAACTGACATCGAAGCTAGAGGCGGAGGGAAGGCTCTCAAATGATGCTGGAGAAGGGCCCAGCAGGGAGAGAGGCAGCTCCGCAGATGGGGAAGCAAATCAGCGCAACACCAGGGATATAGAGGGGCTGATGGGGGAATCGGCGAGAGGGCTCCAGGACTCTTCACCGGACACCAGCGGGGAGAGCACAGGTCCTCTGCTACCCACTCCCACCCTGCGCAGAAGACTTCCGCGCAGAGAGTGTAGGAGGAGACTGGGTGTCAAACAACTTTTATGTTGGAAAAGATTTAAGAAACGCCCACTGACGTATTCTGCTAGCGACTGAGGCAGCCACAAAGTGAAGGGCTGTCCAGACAGAAAGGTTTAACAAGGCAACATAGCCAGGAGAGGCGGCAACTTACGCACGAGCAACCCCATACCCATTACAGGGTCCATGGCTCCAACAGGGTTGGTGTCCCCTGTTTACTTACAGCTTGTTTTTTGTAGAAGATGCCAAGTTTATAGAGAATATAACTGAATTCCTTTCCAATTGTATACAGTGGTACCTCACAAGACGAATGCCTCACAAGACAAAAAACTCGCTAGACGAAAGGTTTTTCCGTTTTCAATTTGCCTCGCAAGACGAATTTCACCTATGGGCTTGCTTCGCAAGACGAAAACGTCTCGCCACTTTGTTTCCTTTGTCTAAAAACAAAGACATGTTTTGTTTATAAAGTTAATTTATTTTCCCTTCAATTTTTGAACTGCTCTTTACAGTATGTGTGACTTTAAAGAGCAGTTAATAAACTGTTGTTGTACCAAATTTGGCTTTGTTTGGACTTTTTTTGACCATAGGAACGCATTAATTGATTTTCAATGCATTCCTATGGGATTTCGTGATTCGCAAGACGAAAAATTCGCTAGACAACAAAACTTGCGGAACGAATTAATTTCGTCTTGCGGGGCACCACTGTATATAAGTTTTGCCAGGTCTCCATCCACAAACTGGGGCCACTGGCAAGGCCCAGTCCTTCCTTTCTGCACCACACATTACATTTTTAGATGTACCTTCATAAAGGTAAAATTTACAGTATGTGTAGCGATTAAAGAAAACTATATTAAAATGAAGTATAGATGGTATCTAACTCCAGTAAAACTAGCAAAAACATACAAAACTAAAGAAAGTAAGTGTTGGAAATGTAAAACAAGAGAAGGGACATTTTTTCATATGTGGTGGGACTGTAAAATGGTAAAGAAATATTGGGAAATGACTTACAATGAAATGAAGAAGATGTTTAACATAACTTTTGTTAAAAAACCAGAAGCTTTCCTACTAGGTATTATAGGAGTGGATTTACCAAGATCACAAAAGAACTTGTTTATTTATGCAACTACAGTCGCATGAACATTATTAGCACAACATTGGAAAGAAGAAGCTGTCCCAGCTAAAGATGATTGGCAAATTAAATTAATGGAATATGCTGAAATGGCAAAATTGACAATGAAATTAAGGGGAAGAGACAACAATGAATTCAGTGAAGAGTGGAAGGACTTTATTGCATATATACAGAAGCAATGTACATTGGTTACTAGATTAGCGGGTTTTAAGGTTACTTGTAATTTTATTATGAATGGATAATAAGTAATTCAAATGGTTATAAATTTACAATGGACATGTAGTATGTTGATATACAATAGAACCAAGGAAGGGAATAGGGGGAAGTCAATTTGGTTTGATTTTATATTGTTATTTGTTTTATTTTTGTTATTGTTGGAAAATTAATAAAATGTTATGGGGGGAGGAAAGAAGGAAGAAGGAAGAAGGAAGAAGGAAGGAAGGAAGGAAGGAAGGAAGGAAGGAAGGAAGGAAGGAAAAACATTTTTAGATGTACACCCGTGGTATTTTAAAGTGGGAGTCCAACAGTGTAGGGTCAATGCAGCCAACAGATCTTTGAAAACAGATGTGCTATGCAGATAAACTCACCAGGGAGCCAAGATTGGCTGCAGCTCCCAGTCATGTAAATACTTGGGTAAACGCAAGTTTCCCCTGCACAGTCAGAATGTGTGAAAT
Organism: Podarcis vaucheri; assembly: GCF_965113315.1. Lineage (NCBI taxonomy): Eukaryota > Metazoa > Chordata > Lepidosauria > Squamata > Lacertidae > Podarcis > Podarcis vaucheri. Next base: position 12,399,757 of record NC_138750.1, read on the forward strand.
GACCCATTTTAACAACTGTTGTGGACATCGACTGAGCAATGCCCAGAACAGCACTGCTGACACAATTTCAAACACATCAACCTGACTGACATGTGTTTGATTTCTATCTAGTTCTGAATCCAAGATGGTACACCTTAATATAATATTGCAGACCCTCCAAGTGTCCCTATTTTCCAGGGGCAGTCCCAAATTTCCAAATGTCATCCCGGTTTCTTGTTTGATGCCAGAATGTCCTGCTGTTCCCTAGGAAGTCCCCATTATCATAAAAGAAATGTGGGAGGCTTTGGGAGGATGTCCCTATTTTCGTCAGAGAAACTTTGGAGGGTACAGAGTTATGCGGCACTGAGCCAAAGAGATAAATAACTATACAACCTTTAGAAAACATCTGAAGAGACAGCCCTAGATTTACAGAAGTCATCCCAGTTTCTTAGAATCATAGAATCATAGAATCATAGAATCATAGAGTTGGAAGAGACCACAAGGGCCATCGAGTCCAACCCCCTGCCAAGCAGGAAACACCATCAGAGCACTCCTGACATATGGTTGTCAAGCCTCTGCTTAAAGACCTCCAAAGTAGGAGACTCCACCACACTCCTTGGCAGCAAATTCCACTGTCGAACAGCTCTTACTGTCTTATTTGATCCCAGAATGTTTCCCTTTCCTGAGGGCATCATTATGTTGGAGGGTATGGAGTTATGCAACCTCCAAACCAAGGAGATAAGTAACTATACAACCTTTAGAAAACTTCTGAAAGCAGTCCTGTATAGGGGAGGTTTAAATGTTTAAAGTTTTATTATGTGTTTTTTTATATGTTGGAAGCTGCCCAGAGTGGCTGGGGCCAGTCAGGTGGGTGAGGTTTAAATAATAAAAGTGTTGTTGTTGTTGTTGTTGTTGTTAATAAATAGGACATCCCTATTTTCATTCTACAAGGAAGGCTCAAGCAGTATGTGGACCGAGAACTCCCAGAAGTGCAAGCTGGATTTAGAAGAGGCAGAGGAACCAGAGACCAAATTGCAAACATGCGCTGGATTATGGAGAAAGCTAGAGAGTTCCAGAAAGACATCTACTTCTGCTTCATTGACTAAGCAAAAGCCTTTGACTGTGTCGACCACAGCAAACTATGGCAAGTTCTTAAAGAAATGGGAGTGCCTGATCACCTCATCTGTCTCCTGAGAAATCTCTATGAGGGACAAGAAGCTACAGTTAGAACTGGATATGGAACAACTGATTGGTTCAAAATTGGGAAAGGAGTACGGCAAGGCTGTATATTGTCTCCCTGCTTATTTAACTTATATGCAGAATTCATCATGCGAAAGGCTGGGCTGGATGAATCCCTAGCCGGAATTAAGATTGCCGGAAGAAATATCAACAACCTCAGATATGCAGATGACACAACCTTGATGGCAGAAAGTGAGGAGGAATTAAAGAACCTTTTAATGAGGGTGAAAGAAGAGAGCACAAAATATGGTCTGAAGCTCAACATCAAAGAAACGAAGATCATGGCCACTGGTCCCATCACCTCCTGGCAAATAGAAGGGGAAGAAATGGAGGCAGTAAGAGAGTTCACTTTCTTGGACTCCATGATCACTGCAGATGGTGACAGCAGTCACGAAATTAAAAGACGCCTGCTTCTTGGGAGAAAAGCAATGACAAACCTAGACAGCATCTTAAAAAGTAGAGACATCACCTTGCCAACAAAGGTCCATATAGTAAAAGCTATGGTTTTCCCAGTAGTGATGTATGGAAGTGAGAGCTGGACCATAAAGAAGGCTGATCACCGAAGAATTGAGAGTCTTTTACTCTCAAGGCACCCAAAGTATGGGATGGATTGCAGTCAGAAGGCCCTTGGGTCAGTCTGCAGCATCCTCAGTTAAAAGGTCAGGAAATGATCTCTGCCTGAGACCCTGGTGAGCTGCTGCTCTCCAGATCAGGTTTGGGGCATCTGTGGCCCTTCATATGCTGTTAGACTACAACTCCCACCATCCCTGACTATTGATCATGCTGCCTTAGACTGATGGAAGTTGGAATCCAGCAACATCTGGAGGGTCTCCTCCTGGCATAGATCATACTGTGTTGGATAGCCAAATAGTCTGGGATAAGGAAGCTTCCTTTATTCATCAGTCTGGTCTGCACAGAAGCCAGAGGTGTAGAATTAATATCGAAGAGAGTTCTCCATTCACACCCTGGCCATCTCTGTCAGAAGCCCTGCTGAATGGCAAACCTGCTCAGTATAGCAGGGAGTGGATGATGCAGGAGAAACCAGGAGTGCTGGTTCATTTCACTCATCAGGGAATTTAATGTATAGCATTCATCCCTGGTGTGCAACCTTGCAATGGACCCCTGACCATTAGGTCCAGTCGTGGCCGACTCTGGGGTTGCGGTGCTCATCTCGCTTTATTGGCCCAGGGAGCCGGCGTACAGCTTCCGGGTCATGTGGCCAGCATGACTAAGCCACTTCTGGCGAACCAGAGCAGCACACAGAAACGCCATTTACCTTCCCGCCGGAGCAGTACCTATTTATCTACTTGCACTTTGACGTGCTTTCGAACTGCTAGGTTGGCAGGAGCAGGGACCGAGCAACGGGAGCTCACCCTGTCACAGGGATTCGAACCGCCGACCTTCTGATTGGCAAGTCCTAGGCTCTGTGGTTTAACCCACAGCACCAACTTGCAATACTGTACCCCAAAATATTTCCTCACTTCATGTTCTTAGCTTCAAATAAGACCAAAGCGATCAGGGTTATTTTTCTTCATTCTAGAACGAAACAGCATCCTTTCTGTTTCCTTTGAGGTTTGCAAAGAAGGAGTTTATGGCAGGCTGTGCATCATAAAGAAAAAAAGGAGGGGGGAATTGCATGTCTGTTTCAAAACTGATGGTGCAATATGATCATTCTCAACTTAGCCCTCACCTCGGAAATTAGATGTCTCTACCTTTAAGCCTCCACAGTTAACAGGGTTTAAAAGCTTTCAAATAAATTGCAAGTGTAAACCATTTAAAAAGTTAGCAATGAGCCTGATGAGATGTGAAAGTTACATAATTAACTTTGGTGAGAAGTTAATTTTCTCTGCCTTTTAGTTTACATAGAAAGTGAATTTATTTATTTTCATTTGGAGAGGGGAATTTGCAGTGATGCATCATTTGTATTCTACCTATAAAAATAAACATTGGATATAAAATAGCTGATCCTCACATACCTTGTCAGAGATATAGGGCAATTTTTTTTAACCCTCTTGTTTTAAAGGGGAATTTCATTCAAAAGTCTTTGGTGCAAGTAGGCAATACTATTAACCCGCAGGCTGTAGAAGAATGAGATTTTCTAACAGAAATGTGAGGTTCATTTTATTTGCCTTCTGCTCTTTCAGACTTCAGAGTTCACATTTATGAGCAACCAAGTCTAACAACTTACTTTTTAATGGGATTTGAAACACAATTATAAAGGTTGGTTACTTGAAGATGAGGCTGTAAGAACAACAGAAGGTTATTAATATATTGCGTTATAAACCTTTTTTAATATTAAAAAACACAAAAAACCTTCTACTCCAACATTAGTGCAAAGTTAATCCTAATTTAAATTGAAAACTAAAAAGGAATGCCTAGGAACAAATATAAAATTTAATTCCAAAGAGGGGAATCTATAAATTGCTGCAGCTGGCATATAATAATGACAAAATATCAGAAGATTCTTAATCTATACACATTCTTTTTTAAAAAAGGTAAAACTGAAGCCAAATGAGTGGTTGTTGCTAAATCCACTGCAATTCTTTCTGTGCAATGCAGAATCTTCTCCAATGCCTTTTTTTCTGGCAAGCTGCTCCCTTCATAGCATGGCTGTGTCCCAAAGACAGTCAACTCCTTAATACCAGCCGTGCAAGATGCAAAACAATTCTGATGCAAACCGGAACCTGGAGATCAAGGAGCAAACTTGGTGAAGGAAAGGAAAGGAAAGGAGTCAGTTACAGCAGTGCTGCAGATCGTGTGACTTTGCAGGTGAGAATGAAATACTTGGGAACAAAGATTAAGAATGCAGTCCTATGCACCTGACGTAAGTCTCACAGACTTCACTCCCTGGTAAGGCGATATAAGATTGCAGCCTAAGTAATATCATTCCAGCTGTCTGTATGTGCGCAAGAGTCTCGCCATCATTCCTCCTAAAAGTCACCATCAGGACCAGGGCAATAGCAAGGTCAGAGTGACTCAGGCATGCTGGTAAAGCCAGTGTACCACTCCTACTGGTGTGCCAAAATTGCCCTGACCAGCTTTCATCTCTGCTGCACCATCTCTGTATCCGCTAACCACATCAATGCCAGGAAACCGGGTCCATGGCGCCATTGTTCCCTGCCAACCATTCCTGGGTGTTACAACACCCAGTGCAGTGAGCCAGGGCCAATCACATCCACCTCCTGATTCTTCCCTGCCTAAATGATAGGCTGTATGAAAGTAGAAGTCAGCTACATGGGTATCGAGATAGCCTTTTCCTTGCTGCTATTGCTGTGGAAAGGTTCTCTGTTCCAGCTGGAAGATTATCAGCCTCTCGGGGCACAACTCTTGCTAGACTGGACCACTTCAGATTGCAGATGAAGATTGCATATTTGAATGCTCTCTTGTATCCAAAAACAAAAGCCATCCCTGCACATTCAAAACTCAAAGAATGAAATAAGAACAGCTTTGCTGGATCACACCAGTGGCCCATCTTGTCCAGAATCCTGTTTTCACAGTGGCCAACCAAATGTCTATGGGGAGCCCACAAACAGGACGTGATCCCAGCAGTATTCTCCCATCTATGTTTCCATCAACTGGAATTCAGAAGCATACTGCCTGTGACAGTGCAGGAAGAAGATACCCATCAGGGTTCATTCCCATTGATAGCCTTATCCTCTGTGAATTTGTATTTTCCTCTTTTAAAGCCTTCCAAGTTGATGGCCATCACTGGCACACGACACCAGAGGTTGTCAAGCTATTTCATTTCTGATCGTTTTTGTTCAGAGACTTAGAAATAATTTCCTCCTCTTGAGAAAGATAAATTGCTGCTCAAAAGGGATCAATCTGTTATGTATTTGAAATTCATCTTCTTACTGTTTCACAGTTGTTGTGGAATGCTTGGTGCTGATGATGCAAAGGTTACAGGTTCAAACTTTACCTTTTCTACCTTTACCTAGTCCAGCAATACCTGGAGGAACACATATCCCCCCCCTGTTGCTCAGGTTTGTGTTAAAATTACGTTTAAAAAAAATTGAAGAAACTTCAACACACTTGCCCGTTATTGTGATGGCCGTATTGTAAAGGACCCCTGGATGGTTAAGTCCAGTCAAAGACGACTGTGGGGTGTGGCACTCCCATCTTGCTTCAGGCCGAGGGAGCTGGTGCTTGTCCGCTGATAGCTTTCCGGGTCATGTGGCCAGCAGGACTAAACCGCTTCTGGCGTAACGGAACACTGTGATGGAAGCCAAAGAACACGGAAATGCCGTTTACCTTCCTGCCACAGTGGTATCTATTTATCTACTTGCACTGGTGTGCTTTTGAACTTCTAAGTTGGCAGGAGCTGGGACAGAGCAATGGGAGCTCACCCCATATTGCAGATTCGAACTGCCAACCCTCTGATTGACAAGCCCAAGAGGCTCAGTGGTTTAGACCACAGCGCCACCCGCATCCTGGTGATGACCACAGCAGATTCCTAGCCAATCACCCAACAAGATGAAGGCTGTCATTTTCCAAAATTTCTATGAGAATTAGCAAGCACAAACAAACTGACAATACACACACAGCCCTTTTTCATCAGTAATGAAGAACCACAATTGAGGGCACAAGTCTATTTTTCTCCCATATGCATCTTATCTCTTGTATTCTGGTCCTCACACAGAACTGCCAGCAAACTTCGTTATCTGTGAGCTGCTGTTGACGCAGTTCTGCCTATCTGGCACACTGCTGATGTGCAGTATGACCTGTTTTCCTGGCTGTGACAGGTGCTTCTATTGTGCTGACATTAATCATGCTGCAAAAGGGTCTTGGAACATAATGTGAAAAGATGCAGCAGCAAAAGAAAAAAGAAAAAAAGAGGGGGGAATGTGGCAGACATTTGCTCTGGAACTCTGATTTCCAGAGGTAGAAATTAATTTTTTATTTGCATTGTTACCGGCAGGTACATTGCATTCATTGTCCATGCACAGTCTCATCACTGGCTGAAATTGAGCTTAAGTGTGTGCAGCTGTATCTATTCAGCCTCATCCCTTGCTGAACCCTTCTCCTTTCCCTTTGTTGTGTTCCTGTTGACAACATTTAGATTGTAAACTGTACAGAGTAGGGACTAGTCTCTTGTTTGCCCATTCCCTCCTTCCCTCCCTCTCATATTATATTAGCACCACACAGGGCCTCGCTACACAGAACTCTAATTGCATTTTTTGTTTGCAATCCTGCTCCTCCACGTTTTGTCAGGGGTGCATTTGCCCCACCCATGCTTAGGAATGGCACTGCAAGATTCCCTTTCTCAAAGGTCAAGGTGGGCGCATTGCAGGGGGATGTTCAGTTAGCTTTCTAAGCCAGCTCTGTCCCACTTTCTCCTTATTAGCTAAACTCTACTGGCTTCCATGGAACAAAATCAGCACGTTCTCTCAGCAGTGTCTTGGAGCAACTCTCAGAGCTTATAGACTGGGATAGATAGTCAATAATAAAACACACTCATTGAGTGCTGCTCCTGACCAGTCAAATGACTTTTTTCTGCAGCTGTTGGCTTCTAAGGCTAAGCAACAGGATTTTTAGCTACAGAGACGTATTTGTGAGAAGCTCCAAGGGGTCTGTGGCCCAGTCATCAGAATATGGAGGCAGAGGTGCTTCCTTCAGGTTCAGGAGATGAGACTTAGTTTTGGGTGCCAGCATATCCACATGAAAAGGACTGAGAAGTGGCTCCGTCTCCTTCTCCATGGAGTTCACCTGCATCTGAAGATTTCTAGTCTAGTGCCATGACAATCCTTGACAGGGTCAAGTTCTACATCAATCTTCGGACCATTAATCAAAGATGCTTCCACATCAACTTATGTTACTCTGCTCCCGATTTCACAAGGATGAGTATGTGAACCAGCTTTCAGCCCAACATGAATGAGAGCCGGCCCACTGAAAAGATACAGTAAAGCACCTGTGTGTCAGGAAGCGGAAGCAGAAGGGACAGTTCCCCACCTACCCCACCACTGCCCCTGCCACCAGAATGCCCTCCTCTCTCAGGTGAGAAGGAGGCATTCCAGTGAGCCCCAACGCCTTGAGGAGTGTCCTAGTTCTCACCAAGAACAGTGAGAGCCAGGCCATTCCTATTCACAGTGTTACCACTCATTTCCCCCACCCCTGGGGCTAAGAACGGAAGTCTAGTGGCAATGCTTTGAGGAGCACTCTGGCTCCCACTGAGTTCAGCAAGGAGGGCCATTCTGGCAATGGCAGAAGGTGGATGGAGCACAGCAGAGGAGGCAGGGAATGGAACATTCCTGGTTTGTCTTGGGTGGCAATGCAGGACAGGCCGTCCCTGACTGTGGCAAAAGGGAAAATGTTTGTGTTAATGACTTAAGGCAGCATGAGAAATAGGCAAAGCATTGCTTGCCTGCATCCTAATCCTTTGATAACCTGCAGCACCAAAGGGTAACTTGAATGTTTTGACCTACACCTCTCAGACCAGAACTTTGATCTCACCCAGTGTTACCTCAAGCACAATTTGGCGATGCTAGTTATCACAATAAGCAGTGAGACATCTTCAGAGTATGATGTGTGAACTGCCCTCAAAAAGAACAAGGCTGGGGGGCAGTGCGAGAGCCATGGTAAGGTATGCTTTTTTGCAACTACCAGTTTCTGCTACTACCATTTGTTTTGCACCAACAGTATGCTAAGTGGTTCCATCAACATACAGTCAAACCTTGGTTTTCAAACATCTCGGCTGCTGAACATTTTGAAAGCCAAACGCCGAAAACCTGGAAGTGAATGCTCCTGTTTCCAAACGAGTATCAAAAATCAAATGGCTTCTGAGGCACATTTCTCCATTTTTCTCAATGGAACTTGCTGGCAGCCCTTTGATCCTCGTTTTTTGAACAGTTTGGAGGTTGAACGGACTTTTGGAATGGATTACGTTCCACTGAAAACCGAGGTTCCACTGTACAATAGTACTTTGATTGAGGATAACTTGACTTTTTATGGACATTCAAAGAATTAGACATGGTATATATAATATTAATGAGGGAAATGTTAATTGGTTTGGTTCATGTATATGCCACTTATTCTCAAATACAAAGCAGAAAAACCCCTGAACAGACAACAAAGTTCCAAGTGGTATTGTGGATGTTATTGCACTCCAGGAGCTTCCATATCCTGCCTTAGATACATTTCAGAAGGAAATGGGTCTTCTCGCCAGGCTAGATGATTGCAGCTGGCTACCTCATCTCTCCTCCAGAGGAGGCTAACAGCAGCAAAAGGGAAATGTTGCAGGAGGCTATAATAGCAAGCCCTCCTCCCCAGCCCCCTGGAAGTCACCTGCGGAAGTGATATTATCTCCAAGTGGTGCAATCATTGTTTGTGTGCTTGCTATATGGAACACATTGCTATATACCTAGCAATACGTGCCTATTGGGCCACCCCAGGCAATTATGTGCATACTGAAAAACAACTGGAGCATTGTGCAATGATTTGGAAGTGATTTTCAGTTAACATGCTGAAAGATGCTTAATGTCTTTAGTTAACTTTAGATATAACCTTCCTCTTCTCTCAGGGGTGCTTTGTTACACAGCTTCAGGTATTCTAGTTATTACAAGGAAAGGACCCATTTGTTTCCTGGAGGTAGCACTACTGTGGGGTTGTCACTTCCACTGCTTTCACATCCCACTGCAGGACTGATCTGCAGTGTGAGAAAAAGCAATCAGCAAACATCATTGATCCAGTTTTACTTCTGGATCAGCTGCACTTGACCCAAAACCAGGATTAGATCAATTAGATTTGAGGATAGCATTTTTCTGCAGCCCTGAAGTCATTTAAAGTTTTCCATGTCGCCAAAGTGTCATGTAATGCCAATACAAAGCCCTTCATTCAGCAATAAATCCTAACCAAGAGTTAAATTTCAGCGCTTGCTTCCAAGTTACATGCCAAAAAAGAAAAGAAAAAAGTGTAAAAGTAATTGAAAGAAAATTCTGGCATCCTTGACAGTTCCTAAACAAAGATGACACTTTCTTACAAGTTACTAAAAACACTTCACCACCTCCGCCACATTCTGTACACACACACAAGGGGACTCAGGACCTATAACAGCTAACCGTCAGGAAACTATCTTTCTGCAATTTAAAAAGTTGTGCACATGTATCTTAACTATTGGTGCAATTGTTTTCTGCAAAATACTTTTTTGTTTGCTAAGCCGCTGAGGTTTTTCTATTGCATTTATCTGAGCCATGGAGGGGGAATCTATAGCCTTCCATACATTGTTGGACTCTCAACTCCCATCAGCCCCAGGAAGCATAGCCGAGAGGCAGGAAAGGTAGAAGAAGAATAAGAAGAAGAGTTTGGACTTGATATCCCACCTTTCACTACCCTTTAAGGAGTCTCAAAGCGGCTAACAATCTCCTTTTCCCTTCCTCCCCCACAACAAACACTCTGTGAGGTGAGTGGGGCTGAGAGACTTCAGAGATGTGTGACTAGCCCAAGGTCACCCAGCAGCTGCATGTGGAGGAGTGGGAATTGAACCCAGTTCACCAGATTATGAGTCCACCGCTCTTAACCACTACACCACACTGGCTCTCCTGGCTGTTAGATTGATATGGTGGGACCTTGGTGTGAATGGCTTGCCACACTTTTCCTGGTCACAGTCCTGGTCACAATAGGAGTTGTAACCAAACAGAGAGTCACATATCCCCCTCTCTGATCTAATCCATTGAATCCTCTTTATCTTCATAGTCTATTCTATCCACTTTGGAACTGTTTTATGGTGAAAAATAAAAATAAAAAAACCTGATGGAACAAGAAAGTCTTCACCTGCCAGTGGAAGAGCCACAAGGAATTAGCTAGTCTAACTTCTCTAGTGAGGGAATTCCAAAGTCTGGGAACAACCGCCAAAAAGGCTCTCTCCTTCATCCATACCAAGCATGCCTGTGAGGGTGGCAGGACCAAGAGTAGGGCTTCCCCAAAATATCTCAGAACCCAGGCAGGTTTGTATGAGGGAATACAGCCTTTCAGATAGCCATGGCCCTGAGTTTGAAAAAGGAGAAGCCAGCTGAGTCCAGGGCTGCTGTACCACCAACTGGGAAATTGGACCAGCTGCCTAATGCTCAGGACCTACAGAGCCCAAGGCTTGGACAGTCTCTGTCTTGGAGCCCAATGAACCTGAGGCTGGTGGTTCAGAGTGCACAGAGCCTGAGCTGGGATCATCCCATACACAGTGCTGTGTTCTTGACTGGTCAGAGGAATCAAGTGTTTCCTCTGCTACCTCATCACCCCAATGGTGCAGGGAGCATGGCAAATGGGATGTCACAGAAAGGCATAAAAGTCCTCATCTACAGGCCAGATGTTTGGTCCTTTAATGTGACCATATAAGGACTCAGTTCACCTCTAGCCATTGTGAGAGCAAGTTGCTCATCTGGAGATATCCATGGTGCTGCAACCACTAACCTGCCTTAGCCCTGTGGATATCTTGTACAGAGGGGACCGGAAAGACACTTATACTCAAAGGAATGGCCAGCTGCAACAGTCAGACAGGGTAGATGGAAAGTTAGTGAGACATTTGTGCAGATTGAAGAAGTCGGTATGATGGGGACGAGCGAATCCTAGATTTAACAGAATTCAGATTCAAATTGCAGCACTAGGACTGTGACCAGGGAATGTGTGGCAAGCCATTCACACCAAGGTCCCACCATATCAATCTAACAGCTGTAGGTTGACTAGGTGGACTGAAGAAACACATCCAGGATCTTCCACGACCTTAATTCAGACCTGGCAGTGACTTAAATCAGCCCCATTTCACCCTTGCAGAGGGGAGGTTAAACATTTCACAAGGCCACAGAGAGACAGTCACACTGACAGACTTGCCATTTCCTGTTCTGTACAGAAGCACGGGAGTCGGTTTGGTGAAGAAACCTTCTTATTAAAGCATCTGGTGCAAAGCTCCTGCTGCTGCTGCTGCTGCTGCTTACTCATCGCGTGTGACAGCTGTCAGTAAAACTAAAATGCATTCACTCCGCACTGATCTGTGCACAAGGATGTCACATCAAGTTCTCAAGTTCTTACTGACTCTGCCTGCCAGGTGCCAACCTGAGATCCAACAGCGGCTTTAGCACTCAACACTCTGGCTCCGATTCAGACTGGCAGAAAGTGCTCAAAGTTTCCCTCACCCGGAGGGCTTTTGTGCACCGTGCGACTTCCAGTGCTCAGTAGAGATGATTTTTTCAGTCCTGTCACTGCATATCCCTGCATTCTTCCTCACACACTCTGAAGAATGGCTTTTTTTATTCTCTTCGCACTGTGGTAAAATGGTGCGAGGTGTGATCAGATTATAGTACATGAGGAACATGAGCGAGTGTGTCTTAGAGGTGCACATTGGCTCTGCATACCTCCTGAATTACGAGGTGAAATTGAGTGACGTTTTCACTTTCCTAAATCAGATTGCACCAGGCATCTGAAGTCAGATCAGGGACTGCCTGAAGTCTTGATTCACTTTGTGGGCTTGGGCACCCCCAAAAATGCTGCATTTTTAAAGTGACTGTTACGTTTGTTAAAAATGGTTAAAACAAGCTTACTTGGGATACACTCTGAGCTTAGGGGGAGAGGGAATTAAGGATCTTTCATTTGGGCATGCACATCTGGGTTTGAATCAAAGGCCATTGCTCTCCTGTGGCACTACAATCACAATGATTTGGGGGAGGAATTAAAAACTGGTTTTTAATGTAGTTCTATGCTGTTTTTCCCCCTTCGTGGATCACTGCCTTGTCGTGGCGAAGGGGCTTGAGTAACTCAGAGAAGTTATGAGCTATGCAGTGCAGGGCCACCCAAGACGGACAGGTCATAGTGGAGAGTTTAATGATCCACCTGGAGAAGGAATTGGCAATCCACTCCAGTATTTTGCCAAGAAAACTCTATGGACATAAAAAAGGAGACACTTTGAGAAGAAAGTGAGAGTTTCCAAGGCATGCTCTGGTTCATGGGATCACGGAGAGTCGAACATGACTAAAACAACTAAACAACAACATGCTGTTTTTTTCATCACACCATATTTATCTATCATCTATCTATCTATCTATCTATCTAATCTATCTATAGGGTGGTATTTGCCCAGAATCAACAAAAGTGGGCAGAATTCCACCTCTACCAATAAACTTTTGGGTTACAGGGTTCTTCCTGGTCAGGTAGCATTTTCCCAACTCCATCCCCCCCCCCACCCGAGGATCCATTTTTTCCACTACACCTTCTTACATTCTTAGATGATAAGTCACTAGGTATAATGCCAAATTACCATTTTCCCACACATATAGTAGCATTCTCCAAACTACTTGACAGGACAGTTATGATGGCTGCTTTAGGGTTTGTTGGTTTGTTTACCAAAATGAAAAAGTAAAGCAGGATATAAATACCTAAAGCAAGCTATCCTGAAATGAGAGACCTCAACATGGCGGGGATGTGATAATCTGCACGGACTCTAATCTGCCTCAAAGGGTTGTTGTGAGGATAAAGTATGATAACGTCTGTATATTTTGGAAAGGTGGCCCACCACAAGAAAGCACCCTCTACCCATTCTAAAGGCACTTTCATATGTTATCCTTGCCTTATCATAGGCTGATTCTTGTGGGGAATGCCTTGAAAAGTTGCAAGAACTGCTGTGATGTGTGAATGCCTCAGATGCACCATCTGTTCCCCAGTGACTTTGTGAATGGCGGCATAGATGCTGGAAAGTTGCCATTCATGAGATCACTGGGAAATAGAGGGAGCAACAGAAACAGAAGCAGACACACCGCACAACCGCACATGCATCTTATAATGAAACAGTGGGTTTAACAGAAGTACCACCAGCCACACTAAAAGGGCTTCCCACTGAGCATTCCATGCCTGTCCCGTTACATATATGTGGGACGAGGAACTTGTGTCCCTCCAGATGTTCCTGGACTCCATCAGCCCCAGCCAGCCTGACCAATGTTCAGGGATTCTGGGAGTCGGTGTCCAACGACTTCTGGAACAGGCCCCTCATCCCTGATGCATATAAATGCGCTTGCCACATAATGGTACAGGGATCAGAAGCCATACAGCTGTGCCACTGCCATGCTAACCTGGCAAGATCTACATCACATAGTAGGTGCATTTGTACAAGGCAGGGCATATGTGGTACACAGAGTAGTAGTATACCCATTTTGGAAATAAATACCCTCTTTCTACAGAAGTTGCTCTCTGGCTTCTTCAGATCTCTGGTTTTCTGAATTTCCAGAAGCCTCTGAGATGTTGCAGACTAGGGTATTTTAAAAGCTCCTGTTCAAGCATATTATCACTACTCTGCTCTATTTCTGTTTCAGCTGAGTTGTTTGCGGCTTCCACCACCTTCGGTTCCTGTAGTTTTCCTCCTCTTCCCCATCAACAGGAATTTATTTGTTCTCATTCTTTGTCTCCACTGTAACCACATTTATCTGAGTATCAGCCCTCGGCACTAAAGCCCTCAGAACTAAAGGAACAAATTGGTCCTCCATCACAGCCACTTCATAAAATCCTTTCCAGTCTATTGGAATTATTATTATTATTATTATTATTATTATTATTATTATTATTATTTATTTATTTATACCCCGCCCATCTGGCTCCCAACAGAATATTATTATTAATAATAATAATAAAGTGATAAAACATCAAACATTTAAAACTTCCCTAAATAGAGTTGCCTTCAGATGTCTTCTAAAAGTTAAATCGTTGTTTATTTCCTTGACATCTGATGGGAAGGCATTCCGCAGGGAGGGCGCCACTACCGAGAAAGCCCACTACCTGGTTCCCTGCAGCTTCACTTCTCGCAGTGAGGGAACCGCCAGAAGGCCCTCGGAGCTGGACCTCAGTGTCCGGGCTGAACGATGGGGGTGGAGATGCCCCTTGTCAAAAGCTATATTTCCCAAACCATGCACTGGGTGCTTTTTCCTACCACTGACACCCAACTGTAAATATTTAAGTATATGTATATCTCACCAGACCTTCCCAATATTTCCCCAAATATATTTTAACTATAACTTAGTTCTTAATGCCTAAAGATTCCACGGCCACCTAAGTAAAGGGTAAAAGACCCGTGACATTGTGTGTGCCACATGTCCTGTTCTGCACCCATAAATTATCCTATGGCTTTCAGATGGAGTGGAGGGCACAATTTCAACACCAGTGTTGAAGTAAGATTAGTCTGCTAATCCAGTACTTTAAATGGTGGGGTAGTGGTAGTAGTGGAGAATTTTGTCCTTCACCCCAGGCAGGAGAGTGTCTTGGGCCAGACCTAGGCCACTGTGCACAGAACCATCTACTCATTTCTAAGCCACCCCCAAGGGCTATTACAGCAGTAAAGACTCCTCAAATAAAGCAAAGATCAGGATGGAGGGTGCCACTCCAGTGCTGAACTAGTTGTGATCTCATTTCACTTTCTGTCCCAGTTTTACATTTCAGCACTCAGTGGGTGAAAAATAGCGCAAGAGCTCTTTCTTTCAAATGTACCTCTGACTGCAAGTATATTTAGCTGCTGCTGATCTTATAACCCCATTTGTTAGTCGTAATTTTCACAAATTATGGATGTGGTGCTGCGACAATTGCAAAATGGAGCTCACAGCTACCCAGTCACAGTGTGCAGTTCCACAAATGACCATCCATAAACGAACCTTTGGCACATTTTTTTTTAAAGAAACCCATAATGACTGCATCGACTTATACATAGACTGCTCTAAACGCCTCTTTTTTGAATCCACATCTTCCAAGTGTTTGCTTCAAAATATCCCTTGGAGGCTTGTCCTTTTTCTTAAAATAAGAAAAATGCAAGGCATGCATTCAAGATGACGAGCAATCGCTAATCAAGGTTACTTAATGACAAAGCTGAGTTTAAAGAGTTAGGTTTAAACAAAACAAAGCAAAAAAGCATTCAAAGACTTATGTCCTACATTTGGCATTGCCAGCAGCAGAAGGGTATAAAGTTCAAGAGAACAGATTTTGAGCTGGACTTTTTCATCTGTTTGGAAGATAAAAGCAAAAGATAACACATAAATCACAGCAATAAAAATATAGAAAAAGTTTCAGGGTATAAAATAGGCTGGGTAGCCGGCAGCCCAACTTCATGTGGCCCCTGGATGAATTTCAAAGGCCCCCAGCAAGTAATCATTTTAAACCTCTAGCTACAGTGATTGGTCCCTCCCTTGGGAGCCTACTGGGCAAGGAGAAATGAGAGCAGGATGGGGCAGGGAGAAGGATGTGGCAGAAAGGTAGAGACAGACAGGTGAGAGGCTGTGCTAAGTGTTCTTGCCCACCTAGCACAGACTTCAACCTTGCCCATAGTAGCAATCGAGCTGCATTGCTTATCTGACTTCCCAGTGCCAGGTTCTTTGCCAGGCATGGGCAAACTCGGCCCTCCAGATGTTTTGGGACTACAACTCCCATCATCCCTAGCTAACGGGACCAGTGGAGGGCTGAGTTTGCCTATGCCTGTTCTGTGCTGATTACCAATTTGGGAAGGTGGCCAGGAGGTTGTCGTGGTTGGAGTGCAGCGGCAGGATCATCAGATTGGCTCCAGCAGTGCACCAGCACTGCGCCAACCTCCCCACCATAACCTTTGATGGTTCTTCCCTTGATTCTGCACTCCTTTTGGCAATTATAGGGACAGAACTACCCAAACTGTACAGAAATTTATTCATATATGCGACTATAGTGGCAAGAATGTTACTTGCCCAAAAATAGAAAGCAGGAGAAGTCCCAGAGAAAGAATGGATGCAAAAACTTATGGAATATGCAGAAATGGCAAAGCTTACCAGAAAGAAGAGGAGGAGGAGGAGGAGGAGGAGGAGGAGGAGGAGGAGGAGGAGGAGGAGGAGTTTGGATTTGATATCCTGCTTTATCACTACCCTAAGGAGTCTCAAAGTGGCTAACATTCTCCTTTCCCTTCCTCCCCCACAACAAACACTCTGTGAGGTGAGTGGGGCTGAGGGACTTCAAAGATGTGTGACTGGCCCAAGGTCACCCAGCAACTGCATGTGGAGGAGCGGGGAAGCGAACCCGGTTCCCCAGATTACGAGACTACTGCTCTTAACCACTACACCACACTGGCTCTCTCAAGATAACAAACTTTTCATAAAAGAAGGAAATGCTTTATTTCATATTTACAAATAAACTGTAAACAGATAAGAACATTGGCAGGAGTATTGTAATAACCTGCAGTTTTATAAGAGTATATATTTAAAGTAGATGAATAAACATGTTGAGTTAATTTGGAATACAATTGTACCTTGGATCCCAAACGCCTTGCAAGTCAAACATTTTGGCTCCTGAATGGCACAGACCCAGAAGTGTGTGTTCTGGTTTGTGAACGTTTTTTGGAACCCAAATGTATGACAGGGCTTCTGAAGCTTCCGATTGGATGCAGGAACCATGCTTTGGTTTCTGAACATTTTGGAAGTTGAACGGACTTCCAGAACGGATTCCGTTCGACTTCCAATGTATGACTGTATGCAGAAAATATAAAAAATAAATTTAAGGAGCCACAGAAAGAGGGGGAAGGAAGTCGAGTTTTGAAATGTTAAAAGGATTGTAAAATTATTGAAATGTATAAAATTGAAAATCAGGAGGAGGAGGAGGAGGAGGAGGAAGAAGAAGAAGAAGAAGAGGAGGAGGAGGAGGAGGAGGAGGAGGAGGAGGAGGAGGAGGAGGAGGAGGAGGAGGAGGAAGAGGAAGAAGATGATTCTGCACTCGGCAAGGCACACCTAAGCATACAGTGGCTTAGGAGTCACTTCACCACAATGAGATCCCATGTTGCTGAGGAGTGTGGGTGTGTATCTTAAGCGACAACACGAGTGGACCAAATTATGGGAGTCCCACTCACCTGATCCCACTCTGCAGGTACCAGTCAGGTGAGGGAGTCTCCTCGACCCTGTCTGTGTGATGGTTTCAATTGCACATGCTCCCCAGAGGTGTGGAACTTGCCCCACAGTAAAGCAACCCCAATGCAACTTGTGTGATGACTATAAGGGGCCTAAGTGATGAATATGCATGAGTGAAGAACCAGCCCTTAACAATGAAGCTTGCTTTAATGGTGCCAAATGTGAGTAGAGGACCGATCGTTCATCCCTGCTATTTCATTCCATGTTCGTAGGACTATTATCTTGAAATCCATAGAACAGATGAGTGTTTTTAAAACAAAAACAGGAGGCTATTTACCAGTAAAGAGCTGGTGACAATATCTCCTATTGAGTTACGGTTATGGAGACAGAGAATAGCATTACTCTTAATAGTAATATCATGTGCAAAAAAATGAAAGATAGCAGAGTAGTTAGGTGGGGCTGTTGCTGAGAACTTTTAAAATGATAGCCTAATCCTTCTCTTTATCACTGTATTCTTGACCCCACATTTAGTGTACTGTTTAGTGAAGATGTCACACAATTCTGCTACTTCTCAGTAATGCTATGAGGAATATGGATTTTTTTATATAAAAAAGAAAGAATCATCTATTGTTGAATAGAGACATTGCTGAAGAACTAAATTGTGTTCAGGCAAGCGAGGGGGGGGAATATGTTCACGATGGTAGAGGAGAATGTGGTGGTTTTTTCATGATTTCAAAGTGGTTTCTTCAAAATTGTCTCAATAAACCAGACTTGAGGACATACTGGAAATGCACAGCTAAGGAGCATCTCTGTTTCTGCGCTTAACGTTTCTAACAATTCCCTAAAGCTGTGGGTGAAAAGAAATATGGAGCCGAATAAATCCATTTAAATCAAGACCATCTCACATATTCAGACGTACAAAGTATACGCACGCTACTTTGGGTATGAAAGAAAGCAGAAAGAGATGTGGCTGTGTGTCTACTTTGAAAAGAAGAAGAAAATGTAATGTGCCATTTTTCTGGCGATTGGGGAAAGAGAGAGAGAAATTATATTCCACCCTTTTCTCCACAGAGCTCAAGGTGTCTTACATGGTTCTCCCCCTCCTCATTTATTCCCCACAACAACCCTCTGAGGTAGGTTAGGCTGGGAATGGGATATTAGCTCCACCCAAGGCATGATGGAGAACAACAACAACTGGGAAAAGATAGACATAATACTTTATAAGGACAGGAAGAAACATCACAGGCAGAATAATTGCCACACACAGAAAGAACCAGGATACAGTTTGAGTGCCTCACTTGTAGTTTTATCAATCATTTAATGTGTCAATACGAATGGAAGTTGTTAATATTGCAGTTGTTATATAAAGAATTGTTATTTTGACTGGAGTGTAATTGAAATTAATAAGATTTTGGAATGCAGAAGGAAAGTTAATCATCAAGCCATCAATTCCAGCATGCGGGGAGCCACCTAAATTATAAAATCTGAATGATTGGTATTGGTAATTGTATTATAATTTGGAATTGTTATAATGAGACTATTATTGGACTATTGTAATTGAAAATTAATAAAAAAATATTATTTTTAAAAAGGCTGGGAATGAGTGACTGGCCCAGTATTACCCAGTGGGCTTACACTATGTACAATATAAGAACAATATCCATTACAACAAAACCCAGTCTGAAATCAATAAAACAGCACCAAAGCATATGAAAGCAAGTAAAACAGATTCAGGGGATTCATACACATGAATCAGAGTCCACTCTTATGGGTCACGGAAAGCCTGGGCAAAAAGAGAAGTCTTCACCAAATATCTTGAAGCAACTAATGGTCTCTGCTTCCTGTAAAGCAGTGAGAGGGAAGGTTACGCCAAAGACCAGGGGAAACAGCAGAAGATGCCAATTTGAGGGTAGCCATCCTGTGGTGTGCAATGACAGACCTAAGCATCTTAAAAAGCAGAGACATCACCTTGCCAACAAAGGTCCGTATAGTTAAAGCTATGGTTTTCCCTGTAGTGATGTATGGAAGTGAGAGCTGGACCATAAAGAAGGCTGACTGCTGAAGAATTGATGCTTTTGAATTATGGTGCTGGAGGAGACTCTTGAGAGTCCATGGACTGCAAGAAGAGCAAACCTATCCATTCTGAAGGAAATCAGCCCTGAGTGCTCACTGAAAGAACAGATCCTGAAGCTGAGGCTCCAATACTTTGGCCACCTCATGAGAAGAGAAGACTCCCTGGAAAATACCCTGGTGTTGGGAAGGATTGAGGGCACCAGGAGAAGCGGACAACAGAGGACGAGATGGTTGGACAGTGTTTGCGAACCTACAAACATGAGTTTGACCAAACTGCAGGAGGCAGTGGAAGACAGGAGTACCTGGCATGCTCTGGTCCATGGGGTCACAAAGAGACGGACACGACTAAACGACTAAACAACAACAACAACAATCCTGTGGTATTCTGCAGGGCATGGTGCCACAAGTAGAGTTTCCTCAGGTGATCTAAGTCAGAGGTTCTCAAACTGTGGTTCATGGATCGCTGGATTTGTTCAAGTGGTCCGCAGCAAGTCTGCACAAAATGGCAGGAGCAGCGGTTGCTCTGTCATTCTTAGAGTCCAGAAATTTGCCCAAGAGGTGAGCAGGAAGGACACAACAGGCACACCCGCCGCATGAAATGTTCATAGTGATTTTCAATTGCATTTTTATTGCTTCTTTGTTTCTTATGGCATTCAAATTGTAACACACTAAAATAGGATATGTAAGAAATAAAAGAAGCAATAAATACAATAAAAATCATGCAGCGCCACAGGGAAATCTTTGAGTGGCCCGCCAATGACCTTCAGCAATTTTTTAATGCTCCCTGGGAGAGGGGGGGAAGAGTTTAGGAACCACCAGTCTAAGTGATCTTGCAATGATATAGTCAAGCTCCATCCCTGTATCTGCTTAGCTTCACACTCAGTTGCGCTAATATGAGCTAAAAGAAAAGAAAAGGTGGCGAGGAAGTTGACCAAAAAGAAGAGCAGGGGTTCTCTAGATGCCTGCACAAAATTTGCATATGTGGGAAAGTTCAGGCTTAAACCACACCTACAAGCTGGTTATGTGATAGTTACACATCTGTCTACATCTCAGATGGGAACTGCAACCCCACCAGAGCTGTAAAGTTAGTTCAGATATTGATGTCCAGGGAGATTTACTCCTGTAATGCTCAACCTTCCACCAAAACCCTGCCGAATGCTTGCATTCCTCACCTGAGTGCGTTTCTCTGTATCTTCCCTGCCTTCTGAAGTCAGGTACAACAGGCAGTCGGTGGATGCAGGGCCTTCTCAGTTGTGGCACCCAGCTAGTGCAGTGCCCTTCCCAAGGAGGCTGGTTTGCCTTAAATGTCAAATGAAGACAGTTTCATTTACCCTATTTTTTAAAAATGTATTAATTTACTTATTCCGGCTGCTCTTGATATTATATTGAATGTGTGATGTTGGTATTTCTATATTTTTGTGTGTGTTTGTTTCATTGTAAGCCACTTTCTGGTTGTAATAGAAAAAGTGAGATGTAACTATGAAATCTGATCTAATAAAAACATTTCTAGATTGCCCTTCATCCAGTTTGCATTTGCTCTAGGTGAGGGATATGGAATGTGGGGTCCTCCAGAATTTGCTGGAATTACCATCGTCTCTGATCATCGGGTGGGGCAGATGGGAATCCAACACAAACTGCAGGACCTCAGATTCCCCATCCCTTGTCTACATCAGGAATGGGGAAGGTTGTCTGTCTGTCTCTCTGTGTGTGTGTTTTCCAGCGTAAGGGCTACAAATGCACCCCTGCTTTCCAGGAGCCATAACCTCTTTGCATAAGTGACATCATTAGATGCATGCCAATGTCAAATCGTTCATTGTTTAGCATGGAAGCAAAGCTAAACGAATCCAAGTGGAATGCCAAAGGGGTGGGGGCAGGACAAACAAAAGTGGAATCGTTTCATGTTAAATCTGTCCAGGTGGCAACCTCAAACATTTCTAAACTCTTATACTCCCTAGGTTAGTGGAAAGGGATATTTACATAACAGGGAACTGGGCCCCGAAGGTTCACTTTCTGCTGTTAATGAGCCATTAAATTAACAGGCACCTATTTTCTTTACCAATTAACCCAGCTCATTACTGAGGTAGGTGTACCTGCTGTTAACTAACCTTGTTTGTTTACTATGCCACCGGAAAGAAGTTTTAGATAGTTGTGGTTGTTGTGTGTGTGGTTTTTTTCCAGACAAGCAGTGATACAAAACCAAGGGAGGGCTTGCAAAACTGCAAGAACTCTAGTAGAAAGATTTCTGTCTTTCTACAGAGATTGGGGTTTGGGTGCATCTCTGAAGATACTGCATAATATCACTCATTGCTTGCAGGATCCATGCAGGTGTAAGGAGAGGAGGACAGATTTCACCCCTCAGTTCAACAACGTTCCCGAGTAGAGTGCTTTGTTTTCCTCACTGGAATGAATATAACCTGTCTGGGTGAATTTAAAAATCCAGTATTTCTGTCGTAAATGATCCAGCCATATCAGCACGCTACGTTGTCCGCTAAGTGAAATCTATAGCCAAATTGCTAGAGCTAAAAGTGGGAATAGGTGGTTCTCAGAACAATTGCAGCGATGCATTTGCAAAACGAGGAGTGCTTTTGTTTGAACTATATAGCATCCCAAGCATCGAATGGCATAGACGAAGCACAGTGTATAGAAACTTTCCCTTATCGTTCAGAAAGTGCAGGGCCAGATTAGACCAGACATTTCTCACATTATCCTTCTTTGCATAGCTTTTGGTTTTTAAATATATATATATATTTAAAAACAAAAATGAATACCCAACACAGGGATGGAGCTCAGTCTGATTGAGACCATGGCATGAGAGGGCTTTAGCCATTTGCCACTACTGTGGTCTCACATGGAATTGGATACCCTCCGGCATCTGCAGTGGGGAGGGGGGGGAGCTCCCACTAGTGTCTGTCGAGATCTGTGTTCGACCAAGCTGATAAAGCTCATCTTCTTCCAGCCGAGTCCTTCGAGCCGGAATCACCCCCGACGTGATTGGCAACCTGAGCCTCTGATAAGGCACATCCCATTCAGCGGAGTTTCCAAAACAGCACGCAGAAGTGGTGAGATTTATGGCTATGTGCTATGCTTTATTACTAAGCTATGCAGACTGAAAGAAATACATCCTCTCTCTGTGAAAGCAGAGAGCAACTGAACAACAAAAGGAACAGAAGGCCACTAACGTCACATCCGTCTCCCGTCTCCCATGAGACTTCCAACAGCCTGGACTGTCTCTGGAATGTAAACAGAGCCTTGTGACTCTAAGCAGCTGCACAGTGGCAAAACAGATACTAACAGTGTCTATGCAAGCTTTCATCCCATGGCAAACAGGAGACCCAGGGAGGTTCTATTCCAATCTGGATCATGGCAGGAGCAAAGGGTTAAAGCCTCTTTTTCCCCTATAGCAAGGGTGCACCTCAGATCTGGTGGGCCAATACAACATTACAGGGGCCCCTATCTGGCTGCCAATACCCTCCCCAAAGTTGGTTTTCATTGCATATAAGATCACTGTTGAGAGCTAGAGAATCATATATTTCAATATATCAGGAATGATGGCAGTTGTAGACTGACAGCATCTGAATGTTCCCCATCCCTGCGCTCCAGGGACATTTAAGGCACAGTCCAGTATGCATCCACCTGGGAATAAGAGCCATTGAACTCACTGGGACCTATTGCTGATTAAATGTCCATTGCACTATTATTTCCTACTCTTGTTTTCTAAGAAAGATGCTAGGAAATAAATGGGCAATGGTTTTGGCTCTCAGGTGTGAATGGCCACCTGCAAGACTAAAGGTGCCCTCTTATGCTTGTTTAAGGAGAAAAAAAATCCCACTGCTTTTAAGCATGTTCCTGATTACAGCCTAAAGCTTTGACCCAACATGCATGTAATGGAGAATAAGCCCCTTTGTACACAGTGCAATTCATTTCTGAGTAAATATGCACAGAGGATCAGGCTGCACGACATGCACACTTCCCCAGAATGTGCCTGCCATTTATATTGTCCAGAATTGTGTCTGACTAATCACACATTACTAAGATGGCTATTATTGGTCATTGTCCAAGACATTTTTAACTATGTGAGAAGGAAAAGCGATGCAACAAATGAACCTAAATTATAAACATCAATGCTGTTGCTGAAGAATTCGCTGACAAGTGAATAACTGTATTTGCGGAGGCCAAAAGTCATAGAAAATTTTCAACCATAAAAAATAGGCAAAAGAGGATAAAATTGCAAAATTCATGCTTCGTGTAAATAATCAACAACCATTTTGATACAAATGACGGGTGTGCCTTTGCTGCACACCCATCGTTTGTAACTTTGCAACTTGCTGCCTTATCTCTCTTTGCAAGCTATTTCCAATCTTTTATAGCGGTAAACAAATGTCCTTTCTGAAAAGAATACATTCCATATATTTAGCTCTTATGCCTTTATAAATGGGTCATATTAATGGGTAATGTGGTAAATCCTCCACAGTCCTTTCAACAGAGACACAAAACTTTAAATTAAAATGAGTCTTCCTACATTCCCCCTCTCCACACAAAAAATGACCTTGCTTGCTCCTAGAGATCTACAATCAGCCATGGCATCTTCATATATAATAAAATTGTAAGAATGTTATCACGCTGCAGTTTGTATGGGCCCCAACAGGAGGCCTAACAAACTGCAGAAAACAAAAGATCAGCAGAGAGGTTGCCCAGGTAGGCAGATCGAAGGAAGGGACTACTGCATTCTTTTGTTTCAAAGGCAGCACAGGAGTATTGTGCCTGCTTAGCATTCCCTGCTACATACCTCCCCATCATCTGTGGCCTTTCTAAAGCTTTTTGTTTGTCTAGCCAGAGGAAAAAATATTCTGTACTTTGACTCGCTTCCTGATGAAGGAAGACAAAGGTTTGCTCTCTTGCAACTCAAAAAGAAAAAATCCCCAGGAAGGTAATCAGAAGGGAACATGACTGGCGTTGTAGCACTGGAACTTAGGACAATTTTCTCAGTCATTATGACTCATCTTTTACTACAGCGATGGCGGTCGTATCAAAGAAAAAGTACTCTGCAAAGTGCAATCACTGAAAATAGACCCTAATAGAGCATCTGGCGCCATTCAAATTACAGCCATAAAGAGTCGTCTCTGTATACAGCCTGGCCATTCCGTCAGCTTGTTTGACAACAATTTGTTGAACTGAGTGGCCTTGGAAGCTCACTTGCCATTCACAAAAGAGTTCCCCAACTCATTCTCATGACTTTTTACAGCTCTGATTATCATGTTAAGAAAAGCACACATTTAAACCTCATGGGAAGCAAAGCATAGTGGGGGAGCGATTTGTGAGAGGGAAAAAGTGCAGTGGGTGGGGAAAGGGTTAAGTGTTTACACTCTCCCTCCTGCCCATCTCTCCACTCCCCCTGAAAAGCCACTTTCCCACCTTTAAAGGACTATCAATGCATACATTTGCATATCATGAATCTCATTTGAGCCCAAGCTTCCTTCCTATTCCAAAGGAGCTAGAGAGATGTTTTGATAACCCCGTGAACTGAGAAAGTGTCAGAAATATCTTTGGTATTTTGTAAGAAAGAAAGAAGGAACGAAAGAAAAGTTTATAATCCCTCACAGATCAGTGGTGCTAATACTGATTTCACAATCGAAGTTGAATGCTGGCCTTCAGGAGGTTCTGTCATCCTTTCCTGCCAAAGAGAAAGCAATGGGGAATGATTCATATCTGCAGCATTCATGATTGTGTGAATGCGCTCAATAGGTAAGACTTTCTCTTGGATACATTCAGGTCTATCCCAGATGTTGGCTTAGCAATGGAGATAATCAGTACAAAGTTACAGGATAAGGCTATACTTGTTCACACAGAGTTCAGGAGCATTTAATTCCACGAGACTTACGCCCAGGTAAATGTGTGCAGGATTTCAGCCTTAGACAGGCTTTGGCCACACTGAAATCAATAAAACTTAAGGCTGCAATTCTATGCATGTCTACTCAGAAGTAAGCCTCTTAGTTCAAAGTGGCTGCTCCCAGGGAAGTGTATTTACTCTCTAGAATGGTCCAACATGTTTTGTTGATGGTTGTTTAGTCGTGTCCGACTCTTTGTGACCCTATGGACCAGAGCACGCCAGGCACTCCTGTCTTCCACTGCCTCCCGCAGTTTGGTCAAACTCAAGTTGGTAGTTTCAAGAACACTGTCCAGCCATCTCGTCCTCTGTCGTCCCCTTCTCCTTGTGCCCTCCATCTTTCCCAACATCAGGGTCTTTTCCAGGGAATCTTCTCTTCTCATGAGGTGGCCAAAGTATTGGAGCCTCAGCTTCAGGATCTGTCTTTCCAGTGAGCACTCAGGGCTGATTTCCTTAGGAATGGAGAGGTTTGATCTTCTTGCAGTCCATGGGACTCTCAATTTCACTGATTTCAGAAGGGCTAAAGCATATCTATCTGACACTCTGTTCACACCTCATCGTCCCATACTTTGCAACCCACCATGAGCTGCAGAGTGAATGTTTGTATCACAGAGCCTCAGCAGTAGGGCAGGTTGTAAGAGTCACAGCTAATGAAAGACAGAGCCATTTGATTCTTGCTTTTCCCCCATCTTCCTGTTGAGTTCTACAAGGGCAGAATGTAGACCAGGAAGGAGAGAGCTGACAGCCACAGCTCATCCCTGGGCTGATTGTCAGTAAGGATGCAAGCAGGTGGAGACCAGCCTGAAGTTGGCAGGCAGACCAACATTTCTGCTTCTCAATTTGTATTGTATTGTTTTATGTACTGTGGCTTGCTGTTGTTTTATTGATTATAGTTTAGAAATTTATTGTAACTGTTGAGTGGATCTCTGTTTAATTTTTATATGTTGATATTATTATTTTGTACTATATTCTAATAATTGTTGATTGTTACTTTTTGATGTAGGTTGCCTATTTTAAAGTTTTGTTTTATTATCACATTTTTGTATTGCATTAGATAAGTTGTACATTTTTTGTTTCTTCAGCTTGTAAACCGCCTTGAGTATTGTAAGATAGAAAGATGGAATATGAATAAAAAAATGATGATGATGATGGACTAACCTCATAAAGGCACCTTGTGTGACTTAGAACCCTGATTGTGTGGGGTTCTAAATCCCACAAAGGAGATGTAGCTCCCTGCTTCAGACAGGCGCTCTCTAACTCATAGAGGGCTGTAAAGAATGGAAGGGGTGCATGATCCCTCTCCCTTATAAGATAGACTTCACATGAGCAAAGCCAATGCACAATGGCTTTGGTCTGAACCCAATTCAATAGACATGAGAACCAAGCACTAATATGCAGTGCTTTTTTTCCCAGGGGATACTCAAGGGCACGCAGTACTGGCACCTCTTTTTTGTTGCTGTTAAAAAGTGTGGCACTGACTAACAATTTCATAGTGAGTACTGGCACCTATTTTTCTAGAAAAAGGTAAAGGTAAAGGGATCCCTGACCATTACGTCCAGTTGTGACCGACTCTGGGGTTGCGGCGCTCATCTCGCTTTATTGGCTGAGGGAGCCAGCGTACAGCTTCCGGGTCATGTGGCCAGCATGACTAAGCCGCTTCTGGCAAACCAGAGCAGCGCACAGAAACACCGTTTACCTTCCCGCCAGAGCGGTACCTATTTATCTACTTGCACTTTGGCGTGCTTTCGAACTGCTAGGTTGGCAGGAGCAGGGACCGAGCAACGGAACCTCATCCCATCACGGGGATTCGAACTGCCAACCTTCTGATCGGCACACCCTATGCTCTGTGGTTTAACCCACAGCGCCACCCACATCCCTTTCTAGAAAAAAGGCACTGCTAATGTGGAAAATGGTGGCTCTTGCCCACAACCTCCTTGTGGGCTTCGCAGACACATCCGCCAGAAGAAGAATGTTGGACTACATGGACCTTTCCTCTGATCAAGCAAGTCCCTTGTTCTGTGCTTATCCTGAAATGCCTTTCCTCCCCATTGTGTTTCCATTATATTCAGTTGATTTTACGTATGATATCTTGGCAGGCAAACATATACACCAGATTGTTTGTGCGCACCTTGGGAGGATTACATTAGGTGCAGAGAAGCATCAGATGGAAAACATTTTTTAAAAAAAACAGGAAAAAAAGACTCCAGCCCACATACCTTAGTCAGATTTGCAGCTCTTTGCATGGGGCACATCTGTGCTTTGTTTTGCAGTGCACAGGTGGGGTGGATGACTGAAGAGAGGCACGTTGCAAACCTGGCCCTCTCCCAAGGAACGACGCCATTTATGGTGTACGTTCCAATCAGCTTTATTTCCCTCGCTTCTCATTTCTCCTGTTTGCATGTTCCTAAGATGTAGATTGAAGCTGACTTGGGGGGAAATCATGAGTCCTCTCCGCACCACACATTTTTTCCCCTAAACCCCTCTCCCCCGATTTCTCTGCTTGATGTGCTATTTAAACAAAAGGGGTACATACATCATGCAAAGAAGCAAAGGAGCCAGGTGTGCCCACAGGCAGCTTGCAAAGACAAAACAACACATTTAAGAGGCTTTGATTCACTCTCACATCTCCTTGCTTTATTCGACAGGCTGACATGATACAGCTGAGCCACCTACATGTGCGTTTGTAGAGCAAATGACAGGTTTGCTCGGTTTCTGTGCAACGTGAATCCTCCCAGTTCTGCACAGAGAAAGTTACTGCAGCTGTCTCAAGTGTTTCATTATAGTGGTCAGGCAATGCACCGTTCAGGGTCCCTTGTCCTCATTTTATCTTTTTTCTTACGTGGCCCAGAAGGTTAATGCTGTCAACGAGCTTAACGAGACACTGCCAGTTCAGAGTCGAGATTTCCGTTTGCACTATTATTGTGCAGAAAAGCTGCACGTCCCTATTTTTCTTGTCTACTCTTTTTAAGGGTCTGCTTCTCCTTCCAGAAAATGTTGGACATTTGGCATTACAGATTCCATAGATAAGAACCTCAATGTAATGGGTATGAGTTACTCGTGCGTAAACTGCCGCCTTTCTGGGGCTTAATTGCCTGGGTCAAACCGTTCTGACTGCACAGATCATCGTAGCGTGGCTGTCTCAGTCGCTGGCAGAATCTGTCGGTAGGCATTTCTTAAACCTTTTCCAGCATAAAAGCTGTCTGACTCCCAGTTGCCTCCTCCTCTCACTGCACGGGAGTCTTCTGCGCAGGGAGGGCGTGGGTAGTGGAGGGCCTGTGCTCTCCTCACTGAACTCCAGAGAAGAATCCCGGAGCCCTTCCTCCGCTTCCCCCATTTGCCCCCCTTTATCCCTGGTGTTGCGCTGATTTCCTTCCTCCTCTACTGAGCTGCTTCTCTTCCTGGTGCTGGGTCCTTCCCCCGCAGAATCTGGGAGCCTCTCCTTCGCCTCTCGCTCTGATGTCAGTTCCCTGACACTCAACAATGAGCTGGCAATTCAGCCTGGAAATATCATGATAATGTGCATTCACCCAGCATCCCACACTATTTGTCAATCCAAAGTACGTTTTGCTAGAATGGTTCTAATCCATTTTGTGCCAAGAAGGCACTTCTCAGATTTGCTTGCTGTACGCATGCGTACCCAGACTCCACTTTCTCAGGTCACCTCCTATTGGCGTTACAAGTGCTCTTAACTGAACTTACCAATTTGCTCCCATACCGTATTGAGATTCTTAATTTTGCGCACATGGAAGCTGCTGGAGGAACAAAACTGACTCTTGCATCGAAATAAAATTCTTCAGTCCAAAAATATGGTTCAAAAAGCTTTACTTACTGAACTTCAGACAAATAAAGTTACATTCACTTAAAGGTAAAGGTAAACCTGATAGTTAACTCCAGTTGCGGACGACTCTGGGGTTGCGGCGATCATCTCACTTTATAGGCTGAGGGAACCAGCGTTTGTCCGCAGACAGTTTTTCTGAGTCATATGGCCAGCATGACTAAGCCACTTCTGGCTAACTAGAGCAGTGCACGGAAACACAGTTTACCTTCCGGAGTGATACCTATTTATCTTGCACTTTGACGTGCTTTCAAACTGCTAGGTTGGCAGGAGCTGGGACAGAGCAACGGGAGCTCACCCCATCACAGGGATTCGAACCTCCGACCTTCCGATCAGCAAGCCCTAGGCTCTGTGGTTTAACCCACAGCGCCACCCGTCTCCCCTACATTCACTTACCTGCATAATTATTGCACTGCTCCCAGTATCATACTGCATAATAACTTTGATTACAAATAACTTGCATTCAGGGCAAAATCAGGACTCCGTCTCTTCTACCTTATAGCCTCTTTTAGCTTCAGGCTGTACTGCTGGAGACATGCAGGTAGCCCCAGCCTCAATCCCTAGCATCTCCAGGCAGGGCTGGGAATAGCCCCTGCCTGAAGCCCTGGAGAGCCACTGCCAGTCAGTTTAGACAATGGTGAGATAGCTGGGCCAATGGTCTGATGCAGTATTAGGCAACTTCCTAATAAAAAAATAATCAAGGTACACATGCTTCCCTTAAGCAACTCGGAACACCCTATCTTTGGAATGGAATCAAAAGGAACATTGCCTCTAGTGTAATAGCAATACATTGGTACCTTGGTTCTCAAACGCCTTGGTACTCAAACAACTTGGAACCCAAACACTGCAAAGTAAGTGTTCCAGTTTGCGAACTTTTTCGGAAGCCGAACGTGCTCCGTTTTGAGTAGTACACTTCCGTTTTGAGTGCCACACTTCTGTTTTGAATGTGACGCTGAGATCTGTCTGTTTTTGCTATTTATTTTGCATTTTTGTTTTTGCGGCTCTTTTCGTTTTGTTTTTGTGACTGTGTGGAACCCAGTTCAGCTACTGATTGATTGTGTGACTGCAGCACATTGTTTATTGCTTTCATTTTATGGATCAATGATCTCATTAGATAGTAAAATTCATGTTAAATTGTTGTCTTTGGGGTTTTTTAAAATGTCTGGAATGGATTACCATAATCCATTTTGCATTACTTTCTATGGGAAAGCAGACCTTGGTTTGGGAATGCTTTGGTTTTGGAACGGACTTCCAGAACGGATTAAGTTTGAGAACCAAGGTAGCATTGTACATAACATTCATAGGGGGACATCTGGCTTGCTAGCAGTACATGTGAAAATGATCTAGGTGCCTAGGTGGACCATAAGCTTAACAGGATTCAACAGTGTGATGCAGCAGCAAAAAAAGCTAATGCTATTCTAGGCTGCATCAACAGAAGTCTAGTGTCCAGGTCAAGGGAAATAACAGTACACTCTATTCTGCTTTGGTCAGACCACACCTGGAATACTGTGTCCAATTCTGGGCACCATAATTTAAGATGTTGACAAGCTGGAACGTGTGCAGAGGAGGGCAACCAAGAAGATCAAGGGTCTGGAAAGCAAGCTTTATGAGGAATGGTTGAAGGAGATGGGTATGTTTAGCCTGGAAAAAAGGACACTGAGAAGAGATGAAAGCCAGCTTCAAATATCTGAAGGGCTGACACATAGAAATGGAGCAAGCTTGTTTTCTCCTGCTCTGGACAGTACGACTCGAAACAAAGGCTTCAAGTTACAACAAAGGAGATTCCAACTAAACATCAGGAAGAACTTTCCAACAGGGGAATGGTCTTCCTTGGGAGGTTGTGGACTCTCCTTCCTTGGAGGTTTTTAAGCAAATGTTGGATGGTCATCTCATGGGTGCTTCCATTGAGATTCCTGCCTTGAGGGGATTTGGACTAGATGTCTCTTGGGGTCCCTCCCAACTCTACGATTCTATGATTCTACTTTCAAGAATTTCAGTTATATCTGGGGTAGCCAAATACCTGCTCATCACATGGTGTGGACCAGAATTCCCATCAGCCTCAGCCAGCATGGCCAACGGTCACGGTGATGGGACTTGTAGTCCAACAACGTCTGGAGGGCAAGTGGGCATTATTGCTCTCCTATTGCAGATGGAAATCTGAGACTGAGAGAGGGGAGGGATTAGGGAGGGAGAGAGGGAGACAGGCTTACCTGAGACCAATACACTGAGTTCACTGTAGAGGGGGAAATCGCCACAGGAACATCTTTATCCGTAGCTCAGTCTCTTAGCCATTACGATGGATCGGCATCCTTTCCTTCCACTTTCCTAGTACAAAGACTGCCTTGGATCTCACAGTGGCCCATCGAGAAACATTCAATTACAGCCAAGGTGCAAACTGCCATGTCAGGGAGAAGGGTTTGTGTCCAGAAGGGATTTTCTCACTAACAAAAATGAAAGCTTCAATATTTCACTTCAGGGAGCAGCGGGGGTCACAGCAGCATATCCTCTTTTTAGCCGCTTCACTAGGCAGGGACATTATTAGGGTTGCTGAGGTGGAAGGGCCAAGAAACCAGAGACCTAAAAGCATGACTCTATGTCCCTAAAAATGAAGACACTTAAAGCAGTGCAGGCAGGGAGCAGATGGTTTAAATCTCAGAAGAGGGAAAAGGTGATTTAAAAGCAAAGAGTGCTGATGGATCTAGAAGAAGCCTTGCTACTTCTGCCAGCCTGCCTGCCAAACTTCTCGCCGGATCCTGTTCAGTCCATTACAGGCTGATTATTTTGCCAGGGACAGAGAAATAGCATCTGGAAGTGACCAGCTGGTCTTTCTTGATACCTCACTCCTTTTGGTTACATGGTTCAGTTGTTTGCCTACTGCTTCCATCTCTGTCTCTGACGGCTTTCTCAGGAACACACAAAACACTTCTGTCAGAAACTGTTCAAACCCTTGCTTTCATTAGCTCTCATTAATGGGCTATAAATATCTGTCTGTCTCGCACGTCCCCGAATGAACGCTACCTCCGTATTTGTCTCATCTCAGAATTAAAGCATTATCCTGCAACGGTTTGGCACATACAAGAAGAAATCCAACGGATGATGAAGCGTGTTGCAGATTCTGCACGTCCCCATCCTCGCTAAGAGATGCTCCTCACTAATTCATAATGTGGCTCAAAAAACAGAGGTGGGTTCAGAGCAGAGCGACCAGTTCTGCCACACTGGGCACCAAGCCTAGGGGGCGCCACAGGCCGTCATGGCTATGATGCCGTGGATTGAGCAGAGCGGAAAGCGAGAGGAATGGGGTGCCAAATTTTGACCTCGCACAAGGCACATCTGAAATTTGAAAGTCTGCCCCTGAATTATGGTGCTGGAGGAGACTCTTGAGAGTCCCATGGACCGCAAGAAGATCAAACCTCTCCATTCCTAAGGAAATCAGCCCTGAGTGCTCACTGGAAGGACAGATCCTGAAGCCGAGGCTCCAATACTTTGGCCACCTCATGAGAAGAGAAGACTCCCTGGAAAAGACCCTGATGTTGGGAAAGATGGAGGGCACAAGGAGAAGGGGACAGCAGAGGACAAGATGTTTGGACAGTGTTCTTGAAGCTACAAACATGAGTTTGACCAAACTGCAGGAGGCAGTGGAA
Source organism: Podarcis vaucheri (assembly GCF_965113315.1). NCBI lineage: Eukaryota > Metazoa > Chordata > Lepidosauria > Squamata > Lacertidae > Podarcis > Podarcis vaucheri. The sequence continues at coordinate 12,432,220 of NC_138750.1, forward strand.
GACAGGAGTGCCTGGAGTCCTCTGGTCCATGGGGTCACGAAGAGTCAGACACGACTAAATGACTAAACAACAACAAGGAGAGATGGGACAGTTGTTGAGATCTCCAAACTTCTGGAGATGAACTCGAGATCCCTTTCCTGGTCAGTCATTGCCAGCTCAGACCCCATCCATGAAGTTGTGGTAGGAATGCCCCAATACGCCTCACTTTACACTTGCTTCCACTGAACACATTCACCATTTAATTGCCCATTCACTAATTAGGATAGATCTTTTTGGAGCTGTTCACAATGCCCCTTTGTTTTTACCAATCTGAACAATTTGTCCACCTCACGCCTTTAACTCAGTGATGTTAATTCTTGTCACCTCGTTTTATTAAGTGTTTTATCGTTGCTTGGAGGCTGCATTCCTAAACACCCTTCGGTAGAAATTAACCCGAAAAGAAATCAATAGGATTTATTTCTGTGGAGAAGATTGATATGCAGGTGTGTTAATCTCCCCATCCAGGGGACAGCTAGGGAGAGTTACAGCATTTGTTAGATTTTATTGCTTTTAATGGGCTATTGAAAGCATGTTTTAGCGTGTTACCATCTACCTGGAAACAAGTAGACAAAAGATGGACTGAAGGAAGAATTGAAGGGAGGGAATTTGAGTTCTCAGTAGAACATTTATCTTGTAAAATTATAAAACAATACAAGCATATAATAAGAGCAATTTATACTGTAATTGGGACACGGGTGGCGCTGTGGGCTAAACCACAGAGCCTAGGACTTGCCGATCAGAAGGTCGGCGGTTCGAATCCCCGTGACGGGGTGACCTCCCGTTGCTCGGTCCCTGCTCCTGCCAACCTAGCAGTTCGAAAGCACACCAAAGTGCAAGTAGATAAATAGGTACCACTCCGGCGGGAAGGTAAACGGCGTTTCCGTGCACTGCTCTGGTTTGCCAGAAGCAGCTTAGTCATGCTGGCCACATGACCTGGAAGCTGTATGCTGGCTCCCTCAGCCAGTAAAGCGAGATGAGCGCCGCAACCCCAGAGTCGGTCACGACTGGACCTAATGGTCAGGGGTCCCTTTACCTTTACTATACTCTAATTGCGCAGATGGGGAACTGATTCTGCTAGTGAGTTCCTGGTTAAATCATAGAATAGTAGAGTTGGAAGAGACCCTGAGGATCAACTAGTCCAACCCCTGCAATTTAGGAATCTCAACTAAAGCATCCATGACAGATGGCTATCCAACCTCTGCTTGAAAACTTCCAAGGAAGCAGCGTCTACCACCTTCTGAGGGAGTCTATTCCACTATCAAACAGCTTACACTGTCAGAAAATTATTTCCTGATGTTTAGTCGCAATCCTTTTCTACGTGCTCACAGACAGAAGCCTTGAGATTACATCTGCAAGCTCCTTTAGTAACGTTAGGTTCAGCTCACCAGGCCCTGAAGATCTGAATTCATTTAAAGTAGCTACATGGACCCTTACAACTTCTTTTCCTATCTTGGGCTACAGCTCCCTCCTTGCATCGTTTATTCTGTTATCACCAGTTTGGGCACTGCTTTCCTTTTGGTGAAGGCAAGAGGCAAAGTAGGTGTTCAGTGGTTCTGCCTGCTTTCTGTCACCCAGTAACATTTCTCGGTCGTCTCCATGCAGAGGACCTACTACTTGCTTATTCTTTCTCTAGCTTCAGACATAACCAAATAAATCGTTTCTATTATTTTTGACCTATCTTGCATGCCTATATTCATTCTGAGCTCTGGCCTACCAGACCTTCTCCTTACAAGTCTTGGCTACTCGTGTATACTCTTCCTTCATCATTTCCCCTTTTTTCCATACTTACCTTTCTTCAGTCTCAACTCATCTGTAAGCTCCTTATTCAGCCACACCAGTTTCTTTACATGTCTCCCACTTTTCTTTCTTGTTGTAATTGTCTGTATTGGTGCCTTCAATACATAGCTGTCAAGCGTCCCTTATTTGGTGGGACAGTCCCTTGTCCCAGGGCCATGTCCCGCTGCTGTCCCTTATTGATGATGTCCCTTAAATAAGCTACTGAAGGTAATGGGGCCCTTTCTATGTCCAGCTGTCCTTTGTCAACAACAAATTGTTGCTGTTTTTTGTGTTGAATATATGCTATATGGTAATTTATGGACCTAATAGGTATCTAAAGCCATTTGCACGCAACAAAATATGTATTTTATCAAAGTAATTGTTGATCCCTTATTTTGGCTGCTGATCCCTTATTTTCAAGGCTGCTGCTCCCTTATTTTCAAATCTGTAAGTTGACAGCTATGCTTCAATATTTTACCTTTAAGTAACTCCGATCCATCTTGGACTTCCTTCTCTAAGTATTTTTGACCACAGGATCATTACTGGCAGAATTTGAAATCCATCAGATATTGGGATAGCTGAAGTCTCACATGACTACTCTCTCTCTCCTTTTTGAATGTTTGGTAATCTGATCTAGGAAGGCATCATCCAAGTCTTCATTCTGGCTTGGAGGTCTATAGCAGACACCCGCAGTAAAGTCACTATTGTTTCCCTCTTGCACCATTTTTACCAATATACTGTCATTCTGGATCTCCTCACAAGTGCACACATCCTTTCCACTCCCTTCCTCTTTAGTCTATTCCTTTCAAATAGGTTATACCCCTCAGTTTCTACATTCCAGCCATAAATCCCATCCAAAGACAACACTCCATGTACTATCAGCTTCTTTTCACAAGCAGGTTGCATGTAGTGGAAGCGAGCAGTTAATTCAGTTCACTCATCGCAGACAGTCACGGGTCATCTTGGCTGATGTTCTGAATCATTTGCCGTAATCAGTCTGCATGAAGCGCAAACAGGTGAACTGCGGGACTCAGTTGGAGCATTGGTTCCATGAATATCAAAAGAGGTGAACTGAGCATTGACCCTTTGCCATTCATAGAGTGCACTAGATTCTCAACGCAATTCAGTTTCAAGAATAGATGAATGACTCATTTTAAAATTAGGAACTTCACACCTACTCCTTTTTTATACTTCAAGGTTCACTGAAAATACCTCCAGTGCAGTCACACAGCGTACATTGGCATTTCCAGAGTTTTCTTTTCTTTTCTTTTCCACATTGATAAAGACAATAGCAATAATTTTGTTCCCATTTTCCTACAAGTACAATACTCTGTGGATAAAAAGAGAAATAATTCTGATCCCATACGTAAGTGTTTTTGGTGAGCTTGGAGGTAGGTTTGGTATCTACCCATTTATCCATGAGAAGAAGTTTTCTTAAGGAGAAATCACATGCAGTCACATTCTCAGCCTATTTTTTTTCTAGCTATTTTACTCTGTTCCTCCCACCCACCTCAACTAGATTATCCATGTCGCTTTCCTCTCTGCACATACCTCTGGTGAATGAAGGAGGAAGTGGTGATTGCAATTTTGGTATATGCCCACCCACAATGTCATTGGGCACAGACCTCCCACCCTTTGCTGGGACTGCCTGCATCTGTTTTCACTCTACAGCAGAATGCAGAATCCATCTGCAATGAGGTTTTATCTTCAGAATGAAACCAATTTCTCAAGGAGTGCTTTTGAGGGGCAAAAGATCCAGATTGTGTGTGGACTGTAGGAACTCAGCCTACCTTGCTTCTAGACTAAAATGTCCTGTTTCAAGTGCCAATCTAGCTAGCTTCACCTGCACATGGAAGGGGGCACCATTTTGCCTTTTGCTTGAGGCCAGCAGCATGTCTTGGAGCACCCTAGATGTCACCTGCAGATCACAGATCAACTATCTGCCAAAATGGTTCAGCATTTCATCCAGCAGTTAAGTGAGAAAGTCCAGTGATTAAAAGGAAAGGGTTCTGAAGGTGCCAATGTTCATTTTATGGCTTTCAGTGTTTATTCTTAGCCACTTATGTTTGCAATACTCTTTATCAACCTTGGAAACAACACTTTTCTCTTGACAGATTTTGTCCTTTTCCATTTGGCCGGCAACGTATCTTCTCCAAGATGGCATAAGCCTGCGCTGTTTGATTTTGTTTGGATCTTTGTTTATGTGCTGGCACACCAGGAATGTCATCCAAACTGCATAAACATCTGGGATTGTGGAGTGCAGACCAGTTAATTGCTTTATATAGACCCACCAGAGCCAGAATAAACACACAGACAAGGAGGGCGATGTCTTTAGGTTATGCGCTTTTGGCAAAGAAGTTTCTTTCCATGTTCTGGCTAGAGAACGATGATTTGGAAAGCAGAGGAAAATGTGGTATACGTATTAGGATAGCATATTTGAAATCAATTCATTTCGGAAATAAGCAAATATCACTCCCCTAATAAAAGAACTTTGCCCATCCATAAATTAAATACTTTGGCCCAGTTCATGAAACCGAACCATTACCTTCCTTGATGTATCTGCTTAGTTCACACAATGATTTGTTTGTCATTAATTAAACCAAAGTAAGTAGAGGTTTTGCATACTGTCAGGGGTTCAGAGACAGAGGCACAGGTGAGGGAGGAGACGGAGAGCGACGAGGAAGAATCCCAGGACAGTGAGGAAGAGGATGACAATGACTCGAGATCTTCCATGAGTCTCTCAAGTGAATCGGAGGATTCTCAGGAGGGGGCGCCCCTAGTCAGGACAAGGGGGGTCACAGGGGGGACCTGCCAGGAGCAGGGAAGCAGCAGGGAAACCCCGAGCGGGAGTGGGAGATCGGGGCCGGCTTCCCAGCAGGAACGAAGGGAAGAGAGGGGGGTTCCCAGTGTGACACACGGAGCGGAGCAGGAAAGAGACAGGGGAAGGAGATCTGGGGAGAACGTCCTGCCGGAAGAGGCGGAGAGTAGTACAGGGAGTAGTGTAAGTGTCAAAAGGAAGGTCAGGGGTAGCGAGCGCGCGCCAAGTTCAAATGTGGAGGCGCGTGGAAATGGAGAAAGCCCGGAGGAGGAGCCCAGCCCCAAAGCACGAAGGAGGGGGGAACAGGCATCTCAGGAATCCGTTTCAGGAGAGAGCAGGCGGGAAGGAACCCAGGGGGGCAGAAAGACCCTGCGGAAAAGGAAAGACAGGAAGCGGTGGTCTAGCACAAGCCTCTTAAGTTGGTGCAGGGGCGGGACTGATTCAGAGGGGACTTCAAATGTCTGACGTTACAGACTAGGGGCTGCGCGCCTCGGTTGTGGAACCAATAATGAACTGCAATAAACATCCTTGTATATAAGAAGAGCTCGGCGTTGGTCTTTGGTGAGCTGAGACCTGAGGCAGCCTCTGACACATACTTTCAGTAATTAGGCAAAAACATTGCCAATTTCCAGATTCAGGCCTGGCTTTCACTTTAATTGCAGTTTAATAGTTTAGTCGTATGGAAGTATGTTCCCGTAATGAAATCAGCAGCCCTGGTCAAACAGGGAGGGTGGAGAACGACAGCTTCTCAGTCAAGCTAAGAGAAATCACATGCAAAATTCCTCACCCCAGAAGCCTGATTTTGTACATGCACAAACCCAAGCTGGATTGGAAAGACTGAGAAGTGATATGTCTGCCTTCTCCCATTAATTTAAATTACCCATGTGTTTCATTATGCAAAAGTCGTTATGTTATCATATTGGAGTTACTGAAACTCGTAGACTGCCAGGGCTGCTTGCCTGGAGACAAGCAGATGTTTGGGCTAGCACTCAAGTTGGCAGTGCAGAAGCAACTCAATCCATGGAGCTAGTCCAAAGTCAATAGCTTGATAAGGTCCTCTGGGACCTTTCTAACTCATTGTGTCACCTGATCCCTGCTGAGCTAGTAGCTGTAAGGGTGGTACTGCAGTGCTGGAGAGATCAGGCTCCCGTTTTCCTCTCCCCATCAGTTGCTATGGTGGTTCAGGGAGTAGAATGTCTGAGCCCTGCAGCCAGTGTCCCTGGTTCAAGACACCTGATGCCAAAGATACACATGCTCATATGTGGAGTGCATGGTTTGGGCATAGACCTCTATGTTGGTTGGTGTTGCCTCAGTGACTGTGCAGCAGCTATTGAAATCCAGTTGCTCAGAAGACCAACATGAAAACCTGTCCGTGCAGGAGCTGCGCATGAGCCTTCACAGATGATTTTAATGAAAATATACACCAGTTCACTTCTCAGTGAACTGAGGCTTTGGACAAAAGCATATTTAGCATTTCATTGCTCTGAGACTTAGCAGTGGCACCAATGTGCTTCTTAAATATTAGTGTTTTTGTAGTGTATGGGCTTTCATTTTTATATCTCTTCATTTTTGTTAGAAATTAGAACGTGCTTCCAATGAGAAAGGGATGGGGGAAGCTGTGGAAGTCCAGATGTCGCTTACCACTGATCATGATGCTTGGGGCTGATAAGAATTAGGGTTCAGCCACATCTGAAGCTGCAGAATCCCTCACTCAGTCATTCTGAGATCTCTTGGACCCAAATTAGGTTAAAAGTATGACAATTATAGCCCCCAAAGTCTTACACAGGGGTGCCAACTTGAATAAAACACCGAGGGGACCCAGGTAAGCCTCACCCTGAATAATCGATCACATGACATGGTGCACACACCATTTGAATAGCAATGCACATCAGCTTGGGGGCAGGGCCCGGCCGCCTCAAATATTTTATTCAGGGGCCGAAGGAGTTGACTCCTGTGGTCTTACAGTAGGAAGCAGGTGGCGTTGTTGTCTAAACCACTGAGCCTCTTGAACTTGCCAATCAGAAGGTCGGCAGTTCGAACCCGCGCAATGGGGTGAGCTCCCGCTGCTCTGTCCCAGCTTCTGCCAACCTAGCAGTTCAAAAGCACACCAGTGTGAGTAGATAAATGGGTTCCACTGTGGTGGGAAGGTAAACAGCATTTCTGTGCACTCTAGCTTCCATTCCAGTGTTCTGTTGCGCCAGAAGCTGGCCACATGACCTGGAAAGCGTTCCACAGGGCAGGGGCCACTACCGAAAAGGCCTTCTGCCTGATTCCTTGTAGCTTCACTTTTCACAGTGAGGGAACTACCAGAAGGCCCTCAGAGCTGGACCTCAGTGTCTGGGCTGGATGATAAAAGTGGAGACACTCCTTCAGGTATACAGGGCCAAGGCCATTTAGGGCTTTAAATGACAGCAACACTTTGAATTGTGCTTGGAAATGTACTAGGAGCCAGTATAGATTCTTTAGGGCCAGTGTTATGTGGCCTTGGCAGCTGCTCCCAGTCAGCAGTCTAGCTGCCTAGACTGTGGTGGCCTTAGAGAGCTGCTTCTAGGTGAAGTGGACAATAATGGGCTAGATGAAGAAGAAGAAATCTACCATAAGGACCCCTCCAGACTGGTGGAGGGTTTTTGCAGGTGTATTCTGCTGAAGATAATTAATACAACAATAGCATATTAGCAGTGGATTTATACCAGACCATCCGCCCATCATTCCACTTTATTAGTTGTTTTGCGATACCTCACCAATACAGTGGTACCTCGGGTTACAGACGCTTCAGGTTACAGACTCCGCTAACCCAGAAATAGTACATTGGGTTAAGAACCTTGCTTCAGGATGGGAACAGAAATTGCGCAGCGGTGGTGTGGCAGCAGCAGAAGGCCCCATTAGCTAAAGTGGTGCTTCAGGTTAAGCACAATTTCAGGTTAAGAACAGACCTCCAGAACGTATTTACCGAGGTACCACTGTACTTCGCATTGCCATAGGAAGGGACACTCTTGCACTATAGCACAACAAAAGCCAAACTTTCGACTGGACTATGCAGCAAACTTTCCTAGGGAAAAGCAAGCCATCTGCAGGAAAGAACGAAGTGGGGGCTTTTCTCCACACAGCATCCAAGATTCATTTCCTACCTGATGAATTGAGAGGATCAGGCTGCATGGATTCAATCCGAGGAGAGAACTGGGTGGGTGACCTCATTTCATTGCTTTCACCAAACTGTGTCTTTGCTGTTCTATAAAATAGCACAAATGTAAACGAGGTGTGAACTGCTTTCACATCTCATTTAGGTAACAGATGAGGCATGAAATGCATTTCACAAGCACAAGTACTAGACCGGTACCGCTCAAGCTTATGGCAATGAAGAGCTGCTTTATCCCCTTACAGTTCTGGATTCACTCTGAAAGTGGTTACTAAGTGTGGGGCAGGGGTGAGGGGAAGGATTATCAAGCAAGGGCATGTTTGCTATTTTTATTTGCTCTCCCGAAATATCCCGAGGAGTTGACATTCTCAGTTGCATAGATGGATGCAGTTATCTGTCTCACAGAAAAACCCCACTACATCCAGATGGTGCAAAATAATAATAAAAACGACAGTTTTAGCAGGCAAGCTGGAATTTCAGATCATTTGAAGAACTTTTGCTTCTTCTTGTATTTAAAGACCCCAAATATTGTCTTCTAGCGCATCATATACACTGATGCTGTGATAGATAGAGACAGATAACTTGGATCGAGGGGTTGCTCACCAGTACCTTGCATGGCATCTGAAAAAAAGAGCTCCGTAAACATCCTCACAAAAACTCAAGAAAATAAAAATGCTGTTTGCTCTTCCTACGCTGCTCATGTTTGCACTAGAACCTTCTGGAACATTCAAGAACTTTCAGTTTGTTTCTGGAAAGAATGAACACTCTCACACAGACCCCAGCAGGATCAGCCACTCCTACATTGAACAGGCCCCTATTCCACTGGATGCCAGGATTAGACATCCACTCTCCCTTCCATCTTGAACAGAGGACAGGTGCAATAACCTCCTCTCTGTGAGAAAGTGCTGTGGCGGCTGGTGTAGATATCTTTTCTTCTATTGAAGCATGTTGTGGTCCTCTCTTTTTCTGCTTTTATCCAACTCTTTCAACTCTTCCTCATAGGATGCCTTCCTCCAGATATCAACCAGTGCTAATGTATAACGTAGATTTTTGGGGAATGCTTGAAAACCTCACACAGGTTCACTAAAAATAAAAGGAAATATCAATTAGGCACAGTATCATATGGCTATTTCTAAAGTCTCAAGGTGTTGTTTCCCCCCCCCCTTTAATATTTCCCAAGTGGATGCAATAACTTCCACCTTCAACAGAGGAGCCATCTGGGGAAATGTTAACACTTAAGAATGGAATCCAACTGATCTTTGCAGAATTGCAAATACAGATCACTGGCTGTTTACTCAGGAGTGCTGTTAGCTAGAAGGCCTCTTAGCTCCAGTTGTCAAAGAGGATTCATTACACTGGCAACTCACACAAAAATCACAAGGAGGAAGTAAATGTGACTGGGCAAGGTTCTCAATGTTACTTATGTAACTGCCTCTTGGGGCTAATTAGAACTGCTTTTGTAGTATGCAAGCTATACATTCCTTGAGATGCTTTCAAAAACAGTGTGTGATCTTCTCAGTGAGGTCCTGGGTTTTGTGCTGATTCTGCAACTCAGCTAAGCATCCCAAAGAATGTAACAATCTCTCTGATTAAAGTTCAATGGAAAAGTGGAGGAACGAAATGGAATAATGGCCAGTGGCTTGTTAAATTGCTGTGGGATTTCTTCATCTTCCTAACTTGGTTAAAGGTTCATTGTTGTGTCCTGTTGTACAATCATGAGCTCTCTCATTTTGCAAAACTTTTTTCAATTAATTTGCTGATACTATTTTTCCCCCCCTTCATGAAATGACTTCCACAAGCTAGGTTGTTGCAGTAAGTACTCTTGCGCATGCATATTGATAAATAGAACTGAGGGGGGAAATTGTGCTGGTTTAGTATTGATATTTTAAATTGTTTAATTGTTAGTCTTTCCTATGCCAAAAGCTTGGGACACTTTTTTCTAGGCTCAAGAACTACAAATTACTAAGAGATCTACAAGCAGATCCCAATCTATGTTCTGTCCTATCCTGGGCTAAAAGGTATGATCTCTTAGATATTGCAGATCACCCACTCACTTGAGAGGAAGCCCCACTGAACTCAGCTGGAGTAGACATGTATACACTAGACATGCTCTAGGATTGAGGTGGAAATGGTCCAACTCTGAGGTCTGCCCACATTCTGGGCTGGGTCCCATGGATGTCAAAAGCAGACAGTTCTCTACTCACAATCCCCTAATTCTTAGCTTTCATTTTTTATTAAAAAACAAAACAAACCCCAGTATGTTTCTAGCATTTGAAGAACCTGAAATATGAGTAAAAATGTAGGGGCACTATCTTTCTCAGGCAGGCCACAAACCAGGTAGCAACACAAGCTGTTACATGCTGCAACACACAAGCTTTCCACAGTCAACCATTTCTCTTCCCAATCCCCCTCTAGTATTTCCCAGCCCATTGAGAAAGAATAAATGCAAATAGTTTTAAAAGTTAAAAAAAGGAATGTTTGTTGTAGAAAGTGAATCATGCTGTCCACAGTTGTACACTCTCTCTCTCTGTGTTAACAAATACTATTTCTTTAAATAAAAAACAACAACCCAAGCTGCTCAAACTAACAACCACTCACTTCTTGTGCGTGCCCACAAAGAGCTCGCTTTGAGCTGTTTGGAGGTGTGGTCTTGAAGGAAACAGCTCTGAGCATGCTCAGAACAGCTCCTGGGTCTATCCTAAAGGAAGACCAGTTAATGTCAGATACATGAGCTGAACTGAGAAAATGAGAACACAGGGGACTGAAAATGGCACAACCAATGTAAATAGCCAGTGGCTCTGGCACGATAAAAATGTTTTGTTTTGGGGGGTTTTGTTTGTTTGTTTGTTGTTGTTGTTGTTTTGCTGCCTGGAGGCAGATGTGTGGGACCTCCTTGCCACAGCAATATTTTCAGCTTGATGTTGACTGAGTGGCGCAGAAAGCTTATTGGCCAGAGACTGACAGAAAAATATCCAAGACTCTGCATATTGAAATGCATTATGGGTAGATGGGTGGGGCAGGAAAGAGTGTGGATGGGGTTTCTGAGAGAAACTTTTAAAAAATAATGCTGGGCATTTCACTTGGTAGGGCTGAGCCTAGGGATAACCTAATGGGGAGGAAGCATGCAGAGTGATCCACGTTTTGCCCTGTTTCCATGAGTCAATGGGAGGGAAATTACTTACTAGTGTAGATTCCAGCTGCTCACGAGGCACGTCCACGCAACACGGAAGATTAGGGGTTGACACTGGTGTGCTCCTTTCCTGTGATGCTCTCCTAAGCCATCTGGTACTCTGTTTTCAGCTGTTCCATCACTAGTCCTTCACCATCATTCTCGGGGGTTATGGTGGTTGACATCTTATTCCACCCTCATAGCTCCCTGGGCCTATCTCAGGGATACGATTGCACCCAAAACCTTCTTTTTTTAAGTTTTAGCAGTCTACTTTGCAACTTCAGATACCGCCAGTAGAAACGGCACTGAAAATTTCCTCACAGAACCATCTCAGATGAAACTAGTGCAAAATGTTCCTGCATAAACACCAACCAAAACAGAGGAACTCTCATTCTTTTAATATCAGGCCATAATAGAACAGATGCACTGCCCTGCTCCACTAAACAGCACACCAGCATACAATAATCTGCAGAAGGTCTGACAATTTATTCTATAACAACATAGCACTAAATGCAGAAGTGGAAACTCGGTTTAAAATTATCTGAGCCAGTAAAAGGGAATTGAATAAAAGCCTCTGATTTTATCTTCATACAATTACTGTACTGCTGTTGCTGTTATTAGCTAGCCATGATGATTATTAATCTCCATGTGCACCTACACCTGGAAATAAAAAGGCAAGACATTTAACAATAGGTGAGCAAACTGGATCCATAAATGTATTAAATGTAAAAGAAATTTGCAAAGGATCTCCTTGTCAGGAGCTCGTCCTACACTCGAGTAGGACCCTGGCAGAGACACATGCCCAACTGGCATGTTCCCTCCATCCTGGACGATCATTCGGGAGCTTCAAAAGCTTTCATCTGCCCACACATCACAGCGACCAATGCCAACAGACATCGGCACACTTAGGGATCAGCAGAGTGTTCGCAGTTTGCATGACAGATCTCAGCAACTCAGCATTTTGGCTAATCTACTTTATTTACATATAAACACACAGAGAGCACTGCAACATGGCTCCCTCTCTCTCTAGCATCAGACAGCAAAGGGAAAAAGATCAAAGGACAATAGTCCCACTTCATGGAACACAGTAACGCAAACATCCTGTCTCCATCACTTCCCACTCTGTGGAGCCAAAACATATACTGTCATGCGATAAACAACAATCCCATGACTGCAATCATGGAGCAGGAATTCTAACACTCCTATGGCTTAAGCCTGAAGGTTCCTACGACTCACCAGTAACTAAATGTGGCTGAGAATTCCCTGACCCTTTTTTTTTTAGTGTTAAGGGAAGTCATCCATGAGTAACAACCTCACAAATTCTTGGTGAATAGGATGGTAGAAGGTGTAGGAGCTGGAGGAGTGGGTAAATGAAGCAAGGTTAGAGTGAAGGCAAAAAACAGGAAACAGACAAAGGTTCCAGTTCCAATCCCTGCCATGGCATCTCCTGGTAGGACTGGGAGGGGGGATGGAGGAGAAATTCGATTCAGTGTGTGTGTAAGGCAGAACCCATGAAACTGGCACTTTCTGAAACAATATGCAAACACAGCTATCCTTTGAAATGCACACTTTTTGCAGTGCTGTTCTCCAACCCATCTTTACAAAAATGTATAGATTAGAGGCAAATGTGCATAGAAATAAAGATCTTAGTGAAAATAATATACAGCAATGTATTATATTAAGGAAATTGCTTGCAAAAAAATATGCACCTTTGTCAAAACTGCATATAAAAATGTGTTTATAGTGGTACCTTGGTTTAAGAACAACTTAGTTAATGAACAACTTGGATTAAGAACACTGGAAACCCGGAAGTGGGTGTTTTGGTTTGTGAACTTTGCCTTGGAAGCAGAACATGTTTCGCTTCCTGTCGAGTGTAAATTGAGTCCCCCGCTGCTATGAGAAAGCATGCCTTGGTTTAAGAACGCTTTGTTTAAGAACGGACTTCCGGAACGGATTAAGTTCGTAAACCAAGGTACCACTGTATTAGGAGACATTTGCACTAAAATGCTGGCAAATTTTTATGAGGGTTTTTTTTAAAGAAAAAAAAGAAAATAGCAAATGGCTGCAAAATGTGGAGAACTGAATTTAAGGCTGGGGGAATGGGAAACTGAGAAACTAAGAGAAGTTATGTTGACAGATCCTTCAATCCCTAACTGGCAGAGCCTGAAACCTTGGAGAGCTACTGCCAGTATAGACTGCCAAACCATTTGAACCTTTGGACACAGATGGACTGTCTTAGCCTCACACTGCAACAGCTACCAGAGAACAACAATCATTAACTCAGCAAGAACTCAATTATACTTAGCAATCAATTACACTTAACAAGCACATAGCTAAACTTCAGAACTCAGTGCTCCAAGAGGCATTGGTGGCCACCAGCTTCATACTAGCTGCTGGGGATTTCAGGTGGGAGTGCTGCAGTGCTCAGCTCCTACTTATGAACTTTCTGTAGACATCTAGTTGGCTTCGGTGAGAACACGGTGTTGGAATAGGTGGACCTTTGGTTCTTCTTATGTTTTTAATTGACTTCAGTGTGAGAGAGCTCACCCAAAGATCTGTATGAACTTACAAAGTCCAGAAACTTAGACTATGTGTTATACTTTGGAACACAGAGGATAATTTAATTTAATGCACTAATTTAATTTCATTATCCTCACCACGGTAGAGTTCTTGATTCTTACCTTTAACAAGAAAACGGAATGGCCAGTATGTAAACTTTAAAAATGCAAATAAAATAAAAAATCAGGAAAACATTGTGGAGCAGGTGGGGAAAGCTGACAAAAAAATGCAGACTGCAATCCTATACACACTCGCCTGGGAATAAGGCCTATTGAGCTCTATGGGATTCACTTTCGAGTAGACATATGCATAGCACTGTGCTGTCAAGCCAATGTTTCTTACTGCCTTATGTTTCTTACTAACTCATCCTTGCAGACAGCTTCAGCTTCACAGAGTGTCATTACTTCAGAGCTCTCAGTAAAGGACTGAATTCTCTAGCCCCTGTAAACAAGGGCAAAATGGGCACTTTCATGCGCTCGGTGCCATGAAATTTGCTTTTCTTTTATCTGCTCTGCCACAGGAGCTGACAACTGCTGGGAACTTGAGTACTGCAAGGAGTCAGGCTAATTATAGGGTGGCTATGCAGGTGAATACAATAAAATTTTATACATCTGAAGTCTTCTAAAAGACTGCCAGCTCGTCAAGCACAGTGTGAGAAATTTTGCTAATGGGGCTGTTTAGAGGCATCCCTCCCGTGATTGATGTTGCATTTCCTAGACTAGCTTTGATGCCTTTTCCGGCATCGGCCTCATGTGTCAGAGAACACCCCGCCTTAGAATGGCACAGGGTTTCCAGATGACAAAAAAACCCCAAAAATTGGCAGATCCAGTTTCCACAATGCAACCATTATTGTTATTATTTTACTGTGCCCACCTAAAACCACTGGGCTCTGCCCCTCCTGGTACCACCCATTCCCCAGACCTGCTCTAGACTCTACCCCCCTGACTGGACCAGGTACCAGGATGTTTTGGTGCAACGCTATGGTTGGAATGGTTCCTATTCGCCTCTCCATCCAATAACTCCAAATGGAAGCAAGGGGGAAGATGCAACGCAGCGAGAATCGTGTTTAGCGGAAAATAGAGGCCCCTGAAAAGTTTTACTGACAGCAAATAAGAATCCCAATAATCAACCCCCTGTATAGCAGTAAAAATTGGCTATAGAAATAATTCCCTCTATTGTCAACGGTGCCTCCTTTGTTCCCAATGTAAGTGACTTGACAAAGGATTTCCAAGGAGAGCACCAGCCAAATTGAAAGCTTGAAGGGTGAGGATTAGCTGAGCCGAGACATTAATGATGTGGCATGCATGGGGATGGAGCAAAGGGGCAACCATGTTGCATGGGCAACAAATGGGTATTTCAGATTTTGGAAAGCAAGTGGCACCTGCCTGCATGCCGTGATTCTGCAGAAGTACAGCCTAGCCACTGTGCACAAAATTCAGCTTCCATTTTAAAAGGAAATAAAGTTCTGTTAACTTTTGAATAATACTGTAGGTAGGGCAACTGTTTGGAAAAAAATAGATATTTGGGGAAATAATACTTTTAGAGGTTAAGACCTACAAAGACTACAGACAGGTGAATATATATATATATATATATATATATATATATATATATATATAATCTTAATTCAGTTCACTATATGTCAATTTGCATTTTTTGGGGGGGACCCTCCTCACATCAATTTGTCAGCATTTTAGTGTACATTTATCTTAGTACAACTTTCTGGATGCAATTTTGCCTACACATTTTTGCAAGCCATTCCTCCTAATATGGTGCTTCTTTCTCCTAAGATATGCACTTTTGGCAGGCTCTCCTGAATATACACACTTTTGTACCCTTTTTTTGTTCCAGAACCACATCACAAACTAGAGATGGGTGAATCTGTCAGTTTGGGTTCTCAAAGTTTCTCATTTTTCCAATCTTAAATTCAGTTCTCTACATTTCTGCAGCAATTTGTCAATTTTGATTTTTTTAAAAAAACAACTCATTTCAATGTAGATTTCGCCTTACACATTTTTGCAAGGAATTTTCCCTAATGTGATGCATGTTTGTATACAGGCATGTAAATGCATTTTTAGCTTAATATATGCAATGTTGCACATACCTCTGATTCTGCTGACATCCAGCTGCATTTCTTTTTAACATCTGGATCCTATACCAGTGCCCGGATTTGGTCTCTCAGTAAAGGTAAAGGATAAAGGGACCCCTGACCATTAGATCCAGTCGTGACCAACTCTGGGGTTGCGGTGCTCATCTCGCTTTATTGGCCAAGGGAGCTGGCGTACAGCTTCCGGGTCATGTGGCCAGCATGACTAAGCCGCTTCTGGCGAACCAGAGCAGTGCACGGAAACGCCGTTTACCTTCCCGCTGGAGCGGTACATATTTATCTACTTGCACTTTGGTGTGCTTTCGAACTGCTAGGTTGGCAGGAGCAGGGACCGAGCAACGGGAGCTCACCTCATCACGGGGATTCGAACCGCCAATCTTCTGATTGGCAAGCCCTAGGTTCTGTGGTTTAACCCACAGCACCACTCACATCCCTTGATCTCTCAATAGTTCCATGTAAATAGCATTGGCCAGATGTATTGCAGTGAATGAATCCTAACAAGACAGAGCCCGTACAGATGGATGGTTCTCAGGTCCAGGAATGGGGTTGTGTGCCAGCAATGAGTGGATTTGCAGGGAGTGGAGCTACCTGCCCCGGTACCTGGAGCGGCGCGGGGGCGGGGCTAGATGCGCACACGGCAAACATCCCTAGCCGCCTATCACCCACACGGAGAGTGTCAGGAGGGGCACTGCTAGCCGCCCACGGCAGCATAGTTCCTAGTGGTCCACCACCGGTGTGGCGAGTGTGAGGTGGGGTTGGGGTGGCCTGGCGATGTCACCCACCCTCACGGCTGACACCCAGTGTGGATTTGTACTCTCTCTGAAGGAATAGGTACAACATCATTTGGGAACACCCAGAGATTTGTCACTAAAGAGCCAGGAGACCTCAGTGGCTCAGACCACCTATTAATAATTTTATTTGGTACACCAAATATGACTGTTCCTGAACAGGGACAGCCTTCCCATGGCTGTCTGTACATTGCTAAGCTCATCGTTAGAGTATGGCAATATGCTGTATATTGCAGATGATTCAGAAATTGCACTACCAACCTTACTGTTGTACTACCAACCTGACTGTATGCTTGTGAAACATGGACCACTTATAAACGCCATCACCAACTCCTCAAAAGATTCCATCAACAGTGTCTCCGAAAATTTTTATACATCACTTGGGAAGACAGGCAAACTAATGCCAGTGTACTGGAAGAGGCAAAGATCACCAGTGTCTAAGCAATGATTCTTCAACATCAACTTCATTGGACTGGCCATGTTGTGCAGATGCCTGATTATCGTCTTCCAAAGCAACTACTCTATTCTGAACTTAAAAATGGAAAGCGTAATGCTGGTGGGTCAACAAAAGAGGTTTAAATACTCTCTCAAGGAAAATCTTTAAAAATTTAGTATAAACACTGACAACTGGGAAACACTGGCCTGTGAGTGCTCCAATTGGAGAACAGCCTTTACCAAAGGTGTCATGAAATTTGAAATGCTCAAACTCAGAATGAAAGGGAGAAACATGCTAAGAGGAAGGCACGCTTGGCAAACCCTCACCATGATCAACTCCCTCCCAGAAACCTATGTCCCCACTGTGGAAGGACGTGTGAATCCAGAATTGGCCTCCACAGTCATTTACGGACTCACTGTTAATATCGTGTTTATGAAAGATAATCTTACTCAGCTATGAGTGATCGCAGCAGCAGCAAGCAAAGAAGAAGAGGAAGAAGAAGAAGAGGAAGAAGAAGAAGAAGATTGCAGTTGATTCGGAAATTGCAGCTAATAGAATGTGTAGCTGCTAGGCTGCTTAGTGGAACCCCCAGATTTGAAAGTATTACACTCTAGTCGAAAGATCTGCATGGACTACCTGTTAGCCATGTTCAAGGTTTCGTTGTTGTCATTTAAAGTCCCAAACAGCTTGGTGCCAGAATACCTAGCAGACCAGCTCCCCTGGTGCAGACCAACCCACCCTTTATGATATTTCAAGGAGACCCTACTGGTCATTCCAAAACCAGTGTGCTGTCACTTGGTGACAATGTGAAACAGCCCCTTCTTGGTGACAGCACCTACCCTCTGAAATGCCCTTCCTCAGGTAATTTGTGAGGCAGAGACAGTAATGACCTTTAAATAGATCTTTAAAACCTTGTTTTGTTTTTGGACCCTGCTCAGTTTTATTTGCGATACTCAGCTGCATTTTGTTTCCATCTCATTTCTATTTAGCTTCTAGGAAATGTTATAGAATATTGTGTAGCTTTATTCTGTTTATGTAAACCGCTTTGACATTTTTATTACATTAAGCAGTATTAAAACTAGCCCTCCCATTAGAGGCTAAACCAATGGTTATAACTTTTCATAAATATGCTCCATATGTTATGTATGTGTGGCACATAAACAAGTTGTCAGGATCTCTGCAGTAAGTCATTTTGTCTGGCCACGTATTCTGAAAACTTTTCTTGTTGGGAATGCCAGAAATTATCACAAGCTATTATTTTTCTTATTACCTGCTAAGCCAACGAAAAGATTATTCTTTTTATAAATGCGCAAGCTCCACTTGACCTGGCGGATGAGTGGAGATTATTCCTGAAATGAACCCCATGCCGGTACTTTATTCTGACCCAGACAGAAAATAAGGTTATCTAACGTCTGTAATGAACAATGGTTAATTGACGTCTGTCGAAAAAATATATTCTCCTGAGAACGATTATACTTTTCATTCATATTCTCAGGTAAAGTAAATGAGGGTTGAGTGGCTATTTTACATCATTTCACAAAATGTCAAACAGTTTTTAGTAAACTGCCATCAGGTCCTCTGGTTTCTGTTTTTCCCTTTCCTGATCAGCTAAATGTTGTTTATTGCTTTCCCAAGAATGAACCTCATTCTAGAGTCGAGATATTTATTTAACCGCTTTGGGGGATAAAAAAAAACACCTCACTATGCCCCCACCATCTCCCATCGTGGAGGAGTAACATGAATAAGGGCCTCAGATAATAATCACAAGGTCCAGGTAGGTTCATATAGGAGACGTGCCCCTTGAGGTATAGAGGATCTGAGCCATTTAAGGTTTTATAGGTCAAAACCAGCACTTTGAATTGTTCCCAGAAACGAATTGACTTGACGGCCAATGTGTAATATTTTCAAACCATTTTGCCCCAGTGAGCAATCTGGCTGCAGAATTCTGCACTAGCTGAGGTTTCCGAACCATCTTCAGAAGCAGCTCTATGTACAATGTGTTGGAGTAATCTGACCTAGCGGTTACTACAGCACAGACAACAGAAGTTAGGCTATCCCTGTCCATAGAAGGGCACAGCTGAGCCAATAGCTGAAGCTGATAGAAGACACTCCATTCTACCAAGGCCACCTGAGCCTCAAACAACAGTAATGGATCCAGACGTACCCCTTCAGAAGAAGTCTTCTTCTTTGGAGATCACTCGTAGCCAAGAAATATTGTCTTCCATGAACGCGATCTTAACAGTGAGTCCATAAGTGACTGTGGAGGCCAATTCTGAATCCACACGTCCTTCCACAGTGGGAACATAGGTTTCTGGGTGGGAATTGATCACGGTGAGGGTTTGCCAAGCGGGCCTTCCTCTTAGCATATTTCCACATTTCGTCCTGAGTTCACAACACCTTTAGTAAAGGCTGTACTCCCATTGGAGAACTCACAGGCCAGTGATTCCCAATTACCAGTGTTCCCTTGCTCGGTCCCAGCTCCTGCCAACCTAGCAGCTCAAAAGCATGTCATAGTGCAAGTAGATAAATAGGTACCACTCCGACGGGAAGGTAAACAGCATTTCTGTGCACTGCTCTGGGTTTGCCAGAAGTGGCTTAGTCATTGTGGCCACATGATCTGGAAAAACTGTCTGCAGACAAATGTCGGCTCCCTCGGCCAGTAAAGCAAGATGAGCGTCACAACCCCAGAGTTGTTCGCTACTGGACTTAACTGTCAGGGGTCCTTTATCTTTACCTTTATACTACATTTTTAAAAAGATTTTCCTTGAGAGAGTCTTTAAACCTCTTTTGTTGACCACCAGCATTACACTTTCCATTTTTAAGTTCAGAATAGAGTAGTTGTTTCGGAAGACGATAACCAGGCATCCGAACAATGTGACCAGTCCAATGAAGTTGATGTTGAAGAATCATTGCTTCAACACTGGTGATTTTTGCTTCTTCCAGTACACTGGCCTGTCTTCCCAAGTGATACGTAAAACATTTTCAGAGACACCGCTCATGGAATTTTTCAAGGAGATGGCGTTTATAAGTGGTCCATGTTTCACCAGCATACAATAAGGTTCCCTTCAGAAGGGGTGTAACCCCATCAAGGCGACCTCCCACCCATCCGGTCTAGGGAACCACCCACTAACAGTGCCTCAGTCTAATGTGGATTGATCTATAGTTTGTTGGCTCTCATCCAGACCATTACTGAGGCCAGACACTGGTCCAGGACTTCCGTCCACTGTTTCACCTGCAGATGTAAAGGAGAAGTAGAGCTGTGTGTCATCAGCATATCGCTGACAACATACTCCCAAACTCCAGACAACCCCACTCAGTGGTTTCATGTAGATGTTGAACAGCGTGAGGGATAAAATCGAACCCTGAGGAACCTCACATTGAAGGCTTCATGAGACCGAAGAATGCTCCCTGAGTAGCACCCTCTGGAAATGTCCATCCAATTATATTAAATGTAAGGTAATCATTATAAGTACATTCAAAATCACAAATGTCAACTATATCGGGAAATGATGGGAAGTCTATATTTATTTTACTTCAGTTTGTTGTTGTTGTTTTGTTTTATTTTATGTACCATTGTATGATTTTAGCTTAGCTGATATCTAAGTGGAATTAGAAGGTCAAATTAACATTCTAAGTTAAACTAATTTAAGAATATATATGTGTGTGTATGTGTGAAGTTAAATCTGTAATGACATTAATGAATTTCAATAAAGAATTTTTTCATCCGAGAGAAAAAAAGGAAATGTCCATCCAAATAGAACCAGAACCATTGAAAATGGTGCCTCCCCCTCGGTTGATGATATTGAAAGCTGCCAAGAGATATGGGTCTCATTTCACCCTGACTGTATGCTGACTGAGGTAGCCATTTCCACATTTATAAGGGAAGGGCAAAAGGGTATCTGGCATTAAGCATCGAAGTAATTAATTGAATTCATATAAATATTCTAAACTTTCATTATTGAGACTGTGTTTAGAATTGCTCTGCTTTCCTATAATCCTTTCAGAATCAAATGCCAACTTGAATGGGGACTTTTCAAGGCACAGTGTCTCTTGTGAGTCCAATTCTGAAAGTAACTGGTAAGAAAGCAAAAGGCATCTGTTCCAAATATAGGCAGCCACATAATCCAATTCTAACAAAAGACAAAATATGTGTTCTTTTCAAAGCAAAGGCAATTGGGTCACAAATTTTCCATACCACACACTTGCCATTCTCAATCTGTGGAGGGGAGAAGGGTTAGCACAAAGCTCCTTCCGTCAAAAGGTCCACAACCCTGCCTAGAATGGTTTAAATCTCATGAATGGATACTTATTGGTTTATGTTATTGTCCATTCTTCTTCAGAGCTAGGTCTGGACTCCCTTATTGGAATAGTAGCAAGCCGTGCTATTTCTCTTCCTTTTTAAATAAGGAAAACAAAATTTACAACGACAAGGAAGGCGATAAAAAATTCTCACAGGCAATTCAGCACTAAATATCATTATCGTGATGCCGCTTCTCATGAATATCTACTGAGGCCTGATTTAAAAGGGGCACTGGGAATATGACAAATATGCCCAGCCTCTCTTCTGAAACCGTTTGTTTCCACAGCTCATGGGGCATTGTTGGGGCAGGGATCTGTGGCCTGGCAAGCATCACGATTGCATGCTAACATTGCACACTCTTTGTTTTTACCCTCCTCCTTAGCAAAAAAAAAAAAAAAAAAAAAAGAAGCTACCAGAGCAGCTCACAAAGATCAGGCATACCCTGCCCTCAGACTTACAATCTAAAAGGCACAGCACAAAAGGAAAGGGTGTTAGGAGGGAAGAGGAAAAAGCAAGCAGTCACTAGGCTTTAATTACAGAGTTCTTGTAATCACCTGAATTGGAGCAACTTCAAGGAGAGAGGGAAACCAAAGTTACTGGTTGATGGAAAGAGCCATCTCTCTCTCTCCCTTTTTGATTTAGCAGGAAGGATTTAGCTGGACGACAATGCAGTTGGGGGCCTGGTTTAAAAGTGAAGCTGTTGCCCTGGTAAGTTTTTCTTAGAGACATGGCATCAAGTTTAAATCAGGCCCAAAAGAGAAGAGGGGGCTGTTCACTTCCTGCGCTATTACAAAGCAGCGCTATTTCGCAGCACAAAAGATCCACTTACACACACATCAAACCCTCCTGCTACAGTTAGTAATTAACACAATTTTCTGACTATACCAGACAGCATAATTGCCTGCCAGGGAAATTACTCTGATGACAAACAAACCTTTTGTTTCCCTGGGGAACAACCAGGATAGCACAAATCAAAATAAGGATTGGCTTGTCCACAAAGCCATGCAAGCGGACTGATTCGGCTGTTATGTTAGATGCAAGATAAACAGAATGCATCCTGAGCTCAGATGTCACGTTGCAAACTGTTCCCAGGGCTGTCTGCATCGCTGGATTCCAATGCGCAAGCATGCAATTTAGCGTTGACAAGGAAGGCAGCATCCTGAGGAGCCCATCTTTTCAAAAAGCCAGATTCTAGCTTTGAAGGCAGCGAAGACAGGCCTAAATCTGAGTGATGCCTAGTGAAAGCCAAAGGGAGGAGAAGCCACTTTTTAAAACTTTTTTTTTTTTAAGCATTTCTGACATAGCCAACAAGATCTAACATTATAATTTGAATATGATTCCCTGGTTTTCTTTTCAGGACATATGAGCATAGCAACTTTAAAAATGAATTAAATTAAATTTGTGCTAATAGAAAAGTTGGGCCTGAATGAAAGCTCTTTGACAGTTCTAGTCCTAAGCCGTTTTTCCTTATATTTTTCATTGTGTATTAGATTATTAATAAGTGATAAATCTTAGAAAGTTTTAAATTACTTTTCAATAGACTCCAGTGATACAAACAGTTTTTCAGTGGTGCTCAATATTCTGAGATGGCTTAATAGATGATGATCTAAAAGAAGTCACCTAATAATATAGATAGCCCACTGTTATTTGTATGTGCCCATTTCAGTTTTCCAAGAAATTATTGTTTAAGATCTAGTTTAAAATCTATAAAATAATAATAATAATAATAATAATAGCTGTTGTATCCCTTAAAAACCCTCATAACTGTCCCTCCATAGCCTCCCTTAGCAGGGTCACACAGCAGTAGCAGCAGCAACAGTAGGTTCTAGCGAGATTTTGCATGAGATCTTGTGAGATCTTGCCAGAAGCTAATGCCACTTCCACCACATCTCCACAAAGGCATTGGGGCACCACCTCTTGCCATTTTGCCACCTGAGGCAGCGCCTGACTCATGGCCAGACCAGCCCTGGGGGGCAGGACTCGGGTGCAAGGACTCAGCTACATTGGCAAAGAAAAAGCGCTTTATATGCATTGTTGTCAGGAACTGGGCGGAGACCACCTCCCATCCTGACCCTTCCAGGGAGAAGGAAGAGGAAGACAGAATAGATTTATAACAGGGGTTTGAAGGAGGTCACAGCTCGGAGGCAGATGAGGGGAAAAGCTGGGAAATCATGGGAGAGCCAGAACAACACCAGGCTGACATGTCATTAGAAAGCATTCCAGACCCTCCATCTCCCAGAACCCGGCAAGCCTTAAAAATAGGAGAGCAAAGAGCTCAAAGACAGAGGGCACATAGCTGTAAGAATTCCTGCTCCGTGATTGCAGTCATGGGATTGTTGTCTTTCACATGGCGGTGTATGTTTTGACTCCACAGAGTGGGAAGTGACAGAGACAGGATGTTTGTGTTACTGTGTTCCATGAAGTGGGACTATTGTCCTTTGTTCTTTCTCTTTGCTGTCTGATGCTAGAGACAGAGGGAGCTATGTTGCAGTGCTCCGTGTGTGTTTATATGTACATAAAGTAGATTAGCCAAAATGCTGAGTTGTTGAGGTCTGTCACACAAAGCTGCGAAAACTCTGCAGATCCCTAAGTGTGCCGGTGTCTGTTGGCATCGGTCGCTGTGATGTTCGGGCTGAAGAAAGCTTTTGAAGCTCCCGGCGATCAACCAGGAGGGAGAGAACATGCCAGTCAGGCATGTGTCTCTGCCAGGGTCCTACTCGAGAGTTGGACGAGATCCTGACAATAGCAGCACCCATAGAGGAGACGAATGAGGAAGTGAGAGAGGGGAGGGTGAAGATTCACTCAGGACAATGCCATTATCCAAGAGTTTAAACTCATACAGGGAAATCCGGTAGGGAAAGACGGGACTCCACAGTGCCATCTGGTGTTGCGGTCTTATATTGCATATACCAAGCATATAAAACGTTTTTTATTTACCAATCGAGCTGAGTCCATAGCCAAGTGAATTCCTTATGGCAAGATCCAAAGATATACATATGCTCATGCAAGCCCAGTGAAACTATTCATCTCTCCCCTTCTCTCTGACCCAATTTACTTCCATAATTTCAAAAGGAAAACAAGCCTTGTGGCTCATGGCCTTTGCATGCTTAATCTCCAACCTATGCCCTCCAGGTCTCTGGATCAGTCATCCCAAGATACCTTGCGAGGATAACCTGAGAGGAGGTGAAGCTTGCGCAGCATCCAGATTTCCTGACCTTCAAATCAATTGAATACCTCCAGAATCAATTACAAGAAGCCAAACCTTTCACGTAATATTTTTGCAGGGGAAAGATAATGAACAGTGTTCATTAATGAGCATTCCTGGCCCAAAATAAAACATACATTAGGACACTTCACTGTCTCTGTCTCGTAGCAACCAAGACTTCCCTTCAGCAGTGCCTTGTCATCTCTAATTATCATCTCAAGAGGACTCTTTAAATCTTCAATAATTTATCTATAAAAGTTAAAGTGAAATTGTGAAACAGTTCTTCCCGACTTCTTATCGAGAGGGTTTTGTTCAGGCACACTCTCTAGATTCACTGTTGATGACACCCGTTGGCAACTTCAAATGCCTCTTCAAGATAGTTTAACGAAGGAGAAGTTCCTCTTTCAAAACAGAAAAAAGAAAGGAAGGTGGTGGTGCAAATTCTGCTGAGAAATTCTCCTAAAAGACCTAAAATATTTTCATAGTGTCAAATGTGAATGTAGAATCATACATAGAATCTTAGAGTTGGAAGAGACGCCAAGGGTCATCTAGTCCAACCCCCTGCAATGCAGGAATCTCAGCTAAAGCATCCATGACAGATGGCCATCCAACCTCTGCTTAAAAACCTCCAAGGAAGGAGAGTCCACCACCTCTCGTTCCACTGTCAAAGAGCTCTTACTGCCAGAAAGTTTTTCTGAAGGCTTAGTCGGAATCTCTTTTCTTGCAACTTGAAGCCATTGGTTCGAGTCCTACCCTCCAGAGCAGGGGAAAACAAGCATGCTCCCTCCTCCATGTGGCTGTGCTGGGCCCGGGGATAACCTGAGCAACGCGGTCCAGGTCCGGTCCTGAATCCAAGGGTTCTGCGAGGAGTCAGTCCGACAGGGCCAAGGCAGGACACGAGGCAGGAAACCAGGCAAGGTCAGGCACAGGGCCCCCACAACCTGGGGCGGGGTCCAACAGCCTTTTATCTTTGTCGGGGTAACAACTGGTCCTGATCCCCCGGAGACTTACCTCCCTGTCTCACCCAAAAGCGAGCACTCCTCCTGCGAGTACTCAGGTCTCTCCTTCTCTCAGACCCTAGTCTCTGCAGCTTGGGAGACGTCAGTGGGTTACTAGACCCAGGGGCCGCCTCAGCCTCCCCTGACCCAACTGGTAGTGGAGCAGCTGTAAGTGATGGCCCAGCTGAAGGCAACGAGGTCATCCCCACATCTGGAGCCAGGGCAGGATCAGGCCCCTGATTCGGCCCAGCTGGTGTTTGTTGCAGGGGAACCTATGCAGACTGGGGCTCTTCAGAATCAGGCCCCAGACTAGGTTCAGATGATGCCTGAGGCAAGGGATCCAGTGCAGACTGAGACTCCTCTGGTTCCGAGCCCAAGCCCGAGTCCCAAGCTATCACAGTGGCAGCCTTTGAGATATTTGAAGATGGCTATCAGGTCTCCTCTCAGTCTGCTCTTTTCCAGGCCAAACATAACCAGCTCCTTCAAGTACTCCTCATAAGGCTTAGCTTCCAGACCCTTGGTCATCTTGGTTGCCCTCCTCTGTACACGTTCCATCTTGTCAACATTGTTCTTAAATTTTGGTGCCCAGAACTGCGCACAGTGTTCCAGGTGTGGTCTGACCAAGGCAGAATACTTCCCTTGATCTGGACACTAGACTTCTGTTGATGCAGCCTAGAATAGCATTAGCTTCTTTTGCTGCTGCATCACACTGTTGACTCATGTTAAGCTTGTGGTTCGTCAAGACCCGTAGATCCTTTTCACATGTTCTGCTAGTAAGCCAGAGTATGTGTTTGCAACCACACGTATTGTACAGCTGGGATGGCGCAGCTGTGACCCTCCAGATATTGTTGGATGCAAACTCCCATCAGCCCATCCGGCATGGCCAACTCCATCTTGGAAGACCACAGGATCTAAACCACTGAGCCTCTTGGGTTTGCTAATCGGAAGGTCAGCGGTTTGAATCCTCAAGACGGAGTGAGCTCCCGTTGCTCTGTCCCAGCTCCTGCCAACCTAGCAGTTCGAAAGCACGCCAGTGCAAGTAGATAAATAGGTACCACTGTGGTGGAAAGGTAAATGGCGTTTCCGTGCACTCTGGTACTTGTCACTGTCCTCCGTGCACCAGTGATCATATGACCCAGAAAACTGTCTGTGGACAAATGCTGGCTCCCTCGGCCTGAAAGCGAAATGAGCGCCGCAACCCCATAGTCGCATTGGACTGGACTTAACTGTCCAGGGGTCCTTTACCTTTACCTTTGCACTGCATTCATCAGAGAAAAACTAGCATTAACAAAGTGTCATATTGACAGGATGTATGACATGCCCCCAAAGTGGAAAGGAATAATAGTTTGGGCTTGGTCCACACATATACAAATGTGTCACTGACCCAATTCTTATCCAACCCCCCAAGCTTTTGCCTTCTTACTTATTTCCAACGCTTTGGAAGGTAGTGGACTCTCCTTCCTTGGAGATCTTTAAGCAGAGGTTGGTTGACCATCTGATCATGGATTCCTGCATTGCAGGGGATTGGACTAGATGACCCTCAGGATTCCTTCCAGCTCTACAGTGCTATGATTCTATGAGCAGGGGCGGAGGAAGGGGGTACGGTGGGGGTGGGTTGCCCCGGGTGTCACCACTGAAGGGGGTGACAAAATGCTGGGCGGCACTCACTGTGGGGCCTGCAGCACACCCAAGCCACGCGTCTCTCCTGGGAGTGATATGGTGGCTTGGGTGTCCGCAGGCTCCCACTGACCCAAGTGGTCCATTAGTTGCCTCCCCCTCAGCTGTAGGGTGGCTGAGTGGGGGGAGGCAGGCAGACTCCTCGGAGGCCCCGCAGAGCGTCCTGCCCTGACTTGCCCTGCCCCACGGCAGCTGGCCCTGCCCCCACGGGTGACTGGCCCCGCCCCTGGGAGCAGGGCACGCATGCCACCCCAGGAGCCCGGTCAGCTTGCTCTGCTGCTGTCTAGGAGTATAGTAAACAGTGATTCTGAATCACTCGGTAGCTGCATTTCTCTGAGGAACGACGACGGCTTTTACTGCATGCGAGAGTTCCCATATATACTATAGGTTTGGCACCTCCAACGCCAGCAGTGGCCAAAACTCTTACCATTTAGAACAAAGCAAATTAGAAGAAGCACCCAAGGTGCCGAGAAATCACTTTGCTAATGTCCATTTGTTTCTCAGCTCAGTTTATTTGGCAAATGCAACCTTTTAAAGGCAAGCAGACAGCACGGCTATCTGCCAGTTACAGTGGAGGGCGAACGCAGGAGAGCACAGCTCCGTGACTTTTTTTTTTCGGTAAAGAACGCAAGCAATGGCATCATCTGCATCCTTCGCATTCTAACAGGTGAATGAAGTGGTGATGAAGTTTTCAAGTTTGTGACAGGTTTGACTAGAGGAAGGCAGAAAATGAGGAAAACCATCAAGCTGCCCCATTTCTTTTCTTTGATACGGTCCTACTTCAAACTAGCAATCTAAATGGTAGCACATCTTTGCAAGATGGTTTGCATTTCGAACGAAAAGCTAGCAATTGAATTTCAGCTGGCAGGTGATCTTTTGTCAAAGGCCAATGTGCTTTATTATTGAACCTATGCAGCCAGCCCCATGATGCTTGACAGAGCTGATTCCCGGAATGCAAAGATTTTGATTGTCGTAGAAAGGGCAACAAACGGCTAGTTATCTAAGGAGAAGTGCTTGCGGGGTTTTATGGTGCTAAAGTAACTTGATTCGCCTTGACTCAGGGGGTGAGGCACCTTTTGAGACTCTGCCTCAAGCAGCAAAATACCTTGGCCCACCTTTGAGGACTTAGACCTCCCGTTGCTTCAGCAGAGCCACATTTCAACCCACAAGGAACCAGACACGCAACACCGAGTCTGAAAACTGAGGGTGAAGTTGGAGAGCTGCAGGCTGTAAGCATCGTTGGTCGCCTGCCCAACGAAGCTGTGTCATTCTTACAAGGCTTCTCTGAGCACAGAGTCTTGAGGGCTCCATATGGAGACTGTTGTAATTACTGTCTAAAATGGGTGTATCTGGAGCCAAGAGACAAAATATTATTAGCACATTCCATACTTCGGTTGTTTCCACTTCTGAGACTCTCTGATGTTGCGGTTCCTTCGGTGAACTTTCCTCATAATCTCTCTACATGGATTTTTTAAAGCTCCTCTAATTAGATCAGAAGCCTTTTTAACCCCTGCATAGGGTTTCCATGTTCTCGCAGTAATCGGGAGGAGAAAAACACAGAGGCATGGATGCAACGCCCAGTGTCTTTCTTATTATTATGAGAGGAAAGGGAAAGAAAAAAAGCCTTAATGGAGTCTTGTACCAATATCCCTGTTCCGTTCATGCTTTACAGTGCAGCACAAAGTGCAGACACTCAGCTTCCCTGTGACAGGTTGGAAATGAGAAATTTTAAGGGCTGTTAAGCATTCTAAAAATGTTCCCAGCGGACCCATATAAACTTAGTGCCTGAATTTCCGTAATTGTGGCACACTTGGAACACAAGAGAGCTGGGGGGGGGGTGTTATTCAATCGACTAATATTTCTGACTTCACCAGAAGGAGTATGTTAAACCTGTAGTGCACGAAATGTCACCGGGAAATGGAAGCTGAAATTTTCAATCTAAGGCTCGTTGGTGGACAAACTGGAGCCAGCAGTTGGAAATGACAAGCGGTGCTGGAGGGGCAGCAACGAAATGTTGCAGGGGATCCCCAGCTCCTTAACAGGGGTCTGGCAGCACTCTCTGGGACCCCGGCACCTCCCCTCCTCTTCCTCCAGTGCTTTTGTTGTTTAGTCGTGTAGCCATGTCCGACTCTTTGTGACCCCATGGACCAGAGCACTCCAGGCACTCTTGTCTTCAACTGCCTCCCACACTTTGGTCAAACTCATGTTGGTAGCTTCGAGAACACTGTCCAACCACCTCGTCCTCTGTCGTCCCCTTCTCCTTGTACCCTCAGTCCAGTGCTATGTAACGCTTAAAGGTTCCAGATTAAAATCTGAATTTGATTGTTTTATTGGGTGGGTGTGTAGCATGAGAAGGAGATGTATACTCTGCCACTGACTATAATGTTTAGCTTCAGGATTCTGTGAGGTGTTAGGGGCTCAAGCAAGTGAATTCTCTTTCTCCCCCTCCATTCTCTTTTCCTCCCACTTGGACCGTGTTTCATGGGTCAACTGCCCTCATTCACAGGCTTAATTGCTGGATCCGATGGCATGGTCCGAAGACATGTGAAGCAGCCCCCTTGCTGAAGCTAAGCAAGTTTGCTGGTTAATATGTTGATGGAAGACCACCTGAGAAACCTATGCATGCTGCCTTGAGTTCCATTAAATGATCTAGAAAAGGGCTGATGGACCTGTGGCCCTCACAGTGCTGTCGAACTACAACTCCAATCATCACCGATCAGTTTGTCAGAACCTGGAGGGCAAAGGGTCCCCATCCCTGATCTAGGGTTGAGCAGTTAAAGTTAGGAGCGAGCAGTGCGGGAACCCAATTTGCTGATGATATTTTAAAAACTCACATATACGTTAATGGAATCCGAACCATCCAGGAGCAAGAAACTTTGGCTTGTAGCTCATCAAAAATGTCAACCTCATGATGTTAATTGGGTGAATTGGGGATCTGCATTTTCCCAGCAAGGGGGAAATATAATTCAGTCTTCCCTCCCCTGCTGCCCAACAGCAAGGCAGAAACACACAGCTTTAAAATAAAAATCCAAGAGTACCATTTGCTTAACAGGCAACCCTTTTACTGCTGATGCCTCAGTGAATCAACTCCTTCTTTAGCCTAGTGAGCAGAGACTGCTGCAATGATTGCTCTATTCATGGTGGATTAGGCTATTAGAGGCTCTATGCCTACCTCCAGAGTTGGAGGCAGTAAGCCCCCAAATGCCAGTTGTATGGAATCACAAATAGAGAGAGTGTTTTTGCACTCCTTTCCTGTGTGTGGGCTTCGCAGAGGTCATCCATTGTGAGAACAAGTGCCTAGACCCTGAAATTACTTGTGTTTCTAAGCTAGACTTTAGAATTTTTGTTACATTTTGGTCTCCTTAGATTTTATTTCTCGGGAATATATATCTGCAAACTTTAGCATTCCCATGGGTATTCTTGTTTGTCGGTGGCTTCATTTTGGCTACAAACTTGTCAGCGTTCACCACCTGAATTCATTACTAAGAGTAATGCTTAGTCATGTCTTCATCAACCGTTAGTGAAGCTCTTGAAGCACCGGAGGTTTAAAGGCTTATTCCACATGCAGATGGGCACTGCAATATCAGGCGCAGTTGCTTTGATTGACTGATTGTAATATCCTGCTACATGCTTTGAAAAGCCTTAGAGGGCCCGACGACAATTAAAAGTTTAATCAATGCAGTGCAATAAAGGGAGGGGGGAATGATGTAAATCATTCTTGCACATTCACCTTTTCTCAAATGCTCACTGGAACAATATCCTAAATGACTTCCTAAAAGACAAAGATTCTACAAAGGATGTCCTGCCTCTTTTGCAGAAATGGCTTGTGAGGTGGGGTGGAACCAACTCTCTATGGAAGGAGACAATAATTCAAGGATAGGATTCTAGTAGCAGCAGCACAGTGGACAGTGGAACTATGATTCTTGATAAGGTGTAATTTTGAGTAGTAGAACAATCCTGCTGCATATTTGCACAAGTAGCCCTAGCTGCCCTACACCTCCAGCAGCAATCGAACATCATTGCTAATTTCCAGATTTTTAATTTCTTTAAAGGCAGTGTTATAGTAGCTCAAACTAGAAGGTACCAAGG
The DNA here is from genome assembly GCF_965113315.1 of Podarcis vaucheri. Taxonomy (NCBI): domain Eukaryota; kingdom Metazoa; phylum Chordata; class Lepidosauria; order Squamata; family Lacertidae; genus Podarcis; species Podarcis vaucheri. The sequence continues at coordinate 12,463,317 of NC_138750.1, forward strand.
CAGGTGGGATAATGGATGGATCGTCCGACATCAGAAGCAGCTGCAGCTAGCATATAAGGTTCTCCTGGCCACAGATGCCACCTGGGTCTTCAAGAGCCAGGACACCTCTGGTGAGAAGAGGTAAGCAGTATTGATGCTGCTTAGCTGGGTGGGGATGGGGCTGTATGAAAGCAAGGTCAAGACCGTATGGGTACACTGCAATGGCAGTAGTGCAACCGTATGGCCCTGATTTCACCACTGCCCCACCTTGCCCCAGGCCCACCCAGGGAAGCAGCAGTGATGCCAGTGTTTGGAGGGTAACCTTTGTCTTGTCTGGATAGAGCTTCCGTTTAACCATTCTCATCCATTCCCCTGAGATGCCTAACCAGGTTCAAATGAAAAGGGAAAACAGCTTGGTTACCATCAACATATTGAAGACAGCTTGCCCTATCTGTCTATAGATAGCTTCTCCCAAGGTTTTCCATGTTAAAGTTCATAGGAGGCAAGATGGAACCTTGTGGAAAACCAACAGGACAAAGACCATGTGGTGGAGCAGCGGTTCCCCAACGCCATCTTCTGGGTCCTGTCTGGGAGCATCACAAATCAGTGCCTCCAGGCAGCACAGAAGGGTACCATGGCCGATGACATCAAAAGCAGTTTAAAGTAAAGGTAAAGGGACCCCTGACCATTAGGTCCAGTCATGACTGACTCTGGGGTTGCGGCGCTCATCTCGCTTTATTGGCCAAGGGAGCCGGTGTAGAGCTTCCGGGTCATGTGGCCAGCATGACTAAGCTGCTTCTGGTGAACCAGAGCAGTGCACGGAAACACTGTTTACCTTCCCGCTGGAGTGGTACCTATTTATCTACTTGCACTTTGATGTGCTTTCGAATGCTAGGATGGCAGGAGCAGGGACTGAGCAATGGGAGCTCACCCCGTCGCGGGGATTCGAACTGCCAACCTTCTGATCAGCAATTCCTAGGCTCTGTGGTTTAACCCACAGCGCCACCCGCGTCCCCAAAAGTGGCTTAGAATCACAGAATTGTAGAGTTGGAAGGGACCACAAGGTTAATCTAGTCCAGTTTACAGCCTAAGCTTATAGCCCGAGAGAATCAATAGGGTTATAAACCTTTCTCCATCTCCTGGCAAATATAATTCACCAAAATAAACAAAGCAGTTTTCAAAACACATTGAAACCAGATTGGCAAGGATCTAGAAAATCCTTTCAAGAAGTTCCTGAAGCTGCAGAACCATTTTGATTACCTTGCCCATGAATAGTAAATTTCAGGCTAGTGGCCAGTAATTATTCCAACTAAATCCAGGCAAGCCATGTGCTAATTCAAGAAACAACCAGTGTAGACAAAAATCTCACAGAGGCTTAGCTACAGATCAGTAATTTCAGAAAGCTGTGGCCTTAGTTTATTCAATTTGCTTCACTTCATCTCATAGCTTTATTCCTGGTTGCAGGACCAAACTCTGGTTATCCCAGCCACATTCTGTTATTGCAGTTATTGAGGTTCTTCCAGTATTAACAAGTTGGTATGTTTAAAAACATAGGTGGCAAACATCCGTTGTTTGGGAGAATAGACTCCTGGCACATTCATTAACATTGACTCATTTAAATTTACAGTTCTTAAGGAGCGTTGCCCGCTTTACATTGAAAATAAATAATTCTTCCTTTTAAAAAAAAAGTTAAAAGTATTGAAATACGTAAATTAAACCAATTACTTAACATATGAACAACAAGCATCTACAGTGATTTGGTGGACCTCTATTGTTATAGGTCCCTATTCCTATCGTATGTGAGTGTGCATGCATGTTGCACACACACATAGAAAGGAAAGCTTGAGTCTGAATCATATACAAGCAGAAAGCAGGCTACTGAATCACGGGACGTGTGAGCAAAATATTTTGGGAGCTATAGATGCTCGATGTGGGCTAGAGACGGCAGCTTGGAAAGTGTTCCCTCAGAAAGGTATGTCACTGGCAAATGAGAATTAAACTCTAATTATCACACTGGCATGTTTCAAAATTAAAAAATAAATAACAACATTCTCTACGACCGTCAGTGTCAAAACAATTATTTACATGCTTGAGCAGATGTCAGATACTGTAGAGGCGTGTGCGCGCATGCAAATTTAAACAGAACATTTTTCTAAAATTGGAGGTATAATCTGTTACCTTAATTATAACACGTACACAAAACACAGTGGGAGGATTAGATAGTGCTTCTTTCTTTCTGTTTTTCTTTAGGTGGTGGCTTCTGCATATGCTCATGAGCACAGGTAAGAGTCAAGGGAATTGAAGGGGGAAAAGCAGGAGCATATGCCTGAGCAGATTTGCCTGGTTCCTTTCCCCAACCCACCGCCATTGCTCAAGCAGGCTGTGCTAAACCCTTCCGGTCTGTAACCGGAACATAGCTGTCAACCGTCCCTTATTTGGCGGGAAAGTCCCTTATCCCAGTGCCGTGTCCCGCTGCTGTCCCTTATTGATGATGTCCCTTAAATTTCCCGGGTTTCAAAGGAAGCAGCTCCTCTCCCTCCCTCCCTCCCTGCCGGCCAGGGAGAAGGGAGGCTCCAGCTGCGTTGCTTGGCTGCATTGCTCACCCAATAAGGAGTCTAAGAACGACTGGGGGGTGGAGCTTGCATACCTTGTGCTGATCAAATCAGCCGCGTTGCCTGGGGACTCACCTTTGCTCAGTGCTTCCCAGCGGAGAGGTGACGGTGGTTTTCCTTGCTGCATCCCCTTTGCCGGGTTGCTGCGCTGTGGGAACCACCGCTTGAGGCTTCGTTTGGCTGCTGGCTGGGCTTTCTGCCTTTGGCTCGGAAGGGCTCAGAAGTCGAACATATCTGTGCTCTGAAAATCCCTTATTTTGACTGCTGATCCCTTATTTCCAAGGCTGCTGGTCCCTTATTTTCAAACCTGTAAGTTGACAGCTATGAACCGGAACTCTCTAGCGACAAGTTGTGGCTCTCGTCCTGTTGCCCCTCTTGTATTACTCAATGCACAAGATGCAGCAGACTCCATCACAGCAGGCTTCCTAGCCTGATCTTGCATGACTGTTTTTTGTTTTTTTAATGTCGGCATTCTCGCGAGGTATGTCCATCCCTGAAGATTCCTATAATTGTAGTGTAAGAACTATAGTGCAACGTGTTTTCCAAGGGGTGGTTCATATTCACATGCACCTTCCTTGATTCCTCTGTATTACATTGAGTGTGCTGGGAAGTTAGAACGCTGGTCTTCTCTCTGCTGCAGTTTTTTCTGGGTGACCTTAAGCCCATCTAAGCAACCTCCAGTGCCAAGTTTACGTATAAGCTAAAGAAGCTATAGCTTAGGACCCCACACTCTTGGAGGCCTCAAAAAAAAATAGAGGAAAAAAATCTGGATGTACATTCCAAAATATAAGATAAGTTCAACAATTACTTTGATGAAATACTTATTTTGTTATATGCAAATGGCTTTAGATACCTATTCGGTCCATAAATTACCATATAGCATATATTCAACACAAAGAAAACAGCGACAATTTGTTGTTGAGAAAGGACAGCTGGACAAATAAAGGGCCCCATTACCTTCAGTAGCTTAGGGCCTCATCAAACCTAAATCTGGCCCTGGAAACCTCACAGGGCTTTTGTGAGTATAAAATGCAGGGAGGGAATCGTGTACATTGCCCTGAGTCCCTTGGGGGAAGGGCAGGTTTAAAATGTAATAAATATTGTACATGTGATGATTGCTCCCAAGTTCAGAAGTCTAGATTCAGGTTGGTAGCCGTGTTGGTCTGACGCAGTCAAAATAAAAATAAAAAATAATAATAATTGCCCAGTATCACCTTATAGACCAACTAAGTTTGTTCTGGTATAAGCTTTTGTGTGAGAACAAACTTAATTGGTCTATAAGGTGCTACTGGACAATTTTTTTAATTTTATTTTTTTTAAGTTCAGAAGTATTCACCTGTTTGTTCTAAATATTTATACCCTTTCAACCTGAATAATCCAAGGTGGCCTACAATAACAATACATGCAAATCGGGGATAGCCAACTGTCAGGGAACTGCCATCAGCTCAGAGGCAAGAGGTGGAAGGGCAGTTGTGTTACAGGGAGCCTCCGAAGATCTTGCAAAGTAGTTCTTCCTCTGTTGAGGTGGGAAGCCACACCTCCAGTAGGGAGGGGGTGCAAAGATCAGAAGATTCTAGGGGGAGCCTCAACACCGAGCCTGAGCAAAGCGGAGGGGAGGCGAGTCCCCCTTTGCCAGTGCCCATTCTGCGCAGTAGTCTTCAGCGCAGAGAGGGGAGGAGAAAATTGGGGGTCACACGGTTGTTATGCTGGGGAAGGTATAAGGACCGCCCACTCACAGATTCTGCTAGCAACTAAGCAGACATGGACTTGTGACCCTCTGCACTATAAATAGTTTGTACAGATAATAAAGCCTAAAAAAGACAGGTTGGAGTTTTGCCTGTTTGCTCTCGAGCAACCATATCAACACCTGACACCAACGTTGTGTCCTCCATGTCTTGATTGACTATCATCTCCGCCCAGCATGGTAAGGGTGATCTGGAAAAATCCACCCTGAGCTAGGAGAGAATTTTGGGCATGGCAGGGCAGGTTGAACAGATAGGTTTAAGATAAGAGCTGGAGATGCAAAGAGGTGGAGGGAACATTCTTTCATATGTGGTGGACTTGTAAAAGGGTAAAAGAGTATTTGGGAAATGATCTATAATGAATTAGAAAAAAAAAATGTTTAAAAGTACTTTTCCAAAGACCCAGAGTCCTTTCTGTTGGGAATAATTCAGACTAAAATTCCCAGGTGTCAAAAAAGGTTGTTTATGTACAGCGGCCTGGGTTTAGTTAGCCCAAAAATGGAAAATGAGCGAGGTCCCAACCAAAGAAGAATGGCAACTTAACTTGATGGAATATGTGCAGCTTGCAGACTTAACATATAAGAGAACAAGATGAACATACGTTTGGAGAAGATTGGAAAACGTTTATTGAATATACGGGAAATAATTGTGTACGGCTGAAAACACTGGCAGCATTAAGATAAATTCAACAGTGTAAATAAGTTTTGATGGATACAATACAGTGGTACCTTGGGTTAAGTGCTTAATTCGTTCTGGAGTCCCGTTCTTAACCTGAAACTGTTCTTAACCTGAAGCACCACTTTAGCTAATGGGGCCTCCCGCTGCTGCCGCGCCGCCGGAGCACGATTTCTGTTCTCATCCTGAAGCAAAGTTCTTAACCTGAGGTACTATTTCTGGGTTAGCGGAGTCTGTAACCTGAAGCGTATGTAACTCAAGGTACCACTGTAATGGAATACTGAATGGTATAGTTTTTGTAAAATATGCAGGGATTTGTGATATGTGAAATGAACCATGGAAAGAGAAGAAGGGAAGTCATAGATATCTTCAGGATGTAAAAACGAGTACTTTAAATTGTAAAACAGAAGTTTCAATAAAAATTATATAAAAAAACAACAACAGGTAGGTTTATAGCTCCAAAGCAGAGATGGAGAACCTGTGGTCTTCTACATGTTGCTAGACTACAACTTCCATCATCCCTGAAAATGGGATGATGAGAGGTGGGCTCCACCAATATCAGGAAGACCACGGTTCCCTGCCCCTAGAGTTAAGGTTGGTTTTTAAAAATACATTTTTCAGCCAAACACCCTCCCTGAGTACAGGGTCTCTTGATGTCGAGTCCAAGGGAAGAACTTGAACCCAATGCAGTATTGCCCAATCTCGTTCTGGCAATGCAAGCCATCTCTTGCAAAAAGAAAAGAGAGGGGAGGTTACTATTCTTCTGAGAAAATACGCTTTTGCATGCAAACACTGCAAATATAATACACATGTAAACATGGGGCAACGGGACGCGGGTGACGCTGTGGGTTAAACCACAGAGCCTAGGACTTGCCGATCAGAAGGTCAGCAGTTCAAATCCCCATGACGGGGTGAGCTCCCGTTGCTCGGTCCCTGCTCCTGCCAACCTATCAGTTCGAAAGCATGTCAAAGTGCAAGTAGATAAATAGGTACCGCTCTGGCGGGAAGGTAAACGGCGTTTCCGTGCACTGCTCTGGTTCGCCAGAAGCGGCTTACTCATGCTGGCCACATGACCCGGAAACTGTCTGCGGACAAACGCTGGCTCCCTCAGCCAATAAAGCGAGATGAGCGCCGCAACCCCAGAGTCGGTCACGACTGGACCTAATGGTCAGGGGTTCCTTTACCTTTTTAAACATGGGGCAACACGGAAAGAGTTTTGAGGTTGCTTATTAGCATTAATGTTTAAGAAACAGGAGGGGAGTGAAGATGCTGGAAGGATCCAAAAAACGGAGTGGGACAACAGGGGGGAAAGGCAAGAAGAGATCAAGGATTCTAGTAAGCATAGAAAGGCACACTTACACTCATGCAAATATATGCAGACAAGGCTCTTACTATAATCTCTCTGCCATACGACACCGCAGGAAGAATGCACTGTTCTGATTGGCTTGTGAACACCCACGGTTAGAACACATGGCTTTGATTGGCTTAGGGTGGTCTGATTGACAGGGAGAGCTACCACTGGGCAGCTCCATTTTGCTGCTTCCCAGCTATACCCAAACGCCAAAGGTCACAGTTCAGACCTTGTGCCATTTGTGTCAGAATTGCCACAATGAATAATCCGCATGCTGAATTGCTCATTAAGAGTCTACTAGGGAAGAAGTATTTTTCTTTCTTTCCTTTAATAATCCAATAGGGGGAACAGAACAAAAAAGGTTTAACCCGTACAATGGATGCTTAATTATGCACTGCTAACAAGACTTATTTGCACTTGATATCACATTCAGTTTGCGCAATATAGCGAGGGATGATACCAACATCTCGGGGGAATTTATGGGGAGGCAATTATTTATTTATGATTGAGTGAGAATGAGAACACTTTTCTTTGCCTTCTCCCCTCAGTTCCATGACTGGCTTTCATTCACAAGATGTGGAAGTAAACTAAATTGGGACCCGGGGAATGCGCGAGCGAAACGAACGGCAAAGTCATGCTTTCTCGGTGTCAGGATGCGTCTTTGCAGCCTTTGGAACTAATCAAACGAAAGCAGAGGATTTATGTACCGAAATACTTTAAGAAGGAAGCTTAGATGAGTCCTGAAGCAATTTCGTTTGACATTCAGAGCTGGCGCAGAACATTTGCATTTGTCATGCGCCAATCCGACTCGTACAATGTTTTGAGGTAGCCATAGAACATAACATAGGACTCACCTTCTGCCCATACATCCAGCTTGTTCTGCAGGGCTGACTGATTGTGAGCAAGCTGAGCAAAGCAGTCCTTAAGAAATACAGCTTTCTTTTCTTTTTTTAAAAGAGGTTTAAGATGATTTTTTTTCTGCTGTAAGAGCTAGAAAAGTATGTAAACAGTGGTCAGAAGCAAAGTGGGTATTGAGCAAGCTTTCCATTGGACACTGCTTATCTCTGCCTTTTTCTATGGTGAGCAAAACAAAAAAAAGCAGAATAAATCATGCAAAATATGCTTATATAATAATGTGCTTCATTTACATAATGCACACAAGGTTGCAGAATTCAGCTTTCCTTGATTGTAGACTTGACTGACACCTATTCTGATTCTGTTAGTGCAGCATATACACAGGCTGCCTTTGCATACGGAAACTTTAATAAAATTGGCACATACACAATCACTCTGAAATTACTTGACCACATTTACCAGTGAGTGGTATTAATCTCTTTCTACATCTCCATCATCAGTTTTCAGGCATAACTGATAATGTATGCATCTATAGACCGTGATTTATAGTATGATTGGCAGAGGCAATGGTAACTAGTTTGGCCTGTTTAGAATGGCTGATAGGTGTCTGCAATCTTCTTCCTTGCAGGATGGTAAATGAATTGGACTATCAGTCAAAAAAATATTTTAAAAATGAAACGTAATAATGAGAAAGGGGGAATTTATGGCAAGCGATAAGGCAAACTATTGGGACAGCAGCACCTATGTGTATTCAGGTGCCACGTGCATAAAATGGTTGGATATTTTGCTTTATTAAAACAAGACTGTAAACAGGAAACTGGCATAATTTTCAACCTATTCTTCTGTGTAGGTGACAATTTCTCTGCCCAAATAGGTAACTGACCCAAACAGGAATAAAACATCCTCAAATTTCTGAAGTACATAAAACACTTACCAAACACAATGTACAATGCAAAAGAAAAGAAAAGAAATAAAATTGCACTCATTCACTAAGATGCTGTGAGAGTGCATAAAACAAGGGTACTAGTCCACCTTGGGCAATGTGTGGTTTTTAAATCATTTTTTTTCATGCGTTTAATACTGCCAGTCCTTTCTTAGGATCAATGTGTAACATTCTCCTTTTATTCTTTGTAACCGTAATGCAAAGGGACTCAGCAGGGCTGAATACCTTCTCAAGATTCAAGTTGCCCTTCGAACAGGCTGTATGTCCTCAAGTCCTGTCCCACCTACTGTTTCCCATAAATCACTTGGCAGCACCACATTGTTCCAGCTCTATATGTTTTCTAGCACCCACCAAGAATGCCATTTGGGAAGGCAGAGGGACAGTCCCCTCCTGGGTCGCAGCTGACACTCGCTCGATTCTACATGCACTAACCATGCAAGCCAAGAAACAAACTCCTTTGTATACATCTTTTATACAATCACTGTTTGACCTCGGCTGATAGCACTGCTGCTATTCTTACAAAATATAATAATTAAGTTTGTTGCAAAAGCTCCCAAAATGCACAGGTGGGTTTTTGTTTGCTGATGCAACAGGGAGGGACTGTTTTGCAATTTAGTCTCAAAGCACTGACTTCTGAACTTTTGCTGTTTATCTGTTCACACAGAGAGAAGACACAAACTGCTGTAATCGAAAATGGCATCCTGCCCCAAAGCTAATTGAAGCCGTCTTGAAATACATAGACAGTATGTGGTCCACAAGCAAGTTGACCTACACCTCCATTTCCAGGGCAACTCATCCATTCAGGAGCTCAGAGATGGGCTGTTCGTCCCTCTAATAAAAGTCCCATGTGTTTTACAGGACAATCTCCTTTCTAACTATGGTGAACTTCAGAAGTCCTAAATCTCTCAAACAGATTTGATCTGTTTGAAGAGTTGAGCCACCTTCATGCATTCTATTAAAATACCACATGTAAAATATGTTGGGTCAGTGGAGGCCAGTCCATTTTGGTGATGGATCACTGTCTTATCAGCTAAGGACAAGCGACCATCAGCCAGCCCCCACCTGCCTGCCTTCTTACAACCAATCAGGAGGTGGTTTGGCCCGCCATTGGCTCTAACTCCACTTAATGCTGGCCAATAGGCGTCAAGCAACAATGGAATGGGTGCCTACATGCAGACTTCAATCATGTCTGCTCCAGCTTCCAAACTTCCAACATTGAGCAGGAAGAGTTGAAGGGAGCTTCTAACCACATCCAGCCGAACACATGTAGAAGTCTCATCATGACTGGGAATCCTGAAAACTTAGGACAGGGAAACTGAGGGGAAGTGCAGTTCATAGGGACTCCCTCCCCCGGCACACCTTGTGTCTACGGGGGTTCACAGAACACATTAAAAGTGAAGGGGAGGAGTCTCCCAGGTCTTCCTGTCCATGTTTAGGCTGCATACACACACACACACACCCCAAAAAACAAATATGGGAACAGTAATTCCCCCCCTCCCAATGCTATAATTTCCAGTGCCCTTAATTACAGTTCTCGGGGTTCTTTTTTTGGATCACCTTCTTACCCAGTTGATAACAAGGCGATCAGGGTGGCAATGTGCACCTACTCTGCAAAGTTTAGTTCAGCCACTCACATCTATCCACAACCTTTCAGCCTTTTTGCTGGGTTGCCAGTAAGTGTGTATGACTTGGGGCCAGTTTCCATCATGTCGAAAGGACTTTATTTCGCATATATCCATGTGGCAAACATCCTCCCTGCAGTTCAAGGGCTTGCGGAGGGGTGGCGCTGTAGCCAAGTAGAATTCGTAAGTCCTAAGCACAATGGTTCTCTGTATCCTAGGGAATCTTTGGATATTTAGAATCATGGAATCATACAGTTGTATGGAAAGGGTCCCTAGGGTCATCTAGTCCAAACCCCTGCAACATAGGAATTTCAAATAAAGCATTCCAGGCAGATGGCCACCCAACCTCTGCTGAAAACCCTCCAAGGAAGGAGAGTCTCCCAAGGGAGACCGTTCCACTGTTCAGAAGCTCTTGCTGTCAGAAAGTTTTTCCTGTTGTTTAGCTGGAATCTCCTTTCTTGTAACTTGAAGCCATTGGTTCAGGTCCTGTCCTCCAGAGCAGGAGAAAACAAGCTTGCTTCATCTTCCATGTGACAGCCCCTTAGATATTTGGAGATGGCCATCATAGCTCCTCTCAGTCTCCTCTTTCCCACCCAACTTCTCTTTATTCCGTCGGCTATGCTCTTTCCTTCCATAAAATCTTCCATTACAAAATGAAATGTTGTGGAGGTTGCTAAGCAATAAACTTGGCGAGCTCTCAGCATCTATCAGAGAAATGATTCATCCCACGGCTTGGTGCGTGCCCCATCTTAGAACTGAGAACGTCACTCAAAGAACATCACTAAAGACTGGTCCCTAATGGAGGAAACCAAGGCCTTGACAGATAAAGAAGGAAAAGGCAACTATTTTAAAATAAGTAACTAAAGGAGGAGAAAAAGAGCTGGAGAAAGATTACAAAACTTGGGTTTTCTGGCTTCTCAGTACATTTGAATTTAGTGTGGAGTTTTAGCCTTGATGGTTTAACACCTCACTCCAGGTATGCAGCAGTTTAGAGTTCTCTTTCAAGCAGGAAGAAAAACATTTTAAAGCTATTAAACCAAATGAGGGGAAAATACTAGTATAACCTTTTACTACCACTCACGAATGCCTAGTGGGTTGATCTAATATGCAATTAAATATGTTCCATTTAGCAGATGAAAGCCATCATCTTGCAAGAGGCTATAATTATATTGGCTGTATTTACCAATAAGTATTTTTTGTTGGGTAATCTTTTCTGTCTATCCATCTCTAAATGGAGCTGAGCTGATAACAGTAAATACTTTGATGAATGTCACCTTCATAGTCTTTTGGTGAGTTTTCTAGGCAGACCATTTGATTCTTTCAGTTTATCAGCAAAGCAAAATTAGGTTTCTTGTAGCAATTAACTCAAATTTTGAGCTCACCTACGTGTGGTAACTTCAGAAAGAGTTCATTTAGCCTGTGAGTTGCATGTGGAATGTGGTGGAATGGGTGGATTATAGGAGTGGAGGAGAAACCCGTTTGGATAATGTGAACCTAACTTGTCCTCATTTCCCAAACCAATATGCAAATAGGAAAACAAGTAGCTTTGGAAATTTGCACTTCTCAAAATTTTGTGGTGCAGCTCTCTAACCAAACTGTGCACAAAAAGCACACAATTGAAAAAGAGTGCACACAAAAATATGTATGCGAGTGAAAATAATATACCACCTTGGCGCCCAGCAGTGCCAAGGCTTCGGCCATCTTTCAGCTTCCACTGACCCTTGTGCAACTCTTCCTCCGCTGGTTGAGGCAGGAAGTTCAAGTTGGTATGCATCACCATTCCCCTATTTTATCTTCACAACAACTCTGGTAAATGGTAAATCTATAGATGCTGGCTTCTCTCGGGATCTCATTTTCCCACTCTTAAGTTCAAATTAGGGACATGGGTGGTGCTGTGGGTTAAACCACAGAGCCTAGGACTTGCCGATCAGAAGGTCGGCAGTTCGAATCCCCGCAACGGGGTGAGCTCCCGTTGCTCGGTCCCTGCTCCTACCAACCTAGTAGTTCGAAAGCACGTCAAAGTGCAAGTAGATAAATAGGTACCGCTCCAGCGGGAAGGTGAATGACGTTTCCGTGCACTGATCTGGTTCGCCAGAAGCAGCTTGGTCATGCTGGCCACATGACCCGGAAGCTGTCTGCAGACAAACGCCGGCTCCCTCGACCAATAAAGCAAGATGAGCACCGCAACCCCAGAGTCGGTCACGACTGGACCTAATGGTCAGGGGTCCCATTACTTTTACCTAAGTTCAAATTGCCCCATTTCTGCATTGGTTTGTAAATGCTTATAAAAAGTCCAAGAGGAAATTCATATGTATGTACAAGCAACTTTCTGCTAATATACACATTTATGTATGAGATTTTGCCTAAAATATGTACATTTTATATTTACATTGTTTTTGTATGTTATTTTCACTCACATACACATTTTTGTGTGCACTCTTTTTCAAATGTGTGCTTTTTGTGCCGTTCCAGGTTTTTTTGCAGGCATTATCTTCTGCACACCCGCATTTTTTGCAGGGCACAGAGTAGAGACCCATCCACAAGTGAAGCCAAGTATAGGGATATCTCAGTTGCTTCCAAATCTTGTGCAGCACCGTGGATTTCAGGTTTAGATTGCTCCGTAAGCTTTTAAATTCCTCCCCGCCTTGCAGTATTTAATAATAGAATAAAACCCAGCCATCCTTTATCATCTTTAGTTTTTCATTTATATTGTTTTGGAACTATTTCTTCTCCGAATGCTGAGCACACATGTTTAAAGTGAATTAAGCCAGAATCTGCTATATAACTGTCTTCCCCACAGCAATTTCCCAAACATAAAATGTAGAGTTGGCGGCAAAATTTCTAGTGACCTGAAATGGACTGGATGATACCTGTCTTGTTATGGCTTAAAACATATATAATTGTCGTCAGCAAACTCCTTTCTGCTAAGGGATAGAACTGCTGCGATGGCGAAGAATAATCATTAACATTTGGACTGTTCGTAAGAATGGTCAATCATATAATAATGACAATTGCTGTAGATTCTGTACTGAAAGATGAGACTTGATATGATGGGGTGAGGATTGCAAAGAGCCTAGGATGGGGTAGCCAAAGTAGCCTCCAGACATTCAAGGAAGACTTTGGTTTTTCGAATTTGGCCCTGTGCAAGGCCAAAATTCGGCACCTCCCCTTACCTTCTGCCTCTTGCCTTCTGTTCTGCTCAAGGTAAAGGTAAAAAGGTAAAGGTAAAGGACCCCTGGACGGTTAAGTAGACTATGGGGTTGCGGCGCTCATCTCGCTTTCAGGCTGAGGGAACCGGCATTTGTCCTCAGCTTTCTGGGTCATGTGGCCAGCATGACTAAACTGCTTCTGGTGCAACAGAATACCGTGACAGAAGCAAGAGTGCACAAAAATGCCATTTACCTTCCCGCTGCAGCGGTACCTACCATATTTTTCACTCTATAAGACGCACAAGACGCACCTAGTTTTTGGAGGAGGAAAACAAGAAAAAAAATATTATGAATCTCAAAAGCCAGAACAGCAAGAGGGATCGCTGCGCAGTGAAAGCAGCAATCCCTCTTGCTGTTCTGGCTTCTGGGATAGCTGCGCAGCCTGCATTCGCTCCATAAGACGCACACACATTTCCCCTTACTTTTTAGGAGGGAAAAAGTGAGTCTTATAGAGCAAAAAAGACGGTATTTATCAACTTGCACTTTGATGTGCTTTCGAACTGCTAGGTGGGCAGGAGCTGTGACAGAGCGATTAGAGCTCACCTCATCACAGGGATTTGAACCACTGACCTTCTGATCAGCAAGCCTAAGAGGCTCAGTACTTTAGACCACAGCACCACCCGCTCCAGACTGCTCAAGGTACTACATGAGAGAAACAGTTGGGGCAACAGGAAGTGGTGGAGCACCTCACTTTACATGTAGAACAGAGGACCCCAAATTTATTTGGCCTACTGCTCTCTTTTCAGAGAGAGAGAAAATTACTCAGCACCCCCCCGGCTCAGTTCGATCTGCCCCAGGGGTTGGGGCCAGCACCACAGCCCACCTGCCATTAGCCAAATAGGCAGGCAAGCTGTGATCCACTTCCCAGGCCTTGGTGAAGCTGAGGTATCTCCCTCTTTACTAAATATTGATGTAGAAGCTTCTAGGTCCAATACCAGCCACCTCCAGGTGGATCTCTGGATAGCTGTTGCCCATCAGTGTAGTCAGCACTGTGCTATGGACCTACTCATTATAAGGCAGCTTCCTATGTTCATAAAGGAGGAACAGTGTTAGCAAAGTCACTTAAATAACACATTTGGGTCCAGGGAGAAAAGTCCTGATAACGCTTTACTGACGAAACTGAACAAAACCATGTATAATTTAAGGAGGAATGGTTTTATCTCTCTTAGTTCAAGCCTTGTACACAACAGGGAGACCTTCAGTGAAATGTGCCAGGGAAAAGCTCCTTCAGGACTACTCAGCCAGTCACAGAATCTGTTCTCTCAATGAGGATTGTGACATTGCTTGGTTGCTAAGCAATACATCCGCTACCACCCTCTTGTTCAGTTGACATATTAATAGTGGGCTTAAACCTTAAGTCACACGTTGAATGGAATCTGTTGTTGTACTTCCAAAAGAGAGAGGGTAGAGAGAAATTGCACACAAAGACAAGAGAGCATGTGGCATTGAGTTTTGAGGGGAGGAGAAAGGCAGGGAAATTAAGACAGACAACTGGGGTTGTGGGCCAAGGAAACAAAGGCATAGGGAGGTCAAAGAATTGACAGGATGGTGTGGGGCTAGATTTCATGTACTAATTTTAGACATCCAGCTGTTTGGGCAATCTGAGACTTCAGATCTCCCTCCCTCCTTATCTGAATGTGTGAGTATATGCACACACGCACATACATACACACACACACACACACACACACACACACGTACATGAGTGCATTCCTCTCACACTTTCAGCTGATAATGACATGCAGTTCCAAATGAACTGAGAAAATGGAAATTACTTTCAAAAGGGAAGAAAAGCACATTTGACATTCCTCTTGTTCTAGCATTTGCAAGACTCTGATATAATTACCAGAGCGCGCATGCAGGCAGATGGCAAACTCAGCGGCACCTCGCATGCAGGCAACAGGACAGAGCTGAAATCTTGACATTTTGCTCAAGATGTTTCAACACACAAGTCTGAGATCGGGTGATGATTGGGGCAGACCTACTCTGATTATTTGCTGGATTTAAATAATGAGCACATTATAACTCCACTGGTCTACAGGTAACTTGCAAATCATCACTACTTTTCTCACGCAGCAAGAGAAATAGAGTTTAGGATGTCACAAGGCTTATCCATTTCCTACCATCCAGTCTCTGTTATACATGTAAAATGGCCATTGCTTCTTTATTTTGGAGATTCATCACCTGACTTTCGCCCAATGGTAACAACACATCGGCCAAAATGTAGCTATCCCTTGAAATGTGTGTTTCTCTGAATTTTGTGATGTAAAAATTGTGTACAGAAAAAAGTGCACAAAAATGCATTGATTGGTGAAAATAACATACAAAAATAGATTGTATTAGGGGAAGTTGCTTGCAAAAATGTTACATTAGACAAAGTCACATGTTGGGAGATACGTAAAGTAGAATGCTGAAGAATTTCCACAAGGACTTCTTTAATAATAAATAAATTTCAAACTGATGCAGAGATGTGGAAAAGTGAAAATTGGGGAAAATTAGAAACTGAGAGAAACCAAAATTGACAGTTCATCTATCCCACCCTGCTATAAGGTATGGAGAAATGGCATCAGCTATAGCTTATGAGAAAGAATTAGGGGGAGATGTGGCAAACATAAACATTTTGACAAAATGTGTAAAGATGAACTAAATCTTAAATCAAAGGCAAGTTTATAGTGGCAGAAACAGACGGAAATTCACATGCTTTCCTTATTCTTCACTCAATTCTTCAGCTCTTGATGATGAGTGGTGTATGGTTCTTCTCATAAACAGTAAATATGAAAACTGACACATAAGAGCACAAGCTAATGCAATGTATTTAAAAAGAAAGGAAAAACCTGCAAAGCATTGCAAATGGAGCCACTTCAAAAATAAAAAACACTGCAATACTATCATACCCTGGAAAAATACAGCGAGTGTTTGGTAAAGGTAATCAGAATTGCAAGTATGAAAATGAGGCAGCTCTGGCAGAAATTCAAGGTGGCAGAGTTTGATACACAAGTTATACTGGGTCTAAGGGCCATGACTAATCTCATTTAAACTTATAAGGAATAAATTTAATAAAAGCAGGTCCAGAAGATAGATGTTAGTGTCATATTCTCTGGCCTCAAGCCCCAACCCATTTCAGAGGGAGAAGGCACCATCCAGAGAGCCAGTGTTCCTCACTCTATAATTTTCCAGTCCAGAAGATGTGGCTTTACCCAACTCTTCAGATTTGGAGAGCTCCCCGCAATATGATCCTCACTGCCCCCACACCAGAGGAGTCAGAAGCTGCCAGAGTGGTACCTCTGCTTACATACTTAATTCGTTCCGGAGGTCCGTTCTTAACCTGAAACTGTTCTTAACCTGAAACACCACTTTAGCTAATGGGGCCTCCCGCTGCCGTTGCGCGATTTCTGTTCTCATCCTGAAGCAAAGTTCTTAACCCGAGGTACTATTTCTGGGTTAACAGAGTCTGTAACCTGAAGCGTACATAACCCGAGGTACCACTGTATAGACAGCTTCTCAGCTGGTACAGAACAACCAGCCTACAGAAGACATCTACTGAAGCAACAGCTCTCCTTGAGTGAATTCTAGTCAGTGATCTGTCCAGGGTCCTGATAGAGCATTCCTACTTGCTGGGATTCCGCCTAGCCTTTCTTGACTCTGCCATATCAGATGTGAATCCATTCTACTAGACATGACCCTGCTCTCCCAGGAATTGCTGCTGCTTCAGTGCAGCTTCTGCAGGAGCCTCAAGCAGATCTAGGACAGAACAGATATACTGAGACAGACTACAAACAGACTAGGATGCTTAGCAGAGAATAATCCATACAAATGAATCCAAGGGTACAACCTACAATTCATGTGGCTTTGAGGGCTCCAGTGCCAAGAAAAGATAAAGGTCAAAAGGAAGTTAATTGTATGAAGGAGGGAAAGTGGTAGTTAAAACAGAAGAATGTACAGAGTGGGTCAATCCAATAATAATTACGGAGAAGCTGCCGGACCCAAGAGATCAGAACAAAGCAAATCTAAGGGAATGTTTAATTTGCTTGCTGTAGAAGAAATTGACCAGTACAAGCAATATGTTTGCTGCAGAAGAAATTAGCAGTGACCCAGGTATTGACAGCTGCTATTTTTACTCCCAGAATGCCCAAGCACTAGATACCCCATAATGATCCCATGTTGGAGAACTCTGGTTGTATAAATGACAGTTGTCAGTGCCACTGGAGACGAGTAAGTCCACCCCCATAAGTGTATAGGATGATTCAGCAGAGACCTTGATAGCGTCACATACTGTAGAATCAAAGAATTGTATAATTGGAAGGGACTCCAAAGATCATCTAGTCCAACAACGTACAATGAAGGAATCTTGCCCACAGCCATCCCTGGGTGGGCTTGACAGATGAACTGACCCATTGCACTACCTCAGGGAGATCTTACAAAGCTGATAAGCTGGAGTAACCTATAACCTATAAAAGGACATGCTAAAGATCTGCCTCCTGGGTTTGTTGTGGGATAGACAAAAAAATTAAGGCATTTTATTGCTATGCAGACAAATTTCAAAAGTACCAATGCCCTCCCTTTTTACAGGCACGGAGACAAAATTGGCTTTTAGCTATAGCCATGCTAATCCAGAATAACGGCTCTCTACAGATGCCATCTCGGCTTCTGCAACAAGAGAACAGAAGGCAATTCACCATTTGTGTGGTGGAAAGATAAAAATAAAATTTGATCTAAAAGCTCTAAAATAGAGGCCTCCAGCAGTTAGCAGTTCTGCTCTTTATAGATTCAACCAGGTGTTTTCTTTTGCTTTTTGAAAAGATAGGTTTTGAACATGATGTTCTCAGTTTTCCCTAACTCCCAATCCCCAGAAACATATTGGTTAGGGTTATGAATAACTAGTGTTATTCATAGAACACTAGTTAAAATGCTTTACAACCTTCCTATTTTTTCTTCACAACAGTCCTGGGAAGTAGGTTCCAGCTATTCTCATTGCATAGATGTGGGAGAGAGGAATGAAGCTAAGAGTTAATAGTTCATTCAAAACCACCCAAAGAGTCTGTAAGTCCAGACCTCTTTCATCCAAAACCAAGACATTCACAGCATAATGCTATGCACACAGCGGGACTTACTTGTGAGTAAGCCTAGCATCGCACTGTTAGCTGCTGAGCAATGCTGCTCTATACAAGTCAGAAAATGCAGCCATTTTATCTTCATTAACAATCAGCACTATTCTGTCTGAGATGAAGTGGGAGCAGTATTGACAGAGTAATGTAACAATGCAAAAGCACTTCATAGGCACTTGAAGGCTCAATACATTTCCGAGCTCCTAATTTGGAGGGATGGGGTTAAAGTTAAGTGCACCAGTAGGTTTCCATTCAGATATACATCAATTTTGAAGCCTGCTTATGACAGTTATTCAGGATAGGGCATCTGCTCTTAATCTTCTCTCAGTTTGGTTTCTATTTATGTACACAACAGGAGCTGAGGACGAAAGAAACTGCAGGAGAGTCAACATTGCTGCATAGATACACTGGCGCAACCCATGTAGATTTATAGACTAGAGGAAGGCTAAACCAACATTTCTCGGCAGAAACAAAAGCTCATTACTCTGTAAGGGATATACAGTAGGTGCCTTAGCCAGAGGTCATAAGAATTGCATAGGAGAAATAATTGTAAGGGGAGGAATGTTTCTGCATTTTAATAAGCTTTGCATAATACTGTGACAAGAACGACAGTGAACAAAATACGCTGCACATAGATCAAGCAACCCACAGGCGCGCATGCAGCATACTGAACAGAACAAGGGTGTTCAGAGAGCACAAAAGCTCCTGATCAAAGCCGAACATCTTCCCATCACAAACGATACCGTTCCTCTGCTAAAAGCCCTTTAACACAACATAACAGGAAGCCAGCACTTTGAACCACTTCCTCCCTGAAAAAGGAACCCTCTGACTTTGAACAAGACAGGAGGAAAAAAGGGCTTCACATATTGGCACAATTAGCATTGTGAATCAAATTTCCTTTCCTGTTCACACTGCTTTTTTCCCCACTTGCTTTTTTTACGCCACCATCAGTAAAGCCCAGGGACGATCCATGAACAACTGAAGGAAGGTCACAGGAAATCACTTACAAACAGATCTGAAGCCCAGAATAAACTTTAACAAACAGGCAGTGGTAAATCGTGTGTGCGCAAATATCACATTTGGAGCGTGATCCCGACTGTGACGAACTTACACCGATGGAACAGCAGTCAACTGAGTTTCTTCTGGTTTTCTTTTTTTCCACACTTAACAAGTGACACTGTGCAACTGCAGTTGGTGGAACCAAGAACCAGTGGCTCACGAGGGTTGATAGTTTGGGAGGCTATTATTTGTTGCTGTTGGCATTGCAGAGGTTTTATAATCATCACCACCACATTTCTCCTGATTGTTCCCAATAGCTTTTTAGGAGAGGAAAATCTATTTCAGATACATCGTCAATGTCATCACCTTTTCCTCCTGCCCACAGCAGAGATTGTTTCCAAGTTGTTTGTGGGAGGGGTGAGCACAAAGCCAGAAACATTATTGCTACCATCTCCTCATAAATCCCTAATTTTGACATAGGGTAGTAGAAGCAGGAAAGAAAGAAACATGCAAATTCAAGACCTTTTAAAATCCCTCAATAATTGTACTTTATCTTAGGGAGGCAAACATCCTTTTGACAGTACAGTGGTCCCTCTGGTTATGTACTTAATTCGTTCTGGAGGTCTGTTCTTAACCTGAAACTGTTCTTAACCTGAAGCACCACTTTAGCTAATGGGGCCTCCTGCTGCTGCCACGCTGCCGCTGCACAATTTCTGTTCTCATCCTGAAGCAAAGTTCTTAACCCGAGGTACTATTTCTGGGTTAGCAGAGTCTGTAACCTGAAGTGTATGTAACCTGAAGCGTCTGTAACCTGAGGTACCACTGTATTAAAAAAAAAACAGGGTCCGGTTTGCATTAAAGTTAGTTTGTCTTTGTCCCATTTCTTTGGATCTCAGAAAACATACTGAATTCAATATTAAAGCGAAAAATAAATATATCCCCAAACTTATCCATCTGTTCATTGATATTAAATGCTACTTGAGACCTCCATTTCTGAGCGAACAGAATTCGTGCAGCAACCAAGATGACAAAGGGTCTGGAAACCAAGCCTTATGAGGAGCACTTGAAGGAGCTGGTTATGTTTTGGCTGGAAAAGAGGAAACTGAGAGGAGATATGACAGGCATCTTCAAATATCTAAAGGGCTGTCACATGGAAGATGGAGCAAGCTTGTTTTCTCCTGCTCCGGAGGGTAGGACCCAAACCTTATGGATTCAAGTTACAAGAAAGGAGATTCTGACTAAACCTCAGGAAGCACTTTCTGTCTGACAGTGGAACGGTTTCCCTTTGGAGGTGGTGGACTCCTTCCTTGGAGGTTTGTAAGCAGAGGCTGGATGATCCTCTGTCATGGATGCTTCAGTTGAGATTCCAGCATTGCAGGCAGTTGAACTTGGTGATGCTTGGGCTCCCTTCCAACTCTACAATGTTATTATTCCATGAACTATCATTTATTAAACTAAGGGTGCAGTCCAAACCCAGTAGGGTTTAACCAAGATCCCCACTGCCTTGCCCCCTCACCCCCGTGGCAGCAATGCTGTTGCCAGGAGCCCAGGCTAGCAGGGGTGACCTTTCTGGCTGCCTTGTGACCTACAGGATCAAAGGCCGCTTGCTTCCAAATGCCACCATCCCATCTCCTGCTTCTGGTTTTCCATAGCTCGTGTAAACAGGATAATGAATTAAATAGGCCTTTGGTCTAATACTACAGGTCTCGCCCTACATTCTTAGCTGTCAATGCACTGTACATCTTCTTCTTCCTTTTATTAAATTTTTTATTGGTTTTTCACAATTTATATAAACACAAACAATACACAATACAAACATACAAAGACATAAACAAACATGTATAATTTCGAATCCTTTTTTCTTAAACCTTACTTTACCAACTTCCCCGTACCTCCCCTTTCTGCATCCCAATTCCCAAATTTATTTCAGCAAATCCTCCCCCTTAATTTTATCTAATTTTCCCTTGTTCTTTTCTTTTACTTAATCTTCCACAGCTGTAATCCCCTATTTTCTATACCTTCAACATTTTAGCCCTCATTAATTTTACAGTATTTCTTAAGATAAATTTTAAATTTCTTCCAATCTTCTTCCGCCGTCTCTTTCCCCTGGTCTCGGATTCTGCCAGTCATTTCAGCCAGTCCCATATAGTCTATCACCTTCATCTGCCATTCTTCCAGAGTGGGTAGATCCTGTGTCTTCCAATACTTTGCGATGAGAATTCTTGCTGCTGTAGTAGCATACATAAAAAAAGCCCTGTCTTTCTTTGGCACTGATTGGCCGACAATGCCCAGGAGAAAGGCTTCTGGTTTCCAATGCACTGTACATCTTCAAGCTGTAGGAGCAGGGATTTCATTTATGAATATCGACTCCCTATACAAGCCCTATGTTGTTGTTGTTGTTTAGTCGTTTAGTCGTGTCCGACTCTTCGTGACCCCATGGACCAGAGCACGCCAGGCACTTCTGTCCTCCACTGCCTCCCGCAGTTTGATCAAACTCATGCTAGTAGCTTCAAGAACACCATCCAACCATCTCATTCTCTGTCGTCCCCTTCTCCTTGTGCCCTCCATCTTTCCCAACATCAGGGTCTTTTCCAGGGAGTCCTCTCTTCTCATGAGGTGGCCAAAGTATTGGAGCCTCAGCTTCACGATCTGTCCTTCCAGTGAGCACTCAGGGCTGATTTCCTTCAGAATGGAGAGGTTTGATCTTCTTGCAGTCCATGGGACTCTCAAGAGTCTCCTCCAGCACCATAATTCAAAAGCATCAATTCTTCGGCGATCAGCCTTCTTTATGGTCCAGCTCTCACTTCCATACATCACTACTGGGAAAACCATGGCTTTTACTATACGGACCTTTGTTGGCAAGGTGATGTCTCTGCTTTTTAAGATGTTGTCTAGGTTTGCCATCGCCTTTCTCCCAAGGAGCAGGCGTCTTTTAATTTCGTGACTGCTGTCACCATCTACACTGATCATGGAGCCCAAGAAAGTAAAATCTCTCACTGCCTCCATTTCTTCCCCATCTATTTGCCAGGAGGTGATGGGCCCAGTGGCCATGATCTTCGTTTTTTTGATGTTGAGCTTCAGACCATATTTTGCGCTCTCCTCTTTCACCCTCATTAAAAGGTTCTTTAATTCCTCTTCACTTTCTGCCATCAAGGTTGTGTCATCTGCATATCTGAGGTTGTTGATATTTCTTCCGGCAATCTTAATTCCATACAAGCCCTATACCCTTGTGCAAAATTACAATGTTAGGGAAAATAATAGGCTAGATTTCTTTCCCCTGGCATGATCATTTTTATGTACAGTGGGGTGTACATAGGAAGGGGGATATTGAAATGCTTAACTTCATACCAACAGTCCATTGCTGCTCTTCCCACAACAGCTTCAGATATTGTTTCATTTCTCAGAAACAAGTGACTTCTGAACAAAAGCAGGACCTATTTGTAGCGGCCAAGCCTTGAGGTCACTACCAAGCAGCACATTATCTCCTGAGGATTCATGAACTTCTATGCCCTTCCTCAAAAGAACTGGTATTTTAGCCCCCAAACACCCCTCTGAGGTAGGTTTGGCTGGAAGAGAGTGATTTACCCGTTGCTGCCCAGTGAGTTTCAGAACCAAGCCGGACAATATGTAAAACATATTCATTCTTCTTTTGCGAACTCAAATGGTTTGCCTGACTGTGCCACAGAGTATCCTAAGGCAAAAACATATTAGCAGATAGCATTAAATTTACAATTATTACCAAGGTAGAAAGAGGGCAAAACACTGCATTTTTATAATGGATTTTCACATCCTTACCTCAGTAGGATTTTTCTGTGAGGTAAGCAGTTTTGAAAAATTCAGACAGACTAAGCTTGTTTACTCATGTTCTGGGTCAGCTCTTCAGATGGTGTAAACTGGTTGAGCTCCATTAAAAGCAATTGTTATTGAACCTGTATGAAGAGGAATTTTTGCTCAGTGTCTACTTTTGCTGTACTGTTTGTACATTCTCTCAGTTTTGTTCCTATTGAGTATTCAGTCTATGATGGACAACCAGCCACCCAAATTAGCATATTTCCCATTGCCAAACGAGGTTGAAGATCATCGAGGCACCTGAATTGCAGATTCCAGTCAGCAATTTTGTTTCCAACAAAGGAGCCCTTCTTGCTATTATGCAAATATCATCTTTCACCAGAAGGCAAATTCTTGCCTCTTAATATTTAAATTCCATCTCCACATCACTGATCTCTAAACAACATCCTTTCTGTGAAATTTTCTTAAGAACTTTGTAGGACTTACAACAATAATAATAATAATAATCTTGGCTTTCCTCTCTCCGGCAGAGTGAAACTATTGGCTGTTGTGAAGCAGAGCGTTCCGCTTTCAGGACACAGAAGGGAGGAAAACTCAAAACTGTTAGAGGAATTACAATGTCAACTGAATCAAACTCCTGTCCTTAGGGAAAGAGCTAAAGCAGGAAGGAAAGAAAGAAACAGACCTGCTATTATCAGAGCTTTGATTCTCTTTCCATCAGAGAAAGAGAAAGAGGCCATGTTGGCAGGATGCAATTAAATGTCTCTACTTTCTGGCAGCGTGCAAATCAGGTGGGAAAAGCTCATTTTATGTGTCCCACCCATGTGGTTGTTAACACACACTCCCCACTATGGAAAATGGCACTATGGAATGGCACTATCGGAAAACAACTCCCATCTCAGCCAGTGTGTGTGATGGGGACATAGGTTGTCCTGATAATGGCTCAGGACCACAATACCTCAAGGACCACCTCTTTCCATATGAACCCATCCGAACCCTGAGATCATCTTCTGAGGCCCTTCTTCATGTGCCTCCTCCTTGAGAGGTCCAGAGGGTGGCGACACAAGAACAGACCTTCCGTGCAGTGGCTCCCCGTCTGTGGAATGCTCTCCCCATTGTTCTTATTTTGATTTTAGATATTGTGATATTTTCTGTGAACCGCCCTGAGACCTCCGAGTATAGGGCGGTATATAAATTCAGTGAATGAATGAATGAAATGCAGATTCATTGTTATCTGTTCTTGTCCAATTGAAATATTAAGGGCTTGTTTACACTTCCCTTTGTCCTGTGGCTAGAAAGCATGGGACTGAGTGGTTTCGCTTTGGCCCACCGCTTTCTCCCAGAAAACCCACTCTTCAGTGCTAAATCGGAGCAAACATCGATCCTGAGAAAACCCAGTTGACATTTGCACTGCTTCTTCCTGGGGGAAAGCAGATAAGCCCTAACTGGGGCTGCAATCCCAACACATATACATGGGAGCAAGTCCCATTGAATTTCAGTGGGGCTTACTTCTGAGTAGATATGTATAGGCTGGCCTTGTTAAAGCAAGCATAGAGAAATATACTGTTGTAATAGGTGAAGAGGTGTTCTCTGGCTTGCACCAAGAACAGTCACCGCTTCTTATGAAAGAACTTTAAACTGTTTATTTTGGTACAAAGAAGCAGCTGAGGCTCAGAGTCTCCATCAGTCAGACATCTTCAAATTTATTCATGTATGTGACTACAGCGGCAAGAATGTAATTGCCCCAAAATGGAAAGAAATCCCGACAAAAGAAGAATGGATTAAAAAAAAAATATGGAATATGCAGAAATGGTGAAACTTACCAGACAAATAAGAAATCAAGATAACAAACTTTTTATAAAAGAATGGAAATGGTTTGTTGAATTTTTACAAACTGTAAACAGATAAGAACATTGGCAGGATTACTGTAGTAACCTGCAGTTTCATAAAAACATATATATAAAGTGAATAAAATAATACGTTAAGTTAGAATATGCAGGAAATGTAAAAAATAAATTTAAGGAACGGCAGAGAGAGGAGGGAGGAAGTCAAGTTTTTAAATGTTAGGATGATTGTAAAACTATTGAAATGTATATAACTAGAAATCATAATTTATTTTAAGTCAGTCATCTTACAAATAAAGAGGGTCCTTCTTGCCACACATTTGAAGGAGGCCATCAAACTAACTTTTTACTCTCTAACGTACCATTTCCATGCAGTTGGCTACAGAGATGTGATCCTTCATGCTGATTGGTTAATGCAGAACATTGTGCAAAGTGCTTTTCAAAGGGAAAAACTAACAGATGATAAGAAAGGGAAACTCCTGCTCAGGTCTTCTCTGCATGGCAACTGGTTCCAAGTCTCTTTCTCCCTCTCTCATTTGAGGGGGGTGTGGCATCCATACGGAGCCCCCGGTCGTCTCATGGACTATTGACCCATACACCACTAATCCGCTGCCACCAACCAGGTTCTCCCCGGCAAATCACTTAGTCTCAGCCAGGTTCTTAAGTTAACAATGGAGATTGTAGTTTATTGCAAACGCAAATAAACTTTAAATGCATTCAAAACACTGTTACCCTTTACCCTCTTAGTCTTATTTTATCCTCTCTCTAACTCTTCTACCTCCCCTCACACAAGAACCAACTGCATAACTGTCTCTCTGTTTCCAACTGTCTGCCAACTGTTTTCCCAACTGCCTTCTCCCAACCAACCAACTAACTAACTAACTAACCAACCCTAGAGCTAAGCCCTTTTAAAAACAGGTAGACCAACAGAAAAGCCAGAGGCGGAGCCTACCTATTAACTCTTTCTCTCCCCCTGTACAGACATTTTCAAAAGAATGGGCAAACGCCACATCAGGAGTGGGGGGATGGAACAAAAGCTCCAGGTACGATCAAGGCTTGATGAACCTTCCTCAGTCTTTTCCCAAAAGATGATACTGGTTTCATCCTTGCAGGGTGGGTTCTGCTTTTTTTAAGATGGGGTTTTTCACCCACAGAATTCTGTCTCCACTACCTAACAACTCCGCTACCTTCAACTTCCAGAACCATTATGCTCCATAGGTCCTCCGCGTCCTGCCAAGGTATGTTAGAATTGTGATCTACCACATGACAACAAGTGATTTCCCAGCTTTAAAATAAAACCAAAAATGAAATAATACTTCACAGCTATAAAGGACAAGTTTTGCTCTAATTTGCCCTAATCTTTATTGAAAAGAAAGTATCTCCCACACTCAAAAGTAATTTCGTTTGCAAATGTCACAGGCAATGTGTACATATTTTTTAAATGGAGAGATAAACTTTATCCTTGCAGAATGCAAGCTGGACTTGTAGTTGAAGTAGCACTTCCGATGTTATCTCTGGGCCAGATATTCTGTCAAACAGTGCAATAAGTAAATGGGAATGTTCACCAATTAGGATATATTGTCTGAAACACTTGTCGGCGAATAGTTTTCTGCAGATGCTTGGGTGCTAGAATGTAGTGCTAAAAGCAGTGACGTCTAAGATTCAAGATTTTTTCCCCTGCCTTTTCTTTTTAAAAATTCAGCACAAGTGTATCTGCTGAGTATATGGTCCTGAACATCTGCTATCAGTGGATAATGTCAATGGTTTAATGTTTCTTTGGGGATAATTGAAGTTTATCAAGTGCAATGCAGTTCTGTCAAGTTGGAAGTAACTTTGCCTTTTCTTTCTTAGGGAGGGCAGTTTCGAGGTTGCAAAAAAATGAAATAAAACACTAGTGCTTTTCTTATATTATTTCATCATCTTCATTTATTATTTCCAGAGCATTTAACATGTACAAAGCACTGCGCAATGGACAAAAACTCACTGTGATCCCTACCTAAAGGCCTGAAATGTAATAAAGACGAAGAGAAGAGAAATGGGGAAGGAATACTAAAAGATTGTGCGGGTGCTAGGTGAAGATGAATAAAACCAGGCCGAAACTATCAGTAACTATAGAAGAGCACTGCTACTGGAAAGGTAAGAAGCAAATGGTATTTTAAAATTGGAGAGAGGGGGACAGATGGATGGATGGACAGGTTGGTGTTAAATGAAATAAAATTCCCTTGGTGCAGCAAAACAGAATGGATGAAAGGGGGGGGGGAGTATAGGCAGCATTTAATTCATTATTTCCAGACCTTCCAAGTGTCCCTATTTTCCAGGG
The DNA here is from genome assembly GCF_965113315.1 of Podarcis vaucheri. Taxonomy (NCBI): domain Eukaryota; kingdom Metazoa; phylum Chordata; class Lepidosauria; order Squamata; family Lacertidae; genus Podarcis; species Podarcis vaucheri. The sequence continues at coordinate 12,490,362 of NC_138750.1, forward strand.
AGAGTCCCGGATTTACAGAAGCCATCCTCGTTTCTTATTTGATCTCGGAATATCCCGATTTTCATTAGGATGTCCCTATTTTCATCTGAGAAATGTTGGCGGGTATGGAGTTATGCGACGCACGCACACACACCCCAAGCCAAGGAGATAAGTAACTATGCAACCTTTAGAAGACATTTGAAGGCAGCCCTGTATAAGGAAGTTTTTTTAATTTTTAATGTTTTATTATGTTTTATATATGTTGGAAGCCGCCCAGAGTGGCTGAGGAAACCCAGTCAGATGGATGGGGTGTAAATAATAAAATTATTATTATTAATGCTTTGGAATAGGATGTCCCTATTTTAATCAGAGAAATGTTGGGGTGTATGTACCGTATTGGCCCAAATATAAGCCGCACCTTTAACATTCGGGGGGGGGGAGAGAGGCAATACCCAAAAATAAGCCGCTCCCTTAAAATTCCGCAGGCACTCACACCCGTTCCATTTTACCATTTCAGCTGTTTCAGCTGTTTCACCATTTCAGCAGCGATATTACAAAAGCCAATTTTTGTAAGGTCGCAGATTTAGGCCACATTTTACCTTTTCATGGTCGGATTTTTTTTGGGGGGGAGGGAGGTTTATATTCAGGCCAATACGGTATTTCTGTTGCCTAGAAATCATCAATACTCATTTGCGAAAGCACATGGAATTGTCCATCACAATAAAATAAATGATGCCATTGTTTCATATAGACATGAAAATTATCTACGACCAAAAAGGGATATCAAGCTATTAAGAATAAATGAAGAAAACCCTCCAACATTCTCTGATGAGAATAGGGGTGTCCTATTCCGTCGTCATCGTCACAATTTTACTATTGACTATTTCCACCTATTTAGAAAAAGTATGTTAATATGTTAATATGTGGGGGATGAACAGAAGTAACCAAAGAGGGCATCATTGGAGGGGTGTGACAAATCCACATGTAAGTACTAAAAGCAGAAGAAAGATGGCCAATGCTCAAGCTTAGACAGATCAAAGAAACAATTTAATCTGCTAAAGAGAACAATTTGTTTGTTGTCCCTGATACAACACGTTTTTTTAAAAAAAACATATAACAGATCCATTCAAATAAGAGCTACGAATTCCAAGATGAGTGTTGGCAGTGTGGACAGCAAAGGATATCAGGTGAACAACATCATATGGATTTGATTCCCTCCCCCCCCTTTTTTCTCTAATATTAAAATCTGTATGTTGGCCAAATGGATTTTTGCTAATCATTGTGATGACCTTCTGTTTGGTAATCTACATACTATTTCTATTTGCTTAGATGGCTCGGGTAAGAGAATGCCAGTCACTTAGGAGATCTCTATTTGTCTACTCTAATGTTTAACCAGCTGCCAAACTACTTCTGTAGGTGGCATCAGGCATCCCAACTGTGATGCAGCTGGTATGGCAAGGAGAGAGAGCAGCTGGTTGAGAATGCACAGCAGAGCAACATGAAAGACATGAAAGCACAGGGAATGGGGTGGACTGAATTCCTTGATATATATATTTTTAATAGCTCCTTAAGCTTTACATGCTATTATAGGAAACCTTTCCTTTATTTTCTAACCATTTGATTGATGACTTGTTCTGCCTTCTCCAGATACAGTCAAATATTTTATCTCTCTTTATTCTTGTAGGAAAGAAAATCTGGGAATTGGGGAATAAGCAAGAAAAAGATGCACATTTAAGAGATGTCAAATTACTCCATCTGTGGGGATAGCAAAGTGCTCTGAGTTTCCACCTCTCAGCCTTACCCTTTTAGTGGAAATCTGTGATTGGCGTGACATCGGGGGAAGAAAGTTTCTTGGCACTAACCTTGAGGGCTCTCAACCCCTTTAAAGTGTCCGACTCTGAAATGTTGCATCACTCCTTGTCTGTTGGATGCAGTCCTATTTATAGTCACTGTTCATCAATCACCTAAATATTTATTATCAGGTGCAAACTGGAAAAATAAGTCAGCACAAAGGGTATGCTGACTCACCATATACCAGGGGTGAGGAACTTCTCATCATCAACTCCTGGTCATGTTGGCAAGGGCTGAATAGAAGGGAAATCCAACATTATCTGGAGGGCCTATTGGCAGAACCTATTTGGTATTTCGCAACTTGCTGACTAGTTGCAGGACCTTAGCCAGACCTAGCAGAGTACACTCAGAATCCACGGAAGCAGTTGGCAAATTGGCTGCAGACAGGATAGACGAAGCAGGAACCAGGAACTTGTAGTTAGGTGTTTATTACCGTATATACAGTGGACTATTTACAGGAACAGAACACGGATCTTTAGCTTGCTCTTTCTTACACGACTCACAACTCCTACACTGACTGACACACAGAACTCTGAACCTTGAACTAACACATTCCAGTTAGTAGGCCATTAATTATCACTCCCTTGAGAGAGCTTGACCAATCAGGGAGCGGTCTCCATGCCTCTGTTATCACCAGACAGACTTACTCCTTCAGATTGCCTTCTGGCTGTCTGCCAAACCTTAATTGACTCTATGTGAGTAGCTGCACGTACACAGTCTCCCAACAGGGTGAAAGATTAGCCACATCTGCTTCAAATCATAACCTCTGGAACCCCTACTCCCAAGTCTTGCTGAAATTGCCAACAGCATGGAGAGGGTCTTCCCCACACTTAGAATCGCCAACAAAACAGCTACTGATGGCCACAGACACGTAATATAACACCAGTCCTGGAAGACCTGCATTGGTTCCCAGTATGTTTCTGAGCACAATTCAAGGTGTTGGTGCTGACCTTTAAAGCCCTAAATGGTCTTGGCCCAGTATACCTGAAGGAGCGTCTCCATCCCCATCATCCAGGCCGGACACTTGAAGTCCAGCTCCAAGGGCCTTCTGGCACTTCCCTCACTGAGAGAAGTGAGGTTACAGGGAACCAGGCAGAGGGCCTTATTGGTGGTGGCGCCCACCCTGTAGAAAGCCTTCCCTTCAGATGTCAAGGAAATCAAAAACTATCTGATTTTTAGAAGACACCTGAAAGCAACCCTGTTTAGGGAAGTTTTTAATGTTTGATGTTTTATCATGTTTTTAATATTCTATTGGGAGCTGCCCAGAGTGTCTGGGGGAACTGAGCCAGATGAGTTGAGTGGGGTATAATTTTATTATTATTATTATTATTATTATTATTATTATTAACCACAACATAGCTTGACTAACAATCTGCATTAATATTTTATCCGGGACCTAAGTATGGAAACTCCTTAAGAAACATTTACTGCAACTATTTTGGCTTCTCTCAGTATTGTCGCAGAGCAAGCAGGACCGACCAGTTTTGCTTTATGATGTTGCTTCGGGCAAAGTCCAGTGGAACCTCCATTCAGGAGTTGAACAATTAATCTGATCATTCAAGTGCCTTCAGTGTTCACCATCTGACTGCATTTCATGGGCAATGCTACTAGGAACATTATCACAACTCATTTTTGGCTTGTTAATGACAGGAGATTTACTCGCCCCATTGCAGTACACACAAATTAAGCTCCAGATCATGTTTCATCACTAAATAATTCACAACAGTTTAAATATATTTGGTCCTGGGTGCCCTTCAGGACTGAGGACTAAAGTCTACCGTGTGTGTGTGTGTGTGTGTGTGTGTTTAAAAATGCATTATTTCTATAATTAATGCCAGTATTTTGCAGATGAGAAAACCTATTTTAATCTTAACTGTTGCTGCTTCTCACATCAGTCTATGTTGTTGGTAGCAATTTTCATAGGTGTGTTTCCCCCCATTAGATCACATTTCTATATCTCTTTCCACCCTCCCGCCTGGTACATTGTGTGTTCTTCTCTTTTCAATGCCTCACCGTCAGAAAACAGCTTCATTTATTCATCAGAGAAAATCATTTGAATGCATAGTACGCATCTTTTACTATTTCACTCTCCAGGTGCTCCATCTCTCTGTCTTATTACTGCGCTCTCCTAGATATCGGTTGGGTTTGTCAACAGAGGTGTGTTTTGCCATAGAGATAAAAGCAATTACTTTTAATTGTGATTCACTGCGTGAAAAGGTTAGGGGAGCCTATGGTTCTGTTATCCTTGCATTCATACCAATACCTGTGGCTTGCATCATGGGGCCACACTTGCTGAGGAGAAATGAAAATCCTGTCTCCCTCCACTGACAGCACATTGTGTGGTTTGTTAGACATGGCAGAGTGAAGATAATATATTGCTTTTAGAAGACTCCGAGGCCTGCCGTGGCCGTTTGCACCTCATAATTAGCATTTAAATGGCCCGTTTCAAATATTTCAAAGCACATCACATACATTATCTCAGTCATCCTCGCAGCAGTCTTCTAAGGTATGACAGTATTCTTTCCATCCTCATTTTGCAAAGGTGAGCTTGAAACTGAGAAATAGTGGCTCACCTACAGCCACCTAATGAGTTTCTTGTCAAGGCATTAACTCCATTGTCAAGTTTACAACTCACAAGTTGCAGTCCAGTGCTCATTTATCTGGAGTTGGATATATATATATATATATATATATATATATCCTTCAGGAATCATTTAACACAGTAGCCAGTGTCCAGAGTCAGCAATCTTGACGCCAGCACTCCTGTTGACCCTCAGAGCTTCAAGGCTAGAATCATCTAGATGTGTGGTGTGGTGGTTAAGAGTGGTGGACTCATAATTTGGTGAACCAGGTTCGCGTCTCCACTCCTCCACATGCAGCTGCTGGGTGACCTTGGGCCAGTCACACTTCTCTGAAGTCTCTCAGCCCCACTCACCTCACAGAGTGTTTGTTGTGGGGGAGGAAGGGAAAGGAGAATGTTAGCCGCTTTGAGACTCCTTAGGGTAGTGATAAAGCAGGATATCAAATCCAAACTCCTCCTCCTCCTCCTCCTCCTCCTCCTCTTCTTCTTCTTCTTCTTCTTCATTCATCTAGTCTAAACCCCTGCAATGCAGGAATCTTTGGCCTAAAATGGGGCTCGGACCCACGACTCAAGATTAAGACTCTTGTGCTCTACCAAAGAGCATTTCATGTAAAATTCAAAAATCCACCCGGATGGGCATGCTGGCTCCAAAAAAGAGGACATGTCCAGGAAAACCCAGACATATGGCAACTCTAGCAAGAGAACAGTTACTCAACCAGCAAAGAACATAAAATTCAGTAGGAAGGACCCTACACACTCTCAGCAGACTTTATTATTATTATTATTATTATTATTATTATTATTATTATTACTACTACTACTACTACTACTACTACTACTATTAGCATTCATATCTGCCCTTCACCTGAAGGTCTCAGGCTGGAAATATACAAAATCCAAGCCGAAAATTAAGCAATAAGTTTAAAACAATGTAAAACAAAATACAGAGTTCAGTTATGAATGAAATGAAGTAGGATGCTGCCCAGGATTAGGTTGCACTGAGCATATTTAAACTGCTTTTATTGGGATTTGAATTACATGTTTTAACGTGTGCTTTTTTAATGAAGTTGTGCATTTGTTTTTTACCGTAAGCCACCACTGGGAGTCTATAGTCCTGGAAGGTGACCTTAGAAATGTCTTACATAAATAAACCTACCCTGCAGTATCCCACAGAGACCAGGCAGTTTGAACAACATGATCCTTCAGAGAGAAGATTTTTTTAAAGAGTCGGCTTTGCGAAGTGAGGCAGAAGGGAAGGGTTGGTTTCCAAAGCACATGGTGGGTTTGGACAGAAGGTGGGATCAGTTTCCCTCCACAGAGCAGAGAGGGTAGACTAAAGGAGAATGCAAAGCTGAATAGGGAACCTAAACTCAGAGGGATCATGTCCTTGAGTTCCTCGTGCAAAAGTACTGGTAAAGAAAGTGTTGTCTGCAAAATCAAGGTGCAGAATCCTATCATTAAGAAGCACAGGTGGTTTTTAATTAGTTTACTGGCAGGGACAGAGTGTCAGGGTGCTGTCAGCGGCTGTCAGCTGGTGGCCCAGGAAGCAAGGAAAAGTTTATCACAGTCCTTTTTTATTTCAATCTTTACAGAGAGAAGCTATAGAACCCAGCCTCTTGGATAATGGCGTTGTCCCGAGGGAATCTCCACCCACCGTCTCTCCTACTTCCTCGTTCATCACTTCTACGGGTGCTGCTACGTGCCCTCTGTCTCTGAGCAATTTGCTCTCCTACTTTCAAGGCTCACCAGGTTCTGGGAGATGGAGGGTCTGGAATGCTTTTGAACGACAATGTGTCAGCTAGCTGCCGTCCTGGTTCTGCCTCCTCCACTTCCATTATTTCCCAACTTTCCCCCTCATCTGCCTCTGAGCTGCCACCCCCCTGTTGCAAATCTTTACTGTCTTCCTCTTCCTCCTCCCTGGAAGGGTCCGGGTGGTCTCCACCATTCCTCCTCTGCCCAGTCCCTGACACAGTCAAAAAGGGCTTTGCTCTCAGAAGGGTTAATGGAAGGCCAAATGGATGATTGAAACCTTTCTCATAGTTGTTTTATTAGTTCGCTTGCTTGCTTTAGAATTCATTCATTACATTGAGTTTATACACCTTGGGATTCTTTAAAAAAAAAAAACCAACCCTCAAAGCAGGTTCACAAAACATAAAACAGTGAATGCAACCCTTCCAGCTACAATTGTGTACCACGGGGTCAGTAAAGACTGCCTACCGCCAGCTGGTGGGGAGAGGAAGCTGTGGTCCAGTGGCAGCTCAAAGTAGCCTCCCGACTGCCAGGGGTGGACTCCGAGTACTGGGGCTCACCCCTGGTTGCAGCCAATCGTGGGCAAGCCAGGAGGCACCATTTGTGAGTAGACCAGAGGGGAAGCTTCTTCCCTCTCGTCCACTCTCTGGATATAGCCGCCCTGAGCCCAGTCTTGGCTGGAGAGGGCGGGGTATAATTTTTTTTATTTTATTATTATTATTATTATTATTATTATTAGAGCCAGCCACATCAAGCCCTCAACCTCAGTTGTCACCAGATTCCCCCACCCCTACTCTTTATGCTGGTGGGCTGCCCGAGGGTAAGCCCTGTGGAGGACCTCGCTCCTTTGGTTGCCATATGTGGGGCCAGAGAGGCATTCGCCTTCAGACTGACTGGGCCGGTCGGAGGGTTTTGCCTACCTCGTAGCAACTTAATGGCAGTAAGGCACTGGGTTGAATTCTCAGTCTAATCGGATGGGGGTGAGCCTCCCCTCCTCTCTGAGGGATCAGGTTAGCTCCTTAAATGGATCGGGGGGGGGGGGGTCGGGTGCTTCTGTCCAGACAGGGGCTGATGGGCCATAATACTCACAAAAATTGTAATCGTGGGGGGCAGGGGTGTCCCAATTATTATGTATGATCCTTAACTTTGGTTAACCCTGCCAAATAACAATAACAATGATTTGTTGAGTTGGTTGAGTCACGATACACACTCAATGCCTGCGCCAAAACCTCCTGACATCTGTAATCAATAAAGTTGTATCCTGTTTAAATCCCAATTGGCTGCGCTGCATTTATTGCAACTATTACAGTGGCACCTCAGATTACAAATGCTTTAGGTTAAGAACTTTACCTCAGGATGAGAACAGAAATTGTGCGGTGGCTGCGCAGGAGGCCCTATTAGCTAAAGTGGTGTCTCAGGTTAAGAACAGTTTCAGGTTAAGAACGGACCTCCGGAACAAATTAAGTTCTTAACCTGAGGTACCACTGTACTGCAGTTCCAACAAAAGCCTGCAAAACAGCTTACAGCGAAATAATTAACGTATAATAAACATAACTGTGGATAGATAAGTTCAGGGGCCGTTCTTTTTTCCCCTTTCTCCTGGCCCTTTCATGTTGCCCTTTCCCTGCAAAAGATGCCCAGTGAAATGCCACCTGCTTTGCGTCCCAGCTTCTTCCTCAGCCACCCTCTCCATCCTCATTTTAAGCTAGCACACATTTAATGTAGCAATATTTAACAAATTGCCCAGACACCCACCCTTCTGCTATTTCCCCCCTGGCACCTGAAAGAAAAGGAGCTGATGCTGTACTTGATTTTGCTGCGCATGTATATGCATTTAGCGCAATTAAATTTCACCTCAGCAAATCTCCATTTGTTGTATGTACTCATCAGGAAGATGGATGTTTCGGTTATGAGGCCAAATTGATTCCATCGCTTTGTATTTAAGTGCAGCAAATGAAAAGTGTTTTTTAAAGCCTATTTACTTTCCCATCGTTCCTATCGCTCTTTATGAGGCACAATAACAAAGGGTATCATGGCACCTTGCAGAATAACACATTTACCTTCCATGAGCTTTTGCATGTAAAAACCTACTTTGTCAGATGCATGAAGCAGACAGAGAATGTTAGACACACACACACACACAAAACCAAGATGCAACAAAGTATTGCAGTGTATCTGAAGGGGGAAGGAATGGGTTTCTGTGCAGTCAATTTGAAACTGACCCAAAATCCCATTTTTCCTCCTCCAAGGGAGCATTTCTAAAATGCTCTAACTTGAGCTCTTGAGCCAAAACCCAGCTGTATAAACAAGTGCTCAAAGCCCTCTCCCTTATCAGTCCATGACGGCAATGAGTGGCCTTGTCAGTTCCAGTAGAGCAGGGATGATGTGTCTGGGTCTTATCTTACATCCTGACCACAAAGACCACAAAGACGCACAGACCTTGTCAAGTCTGACAAGAGACCTGAGAACGGCGCCAGGAGTTGGTGACCTCCTGCCCCAAGATAAGAGTATAGGAACAGGAACAACCTTTTATGGTTAAGAGTTCCGGAGCAGGAACATATGTGATGTCAACCTGCGTGTATAGGCTGACGTGGCTGGATTCCTGGGGAAGGGGGGAGAGGGTGCCTGGAGGATATATATACTGCATGAAATCTCTCATTTCTTTGGACTTGCTGTGAACTGACCACGCAAGTGCCTTCTGCTATCTGGAGAGCAGAATAAACTCGTTCTCTGAATCAACCTCGGTGTCATTTGACTTCCTTTCTCCCTCCCGGGAGCAACACAGACCCCACCAGTCGGTAAAGTCTAATAAGGCTACATATCCACCTTCTTAAAAGGACTTTTCCTGTTCAGTTTTCATGCTATCCGTTCTGTTGAGGCAGAGGATGGCAAATGTGGCAGAATGATCCACATTATATTCTGGGAATTATTCACGTTCTTACGTAGCTGCATTGTTTAATACTTTCCGGGCATATTATAAAGTAGTTGTGTTCTGTGTTACGAATCAAGCACTGTTAGGAGTTGCTTCTTTTGGTTTTCCAAAGTATTTATTATCAATAATTTTAAAAAATGGTGCGATGCGAGCAAATGTTTATTCTGAAAGTGTGGCCCAGAGGAAAAAGAAGTTTGGGAAACACTGCCTTTAAAAAATCACTCCTATCCCCACACCCAAGTCATGTACCTTCTGTTTTTCTTTCCCAAACACCACTCTGTATTCCAATGCTACTAAGCATGCTCAGTCCTTACTGGAATATGTTGGGAGGGTGGAATTGACCCAGTAACTGTTCTTAAAACTTTTTTCCCCCACTTCTGCAAACCATGGTGTTCCCCTGAGCATAATAAATAGGAGGGGAATTTAAAAGATAACTTTAGAATATTTGTTTTGCAATTGAAAAAGACAGCTAAACTTAATTATGATAAACTTTTTCATTACTTTAATTCTAGAAAAAACGAAAAAACGAAAGCTGCATCAGTCCTAAAGTATGATTTTTTAAGCTGTTGTGCATATTTTCCTCTCTTAAAAGTTGTTTTGTAAACTTACCATTCAGAAAGCTTATTTGCATGTTTATCTAGATTTTTTTATAAATTTCCAAAAACAAAAAAGGGAAGTCTGTTATGCAGTAAATATTTTACAAAGTTAAGGACTCAATCTCATTGACTTCAGCAAGAGAGTTATGCGTATTGTTCTCAGCACCAATTTTCCCATAAGACTTGACTATGGTTGCATGGTAATGTGTTCTTATTCTGTTTCTAAAGCTGTTTTTTGTATTAGTGTTGTGGTAATACAGGATTAAAACTGATGGTTATTATTATTATTTTAGAAAACAGGCTCTGCGCTTTACCTTTTACTTCTTACTTATATTGCAAACCATTTTGTTTGCATCTTTTCGTACCCCCTCGATCACTGTATCCTTAACATCTTTTCCCCCTTATGAAACAAAAATATGTGCCATTTATTTAATCCCTGGTGTTCATATAAAATTTTCTGTAAACTTTTGCATAGCCCGTTATGTAAGTTAACATACTCTTTTGCATAGGAGCCAACTCTAGGAGTCGAGGGCCCTTTGGCCCCCCGATAAAATCTTTGAGGGGGCCAGCCCCCCTCCCCAGGTTGATGGCATTGCCATTCAAATATTGGGTGTGTGCCACATCTTGTGATTGATTATGCAGGGCGGGGCTTACCTGGGCCCCTCCAATATTTTATTCAAGTTGAGAACCCCTGATGCGCAGCCATCAATTTGTTTTTGTTTTCTTATAAATGATTTTTACTAGTTTTACATATAATCACATTACGTAACATCGTACCCTCTTATTTTATCTCTTTGTCTCGACTGAGCCTAACAGCTTCCCTCCCTCCCGTCTGATGGTTTGCAAAATTAAACTTGACATCATTACATTTCGTTTCATTTCCTATCCTTGTTATATCATTACCTGGAATATTATATTACTCAACCTGAATAGGTAGCAATTTCACCTTACAGATCTTCAGATAACCCTGCTAATGATGTTAATTGCTTACAGTTGTCTTTCAAATAGAATAGAAATTTGTTCCAATCCTTTTGGAATGCTTGGTCTTGCTAGTTCCGGATTCTTCCCATCAGTTTCGCCAGTTCTGCAAAGTCCATCATTCTCATCTGCCACTCTTCTTTTGTTGGTAACTCCTGTCGTTTCCATCTTTGGGCTAACAAAATTCTTGCCGCAGTTGTTGCATATAAAAACAATTTTTTATCTTGTCTCGGCATCTCTCTAGTCACTATACCTAATAAAAAAGCTTCAGGGTTTTTTTTAACAAAGGTTTTTTAAACATTTTCTTTAACTCATTATATATCATTTCCCGGAAAGCTTTTACCTCTTTACATGTCCACCACATATAGTAAAAAGTACCTTCCTTTTCCTTACATTTCCAACATTCTTTCCCCCCCCCTATACATTTTGGCCAGTTTAACTGGCGTTAAATACCACCTATACATCATTTTCATAACATTTTCTTTAAGCGTACTGCATGCTGTGAAGTTAAAACCTTTTATTCAGGGGCCATGCTAATCTTCTCTGTATCATTCCAATTTTAGTATATGTGCTGCCGAAGCAAGCACAGCCATCAGTTTGTTTGGGGGGGGGTCAGAAGGCATTGTACACCCCCCAAAAATTCCCCACCTACAAAGGATGGGTGAAATAATATTTGAAAGTGGCATCTCTGGCAGAATCAGGAGTGTCAAGCAGACTCCTCAGGGGTCTCTAACAATTTTGGAAACGTTTGTACCATATCTATGACAATCTATTCACCAGATGCGGATTTCAGTCAATTGAAAGGCATTGCCTCAATTATCCAAGAGATTTCTCAATTTAGCATAGTGGCTCTAATATATCTGCAGGTAATAGACATAGGTCCAGTGGAAAGAAAACAGGCTTCTGAAAGAGAAGGACTTTAACGATTTGGTGAGGCAGATTCAATAGCAGCAATGTTTTTATTGCCTTTACTTTACCAAGCCTGTAATCTTTTGTATTTTAAGGTGTATTGCATTCAATACTATTGTACACCAATTTGGTAACTTTTGGTTGTGAAGCAGTTTAAAAATCTGCATATAAAAAAACAAGGAAAATAAATTTCCCAACCTTCCCTATATGTTCATTGGATATTAGCACACTCTCATCCTTAATATTATTGTGTGTCCAGATCAGGTCTTCACAACTGGTGACCCACAAGGCAAAAGATAGCCCATTGGCCATGTGTGACAGCCCCTCAAAATAAAATCCCTGCTTTTGCTGCTGCCTAAGACAGCAAAAAGTCAGCATGGAGATGGCAAAAGCGCTCGGCAGACCACCATAAACAGCTAGTTGTAGCTTGTACAGTGGTACCTCAGGTTAAGTACTTAATTCGTTCCGGAGGTCCGTTCTTAACCTGAAACTGTTCTTAACCTGAAGCACCACTTTAGCTAGTGGGGCCTCCTGCTACCGCCGCACCACCAGAGCACAATTTCTGTTCTCATCCTGAAGCAAAGTTCTTAACCTGAAGCACTATTTCTGGGTTAGCAGAGTCTGTAACCTGAAGCGTATGTAACCTGAAGTTAGTAACCTTGGTTAGTTGTTTGATTTATTCATTTGTTTGTTAACACAGGAGTCAGCAAACTTTTTCAGCAGGGGGCCGGTCCACTGTCCCTCAGACCTTGATTCCTATGCCTCACAAATAACCCAGAGGTGCATTTTAAATAAAAGGACACATTCTACTCATGTAAAATCACACTGATTCCTGGACAGTCTGCAGGCCAGATTTAGAAGGTGATTGCGCCGGATCCGGTCCCCGGGCCTTAGTTTGCCTACCCATGGTTAAGAATAAAAAAAGAAATTGGCTGCCTGGAGGAGTGTGATTATAATGCACTACATGAATATGGTTGAGAAAATGTGGCTACAAATTGGGATGTGTGGTTCTATCACAGTACTGTTCCAAGCCCTATAGAAACCTCTTTAATTATGGCGACAAAGTCTCATTCAGAGCTGCTAAGTGTTGCACACAACTGGCTGATCAGAACTAGAGTGGACTAGAACCAATATATCTAAAATTGACCTTTACTCAGTATATGGCTTATTAAACCACTTTTGTATGCTTTAGTAAAAGCTCTCCAATGAATTATGAGACTGAAGTGAACCTTGGAAAAGGGTTTTTCAGTTTAATAGAATGTTATAGGAGACCTTTTGTGAATTCAATAGTCAAAGCAAGAATGTTGGTTGATAGATACAGTGGTGCCCCACAAGACGAATGCCTCGCAAGACGCTAGACGAAAGAGTTTTCCGTTTTGGAGGTGCTTCGCAAAACGAATCTCCTATGGGCTTGCTTCGCAAGACGAAAATGTCTTGCGAGTTCCTGCTGGTTTTTTTTCCCTCCCCCCCTTTTTCTAAGCCGCTAAGCCGCTTATCAGCTGATCCGATCATCAGATAAGCCGCTAAAAGCCGCTAATAGCGCTAATAGCGCTAATCCGCTAATCCATCAATGGGCTTGCTTCGCAAGACAAAAAAAACGCTAGACGAAGAGAATCACAGAACGGATTCTTTTCGTCTTGCGAGGCACCACTGTATTGGAAATCTTGTGAGGTTCCTTCTTTATCAGAGGTGCAAATTTAAGAAGGTAAGCATTGCCTCGCTGGATCCGGCCGATGGCCCATCTAGTCCAGCAACCTGTTCTCAAATTGGCCAACCTGTGGGGAAACCCACAAGAAGGATCTGAGCACAAGAGTCTTCTCCCCTCCTGTGGCTTCCAGCTACTGGTATTAAGAAGGATAGGCCTGGTCATGCGAAAATCATATCATCTGTGTTAATCGGCGATTAAAGGTATTTGTATTGGTCATGGTCCACAAGCACCAAGGAGGACTGCCTCATAGGTAGTCAGGATGCTGTCATACTGTCCTCATAGGTTGTCAGGATGCTGTCAGACAAGGAAAAGTTTCTTACTGTCCTTTTTTATTTCAAACTTTACAGAGAGAGGCTATAGAACCCAGCCTCTTGGATAATGGCGTTGTCTTGAGTGAATCTCCACACACACACACACCCCTCTCTCCCACTTCCTCATTCATCATCCTCATCACCTCCTCTATGGGTGCTGCTCTGTGCCCTCTGTCTTTGAGCTCTTTGCTCTCCTACTTTCAAGGCTCGCCAGGTTTTGGGAGATGAAGGGTCTGGAATGATTTCTAATGACAACATGTCAGCCTGTTGTTGCTCTGGCTCTCCCGCGATTTCCCAACTTTCCCCCTCATCTGCCTCTGAGCTGCAACCTCCCTCAAACCCCTGTTGCAAATCTATACTGTCTTCCTCTTCCCTGGGAGCGTCAGGATAGGGAGGTGGTCTCCACCATTCCTTCTAAGCCCAGTCCCTGACATAGGCTCACTAAAGGTGCAGAGTGGTAGAAAAGTCTGAGTCTTCCAATGGAGTATCCGATGGTCTCAAGCCTACTGTGCATGAATTAGATCAGGCATAGGCAAACTCGGCCCTCCAGATGTTTTGGGACTACAACTCCCATCATCCCTAGCTAACAGCACCAGTGGTCAGGGATGATGGGAGTTGTAGTCCCAAAACATCTGGAGGACCGAGTTTGCCTATGCCTGAATTAGATCTTGTCCACTTCTCCTTGAGTGGTTTACTGCTGGGGATATCTCAGCATGCAGCAGACACGAGGCCCAAAGGTCTTTAGATAATGGTGCTCATTGATGGTGTCATCAGTGGTCTCTGGCTTAGCTCTGGACCTAGACTAACCCAACAGAGATTTGAGTGAATCCTGTCCAAATTTTGCAGTTAGTTATGTACAGCTACACCCCAATATATTCACTAAATTATGGGTTTCTCCAAAATTTGGGGCTAATGGGCCTACTTAAAATGTTTTGTTTTTTTTCCTTTTTTTTCTTGTTCCACAAGTACAGCTATGAAAGTCTTCACTCCGCTACTAATGGCAGTTTGATCCAATAACTGAATGTGATACTGGAAGAAGATCCTGATGAAACAGAATATTTCAAAAGCTCTGCTTGAAGGAGGGGAGCAGGGATGCTGCGCCATAAATATAGTATCAATCACAAGAATGTATTTCCAACAATATCAAGTTCCTGAAGGTTTCTGTGACCTCAAATTCCACTGGGCATGAACCTTAACTCTGAATATTTCTAGGGCAGGTGAACTATGCTGCCCCTTCACATCTCATAAAACAGAGCACAGCCTTGGAAGGGCAAAAAGATTTAAGTTTTGCTAAACACAGGTTTAGATTTCAGTCTTTCCCTGCAGAGAAACAGATACAGCTGTATTGATTTGGCCCAATTTCTAACCATGTTGCATTATTTGAAAACTGAAATAATGGACTACTGTGGGACATGTTCTTCCTTTATTTAGTAAAGGCTTGTTCCCATCATGTTTCGGAGTTCATGTTTAAATAGTCTCTGATGTGCTGGGTTCACAAGTAAGAAAAGCCGGGAGCCCTGTGTAGGCACACTTTAAGAGTACAAATGATTATGTAGAGGAGGACAGTATTTTCTTTTCCTCCATACATTCAGGTCCCGATTTGCACAGCAACCAATACAAATACATCTGAAAATGCATTCTATACGTGGTCCATATCCTTGCAAAAACTGAGGAGGATTGTGTGTAGAAAAGTGGTCAGGTTATGTAGGAAAGAGCATTAGGGCCTATCCTGGCTCCAATCTCCTTGCATTCATTTGCATACATAATGAATGGACGCCCTGGTTTTATGGAGGGTTTGCCAACCTTTGGGGGCCCAGTGGGCACATTTTAAATTTCGAGAAATTGGGGGTGGGAGCCAGTCACAAAATGGCTGCTTTGGGAGCGTGGCACAAAATGGCTGCCACATATTAGAAAAAGCAGAAATGGACACCGGACCACAAAATGGTGCAGGCATGCCCGCCCCCAATCGGTCCCAGGTAGCGTTATTTGAGTGTTATTTAGCTGTTAATCCGTTTTCTTCTTAAACCAGAGTAGACCACACCTGCACATATATTTGGAGCAACTTCTGCCTTTCCTCTTCATACCAGTAAGCATTCCCTTTTGCGTTTGTTGCTACCTTCTAATTTCCATTACGTACCAACGGTGCATGCATGCAGATAGCTATGTGCATTTCTTAAAAAAATAAAATAAAATTGTACTCACCCAAGAAGCCTGAAAAAGCACACAAATGGGCCATGGTAGATTTGCTTGTGCAGGTTTTGTTGTTGTTGTTTTTTGTTGTTGTTGTTTTGCTTTTGTGAAAATCTGAGGGATCAAAAGAAACACACACACACACACATCTATACATGGTTGAATTTAAGACCCATCCTTACTAGCATGCTGGACTGGAAATGAAAGCAATTGTAAATTCTCAGCAAACACCTTTCAGATTCTAGTATTGAAATTTCTAACGTGGTTTGCTTGTGCAGTTTTGAGAACCAGTGTTGTGTGGTGGTTAAGAGTGGTGGACTTGTAATCTGGTGAACCGGGTTCGCGTCTCCACTCCTCCACATGCAGCTGCTGGGTGACCTTGGGCCAGTCACACTTTCCTGAAGTCTCTCAGCCTCACTCACCTCACAGAGTGTTTGTTGTGGGGGGTTGTTGGCCGCTTTGAGACTCCTTAGGGTAGTGATAAAGCAGGGTATCAAATCCAAACTCTTCTTCTGGTTTTGTGAAAATCCGAGGGATCAAAAGAAAAAATATATTGCTCCATTCAAGACTCTCCAAGTGTCTCTATTTTCCAGGAATGTCCCTGATTTAGAGAAGCCACCCCGGTTTCTGAATTGACCCTGGAGTGTCCCCCTTTTCCTTAGGATGCCCCTATTTGCATTGGAGAAATGTTGGAGGATATGGAGTTATCCAACCCCTGAGCCATCTGAAGGCAATTCTGCACAGCAAAGGTTTTTTTAATGTTTAATATGTCTTTATATATGTTGGAAGCCGCCCAGAGTGGCTGGGGCAACCCAGTGATATGTGTGGGGTATAAATAGTAAAATTATCATTATGGAATGGGCACATCCCTATTTTCATCGAAGAAATGTTGGAGGATATGGGAGGAAGGGTGTCCAGCCTGGCATCCAATGAAATGTGGGCATGTTTAAGGGGATGTGCACATTGTAGGAGAGGCTGGGCCAATGCAAAACAGAAATGAGCAGGAAGAGTGAACAGTCTCTCATGCTTTGTGAAATTTTATTTTTTGGGGGGGGATATTTACTGAGTCCTTTTTTGAGCGCCATGGGAAGCGCAGGCAGCTTGTTGGTACCTGTGGGCTAGTGTGTCAAAGTACCAGCAATATTTTGCAATGGGCAGTTTGTGTCATAGGGCCTATTAGCATAGACATTTATGTGCAAAAGTTCTAGTTCACTTAGAGATTTATATGAGCTTTGGAAGAGGGCACATAGATTATTTATACAACTGGACTATGGGTGAACCAGCCCATAATCCTGAAACTATCCACATTTTCTTACAAGTTTTTTTCCCCTCAGTCTGCAGAAAAAAAGTTCTTGTAAATACATGGACGCCTCTTAGAGTTAAGAGTCTGAACATTTAAACACATTTTTGACATCACTTCCCTGTGAAAGTCAATCATGCTTTCAAAAACGTCGGCCATCTTCACCTCCTCACAGCAAGTGACAACTTTCAGAGGTTTCCCTAATTGGCCAGAGATGCCAAGTTATGTGATGTTTACCTGATCAGTATCATTTGCACGTCCTGATTCATTGCCTAGGCTTTTTAATAGCCTGCAGCACTACCTGCAAAACTGCTAGATGAACTCTGCTCTTCATTTATCTCCCGAACCTTCCAAACACCAAAGGAGATGTCTTAGTCAAAAGATAACCTAGATTCTTCTCGCCTCTTTTTTATTGCTACGCGGCTGCTGAACACCTGCTCTTTATGTCATACAGCACAACATTAGGCAATTAAAAACTTACAGAACAAGGAGGGGGTGGGAAACAGGGCTAAGCAGAGGGAATTGCACATTAGACAGTAATGGCAATTTCTACAGTTCCGTGCTAACTTACGGCTCTGTTCAGAGCAAAATTGCCAAACCAAGGAATGAGATACTGTAGATTTGTTAGATTTTTAAGCTCAGAAGCAGCACTGGGAAATTCAGTGCAACCTTCACAACTTTGGTGCAATTCACTTGGATCTGTAGTGTACAGTACATTACACAGGGCAGCATCCTCGAGGGGAGGAAATGCCGAACTTTTATGCTAGCTCATCTAAATGCATTCCCCTCACCTGTAATGTTTGCAAGGTCAAAAAAAAAAAAATCCCCTTCCAGAACAGATTCTGTTCCTGTAATAGGAAAACACCAGATACAATACATCACATAATTTTGGATTGCCCTCTTCTCAACACCCATCGCAGAGATCTCCTAGTGACTCTCTTACAGCTCAAACTATCGATTTACAAAGGGTCTGTAATCCAATATTTGTTGAGGGATGATACTCCCGAAATGACCGAGATTGTTTTGGGGTACTTAGCCAAGATACTTAAGGCTAAATCTAAAGTTGCCTGATTTATTCAGTGGTGGTTATCTAGTCTTTTATATATTGGATGTTACAGATGGGTAGCCGTGTTGGTCTGCCATAGTCCAAATAAAAAAATTCCTTCTTGTAGCACCTTAAAGATCAACTAAGTTAGTTCTTGGTATAAGCTTTCGTGTGCATGCACACTTCTTCAGATACACTGAAATAGAAGTTGCCAGATCCTTCTATATATTGAGAAGGTGGGGAGGGGTATTACTCAGAGGGGTGGTGGGAATCAGAGATAGGCAGATCGCTGAGAAGGCCGGGAAAGTTTAAAAAAAGTTTAAATGGGTAAAAATGACAATGTGTTATATTTTTAGAGTAAATGGAAAATAAGAGATTTAAACTTAAACTGCAATTGAAAGTACAAAGAAACACATGAAACAAGGTTATAATTTGCTGATAACTTTATTGTCAAGAATGCATTATGTGGGAGATGTGGGGAAGTCCGATAGAAATCTGAAATAAGTTGTTGAAATGGTTGTGATTTTCTGTTTTTTCTTTCTTTCTATTCTCTATGTTCTTTCTCTTTTCTGTTTTATCTGCAATTTGGAAAAAAAATGCAATAAAAATTATTATTAAAAAAAAAGAAAACAGAAACCCAGAGATTCTTAAGAATTCAGAAGGAGACCAATTCCCATGCAATTGGTCAAGAAGGCTTTCACCCATGACTTCAAGGCATAGCGTGGCCACATTTGCACCGCAAATGCATCACCAAAAAGGAACACCAAAGGGGATGCAGACCTACATAAAAATTGCATGGGTCGATTTACATGAACAGATGCAAATTTAGAAATAATTTCTCTTTATATCAGTAGGGAGAGTCATATAATCACTCCTCCCATGACTCACTCCTCATTGTGGTTGGGTTATATACACTTTCCTCTATGGAACTGCATATCTAAGATTTGCTTTGCATACTGAATTTGCCCCATGTATGGTTTTGTTATTGTTTACATAGTTATGTGTTAGTTTGTATGTAACTTTAAGACAAGTCAATATTTTTAAAAAATAATAATAATAAAGAAATGGTTTCCATACTTTAAGTAGAAATAGATATCTCACCACAGCAGGAAATAGCTAACTGTGGACTGACAACTTCAAGGCTCCTCCTGCCCTCTCTTTATCTTCTTTATCTTCAAACCAGACTTTGGAGAGCCCTTCAAATGGCAGACTTTTCTCTGGCTCTCCTGTCAAACAGAGGACTGTATTCAGCAAAGTAGGACACATTCCCCACCCTGCCCAAAATGGAGAAATGCACAGATAGAACATTTTAGCAAAAGCCACAAAGCTGCAGGTGGTTTTTCCATGTCAGATGCAGAGGAAAAAACAGCTACAAAAACAGAACAGCGCAAAAGAAAAGCAAAAGAAGGAGGAGGAGAAGGAGACTTGGATAGGACCGACTTTAGCATCCCTGGCATTTGAGAATTGCTCCTAGAAACATGCTCACAATGAAGATAGATAGATAGATAATACTTTATTCGGCTATAAGCCCACCAGGTAAAACATCACAATGAAGGAATTTCCCCCCACCTGCCACCCAGCAAAACTGTTGGGCCTGGCATAAATTTCATTTATGGAGGGTTTTTCCCTCTCTTTTTCGCCATGACAGGTGGAGATGACACAGAAAGTATTATTATAAGAGCATGTGAAGCTGCCTAATAATGTCAGTTCACTCACTGTGCATTGAGAACCGCAATGACTCTCCAAAAATCTCCGGCAGCCATGCTTACCAATCGTTTACTTGAGATCCTTCAGACTGAGCCTAGATCTGACCAGTTAGCACAGGGGTAGGCAACCTACGGCCCGGGGGCTGGATGCGGCCCAATCGCCTTCTCAATCCAGCCCGCAGATGGTCCGGGAATCAGCGTGTTTTTACCTGAGTAGAATGTGTCCTTTTATTTAAAACGCATCTCTGGGTTATTTGTGGGGCATAGGAATTCGTTCATTTTTTTTCCTTCAAAATATAGTCTGCCCCCCCCCAAGGTCTGAGGAACAGTGGACTGGCCCCCTGCTGAAAAAGGTTGCTGACCCCTGAGTTAGCATGTGCTTAAGTCTCCCAGTCTTATCATTGCCTCAGTGCTACACTTGATATTGCTCCTGGAGTCTGCTGCAAGCGAGGCAAGGGACAGGCTGTGTTTCCTCACAACTCTCAACCGCTGCTGCCCGTTTATACTTTGTCCCATTGAAGTGAATGAGAGTCATTAAGAACAGGCTGGAAGTAATTTAAAGACTATTTAAATAAATACTGTAAAATTAATGAATGTTAGAAAGATGTTGGATAGAAACTAAGCGGTTTCCAGCTGTAATGTTTTAGGAGATATGAAAAAAGGAGTATAAAATGGGTAAAAGTTTAATGGTAAGGATTTGCTGAATTAACAAACTGAACTGGAATACAAAGAAGGGAAGTATGAGGAGGTCGGAGAAAATAAGGGTATGGAAGTTATGTTATTGAAAATTAATGTGTGTTTTTAATTGCTTATTATTTTGTATGTTTATTTTTTATTTTTGCTTATATTAAAAAAAAATTCAATAAATATCTTTATAAAAAAGAGAGAGAGTCATTAAGAACAGGGTCATCCCCAAGTTTAAGAGGGCCTCAGCAAAGTGCCTCCAGGGGACCCAATCCTGTGAGGTGAGGGTCCGCTTCAGATTTGCAGCAAGGCTCCCCTTGCAGGGCAGCAGGTCTGCTATTCTTTTTTTAAAACTATAAGGCACAGCAAAGCTTCTGAGAGGCAGTATCCTTGCAGACCCCAAAATGCATCAGACTAACAGGATGTCCAGTGCATTATGGGGGAGAACAACATGGTGGCCACCGGTTGGATTGTGGCTTCCAAAACTCAATCTTCCAGGGGAGCAAGTGGATTGAAGGAGGGCAACAGAAGAGGCTGGTCCTTTGGGGCACATGGGGCACTGCCCCACTAACCTCAGCCAACCCACACTTGATTTTCTTCTTACAATGAGTTCAGGGGGTGGGACTTCTGGTCAGCTCCCTCCTCCTTCATCTCAGGCTGCGCACACACACTATAAAGCACATTTGAGGCACAGTCTTTCCCTCAAAGAATTCTGGGCACTGTACTTTGCCCCTCGCAGGGAATCCCCAGCAACCCTTAACAAACTACAGTGCCCAGAATTCTCTGGGGGGGGTGCTATGCTTCGAAGGTGCTTTAAAAGTGTAGTGTGTACGCCGTCGCAGAGTTGCCTTCCTAGAATGACTTGCAGAGACAAAAGATAGAGACAAAAATATAGTGACCCATCGGCTCTGCCTGGCATTATTATGAGGCTCTCTGCCATCTTCTCTACCAGCACCCAGGAGGAGGAGCCACCGCTGGCAGGCAAGTTTCAACACCTTGGACCTTTTTGCTGGGTCATGTGGCACTGGCAAGTGCCTGAAGATGCGTTGATAGAATCGATCCTGTCTCTTTCTGCATAGTTCTGCCTCTTCACTCACGCAGCCTGATTTTGCATTGCATTTCCTTGTTGTGCTACAAGATGGGATGTGACAGAATCTTGGAACCCGGCTTTGAATAAAACACACACACACACTCAAGGCACATTGCCGCACCTAGAGGGAAAAGGGAGACTGTTTCAGGGTGCAGCATGCGGCACGCAGCGTTCCTTAGATTATGTATATTAGCAGGTTGTCAGATTCCAAGAGGCCACCTTTGCCGCAACAGCTGCAGCATTCCTCTGGCGGCTGTCACATTCGGCGGAGACACTTTGTTCTCCTCTGAAAAGGGCTCACTCAGGTGGCAGCTTTGATGGGAGCAAGGCGCTGAACTGCCTGTGCTCAGCCCCTGCTCCTTAATTTGAGAAGGAGCCTACGGCAGGCAAGCTCATGCATCTTCCCCACAAACCACCTTGTCGACCTGCAAAGCTCCGTCACTGCTGTTCTCTGGCTGCGGTGGTCTATTATTCTACACTTCTAATAAAGGAAGCATTGCATATTAAGAGAAAATGTCCCACAGATGAGGCTGCTCTGAAGGGGGCCGGCCTTGATTAAACTAGGTTGTTCCGCTAAGAAGTCCTCGGCGTGTTCTCTGAGCTATAGCTGTTAGCGTTGCAGCAGGGTGACAAGAATTGCCTCTTAACTAATTGGAAAACTCCCACAGAGTTTCAAAATACTCATTTGGATCAGCAAATCAATAGCAGAAACGGTAAGCATGCGAATGTGGAGGAACCGTGGCATCTGCGCAGAGCCTCTGTGCATCTATTAATTCTGGCTGGTTTGTTGCCGTCGTTCGCTCCTAGAATCAGCATGGGTTCATCAAACAGAGGGGCAGGGGATACAAAACTCTTCCTTTTCAAAGCCCATTTTTGTATCTTGTTCCTACCTGGAAGACACACTAGCTAAAATTTGAAACACTGGCTAAAATTTGAAACACTGGCTAAAATCTGAAACACTAGAATGTTTGCTTGTTATAAACTCCTGTCCCCTGTCCATAGCTGTCAACTTTCAGATTTGAAAATAAGGGATCAGTAAGGAAATCAGCCCTGAGTGCTCACTGGAAGGACAGATCGTGAAGCTGAGGCTCCAATACTTTGGCCACCTCATGAGAAGAGAAGACTCCCTGGAAAAGACCCTGATGTTGGGAAAGATGGAGGGCACAAGGAGAAGGGGACGACAGAGGACAAGATGGTTGGATAGCGTTCTCGAAGCTACCAGCATGAGTTTGACCAAACTGCGGGAGGCAGTGGAAGACAGAAGTGCCTGGCGTGCTCTGGTCCATGGGGTCATGAAGAGTCGGACACGACTAAACAACTAAACAACAACAAGCCTCGCAAATAAGGGATCAGCAGCCAAAATAAGAGATCAGCAGACTCACCTGTTCCAGGGACAGTCTACGGTTCAGCTTTGTAACCAGAGGTTCAACTGAATAGAATCTGAATCACATGCACCACAAGGCCTATGCAGCCTCAACTGAAGATGGCTCCCCGGGCTGGCTTTGCAGCAGCACGTGCAACAAAACAGTGTCCAGAGTTCAAAAAACCCCTCAGCTTGCATTAACTAGCCACACACACACGAGGCGGTGGCAGCCTCCCCCCCCCCTCACCATGAGATTTCCGCCTGCCATTTTAGTTAACCAGCTCCTTTCCTTTCCCCCATGACAGTCAATCGAAGGAGCCTCCAAAACAAATCCAAAAGCCCCCCGGCCCACGAGATCGCCGCCCGCCATTGTACTCAACCAGCCGCTCCTTCTCTTTCCCCCATGTGCCCCCACTCCAGACAGATCTTATCCCTGGCAAGGGTGAGTGGGCCGTCGATGTATCCATCCGATTCCGAGCACAGGTCTGTTCTGAGCCCCTCCGAGCCAAAGGCCGAAAGCCCAGCCGGCAGCCAAACGAAGCCTCAAGCGGTTGTTCCCACAGCGCAGCAACCCAGCAAAGGGGATGCAGCAAGGAAAACCACCATCACCTCTCTGCTGGGAAGCGCTGAGCAAAGGTGAGTCCCCAGGCAACGCGGCCGATTTGATCGGCACAAGGCATGCAAGCTCCACCCCCCAGTCGTTCTTAAACTCCTTATTGGGTGAGCAACTCAGCCAAGCAACACAGTTGGCACCTCCCTCCTCCCTGGCCGGCAGGGAGGGAGGGAGAGGAGCTGCTTCCTTTGAAATCCGGGAAATTTACGGGATATCTAACAATCCGGGATAGCAGCGGGAAACGGTACTGGAATAAGGGGATTTCCCGCCAGATAAGGGAAGGTTGACAGCTATGCCCCTGTCTGTTTCCTTCATCTCTTTTCCTCATTTGCCTCTCTCTCTCTCTCTCTCTCTCTCTCTCTCTCTCTCCCTCTCTCCCTGAGTATCTTAGGAAGTCTAATGCCAGTTATGGGAGAGAAAGTCTTCCCCCATATGAACTGGCCCATGACTCCAGAGGATCCTGTCCTAGGCTGTATACACATCATACATTTCAACTACAGTCCCCCCCCCAAGAATCCTGGGAATTGTAGTTTACTCCCATAGAGCTGCTGTTCCAAGCACCCTTAATAAACCACAGTTCCCAGGATTCTTTGAGAAAGACATGTGATTTTTTCCAATGTATTCTGTGTGCGCGCATAGGCCTAGTGGTGCCAAAGCCTGCTCTGATCCATCTGTCATCAAACAGGAGAACAACATTATGTTCAGTGGCGCCTGTATAGTCCCCCCTCAGAAATCCAGCAGGAACCCTCAGTGATGTGTTACTGTTGGCAATTAAAAACACTTCTATTCACTTAGCTCACTCAGATACTCTCGTTTGCTGTCTTTATTGTGTGATTCCAGATTCCTTGGAGGGTATGCAGTTATCCGAACCCCAAGCTGTCTGAAGGCAATCCTGTATAGGGAGGGTTTTTAAAAAAATGTTTGATGTTTTATTCTGTTTTTATATATGTTGGAAGCTGCCCAGAGTGGCTGGGGCAACCCAGTAAGATGTGTGGGGTATAAATAGTAAAATGATCATTATGGAATGGGACGTCCCTATTTTCTTCAGAGAAATGTTGGACGGTGTGCATTCGGAAGTGCACAGGAAATAGTTATAAGCTCAACTAAAAAATAAATGGAAGCACTGAGAAGGTATTGGGCATGGAAAGAGGTGTAACAGAAAGTGACCATTGATCCTTCCACACCCAAACACCAAAAGAAATCTTCTGTGACCCCAAGTGGAGTGATTTGGGGCCCAATTTTCCCAATTCTTTGGATTATCCCTGTATCACATATACCCAGATTTACAGAAGTGTCCATATTTGTGTTCTTTGAGGACCACGTGAATTAAATGGAAATGCAAACAGCTGCAAACACACAGTAAATTCCGGTATGGACAGCCCATAGTCTCAGTGAACAAATGGAAACTGCTTATAAAAGTATACGCATCGTATTAGGAATGCGTATGCTATAGCCATTGTCCTTATTGGCTCATAATATGCTATTAGACTATTGCTTTTTCACTAAGATGTTTTCTAAGGCTTGTAAGCTTCAGCCTAATTCATCCGATCTGACACAATTAAAAATCCCATTGAAATGAAAGCTTTTCAGTTATGCAAATACGAACAAACAAATATAAATGTTCACTAAAATTAATTGTCTTTTTATATGAGTACCTTTCATTCTGGTTGACCATGGGCATATTTTAATTAGCATTGAATGACTCCTTAATCCCTCACTGAAGTCACAGTCCAATGCTTTGGGCACTACTTTGTCGCCATGGAAATATCACAAATAACAAGGCATTGTGATTTGTCTCCATCAGCGCAAGAGAAAGAGAGGTTGTCGAGTATCAAGTTTTTAACAAAAATAGCCTTTTGTCTCTCACAAAGAAAGAATTATATGGGGGGAAATGTTCAAATCGCATGAATTGGCATTATGTGGATATATAAGCTCGGGTGTTTTAGGAGAACTCAGAGTAGTCAGAGCACATCCTAATTATTGACCCACAAACTCACCTGGAGTACTGTGTCCAGTTCTGGGCACCACAGTTCAAGAAGGACACTGACAAACTGGAACGTGTCCAGAGGAGGGCAACCAAAATGGTCAAAGGCCTGGAAACAATGCCTTAGGAGGAACGGCTAAGGGAGCTGGGCATGTTTAGCCTGGAGAAGAGGAGGTTAAGGGGTGATATGATAGCCATGTTCAAATATATAAAAGGATGTCACATAGAGGAGGGAGAAAGGTTGTTTTCTGCTGCTCCAGAGAAGCGGACATGGAGCAATGGATCCAAACTACAAGAAAGAAGATTCCACCTAAACATTAGGAAGAACTTCCTGACAGTAAGAGCTGTTTGACAGTGGAATTTGCTGCCAAGGAGTGTGGTGGAGTCTCCTACTTTGGAGGTCTTTAAGCAGAGGCTTGACAACCATATGTCAGGAGTGCTCTGATGGTGTTTCCTGCTTGGCAGGGGGTTGGACTCGATGGCCCTTGTGATCTATTCCAACTATGATTCTATGATTCAAACATTGCTTCCTTCGAAACCTCTTCCTACATTAGCAGAGTCTCTGTCTTCAGAGTGGCGCTGTGGGTTAAAGCCTCAGCGCCTAGGGCTTGCCGATCGAAAGGTCGGCGGTTCGAATCCCCGCGGCGGGGTGCGCTCCCACTGCTCGGTCCCAGCGCCTGCCAACCTAGCAGTTCGAAAGCACCCCCGGGTGCAAGTAGATAAATAGGGACCGCTTACCAGCGGGAAGGTAAACGGCGTTCCGTGTGCTGCGCTGGCTCGCCAGATGCAGCTTTGTCACGCTGGCCACGTGACCCGGAAGTGTCTCCGGACAGCGCTGGCCCCCGGCCTATAGATGTGAGATGGGCGCACAAACCCTAGAGTCTGTCAAGACTGGCCCGTTCGGGCAGGGGTACCTTTACCTTTACCTTTACTGTCTTCAGCTTCTGTCCTCCTTTGTGAACCTAAGAAATAACTTGGTCGCCATCAGAGGCCCAAGGCCCACCTTGTATCCTGTTCTCACAGTGGCCAACTGGAAACCTTTGAAGAGCATCCAAGCCAAACATGACCACAGAGCAGCACTCTCCTCGCTTGTGATTCCTGGCAGCTGGTATTCAGAGGCAGACTGCCTCCAAGAGAGGAGATAGAACACCATTGGGCGTTTCCTACAGAGCCTTTCTGCACTAGAGTTGCTTCAGGATTAAAACAGAATTCACGCGGTGGCAGCAGCGGGAGGCCCCATTAGCTAAAGTAGTGCTTCAGGTTAAGAACAGTTTCAGGTTAAGAATGGACCTCCAGAACGAATTAAGTTCTTAACCCAAGGTACCACTGTATTGAGTCACTCCCTTGGGATCATCTAGCTCAGTAGTTCTTAAGCTGTGGTCCATAGATGGGCTTTAGGAGGGTCTATGAACTAGGCACTCTCTCTCTCACACACACACAGATTTTTCCAATGTAAATTGTATATAGAATTGTGTGTGCATTTGTTTATGTACATTTTTCTGGGATGGGAGTCATACCTTTCACCCAATTTACAAAGGGGTCTGTGATGCAAAAAGAAAAGAAAGGAATAAATCAGTGGCTTTCCAGGATTTCAGGCATGAGACATTCTTTTTAATAATAATAATAATAATCATAGAATTTCCAAAAATAAAGAAAAAGAAAAAAGAAAAGAACACAAGAAAAAATAAACTTACATCAAAAAATCTTACAATTCCACATATTGAGATTACCCTGAATCTTATTGACTTCCCCCCATCCCATCCATGAGTCCTCTTAATTCTATTTTAACTGCATATCAATATTTCTCCAATTATTTTGACTTCCTAAATTATCCATACTTTCTATTTCGTTACAAGTGTATTTAGAATCCTGCCAATGTTTTGACCTGTTTACAATATTTTTGTATATACATTATAAACATTTCCCATTCTTGTTTAAATTTATTGTCATCTTGGTCCCTGAGCTTCCCAGTTAACTTTGCCATTTCGACATAGTCCATCATCTTGATTTGCCATTCCTCTTTAGTCAAGGTTGTCTCTTCCTTCCATCTCTGGGCGAGCAACACCTGAGCGGCCGTAGTAGCGTACACGTATGCTACTAAGGCATGAGACATTCTCAGTTTTACCTGGGGGCGCCAGGAATTGAACTTGGTAGCTTCTGCCTACAACACAGATGCTCAACCACTGAGCTACAGCTAGACCAAGGGTGAGATAAATGGATGCACTGCTGTCCCCACAGAGTTGTGCTTCATTTCCCCCCAACACCTCAGGCAGCAAAATGTCTTGAGGAGGCCCTGCCTGGGAACCAAGTTGTAATAGGTTTCGGGAGTGGGACCTGCAAACCCTAGAAATTAATAAATGGTAGGATTTTGATTTTTTAAAAATATAATATTTTTATTGATTTTTGCAAATAATTTCCCAAAATCATATAACATGCTTTCTTATCTTATACAATATTTTGGACTTGCATCAACCTCATCTGAAGATTTTTCATTCTTTATCACTTAATCTACATTTCTTAATTTCTCTATTACTTTTAATTATCCTTAACTAATGGCTCTCTTCATAATCTTCTCTGCAATATTTCGCATAATCCTCTTTACAAAACTTCTTGCAGTCCTACTAGCGTAATCTGTTTGTTACAATTGCTTTTCAAATAATTCAAATATTTACTCCAGTCCTCTGAGAATCTCTGGTCCCGCAGGTTTTGGATACTTCCTGTCATCATATCTAATTCTGCATAGTCCATTAATTTCGTCTGACTTTCTTCTTTTGTCAGTAATTCTTCTTGTTTCCATTTCTGTGCCAGTAATATTCTTGCTGCCGTTATTGCATGTAAAACAATTTACTATCCTGTTTGTTAATATCCTCCCCTACAATGCCAAGTAAAAATGCTTCTGGTTTTTTTATAAATGTATATTTCAACATCTTTTTCATCTCATTTTATATCATTTCCCAGAAGCTTTTCACTTTCTTGCATTCCCACCACATGTGATAAAAAGATCCTTCTTTTTCTTTACATTTCCAACATTTGTTACTTATTTTAGCTAATTTCACTGGTGTAATATACCATCTATACATCATTTTCATCACATTTTCTTTCAAAGCATTGCATACTGTAAATTTTAATCCTTCCTTCCACAGTTTTTCCCACTCTTTTAGCTGTATATTATACCCAAAATCCTTGGCCCAATGTATCAGAAACCGACTTTACCTCTTCATCTTTCAAATGCCATTCCTGCAGCAATTTATACATTTTAGACAATATTTTACAATCATTATTCAAAAGATTCTGATTTTGGGGGGTATGAAGGCGATATACAAGCTGCAGAGGAAATCCTGGGCTAGTCTATACAAAATGATCTGGCCAAGCTCAAGGCCATGAAGAAAGCATACAGGGCCATCAGGAGCCATTCACAATGCAAGTTGAACCGTCCTTCCCCCATCCTCTGAAGTGTGAAGAGAGACTGGAGATTGGGAAGGTTGCCAGGGTAGCTGAGTGTGATGTCACAGGAAGCGCTTTGGGCCCTTGACATCAAAAAAGGCCGGATCTGTCTTGGGCAGGCTGGCTAAAGGTAGGCTGGGAGAGATGCCTTGGACTCCAGTGATGCACTGCTGTGGGGAACCAGCCCCTATTGACATGACCATGCTGCAAGATTTGTACTCTCTCCATGCAAACTGAAGGTATAAATCATATTTCTTAAAGCTGCGACAGCCTCCTCCGTGTCTAAATTCTCCAAAGATCCCTGGAATCCTGTGCACAAGTCAGCAGGGATTGGGGGAGGGGGAAGCTGTAACAAAAATACTTCCTATGTCATACCCTCCAACCTTTCTGTGATGAAAATAGGGAAGGCCTATTTAATAATAATAATAATAATAATAATAATAATAATAATAATAATAATAATAATAATATTGTTATTATTTATATCCCACTCATTTGACTGGGTTCCCCCAGTCACTCTGGGCAACTTCCAATGTATATAAAAAACATAATAAAACATTAAACATTAAAAAAACTTCTCTATACACGGCTGCCTTCAGATGTCTTCTAAAGGTTGTATAGTTACTCATCTCCTGGGCTCTGAGGTCATATAACTCCATACTGTCCAATTTATCTGATTAAATAGGGATGCCCTACCACACCCTCCAACATTTCTGCGATGAAAATAGGGACATCCTAAGGAAAAGTGGGACATTCCGGGATCAAGTCAGAAACCGGGACAGCTTCTGTAAAACCGGAAAACAGGGACACTTGGAGAGTCTGCTATGCCATGTTTTAAGATCTGCAAGGGATCTGTGGTTCACTTTTCAACAACACGGAAGACAGATCTTTCAGTCTTAGGGCAGCTCGGATGTGGAACGCCCTCCCATCAGATTTAGGATTGTCCTCTGCACTGACAGTGTGACAGCAGCAACTTAAGACACAACCTTTTCAGTGGGTTTATTGGGGTGATTGAGTTGAAGAAAGAACTGCAATCCTTGCTACTGAATTGCTTTCTTTCATTACAGGGGTCTCTATGTTTGGACATGTATTTTACTGGAATGCTTTTTTCCCAATCCTGTGCATGTTTTATTTTAATTAAATGCTGTGTACCACTCTGGGAACTTCTAGGTTAAAGGGTATAAGAAAATGAAATAAAATAAAATAAAATAAGGGATGGGCACACTTCATTTGGGAGAATCAAACATAAAAGTGTATTATCTTTTCCAACATTACAAACAAAAAAGTCTAAAGAAAATTAGTAAAGCCTGTCTTAGTAGAAGTCTGCTTAGTAAAGTCTATCTTTTCCCTTTTAACATTTTCAATATTTGCCTCTAGACATTTTAATCTTAAATGTCATTCTAAAGTGCACTTCTCCACCAAAAGGTCCAATCACATGGCAGATATTTAATTATCTAAATCAAGTACCCTCCAAGAAATGAATGTTGGGGTTTATTTCTTGAAGACTCTTACTCAGCTTGTATTTTCTCCTGCTTAATTGAAACTAATTTTCCTGTTGTTACAGAAAACACCTGGAATGGGAATGATATTTCCAAGAGGTAATTATGAAATCAAAGTGATACTTATTTGCTTAATTGCTAAATCTACATAAACTGAGGAATCTCGGTTGAAGTTGAAGAAAGAACTGCAATCCTTGCTACTGAATTGCTTTCTTTCATTACAGGGGTCTCTATGTTTGGACATGTATTTTACTGGAATGCTTTTTTCCCAATCCTGTGCATGTTTTATTTTAATTAAATGCTGTGTACCACTCTGGGAACTTCTAGGTTAAAGGGTATAAGAAAATGAAATAAAATAAAATAAAATAAGGGATGGGCACACTTCATTTGGGAGAATCAAACATAAAAGTGTATTATCTTTTCCAACATTACAAACAAAAAAGTCTAAAGAAAATTAGTAAAGCCTGTCTTAGTAGAAGTCTGCTTAGTAAAGTCTATCTTTTCCCTTTTAACATTTTCAATATTTGCCTCTAGACATTTTAATCTTAAATGTCATTCTAAAGTGCACTTCTCCACCAAAAGGTCCAATCACATGGCAGATATTTAATTATCTAAATCAAGTACCCTCCAAGAAATGAATGTTGGGGTTTATTTCTTGAAGACTCTTACTCAGCTTGTATTTTCTCCTGCTTAATTGAAACTAATTTTCCTGTTGTTACAGAAAACACCTGGAATGGGAATGATATTTCCAAGAGGTAATTATGAAATCAAAGTGATACTTATTTGCTTAATTGCTAAATCTACATAAACTGAGGAATCTCGGTAATGCTCACAGATTCTCCCGCAATAAAAAATGCATAATTTTCTTCTTGTCCTGCTTACCTTGTTCCAAACAAAAGCCCTTTTGATGATGTCCACAGACAAAACTGCTTTTGATGAACTTACGAGTTATCTCTAAACTGAGAATGATTCCTGTGATTCTGGGGTAGTTTAAACCATATCTTCAGCTGTCTTTGGTGTAAGTATATTTGGAGCTTGAGGGGTGGTTCAGGATCCTGGCTGAGTTTTAACTGGGGTCTAACAAAGTCTCTCTTGCACAAACACATGCATGTGAATGCCAACACTTAGCTGAGGAGCAGTCAACTAAACTAAGTATTAAACTTCAACATCAACTTCATTGGACTGGCCATGTTGTGCAGATGCCTGATTATCGTCTTCCAAAACAACTACTGTATTCTGAACTTCAAAATGGAAACCGTCATGCTGGTGGTCAACAAAAGAGGTTTAAAGACTCTCTCAAGGCAAATCTAAATAAATCTAGTATAAACACCGACAACTGGGAAACACTGGCCTGCGAGCACTCCATTTGGAGAACAGACTTTACCAAAGGTGTCATGAGCTTTGAAGATACCTGAACTCAGGACAAAAGGGAGAAACGTGCTAAGAGGAAGGGATGCTTGGCAAACTCTCACCGTGATCAGCTCCTGCCCGGAAACCTATGTCCCCACTGTAGAAGGACGTGTGGATCCAGAATTGGCCTCCAAAGTCACTCACGGACTCACTGTTAAGACCATGTTTTTGGAAGACAATCTTACTCGGCTATGAGTGATCGCTAAAGAAGAAGAAGAAGATGCCTACATTTTACATGCTGCATCATGATGGAGCATAGATCTTGATAGCAACATGTCACGCAGTGACCCAACATGTCATGCAGCTCTGTGCCCTTTCAATGAAGTTGTCTTTAAGATACACTCAGGTTGTCCTGGTCTTTATTCTACTCCCTCCCTCAGTAATTGGAGGTTTAACAAGATCATGTCCCTCAAGGCAATTACACATGCACACAGTGGTCCAGTTTTGGACTCTGAACCTGATGGTTTTCAGAGGAGTGTATTAGTTCACTTATTCCCCAATGTAATAAGCCAGCCCTTCTGTGCTTTGGGGCTTTCCAGTTCTTTCTGTAGAGTAAGGTCCCAGATATCTGCTCCCCAAGCCTTCGTCTTCATAAGAAAGATGTTTTCAGATGAAGAACTGTGAGGGTAGAGAGACTTCGCTGACCATCACGCAGTGGCTTTTTCCATCTGCCTTGGCCCACCCTCCAGCTGTGGGAGCCTTTTCCAGACCATGACTTCTGAGAAGAGAGTAGAAGAGAGAAGAGGGATATTTTTAAAATAAATAAATTATAACTTGTGTTTGTTTCTCAGTTTGATCCTTTTGTATGCTTTGTGGTATTTTGTGCATTTGGCTGGCTGTTATTTTGATTGATTATAGTTTAGTAACTCTTAATTGTAATTGTTAAGTGTGAACTGTTTAATTATTGTTTGCCGATGTTTAATTTTACTGTTTACTGTTATATTCTAATGGATCGTTGAATATTGCTTTATTTGATATGTTTATTTTAAAGTTATGCTTTTATCGTGACTTGTATTGCATCAGATTGTTATTAGGTGTGTGATCTTTGCTGTCAATTTTGTTGGTTCTTTAGCTCATAAACCGCCTTGCATGTGGTAATAGAGGAAGGCAGTACACAAAAGTGAAATGAAATGAAATGAAATGAAATGATGGCACCATTACACACACTACCAAACCATAGAGAAGGTGCCAGCTCCAGGATGTAAGGGGCAGCAAGAAATCGCTATTAAAAGTACTCCTAAACAGCAAGTGGTACAGGAAGGTATGAGGCTGCCTTAGACCAAGTCAAAGTATTGGTGCACTTAACCCAGTATTGCCTCCCTCAGGGACAACTGGTGTTCTCCGTATGTTGATGGACTCCAACTTCCATGAGCCACAGCAGGAATAGCCAATGGTCAGGGATGATGGAAGCTGTAGTCCAGCGACATCTAGAGGGTAACATGTTGACTATTGCAGATCTACTTTATCAGAAGCTCTCTGATTGGGCCTGGCATGGATCCCAGTTTGGTCTGCAAAGCCATTTTCTCCAAACTCTGTGAGCCTGTCGCACACATGGCATCATTTTTTTTAAAAAAAAAGTTTAATTTTTTTATTTTTT
Source organism: Podarcis vaucheri (assembly GCF_965113315.1). Classification (NCBI taxonomy): domain Eukaryota; kingdom Metazoa; phylum Chordata; class Lepidosauria; order Squamata; family Lacertidae; genus Podarcis; species Podarcis vaucheri. Next base: position 12,523,881 of record NC_138750.1, read on the forward strand.
ACCAACAAACAAAACACAAACAGTGAAACCCCCCAGGCGGCTGATACATTGGGTATACATAATCAATAATAACATATTCAAATCAACCATATGTACCATTTTATATACCGGTACATTTAGCACTCCTCCATCCACAAGGTTTATTTAACTTTTAACATTATAATTACCCCAAATTGTTCAAACCTACTCAAATAATTCAATATCACACATGGCATCATATATGGCACAGGCACAGCTGCAAAGGAGCAACAGGGAGCCTTAAAGTACACTTCCTATCAGGGCACTATGTCAGAGGACTTGGGGGGGCAAATATTTATTTGGCTGCGGCAGAGCCCCCACCCCCACCCCACCCCCAATGTTCAGGGGACAGAGGAGGCCAAGCATGGACCCACAGCTTCCATGGCTGACTTCTCCTCCTCCTGCCACTGCAGCTGCCGGGGAAAGATGCCCTGGCTCTTCCTGATGTTGTGCGTGTGGCACGCAACTTGCGGCATGCACAGCGCACACAGCCTGTAGGGAGTGGGGTGTGTCACAACAATGGCAGGAGCTGGGGCCTCTTCCCTCAACAGCAGCAACTGGAGAAGCCGGTACTCAGAGCACTCGGCACATGTGTATGACATCACACACACATGACATCACCGCCCACTCCTCTTATGCTTCTTAGTTGACGCGTATGCTTCTTATCATTCTTTGGCACGGAAGCCTTGTGGACTGCTTTTGGATGTGGTGGCAGCAAGCCAGAGAAGGGTGGGCAACAGTATAGACAGTGCTATTTTTCTAGGAGAAGAGAAGAGTTTGGATTTGATATCCCGCTTTATCACTACCCTTGGGAGTCTCAAAGCGGCTAACATTCTCCTTTCCCTTCCTCCCCCACAACAAACACTCTGTGAGGTGAGTGGGGCTGAGAGACTTCAGAGAAGTGTGACTGGCCCAAGGTCACTCAGCAGCTGCATGTGGAGGAGCAGGGAAGCGAACCTGGTTCATCAGATCATGAGTCTACCGCTCTTAACCACTACACCACACTGGCTCTCTAGGGGGGAAAGGTGCTGGAACTCACCATGAAGACCTTCCTTGTTCTCTTAGAATGACAATGGTGCCCACCTGAGAGGTGCTGGAACTGAGTTCTGGTAAGTTCTGGCTGGAAAACAACAACAACAAAAGTTATTAAAATATAAAGTACCCCTTATTCCACATCATCACTGTCATTTGGGGATAGTCTCCAGCTCAGTAGTAGCACATAGCTTGCATTCAGAAAATCCCAGGTTCGTTCGCAAGAATTGACAGGCAAGGCTGGATTTGAGACCCTGGAGAGCCCCTGCCAGTCTGTGTAGACAATACTGAGTTAGATGGATCGATGCTCTGATTCAGAGTAAGGCAACTCCCCATGTTTCTATTAAAGAAATGTGGTTGTCTTCAGCATTGATCTGGTTGAACTCTCTTACTACTTACTGTATACGCATCCTGATGTTCCTTTGGCAGTCCAAAAGGATGTTCCTCCGTTTCCCCAGAGACAAATGTCAAGGGGCAAGTGTACACGTGCTCTGCTTGCTGACCTCCTCGGTGACACAGTTTTGTAACTATCAGGTATTGATCTACTCTGCTTTCTAAGGCACAGTTCCAGCATTGCCTGCTACTGAGTAGCAAGTGCACCTGCACTAAAATATCGAGCCAAGGACTGTTTTGTTACAGAATTGGAAACTTGACAGTGGCGGCTGGGAACAGTTATCATGGCCATATTTCGATCGGTTGCAAAAGAATCAGAAGCAGCAGCAGCAGAGGATACATAACAGTGCCATAAAGCATTATGTGCCCTGGAACTAGTAGAAGGAAATATTGTTAATCTAGCAAGATGACAAGATAAGTCCCAGGTCTTTAAGTGCTGTGCACCCTTGGAAAATCTCTATTTTAGGATCCTTTTATCTTGCTTTAATTGTCCATCAATGTTTGTGTTTAGATTTATTATGAATAAAGCAGTGGCCCTTAATCTATGGGTTGCCGGACATTGGTCTTGCACTTCTTGCAATGGTATAGCAAGATATCAAGCGGAACAATATTTCACGTTGAGCGTTTGAAAAACGAATTCATCAGCCAAAACAGAGCTTAAGTACTTGATTTGTAAATTGTGTGGCATGATTATATCTCACGTACAAATTAGGGACATATGCAGCAACATCTATCAAAGCTTTGCCTCAGATTATAGAAAAGAGACTAATTACAAACTGTGATATTATGATGAAGTATACGGAACGTCTCCAAGTTGCCAATAGATCTTACAAATATGCTTACCTAAACATATTACCTTCTGTTAGTAATTACAAGATGTAACTCTATTTTGTTTTTGTCGTTTTCTGTTTTTGTATTTTGGGTATTGCTGGCAACCCTGAGAAGGAAGAGTGTTTGGAAGAACTGGATGGAAAAAATGTTTTTAACTGCAGCTGCTTTTAGATGTTCTTAATTTATAATTGTTTTTAGAACGTTTTAAACTGTTTTAAAATGCTTTGGTTTTTTGTATTTAATTTGGTTATCTGTTTGCCACCTTAAGCTCCTTGGGGAAGAAAGGCAGGATAGAGAATCAAAAAATAGTAGTCGTAATAATAATAATTTTATTATTCTTATTATTTATAAGTTGCCCATCTGGCTGGGGTTCCCCAGCCACTCTGGGTGGCTTCCAACAGAATATAAAAACATAATCATGTATGTTTTGCTGAGTGCTACCAGTTGGTGTATGAAGAATGATCACCTTCACATGTGCTAAAGTGGAGTTTGGGGTTTTCCTTTTAAGACCATGAACTTTTCCTAACTATGTTGAGGAGGGTGGAGAAATGTTGACTTTATAAGTGAACATGGGGTGCATAATTACCATGGCTCCGATAAGAGGCTTACTGTGAGCAGGTGTGCACTGCTTTATTGACAATGCGCCCCAACAGTCTCAGCGTCATCAGAGAAGACATTTGGCAGGAAAGAATGGCAGCTTCTGACATGACTGCCGTGTTGAGTTGTGAGATGTGTTTCAAGATCGGTTAAGCTCACTCCTGGATGCATCTAAAATAAGCCAAGGGTTTTTTTCCAGGTAAATTGTACAACTATGAAGTTTCAGAACTGCTTACCTGGCCACACTTCTGCCTCCTGAATCCACACAGATGTCCCTTGCATTGTCTTGGCATGTTCCATGCACCCTTTGCAGCTCCACAAAAGAATGCTTCAATTAAAGATATATGTTTTTAAGATATAGAACAGTGTGTGTGTGTGTGTGTGTGTGTGTGTGTGTGTGTCTTGCTCTCTCACACATGCACCTCCTTTGGAAATATCAGCGGCTGGCTTTTGCTTATGCTGTCTATGTGTCGTGTTTGATGCAAAGAAGGAATATTCGTCCATGTCCCTCAGGATCCTGGGAGACTAGAGGTGGATTTAAAGGTATTCCCTGGTAACCATTCTTTTCTTGGGCTCCAGTCCCTTGGCAACAGCTGAGACGTGCTATAGTCTGGCCTGCGTAGGCTGATCTGTGCTGAATGGCCTTGCCTTCGGAACAGTCAGCCGGATTTAGATAACCTTTCAATCCCTCGCAAGATTTCTGGATTCGATTGGCTGTGAACACCGCAGTTACAAACATTTCGCCTAAGGAATTATCCGGTAGCAGTGATGCAGTTAAACCTATTATTGTGTATTTTCACTGGCTTAAGCTTCCTTTTCCTTCTCCACAAGCTGCTTTCGCTCATAATAGGATAGGTCACTCAAATACCTCCAGGCCATTCATTCCCCAGGCTATAGTAGAACTGTGTCTTCCCACCTCCTCACCCAAAGGATGCAATTCTATGCTAAACGTGGCTCTTGGTTTTATTCACCAGCACCAGGGGAAAATAACATGTCTTCTGTTTCTCAGAAGGAAACTGGCAAACCATATTTTTAGGGATGCAAAGAAGATGTTTTAAGTATCCATCTGAAAAGAAAAGTGCAAATGCAAGCAAACCCATGTATCCTATAGGCTCTTTTTTTTTCTCTCTATGCAATGAGTAAAAGTGTCTCCGTTTGGTCATTTTTCAGGGTGCTACAAAGAGAGAAAGTGTTTGTTTTCTGTTTATATGTCAGAAAAAACCATGAATGCATACATGACAATTATGTCTAAAACTGAACTGAAAGGAGGCAAAAAAATTGAATTCCTTTCAGATTACTATTATTATTAATTAAATTTCTGTCTGGACAGCCCTTCACTTCGTGGCTGCCTCAGTCGCTAGCAGAATCCGTCAGTGGGCGTTTCTTAAACCTTTTCCAGCATAAAAGCTGTTTGACGCCAAGTCTCCTCCTACTCTCCCTGCGCGGAAGTCTTCTGCGCAAGGAGGGCGTGGGTAGCGGAGGACCCATGCTCTCCCCGCTGGTGTCCAGCGAAGAGTCCTGGAGCCCTCTCTCCGATTCCCCCATCTGCCCCCCTTTGTCCCTGGTGTTGCGCTGATTACCTTCCCCAGCTGATGAGCTGCCTCTCTCCCTGCTGGGTCCCTCTCCAGCATCACTTGGGAGCCTTCCCTCCGCCTCTGGCTCCGATGTCAGTTCCCTGACAAGAAGTGAGCAGAAAGGGCTCACTCAAAAGGTTGTTGACCCTTGGGCTTAGAGGGTGAAAGTCAAGGCTACATGGCTTGCATGGCTTCCTTCTCCAACATCTTGCCGCCATTCCTCTAGCACTTTGCTGCTCCCACATCCACTGTCAAAGACGGCTTCCTCACCCTGTTCATGTGGAAATGTGTATTTTGGAAACTAATGTAACAATGTGTCTTGAGCTCTTTTTCTTTTAAACAACATTAGATCCGTGATTTGGGAAAGGGAAGGCTCACAAACGCCTTTGAGAATCTGATGAAAGCTCTGGACTCCCTCACCAGGAAAATGTACATAAACACATACACACAAAACAGACCCTCCAACATTTCTCCGTGTCATGGTCTGGTTTATGGGAGGTTGAGGACATCAGGACTGAGGGCAAGACTGTGGGATGGGAGCTGGAATGGGAGTCCGGAAGCCAGGAGTCAGGAAGCCAAGTGTCCGAGGGTCAGAGAGCCAGGAGTCAAGAATCAAGGGTCCAAGGGTCAGGAAGCAAGGAGTCAAGAAGCCAAAAGGGTCCAAGGGTCAGGAAACCAGGAGTCAAGAAGCCAAAAGGGTCCAAGGACCAGGAAGCAAGGAGTCAAGAAGCCAAAAGGGTCCAAGAATCAGGATTCAAGGAGTCAAGAAGCCAAGGGTCCAAGAATCAGGATTCAAGGAGTCAAGAAGCCAAACACAGCAAGGCAAGAAGCGTGTTGCTGTGGTAAAGAGCCAAAGGGACATGCTGACCTTATATCCCTTCCCGGTTCTTGCCACCAGGTGCAGTGAGTTACCAATCGGCCTCACCTGTGCCTTGCCTCTTCAGAACAAACTTAGGAAAGCCCCAGTCCTGTGAAGCCCTACTGGTCACAGAGCCTGGCTCCTGCACGCACTCCTGACACTCTGATGAAAATAAGGACATCCCATTCCATAATAATAATTTTACTATGATACCCCAAACATCTTACTGGGTTCCCTCAGCTACTCTGGGCGGCTTCCAACAAATATAAAAGCATAATAAAACATTAAATTTTTTTAATAATAATAATAAAAAACTTCCCTATACAGGATTGCCTTCAGACGGCTCAGATAACTCCATACCCTCCAACATTTTTCCAATGAAAACAGGGACATCCTAAGGAAAAGTGGGACATTCCAGGATGAAATCAGAAACTGGGATGGCTTCTCTAAATCAGGGGTGCCCCTGGAGGGTTTGACAAAATTTGGCATGCAGGGCATTTTTGTTTGCTGTGTTATGTTGTTCGTATGTTTTTATTGCACTGAATTTTCTCTCTGTGTGTGTCCACTTCAAAGGGTCCATGAACTTGGTGGGGGGAGGGGGAATAAATTTATCCAATGCAGTAAAATAATTTGTATTCAACATTGTGTGTGTATGTGTTTATGTACATTTGCAAGGGGAGGAAATCCATAGTTTCCATCAGCTTCAAAACAGAGGAGGAAAAATCACAACACAGTTCTGATTCTTGCAAATATACAGAAACCATTCCACGAATTTTGCAACTGCATGAATTCCATTTTCTGGATGCAATTGCATTTTGAAGTTTGCTTTAAATCAGGCATTGGGAACCTTTGGCCTTCCAGATGTTGCCATTGGTCCCAGCAAGGATAGCTAGTGATCAGGGATGGAAGTTGTATTGCTGCATTATTCTGTTGGAATTACTGGAGGGTTTTGTTTTTGCCTTCTGCACAATCAGGAAAGATATAAGGTGCTGAGCAGCATTTTTATAACATTTGTAAAAAGAAAGTAAAGAAAATGATCGGTGAAACTTAAGTGGCGTTACTAAGAATTCAAGATATGCCTCTGTTTCCATAGGAAATAGCCTTGTGTGATTGTGTGTCGACTGATGGTTAGGTCTGGCTCCACCCTCTACTTGAATACAGCCCCCAACAATGTGATATTTGGCCCCAAAATGGTTTCCCATCCTGCCTTGCTATTTTCAAAGGAAGGTTATTTTATGGTTTTTAATTTTTTTTTAATCAGTGGAGGGGGGTTTTGTATTAAGTCTGTTACCACCAGACCTCTTGGCCTCCTGCTCTCCTGCGATTTACTACACAGCAGTGATCTGATATCTTCTCACTGAGACAAAGTAGTTTTTGCCTGCTCCTTTGGGTTCCTTGTATTCCTCCAAATTATTCTGATTGATATAGACCTCGATCCATGCTAATTATCCAGGGCTTCTCTTATAAAAGTGGGGTTTCCATGGTAACAGCATAGAGAGAACAGGTGCATGAAAAGCTGTGATATATTAAATGACAGTTACCCTCTGCCTCTGCTATGCAGATTGCCATTCTCAGAGTTTATTTATAGCAGGTAGTAATTAATCTGTGTGAATCTCATTTCATTGAAGGGTGGGGAATGAAGAATGATTAACCAGAGTCCTAATTATCTCCATACCTTTGATTCTGAAAATTTTGTCACCATCAGATACTTCTAACATGGTTATCACTTATATAGAGATGTCGTTACAGGAATCTTTGGGCTAATGCCTGCAACAAACACTGAGTGTTGTAGCTTTCACCTTTACGATGCTGAATCTTGCATTGATGCTGAGAATTTATAAAGGGCCAACCTTGCAGAAAGAGGGCAAACTGTGAACTGTCTCAAGCTAACACTACGAGATGAAATAACTTCCTGGACAACCATAACCACCAGCATGATGGGGGGAGCAATGGGACAGCTGCCTCAAGCATACTCTGAGCAGGAGTACAAAGCAGACTCAATGGGCATGTGTTATCTGGTCACACACAGCCCAGCCATCAAGTGGTCAGAATTCCCAGGAATCTCAATGCATACTCTGGCTTCCTTGGAGGGGAGGTCACTGGAAGCTTATGGCTTTGCGACAAATTGTTTTATTTACATCTATATTGTTGCATGCCACTCCAATCTCCTAGCAGAGTGAGATCTCTGGGGTTCTGTTTCCTTGGAATGAGGGGCAGCAGAGACTGTGGTGCGTTTATTGTGATAATTATACTTTACAGAGTTGTGCGGAAGTTGACCCCTTTTTAATATTTCTCTTTTCTCCTAGAAAAACCATGCAACACATGCTTTTAACGTTTTTAAAAAAAAACATGACTTTTACTTGCTGTAAATCTTGTCAGATTGAATGTCCAACAGAGGCAGGTGATACTTACGTTACTGAAATATATTTACATGAATTTGCATCTGAGACTGACTGATACAGTATTTACAGACTGGCTCGGAGGCAGGTATAGCACAACTTCTGCTTTGGCGATCACTCATAGCCGAGTAAGATTGTCTTCCATGAACATGGGCTTAACAGTGAGTCCTAAGTGACTGTGGAGGTCAATTCTGGATCAACACATCCTTCCACAGTGGGGACATAGGTTTCTGGGCAGGAGTTGATCATGGTGAGGGTTTGCCAAATGTGCCTTCCTCTTAGCACATTTCTCCCTTTCATCCTGAGTTCGAATATCTTCAAAGCCCATGACACCTTTGGTAAAGGCTGTTCTCCAGTTGGAGAGCTCGCAGGTCAGTGTTTCCCAATTGTCAGTGTTTATTTAGATTTGCCTTGAGAGAGTCTTTAAAGCTCTTATGTTGACCACCAGCATGACGCTTCCCATTTTTAAATTTGGAATAGAGTAGTTGCTTTGGAAGATGATAATCAGGACGCGACCAGTCCAACGAAGTTTACCTATAGCACAGCACACTTGCTGCTCTCACAGTTAAAAGTCACTCACACAGTTGATAACTGTACTAACTGGGGGGATACTCTGCTGCTTAGCATAATTTTCTCTCTTTCTAAAGTTCAAAGGTATGTGCTGATTGGTATGTGGCGAACACATAAGAGGAAGGTATCACTAGGGTGGGGGGAATGTGAAGATTTGCAGAAGTGCAATTTCTTTTTTTTTTAATAGGAAAACCAAGCTCAACCCTAGACAGTAGGGAAACCCCCAAGCAGCCACTGGCAAGTTGTGAGTTGGAAAAGAGAAGCTATGGGGAGGGAGCGCTGGCGGAAAATGACCGGCACAAAGGCTTTGGCAATCTGTGTCACTTCAAAATGCCACCCCATCAGCTGGCAGGAGAAGCTAGCTGAGGGAAAAGGCAAGGAGCAGTGAGCGAGGAGGAGGGTTAAAGGTGGACAGTTCTAACATTTGCCTTTTTTGTTGTTCTTTAGTCCATTTCGCTTACCTTTTCTCCTGTCCCTCCATAACGGAGGGAATGATCTCATTATCTGGACAGATCCTTTCCTAGCTCAGCTGAGAAGCTATTTCAAAATTCCCTGGGACTGAAGTGAGAGCTGCCCATAGATATCCATGGGAAAAGCCAAGGTTTTGATGCAGCTGGCACTGGGCAATGGCATGTCAATGCCCCCACACCCAAAAAAATTCCCAAAAGGGAGCAGCGAAGAAAAGAACTTCTACTTTTCCCAACTCTGCCAACTCATTCTGCTATGTTAAAACATTCCAAAGCATACGCAGTTCATTGTGTCCTTACTGTAGGTTTGAAGGGGCTGTAGCTAGGAGAGGGCCACATTGATCACCGTATGTCAGACCTGGAATGCTGTGCAAAGGTATTGGACTTCTATTGTGGGCTTGCGGGTAGAGTGAAGCTCAGAAAGTCATTTGCAACAGCCTTGCAATATATGCATTGCCTTCATCCCCATGTTTCAGTATGAGCCAAGAGGAGAATACGACAACCCTTTGGTGTAGCTCACTGTAATACCTATTAAAGTGGACCAGGGGTGTGTGCGCTCCAAATGTAGGTTATGGGAGGCTCATGATGCAGCCCAATGTTACTAGCGCTGGTGAGAGGTCAAGCTGAGGCTGGATCGCATTCCCAGTTAAAAACCATGCTCAGGTAACCCATACACGGAGGGGACACATTTAGAAGACCCCACTTCTATTTATTCATTTAGTGGCAATATTTAGCATTTCAAGAAGTGCTTCAGAAGAGTTAGGCTTCATCATCCTTATCTTCTTGTAAATCCCGCCTGAAACGTAGGATTACCACCATCATCCTGTGCATTGGTAGCTGAGCAGATACCTGGCAGAGGCAAGATTCGGATCGGGAATTTCTGAAACATTGCTTCGTTTCTGAACCACAGGTGCCACAGTAAAGCTGATGGGTGCAATCTTTTTTAAAAAAATAAAAATCTTTATGGTGCCAGCCTAGAGGGCTCTTTGTTATTCCGCTTTGTCTCCTCTGCTTTACAAAACGATTTCTTGATCTCCTCTATGTTACAAAGTTACTTGGGCAGGGCAAACCGCTGCCTAAAGAGTCCTGCTAGTTCAAGGGCTGTTCAGAATCAAAGGGAGTAGAGGCAGCGCCGCTGCAAAAAGCTTTCCTTCACCCCCACATTTTCGCAGCTTCCCGCCTACTGCTCTGGCAATTGTCAGCATATAATTTTTTTCATTTTGAAGAAGGGGGGGGGGGGAGAGACACACCAATTTTTGAATAAGAAACAATTTTTCAGTAATACCTTCCCAGATGGCAATTAAAAGCATGGAGTCGGCATCAAGGGATGGGACGGAGTCCTCGCTGCTTCCCCTCCAGACCTTGACGTTCTCGAGAACAGCTGTGGATTTGTGTGATTAAGCAACAGGAACTTTCAAAAGCCAAATGTGAGTTTGCTGAAGGAGGTTGCATCCTCGCTGATTAAGGATGGTGCTGTGACATCAGGAGGAGCAGAGACCTTGAGGAATAATTGCACAAACAAGAAAAAAAACCTATGGGATGGGTGTTTGGCTGCATACACAGCATACTTTTAACGCCTATTTAAACACACATAAATTCTCTCAAAGAATTCTGGGTGCTGTTGCCTGTTAGCAGTGCTGGGAATTGTAACTCTGTGAGGGGTAAGGGACAGTTCCTAGGATTCTCACGCACTTCTTCCCCCCCAGTTTGTGAACTTTATTTTAAGGATGTGTACAAATTTGTCAGCATTTAATGCAAGTTTCTCCTATTATACCATTCCCAGAGTTCCCTGGCTGCGAAACTACTCCAAGGGAAACAGGGGTATCCAAACAACTCTCAGCATCCTTAATTAACTGCAGTCCCCGAGAATCTTTGGAGGAAGCCATGACGGTTTAAAGTAGTATGTGTATTTATATTCAAATTTCTGTACTTATTTTATTTTAAAGCACAGATTAGTAACACAAATGGACTCATGACTGATCTGTTAGAATTCCTGCTCCATGATTGCAGTCATAGGATTGTTGTCTATCATATGACTGTATATGTTTTGACTCCGCAGAGTGAGAAGTGGTGGAGACAGGACATTTGTGTTACTGTGTTCCGTGAAGTGGGACTGTTGTCCTTTGTTCTTTCTCTTTGCTGTCTGATGCTAGAGAGAGAGGGAGCCATGTTGCAGTGCTCCGTGTGTGTTTATATGTAAATAAAGTAGATTAGCCAAAATGCTGAGTTGCTGAGGTCTGTCACACGCATGCTGCGCAAACTCTGCAGATCCCTAAGTGTGCTAGTGTCGGTTGGCATCAGTCGCTGTGATATTCGGGCTCAAGAAAGCTTATGAAGCTCCCAAATGATCGACCAGGAGGGAGGGAACATGCCAGTTGGGCATGTGTCTCTGCCAGGGTCCTACTTGAGTGTAGGCTGAACTCCTGACATGATCATGCACTTTAAACATATGGTGTGTACACAGCCTGTATGTTTTGGTATTGGCCTAGCCCACTGGTGAGGCAAGGAGAGGTGCCTGCCTTGAGCGGCAGAAACCAGAGTCCGTGCCCGCCTCCAGCCCAGTGTGCAGGGCTGAGGAGAGGGATGGAAATTAAAAAAGATACTACACTGAGATCTTTTCATGCACAAAGCTGCACATTGATGGTGTGGGTTGTGTCCCCTCTCTGATTTATTTCAAAATAAAAAAGAAGACATTGATTAGGCTGCAATCCTAAAACTACGTCCTGGAGCAGAGGTTGGCAGCCTGTGATGCCAGAGCTGCAAGCCTCGTTTGGTGCAGGTGGCATGGAAGGAAACAGCATATTTGTTCTTTCTCTCTCTCTTAAGATCACTACCACCACTTGTCATCTCTCTGTCTTCCTCCACTGAGATTCTTAAGAGGGAGAAGCAGCTCTGGGCTGACTTTTGCCTCTCCCAGTGTTAGCATGTGGCCCCCAAGAGATGGCCAATGGGGGGGGAGCTGGGCCACTCCTTTAGTAGAGAGTACGTCCCACTGAGCTTAGAAGGGCTTCATGGGATTTCACTGTGCATTCAAGATTACAGTGGTACCTTGGGTTACATACACTTCAGGTTACAGACTCTGCTAACCCAGAAATAGTACCTTGGGTTAAGAACTTTGCTTCAGACTGGGAACAGAAATCGTGTGGCGGCAGCGGGAGGCCCCTTTAGCTAAAGTGGTACCTCAGGTTAAAAACAGTTTCAGGTTAAGAATGGACCTCCAGAATGAATTAAGTTCTTAACCCAAGGTACCACTGTATTTTAAAAACTGTAAATAATATTGCAAATTTTGGTTGAGATTTCCTTTTGGGAGTCCCCACTAAGCCCAAGATTTTACATCCGTAAGATGGGATTTCTGCAAATAAAAAAAGGGACTGCTAACATGCTCAGACCTGCCTCTTTGCCAGGTAGGCTAAGCTTCAATATGTTTATGTGAAACTTGGACCAAAGTGTTCCATAGAAATTAAATAGCTGGAGAAGTAGGCTGAATGGGAGCAAGTGTCTCCCCTAACCCTGGCAGGAGGTGATTTACGATGCTATGACGCTGGTTGTCGGGTAAAATCTCAGTTCACATATGGCAAGACGGAGGCTAAGACAGGAGTGCCGGGCGTGCTCTGGTCCATGGGGTCACGAAGAGTCGGACACGACTAAACGACTAAACAAGAACACAACAACAAAAGCAGTGTGTGAATCCTACAAAATTCCCCCATCCTGTGGATGCAATTGTGCAGGGATTCTTCAGTAGATGTCAGCGTACGACGAGTTCCGCGAAGGTCAAAAGTTTCAAACCCATAGTTACATTGGCTGTAATAGATAGATAGTTAAATAAAAGCTGTATCGAAGAAGTGAAGTTGTTTTATTAACGCTATTGCTTGACGTTACCTTAGAGGAGCTTTTTATTCTCAACCTCATCTTATGCCAGAACATGTTACCTTTGAAATCAACCTTTCTTCCCGAACGCAACCCATGTTTTAGCAGCGGAAAGTTAACAGTCCGTTATGCCCTTCCCAGATGACAATAAGTGCAGAGCAGGTTTCCTTTCATAGCAGTCATAAATCAGCTCTAGAAAGTTCTAGAAGTGTGGGCTGTCAAGCCGCTGAAGGTTGATGGCCGCTTGCTGACTCATAGCAAAACACTGAAATGACTTCCTCAGAGTGGGGTTTTTAATAATGATATGTCAACATCTGCCTCCCTGGACGGTGATTTGATTTGGGCCCTGACCTTGTAGTTTTGGTACTTACTGGATAATATTAGTGAGCCAGCTGAGTTGACACCCTGGTTATTACAGTTATTTCTCAACAAGAACTTCTTCAATAAAAAGAAGTTCGGAACAACAGCCATATAAACTTGCTCAGGCTAGATATGAAAGCATCCAAGCTTGGTTTAATTACATTTGGCATGTCTTCAAAACAGTGGATTGCCATGACTTAGTGAGCTTTAAAAAAAAAAAATCATCTAATTTAACATTTTCCCCATCACGCTGTGTGAAGAAAAGGAAGAACTGAAGACCAAAGCAACTTCAAGAATTTCTTACTTTCCGGTGTCTCTTGAAAAGGGATGCTTCTTATTAAGTGCTGCCTGAGATGTCTGCTGAGATTTGTATGATGGCAAGGTGTACAGATAAGAACACAAGAAGAGCCCTGTTTGATCAGAGCAAAGGCTTATTTTGTCCAGTTTCCTCTTTCTCACATTGGCTAAGCAGATGCCTACAGTAAGCCCACAAAGCAGGACACAAGAGCCACAGTCTACTCCAGGGGTCCCCAAACTAAGGGCCACGAGCCGGATAAGGCCTGAGGGACTCGTTTATCTGGCCCACGGTGACCCCTGCCACCCGCTCTTACCAGCGCTCCACTGTGCCCACATCCGAGTCGGTTTTGTAGATAGATAAAAAAAATGATATTTGGAAACATATAATGAATAGGAAAATTAGTCAAAGTCTTAATAAGGACAGACACTGAAAAATGATTATATGTAATCACAATCTGATGCAGGCTGATCTGAAGAACTGATTTTGATTGGTTCAGGGTGGTGACATTGGGTTGCAACTATTAGGATTGCTGCGACCCTTTGATAGGTGAACAGAAATCACATGTGTAATCTGGAAGTGTATACAAAGCATTTCTTCGACTGTGGGTCTTTACAGCCTCCTCATTTTTGAGGCTGTCTCTATGAACACTGTTTCAATAAAGGCCTGTCTTTTCACTGCATCCTTTTATTTTGGGGTTCTGGGAGAGATACCTGCAGTCAAGGAACCCCTTTTTAAATTTCTCCAGCACACACACCTCCATCCAGGCAGGCAGAAGGTACTGTCACAGTTCAGCCAAGCAAAAGCACTCAAAGAGACTAGGAAGAAAGCTGGGGGGCAAACTCTGTTCCGAGGAGGTGGCTGGCCTGGGGAAAATCCCAAGGACCAGATAAAGGAAAGTTTCCCCACCAGCAGCAGCAACGTGAAGAAGCAGATTTCTATGCAAATCTTCATTTCGTTCATGAACAACTCAAACAAACCACATAAATATAATCTATTTACAAAGTGGGTTTCTCTCCCCTTAGAGATCTGCTTGGCAAGCATCAAATCAAATAAATAAGAAATCTGACTGCACAGACATGCAGTCATAAGTATACTTACCAGTAAGCAAATACCTTTGCACTTGATAGGACTAAATTCTGAATAAGCGTATTTGGAATTCGCAAAAAAAATGTTAAAATGAAATTGCATAGTCAGAAACGGCACCAAGGGGGCTTTACGGAGAGCAGACTCTGGCATCATCAAAGCACACAACTCTTCACGCACATTGCAGAAAGGCGGGTGTAACTCGCTCTTCAGTGCAGCTCTGCCTGATTTTCTTATATAAAAAATACATCACGATGCACTGCAAAATAAGTTGGAAGCTGCGCCATCACATTCTGATAAATCATTACATTCCACCTCGCAGAGCCCTTTGTATCCCTCGCCTTCGTCACAAGAGAATGGTGAGATTTAGTTTTATCCGGCATAAATCTAAAAATATGCTTCTCTTCTATGTGAGATGGAGAGAGGGTATCACTACCTTACCCACGAGTTTGGCCATCATCTGATTTTAATGAAAGTGGGAGATTAAAGATGAATGTTGAAGATTAACTATAATAAGATGCTTTCTTTGGAGTGATCTAATATAATTCTGAGTGAATTAGGAAGCAGATTATTGACCTGTCTGCTACAGCATTGACAAGTCACAAGCTTATTATGGTTGTTCCATCAAGTAAAAGAACAGTTTATTAAGACAATTTATCCTGGTTCTTGCTCTGTCTGCACATTGCAGTATTCAGGCCAATGAACTCAAACCACAATGCTTTCTGTGGGTGTGGAAAACTCAACCCCACAGACAATTTCATGCAAAACATTTTGCTCTCGATGTAGCCACTGATTCAAATGTTGTAATTTTACTGTGCTTTCATGGCAGGGCTGGGTGGGAGAGGTATGCATGTTGCAGTCAGCACAGAACGAGTGCAACACCCTTAGCCTGTGACATGGTTTTAGTCCATTACATTAATGTAATCTTGATGTCAAGGACTGGGCAGAGGAGGAATGGTGGAAACCACCTCCCCATCCTGACCTTTCCAGGGAGGAGAAAGGGGAAGACAGTAAAATTTATAACAGGGGTTTGCGGAAGGTCACAGCACAGAGGCAGATGAGGGGGGGAGTTGGAAAATTGTGGCAAAGCCAGAGCAACAGCCGGCTGACACATTGTCATTTGAAAGCATTCCAGATCCTCCATCTCCCAGAACCTGGCAAGCCTTAAAAGTAGGAGAGCAAAGAGCTCAAAGACAGAGGGAATATAGCAGCACCTGTAGAGGAGGTGATGAGGATGATGAACAAGGAAGTGGGAGAGATGGGGGTGGAGATTCACTCGGGAAAATGCCATTATCCAAGAGGCTGAGTTCTATAACCTCTCTCTGTAAAGATTGAAATAAAAAAGGACGGTAAGAAACTTTTCCTTGTCTTTATGCTTTCCTGGGCAACCAGCCGGGAGCCGCTGACAGCATCCTGACACCTAAACATGTCTCCTCACACGTAAGTGGACATTGGCGTACAAGCAAATAAGCAGGTATTGAATTTGTAAAAACCACCCTGAGGTCCTCAGATGAAGGGTGATATAGACATCAATAATATAATAGTTTTGAGCAGAAGTTTTTTAATTGATTGATCACTTGCTGCTGCCCTAATAAATGGATGAGGTGGAGAATGGGAAGTGCTGCAAGGCTCACTGTATAACTATACTTCATTTTGAAGATAAACAATTGTGTGTGAAGAAGAATTCTTTCAGGGCACCGGAGTCCTGAGCAGCCATACCTGAGTTCAGTCCCTGACACCTTGAGGTCCATGAGCAAAGCCTGTACTCTGTTGAACAGGCAAAAGCAGAGGGGCAGAATCATCATACTACAAGAGACCCAGTCAATCTAGAATCATCATGAAGGTAAAGGTACCTCTGACCATTAGGTCCAGTCGTGGACGACTCTGAGGTTGCGCTCTCATCTCGCTCTATAGGCCGAGGGAGCCGGCATTTGTCCGCAGACAGCTTCTGGGTCATGTGGCCAGCATGACTAAGCCGCTTCTGGCAATCCAGAGCAGTGCATGGAAACGCCATTTACCTTCCTGCCGCAGCGGTACCTATTTATCTACTTGCACTTTGGTGTGCTTTTGAACTGCTAGGTGGGCAGGAGCTGGGAACGAACAACGGGAGCTCACCCCGTTGCGGGGATTCGAACTGCCAACCTTCTGATCGGCAAGCCCTAGGCTGAGGGGTCATCATATGACCTGCCAATTGCAGGGTCTGAAGTGACACATCCCATCCCTGAGGGCTGAACACACATGACCTTTAGATGAAGAGACCCCCTTCTCTGACCTGACCTTTGACACCCAACTTGCGTGTTTTCTGGACCCACCCTATTCCTGCGACTGTAATCTGTTTTAATTCTGAATTTTAAAATTGTTTTAACCCACCCTAGGACCTGCTGGGGAAGGGTGAGTCATAAATATAAATTCCTCACTTTGTGTTGAAATTGCAGCTAAGACTGACACCCTTCTTTGGAAATTAAACCAATGTCCAGATTTTAACATTCAAAAACTTTGCTTGCAAAAACTTATACTTATGGATGAATTAAAACATAATATTTACAGTCACATGCTTCTCCAAGCATGGGCTTACTGTCTCTTCTTCTGACTTCCAAACAACTGTATTTTCTTCCCTTTCCAGAGCTCAGCACTCAGCCTTCTGTATCTCAAATTAGGCCATGAGAGATTTCCACTTTTACCTTCTTTGCTCTCTTTCAAGCAGAGAAGAAGCATCCTGACACTCTATTCAACTTAGCAGTGTTCACAGTGGATTCTAAAACACAGTCATCTTGCTTCATATAAAATAATAATAATAATAATAATAATAATAATAATAATAATAATAATAATAAATATTTTTTTATTTATATCCCGCCCTCCCCAGCCGAAGCCGGGCTCAGGGCAGCTAACAACAATAAAATAATACAACATTCTAAAATCATTTCATTATAAAATTAATTCAAATCAAATTGATGGCACCCATTGGGCTAGAGTTCTGTGAAGATTGCCAAAGGAGGGAGTCAGGCTGTGCCCTGGCCAAAGGCTTGGTGGAATAGCTCTGTCTTGCAGGCCCTGCGGAAAGATGTCAGATCCCGCAGGGCCCTGGTCTCTTGTGGCAGAGCGTTCCACCAGATTGGAGCCACAGCTGAAAAAGCCCTGGCTCTGGTTGAGGCCAGCCTAACCTCTCTGTGGCCTGGGACAGATCGTAAGTTCCTCTGTGGGATATACCAGGAGAGGCGGTCCCGTAGGTACGAGGGTCCTAGGCCGTATAGGGCTTTAAAGGTTAAAACCAGCACCTTAAACCTGATCCTGTACTCCACCGGGAGCCAGTGCAGCTGGTATAGCACCAGGTGAATGTGATCTCTCAGCGAAGACCCCGTAAGGAGTCTCGCTGCAGCATTCTGCACCCGCTGGAGTTTCTGGGTCAGTCTCAAGGGCAGCCCCACATAGAGTGAGTTACAATAATCCAGTCTGGAGGTGACCATTGCATGGATCACAGTGGCTAGGTCAGGGCGAAAGAGGTAAGGAGCCAACTGCTTAGCTTGGCGGAGATGAAAAAATGCCGCCTTTGTTATAGCTGCAATCTGCGCCTCCATGGAAAGGGAGGTGTCAAAGATTACACCCAAACTCTTAACAGATGGTGCTGGCACTAATTTACACCCCCACAAAAGATGGGAGTTGCCCCCCCAATCCCATATCGTCCCGACCCAGCCAAAGGACCTCTGTCTTCGAAGGATTTAACTTCAACCGGCTCCCACGTAACCATCCAGCCACAGCTTCCAAACATCTGATCAGTGTGTCTGGGGCCGAGTCAGGATGGCCATCCATCAACAGATAGAGTTGGGTGTCATCAGCATACTGATGGCAACCCAGCCCAAAACTCCGGACAAGCTGGGCGAGGGGGCGCATAAAGATGTTGAAAAGCATCGGGGAGAGTATCGCACCCTGAGGCACTCCACACACTAGAGTCTCTCTTTCACTAGATACCTCCTATGTGACCAACATGAGCCAATTGCATGAGAGCTGCTACAGAACTCTCTAGAATTCTGGAATTCAGTTACTAACTGATCAAATTTAAACGCATAGAAATGCCTACAAGTATTTACAGTTACTGTGCCTAACACTTCAGACCGTGGATTCAGGCCAGACCATGAGTCACTCACATATCCATTTCCAGCCCCTGGCCAATCCCACTTTCAAATCCCCAAACAGGGGTGGGGTATAAATAATAATTTTATTATTATTATTATTATTATTATTATTATTATTATTATTGCATTACTGTGGAAAGGGGACCATGCCAAATGAAGATTAACTGGACAAAGAATCGATTCGATATTTAGTGTCAACTGCCGAGATGGTTACTGTAAGTAAATGGAAATATTTAGAGGGGTTAAATAACAATTTGTGGTATAATCAAATCAGGTCGGGAACTATTGCGGGGGTGGGCTCAAAAATTAAGGTATACTAGGGGACAAAAAAAAATAAAGATTCATTTTCAGCTCTGTTGAAAAACTTACTTTATACTGTGTATAAATAATGATGACAATGTTCAAATGCCTCCTGTGAAATATGCTACTATGTAGAATTCTTAAGAACATTTCAGCTTCAAGTGAGAATGTAATAAGACCTCAAGGATATTTATAAAAAAAGCAAATGTTTGCAAAAATATTACTACCCTCCAACACCAATAATAATAATAATAATAATTCCCAGGGATTGTGAATGAAACAACCCAAATTTGTATTTCATTTTTTGGGTGTGTGGGTATGTTAAATTTTTATTCAATTGCATTGTTTTTCCTTTATTTTTTGAATGTTGTTTAATTATATATTATTGATAAAATAAATGGCCCTAGGAAATTGGGACATGTGGAGGATATGCTTCCACTGTCGGACCTAATACTTTCCTTTCTGTTCTCATCTTCCCAATGTTGTTCTATAAAAAGGCATAGAAGTGTCTCATGCTCACTAACGATACCTTTCCATCATTTAAATAACCAAAGAGGCTGTCATATAGCTTTCAACTTTTGGGAATGCTTCATGAAAATAAATGTGGCTTTGATCCAGTTTCTGTAAAATCAAATAGAAATCCACTTTGCAGCTTATTATTTTTTTAAAAAGATGTTAAATAACAGACTAGGGTCTGTGGACTGATTTCTGCGATGTATTGTGTCATCATAAATCAATCAGGAAGCAACCAGAGGAAACCTATTGAAATGTTCCTGGAAACGGGCGTATACCCGCTGTATCTGAGACTAAAATTTGTGTCCAGCTAAATTCTATGCAGAGTAGACCTGCTGAAATAATGATCCTGAATTATTTGAGTCTATTAATTCCAATGGGTCTCCTCTGAGTATGACTAATACAACCATAAAGAAAACATTAGGCAAACAGGAGATCTTGCAACACAGCCTTATACATCTCTACTGGGAAGTAAGCATCACTGAGCTCAATAAGACTTCTTTCCAGGTAAGTGTGTGTAGGATCGCGGCCTTAAACTGTCACCTCAGTGCTAATGCAGATGCACTGAAAGAATGTTTGCTGACTAAATCTAAATGTGTCTTATGGCTCAGTTAATAATGATGCTTTGCTATGGCTTAGCACCAGGGGTCAGCAAACTTTTTCAGCAGGGGGCTGGTCCACTGTCCCTCAGACCTTGTGGGGGGCCGGACTATATTTTGAAGAGAGAGAAAAATGAACGAATTCCTTTGCCCCACAAATAACCCAGAGATGCATTTTAAATAAAAGCACACATTCTACTCATGTAAAAACACCAGGCAGGCCCCACAAATAACCCAGAGATGCATTTTAAATAAAAGCACACATTCTACTCATGTATAAACAACGGGTTCCTGGACCATCCACAGGCCGGATTTAGAAAGTGATTGGGCCAGATCCAGCCCCTGGGCCTTAGTTTGCCTACCCATGGCAAGCAAGAATTGAAGGAACAGGAGGTGTGACTTGCCAGTCACTTTTCTGGATGACCCGGAAGAACCAAGATTAGATCAATTTTACAGCAGAAAGAACATAGGAGAAGCCTTGCTGAATCGGGCCAATTCCTAATCTAGTCCATACCCTGTTCTCACACAGTGGCCAACCAGATGTTTGTGGGAATCACTAAGATGGAAATCTCCCCTTCAGTTTCCAGGACCAGGTATTCAGAAGAATACTATCTTCAGGAGTGGAGGTAGAATGAAGCATCATGTTTAGTAGCCATACAGGAAACATTTTCCCTCCCTGTAAATAAGCCCCTTAGTCTACAGAAGTGATAGAGTTGGCAGATGTGGAGTAAACTATTAAATTTCTTACAACAGGTAGTATAGCTACAGTATTATTTCTTTATCAAGTGGATAGGAAACAGGAACCATGTTCTGAGCAGCAGAGAAAGCCGGAGTCCAGTTGCAACATACAATGCAACACTGACTTCCATTTTGATTCCCACACACCCAACTCTAGCATACGTAATGTTTAATCCAACCTCAATACGTAAGTGCAATAATATCTAAAAATCACATGAATCTATACGATCTAGAAGGCTGGGTACAAGTTTCCGGAATCTGTTTGTCAACAGGAAAGGCAAGCTGCCATTCAGAATGCAATGGAAGTATATGGTGTAGCCAAATCTATATAGGATTAACAAAGATTTCCATTATCACTGTGATTTCATTTTTAATGAGCTCACGATCAGTCTATAAAGCAGAAGGACGCACGTTTCTCTGCTGAGTGATCACATCTGTAATTTCATTAGGAAAACTGAATTTTGCAGATGTAACTCTTTGAAAGGGGGGGGGTGAAATTTTGTCTCTTGGCAATGCTTCTTTCTGACTGAAAAACGAAGGAAAAGCCAGCCACCTCTTCGAATGGTGACTGACCGTTTCGCAATGTGCCATGTTTAGTTGCTTGAATGTGAATATGACAGCATGTGAAGTCCAGTTCGTTATCTTCTCATAAAACTGACAAAGCTCTTGCAGTTCATAAAGTGCCGTGTGACTGAAGTTTGCAAAGGTTGTTTTTTCCCCCATCCAGACCAATTTCTTTTGAATTTGAGTTCTTTCACTCATCTTAGCTACCTACAAGAATCTGAAACATACTGAGCACTGATTGCCCTGAACCTTTTCATATATTCTGGGGGCCCTGAAAATTTTGCCACCTTTAACTTCCCATACAATAAGCTCTCCCAAATCAATGGCAGCAGTCCATGGTACTACTGGCTGTATCAACCGATGGTTCCTGGGTTCGCTATTTCTGTGTCCCTGGTAGAGGTCTTCTTGGAGAACCAGTTTTAGCATATGTTTAGAGATGTATCCTGCACCATAGTGTCCCCTTTCCTGAAGCTTACTATGTTCGGTTTATCGGACTGTGAAATGACTTGCCACACTCTGGGCAGTCTTGCATTCCTTTCTTTTACTCGCTTGCCAGGTTAGCAAACTCTCAGAGTTTGTGGAAGTCTAGGTCTGCAACCTCTCTCTAACTCCTGAGATTTCTTTTTTTCACCATCTATGGCTTCAAGCGCAGCCTCTTGTTTCAAGAACTCTGGGGGCCTTGGCTGGTTCCAGTGTAAGATCAGGGTCATTTTGCAGCATCGCAGACACGTGGCCATCTCAAAGCTCAACTCATCTTCTACTATCAAAATGGAGTTAAGATTTAATATCCAAGTTTGCAAAACAAAACGTGGGGTTATCATTTTTAGTTTTATTTTTAAAGTAAACTTGCTTTGTGCATTGAATGAAGTACACTATGGCTTACAAAAGCTCATAGCAAATAAACCAGTTAGTCTCTAAGGTGTCACAGTGCTTTTGGTCATATTAGATAACTTATTCTTTCAACAAACAAACTGGTGCATGGTTCATATGGAAGGCACCGGATTTTAGAAATGGCAGTAGTGGTAGAAGAAAAAATCAAGCCCTCCTTTATAATCTAATCTGTTTTTAACCGCCACACTCTTTCCCTCATATTAAAAATGTGCCTTTTTGACACAAGCTTTCTAACTCAATTCACAAGCTACAGAAGAACGGGGAGGGTAATATTAGAGACTCTTGAGAGCTCCTGCTAAAGTTGTGAAAATTCAGTGAAAAATGGGCAGCATTTTCCTTTTTGATAGGCACCGGCATTATCTTCCATCACTAGGAAATGCTATAAAATGATAGTCTGTGAGAATACCTTGAATTGATATTTCAAAGGGTTTCTTTTGAAAGGATGATTTATAGATCACAAGACCAATGGGGCTTTTATCAAAAGAAAATGGATTCTTTTGTTGAACTATTGAGAAAAGATTGATGATGTGCTACAGCCAAGCTTAGTTTTGGTGACTTGGTGGTACGTAAATCACTAGTATCGTATAAGCTCAATACTTATTATGCGGCATCCCAAACAACACACACAGACTAATTGCCAGCAAAGTTGTTTTCTTCCAGAAGAGGCCTGAACGGATGGTTTTAGCATAATGGTGGATTCCATGTGATTTATGAGTCTGCTGATGCAGACCAGTCACTAGACCAATTATGTACTGTATAGCAAGATGCACATAGAGCTTCAGTATGCTGATGGCAACATAGTGTGTGCACACTCAGAGGATGACCTCCAAACCATCCTAAATATCTTTGCAGAAGCTTACAAAAAGCTTGGCCTATTGCTCAACATCCAAAAAAACCAAAGTGCTGCACCAACAAGCACAAAACAATCCCTCTGCAGCGCCACAAATCCAACTCAATGGTGTAACATTGGAAAATGTCAATCATTTCTCCAACCTGGGCAGTTACGCGTCTTTCCACAAGGGCCGACATTGATGCCAAAATCCAGCATCGCCTGAGCTCTGCGAGTGCAGCTTATTCCCAATGGAAGTGCAGAGTGTCTGAGGGCCAGGACATTTGCAGGGAAACCAAAATGCTTGTTTGCAAAGCTATTGTAATACCAACCTTACTATATGCTTGTGAAACATGGACCACTTATAAACACCGTCTCCAACTCCCTGAAAGATTCCATCAACGGTGTCTCCCAAAAATTTTACATATCACTTGGGAAGACAGGCGAACTAATGCCAGTGTGCTGGAAGAAGCAAAGATCACCAGTGTCGAAGCAATGATTCTTCAACACCAACTTCGTTCAGATGCAAGCAGAAATTCCCAACCACAAACTCCAGAGAGCAGCTGATCCCTCCTAAAAATGCAGTTGGCATCCATCAACTGACCTTGAAACCCTGCATCCGGGAGTGTTATTCAGGGAGGTTTATGGGTGAACACTATCAGGAGCTCATCCTACACTCGAGTAGGACCCTGGTAGAGACACATTCCCCACTGGCATGTTCTCTCCTTCCTGGTCGTTCGTTCGGGAGCTTCAGAAGCTTTCTTCAGCCTGAACATCACAGCGACCAACGCCAACAGACATTGGGACATATTATTTACAGTTTTTAAAATGATATTGAATGCACAGTGAAATCCCACGAAGCCCTTCTAAGTTCAGTGGGACATACTCTCTACTAAAGGAGTGGCCCGGCTCCCCCCCCCCATTGGCTATCTCTTGGGGGCCAAATGCTAACACTGGGAGAGGCCAAAGTCAGCCCAGAGCTGCTTCCCCCTTTTAAGAATCTCAGCGGAGGAAGACAGAGAGATGGCAAGTGGTGGTAGTGATCTTGAGAGAGAGAGAGAACAAATATGCTGTTTCCTTCCATGCCACCTGCACCAAACGAGGCTTGCAGCTCTGGCATCACAGGCTGCCAACCTCTGCTCCAGGACGTAGTTTTAGGATTGCAGCCTAATCAATGTCTTCTTTTTTATTTTGAAATAAATCAGAGAGGGGGCACAACCCACACCATCAATGTGCAACTTTGTGCATGAAAAGATCTCAGTGTAGTATCTTTTTTAACTTCCATCCCTCTCCTCAGCCTTGCACACACATGTGGGCTGGAGGTGGGCACAGCCTCTGGTTTCTGCCACTCAAGGCGGGCAGCTCTCCTTGCCTCACCAGTGGGCTAGGCCAATACAAAAGCATACAGGCTGCGTACACACCAGATGTTTAAAGTGCATGATCATGTCAGGAGTTCAGCCTACACTCAAGTAGGACCCTGGCAGAGACACATGTCGACTGGCATGTTCCCTCCCTCCTGGTCGATCATTCGGAAGCTCCATAAGCTTTCTTCAGCCCGAATATCACAGCGACTGATGCCAACGGACACCGGCACACTTAGGGATCTGCAGAGTTTGCGCAGCATGCGCATGACAGACCTCAACATTTTGGCTAATCTACTTTATTTACATATAAACACACACAGAGCACTTCAACATGGCTCCCTTTCTCTCTAGCATCAGACAGCAAAGAGAAAAAGAACAAAGGACAATAGTCCCGCTTCACGGAACACAGTAACACAAACGTCCTTTCTCCGTCACTTCCCACTCTGTGGAGTCAAAACATACACCGTCATGTGATAGACAACAATCCCATGACTGCAATCACGGAGCAGGAATTCTAACGAACACATCCTAAGGCAATCGGGTGAATACAGGGGGCATCCGATTTGGGTGACTGGTGTTAAAAGGTTTCCTAACTGTAAGGCAGAAGGGTAATGGGACAATTTATCCAAAGATGTTGCGAAGTTTTTTCTGTCTTGGGAAGTAGCTTCGCTCCCCAAACCCCTTTAATATTTGGAAAATAGTTCTGCACAAAGTTTGGCTCTGGTGCTTCTATTCAGAGAGTGTTGGATTCAGAAATCCTTTGAGCAGCCTTAAAAGTCTTTGAAGCTCCGACTAGGCTAGGGCAGAGGAAGGAGAAATTCGTATGATAAATATACTGGGGAGTAGCGCTTTCTAAAAGCCTGCTATAAACTTAATCCATTGTTACACGTATTTTATTAACCCACTTGAGTGGACACCACAATGAGGATGAGGGTAAAATTTGGACTAAATCCCCCACAGAAGCCACAGCTTCATGCGCAATGCTCCTCTAATGTACTTCTGGAACAGCTTTGCTCCCCGATGATTTATATTTGTTTACTTTTCAAATCCCTAAGCCTGACATACTGTAAAAAGGATAGGTCCATAACTAATAAGAGCCGTATGTTTGTCTAGCGTTCGTTGCCTGTGCCTTTTGTTGTGCTGTGCTAATGTGCCGTGTCTCCAGCCTATCCGTAGACAATAACCCATAATGCAATTTGGACTTGGATTCATTAAACATGATTAGCACAGCATACTAATGAAAATCCAAAATTAGCTTGTGGAATAGAACACCAGACGACCTTCCCAACCCATTCAGAGCAGCTCACCTTCGACGTAGCAGAGCTTTGCTCGACGGTAGATGCTTTCTGCATTCGTCTATCTTGCAGAGAGAAATGTTCGCAAGTTAAATAAAACATTCTGGAACACTCCATATGCCCTTAAATTCCCCCTACCTATCCCCTTTATTTTGTGTTTATTTTGCAACAAACATTTTGTTGCAGAAATAATACTTAGATTTAGATCCTGCTTATTTTTATTGGTGATTGACAAAATCGTTATCCAGTCCCTTCCAATGATCCCCTGGGACTTGGATTGCATGGACAAGTCGAAAGCAGGGCTCCATTGCACACCAAGTCCTACACTCCATTTTTGTGCCAATGACACACTTTGAAGATGTTGGTTTGCATTTAAGTTCCATGCCTGTCCCCTCTCTAATGAAAAAGTGCTACCGTCACATTTGCTATGAATGCAGGAAGGTGATTCCATTTCCCCACCCCACCCCAAAATTATATCTCACAAACATGGATTTTATAGAGCATCCTCAGAGTGTCAACACTGATGGTGGCATAGAAATTCTCTTCCTTTAACGACACAAATCTGTCAATTAGTTGCACACAGCAATTACCGGCCCTTTTCTTTAATATTTGTGAAGACTCCAACCTTTCCGAGGATGATAAATGACTCCGTAAAGTATGCAGTGCAGGGATTTGCTAAATGTGCACTTTTCTTCTCTCCTTTTATATATTTTTTATAATAATTCCCCCCAGTTATTTTGCGCAATCAATAGAGAAAAGACATCCTTTTTTGAAAAAAAGAAAAAAGCACAGAGGAATAGTTTAAATGAAAATAAAGTGCCTTCTCATTCAGTAAATGGCCAGAGCAAGGAGACATTCTTACACTTGGGCTAATTAACGGAAGAGCTAACATTGTTAGCCAAATTAGGAACTAAACCTCATTTTAATTGTTTTGAAACTGAACAAAAAAGAATGAAAAGGAAAGCACTAGTATATTCCAAATATGACCTTTGAGAATTCCAGCTTCATTAGCATTTCAAACAGCACAGCACAAATTAAGATGGGAGATGTTCTGGAAGTGAGCTTTACATGGTACACAATTAAAGAGTTGCAAACACTTGTTCCTTTGTCCCTATTAATTGTGGAATAGTATGTAAGTAGTGGTTTTACCCCAGTCACTATTATTCAGGGTAGTATCCTTCAGTTTATTTATGAGTTTCTTTTGGAATGCCTTGAAGAAAGAGTCCTGTTCACATTCAATTTCACATTTCCTTACCCCAATAGTTCAATGTTTCCCTGTTACTCTTCCTCTTTCCTCTTCAGTGTCCTCACTGAGGTAGCCCAAATTTTCATGGCTCACCTTCCACCTAGTCATTTTGGCACATTGGCACCCTATTTATAAAATTATACAATTCCAAAATACGGTCACACTTTCACTTTTGCAAGATTGAATATACTGCCTTCGGCTGTACTTGAGGGTCAATTTCAAAAAATTCCACTGGCAAAACAGTTATGTCCATGTGGAAATGGCAGAAAAAGGTAAAAGACCCCCTGGACAGGTAAGAGGCGACTATGGGGTTGCAGCGCTCATCTAGCTTTCAGGCTGAGGGAGTCGTCGTTTGTCCACAGACAGCTTTCCGGGTCATGTAGCCAGCATGACTAAACCACTTCTGGCTCAACAGAACACCGTGACGGAACCCAGGGTGCACAGAAATGCTATTTACCTTCCCACCACAGCGGTACCTATTTATCTACTTGCACTGGCGTGCTTTCAAACTGCTAGGTTGGCAGGAGCTGGGACAGAGCAACGGGAGCTCACCCCGTCACGGGGATTTGAACAGCCGACCTTCTGATCGGCAAGCCCAAGAGGCTCAGTGGTTTAGACTACAGCACCACCCGCATCCCTAGGGAGATGGCAGTATTGAGTCAGTGGTTCGTGAGCTTCTGGCTTGCACTCTTTATAAAGATATGAGGAGTGAGGTTATTACCCTTCTACTATTGTCCTTGCCGGGTTGCTCAACCACTGCTACTGTGTCCTTTCTTCTATCAGATCAAGACAATCAGGTGACAGCAAAATTTGAAGAAAAAAAAAGATATTAAAAATCGCAGGGGCAATTAGAATAAGATCTATTATTTGATTATTGATGTACACCTCCGAAATGTATTTTGTATAGTTAAGTTCTTACCTCTATCTTCAGTACATTTTATTTTATTTCATTGCTATGGCTAGTGGCTGTTGCAAATAAAGATTTTTCTGATCTGATCTAAAGGGGTCCTAGGGGTCATCTAGTCCAACCCCCTGCAGTGCTAGAATCTCAACTAAAGCATCCATGAAAGAGGGACATCCAGCTTCTGCTTAAAAAGCTCCAAGGAAGGAGAGTCCATAATTGAGGTTCTTCCTGCTCAACATTTCCATTTGGAATTCTAAATATCAATCTGTGGTGTAAAGGAAGGAAGCCATTTTTAAAAACAAAATCCTATACTTACCTCCTCAGAAGTCAGCCCCACTGAATTCAGTGTTGCTGACCCCCACACCCCACGCCAGGTAACTGTGTACAACCGTCAACTTGCAGCCTGATTCAGAAATCTTATACAAATTTTCCTGGAAGTAAGTCCTGCTCATATTATTCATAGGACTGCAGTGTTCATGAGAGAGAGAGAGAGAGAGAGAGAGAGAGAGAGAGAGAGAGAGAGAATTTTCACCTAACCTAGAGTTTGGGAAGAATTAGCAGATAGGTAAATCCACCTCGAATTTCTACTCTTACTTTGCAGCATAAGTCATTGCAGTGATTCCCACAATCACAGAGGTGGTGTGTAGGAAAGAGAAGTTGAGCGTTCTAAAGTGATTGTTATCAAACTGTAATTCACCCTTAGAAGCAGCTTCCACGCAGGCTGATGATTGGACAGTCAACAATGAAGTTGGTGAGCACATGAGTGGCAGGGAGAGCAATGAGATCCCTTGGCTACGACATGATTTTTCTCTTTGTCACAGACAATGTGCTCTGGGATTAAGAAAATAATTACAGTGGGGCCTCGAGACTTAGAAAACAGTAATAGCCCAAGGATGAATCAGATTTGCTGATCCCAGCTGAGAATGACAATTAAGAAGTAATATTTCCTCCCATTACCCCCTTACTGTTCATCAGTGTTGAAAAGTCAATTTAGACTTCACCATCTCTAGGTTGGTCAATGTGCGTCAGAGCAAGCAAGCAAGTATATAAACTGTCGATCACGCTACGCTTCCATTTCCCTGTTGTTTTTCTAGTGGGCCTAGTGAGATTAAAGCCAGTTGGAAACATAAAGCAAATTATTTCCTTTGCTTTGAAGTCTCAAACTACGCGTATCAGGAGCCAGATAAATGTTAACTCTTCCTCAACAGCTAAAGAGGCACATGCTGTCTCCACTGTAAAAGGTGGCATGTGTATGAATCACAAGTGGGAAGAGTACATCATATTAATATTATAATAATAGTTTATTATTTATACCCCGCCCATCTGACTGGGTTTCCCCAGCCACTCTGGGCAGCTCCTAACAGAATACAGTGGTACCTCGGGTTACATACGCTTCAGGTTATATACGCTTCAGGTTACAGAGTCCACTAACTCAGAAATATTACCTCAGGTTAAGAATTTTGCTTCAGGATGAGAACAGAAATCGTGCTCCGGCGGCGCAGCAGCAGTGGGAGGCCCCATTAGCTAAAGTGGTGCTTCAGGTTAAGAACAGTTTCAGGTTAAGTACAGACCTCCAGAACGAATTAAGTACTTAACCTGAGGTACCACTGTATTAAAAACACGGTAAAACATCAAACATTAAAAACTTCCCTAAACAGGGCCGCCTTCAGATGTCTTCTAAAAGTCAGATAGTTGTTTATCTCCTTGACATCTGATGGGAGGGCATTCCATAGGGTGGGTGCCACTACCGAGAAGGCCCTCTGCCTGCATAGCCCCCTAATCTAGCCCAGCAAATGCTGAATCATTTGCAACAGCTGGCAGGTGACCGTTATTGACGCTCAATATCAGGGGTGCCCAATGGAGTGATCTCCAATTGTCATCAAACCAGAATCACCCCTGACCACCAGTTGTGCTTTCTGGAACCGATCAGACTTGCAATTCAGTAACATCTTGAGAGCACCACGATGGTCGTCTGTTCCTTAGGCACAGCCATACAGGGCTGAGATACAAGTACTGGGGGGAGGTGTTTAAAAAAAGGAGGTGCCAGTTCCCTGATCTCGATAAAGGTGGCAAAATGCCTGCCACAGACCACATATCAAGAGACAACACTAGTCTGTACCAGTAAGTACTGTGAGGGGGGAGAAAAATCCCTGTAAATCCCTGTTCATTTCTAAGCTAGCCACCACCAGCTCACAGATAACAGTGTTTCAAATCTCCTCGACAATAATTCTGCCACTCACTTTCTGGTCTCGCACCTAGATCCCTCCCACTTTGTACAGAAGCTGTACAAACCATAACCATTTTCACAAGTGACACTTAAATCAGCCCCTGAGTTCCTAGTATCTGTCGGGCAAATGAAAAAACCTGCATTGATTAGAATGTACATTCAGTTTTTAAAGTGCCTCTTCTCCACTGTCTATTTACAATATTCCATTTATTTCTATCTTACTCAATTCACAAGCAATGCATTCCGGTCTAAAAGGGGTCCTTCATCTTTCTTGTACAAAGCCTCCTTTATATTCCTCCAGAAGGAAGATATGGACCATTTTTCTTTTCCTCGAGGTCCTTCAGGGTGAAAGAGAAATATTAACTACACAGAGAAAACAACGTTTTATTGACAAGCTCCCCACTCCCTCCCCTGACCATTGCAATTTCCAAAACAAAATCAACATAAAAAAACAAGCGCCAAAAACTATAAACTATGTTTACACCCAAAATTTCGGTAAAAACAAATAAAACCATATTAAAAAGGCTGATCATTTGTACAGTCAATAAAACATTTTCTTACTCTTGTTGCCAGGCATTCAAACTTAAGAACGGCTTTTGTGATATATTTCTGATCATCTTCTTATTCGTTGAACATAGAAACAGGTTTATCCAAAGACAACTAAAGTTGATTGAACCAAGTTTCCCTCTGAGCTTAATATAACTTGCAAAATGGCACATAGTGCTATTAGCCAGATCATTTACATCACTGGAATTTACCCCTATATAAATGATTCTCATAAAAAATCTTATTCAATCTCCCATAAAGAACTACAGGATTTATGGTACTTCTTGTCCGTGATAAAAGTGTGTGTCTGTTTGTATGTGACGTATATACAGTGGTACCTTGGGTTACATACGCTTCAGGTTACATACGCTTCAGGTTACAGACTCCGCTAACCCAGAAATAGTGCTTCAGGTTAAGAACTTTGCTTCAGGATAAGAACAGAAATCGTGTTCCAGCAGCGCAGCGGCAGCAGGAGGCCCCATTAGCTAAAGTGGTGCTTCAGGTTAAGAACAGTTTCAGGTTAAGAACAGACCTCCAGAACGAATTAAGTACTTAACCGGAGGTACCACTGTATTGTTATGAGTTAGCTGAAGAAGGATTAGGCTGTATGCAGAAACCCTTTCAACCCCTGGATCCAGCAAATGTTAAAATATTGCCAAACTAGCTTCCTGGTGAGGCTACATTTTAATATTTTAATGTTTCAATATTTTAATGTTGTATTTTAATTTTGTTTTTAAGTTGTAATCATTCAATTTGTTTTTATTATTGCTTGTTAGCCGCCCTGAGCCCAGCCTTGGCTGGGGAGGGCAGGGTATAAATAAAAATTATTATTATTATTATTATTATTATTATTATTATTATTATTATTATTATTATTGCCAGGGTAATGGGCCATTCAGGCAGTGGTTTTCAACCTTTTTGAGTCTTCAGCTCCCTTGACCAATCACATTCTTTCTGTGGCTCCCCTTTGGAAGCCACTCTAGTCCAGGATTTTCCTGTTCCGCGTTCCGCCCGCCCTTGGCACTATTTTTGGTGCGTGTATAAGTGGAAGCGCATGTGTCAACAAGAACCCAAGTAATGCTGCTACTCCGTGGAGCAAAGCTGATGCACTCAGCATGACAGTTGCTGCCTGCCTTTCCCGAAAGGGTGGGAGGGAAGATGGAGAGGTCAAAACGAGATTAAGATCAGAAGCGGAAATATTTTGTTATGTCGGGGAAGGAAATTGAGACACACACAGCAGAGGATACATGTGCAGGCATGGTCCTTTCCGCAACATTCTCCCTGTCTCCATAAAGCTGGGTGGCTGTTAAAGAGGATAGGATTTACCTTTGTGGGGAGAGGTAGAGAAGAAGAGGGGAAAGTTGAGGATAGAAGGAGAGAGAAACACAGGAGCCAATCCTCACTTTCAGTGTTATTTTCAAATCCCTCCTTATAGAGTACACAGACACAGACCATCAAGCTACTTTACAATTTTTGTGCATTTCTCAAGTCTTCTGTGTAAAACTAAGGGACTGTTAGTTGCTGAAGCCGGGGAGGATTTTTGTTTGTGCGCGAAAAGGGAGATTTTAAGAAGTCATGCAAAAGCATTTCCCCACTTTTTTTAACCTCTGCTTTATTTCAGAAAGATGCAAGTTAAAGCTGCAGGCTCCCCTGAATGTTCCTCAGAGAGAAAGAGAGAGGGGAAATATATGCATTCTATATGTGTGCTATCCCTTAATATATTCTCTCTCTCTCCTGTAATCATATTTTAGCTGCAGAACTGCATCACTTCATCTGGGAAAGTGCAGATTTCAAAGGATAGCTATGTTTTAGTTCATGTGTTGGTTTGGAAGGTGTGAATCAAACCATCAATTCTAGCATGTGGGGGGGCACATTATCTAAATTACATAGTTTAGTATTTGAGCGATTGGTATTAATAATTGTATTGTGAATTGGTATTGTTATAATGAGGCTATTGTTGGGTTGTAACTGAAAACTAATAAAAATTATTATTAAAAAAGAAAGAGAGAGAGAGAGAGGTAATGCAGGAAGATATGGGCTGGAAGTTAATGAAAGGACAGCCTGACGGGACTCCCCTGAACATTCGTCAAGTCACCCCAGGGTGTCGCAGCACACCGGCTGAAAACCAATGGTATATGGTTTATTTACACACACACACACACAGTGGATGCTCAGGTTGCGAATGTGATCCATGTGGGAGGCACGTTCACAACCCACAGCGTCCGCAACTTGCAGTGCCACGTCTGTGCATGTGCGGGTTGCGATTCAGTGCTTCTGTGCATGCACAAAGCGCGATTTAGCACTTCTGTGCATGCGCAAGCGCCGAAATCCGAAAGTAACCCATTCCGGTACTTCAGGGTTTCGGCGTGTCCGTAACCTGAAAACGTGCAACCTGAAGCATCTGTAACCCAAGGTATGACTGTATATACAATTCCTTCCAGTAGCACCTTAAAGACCAACTAAGTTAGTTCTTGGTATGAGCTTTCGTGTGCATGCACACTTCTTCAGATACACTGAAACAGAAGTTGCCAGATCCTTCTATATAGTGAGAAGGTGGGAGGGGTATTGCTCAGAAGGGTGGTGGGAATGGGAGATTGGCAGATAGCTGAGATGAGCCAGTTGACGACTCTTAACGACTGCAATAGGTCTTACAGGAAAAGGCAAGGGGTGAGAAGGTGAAAAATGGCTTTCTCTGAGAAACCAGTAGGAGAACACTTCAATCTCCCAGGACATTCTATACAAGATCTCAAAGTAGCTGTTTTACTACAAAGGAATTTCAGAAATAGACTGGAAAGAGAAGCTGCTGAATTGCAACTCATTACCAAACTCAAAACCATGGAGAGACCTGGTCTGAACAAAGACATTGGATTCTTATCACATTATACATGACTAAGCCATTTTTCACCTTCTCACCCCTTGCCTTTTCCTGTAAGACCTATTGCAGTCGTTAAGAGTCGTCAACTGGCTCATCTCAGCTATCTGCCAATCTCCCATTCCCACCACCCTTCTGAGCAATACCCCTCCCCACCTTCTCACTATATAGAAGGATCTGGCAACTTCTGTTTCAGTGTATCTGAAGAAGTGTGCATGCACACGAAAGCTCATACCAAGAACTAACTTAGTTGGTCTTTAAGGTGCTACTGGAAGGAATTTTTTTATTTTGACTATGGCAGACCAACACGGCTACCTATCTGTAACTGTATATACAATGTGAGCCTGGGAAGGGGGGGAGGAATCTAGCATTACACTCTTCCATGCCTGTTATGTTGGATTCAAACTGTTGGATTCAAACTGGTAAACGGTGTTTCCATGTGCTCTGGTTTCCATCACGGTGTTCCGTCGTGCCAGGAGCAGTTTAGTTATGCTGACCACATGACCCGGAAAGCTGTCTGTGGAGAAACGCCGGCTCCCTCGGCCTGAAAGCAAGATTTGCACCGCACCTCAAAGTCTCCTTTGACTGGACTTAACCATCCAGGGGTCCCTTACTTTTTTTACCTTATCTGTACCCCACACTGTGCTGTGACCGCCTATAAAACAGCATAGGGGAGCCAGGTTAAGGTTGAAGCCACTGCTGCCTTTGTACATAAGCCATATTGTTTTGCAGAAAATTAACTTCTTCCTAACCTTTTTATGATGAGCTTCCCAAACTGTGAAGTCACAGCAGAATAATGCATTTGTTTTTTCTCTTCACATGTGTGGCAACAAGCACACATGGTCTCCAAAGAGATCTGCTCTTTGACACGTGAAGCAACACTATTCCTAGACACCAAAGGGTCGAATTTTATAAACTTGTCTGAATCTCTCTGTTTGAGCACGTTATTTTCATCTAGCATTTTTCCCCTGCAGCATCCATCACCATAGCAACAAAACTCCCTCATCACATACCTACAGGGCATCTGAAATTAAGAGGCGGGGGGGGGGGGAGAGGATGTCTTCTTAAAAAGCTAAACAAAGCAATAAATGTCTGTATCTAGCAATTTAGGGATCTAAGAAAAAACATCCAGAGATGTTCACATCCCTAGCACAAATGCTAATCGGCAGTTGAGCGAGGCTTTTAATTCCCCTTGGGCTGCAGCTACCCACATCTAAGAAAATCACTTTTGAAAATTCAGCATATGATACGTGCACTAAGAATGTGCTGTGTTATGATGCAATTTGTAAATCACATTCCAATTTGGCAGCTGGACATCCACAGAGTTCACCTGAGGACCGCAGGTAACAGCTGGAAGTGAGCAAAACATGATCTCATAGCAATGCTGCTAAAACCTATTGCGGAAAACAGATGCCAAAGAAACCATCAAGATCTAATGAAAACATTGGAGACATCCCAGATGCTTTGAGAGACAAGATGAAAAAGTTTCATTTCCCAAAGACCAGTTGGTGGACTTTGCAGAAATTTGAATGTTTAAGCATGGAGCGGCACACGCAATCCTGATTACAAATTCATTGCTTTCCTTTTCAGCCAAGCATATCTGTTTGGTTGCTTTTCCTCGGATCTTCGCTTCCATCACTGTTAGACCAATTTATGAGTGCTCCACCCAGGCGTGCCTTGTCTTGACAGCTCTAGAAATGTTGCAGGCTGAAAGTGCTCCTGAAGATCCATTCATTACAGCCAATGACAGCAAACTTTGGAGCTCCAAGCCAGAAAAATGAGTGTGTGCCTGTTTATTTTACCTGCATGCATTTTTCTCTGAGCTCATAAACTGAAGGACAGCCAATCCACTTGGCCACAGGTGATCTTCTCCCCCTGCCCTGTTATCCGCTTATCTGCAAGCTGCCTTGCCTAATTTTGTACACCTTGGTGTCAGAAGCGGCAAGAGAACATGCCGGCATACAGAAGGTGGCTGCAGATTATCAGACTGATGAAATAAAGAAACCTAAATGATATGATATGATCTAATCTAAAATAGGGTGCTCCGAGTACTTGTAAAGCAGTCACTCGACAAAAACAAATAACCCATCCTGATCCAAAGACCATTAATCACCGAGGAGAAAGGAGAAGTCGTTTCTCCTGCCAATTCTAGTGACGGTTCAGAGACACCCCAAATTCATCATTCTTTGGGAATAATTGGCTATGTCAGTGTCAAGCTGAAATTTCCCCCAAAACACCTGACACACAAGTGACCAGAAGCACCACTTTCTTCATTATCTCAGGATGATACATTTGTTCTGTTCATAGAGATAAGGCTCCCAAGAGGCAGCCGAGCTGAGAGTCTCAAACAATTCCTTACAATTGCCGTTAATAGAAGTGACATGTGTTTTCCCTTCCTCCCCGCCCCAGGAGTTCTTCCAAATTTCCTCTGAGCTGGTGCCTGAACAGCTGATGAAGAAGAAAGGTACATTGCAGCCTTGCCTAATTTATTTTAGATGGCATAAATGACCTTTGTTGTTGTTGTTGTTTTGCAAAGGTGTTTATGAAGTGTAACTCCACCGAGAGCTCCACAAACAGCAAGAAGACTATTAGCATGTGTGTGTGTGTGTGTTTGTCTACCAGATAGTTAATGATCTCTCAGCACATGCTTATCGTAACTGGAAACATATGTGGAGACTTGGGAGGCCAAACCCCCAGCTGCGGATTTAACACCCAGAGCTCCCAACTCTATTTATTTTCCTTGCGTGTGTGCAACACACCAGACAGCAATTCGCATTCGAAAGCTCAGAGCAAAATCCTTTGTAGGGTGCAGGCATGCAACATCCTCACCTTTTCTTTCAACTAGCAGCAGACACGAAGTGAATGACCTGCGGTGTTCTGGGGATATTAAAGGGGCTGCAGGCAGAAAGGCACATGGTAGAAAATAAATGCAGCCATACAGTAGGAGGTGGATTGCTTTTGCTTCTTTAAAGTTTCACTCTAGAGAGATAGATGGTAAATGTAAATCCGGGGCAGCAGTATTCATGCATGATCCCCTTGGCCTGGCTGGAAGATCAAAACCCTGTTTGAAAATTCCAAAATCTGGGGCAATTCGTGTGCTCATATAGTAGGGCTATACTGCCCCTGGATTAATTTGGCTAATCCTCAAGCCAGCCATCAGGCCTAACCTTTGAAAAGGTGTAAAATATTTCCCAGCTAGGTTTATGCTCTATTTGCACAAGCCTGTGCCTTTGCGAGTTAGCCAGTTAATGATGTGGAATGACTCGTTGGCCAGGCCAACTCCAATCCACACAACTTATCAGGTGAACTGCAACATGCCTTAGAAGGGACACAAACACCTGTGAATCAAACTCAGATACCTTTTCAAAAATAGATACAGAAGCAGTCGTAGCAGCAAGACTCTAGCAAACTTCTGTTTCAAATGCTGCAAGCTCAAGCCCCACCTACTTGTCATAAGCAAAGTTCTGCTTAGTGCATTCCTGGCAATATTTCTGTGACGAAAATGGGGAAGTATTTCTTCTTCTTCTTCTTCTTCTTCTTCTTCTTCTTCTTCTTCTTCTTCTTCTCCTCCTCCTCCTCCTCCTCCTCCTCCTCCTCCTTCTTCTTCTTCTCCTCCTCCTCCTTCTTCTCCTTCTTCCCCTCCTCCTCCTTCTTCTTCTCCTCCTTCTCCTCCTCCTCCTCCTCCTCCTCCTTCTATTTATATTTACACCCTGCCCATCTGACTGGGTTTAAGAAAACATTAAGCATTTAAAAACTTCCCTACACAGGGCTGCTTTCAAATGTTTTCTAAACGTATAGTTACTTATCTCTTTGGCTCGGAGGTCAGATAATTCCCTACCCTCCAACATTTCTACAATGAAAATAGGGACACCCTATTCTATAATCATCATCATCATAACTTGCCCAGCTGATTGGGTCGCGCCAACCACTCTGGTGGCTTCCAACATATATAAAAACATAGTAAAACATTACACATTAAAAAACTTACCCATACAGGGCTGCCTTCAGATGTCTTCTAAAGGTTATATAGTTACATCTCCTTGGCTTGAGGGTTGCATAACTCTATAGCCTCCAACATTTCTCCAATGAAAATAGGGACGTTCTAAGGAAAAGCAGGACATTCTGAGATCAAATCAGAAACTGAGATGGCTTTTGTAAATCTGGGACTTTCCCTGGAAAATAGGGACACTTGGAGAGCCAGCTAGTGCAGTGAATGCAATCTGGAATGTTTATAGACCAGGGAAGAGAAACCCATGGCCCTCCAGAGGTTCCTGGACTACAGATCCCATCAGCCTCAGGTAGCATGACCATGGATGATGGGGACTGTTGTTCAGCAATATCTAGATGGTCCCAAATTCCTAATTCCTGCTGCAGACCAGCAGCTAGAAACAAGTAGCTAAAATATCTTGGCCTAATAGTTACATTTAACAGAGAAGTAAAAAAGAAATTGGAGCATGTGCTTAATAATCACCTTCATCCGTGCTTACATCCACCTACTGATAGATTTTGAATTTCAAAGAAGCTTGAACATGCAGTCTATGCGGGTATTCACTTAGGGACACCATTTATGGCAACTGCGATATTTGTCAGCAGAACTGCTCCAGTTGCAGAAGTGCTTTAAATGCTTCTTGCAATTCCTGTAGGCTGAATAGCTCCTCGTTGAGGGGCTTGCAAGGTCAGTTAAGTATCTCTAAATTTAGAATACCTCGTTTAGGGCTGCCAGAGCTGTGAAAATATCTGAGCAGAAATCTCTGGGTGGTTTAGGTATCTGTCCAAAGTGTTCCATCACCAAGGTTCATATTTGCTGAATACCTCTGCACAAAGAGTCTTCACCGTGCTAAATGTATCTTTAACCTAACATTTATTATCCTCTCTGCATTGCTGCATAATGATGCTTGCCTGCACAATCTGAACTGCTGAAATAGGCAGGAGGTCAAAATCATGTAGTCTGTTGATGGCTAATCCATAACTTAATTTCTGATAGACCAATTAAATGCTTGCTGGTTTCTAAGCTTCTTGCAAAGAATGTACTAAGTGGATTTTGATCTAGTGGGTCTCATATTGATCTGGACTTAAGTGTTGCGCCACCTGCCCTTTGGAGTTCACTCACTTTGAATATTAGACAGGCACCATCTCTGGTGTGGGACATGGGTGGTGCAGTGGTCTAAACCACAGAGCCTAGGGCTTGCCGATCGGAAGGTTGGCGGTTCGAATCCCCACGATGGAGTGAGCTCCCATTTCTCGGTCCCTGCGCCTGCCAACCTAGCAATTTGAAAGCACGTCAAAGTGCAAATAGATAAATAGGTACCGCTCTGGCAGGAAGGTGAATGGCATTTCCTTGCACTGCTCTGGTTCACCAGAAGCAGCTTAGTCATGCTGGCCACTAGACCCAGAAGCTGTCTGCGGACAAATGCCAGCTCCCTCAGCCAGTAAAGCGAGATGAGCACTACAACCCCAGAGTCGTCCATGACTGGACTTAACGGTCAGGGGTCCCTTTATCCTTTACCTTTTTATCTCTGGTGTTAACTTGGCACCTACTTTTAAAACTGTGGTCTGTATTTTCCAACATCTGTATTGGAATAGTGGACCACAAAACGAGCAGCTGAAGTTCCAAGATGGCGACAGCTTAGCAAGCAGGCTTCGGAGCTCCGCAGATAACAGGACTGTAATTAGCGTTGATTGCCACCCAGGGAAGTAATTTTTCCTTTTTTTACTTCTCTTCTTTTAAACTTACCAACCTACTGAGATTCTAACAGCACCCTCTTGTCTAAGCTATGTATTGAAATAGTTTTTAAGATGTTTTTATGGTTCTGTTGCTTGTTGTTTGCTGGCCTGGGCTCCTTTGGGAGAAAGGGCAGGATATAACCCTAATAAATAAAAATAAATCTGATGCAACAAGAGAAAAGTACACACTCAGGATTAGACGCCTTATCTTTTGGATGATCCTGAGTAAGTAGCTCTGCATATTTAACATACAGCTATGGAAGACAAGGATTCTAGGGTTTTTTTTATTTCCTAAAACAAGTGTCACACAAGATTTATCCCCTCACCCCTGCATACCCTCCAACATTTATCTGATGAAAATAGGAACATGCTATTCCACGATCATTTTACTGGGTAGCCCCAGCCGCTCTAGTGGCTTCCAACATATATAAAAACATAACAGAGCATTAAATATTTTAAAGCTTCCCTCTGCAGAACTGCCTTGAGATGGTTCAGGGAGGTCAGATTTCTCTGATGAAAATAGGGACGTTCTAAGGAAAAACAGGATATTGCAGGATCAAGCCAGAAACCGGGACAACTTCTGTAAATCCAGGACTATCCCTGGAAAATAGGGCACCTAGAGGGTCTGCCCCTGGAGTAAGGGGCCACACCCTTTTGTGTGTAAAGCACACACACAAAATAATAATAATAATCCTGGAAACTGTAGTTTACCCCTCACAGACCTGCAATGTCCAGAATCCTCAGCAAACTACAGTTCCCAGGTTTTTTTTGAAGCATGTGTTTTAAATATGCAGTGTGAATGTCACCTCTGTGTGTTTTTCTGTGTAGGTACCAACATACCGTATTTTTCGCCCTATAGGACGCACTTTTTCCCCTCCAAAAATGAAGGGAAAATCTGTGTGCATCCTATGGGGCAAATACAGGCTTTCGCTAAAGCTTGGAGAATGAGAGGGGTCGGTGCGCACCGACCCCTCTCGTTCTCCAGGCTTCAGGAAGCTATCAGCAAGCCTGGGGAGCCCGCGGGAGGATATCAGCCTGCCGCCCGGCGCGCGAGGAGCCCTGAAGCAGAGCGCCCCTCGCGCCGGGCAGACATCGGCCAGCCCCACAAGCTCGGGGGACAGCGGGTAGGCGGAGTGCCACCATACCGCTGTTCCCCGACCTGGTTTGGGGGGAAAATAAAGGGGAAATTTTTTCCCTTTATTTCCCCCCAAAAAAACTAGTTGCGTCCTATGGGACAAAACATACGGTACATCATTTCCTTTAATCCTGTAACTTCTGCAACGGATTGACAAAACTCCAATTATTTCCAGTACTACATGATCAATTGTATATCTGCAGTCTCTGAGAGAGAAAATATCTGTACTGACATTTAGAGTTACGGCTTCAAGATGATTCTCTAGAAGAAGAGAATCCCTTTACCTCCAATATGGGCTGTAACAGTGCTTTTTTTCTTTTTTTAAAAAAAGTTTAAGGTTAAGGTTAAGAACTTAATTCATTCTGGAGGTCCGTTCTTAACCTGAAAC
Source organism: Podarcis vaucheri (assembly GCF_965113315.1). Taxonomy (NCBI): domain Eukaryota; kingdom Metazoa; phylum Chordata; class Lepidosauria; order Squamata; family Lacertidae; genus Podarcis; species Podarcis vaucheri. The sequence goes on from NC_138750.1 coordinate 12,564,497, forward strand.
TGTTCTTACCCTGAGGTACCACTTTAGCTAATGGGGCCTCCTGCTGCCGCCGTGCCGCTGGAGCACAATTTCTGTTCTCATCCTGAAGCAAAGTTCTTAACCTGACGTACTATTTCTGGGTTAGCGGAGTCTGTAACCTGAAGCGTCTGTAACCCAAGGTACCACTGTACTCTCATTTTCCTACTCATATTGAAATACTGCTCCTCAATGAGGCCAAACTTAGATTCACAAAATGTTTTGGGGTATGCGTACCCCTGTGTCCCCCCAGAAAAAAGCCCTGGGTTGTGTACAGGAGCGGTGGACCTTTTTGCAGGTTTGTCACAACTCACACTAAAATATGAGCTGCTGCCATTTCTTCAGTACATGTTGCTCTGCATATGTGCAGCTCACCTTGGTGCAATTTTACCTCTCTAATGGCCACAGCATCAAGGAATACATTCCACATGTAGATGACCCATCATCTCAAGATTTCTGCTCTGTGTGTATGGCTTAACACAAAACGGCTGCCATATTAGAGACAGGGAGGAGAACAGCAACCCAAAATGGTCTGGGCATCAGCTGCCTCAGCAGTGCCAGATTTACTTATAAGCTAAACATGCTATAGCTTAGGGCCCCACTCTCTTGGGGGCCCCCAAAAATTATGGGGGAAAACTGGACGTACATTTCTGACATATAAGATAAAAAACAAATAAAATAAAATCTACATACAGCAAGAGTTTTGTGTTGTTTAGGCTCCTATGATGTAAGTAATGGGCCCCGCCCGCTCGCCTGCTCCCTAAAATATCACTGGTTTGCTTATTTCTATATCAATTACTTTGATAAAATGCATATTTTGTTATGTGCAAATGGCTTTAGATACCTACTAGGTCCATAAATTACCATATAGCATATATTCAACACATAAAACAGCAACAATTTGTTGTTGACAAAGGACAGCTGGACATATAAAGAGCCCCATTACCTTCAGTAGCTTAAGGCCTCATTAAACCTAAGTCCGGCCCTGAAACTGCCTTTGTTGATGGGGGGGGCAACTGAATCAGCCCCACCTCCATCATGGATAGAAGCTCTTTATACCTCTGCTCTGTCCAGAAAGGAAAGAAGTGAGGGTGTTCAAACCTGGCATACAATGAAATATTGGCATGTTTAAGGGTGTATGTTTAGTGTAGGAGAGTCTGAGCCATTGCAGACAGGAACTGAGCAGCTAGAGCACACACATCTCTCGGGCATTGTGGATTTTTACTCTTGATAGCCTTTCACAGGAAAGGGTATTATAGTAGTACAGTGGTGCCCCGCAAGACGAATGCCTCGCAAGACGGAAAACTCGCTAGACGAAAGAGTTTTCCGTTTTGGAGGTGCTTCGCAAAACAAATTTCCTATGGGCTTGCTTCACAAGACGACAATGTCTTGCGAGTTCCTGCTGCTTTTTTCCCCTCCCCTCCTTTTCTAAGCCGCTAAGCCGCTTATCAGCTGATCCGATCAGCAGATAAGCCGCTAAAAGGCGCTAATAGCGCTAATCCGCTAATCCGTCAATGGGCTTGCTTCGCAAGACGGAAAAACCGCTAGACGAAGAGAATCACAGAACGGATTCTTTTCGTCTTGCGAGGCACCACTGTACTGGCTTGCTGCAGGCACCACATTGGCAAATCTGTAGCTGCTATACAAAATCAGTCTTATGGACCCATCGTATGTGTGCATACCAAGAAGCTCTGTGGGTAGGTTTGCAGCCTTAAAAATATAAGATTCTGTTAATGTATCACGGAGGGATGCCTAGTAGTCAATGCTTGAGAATGAACGTCCCTATTTATAGCTCATTCCTATTATGACAATTGTGTGGTCAAATTCTGTGGAAGCTATGCAGGACGTTTCCGAGACCTAGATTTTTTCAGAACAAAGTAAAAGTTAACTTTCAGTGCTGCTGGAAAAATTAATGAATGGGTAGACTGCCAGCCGTATACTAAATTGACTTATAGCCAGAACTAGTTCAAATCCTGTTATTTCTCAATCATGGAAGAAGCTTTCAGATGAAGCACGTTAAGCTTGCTCCTATACAGAACCAACGATCCTGAGAATTTGCAACCCATTCATTGGATCCAGTTAGCTGAAGTTAGGACCCACTGAGATTTTTGGGACAAGTTAGTCACAGCTTAATTTCTATTATTTCAATAGGAACTAACTGCAGGGAAGTTAGTCGAGATCAGTGTCTCCCAAACTCGGGTCTCCAGCTGTTTTTGGACTACAACTCCCATCACCCCTAGCTAGCAGGACCACTGGTCAGGGATGATGGGAACTGTAATCCCAAAACAGCTGGAGAACCAAGTTTGGGAAACACTGGTCTAGATCCAACCCAGAGTGTTGTATTTCACTTATTCCCGTTAGCATCCTCCACAGCATCAATCTGAGCAGAATTCAAGCCAGGTGCCATTTTTTCGGGGCCTCAACACATGATGATGATGAGGAGGAGGAGGAGGATGGCATATCTAAAACACTTGAATGACTCTTGGTATTTAGACAGTGGAGCACAAGAATGGTGCAACCTGCAACCCTCACCCTTATTTCATCTGGGTGCAACGGAGGGGGAAACATAGCAAAGGCAGAGGCTGCAAGAGAGGATCCATTCACTTTTTGCTTTGCCCCAACCCACTGTTTGTCTGGCATGCAACACCTGAGAGATTACCCCAAGAGAAAACAGCCCTTAAAGAAAACAGGTTCCCCACCCAAAGTCTAGATCCTCAACCCCTAAAGCGGCTTCTCCCCCCCCCCCAACTCTTTGGTTCAGTAAATAAGTAGCTTTTGTGAGAGAGTCTTATTCCCCCACTGTTCTGCTGCTTTGAGGGAGCCTTAAAAGGGCCCCAGTCTGTCACAGGAGTCTACTTTTTCGGCAATGCAATGCCTCTTTGAGAGTTAAAATAGTAGGAAGGCCCATCTGGGGACCCTCAGTAACTGAGATTTCAAAATCCTTTGGATGTTCTCCAGACCCGTCACACAAACAGAAGGTAAGGTTCTACTGGGAGCTGGAGAAAGAGCTTAAGGCATGCCACACAATCTAAATTGTGCTGGAATTATTGGGCTGCCAGGTCCACAGCAGAAAAAAGTGGGGCTGGGCTCCCAGTTTCCCAGTGGGTATATGTACCCCATATGTAATCTTGGGGTATCACTTCAGCGACCTGACCCAACTCAGAAGTTTGCATCCCTACAATGCACACAGGTCACAGAATTGACGTTGGACCTATGAGTCCTGCTGTTTGTGTGGACATTATCCCTGTACAAAAGCTGAGACGGTGGTATTGGCCAGTGATCAGGACATCCTGCACCTGGATCCTTGTTCTTTGCCACAGCAGACTCTGTGAGCTGTGACCAGGAACAGCCCCACTGCCTTGTCCCAGAGGACCTCAGCTGGCAACTGGCAGGTATCCACAGAAGAAGACCTACCTTCATCATGGGCTGATGAGCTATTCATTCCTCCTCCTTCACCTCAGGGAACAAAATCGAAGAAGAGCAAACATGAAGGCACCACTTGAGAAATCCAGTCGCTGGGATTATAATGTTTATTGTGAGAATTTTTTGTAAGCCTCTCGGGGTTATATAGCAGGAGATAAGCACCCTAAATAAAATAGCTGCGGCCATTGTTAACTCACTTCCAGCTCTGCACAGCTGCTGTTCCTGCACCCTGGCCCATGTTCTGGAGCCACAAAGATGTGAGATGCTGCAGCAACTTCTACCCTGATCCCACGTTTACTTATGATTCACTTCATGGCGCTCAACTGCCTTGCTGAGCAGCTCACGAACCAGCTTTTCATTCCTTGTCGCGGGAAGGTGGGGGGGGGGCGAGAGAGAGAGATGTGTCAAACTGATTGACAAAAATTATATCTAATCACCTTACGTGCCGCAGTTGACATGTGAACATTCAGTTGAATTCCACAGGAAGAGCTTCCAAAAACTGTTCTAGCAAGAGGACATATTAAATCATTCCTCTCCTTGCCTTTTGTCTTTGGCGTCTTCCTAAAACATTGTCCTCTGTTTTGCTTAAACGGACATATCCAGCCTAGGAAGGCAGGCTTTCCTTAGCTTCTCCAGCGGAAGGAGAGAAAGACATTATTCTCCTACCATTTTTTCCCTTTTTTTCAAGAGAGAGCGGAAGATGCTCAGACAGCATCCCCTACTGGCCATGCCAAGCTCATCTGTGTGCAGCTGGTGCAGAACGCCAAACTGATCTTTTCCAAGTTTCCCTTTCCTGGTTCTTTCACAAAGCGCGAATGGCTCCTCTTTAACTCATCTCGAAATACATAATAATAGAGTTATACCTAAACATTCCAAGTCTCAAAGGTGCTTTGCGACGTGGAATAACCACGGCACACAGTGCTCCTCAAGCAGGTAGCATCCTCTCAAAAGATTTTGGAAGATAACAGCATGGATCAGGAGAATTACCAAGGCATTAACTTCTCTGATTGCATCCCCTGCAGTTTAATAACAAGGGCTCTGTGCTCGGAGGTGTCGCAGCTGAATTCCAGACTCCCGTGAGCGAGGAAAGCAAAAGCTTATTAACCGAATGAGGGAAAGGGAAAAGTTTATTAGTGGGGTGAGATGGATCTGGCTTGCATTGGGCAAAGGCAACGTGCTTCCTTAATTACACGCAATGCCCATTGCCCAAAAGCAGCTGCACTGTCGTGATGATGCAGTTATATGTCATCTTGACAAGACAAGAAGTGGGGAACCAAAAGCTATTAGATTGCTAAAATTAAGAGTTCTTCTCTCGGGACAATCGGCTCCATTAGGCTCAGGACATCTTGCTGCCTGAGACAAAGGGCAAGGTGATGCCCTTCGCCATGACACATATGGAAGCTGATGGGACTGGTAGTTGAATTCTACTCCAGTACTGGTGAAAAGAGTGTCTTCCACTGTACTTGAGGGCATTGGGCTAGTGCAGGGGGCACAGGGCAGGGAACACTCACAGCTCTGGCAAGTCCCCGCATCTCAGCATCTGCCACCTGAGGCAGCTGCCTCATTCTGCCTCATCATAGGGCTGGCCCTGCCCCTCCTGAAAGCAATGCCCTTTCCAGCTGCATGGTTGGCCTAAACATTATGGGTCCAAACCAGCCGTAGTTGTGGGCAAACCATTATGTCGTTAGGCGTCACGCAACATACATGGTTTCTTGCATCATGCAGCTGAAGCTGGCATGCTGGGAAGTTCCTAAATGGTTTCTCATCCATGCAATGACCATAACCAGACCTTCTTAGCTTCATCAGGACTGATGCACCATGGACCTTCAGAAGCTTTATGAAACGTCTTCCCCAGTCAGGTCTGCCCAACATCTTCCTTGTTAAGTTTTAGGTGTAGGTTAAGGGACTTCAACTTGATGGGAATACGTAAACAGAAACACATCAGCTAGGCACACAAAAGGCTGTTTCCTCATGTGCCCTTGTGCGATTTGAGCCAATCTGTACGATCCAGCAAAAGTTGGAACACTCCAAACTTGCATTGAAACTGAAGGAGCTCGGTATTTATCCTCAAGTTTGAATTCAAATTACTTAACGAAAACATAAGTGCAGGCAATTTTGCTGGATCACACCCAGTTTTAACCTCTACTGTTTCATGACACTCTTTGTTTAGGTAAAAGTGAAGTTTTATGTGTTTGGTTTCAAAAGCAAGGAGGAATGTGGTATTATAGGATCTATAAGAATGTGAGGACATTTGGTGCTGGCAAAACATTGACTACTTGTACAATACCATGCAACGCTCTTTCTCTTGTTTAGTACTTCTCTAGAGGACAATGATCACTTATCTCTCTTTGCAAGGGTATTTTGTGGGGTAGACAGAGGAGGCGGTAACTTAATGCCATGACTTCTAAAATTACATACCACCAATGAGATTAACATCCTTCCCCTCCCCAAGGCACATTTACTGAAGATAATACAGAACTTTAAAATCCTGTTGTTCAAACTCCCTGTGCTTTTTAAAGTGCAGGAGACAATCTGTAGTTGCTTATTTTGTATCTAAGCAACTGTCAGACTCCATATCTACTAATAAGAAAGGGTGTAATTATATGCTGCAGCTTTAATTAGCAGCAGATGCCTATGTTTATGAAATAAAATGTAAGATTTTTCTGAAGTGCAGAATCCTGATTATATGCAAATTGAAAATACATTTTTGTTGCTTTTGAAGGCTCTTTTTAGCTATAGCTTATTTTATATATTCTCCATATTATCCATTTTACAGATGAAAAAGAGGGACCTCTTGTGGGCTGGTAACACTTTTCTTCATATTCTCTCACACACTTTTATGGGTTCAGACAGCTTCTTCTTCATTTTATTAAATATTTTCCAGGATGGGACACATACCTGTATACTTAAAATATTTTTAATATATTAAAAATACTTTTAATATAATTTGACTAGGAAATCAGATCATTAAGACATATTAAACATGTTATTGAAAAAATATTTTTTCCTTATACAAAATTTAAAAGTTCTATATCTTAGCAGAGTTTAAACATTCCCTTTAAATGAACAGCAGTTTGCTTGTTGCAGGCTAGTTTTGGCCTCTAAATATAGGATTCCTGGTAAGATCCCTTCTTGTCCCTCTTAAACAGAATAAACACGGCAATCTTATTAAAGTCAATATAAAAGTAGTTTACTCACATTCATTCAGTTCACAGTTAGATCCCTGAAGGCAGACTCGGGTTGCAAAAGTATATATACATGTGGAACTATCCCAGGCATAGGCAACCTACAGCCCTTCAGATGTTTGGGACTACAATCCCCATAATTCCTGACCACTGGGCCTGTTAGCTAGGGATGATGGGAATTGTAGTCCCAAACATCTGGAGGGCCAGAGTTTGCCTATACCTGAACTATCCCATAAGGGAGTTATGCCTGCAGACAGGCAGTCACTTCTGCTCTCAGATAGAGAAAAACAAAATGCAGAAGAGAGGAACAAAAGATGGTGTGCTCATCTGTCCCAAAACATTGTGGTCCCAAAACATCTGGAGGGCCGAGTTTGGGAGTGCCTGCCCTAGCATGTCCACTCTAGGAATGTTGTACTTGACTGCTATGCGTTTCACATCCCACAATACCCTCCAACATTCCTCAGACGAAAAGAGGGACATTCTGTTCTACATTAGTGTGTGCCCCATCCCCAAATACGTGCACTGCCAATGGAATATGGAGAAAGGGCAGGGCTGGCAGAACTGACCCAACGGCTGTTATCAAGAGGAGTGTGCAACAATAATGGTAGCTATAAGGCTGTGCTCCCATGCACACTAATTTCAAAGTCCCATTTGAACTGCGTGGGGCTTACAAGTAAACACATTTAGAACTGAATTTCACCCCTGCCACAGCATGTTTGAGGGAACTGGGGTGTGAGTGGGCTCAAAATATACGCAAGAAAGGTTTCTTACTACTTACTGAGATACAGAGGCTGCATTTGCAACTTGAAGCATGTTTGTGGCAGCAAAAATAGGGTTGCCAAAGAAATGAAGGCTGTGAAGCTTTTCCTTGCATGAAAATGAAGAGCATGAAGAAGCTTCACTTCGTCAATTGCTTCAGTTTAAAGGCAGTAGTGAACAACAATTGGATTGCAGACATCTTGTTTGTTTTTGTTTTTGTTTTTGGTTCCTGGACATACCAGGATTGTCTCAGTCTCTGCAGTGCTGACTTTATGACAAACCAATAAAATATCACGTAAGCACAAGGAAGGTGTCTTGAAGGAGTGGACACAGCAGATTCTGTGGGGAAGGGAGAGAAAGTGCCTGGCTCGCTTACCTTTTTGTGCTGGCCCATTTAGTTATTGCATCAGAAGACAACAAAAAGACCTAAACTAGAAAAAAACAGAGAAGATCAGGAGAAGGGGCTTCACAAATTTCATTAAGGGCTCCCAGTCTTGAATAACCACAACCATCAGCCCACATTAAGTAGGTATATAAGAACCATCAGTACATTCATATTAAATTAAACATATAAGCCCTCATATTTCCCATGAGGTATCCACACAAAACTGATATCTATAAGACTTATGTCCAAATGTCACCAGACCATTGTGTGATAGGCAGTGGATGTTTACCCTTCCAGTACAGAAGTCTCTTAGCGACCACAAGAGCTTTCAAAATCCATGTTTACTGTCCTGTCATTAACGCCCATGCTAGGGAAATATGGTGTAAAATATGGTTTTTAATGTGGTATGCATCTGCAAATGTCAAGGATTTTGCGCGCGCACAAAAACTTGATATGGACAACAACTACAGGCCAAAAATAGCGCATCATTGGGCAAACTTGCAGGTTCCCTATATCTGTGTTGGCTGATTAATTTCCACTACAGAGGAACTTCGGCAAACAAACAAGCTAAAATGACACGTTTCTGATACACGGAAAGACAGGAATCTGCCTTATATAGAGCTGTATCATTGAGCTGCAACCCTTTCCCCAATTCAGCCTATTGCACCTTCTCATTATCCAGTATTATATTGGGGATTTGAAATGTCAGGAGGGCTGCCCCACTTATTCCTGGCAGGACTCCAGTGCTTTCAACATCAGGGGACCAACTTAGGTAGAGTGTTGGACTTAAACCAGAGAGAGCAGCATTCATACCTCCACTAAAGCATAGCTGTCAACTTACAGATTTGAAAATAAGGGACCAGCAGCCTCGAAAATAGGGGATCAGCAGCCAAAATTTTAGTCAACCAGCAGCCAAACGAAGCCTCAAGTGGTGGTTCCCATAGCGCAGCAACCCGGCAAAGGGGATGCAGCAAGGAAAACCACCATCACCTCTCCGCTGGGGAGCGCTGAGCAAAGGCGAGTACCCAGGTAACACAGCCAATTTGATCGGCACAAGGCATGCAAGCTCCACCCCCCAGTCGTTCTTAGACTCCTTATTGGGTGAGCAATGCAGCCAAGCAACACAGCTGGAGCCTCCCTCGTCCCTGGCCGGCAGGGAGGGAGGGAGAGGAGCTGCTTCCTTTGAAACCCGGGAAATTTAAGGGACATCATCAATAAGGGACAGCAGCAGGACGTGGTGCTGGGATAAGGGACTATCCCACCAAATAAGGGACGCTTGACAGCTATGTACTAAAGTGATGAAGTTTGCTGGGTGATCTCTCTCTGAGCCTCGCCTACTTCCCAGGGATGTTGTGAGGTTCAAATGGGAAAGGGGGAAGCATTCTGAGCTCCTTGGAAGAAATCATTATTTTCATTTGGAATCCTGCAGATCATTCTTCAAGAACGCCTGTGCTTTTGTAACACTTCTCATTACTTTCAGTGAAATTGACCCCCTAACACACACCCTATTTTATGCAGCTGGGGGAGATAAGTGCCAAATGCCTCATATCATGCAAGTGTATTGTATAGATTCACAGGTAACACCCAAGTTTTCCCCATGTCTTCCAAACCATCTCCTTTTATAGCTTCTCTGTACAGTGGTACCTCGGTTCCCAAACTTAATCCGTTCCAGAAGTCTGTTCCAAAACCAAAGCGTTCTAAAACCAAGGCGTGCTTTCCCATAGAAAGTAATGCAAAATGGATTAATCTGTTCCAGAATTTTAAAAACAACCCCTAAAACAGCATTTTAACATGAATTTTACTATCTAACAAGACCATTGATCCATAAAATGAAAGCAATAATCAATGTACTATGCTATAAAATAAATAAGGCAGTATTGTAGATGATAAAAAAAATTTCTTACGTGCACTGATGATAGTCATTGTTTGGAATGTGGGGCTTTTATCCATTTCTGCAGTCACACAATCAATCAGTAGCTGAACTGGGTTCCACACAGTCACAAAAACAAGTCACAAAAGTGAAGTCACAAGCCACAGTCACAAAAGTGAAGTCACAAGCCACAGTCACAAAAGTGAAGTCACAAGCCAAAGTCACAAGTCAGTCCTATAAAACAAAGAACAGGTCACAGTAAAAAAAAATGAAAAAGCCACACAAACAAAAATGCCAAAAAATAGCAAAAACAAAAGCTCCAAATATCACCTCTGTGTTGTGTGGGTGCTCGGGACTCAACAGCCAACAGACTCAACAGGAAGCCTCTGATTAGCAGTGGGGGACTCAATTTACAAACAGGACACACTAAACAGGAAGCGGAATATGTTCAGCTTCCAAGGCAAAGTTCACAAACCGGAACACCTACTTCTGGGTTTGCAGCATTCTATTTCCAAGTTGTTCATAAACTAAGCTGTTCTAAAACCAAGGTACCACTGTACTTTGGTTTTCTTAAGCTTGCATCCTTTCATTTTGACCCTCGTCAGTGCCGTTCATAATTTCCACTCATACCAAGGATGCATTTGGGATAGAGGGAATTTAAGAGCAGCATAACACAACAGAAAAAGATTTTGGAGAAGCAGCTGGTTCATTTCCCTCTGCTGACATCTAGCGTTTGTCTGGCACAGAGAAGAAGCAATCCTATTCCCTTTGGCGATGAGAAGAAAGGTAAATGGCAGAGGCAGGATAAGCTCCCAAAAATTGACCTTTCGTTTTTGTTTTTTAAAAAAGATCTATATTAGCAAATCAAATATCCAAGCTGAAATCGCTTAACAAGTGCGGGATGTGAGAGTGAACACAAATGCACAAATGAGCAGTCCGTATAAACCCAGGATCCGACAGTCCGTGTAAATGAATTACCAGAGGCGTGGCCAGTTATTGCAGCGGAGTCTGATCAGAAGGTCGGCGGTTCGAATCCCCGTGACGGGGTGAGGTCCTGTTGCTTGGTCCCTGCTCCTGCCCACCTAGCAGTTCAAAAGCACATCAAAGTGCAAGTAGATAAATAGGTACCACTCCGGCGGGAAGGTAAACGGCGTTTCCGTGCGCTGCTCTGGTTCACCAGAAGCGGCTTAGTCATGCTGGCCACATGACCCGGAAGCTGTACGCCGGCTCCCTCGGCCAATAAAGCGAGATGCAGTCAGCCACAACTGAACCTAATGGTCAGGGGTCCCTTTACCTTGTGCCACTTTAAGGCGTAGATTTGCAGAGCCATCCTAGGGATTTTTACTTCTAAGGAGAGGCTAGCCATGTTCAGTGTGGCATACTGCCTACTCCCCCCCCCCCTTTAAAGCTTAAAATGGTTTACTAACAAACTCTCTTCAAAGGTCACATTCATATGCTGTTCTACACAGCAGCAAGAAAAGACAGGCATTTTAACTTAGTTTTTTAAAGGTAAGATTTTCTAAATTATTTGTACAGAAACACAAAGATGGCTTGAGAAAACCATGCAGTCTAGGCTCTGACATCCCTTCTGCTGGAAGAGAATAAGGAAAGGCTTTGGGAACCCTTCCCCGATTCCCCCAAGTAAGGGGTTGTGACCTAGTTATGTCTGCCAGTACTGCTTACTCTATGGTCTTAACCCCTTCATGCATTAACTAGAGCTAAACATGCCTGCTGCCCATTGTGTTCAGCAGAGGTTGGAAAACTGTGGCCCTCATATCCCCCCCCCAAATAAACATAAATCCTGGGAAGTATAGATTGTCAAGGAGGTCTCCATCCCCCTCAAAGAGCTAGTGTCCAGAGTACACAGGGAACTCTGAGAATTGGGGCTCAGGGAGAGGGTGACCCAACTAACAACTCTCAACACTCTTGGAAAAAATCTAGCTCCCAGAATTATTTGGGGGTAGTGATGCCTGTTTAAAGTACTACCATAGTGTTTTAAAAGCATGGTGCGAATGTGACCTGCATTTACCTAGTGAGAATACCTCTTAGCATTATTTGTTGTTGTTTAGTTGTGTCCAACTCTTTGTGACCCCATGGACCAGAGCACGCCAGGCACTCCTGTCTTCCACTGCTTCCCGCAGTTTAGTCAAACTCATGCTGGTAGCTTCAAGAACACTATCCAACTGTCTCGTCCTCTGTCGTCCCCTTCTCCTTGTGCCCTCAATCTTTCCTGGCATCAGGGTCTTTTCCAGGGAGTCTTCTCTTCTCATGAGGTGGCCAAAGTCTTGGAGCCTCAGCTTCAGGATCTGTCCTTCCAGTGAGCACTCAGGGCTGATTTCCTTAAGAAAGGATAGGTTTGATCTTCTTGCAGTCCATGGGACTCTCAAGAGTCTCTCTCCTCCAGCACCATAATTCAAAAGCATCAATTCTTCGGCAATGATGATGTCTCTGCTTTTTAAGATGCTGTCTAGGTTTGTCATTGCTTTTCTCCAAAGAAGCAGGCGTCTTTTAATTTCGTGACTGCTGTCACCACCTGCAGTGATCATGGAGGCCAAGAAAGTAAAAACTTCTTACTAATTTGGGACCTTTGTCCCTGTATCAGACTTCTACATGGCAATTCCCCTCGTTATGTTTCTGGGGACACAGCTCCTGTGGAGTTGTGGCATTCGGGTCATTGAACTGCGAGGAGCCAGAGCTGCTGAAGCATCCACCACTGTTTTGAAAAATCCCCACATCACACAGATCTGTGAGCCAAACTGTATGAGAACTGTCCCTTCCCCAGCACCTAATGACAGAAGTGAGTAAAAACTCAATGTACTGCAAATACACAGCTTATATCGTGCTTCCCTGCCTACCAACTACTTTCACTTAGGAGGTTAAGAACAAACCTCTTCATCGGTTGCTGAATTTTCTGATTTCCCCCTTCTTCCATTCGAAAGAGAAGGGAAATGCACATGCTTCATGCCACTCCAGTTGCAGTCCATCACAGGAGGCAAATTAGTAACTTTCCCACACGTACACACCCCTTTCCTTTTCTAAATTAGCGTAGAAAGTGTAAATGTTTGAAATTGTAATAGGAATACACTAATTTCCTGTTAGCGATTTGCACAAGGTAGGTGAAGGCAAGAAGGGAGTATTGAACAGATGATACAATTTTTTTTTTTTTAAAAAAAAACCCTGTCAAGATTTCCCCAACCTCAGCTCTTTAACATGGGTTTTTTTCTCCTTTAAAAAACCCCACCTTTTCGGTACATCTTTCTACACCCTTTCTCTTGTGTGAAATCATCCACTCTTACGTTCCAATTGCTGTCTTCTTTCTCTCTCACAAACATCCTCCTCCTTCGCTTTTGACCCTTTTGTGGATGGTTCACTTACTGCTTAGTAAAAGCTGCCTCTCTCCTTTCACACATTCCCGTCACTGCTGACACTTTCAACACATTTGCAGCAGAATGTTCTGCAAAAGCCTATTGGGGGAAAAACAAATACAAAAAAAAAGCACTACCCTTCATTCTGCCACTTCCTCTACTCAGATCTGGCAGGACGGCACTAGCTGAACAAATCAGGACCATCTCTATACTTCCTGGTGGCTCACTGCATATTGTTGATGAATCTGTTTGGCCTTGCCCCTGTTGATCAAATGCCCATAACAAATGCAAGGCTTAACATTTGCATTTGCGTGGAACTCTCTCAAGAAGCAGAGCCCTCAAACACTGATCTTGGCTCTGAATCTGTGCTATAGATGGTCATGTTTCAAGATAATGTCACACTCATTTCTTGCAATTTCCCCAAAGCTTATTTTGTAGGTTGCAGAAAATGGCTCTGAGCCATTTAGGGATTTTCTTGCCAAATACATTCTGACCTACACGTCACTTGTGTAGTAGAATCAACTAAATATGAATAGAAAGATAAAAAGTTGAACAGTTTGAAACTTGAGCCCTGAAATATGCAAGCAGTAAAAATAGGACTATGCAAGTGTTGGGGGTAATTGACTAACTGGAGATAAATATCCGTGTTCTTCTTGCTAATACAGTGGTACCTCGGGTTACATACGCTTCAGGTTACAGACCAGAAATAGTACCTTGGGTTAAGAACTTTGCTTCAGGATGAGAACAGAAATCGTTTGGCGGCATGGCAGCAGCAGGAGACCCCATTAGCTAAAGTGGTGCTTCAGGTTAAGAACTGTTTCAGGTTAAGAACGGACCTCCAGAACAAATTATGTACTTAACCCGAGGTACCACTGTATAGAATACTTGATTGCCAGCTACTTAATTTTTTTGTGAGTGCTGCTAGCACTTTAGGTCCTGGCCTCATGTTTTCCTAGGGTATTATATAATTAAGATATCACAAGAAAATATAACGGCTGGCATATAGTTGGACTAGAATGCACCCCCAGCCACCAAGGCATTGGTCATGCCACCATGTCAGCTATTCCTCTCTTAGATGGATCTTAAATCCTACCAAGTGCAAGTGGGTGAACTAAACGGTTTTCCTCTTCCTTTGATCTGTAGTTGTTTCTCTTTATACATGCACCAGAACTGCACATATCCGGTGCGAGTCAATATCAAGCTGCTAGGGATATGGCAAAAGCATCTTTGAGCAATTTGCTATGAAAGAAGAGTTTGCAAAGAAAATATTCAGTACCGGTTTTTCACCTTGTGACAGCACTCACGTGGAATTTCTCTTGTATTATAAAATGGTAACAACACTCCCAAGGGAAACAGTATCACCCAAAACCACTCCACCTATAGATTAGCATACCAATTTTAAGTTATTCAGACTCCTCCAGCCATCCACATCAGTCAAAAGAAATAAAAATTATTAGCACTGGTGCAATGGCAAATTCCCATCTACAAGGCTGAATGCCATAACAATGCCTACGAAGTCATCTTTTTGGCCTCTGGGTACTCCTAAGCAATATAGTGGTACCTTGGAAGTCGATTTCCAAAATGTTCGGGAACCAAGGAAACTCCTGCAGCCAATCGGAAGCCGCAGAAGTTGCGTCAGACATTTGGGTTCCAAAGAACGTTTGGAAACCGGAACAATCACTTCCAGTTTTCGATCGTTCAGGAGCCAAATTGTTCAGCTCCCAAGGCGTTTAAAAACCAAGGTACAACTGTACTTGCTAGGAACTGTCCAGCTATGCTACAACCGAGACCTGCCTTGTTCCTAAAGGACAAAGCCATTAGTTGTCCGCTCTCCTCTTCTTCCATAAGTAGTTTGGGAAACCTTCCAGGAATCTATTGGTCATTTAAAGCAAACAAGGTACCGTTTACATTCTCTTTATTATGTTAACATTATCCTTTAATTTTATTTCCCTAAAGTGGACTTTTGCAAAATTTTTCCACTCTCTTCAGCCCTGTTCAGAATACTGCAGCTGGATTGCTGTCTGGAACTGGTCATAGGAAACATACTGCAAAAAAATTAAATGCAGCTACACTGCCTCTTGATTTGTTTTGAGCATCTAACAGTGCTTAACCTTTGAAGGTCTAAACAACTTGGTGCTTTTTTCCCAAACTAACCTGCCAAGGAACCAGGATTGGCTTCCAGAGCCCTTTAGGTCTCCCTTTCTCTTTGCGATCCCCTCCTGAGGACTGATTTTTATTGTGTAATCCCCATTTTATTTTTTTATATGAAAACTGCCCTAGAAACCGTGATAGAGCAAGTTTATTTAATAGTTGTGACCTTGCTCTGTATTTAATAGTTAACAATTATGTGTCAATAACATGGACATTTTCTCTATTTGATGGTGAGAGACTGCCCTCTAGCGGATAATTTTATTTTCAAAAGCCTACTACCCATGTTATGGCAACATAAAGCTTTAGCATTCTGAAAAGTAGTCTGCCTTTTCATATAGGGCATGGACAATATTCAATCCCTACACCTGTTATTTGCCTAGTTTCTAAATGTTTGAATGTACGCCACAAATCCAAGAATCGCTGTGATGTCAGGTGGGTTTTTGTTTTTTAACCTGGGAAGGGTCTTTCAGCTTCTACTACTAAATATGAACATGCACTTCACAGTGAGTTGCTGTATACATGGAATAAAATCTGCCCCAGGCTTCAGAGGAACCAATACAGTATCTTGTTTTCCCCTTCTAACCCATAGTGTTTTCAGATTTAATTTGCCATCATCTGCTTAGTGTTAACATTTAGACCCAGTTCTGAAGCAAGGGTTCTTGGAACAAAGAGGTGCAGCTACAGCTCTCCAGCCCATGTCCCACTGCTGCCTTGCAGGGTTAAACCGTGATTTGGTTTAGCATTGCATCCAAAACTGTTACTCAGTGTTTTCACTGCAATTAAACAACAAGGTGTAGGCAAGGTTTGCTAAACCATACACAGGAAGAACCATTGGTATTAGTGGTCTTAAGTAACTTTAGTCTACAGATTTCAGTGGGTCAGATCCGAGAATGACTGGTAATGGATATAAGCATATGTTTTTAGCTGTGAAATACTGACACACAACCTGCATTAATTCACCCATGTATGATAGAAAATTCAAGTCTTAACTTGTTTAAGCTTTTGTGCGCTTTTCAATCTGGGCTTGAGACTGATTTTTGGCAAGTTTCTGTCTTGTCCAACAATATTTGCCACTGGCCATGCATACATTTCTAGCATCAAAGGCACCATTAGAGGTACAGGATGTTAACTCTAGGATTGACTTTTATGGGACAGAATCCATCCAAATTTTAAAATGAAACTACAGCAAACGCCTGTGCTTACACTAGTCCAAGTCACCTAGATTCAACCACATGCTTAAAAACAAAAATCTTGATTTTTAACTATTATTTCAGATATGTGAAACCTATGTTTAGCATGTGAACCTAGATGATTATTTTGTGGGATTATCCTTCTATGCCTGCATGGACTGGGAAAATGTGGTATTGTGAAGATATGGAAGACAGTGCTACTAGATTCATAGCAGTTCAAACAGGTCGACACCACTTAGATAAACCAGGAGCAAGATATCAAAATAAATGTCAAGTGTTTTACTTCTCAGCCAGTCATGAATAGCAATTTAGCAACATTTTTTTGCAAATCATCACTGATGAACATCTTACAACTTGAAAGCGTCTTCTGAAAGATTCAATAAAAATATGCAGATTTATTTATTTTTCCTGCTCATTCTGGGGTAACATAATATTGATCTATTGAATCATTTGTATATTACAGGAACTTAAATACAACC
This sequence comes from Podarcis vaucheri, assembly GCF_965113315.1. Lineage (NCBI taxonomy): Eukaryota > Metazoa > Chordata > Lepidosauria > Squamata > Lacertidae > Podarcis > Podarcis vaucheri. The sequence goes on from NC_138750.1 coordinate 12,581,319, forward strand.
AATCTCCATCCTTGAGTGTTTAGCAGAAACCTCGGCTTCAAAAACCAACGCCAAAAAGTGCACCCAAACTTCAGAAACATAACACCAGTTATAGGGTAGTAAGAAATATCTACTGTTAAACATTTCTAAACCATCTCTATGCAATATTATGTTATACTTAAGATTTACAATGTCTTGATTGTGAGCTAAACTGATACCCAAAATACAAACCAGCAAAATATAGAAGGAAACCACATTTAGTCTTGTGGACTAAATCTCACCCAGTGCAATTCCTTTTGCTTTTCATCTCAATTACCCCAAATACTATTTATAGGAAATTACTTTTTTTTTAATAAAGAATTTTGGTTTAAGTGTAGTTCACACCGTTTGCTGTAATCTAATTCTGTTCACGTACTACAGATGCAGCCTGCTGATCCTTTAAGAGGTTTAATACAGTCAGAATCCAATCGGGAGAACAGAATGTTTGAGAATCTAACCAGAGAAAAGTTACGGAGCGTTTTCAATACAGCGAGGTACACTAACTGGAACTAAAGATTTAGTATGCTTATTGCAAGTTTCTCTTAGTTATAACAAGCAGTGCTTCTTTGCAGATATGTTATTGCTGTGGATAAGGATATCCAGGCTGTTGTGGAGGGTGTTGTGGGTAAGGATAGCCAGGCTGCTGTGGTCCTGGATACGGTGCTTGTCCAGGATTTTGGTACATAGCCGCAGGATTGTATGGCAGATTGAACTGGCCATACATGTAAGGATTGTAGCCCATTGGCATAGGCATCTGGCAGTATCTGTAAAAACAAAAAGTGGCAAGATGTACAGTTACAATACTACAGAGCACATAAACCTCTCCAGTTGGCCTTCTGAAGGATCTCCCTCTCCATAGCCCATCAAACCTTCTGCTAAAAAAACAGCTTTCCAGAATTTTGGAATCCTTAATAGGGTCTTAATACTCTAGGGGAGGTCCAATTCTGACATCCTCCTGCCACAATAACTTCCACTAGCAAGAGCTCTACTCTTAAGCTTTAACTTGGTGCTATACTATTGCTTGTGAAACATGGACCGCTTGTAAACGCCATCTCCAACTCCCTGAAAGATTCCATCAACAGTGTCTCCGAAATATTGTTACACATCACTTGGGAAGACAGGCAAACTAATGCCAGTGTACAGGAAAAAGCAAAGATCACCAGCCTCAAAGCAATGATTCTTCAACATCAACTTCGTTGGACTGGTCACCTTGTTTGGATGCTTGATTAACGTCTTCCAAAGCAACTACTCTATTCCAAACTTAAAAATGGAAAGCATAATGCTGGTGGTCAACAAAAGAGGTTTAAAGGCTCTCTCAAGGCAAATCTAAAAAAATGGAGTATAAACACCGACAACTGGGAAACACTGGCCTGCGAGTGCTCCAACTGGAGAACAGCCTTTACCAAAGATGTCATGGGCTTTGAAGACGCTCGAACTCAGGACAAAAGGGAGAAAAATGCTAAGAGGAAGGCACACTTGGCAAACCCTCACCGTAACCAGCTCCCACCCAGAAACCTATGTCCCCACTGTGGAAGGACATACGGATCCAGAATTGGCCTCCACAGTCACTTACGGACTCACTGTTAAGACCTTGTTTATGGAAAACAATCTTTACTTGGCTATGAGTGAGTGATCGTCAAAGACGAAGACTATTGCTGAAGAATTAAGAGCAATCTAATCTCTCAAGTGGCGCTTAAGCTCTTTCTTTTTTCTTTGCAAACTTACCCAGGGTATCCTGGATATGTCGGATAAGGCGGCCCCTGAGCCTGTGAAGGTGCTGTGCTAGCCGTAGAGCCAGCCGGAGAAGGTGCTGTCCCAATGGCTGCTTGTACAGGAGTAGTGAGTGCATTTGCCGAAGAAATCACCGGCGGGGGAGGGCGTGCTGGGGGCTGTGGTTTACTGGCCTAAATAAGAAAAGTGGAGTTAGGTGTGAGCTGCATAGACATAAACTACAATGCTATCATCTGTGTGTGGCACTAAGCAGAATAGGCTCTGAAAAACAATAGGAAACATAAGTCAAGAAACAAGGCTTCAAGTCTAAGCTCTGAACAACCCAGGGCCATGCTACCTATTCCCTATATTTTAATCCCAAGGGCCATATAACCTTCTGGGGGCCACCTGCCAGTGCGGATACAAATATTACCTTTACCAGTTAATATAAATGTTACCTTTGTGCTAGTTCCAATAATCCCTTATACACCCACCCGTTCTCTCCATCCTCTAACAGAGGTTAAGGACACATTCCACACCCGGCCAATTAGATTGCGAATAAATATTGCTACAGATATTTCTGAGATCACAGTCTTTCCAATGAGTGGCTCCTGTCCAGGTTGGTTAACTGTCTTACTTTAAATGTTGTGAGGATCCTATGCCCTTTTAAAATGTGGTTTTTGGGGGGTGGGCGATTATTGGGTTGTTGTTTTTATTTTGATTATGTATTTTGTGGTTTTATATTTTGATTTTATTCTGTGAACCGCCCTGAGACCTCTGGGTGTAGGGCGGTGTATAAATTCAATTACTGATAATAACAGTAGTAATTCCAGTCAGCCATAAATACTGGGGACGTGAAGCTGGGTCACTGACAGGTGTGGCCTGGGACAAAGGGGAGCGGTCTAGCAAGAGGTCCAAGGGCCAGACAAAGAGGGTACTATGTAACCACAGCAGGTCGACTAGATCTTTACAGACCTTGCTGATGGTGTCAGAACCTGGGGGCAGCACAAAAGCAGGCCTTCTTCACAGTGGCACCTACATTCTGAAATGCTCCACCACTGAAATGCTTTACGAAAAACTTATTTGCTGGCTTGGGTTTTCCCTGACTAGTAACATTAATCCAACCACCTTATAGTATAGTACTGGGGCACTGTCCCGCGGACTGTCTTGCCAGAGTGCTGCATGCTCTGGTTATCTCCCGCTTGGACTACTGCAACGCGCTCTACGTGGGGCTACCTTTGAAGGTGACCCAGAAACTGCAATTAATCCAGAATGCGGCAGCTAGACTGGTGACTGGGAGTGGCCGCCGGGACCACATAACACCGGTTCTGAGAGATCTGCATTGGCTCCCAGTACGTTTCCGAGCACAATTCAAAGTGTTGGTGCTGACCTTTAAAGCCCTAAATGGCCTCGGTCCAGTATACCTGAAGGAGCATCTCCATCCCCATCGTTCAGCCCGGACGCTGAGGTCCAGCACCGAGGGCCTTCTGGCAGTTCCCTCATTGCGAGAAGTGAGGTTACAGGGAACCAGACAGAGGGCCTTCTCGGTAGTGGCGCCTGCCCTATGGAACGCCCTCCCAGCAGATGTCAAAGCAATAAACAACTATTTTACTTTTAAAAGTCATCTGAAGGCAGCCCTCTTTAGGGAAGTTTTTAATGTTTGAAGCTGTACTGTTTTTAATATTCAGTTGGAAGCCGCCCAGAGCGGCTGGGGAAACCCAGCCAGATGGGCGGGGTATAAATAATAAATTATATTATTATTATTATTATTATTATTATTGAAACTGTATTCATGTATTTTTTATTTTTTTGAAATCGTTTCTATCTTGATAAACAGCTTCAAGATTTGTAATGGTAAGTGGTATCATATATATTTAAATAATCAAACAGAAATGCTGCCCACCTGCAATAGCAACCACCACGGAACAGGTGGTTTCTCATTCAAGAAACAGCAATGAGGGCAAATAACACTAGAATTTTTTTTTACGGCTCCTTTACTTACCATGCTGGTTCTGGGAGCTGGAGTTGGAGTTGATGATGCTGGAGGCTTGTTTCCCCCAGTTTGGTATGCAGGCACAGAAGGAAAAGAAGGCGCACTGGGTTCTCTAGCAATACTTTGCTGCAAATCTCTTAAAAGGAAAATGTTTTTCATAAGATTTGAAACATAATAGATTGCTGCAATATTTCCCCACCTAACATAGAATTAATATTCGATACACACCTACACAGAGTCTTTGCAGAGAAAGCTACCAAGCTATTATAAAACTGGTCAAATTACCTCTGCAATTAGGTTGAGCTTAATCTCACCAAAGCTTAGCAGAATTAAATACGGCCTTCTCGGATCAAATGGCATTTGAAAGAAGCAAAAATGTTGTTTCTATTGCAAAGAAAACCATGCTCCAAACTTCAGACACTATAGCTTGTCAAAAGTGTCCAATTTGCTCATGCAAGGGATGTGTTTGTCCCTGACCCTGAAGAACAGCTGAAATAGGCTGTAAAGGGACCACAGCAGCTCTAGAATGTAAGAAAAACTCTGTATGTACTTCTCTGGATCCACACACGTGAAATTTGCTGCCTAAAGTATGTAGACAAAGAAGTTCAAAAACTGCAGAATGCCAGAGACATGTTTGTAAGAAATAGAGCAGGGATCCCCAAACTGTGGTCTGTGAGCTTCATTCTGGTGAGCCACAGCATGTCTGGATTTGCGGCTGAAGATGGGAACTGACGCACCCATCACAATAAATGTCTGTATTAATTTCATTTTAACAACTCCTGTTCTTTCTTACATTGTATTACGTTTTGAATTCTATGAAATACAATAAAACACAGGGCTTTAAAAACAGAAGTAGCAATCCTATTAAAAACCACATAACATTAAACACGACATAAACTACAAAAGGCAGAAAAAAAATTAAGTGATCTGCCAAGACCATGGGCAATTTTTAAGTTGGGGCACCACCAGAATAGAGGAATATAGCTGGCTCTATGCATAATATATACATATTTAGCCCTTACTAATTGGCCAACGTCTTGACACACATAAGTAAGTTACTGCAGTATGACTTAAGCATTTCCTGTAATTTTCTCAGAGATTACTACCAAGCATTTACAATAAATGGATATTTATCATTTGAAGAGTCACCTCTGATCTCAAGTCCCCCTGACTGGAAGGAACTCTTCCTTCAAAGGTAGTTAAGAAAACCATTAAGATGAAATATCATCTAATATTTGAAGGTGGAGCAAGCTTACTTCAGAAGTTCATCTCTCTCCGTTTTGCGTGCAAACACAATGTCAGTGCATTTGTTTTGGAACTTCAGAAGGATTTCAGTCAATTCATTGTAAAACTAGGAAGGAAGAAAACAGTGACTACTCACCAGCAAGAAGCATTTTAAAAACAAAGCACTGGATATTGACATATGTCATATTTCCAAGAAGTGAGAAAACTGATGACAAGGAAACATTTTAGTCCACTGCTATTTCCAGCATCGCCATTAGGAAAAGCAAACGTGGAACTGCATACCAAGGAATTATATGCAAACCATCTGCAGGTGCTTAAGGGACAGTGTGAAGACCATATATGTCAGCTGACAATTCTCATGACCATGATTTGACATTTCTTCACTTTGTACTACATTACATTCTGGTTCAAAGAGCCCTAAATAAGATGCATGTGTTTCAGATGGAACAAAGGCTCTGGTTTTAAGAGCTTAAAAAATTCGCTGTCCACTCAACGTCAACGACTGGACACATAATGTACCTTGTATACAATGGGAATAAAAAAATTCCTTCCAGTAGCACCTTAAAGACCAACTAAGTTAGTTCTTGGTATGAGCTTTCGTGCATGCACACGAAAGCTCATACCAAGAACTAACTTAGTTGGTCTTTAAGGTGCTACTGGAAGGAATTTTTTTATTTTGACTATGGCAGACCAACACGGCTACCTATCTGTACAATGGGAATGTATACCTTATCTACTGTGCTAAGCCTAAGTATCACTGCAACAAATTATATACTGTTCCTGTTAGCCCAACCTCTTTCCTCTGTTGCCTCCCTTGTGCCATTTGCAATTCTAGAAGTTTTGATTACAATACACCCCCACTAGTTTTGATTACAATACACCCCCACTAGTACCTGGGAGACCAGGCTTCAAATCTCCACTCAGCCATGAACCTTGGGCCTACCCTACCCTACAGGGTGGTTGTTGTTGTGTAGATTAAATGAAAACTATGCAAGCCATCTCTCCACTTCCTCGGTGAGAAAGGTGGGATGAAAGGTGCAATAAATGAATAAATGGTGCAATAAATGAATAAACATTAAATGAATAAATGTTTAAAACAAAAAACAATACACCCCCAACATAAACAGGCTGCCAGGGCCTTCCGTTCTCTTTTTTAGTTTTTCTCTCTTGTTCTCCATCTTCCCATTTCTCTGCTAAAAAGAGGGGCTACAGGTGTTAACTTCAAAGGAGACTCAAGGCTGCAATGAGAGGAGCATATTAAGAACTCTTCTTTAATGGTTCTGTATAACTCAAAGGGATGCCATTTCCCAAACTTCCAATTTTTTGTTTGTATTTCGTTCAGAATTTCTCCCTTTCAGTTTTATTGCTTATTGTCATTATAGGTAATAAATCCTTGCTCCGAAATTTGTGGCATCAAAGTAGCATTAAGTACATGAAACGTCACCCCATTTTCAACTTTTATAATTCAAGACCTGTGTTCTCTCTAGAATATAGCATATACATTTATTCAAGTGGGCTTTTGCAATGCTTTACATTGTACCTGTTGAAACTCACTAATCAATCAGACCAGGGAAAAGAAGAAAATAAAACCTGCGGTATTGTTTTTTGTGGTGATGGACCTTATGATACCTTTGTGCCTTCTCTCAGGTTGGCTACAAGTTCCACAAAATTGTCATTAGCAACAGCTAAATTCTTTAGAACTTCTTCTCTTAAATTGGATTCATTGTTTGATTGCTTCATCTTAGAAAATTCCTGATGTGAATTCTACCATGAGAAAAAAGAAAGCATTTTAAGAGGGTTTCACAAAGTTCATACTATTCCATAAGCATATATCTCTACTAAGATAAATACATTTATCTACTAGAAGAAAATATTTGTGGCTGCAAGTCTGAATTGATACAAGCACACTGACATCAATGACCACCAGCACCCTGTCCCCCAGGTACCAACTGTGCCAAACTGGCCCTTAAAATGTATCACAAAGAAAATAAGACTACCTGAATGTTGTTGAGCAGCTCCTCCTGTTTTTTCAGGGTCACCTGTACTTTGTGGATGAGACTACCATAAATGCGATCCAGCTCAGTGACAGAAATGGCTTCTTCATTTAACGTACCATCCTGTGCAAGGGCTGTTAGGAATTTTGTTGTCATGTCAAAGTTTATTGCCTTCAGATCATTCTCTAATTGCTCTCTCTGCTTTTTCACTTCTTCCAGATTAGCTAGCAAGGATTTTAGGACATTCACCACCTAGAAAGCAAAGTGCAATTAACTGTTGGTGCTTTGAGGCACTTGTCTTATTTTCCACTATGCACCAGAAAGGGAAGAGTCAGAACTAGCAGTTGTTTTTGAAATACTTAGCTTAGCAAGGCTGGGCCTTACAGAGGCCAACTCACGGACAAGTTTGTTGCATCACAGAACACAGACTTGACCAATCTGGGGCAAAATGAAATGGCATATAGAAGATCTGGCCGTGAAGTTTTCTGATTTTTGCTTTTAATTACAAAGTGGATCATGATGATGAGCTGCTTACAAGAACCTATAAATTTATATCAGATAGATTGGGTGGGGACGGCAAACAGGATAGGCCATTCTCCATTCCATGCCATGACACTCAGGTAATCTGGGAAGGCCTTGCAGAAATTTTTTATGTAAAAAGCACAACACAAAAAAAACCCAAATCTCCTGTGTCTCATTAATTTTGCCTTTCAAATGAAGTTCTTCCTAATAGATTATTAAGTTTCTGTGCTGCGTTGGGAGACTTTAAAATTAACATCATCCTCTCATGTACAAAATTTGCTAAGTCTTAAAGGTAACAGTCCCTGCTTGCAGGCTTACAAAGTCAAAAAGCAAAAACACAGAGCACATGGAAGAAATGGTGGGGAGGGAAGAGGAAAACAAGAAATGCAAGCACCAGTTGGTCTCTCATCAAAGATGATAAAGTGGGCTCTATTGTCACATCTCTCCCACTGCTTTAACCAGGTAGAATTATTCTACAAGTAATTCTTACGACGGTTGTGTTGCATTATCTTTAGCAGTGTTTTTCCAATGGTTCTCCTCATTTTAATGTCTAAAGATGCAACACAGTATGATTGAGGCCAAGCAAACGCATCTTTTCCAATGCTCATTCAGGATCAGAAACAATGTCCAGATACTAAGTACTTGAGCAATTGGCCCTGACTAGTCTGTGATAAGCTTCCGGTCATTACAGCAGCATTGTCAGATGAACCCATGAAAGTAGCACTTTAACAGTGCTCCTGTAATATCTAAGGGAGATTTTTACAACCCTTCACCCTATGTTTTAAGTCAGGCTTCCTCAACCTCGGCCCTCCAGCTGTTTTTGGCCTACAACTCCCATGATCCCTAGCTAGCAGGACCAGTGGTCAGGGATGCTGAGAATTGTAGTCTCAAAACATCTGAAGGGCCGAGGTTGAAGAAGCCTGTTTTAAGCAGTCTCTCAAACAACTGTTAAGGCAGAACATTATCAATCAAGAACTGAGTCGTTAAGAATTGTTAAGAAACTTTATATGCAATTTCTAAATCTCTTACCTCGCTTCCCTGCATAGTTTTTGCTGGATTTGCTGACGGAATTGCTGCATTCAGTTCTGGTTCTGGTTTACATAATAGTGAAATTGTATCACGATGCGACTGGTAACGTTCCTTAACCTGTTTGTCAGCTTGCACAGCTTTATCCAAGATATTGCTGTAATTGGCTCCCTCTACAAAAAATAAAAAATAAATACAAAGATTCATTCGATGCTCAAGCATGCCTCTTTTACCAATACACAAAATACTGTACAATTACTAGTTTAAAAACTTAGTCTGTATTACAAATAATTTAGTAAATTGGTGTTTGTGTGAATTTAAACAATTCCACTGATTGAAACCGACTTATAAAGATAATTTTTAGTCCACCCTTCATCACATGATCCCAGGGCTGGCTCCAAAACAGTAAAACACTAAAGTAAAAATAATTCAGCACACAACTTATAAAAATAGGTATGATTCTCAAACTCACCCCCATGAACCACTCGAATCTGCAGATTGTCTGGGTTTACCCTTAATGCTTTTTCTGTTGTAACAACTGCAATGTATTATGCTAGATGCTGTATGATTTTTAACTATTTTTATTGCTATTTTTTATCATACTTTATCATATTACGATCTTAATTCCACAGATTTCAAGTTGCAATACAAGAAAATTCAAGAAATAAAAGCAGCAAAAAATAAATTAAAATCAGTCTCAATAATTAAAGCACACATGCTGCAGAAATGTGAGACAATGAGTAAAACTTAAAAATAGTTGAAGGGGTCCGTAAGGTTCTTCAGCATAATGAATTCTGAAGTATAGAATTAAGTTGCTCTCCTATCTCCATTCTGCACCTTTCCCCAAAGAGTAAGCAAATATGATGCATTTCATCCTATTATTTGAAAATCTTACTATTCTGAATTATACTGAAATGATACGTAGTACAACTACTTTTTGCCACTGGTGTGCTAAACCTAGGTAACCAGACCAGAGAGGAACTTAGAAGAGGCCACCTGTTGTGCAGAGTCCAATAAATGGTGCTCTTACTCTGCTTCCTCTGACGTCTCTCCTTATCACTCCAATCCCTTTTGGGATAAATCTCAACACAGAATTCAGCTTCATGCCAATATATTTCAGCAACTCAGTACCAGGTTATGAAGAACAAATATTACCTGCTCTTAAAGGCTTATAAAGGTCATTTGATGGTGTTCTTTGCCAACGTTCCTTGAACTTGTTCTTTAGTTCATTATCTGTTGTTTCTTCTTCATCCAATATCCTTAGAGACTAAAATTATTTAAAAATATTTTAATTACCGTAAATAACTTCAAACCATAAAGAAAGGCTGGATCGATGCAAAGTGTGATGAATGTAGACTTCACCTGTACCTGTAACTTTCCCCAATTATTTGAATGGCATCCAATTTCAACTTAGTCTGGATTTAAGCAAGTGGGCAAAATTCAACAGTGTTCGTGAAAGGTTTTGAAAGCTGGAGCATTTGTTGAGCAAACAGTAGTGCACAGGCATAACCGTTACCAAGAACTATGATAGCAGCAGTTGTGTTAGTCACTGCGCACTATCATTCACAAGCAGACAACATCCACTGGATCTGGCTGTCGGTCTGTGCTAAAATGAGGTTCCTACTTAGTAGAACAGTTGTTGTGCAAGCAGACTGCCAGAACTGGGTACCATCCAATGCCTTTAGAATGAAACAAATCCAGTGTTGCTTTGAATACCTATCCCCTATGAACATCCAATGCATATATTTACACACACACATAATATGCATATAAAGTTAAGTCCAGTCGCAGACGACTCTGGGGTTGAGGCGCTCATCTTGCTTTATTGGCCGAGGGAGCCGACGTTTGTCCGCAGACAGCTTCCTGGTCATGTGGCCAGCATGACTAAACTGCTTCTGGCGAACCAGAGCAGTGCACAGAAATTCCATTTACCTTCTCGCCAGAGCGGTACCTTATTTATCTACTTGCACTTTGATGTGCTTTCGAACTGCTAGGTTGACAGCAGCAGGGACCGAACAATGGGAGCTCACTCTGTCATGGGGATTCGAACAACTGACCTTCTGATCTGCAAGCCCTAGGCTCTGTGGTTTAGACCACAGCGCCACCCGCATCCCTTTATTGGGAAACAAAATATGAATATACATACACTGAAATCTTGGAATCCAATCAAATGGAATCTATTTTTAAAACATATGGTGATTTATTTTCTTGTAAATAAACAAAGTGTGAGAATTTATCAGCTCAGGTTTTGCTACTACCACAATATGGTAAAATGTAAGTTAAAGTGCTAACAGTGTAGACTATTGGTATTACTGTAGGCTTACCTCATCCAGAATCTCTCTATTTCTCTGTAACAGTTCCGGAAGATCTTTCATCAACTGATCAATAGTTTGGACACCTCCCTGTTCAATCACAGACTTAGACTTCTGCAAAATGGACTGAGGAACACTATCCCCAGAAACATCTTCTATGGCAGCAGGAAGATTGAGGGAAGCCAGCACTCTGGGAAGGACAATTTGACACTTCAATTGACATCAACCAGCTTTGAAAGACACTTGACTGAGTTTGTTGGGAGTTAACATTCCTGTTTAACAATGTATAAGAATATACTGTCTTCTCTTGTACCATTCTGTTTGCTGTAGCAAAAAGTAAAATTACAGGCAGCCCCCAATTGACAGAGGTTACATTCCAAAGCACCACTCGCGTAGGTGAAATTGCATATCATGGAAACCCATTGAAAAAGCCTGCAAATGCCCACCTCGCCCTTTTAGGGATGTTTCAGTGAAGTCTTTATTACATTTCCGGGTCACTTCCAGGTTGAACATGCATAAATGGGCGGGAGAGCTGCCTGTACCAAGTATCGTTGAAGTAAAAGTCAAATTGTCCAGTGTGCTTTCTGCCACACACAAAATACTTGATGGTGTCACTGCTAATCAAGACTTCTTTTATGAGTGTCATTGTACTCTTCTAATGCCAAACACAATTTCGGCAACATATAAAATTAAATGACATGAAAACGTATCTTTAATAATACTGAACTTCTGTTTTATTCAACAGTATCTCTTTGGCATGCCAAACGAATGCAATGTTTTACCAAGTCAGACCTCAGAATCATCAACTCACCCATTTGCCAGATTGGTGGCTTCCCTCATCTGGGCTATTGATCTGTTAACTAAGTCTGCCTTTCTTTGGTTGTAGAGAGTGAGAGCTTGTTGCACTGCCAGGGGAACCATCTTCTCAAACAAATCTATAAAATGAGCAGTATTACTACGATGACCAAAAAACCCCAATGCCTATAGCTCTACCTCCCCAGGGTACTTATCTGGAAAGATCAAGCCACCAGCACATGCTCTCCATTGCCTTCTGGAAAGGGAAGTCTTTCAACCAAAATTTTAACACAGGCAAAGTCTCAACAAGAACACCGCAAAACATTTTTCTTCTAACAGGCTTTTGCAAACGGACTTTTAATGAAAGGGCTGTTGCCGTAATGTTTTAATTTAAATTATCTGCATGGATTTAGTAGATTTAATATATGTATATAGTTTTACTTCTAACAATGCTTAATTGTTTTAATTATTTTTTTTCTGTTTTTAGCAGTTTGCATTTTTATGTGTAAGTTACCTTGAGTCCCATCAGGGGAAAAGGTGGGGTGCAGGTGAATAAATAAGCAACTGCTCAGTGATAGGCAAACCAAACTCTTTCAGAAGCAGTTTGTCCATCTTCAAAATGGAAAGATTACCAATACATCTCACAATAGCAATAAAATACACCCCCTTGAACATTTAGTGAAAAGGTGGTAAGTCCAAAAACGTAAGTCCAAAAATTAGAAAGGTACTGTTGGCTGTAATGTATGTTAAATGGTAGACTGCAATAAAAAGCTTGCTTACCAGTAAATTTCTGACTCAAGGGGACAACAACTGGAGTGGCTTTCACAAGACTGGCTTTTCCAATAGGCTCTAAATCTTTTAGATCAGGTATCCTGTCATGATAGATGAAGTCATTGTCCTTCTTAGCAGCTGTAAGTGCACGGCTGATTTTATCAGACAAGTCTTTTACATTTATATATTCATCATAGCGAGATGCCACTGTTTTTACTAGATCGGCAGCATGCTAAATTAAAAATAAAGTTAAAGTTAAAGTTAACACTTGGTTTCTACATACAACTGCAATATCTAATACAGAAACAATCATGACTATAAAGGTAATATACATATCTGAAAGAGTTTGCCAGGTGTTTGCCAGGAATTTACAGAACCAAATCTTTAGTTTCTACTCCAGTGCTTTCTAACATAATGTTCAGATATCCTCTTTTACAGTGCAATACTGTACATGCCTACTCAGTAAGCCCTGTTGTATTTCATGGGACTTACTCTCATGTAAGTGAATATGGGATTGAAACTTTCAATGCCAGTAGAGTTAAATATCTAAACTGATTCCCAAAAGATACACTTCTGTTTCAAGCTAGGTCAAAGTCCCTAACAAACACCCAGCAATAAAAAATAAACCCAATAAAAATGAATAAACCGTACTATGTCCAGAACACGTTACTCTTATAGTGCTCAGGTGCCTTTTTAGTGGCAATATATTTGCTGCAAAAAAACCCCCAGCAGAATCCACCTTTTCCTAGAACAGGAGGAAGAGGAAATATGAAAAGACAAAAAGCTTGGTACTATAAACAGAAATGTGTCTGTATATACACACACACACTTATTCACATTACGCATATAACGCCAATCCGGCCTTCTGGCTGCCAATTAGTTTCTGGGCCCAATTCAAAGTGCTGGTGTTGACCTATAAAGCCTTACAAAGCTCAGAACCTCAATACCTCTCCCTGTACGAACCGACCCAGACTGCTCTTGTCATCCAAGGCCCTTCCCTATGTCCCCCTTCCCTGAGAGGTTCAGAGGGTGACAATGCAAGAACAGACCTTTTCTGTAGTGGCTCCCATTTGTAGAATGCTCCCCCCAGAGGCTCACCTCTTGCGGTTATTGCATGGCTTTAGGCACCAGGCAAAACCATTCCTTTTTTTACAAAGGCCTTTGGCCATTAAATAATCTATGGCATGTTAAAGGTGTGGTGCAGGGGAGATAGTTATGATGATTATTTTACTATTATGCTTTGTGCTATTGTTTTCATTACTACGCTCCATAAAATGAGTTCTTAACATTGTACACCACCCTGGGATCTTTTCATCAAGGGCAGTATCTAAATTGAATAAATAAAATAACAACAATAACTCTTATTGTTATTATCCTTGTTTCAATGTCACTGTGGTAGCCATTAGGAGTAATGAAAGCCACTTCCATCTTAAAATCTGTATTTTTGCTGTGGAAGGGAGATGTTTTTGCTTTGTCATCCTTAAAGTCTTTGGCTCTTATCTGAGACAGTTTTTACTATGTTAAAGAAGCAGCATATTTCATTCTTGCCATCAGACTGCAGTTCAATAGAAAGTGCTAACAGGAGGGGAAAGGATTCTCGTGGTGTGTGCTTGAATGGCACCATTAACACAGTCGTGGGTTGTCATGGGCAGAGCAGCATTGCTTGCCTGGCTTCCCAACACCACAAGTTGCTGCTGGTTACTGAGAGTGGGAGGTTTGAGGCAGCTGGCCCTTGGTAACTTGCAGGAGCATATTAACATTGGAAAGCCAGGCAAGCAATGCTGCTCTGCCTACCACTACTGATTCGACCCCTGGAAAGCATGGCAAGGGGAAATGATTTCCAGGACAGTTGCTCAAGTGGTACATTTAATATGTGTAGCTGCAGCTCAATGAATCTCACAACTTTTTTTTACAATCCCTTGGATTGCTTCTGCAGAACACAGTTTGAAAAACTCTGTTTCATCCTATAGAATTATCATCCAGTTAATTTTTTACTGTCAAAATGGAAGACAGTGGTACCTCGGGTTAAGTACTTAATTCGTTCCGGAGGTCCGTTCTTAACTTGAAACTGTTCTTAACCTGAAGCACCACTTTGGCTAATGGCGCCTCCTGCTGCCGCCGCGCCACTAGAGCACGATTTCGGTTCTCATCCTGAAGCAAAGTTCTTAACCTGAGGTACTATTTCTGGGTTAGCGGAGTCTGTAACTGAAGTGTATGTAACCCGAGGTACCACTGTACATTAGTTAACAATGTTGCAGGCTTGGACTTCAGCCTCCTAATTGAGGTTGAAATCAGATGCGAGATGATTTTTAAAAGTCTTCAGGAGCCCCCCCCCCAATACTTAAATCGTTCTAGAGCCAGAACCAATTACAGCATTCTAAAAAGGAAATGACGTTGCTCACTTGCAATCTTGCGATTTCTTCGCCAAATTTCTTCTGCTGCTTTGCCAGGATAGACTGGTGGTATTCTGCATTGGCCTGCATGATGCAGTGTTTTGCTGCCAGAACAGGAAACACCTCCTGGAAATAAAAATACTGACCAGGGGAAAGTCCAACCACATAAACCATCACAGACAACATGGGATGCAGGAGGAAAGAGGAAGAAGAACAGGACATTAGAGTCACCCAATTAATGTTTTAGAAAGGTTAAGACATGAGAAGCCATGGACACCCACCCATGTAACATTACATGGATGAGGTTTGGTGGAAGTATGAGCACAGCTCTGTATAAAAATAAATATAAATTGGGCACATTTTAAATTTGCTTAGGAGTTCAGCTAGCTGAACCCAAGCTTAGTAATCTTATTTAACAAAGATTAACAACTCAAATAAGAATGAGGAAGTACAGCTGGGATGCCAACCAGCTATTCCATATAGTTCCAACTATATGAAGAGAAGCCAGTATAAGATCGCACAAAGGAGCAATGTAGAGCCATTTTTTGCCAGTTACAAGGTTCAGAGTTATGTGGGTCAGTCCACATATGCATCTATGTACAGCTTTATTTCTCTGCATGGCAACTGCTTTTTCTTATTTGGAGCTTTTTAGCTTAGAGAAAAGGCAAAATGAGATGTGAAAGAGGTGTATAAAATTATACAAGGTGTGGCAAGAGTGAATAGAGAAATAGTTTTATCCCTCGCTCATAACACTAGAACTTGAAGTAATGTTGAAATAATGTTGGAAAATTCGGGACAGACAAAAGAAAGAATTTCTTCACATACTGCATGGAGAACTCCAGAATTTGCTCCCACAAGAGGTTATGACAGCCACCAACTTGGGTGGCTTCAAAAACAGGATTAGACAAATTCATGGAGGATAAAACTATTGATGGCTACTAGCCACAATGTCTATGTTCTACCTCCATGGTCTGAGGTCTCTGAATGCAGTTACTAGGAATCACAATCTGCCTGGCCACTGGGAGAACCGGATGCTGGACTAAATGGGCCATTGGCAGGCTTAAGTTCTTACTGAATATTAAATACATAACTGCACAGAAAGAGGTAGAGATCCACTGAGCATAATTCTTCAAGGAGGAACTACTGTGACTGTGTTGTTCTTGAGAATCCCTGTGATCTGCCAATTCACATGGGAAGAATTCATCTTGAAGTTGCTGGATATGACGATGCGGAAGAGACAGTATGTGTAAACTTGACTAACATAGCAAAATGGATCCAATTGTTGAAGCAGCTTCTGATTACTTCCCTGTCAATGATTATCTAAGAGGTTATACCATCCTCTATTTGCAGCCTCACTGAAAGTGCTTGTGCAACAGGAATTGAAACTTTAAAACCTTCTTCCAAAGAAAGTTTTATGTCTGGTCTACAAAAAGCTTTATGTCTGGTCTACACACACAACAAAATGTGGTAGTAGAATGGTGTAACGTGTTAAAAACCTGTTGCTTTCCTATGAAACATACACAGTCTTTAAAAATGACCTCCACCTGCAACCAGGTTTCAGGTTTGACACAGAATAAGCTATTATGTGTTGCACATGTAAACAAGGTGTAAGTTGGCATAAAATGAATGAGTCATAATTACTGAACTGCATACCAGTGCACATACTCCAAGGTCCATCCTGTTATCACCTCCTCCTGCCTTTCCTAGCTCACTCTCAGTAGCTGTGCTGAGCATGAAGCAAAGGGGCAAATCTAGTGGAAAAGCAACACCCAGCCCTTTTACTAAATTAATTTAAAAAGTGTTGACACATGAACTCAAGCAGCAACCATATCAAGGAAAAGGAGGGCTGTTGAACCTGAAAACATAGCCCCTCTGAAAATTTAAGTATTAATAGCCAAGCCAGCAGCAATGTCTCCTAACAAAAGCACCATATTACTAACTTACACAGGCCCTTACACCAACTCTAGAGTTGAGACTGCATCCAAATAACTGAGACACAAGTACAGCTAACGTACATCTTGAAAAGGAGGAAGTTTGAAATAACCTTTTTGCTTTTATTACCTGTTTCTGAAAGCCATGAAATCAAGCAACAGCACACGCATACTGCCACCAAGCCTATCTCAAGATCAGTTTTTTGGTTGTGAAAGAGAATGGTACAGTAAAGACCGAAGCACAAGTTCCATTACGAAGTATGTTAGTTTGAATTAATTTTTTAGTAAAGAATTGAAACCACATTCCCAGGCAGAGGGGGAGAGTCAGAGAAACATCCCAAATAAAAATTTTGTAAAACAATTTTTTACAGGTTTGTTATTTTTTAAAATCAAGCAGTATATAAATTTAAATAAATAAACCAGATTGTCTAACTGAAGGGCATAATGTTGAAGCAACAAGTTGGAATGAATCAATGTGCTTTCCTAAATCTATAACAATTAGCAAGTATTCATTGGCTTCATGTGGGGTTCTTCAAAATTTAGTTACGATTTCTAAATTTTCCTTTCTTCATAAGCTGCCTTCACTAGGAAGTTACTAACCTTGGGTAATGTATCCTTGTACTGACACTGTTTGAAAGCGTCGCCGTAATAGTCAGCAGCTTGATTTGCAAGTTTAGCAATGATGGCATCTTTCATTTTATCTAAAACAAAATATAGATGCCATTAAAACATATGACAGTTTGCAAAGCAGTAGCAAGGCAGGGACGCGGGTGGCGCTGTGGGCTAAAGCCTCAACGCCTAGGGCTTGCCGATCGAAAGGTCGGCGGTTCGAATCCCCGCGGCGGGGTGCGCTCCCGCTGTTCGGTCCCAGCGCCTGCCCACCTAGCAGTTCGAAAGCACCCCCGGGTGCAAGTAGATAAATAGGTACCGCTTACCAGCGGGAAGGTAAACGGCGTTCCGTGTGCGGCTCTGGCTCGCCAGAGCAGCGATGTCACGCTGGCCACGTGACCCGGAAGTGTCCCCGGACAGCGCTGGCCCCCGGCCAATAAATGTGAGATGGGCGCACAAACCCCACAGTCTGTCAAGACTGGCCCGTTCGGGCAGGGGTACCTTTACCTTTACCTTTAGCAAGGCAGTACTTTTTGCATGTACAACTTACAAGAGTAAGACCATATTAAAATCCAGTGGAAATGTGTGATCTGTGTTAAAAGTTCTGAATATTTTATGTACACTAAAGCAGCCACATTGTTTAGCTTTAGGAACTTACTGCCTTTTAAAGAATTCCATTCAAATCTCTTTGAATTAATAGAATATAATATTTCTAAGAAATGTCTAAATCAAGTAATAGATTTCCAAAAGGAAGATCAGTTATCAGACATTATATTCCACATCTACAACGTAAACTTGGTAGAAGAGCCTTACCAGGGTTTGCAAGCTCTAATCATGTCTTGTTTTGAACCACAATTTTTAAATCCGAGTATTAGGCTGTTGTATGAAAGTTATATTATAGCATCTTCAAATCTGCTTTGCAATGGTTGATGCACTTCTAAAAGGCATATGATGATCCATGCTTCCCCCCACAACTACTGCTCCCCACATTTTCTACTCAAACTTATAAATCGAATGTCAATACTCTGGCAATCTACTAGCCCACAATAATCTTATTAAGCTTTCAGAAATAATAAAAAACAGACCAGCTCCAGAGCAAACAGTTGCTGTGCTTGTTTGTAACCAGCAGCATATTACTAATAGATTTTATTGCTCATACTATTTTGCTTGCTGCATTGTAATATTTTTTTTTTAAGATGGGATATAAATGCATATATAAATAGAGCAAAATATGAAATAAATTTATCAAGTGGCCCAATCAATTTTCTACATTACTAAAGGTAAATTAATAAAAGACAGCGGTTCACTAGCTGCTCCTTAGCTGTGGTGGCAGATAAGGTTGCAGAATGTGCATGTTAGAGGACACAGTGGATTATACAGGCAACCCCTATTTACATGTGTTCAATTTACACGTAGCCCCAGAAATCCGGAATTGGGGAGAAGAAACCTGAAGAGCCTCAATAAAGCGCCACTTGCAGGCTTGCAATGAGACCCTCCCCAGAGCCCGAAGGGGACATCCTCTCCAAACTTTGGGGAAGGTCTTCTCCAGTTGGGAATGCTCAGCTAATCACACTGAAAAGCTTTTCATTGAAATTAGGAGCAATGCTAATTGTTGTAGTTCCTAGCAAAACAAAAAACTGAAATGTAAAAATTACAAGTAGACCATTACATACCTCTGGTAGCTTTTAGAAAAAAGACTTCTTGCGCCTGAGCCAGCATGATCAGGCTTAGTGTTCCAACTGTATCTGGGGAGATGTCCACTGTAGGTTCTCGACTTAATGACGAGAGGACAGTATCTTTAATGTGCTGGAAGGCACCACTAGCAAACTTGAGAGAAAATGATATTCTATTAAAGACACGTTTGATATCATGATGAACAAACATATTGCATATTTAGGCTTCTGCTGGTTTTGTATTTAGTAGAACTCAGATTTTTGAGCTAGACCGAGTGATGCTAACACCAACAATTCTGGGGTTGCAGCAAGACAAAGAGGCAATGCTGCTTAAACATTGAGAGCTCAAAAGTCACATTTTTTTCCTAAGTCCGTAAAATATACCTCCTTTGTATTAGAAAACTATATTGCGGCCTGTTTTAAATTGCTATGAAAGGGAAATCTAGAAAAGTATAATTATTTAAATCATTGTGATGTCTGTGTCGATATCCAAGAATGTTGTCTGTTGTTTCTTTTCAGGACATCTGGAAAAAACTGACAGTACTCCCATCTGTGCAAACAGTGAGGGTGTCAACTGATGTCTTTCCAAATTCCTTCAATGATCTCAGAGTTAACGCCTATGTACTTCCCTCAGCAGCTCAGACCTTTTGAAGTATGTAGACTAGCCTTCCCCATCCTGGTGCCTTCTAGATGTTTTGGACTACAACTCCCATCATTCCTGACCACTCATCATGCTGGCTGGGGCTGACAGGAGTTATAATAACAAAAAAAAAAAACAAAACCTGAAGGGTACCAGACAGATGGTGTAGAATTGACATGATACAGTTAGTTGTTTCATATGCTTCCTCAGTTTTCAAAAACAGAATGGGGTGAAGTAGGCTTTGCTACCCAGCAGCCTCCCATATTCCAAAGAAAAGTGAACACATGCAGTTCCAACTATGCTTTTCCTAGGATTCGCTCCCTTTAAGTCAGACTACTGGTTCCCTATCTGAACCAGAATAAATTTGAAATGTAGCATGATGCCCTAGGGCAGCCAATTTATATATGGCAAAGCTACAACTTAAATCTAGGTTTGCTGTGTTTCAAAGTGAATAAACCCATTGTATGTTTCTCACCACCTTGTCCAACAATGAAAGGTCATTGTCCCACAACCAAGGTGTAGCTTTTTGAACATGGAATCAATCATACATGGCCAAATTTCAAGACAACTAATAGCAATTTCAAACATATGTTCGAGAGAAAAAGAAATACCTGATAATGTTTAGCAGCAGCTTTCAATCCTTCATCACTGTCAAGATTCTGTTCTGCTGCTATCTGGCTAGCCAATGCTCCACAATTGAACAGCACACAAGTCTTCTCATAGCCCAAACTTGCCAAAGCTAAAAGAAAATGTGCATGGAAAGTATACATTTTGCAAGTATAAATATTCTAATTACTTTAAAAATGCCTCAATGCACTTTTTATTAAAACAAACAAACACCTAACTCAACCTTGATATAGAGAACATATGCCTGCATTCTGTGTATAGAATTACATTTTCAGGAAGCCCCTGCTTGCACTCAGCTAGCTGGTACAGTGGTACCTCGCAAGACGAATGCCTCGCAAGACAAAAAACTCGCTAGACGAAAGGTTTTTCCATTTTCGATTTGCCTCGCAAGACGAATTTCCCTATGGGCTTGCTTCGCAAGACGAAAACGTTTCGCGACTTTGTTTCCTATGGGAAACCGCGCATCGCAAAACGAAAAATTCGCTAGACGTCAAAACTTGCGGAACGAATTAATTTCGTCTTGCGAGGCACCACTGTAAATATAAATATATGGCTTCTTTCAAATATTGATCTTTTAAAATGATGACTGAAAACATGGAACTGAAAGGCTGTACAAATTTCACTTATTTTTCTGTATCTCAATACTATACAATTTAACTCAGATTTCATTTTCATAGGAGAAGCTTACCAAGTTTGACAGATCCTCCAAAGAGCGACCCTTTGTCAAAAGCATCTTTCCAGGTAAAGGTTACACAGATCTGTAAGTATGAGAACAGAAAGTTAATTTCCAGTTTTAAGAAAGATATGGATCAGTCTTCCCCATCCTCTTGCCCTACATATGTTACTGGACTCCAAGGCTCCTGAACCCCATCCAACAAAGCCAAAGGTCAGGGATGATGAGAACTGTTGTCCAACAACACATGGAGGGTACCAGGGTTTTTTGGGGGGGAGGGGGTAATTGATGCAGGCGTTCCAAGAAAATCTAAGCAGAAATATACACGCCAAATGCAGACAAAAGTTTTAAAGCTCAAAGTAAGAATTACATTATTAAGCAAAATGCAAAACAAATTGTCAGGAAAACAGCAATGGTCTGATGAAATTGGGGGCTCTGAACACATTCACAGCAATCTTTCTCAATCTCTTCTATCAAGCAAAAGCACATCTGGACTTGCAGCCTCCACTCCAAATTAATAACTATAAGCATGTTGAACACAGTAAAGTTATTTGAACTGTCGTTAATTTTAATGGGAGTCATTTAATTGTACACATGCGTAAAGTTATTTGAACTGTCGTTAATTTTAATGGGAGTCATTTAATTGTACACATGCAAATCACTTGTGAAGCCAGTTTGCTTCAAAGCATCGGTCCCTCTTTCCACGTATACAACAGCTATAAAATGGTTGCTACTGCTCTTCAAGGATAAGACTTCAGTCTCATACACATGAACAGAAACTGCCATCCACTCAGTTTCATGCCGCTCTTGGGGCATTTCAATGCCTATCAAAACAATGTTTAACGAGACATAATGCATTACCTGATTCTCAGAAAATGGAAATTTTGGCTCTATGGAACACAGCTGATCATAGTATCTGAAATAAATAAGTAAATATGCATAAGAATAAGAGTGATGTTTGCTTTATAAAAAGTCATAAAGTGACTATCAACATACCAAGAAAACAACAATGCAGGAATTTCAACTAGATCATACATGATCTAAGTTAGATGTGAGCACTTCAGAGATAACTATTTTGCATTCTGCAGACGTTTACAGACTGCAATTTTAGCAACGTTATAGCAATATACTGATCCTTATTTAGGTAAAAATGCTTTTAATATAACCACTAAAAACACTTCCAAATCAGTCACTAAATTACTTCAGTGAATGAGCAACAGGTTGTTGGCTCTTCTTTTTATGAATCTTTATTTTACAACAGCATTAGTTTCAAACCAAGCATTTGAAATAAAGCAGTACTATTTTTTTAAAAATCATGTGCTCACTTTTTTGTTTATTTTAAAACAGGAAAACCTTTGCTTTGTTTTTTACCTAGGCGGTTTCTTTTCCCAATTAATAACAGGAAAAGAGCATTTTCCAGAGTTACTTCTGGAAAACAAGTTTGTATGTGCCTAGCCAGTTATTCACACCTTGAAAACTTTCAGGCTGGGCCACTGAAATGCATTTTATGTGCAGTTGTCTTTCAGGACTGCTTGGAAACTGCAGCTAGTCCAGAACAGTGTGGCAACATCACTAACAGGGATCATCCGAACAGATCACAGCTTGCCTGTATTGAAACAACTCCACCAGCTCCTAATTAAAGTCAAAATGCTAAACATGATATCTGAAGCCCAAAACAGCTTAGGACCCAGATATTTGTTGTAATGGCTAACTGTATCAACCCACCCACTGAGGCTTATCTCTGGGTGACACCACCACCTACAGTACTGTGGGTGGATTTTTTGTTTCCTGTGGTGGCACTTCCCCTAGAGACCTCATTGCTATCATTTAGGCATCAGGTGACAGAGACATAGCCAGGCAACCCCTGTCTAGCAACAGCTGGTGCTGGTGAACCAGCTGGAGGTGGAGAAAGACAATCCATATCATGAAGACTACTTGGGCCTCAAGTGACAGAGTGCACAGAAAGAGAGTCAGAGAGTCCAATCTACATACCTGGCCCTTTAGAGGGAGTGCACCCCATTAAGAATAGAGTATCTTCCCATTTCCCGTATTTGAGTAATACCACACCATAGAACTTCTGACTTGTCAGGATTCATTTTCAGCTTATTGGCTTCAATTAAAGCCATTACTACATCCATGCACTAAAAAAAGGCACAGCGCATTCACCAAATGCTGATTATGCAAGAAACACAGCTGAATGTTGCTCAATTATTGGTGGCACTTTGCTGCAAATCTCCAGGTGCCTACTCCTGATGCTTCATACACAAATCAGAAGAGCATAGGACAAAATGGCCATAGGGCAAGTAAGCAAACACACCTCCTCACTGCCACTCTTTGTATTTGGCCCCGTATGCTGAAGCCAAACCACGGAAACATTGAGTCTCCAGCTCCCTCATGGCTGACAGTACTCCTTCTGTCTCTCCCCCAAGGCAGGTCAATCAAGAGTGACTAAAGCAGTTTTGGTGCTAAAACCTGGCATTAGGCCAGTTTGAAATGTAGTGAAATAACAAGCTTCCTACAAGCACCCTTGAAGTTGCAGCCACTTTCCTCAAGAAGCGGGGGATGTTTGCAACGAAGTTCATCTTCTGAATCCAAGCATGTTCAATGTAGCTGGTAGCACCAATTCCTGCAGCAAGGCATTAGCTACTTCCTGGACCCATCCAGTCAATACCAGTTTCCTGTTCTCATAATAGGGGTTCCCATCAGCCCAAATCTTCCCAGGTCTGACTATGGCAATAGGGTAACCGCTATCGCATATAGTCAACTATGAACCTGATGCTCACCGGGGGGGGGGGGGGGGAGAATCACGTCCTGTTTCATATGTTGGGTTGCTGATGAACATCATAACACAGATGATATCTAAAGATTGTCTACCCAGGGTGATCTCAGGGTAAATGTTGAAATCACCAAAAACCAAAATTCTGGGATTATTCAACACCATACCAGAAACTACTAGGTAGCTAAAGTCTAAGGGAGGAATTCAACATGGCACTAAGGAGATCACAAGCATTTCTGCTTACCTAGTGGAACAATTCACCTTCTACTCCCTCCAGGTGCTGTTCTGGGGGTTCTCCCGACCCCCCTCATGCCTATTTAGGGATGGCCAGGGGGGAGGAATGGGGAGAATATTGCTAAACTTTATGTAAGTCAATCCACCCCAATTTTTAATGGCATTATCATTTATAAACTCTTTCATTCTGATAATATTCTTTCAAAATTATCTTATGGGAATTGGGACAGCTGGAGTTCTTGGCCCATTTATAAAAAATCATAAAGCAGAAAAACAGGTTCTCCTACCTAGAGAATGAAGTGACTATCCAAAAAGTTTAAAAGGACTTCTCTTCGGTTGCCGCCCGGTTTGCAAAATGGAGCATAATTAATCTGCACTATTTCACTCATACTGCGCAGCATTCATGTTCAGAATGCCAAGCAGCAGGAGACAGGAAAATATGGCTTTACTGTAGCGTTTACAAAACAGGTCATTGCTAACAGCAGTCCAGAGTTTCATATGCCAGGCTGTGTTACCCTATGTCCAAGTCTGGGCAGTAGGGACACACCTAAATCTGCTGCTTTGTGCGGGGCCTTCCAGATCAATTTCTCCCGCAGTATAAACTTCTGTACGGCACCCGGAAGTTCCTTTGCTTTACCACCGACAGCATTCCTCTCACCTTCAATGCTTCCCCATCTTCTCCCAACACATTTCCCACCTGTAATCGCTTTGTTCCCTGCCGAAAAGTTAACAGATCCCTATGTAATCCAGCCCAACAGAAAGGGCACCGGAGTCCATGAGAAAAGAAATATTCTTGCCCCCGCCCCGCCCGTTATGGAAAGCCTTGGGCTCCATTTTCTGAACACATTTGCTGGAGGATAAGCTCCTAATGGATACAGCGATTCATTTCCAAGGAAACCTGCATCAGATCGCCCTGTTGGGACGTTTGCCCTCGGTCCGAAACGACGCACTTTGGGAAGAAGGCGGCTCTGAGAAGCGGCAAGGCAAGAATAGAGCATGGAGGCGGGTTGGGGGATGTTATCGATGACAAGCACAGACACGAAGCGGCGCTTATTTCGGAGCAGCCACTCCGGAATAAAAACTACTTTAAAGGAGCAAGATCTCCGGAGTTGTACGATGATGATGATGATAAACCGAAGGCGAAGAGAAGGAAGGAGAAGGCGCCTCCCTCTCTGGGTTGTGTAAGAGGGCGGAAGGTAAAGTACGAGGAAGAGTATCGGTTTAATTTCGTTTAAAAGCACATTCCCAGACGGCGGGTGGGGAGGAGCGCAAGCCCTGCGCCGAGAGGTTATCTTGTTAACTTTGAACCGGCGGCAGCAACTTTTTTTTTTTGGTACCGTGTCTGAGAAAAAAGAAGCGCTCGGGACGTTTGCGAGTCCGCGGCTTCCCCGACTGGAGCAGAGGCCCAACGGCTCGCCGGTTGAGGGCGCGGCCGGAGCGCAGCGTCACTCTCGCCGTCACCTCACCTGTTCTCTCCCCCCCTCCTCCTCCGCCAACGGACGCCAACGGACGCCGCCAACGCGCGCGCGCCTGCTCCCCTCCCCCGCTCGCTCACCTCAGGAGGGTCTCGAGCGAGCTCTCGTGTTTGTCGAGCGCGCGCCCGAGCGCGCTCTTGCGCAGCTTGTGGAGCTCCTCGGCGGCGCGGACGTGCTCGGCCTGAGACTCCCCGCCGGGGTACGTCTGCTGGATGAACTTGCACAGCGGCTTGGCCAAGTCCACCTCCGAGGCCTTCTTCAGCTGCACGGTAACGAACGACGCCATCTTCGCCGCCCCCGCCGGTCGGCTCCTCACTTCCTCGGCCCTAACTCAGCGGCTTCAGCGCCGAGCCCGCACTCCCAACTCACTTCCGGCCTCCGCGCAAAAGTTCCGAGTCTCTATGGTCTCCTCACGCCCGGCTGCGTCATCGTCACGCGGATAGGCCCCGCCCACGACCGCCCCCCCAGAAAACGAGTCACCCCCTCCGCTCTTAGCCCCGCCCAGGAGCCTTTTATACTTTTATATTTCCCGGCTCCGCCCCATTTTCCCCAGCGCCTGCTTTCCGCGCGCATGCGCCTTTGGCGCTTCTGTCGTTCATACTCCGAGTGGGGCGGATTGCTTCGTTTTGCGGAAGGACGAGCTCGAACGTCAAATAATCGCGAAAGGGACCCATGTCGTGTGTCCGTTGGTTGTTGCTACAAGGGTCGGTTTTCCTCAGAAATGCCCGCTTTTTGAGGAACCTCATGGCTGCCTCGTCTGCCTGGTGTCTGTTCTTCTGCTTCATCCTTTTTCTGTCTGGTCTTTGACCTCCCTTCAAAATAAGAAAACCCTTTTTTTTGTTATTTATTTCTATAATCAGAGGGCGGCTTAGGGTATAAAACCACCAAAAAATAACATCAACAAAATGGCCCCGCCCCGGTCATATGAGCCAGTGTGGTGTAGTGGTTAAGAGCGGTAGTCTCGTAATCTGGGGAACCGGGTTCGATTCCCCGCTCCTCCACATGCAGCTGCTGGGTGACCTTGGGCCAGTCACACTTCTCTGAAGTCTCTCAGCCCCACTCACCCCACAGAGTGTTTGTTGTGGGGGAGGAAGGGAAAGGAGATTGTTAGCCGCTTTGAGACTCCTGAAGGGGAGTGAAAGGCGGGATATCAAATCCAAACTCTTCTTCTTCTTCATATATAATGCTTTCTGACTATAGAGGAATCTTTTCCCCTGGTGTCTAAAGAAATGGAGGTAAAAATTGGAGTTTGGCTTTTGCTGCCCAACTCTCCCATGGGACTCTGAGAAGACTGGATGGAGGCAGGATCCAGTGGAAAGCAAGGCAGATCTTTATTTTTCTGTTGCAACAGAGTTCCTCTCTTCCAAGGAGGGAGAGACCCTGAACAAAGGGGTGCAGGAACCTTTAAAGCCTTTTAAAGGTTAGCCAAAGACCATTAGCCAAAGACCACCCAAAAATCATACATCCACCATAGGAGGCTATCTGCAGCAGAAATCCCATCTGCCAGGAGACTTGAAAATGGTCGCTGTTTGTGTTACCTGGAAAGCGTGGCCGTTCTTCTGGAATGCTTCATACTTTTGTTCCTGAATCTGGGTCCTAGGCTCACCCTATCGCTACACAAATGCCCCCTTAAGATGGGGTTTGTAAGCAGAAAAGACAACAGGAAGGTTTTCCCCATTTGCCTCCCTTACTGCAGAGGAATGTTTGAGGTTGTCGGGAGAGTCAAAATGCCTTCCAGATTGCTCTCCCGTACTTTTTCAGACACGTGGCTTTATATTGAGATATGGGTACATCTATGAAGATTTGTGGGACACAGGTGGCACTGTGGGTTAAACCACAGAGCCTAGGACTTGCCGATCAGAAGGTCGGTGGTTCGAATCCCCATGACAGGGTGAGCTCCCGTTGCTCAGTCCCTGCTCCTGCCAGCCTAGCACTTTGAAAGCACGTCAAAGTGCAAGTAGATAAATAGGTACCACTCCGGTGGGAAGGTAAATGGCGTTTCCGTGCGCTGCTCTGGTTCGCCAGAAGCGGCTTAGTCATGCTAGGCACATGACCCCGGAAGCTGTACGCCGGCTCCCTCGGCCAATAAAGCGAGATGAGCGCCGCAACCCCAGAGTCATTCACGACTGGACCTAATGGTCAGGGGTCCCTTTACCTTTACCTTTTATGAATATTTATTCCATATTTGAGGCCTCTGAATTCTTAGAACAATTTGGAGGGAAGACACCTGGCGAGCCTTGCTGGGGAAAGCATGCCACGTACAGTGAACTACTGTGGAAAAGGCCTTGTTCTCGTGTTTCCGCTCCTGTGGAGAAAGCCATTGAGGATCAGAATCTGAGTAAATTGGTCATTTATGAGTCCTCACAGCCACGGGGGTGCGATATCAATGATGCTGGGAATGCCTTTGGAAGGGGGTGCCCCTGCCAACTAGTGGGGTACATTTTTTAGGAAGAGGGCTAATATCAGCTCTCGGGGTTAGGAGCTGTGTTTGTTCTGGATGTCCACCCACAACAATGAAAAGGACAATATTTTATTAGATTTGTATACCGCCCTGTGCCCATAGATCTCAGAGTTTGCATTCTGGTTTGAATCTAGATTGGTTTCCTCCTTTAGAACTTGGACAGATGGCACTGTAATTTTTTTAAAAAAAAAATATTGGTTTTTAAACACTGGCCTCAAGTATCAGCCATGTACAACAACAGGCATGATTCATGACTATATTACTTCAGTGCCAATATTTGTTAGTCAAATTCTCCATCCACTGTGGATTTTGAGGCATAAGAAACCCGGCTGTTAAATGAAAATTAAATTGTTCTGATGACATCAGGTGCAAAAATAAATAAATAATCAAAATAATCAAATGATTTGTTAGATGTTTTGTTAATCAAATTTAGTCACCATGCATTAAGACAAAAGTACAAAGGAGATTCAAACAACAGAATTAACACACGTCTTCCAAAAGAGTATAATTCACTAATAAAAACATAAACTGTGCAAAACAGATACAAACACGTAAAAATGATGTCAATAACCATTCTCTTTCTTTGGCAATAAAAGCAAATGTAATTTCAAATAATACACTGAGAAACACGTCAAAGATTAGCTTTTCTTTTTCAATAAAAAACAGTGAATGAGAAGTATTGGCAGCTCTATATCATATTGTCGCAGTACGTCTAAGCATCATTTGCCAGTCAAAAACCTCATAATCAGTGACATACTTCTACTACTTAGTGTATGTGTGAGGTTTTGTGTCAACGTCACTTATGTGGGTTCTCTTACTTTTCGCTTGTTGTATTTCCTTGGTGGTGAGAGAGGTTGGGGGTGACCTAGGGAGTGGTTGCTTGTCTTTGTTAGGCTGTAGTGAGATTTGTGTGTGAGAGAGAGTGAGTGAGTGCGGGGTGTGTGTGTAGATTTTTGGATCAGGTTAGCCAGATTGATTTGTATGCTGTCGGTGGATTCTTGTTGTCTTGTTGGGCTATGCATGTGATAAAGGGGAACCATACCGGGATGAAGGCATCTACTTCTATTTGTCCCCACGTCCATTTCAGTTTATTGGTTAGTATTTCTAATAAGTCTGTTTCCCATACTATTTGATACCATTGGTCCATGCTTACTACTGACAGGTCTCTCCAGTGTCTGGTTATGATGCCTCTGGCTGCTGAGAGTAGGTGGGTTATGAGCTCTTTATAATGTGAGTGGGCATTATTATCTTGGAAGGTGTTCAGTGGGACCAGTTCTAATACTTGCTTAGGTATTTTGCATATTTCTTGTATAACTGATGTCCAGAAGAGTTGGACTTGGCGATATTCCCACCACATGTGGAGATATGTGCCTGTGGAGGTGCATCCTCTCTAGCATTTTGATGAGGCTCCTGGGCATATCAGCGCCAGTTTCTGTGGTGTTGGGTACAATCTGTAAATGAGTTTCAGAGTCAGTTCTTTTATTTTGCTTAGATGGATTTAAAGGGAGGTTTAGACCACATTCTATTCCACTGGGTGGGGTTAATCTCATAGCCTATATCGTCCTCCCATTGCTTTTTGATTATGTCGAGGGGGTTTGTAGGATTTTGGAGGAGTATTTTCTATATTGTGGATACCATCCCCTTGACGTCCAATTCACTCGAAAGCAGTGCATACATCGGCAAATGGTCCTCTGCAACTTTTGGTGGTGAAAATCCCACATTTCACAGCACCCCATAAAATGAGCCTTTGGTTCACTCACCTGCAGGTTCACAGTTTCGCCCCCAAAAACTGCCCTTCTCTTTGGTCAGTCAATCAGAACCAAGGAATTGGACTGCATTTTCTGGGGAAGGTTGATGTTTCTAGGGTTACCATATACTTGTCAGCTGCATCATGAAATTCTGGTGCATCAGTTCCCATACATTGGCAATGAGAATTCATGCTGAACAGGTCCTCCCTGTTTCAAAGGGTGCAGAGTGTGATTGCATAACTACATTGTGCTCTTTTTGGCATCTGATGAAAACTTTTTTATTTTCTCAGGCTTTTAAAACAGATGCTTTTACTACACTTTAGGTGGTTGGCACAAATCACTTCCCACCCAACCCCCTTGCTGGTTTTTAGAGCCCATATAGACAGTATACTGCCTTGGGATGGGTTTTATCCTGATTTTCATCTTATATTGTACTGATACAGTTTTAATAATATATAAACCAGGCAACAATATTTCAAGATACACAGCAGCCCCTCTCACGGCCCGCTAATTCCTCACTAGACCATTCATGTCTTTCTTGTCATGCTTTCCTATAGATTCCTTCTGATGCAATCTCAAAGGTGCAAAGACATATCCAGAGTAATTGCATTACATGCTGGTTAATAAATGTTGACAACCAATATATTAATAATAACTTAATGGTTGTTAAGTCATTTATAAAGTATTTCAAGAAGCAAGAGCTATGCAGCGACTGGAAATCAAAGGACAAATTCCCTTTTTAAAAGGGTGAGACCCCCCCTTTTTAAAAAAAAGACAAAACACAGGCTTGTAATCTAAAAGGACAAGGCCATAAGGGAAAAGGGAAAGAAAAGTAGGGGATGAGATTAAAGGTCACAGTCTTCAGGAGAAAAGGTGTTTTCAAATACCGTTTGCACATTTGCAAAAATGGGTGAAGTGCAGATGTTAGGAGATAGTGAAGTGCAGAGAAAAGTGGCTTTCTCTTATATCACATCCATTCAATAATTTTGATCCAATTTGGAAAGGGGTGTAGCTCAGTGGTAGATGCTTTCTTCAGTGCCCATCATCTCCAGATAGGCTTGTCTGAAATCCTGGAGAGCTGCTGCCAATCAGTGTAAAGTGGGGCTGGGGAACACTTTTGACCCTGGAGGCCAGTTCTTTATCTCTCTCACCCTACAAATCAACTTTCCCTCGCACTCCTTCCGCTGCTGACAATTGTAAAAGTGACAATGGAAAAAACTGACAATTGCAAAATTGCTGACAATTGTAAAAATCTGCTGCAGCGCTGCATGTTCCTTCTGTGTTTCCCCTCTCTTCTGTTCCTTAACATAAAATGATTACATTCAACCTGTCTTGAAATGGCTTTCGCCAAGTAATTTATACGTTCCTTGCAAATTACATAGCACAGATTAGGGAAGAAAGGGCACTATGTCCTCATGTAGATTTGCCAACCTCCAGTTTTGTTCATTCAAAATTGCTTCCACAGCTGTCCAGAGAAGTATGAATGCAAAGACCCAATACATTGCCCATATTTCCCTAGTAATGATTGTTCTCTGGAATTCCACCTAGGAGCATTTGTTTTCCCAAGGCAGCGCTGTTTAAAAATAGTGAACCCAATCTATCAGATGTGACACAAGCATACACCGAGGAGTGGAAAAGAGTACATGTGACCAAGGATGCTAGTCAAGTTGATGGGTACCATGACCATGAGGGGTTTACTGATAAATGTTAAAATTTATTGGCAGCATATGAGTAAAATGTTCAGGAATGCTTTGGCTCTACAAAACACACACACAAAAATACTGTATATAAAAAATGGAAATTTGTTTTTCTTGTGTTTCCTTGGGCCACGAGAGGGAGCCCAAGTGTAGTCAGAAAAAAAGGCACAAGGGTTCAGCGTGCCAAGGAAAAGTGCATTAACATTATGTAGGTGTCCAGGAATTCAGTGTCAGCTCAAATGCACGCCCAGATTGTAATACATACAGAGTTTAATTGAAATCATACCAAATGTATATGCATTGCTTCACCAGCAGACCAGCCAGAAAAGCAGAATGTAGAGTCATTTTTCTTTCAATGAGTGGTTTCACACCCATTTGCTTCCTTGATGCTTTCTCAAGCAAGGATGTGCAAAGGTTTGCAAGGCATGACGCTATTTATGAAATGGCACCTGAAATGAAGTTACAATACTCATATCATTTTTCTTTCAACTAAATGACTTGCTTTTCCATTCTTCTTATTTTCACAAAATTGATCGTGGCTGATAAATCTAGAAACTACTTCAGTTGTTATTATCTCTAGACATGGACATTTTGTAAAGAGCAATGTCATTCGATAGCAAATTTGGAACACGTCACCAGATACTTTCCAACAAACACTAGCTCCATAAATAGCACAGGGCATCTTGGGCAAATAGTTCCTCTATTGTTGTACAGCATATTGTTTTAACATTTCCCCCCATTGAGTGGAAAGTACATTGTTCATTAGGAAGTTCTCCTGCACAAGTCCAACTGAAAGGGAGCTGTGCAAGAACAGTGTGTTCTTCTTACAAAGGAGCACATTTATGCAATTTCCTTTTGCCTTAGCATTGCTTGGAGAGAAGTTCCCGGTGGATTGTATCCTTAAAGTTTGACATTCTCGTTATTCAACACTGCCCAGTTTCAGATTTTGTAACACATGCTAACTACAGGCATATATTAACATATTATATTGGTATGCTAGGTATGCCAAACGATTCACGGAAGCCAGCAAAACAGAATTGTGCGACAACAATGAATTCGCCCAGGGTGCTCAGCTCATTAGTGTATCCACAATACCATACAGCATACAAATCAAACTTCTCTTCCTTTTAGTACTCAGCTCCTTATTTGCATTGTACTTCTATTATTGCATTTCTGATAATCCTGAAACACTTTATCCAGCTAAAGTGCTGGTCATTGACGGTAGCTATAAAGACTTCAGTTTAAGAGCAACCTTCTAGCAAATGAGTCTGCCCAGATGTGATGATCTTTACCAGAGACTCTCTTCTGAGGTTAGGGCAGTGATCATCAAGAGGACCTCTCCGGTTGTGGTACCTGGCATGTGAAATGCCCTCTGTTGAGCAGCTTACCTGCTGCCCATTCTGAAGTCTCTGTGGCACTCAGTGAAGTGTTTTTTTATTTGTCCAGGCAATTTCATCTGATTGAAGAGCTGGTTTTAACTGGTGTTTTATGGTTTAGTCAGCTCACTGTTTTTTTCCATGCTTTCCCCCCTTTTAATTGCACACTCCCCTGGAAGCATATACCGATGGGCAGCACATTATCCCCCACCCCAAAATAAAGGATATTATTGTGTCCTTGAAAATAGTGCTAAGAATTCTCTGAGAGGTTAAGAGCAGAGTTAATCTCACACAGCTGTCTCTCAAAATAAAATGGCTAATTGTCCAATGCAAGCTATGACCTAGGGAAATAATGAGTAAGAAAAATCTGATTTGAAACGTGGCATCAATCAGGGCCTCAGATTTTGCTGCCAACGATGTACTTAGGGGTCTCCGAGTCATCTTTTCCCTACGCAGCTGAAAAGGAGGCTATTGTCTCTCATGCCTTAACCAGAATATCGCTCCCTTGATCGCTGAACTTTTGCCTGAGTGCCTCTCTCTTTCGTAATGAAACAGGGCCACCCAAATATGAGGCAATTGTTTCTGTACTCCTTGGAGAAATCCCTGGCTGTGCTGAAGTACAGAAGTCTGCAAATTAAAAGGGAGGTTTCTATGGATATTTTCTGTAATAGTGGGACAGGGGGTATTAACTATGTATGTGTGAATAGTTATTGTCTCACCTTTATTCTTGCAGATATATCCCTGCTTTAAGCCATTTACATACTGTCTTCTCTTGTATATCATTTACTACAAAGGTTTGCCTTCATTATGCATTCTCAACTTATTTTTAATTTTAATTTTTCCTTATTCTACTTGTTAATTCAGTGCAATTCTGTTACAATTGATTTTGACAGCTCGATGACTAAGCTTTTTAGTGACGAAATGTCAGATTACCGGAACAGCGTCCAAGCACTGAACTGCTGGTATATCACAAGCGGACTCTTTATTACTGTGTTTACGATTGTTCAAGATAAAATCTATTATGGAAGGAGAAGAAATGAGCACCGAACCACTGATACATTACAAGTGAATTCTTCATTTACTGCGTTCACTATTGTTTAAGAGAAAAACGATTTGGTGCTTGTGAATTTCTGGAGAACAGAGGATGTGGGCAGAGATCTCCAGTCTGCTCTGGTGTTCATCCAGTGCTTTCCGAACACTCCAGATGCACTCCAAGTCAAGAGGGCAAAGAATACCTGAAGCTGCTCCTAGTCCCTACCATCACAGCTGGACTCTGCTTGGTTCCTCTCTGATTATTCTTTTTAAGTGATGCTGCCTGTCAAGGGTGCTTTCAAGCCAACACAATGTACACAGCATATAGTTCACTCTTTATCATCAAACATAACTCACAGTCGCTTCTACAGCTCTGGATATCTACGCATGCCAATCTAGCATCTAGGCAGCTATTCCCAGGTGGCAATATCCTCTGCACCTCCCTTTTCAGTCCCCTCCTGGTTCGGGGAGAAAGTGGTACAGGAAAAGGTGTGGAAGCGCTTGCCCGACCTGCCTCATTCTCCTCTTCCGACCCATCCTATTTTGCACCCTCCTGCTCTGAAGCCTCCCCCGCCTCCGACTCTTGACTCCTGGCTGAAACAGTTCCCCGCAAATCACTGACCCTCTCTCCCGAGTCAGACTCCACTGCTGCAAAATATAGTTGGCGGTTGATGGGGCATTAGGATAGGCTTTGTTTTGGCCCATGGGTTCACCACCCCTGATTTATTTATTTTTTTAAAAATAATATTTATTAAACAATCAAAAACGTCAAAATTTAAACATAGAATACAAAAACCAAAAAAAAATTGCAAAAATTAGAAAATACAAAACAAAACACATAGAGGTACACAATAGAGAACAGTTAACAGAATAGAGAAAAAAGAAGAAGAAAACACCAAAAAACAAAACAGAAAAAAGATTAGTGTTTTCTTATCTTATACTTCATTCACTAGTTTCTTGACCTCCTCACACCTCCCTTTTTGTATTCCAGTTCAGATATTTAGTTCAGCAAATCCTTACCCTCTATCATTTATCCTTACTCAACATCTTAACCTATAATAAATATATATTTTCCACCATTATCAATCTATATTTACATATTCTTGTTAATCTTTTAACCAACACCGCTTGTTTTCAATCCAACATCCCTTTAACATTCATTAATTTTACAGTATTTCTGTAGATAGTCTTTAAATTTTTTCCATTCTTCTTCCACCGCCTCTTCTCCCTGTCGCCACCCCTGATTTAAAGAGAGATAAGGAATCTGTGGTCTTCTAGGTATTGATGGACTACCACAACCCTCATCTTAGACCACTTGCTATGCTGGCTGAGGCTGATGGGCAACATTTGGAGTGGTACAATCTCCACCTCCTGGTGTATACTCTTTTTATTACTCTGGTTTTCATTATCTTGTGGTGTCCTTTCCAATAATGCCAAATGTTAGTTTGGCAATGTCTATTTTCCTTTAGAAAGCTCAAAAAAAAGAAACATGGAAGATGAAATAGAAATGACTTGATCAAGGCCCTGAAAGCTTATCAGTGGCAGCCAGGAGTGCGAATGTGTGTCATGAGGTTAAAATCTCTTCCTATGCACTATACTGTACAGGGATGTCGCAGTTCTAGAACTAGACCCCCGCCCTTTCTCCACGACGTAACTCTATTATGTTCCAATTTAAAGCCAATGACCATGTAATGCTATAGAGCAAAGGAGATGGTATTGAAGGGGTGGGGGGTGGGGAAGTGCCCTTTGTCCTTTCCCCATTCTTCAAATTCCCAATTCTGAAAAGAAGCATTCCTCTTAAGGGGTGGAGATACACTGCAACATTGTGTTGCTGGTCCCACTTGTTTTCCTATATTTCTTACACATTTCAGAACATGATACTACATGCAGTAGCAGTTAATGTTCTAGCACAGTTTGGGCGTGTGCAGAACGAACAGGTTTAGTATGACTTTCTGGTTAGAAATACATATTGTTGGGAGTCATTTTAGTTAAACCCAATACCTTAGCAAGGTAGTAATAATGTTCTTTGCCAGAGTCTCTAGTCAGCACAGAAATTGACTCAAGATTTTATATCTTGTGCCTACAGCAAACAGATTTTAAATCATACCACAATCCTGATTTTAAACGATATCATAGAATCATAGAGTTGGAATAGACCACAAGGGCCATCGAGTCCAACCCCCTGCCAAGCAGGAAACACCATGCTTGATAGCGTCTTAATAAATGGTAGAAAAAGCACAGAAATGAAACAGCATTTTGACTAGACTTTAAAAAAATACTGCAAATGTATTCCCCTGCAACATTATTTTGCCATGTTTATGTGTTTATAGCAAAAGTGAAATAGTTAAGATGTTCAGGCTAATGAACATACATTTACGGGTCCTGTCTCTAGCTCCCTGAACAAGTTCAACATAATGTGTGAAAGCACTTACAATTTAATCATACAGGCAAAGGCTCTCTCCGAACAAGGGCCTTTGCATATTTCAAGAGTCCAGGATAGTGTGGACGGTCTATGGATAAACATTATGTTGAATGCATTTAGGATGATGCTTATGCTTATTCGATTCCGAACAATCTGCTTTGGCTGAAGATCACCCAAATAGCCAATAGTTACGTTGTTTTGTGTGGCAAACTGCTTTGTGGCATTTTTTGCAAAGGACAGTTTATACTTTTCTTAAAAAATAAAAAAATATTCTGTGAATCTGACATTTACAATGAGCTTTCCAAAAAATGACATCTATTTCAGATGAACCAAATATTTTGTAGGTGACCTTTTAGAGCTTTTTGCAGTCTGCTGGGGTTTGAATCATCCTCAATAATCTAATGTATTCCACACACCTGACTTCCTGACTACTGATTCAATCTCTAGGGCACTTTAAAAAAAAAAATCAAACAGTCCCAATACTGTATATGCAGGTCCCACTATGTGAACGTAATCCGTTCCTGATAAATGGTTTGTAAGCCGAGTTTTTGCATAGCAAGCCAACAATTTCCGAAAATCGTTCCCAAAATCCCAAAGCATTCCCATGAAAAGTTAACCCCCAAATGTATGTCTCTCTTACTACACTTACTGCACTCAGTTGGAGGATCTTTCCCAGTGTGCAATGATTTGTATGTTCGGATATCTGAATCAGACACTTGTGCAGTGATGTTAGGGCAGGAATCCTTCATGCGTGGATAACTGAAAGTTCGTAAAATGAGTGCTCGCATAGCAGGACCCGGGTGTACAAGACTGTGGGGGACAGCAGTTTAGTTACTCCTATTATGAAAGCTCACCAGTCCCATGTGAATTACCTTGATGTGTCTTCATTCTAGTGAAAACAGGATGAAATCCCTAGTGACGCCGAACCACCTGGGATCTCCCAAATGAATTACATTTGGTACTGTGCTGTTGGCACTATTTTGCTAAACCACAGCAGCCTGTCCTATTAGATTTCCAATAATACCGTAAACTACAGCATGAATGCAAAATATACTGGACAATTGGGCAAATAGCTGACTAGCAGCCACTGCTTCCAAACCATAGGATCAGATTGTAAATACAACCGTATACTTTCAGTCTGAATACAAGAAAAGCGAGGGAAGCCTCTTCAGAGCTTTTTCGCAAACGCACATTCTTCTGGAGCAAAGCTGTACCTGTGGAAGATGTGGCTTGGTGCTTCTTTGACACAAGATCCTGCCTAAACCGGTCCCTTTTGACCCATCCCTTTCTCTGCCATTTGTGTGCAGCCTATGACTTGATAAAATGGAAGCTTGGGCCGGGGAAACTAGCAAAGTGAGTCAAAGCCATTTCATAGAAATCTATGGCATGACACATATGGACACCCACCATCGGGACCGGTATTCTCCTTTGGCACACGACCAACCATGGCAGAATGCGTTTCACTAAATTGTCCCGGGTCCTGGTGCATGATCGATGGCTCGCCCGCACTTCTGCTTGTTCTTCTGCTTCCCTCAGAGAAAACCTGCTCTTCGCCACCGAACTGGAGCAAATGCCAATTGGGTTTCGTGCAGATTCATGTTTGCTCTGATTCAGAGGTAAAGAGCAGGTTTTCAGGGGGAAAGTGGCAGGCCTGCAGGCCTGGGTAGAGGGTACACCGTGCCCCGGGCCTTGGAGGGTTAAGGTGGCTGGAAGGCCCCACCAGGGACTGGCTGCTTTTTAAAAATTTGAGTTTATACTAAATTTTAAAATTTTAACTGTGGGTCTCAGGTAATCTCTGTACAGGTCTGCTGGCAGGACAAGGAACAAACCCCTTGGACCCGCGCTTTTTAAACATTGGACAAGCCATGTATAGATGAGCTCACAACCGAGATGTTTTGTATGTGTATTAATGTTTCTATACTCCTGAAAATTTAAATAAGCAGTTATTTTAAAAAGTTTTGGCTGGAATAGCCAGTTAATGCGATCTTTCTTCCCACAAACAGGAGCCTTGGCCTGGAGAGAGAGAGAGAGAAAGCTTTGGGTAGTATTATTGCAGAATATTCCAGCTTCCAACTACTTGGGTCAAGAGGATTAAAAATTATTCCCTGGAAAGAAGAAGTCCCAGCGAAAGAAGAATGGATACAAAAATTTATGGAATATGCAGAAATGGCGAAACTCACGGGAAAAATAAGAAATCAAGATAACAAACCTTTTAAATAAATGAATGGAAATGTTTTATTGACGATTTACAAATAATCTGTAAACAGATAGGAACATTGGCAGGATTATTGGAATAACCTGCATTTTTATAAAACTATATATATACTTAAAGTAGATGAATAAATGAGTAAATTAATTTAATTTGGAATAGGCAGAAAATATATAAAAAAACAAATTTAAGGAACCACAGAAAGAGGGAAGTCAAGTTTCGAAAAAGATCTTGTAAAATTATTGAAATGTATAAAACTAAAGATCATAAACAAAGCACTAATTTATAAAAATAAAAATTATTCATTTAGGCACTTGGCTGATGGGCAGATCCTCAATAAGCCTGCCTCAGGCAGGGCTGCCACGTGTCCTGCATGATAGAGTTATCCTTTATTTTGATGTAAAATGCTATGTCCTGTACTGATAAAGCGTTTTGGACTGTATTTCAGGTCATCTCTCTTGCTCTCTGCCAGGTTAGGGATCCTTTCCAAATGCATGCGTTTGAAACGGTGTGTGAAATACAGATTTAGAAATTCATGTGTCCGTGTCCGCGTGAAAAACGGGCAGAAATAGAGTGGGATGGATTGCTTTGGAGTCCCTTCAACCTCCCTTCATGCAACCGTTATGGGGGCTATCTTTGAATACGCGCGGGAAAAAGATGCGCGCCGCGCAGGCGCCGTAGCGGACGACGAATAAAAAGAAGGAAGGAAGCAAGGCCTCCTCCCCGCAACCCCCCCTTCCACCTTCCTCACGAGGGATTGGTTCATGGGACGCATGCGCACGGCGCCTCGTTCGAGAGGCGCTGGAAGGCACGGGGTGCGCGCGCGCGCGGCCCCTCTTTCTTTTCTCTCTCACTGGAAGGGGCGGAGCAGGGGGGCGGGCCCGCAGAGGCGCGAGGGGAAAGGAGAGAGACGGCGCGGAGGAAGGGTTTCTGCACATGCGTAGGAAAAGTGATGGTCGGGGAGAGCGGCGGCGCCGTCGGGAGGAGCGTCGCTGAGGGAAGCGGGGGCGCGCGTGCGCACGCGCGGGACGGGGCAAAGAGGAAGGAAAAGGCGGGGCCTGGTCGGCGAAAGCGACGCCCCCGGCGTGCGGCGACTCGAGGCGGACGCAACTTCCACAGGACGGAGCCCCCGCCGGCGCCCTGAGGAGAGGAGAGCGGCGCGAGCTCGCTGGGCCCCTTCGCCTTCCCCCTCAGCCTCCGCGCGCAGCATGAGAGTCCCGCCTTCCCCGCAGCAGCAGCGACGCGGCGGCGGCGGCGGCAGCTCCGGCCGCTTCCTGCTTGTCCTGAGGAGCGGCCGCCCTTCCTCCTGCTGCTGCTGCTCCTCCTCACTGCGGTGAGAGGCTGAGGGGCGCCTGGGCTGCGAACTGCGGCGCTTCCCTGGCCGGCCTTGAGGGAGCGAGCGAGACCCCATTGGCTTCTTCCCATGCTCTCCGAAAGTGCCCCGCCGCCTCCCCGCCCTGCTCGCCTGGCCTCGGAGGACTTGGGAAAGAGGTTGCTTCGCGCCGCTGCCGACATCGCAACCGAGAACCTCGGAGGGGGGAAAGAAAGTGGGAGGAGGACGAGGAGGGAAACCACCGCGGGCATCGCCACCCCGACCCCAAAATAAACACTTTCCCCTCCCCTCAGATCTTGCGTTGGAACAGCAATCACTGGAGACTGTTATTTGAATTATCATCATCATCATAACCTTCATTTTTGGGGGGATGATTTAATGTTCTCTTTTTGTCAAAGGACTGGTACTTTCCCTAGTTTTTTGGGGTTTTTTTCTGGGAAAAGGGAACTGTGAAGGGAGAGCTTTCCTGGATTTCACTGCACCTTGGAATTCCTTCTGGGCTGGTTCAGATTCCTCCCCGCGAACATACATACATATAAGCTGTAAATAAACACGGATCAGGGGTTTGTTTTCAGGCGAAGGTCCTTTCCAAGCAACCATGGAGCATAGCAGAATGGATTACTTCTGCGATCAGGTGCCGCAGAAAGATGTGGGCCGCAGGATGCAGGTCGGCCAAGAATTTCTGGAGTATCTGAACGATCCCAGCGTTTCCACTGATCTTGAGCAGGATCAGCAACGCCTGGATAAAGTCATTGATGAATTGACAGGATGGGTGAACTCTAGTAATTATAAGGTAAGCTTTTTTGTGCTTTATTTCGTGTGCAGCCGGGAAACGTATTTTATGTGGCCCTCGTTTTCGTAAAGTGTTTTCTTTGTGGCTTGCCCTTTCAGTGAACCTTCTGTGGGCCAAAATCAAGTTTCTTCCTGGATTTTAGAACGTTTCTTATAGGTTTGAGATGCTTGTTTTTCCAATTTCTTCTTATTGTACCAATCAAATAATGCACTGGCCCGGGAGTGAAAGGGCAGCATCCAAATAGAAATGCATTAAGACTGCAGTCATACATTTGCATCATTAGATTCAAGGAGTTTTCTTCCATATAAAAATATGCAGGGTTTGGCAGTGTGTCATCATGCTGATCTGATCTTAGGCTGCAGTGCTGCCTCACTTACTTGGGAGTGTCCCACAGAAGTCACTTGGGCTTTCTTCGGAGTAGGTTATAGGAGTACACTGCCAGATACAATGCTTGTTAAGGGTTTTTGTTTACTTTCCAAATTAAGTTCTTTCTGTGGAGGGCCAACAAAGCCTAAGATAAGTCAACAATGTGCTGAAACAGTCCAGTTTGGATGGCAAATAGGAGTTATTCTCTATGGTGATAATTTAATCCCAGGGTCTTTCATTACACTTTTCAGAAAATTTGTAGCGACTCTTAGAATTTTCCATGCTGTTTTTTCTTTTCTTTTTGGCTGTCACATAGGAAAATAGTAATTATTGAGAGATGAGCTGTGGAAAACGTGCTTAACATTAAAAAAAACAAAAAACTTTTGAGATTGCAGCAGAAAACTTGAGAATGTTGTCGTATTACCTGCCAGTGATGGGCCTGACCATTTCAGTAGCTAGTCAGTGACTTAACTATTGTATAGCTCATTTACAGTCCTGTCATCTGGTGGCGGTATTGCTCCATAACCCAGGCTTCAGATGTGTTGATTACTCAAATTCCCCAGAGATGAATCTGTGTGTATAATCTGTGCATATCATATATATGTTTATGCATGTGCATGCCCGCAGTTGCTACAAATTATTGGATACTAATTAAAAAAATTTTTTGTAGTGCCTTCAGGTACATTCAGACATGAGTCATATTGCAAGTACCTAATCCAATATAGCAAAAAGAGATTGAGATGTTTATGCTTTTGTGTATTAGTGAGTACCATAGATTTTCAAAACACTGCACATGACTGTACCCACGTGTGTGGAACAGATGGATTCTTGGTGGTGTTCATACTTG
This sequence comes from Podarcis vaucheri, assembly GCF_965113315.1. NCBI lineage: Eukaryota > Metazoa > Chordata > Lepidosauria > Squamata > Lacertidae > Podarcis > Podarcis vaucheri. The sequence continues at coordinate 12,623,020 of NC_138750.1, forward strand.
CTTTTAGTTAGTGACTGTTTCCCAGTTACACTCTTTTTATTTATCTTTAATGAATGATCTGTAAGAGGGTTAGATTTAGTAGTCAGTATAATAAAGACAACTTCATGAAGAGAAATGGTAAAGAAAAAATAAGCTTGAAGGCAGGATACAGGAGCAAACACCTACGTGGAGATGGAAAGAATGGAGAAACAAGGTAAATATTTTGAAAGTACTAGAATCAGTTTCTTCAGTTAACAGCTAAGATACCACATTTCCCAACAGCTTGAGTTTTGTTTAGATGCGTAGTTAGCTATTCCCATTATTTTGTTGTTGTTTTAGATGCGTAGTTAGCTATTCCCATTATTATTATGTTGTTGTTGTTGTTGTTCTTGTTGTAAAAAACATGTTTGTAGATGGGCAGATGTTAAGTGTTTAATATAGAAATGCAAATGTTAGTACAGTATTTCAGCCAGAGCTTTAATACTTACGTACTTCACAAATATAAATCATTACTATAAGAATTGCTTTAAAATCACAATTTAAGAATTAAAGAGAAATCTAACTAACCTTAATCCATAGTAGTTTTGTATGTCTATGTAAAAGTAGTAAAATACCAGAGTGCAGTTTTATGGATGTTCCCTCTGTGTTCAGTGCAAGCTAATATAGTGATACTTTTGAGTAAACATGCAGTTCTCAAGGGGCTGACTCCATTTACCTGGGAGTAATCTTCATTGTAATAAGTAGGATTTAGGATTGTGATGTTAGTCTATTGCAGCAATTTCAACTTGTGTCCTGTGACAGCTTCAAAAATGAATCTGTGACATACTATAAACTTTGAGAGTCCTCTTTATCAGATGCATACTTTTCTGTTCTATTCAAATATCATTTTGTTTCTTCTGGTGTACAGAAATTCTGGATGTTTCAGAAATTTCCTTATAGATGCAAATCTCTTAAAAGTAGGGAAAGTGGAGTCAAATGACCAAGAAATACAATATATTATTGGTGGCATTTGTATGGAGAGTTTGATTTTTTTAAAAAAATTATTTAAATTTATAATTGTACAACAGCAATGACTGTCTATGTCTATTAATTCTATAATCTGTTTATTTTAGCTCCTGTAGTAATAGAGTGTGTGAGAGAGAGCCTACATCTCAACTGAGTCCTACATAAATAGGAACTTGCTGAACTATAATTTATCTGAGTCACTCAGTCGAAGAATAGTGATTTTAATTCAAAAGCAGAGGTCCAGAAATGAATGAGAGAACATTTCCATCTTCTGCCTAGAGGCTGATTTACTTTTCCAGCATAGATAGCAGAAGTGGATTGTTGCAGAGGATAGCATACATTGGATTAAAGATGATCAACTGAAGGAGTTTCTAATTGTATGGCTGCTGTTATTAGGTTCTTTAATGGTTATTTCCTGAATGGATGTGGGCAGGAGATGGTGGGAAGAGTTTGAGATTCAGGTTTCTTGCAGGATCTCACTCTTTGGTTCTTTGATATTCTTTTTACATAGTAAATTATAGTGTTGGTGTATTCTCTGTAAGCAATGGCAAGCCTGTCACTGGCATCCAAGAGGACCTATTGTTGAGAATGCCTATCTTAGCTCATTAAAACTTCACATGAAAGTTGTACAGGCCAACAAGCAAGCCCCCCCCCCCCAATATTTGGAGCCTGTCCTGGGTACAAAACTGGCCTTTACAAATCTCTTTCTTTAGGTCCTTGTGTCGTCGGTATTGCAGCTTTGAGAAGAACATCAATTGTAAATTCTTCAGGGGTGAATTTCTGTAGAAGAATTTTGCACAAATACAGTTGTGACCTTCATAGTCAAACACGTGGTCTGCTCTGGGTGGTAGCTGGAAACATAAACACATGATGCAGCCTGGGTTTTTGGCATAAGGTGACTTACTTGTCTACCATATAGTTTCCCTGGGTATCCAGAAAGCGCAAATGTGTTTTGAAGATCACTCACAGTTCACAATGTTGTCCTGGACCTCTTCTGAAGGCCGGCGGGGGGCAAAAGTCTTTGCTCCCCCCCGCCTGCCTTCCCGGGACAGCGGAGACTTCTCCGCTGTCCCGGGCGATCTTAAAATGCTGGCGGGCGGGAGCGAAGCCTTCTTCTGAAGGCTGGCATTGGAAAGAAAAGCCCTTGTTCCCCCCCCCCCCAGCCTTCAGAAGAGGTCGGGGGACAGACTGTCCCCGGACCTGGTCTGAAGGCGGTTTCCCTAGGAACGCATTAATTGATTTTCAATGCATTCCTATGGGAAACCGTGCTTCGCAAGACGAAAAACTCGCAAGAAGAAAAAACTTGCGGAACGAATTAATTTCGTCTTGCGAGGCACCACTGTACTCATTGAAATTATATCACATTGTCACAGCAGTCCCTGTTTCAGGAATAAGTACAGTACCTACCTGCTCTCATCTCTTTCATCTACCGTATTTTTCGCCCTATAGAACGCATTTTCCCCCCTCCAAAAATGAAGGGGAAATGTGTGTGCGCCCTATGGGGCAAATGCAGGCTTCAGGAAGCTATACCCCCAGCCCCGCAAGCTCCCAGAGCGATGCCAAAGCTGCGCTCTGGGACCCGTTCTGGGGGCTGGGGTAGGGGGAAGGTCGGGCTTCCCCCGCCCCGCGCCTGGGGGGGGGAAACAATTTTCCCCCCTTTATTCCCCCCCCCCAATCTAGGTGCGTCCTATGGGCTGGTGCGTCCTATAGGGCGAAAAATACAGTACTGTCATGGAAATGTGACCAGACTAATTTACTGGCGACATTATTCTTTGGAATAATTGCTTAGATTGTAATCCAGTAACAACAGGCCACTTCCAGAGTCATGGAGCCATTTAGAATTTTCAGAAGTGTTTTGGCCACCACCACAAAATTCTGCAGTTGAGAGCATTGTGCAGCATGTTGTAGGCACTAGAGTTACATCATGCTTCCATATCTAGCTTGTTGTAAATGAGTAGAGTTGGGTATGCTGTTCACTTACTGCTACGAAAGCATTCCCTCTGCTGGTTAATTATGTGCCTACCCTCTTCTGTAGAGTCCTTGTTTCACTCAACACTAACTTATAAGGTGGATAGTTAGCTTAAATTGTTTTCGCATACACTTCAATGATAGGAGGGTGTGATATACCTAATAGGAATCTGCCTAATGCAACATTCCCACATATACCTGACTTATTTGCATGTAGAGATAGCAGCGGAGCACTGAACAGTTCTCAGCCACTATGTGGGATCTTGGACCAATGTGAAAATTTAAATCATCCAGGGCCCAGTGATGTTTTGGAGAAACAGCTTTGCAGCCACTTAGCAGTTGTGGTATCACCATGTAAGAATGTATAGATATACAGTATTTATATTTAAAATTTGCAGACAGGGTTCTTCTGGACAAGTGCAGCTCTGTAGCTATGGAAAGCACATGGGCAGGGAGTTGATCCAGGAGGTTTTGTTCTGAAGGGTACAAGTTCAACTGGTTGGTAGATAAGTATTTTTTGCCATTCTCCTGTTGATAACAGACATGGTTTGAGAGTTGAGTATATTTTGAATTGTATATGGATGAGAATAAAAAACAAATTTTGTGGGTACGTAGTTATTCGGGGTGTGTGTGTGATTTTTGAAGACTATTTCTGTGTTATAATATTTCATCTTCCTGAACATTCTGATGTATGTGTTACGCTTTAAATTTGAGGTTAAACCATAGATTGACTGGGCAATTCAGCATATTTTAAGCAATTTTGCTATAAATGATATATATATATCTCATGTTAAGTTCTAGGAATAATGGGTAGCTGGACTGTTTCATTTTTAATATGAAGTCTTGGTTTTGAACTCAAAAAGATGAGCAAATGCTTCTAGTCTTAAAGTATGAGGCTTTACTCAGAGGCTGGTAGAATTAGTGTGCTAAATGTCTGTTCAAGGCTTCCCCAGCAGTCCCCATCAAGCTGAATAACACCTTTAATTCTCTACCAAGAGAAATGCTCTCTTTTAAAGAATAGGTAGCTTTGCAGACCTTTTTTCAATTTTAGTCTTGAAACCAAGTGAAATTTGCATTTCTTTAGATAGGCCACTGAATTTTAAGTAAGGGTGTCTTGCTTGAATTTTCATTGTTTATTCTGCTGTCACCTTGGGATTAGTCAGAAAGAAAACTACACCTTGCTTGCAGGCACTTGTGGTCCTAAACTACTTGCAATTCATAGCTTTCCTCTGTTATGCAACTCAAAATGTTTTCTAAGTATAAATGTTGCTAGTAAGCATTGGTAGTTAAATGAAAGAATAATAGAAAACCCCACTATTACATTTCTTTAAAAAAACAATATTATTGTGTTTGCTGTTTAGATTTTCTTCAGATTTGAAACATTTTTTTCCATATACAGTGGTGCCTCACAAGACGAAAAGAATCTGTTCCACGAGTCTCTTCGTCTTGCAGTTTTTTCGTCTTGCGAAGCAAGCCCATTAGCGGATTAGCGCTATTAGCGGCTTAGCGGATCAGCTGATAAGCGGCTTAGCGGCTTGGGGAAAAGGGGGGGGGAGGAAAAAAACCCTGCAGAAACTCGCAAGACATTTTCGTCTTGCAAAGCAAGCCCATAGGAAATTCGTTTTGCAAAGCACCTCCAAAACGGAAAACCCTGTCGTCTAGCGGGTTTTCCGTCTTGCGGGGCACCACTGTAGGTTTTGCAGCATTGCACCCAGTGCTTAGCCTTGCTCTGCACTAGCTTATGGACAGTAGTATGCAGAAAGGATTAAATATTTGTCTCTGCTAGGCATAAATCACCGGAGAAAGGCCTAGTGGGCTCCTGCAGTTCTAAGTTAGAGCATTTTTTATAATGATGATAAACAGTGGTGAGACAATAGATTTCTATGATCAAACTTTCTCAAGAAGAGCCCAAGTTACTGTTCCTTAAATTTAGGTCTCCAGGTGGTGTTGGTCTATAATTTCCATCAGCCCCAACCAGGTAAGGAAGCAGCCAAAGATGATGAAAGTTAGTCAAAAAACCTATGGGGAACCAAGGTAGAAGAATATTGTCCAGTCTTTTGCCATTCATCCATAGTCATGGCACTGTGTGAATAAGTTTTTAACTGTGGTTTCTTACTCTGAAAGCTTACATATGTGATGCTGACTTAGATGGCTTAATCAGCTTTTTGTAACCTGTAGTTGTCCAAAAGTGATGGACTTCAGCTTCCATCAGCTGTTGTGGCCAATGGTCAGGACTGATGAGAGTTGTAGTTGAAAACATCTGGAGGAGAAACTAGGTTCTGGAAGACTGGAGTAGATGGTGAGCCATCACCCAAACTTGCATTTTTAAGATTTCTCATTATTTTCACAGGTATCACTACTTGGATTAGATCTTCTCGGTGCCTTTGTTGACAGACTTTCAGGACGCTTCAAATCCTATATAGGACCTGGTGAGTGAGTGCCTTTAAAATGTTATGTGTAAAAGAATTGAAGATAAGCAATTTGGTGATTCTCTTAGGATGCCTTTTTTCTCGGTTTTTCAAAGTAAAAAAATACACACATACCATGTTAGTTGTCTTTAGTATGATAAAGGTAAGATTAGTATCCAAATGTTAACACCTGTACAGTTGTGTTAAATTCAAAGGTTTGTGTTATAGTACCCAAATGCATGGTTACGTTGCACACTTTGCTCAGACGTTGGTCTTCTGTCTGTGCTGCGCAAAGTAGGCCTGGGCGATGTAGCAATATATCACCCAGGACTGGTATGAAACCGCTGCGCACCTGAGTCCCTCTGCTAGCAGCGCCCTCTAGAGGGACTCAAGAGTCTTCCTCCAATGGGCACTGCTAGCTGAGGGACTCGGGAACTGTGGCAGTTGCACCAGCGACATACTGCTGAGTAAAACCAACATCACAGTCTGCCCTCAAACAGTGCAGAGGAAGAAACAAGCTGCACCAGCAAGGCGCCAATACAGCTTCTCCCTTCACATCTTTAAACTGCTCAGCTGAGAAGCCTGCAGCTGCCCTTGCATCAGCTGAGCAGTTAACAGAGCCCTCAGCCTGGTGGTTGAGTGGAGACTGTGAAACTGCTGGGCTGCAGGGCACACGGTTGCCACTCCCATCAGCTGAACTGTTAAGGGAGCCAGCGGCGGGGTGGGGGCTCTGTGAAACTGCCCTCCTACCCCCCAGCTGAGCAGCAGGCAAGGGAAGCTGTATTGGCCTCAGCCTGTGTGCTGGGGTGAAAGGGCCTCAGCTCCTGCAGTTAGAGCTGTGACAGTTTCACCCTTTGTCTCGTCAGCTGGGGCCAATGCAGTTTGTTTCAACATCGCGGTATATCACCAAACCGCAATGTTTGGCTGGTGATACACCACAATGTTGAAAGCCTAACATCACGAAGCCCTAGTGTAAAGTTAGCACCCATATCTACTATATCCAAAGCTACATACTTCTTGAAAATAAAAAACCCAAAGTCCTCTAAATACATGGTCCTGTTTATCCTGGCCACAGGCAAAATTGGATCTAAAATCATAGGACTGCGATTCAATGAACTAATGCAGGTATGTCCAACTTTCAAGAGATTGAGATCTACTCCCACTATAAAAAAACTGGCAGTGGTCTACCAAAGTTGTTGAGCTTTTTAAAGGAAATTTTATAGCCTACCATTGCCTTCTAGCTATGGGCACTCAAGTGGGGCATTCCACTCTCTTGGTTATGTATTTTTTATTATTATTTTCTAAGTGATGCAGCATTTTGTTACTATTGAGCATATTCATTCCTCATTGAGCTTTCAGAGAACCCTGTAGGCGCTTAATATTTTTTGTACCTCAAATCTTGGGGCTCACTTGAGCATGCTGATGCATCCCCTTTGTTTCTAAATGGCCCTGTTTTGGTTGAATTTATTGTTGTTACCCACCACCCAAGTTTGCTGTTAGAGGGAGTGATGTATTTATTGTGTGTAATACTGTTTTAGCAACTTTTAAGATGCCAGGTCCTCTGGGTTGTGCATTAACAAACTTGGATTGACTAGGAAGAATTCCAGTTGCTAGCATAACCTTGCCAAGTGACTAGATTTTGAAAAAGTTTCCAGTCCACTATTGTGTGCATATGTGTTTGCCTGGTTTTGATTTAATAGAGGTTGTGTTCGTATGAGGAAATTCTAATTAGTACTTTTAAAGGGCTCTCTTTCCAGTCTGCCAATCTTATTCAGATCAAATCACAGCATGACTTTGGTCATGCAAGATCAGTTATGACATTAAGTACCACTTAGCTTCATTATTCTAGGATTAAAACTTTTCACTCATAAAATACTACTTTTGAATCTTTGAATGTTTGACTTGTCTGAGGGTGTAAATGGAATTTTTCTGTTCTTCTGTTTGATGCTTTGTTTAGAGCTTAAGGAATATTCCTGAAGATGTTAAAAGAATTTACAGGGACTTAATTCCCTGTATTAGGTGGTTTTCAAACTTTTTTCTCCAGGCCACACTATCAGAATAAAAATTTGCTCGCACCATACTGAAATTTTTATTAATAAGAAATACATTGAAAAACAAAAAGAAACAACTAATAGTGCTTGATTTTGAAAATATATCTATATATATTTATACTAATGCTAATACTAATAATACTAGTACTATTCTATACTGTTTAAATCTTTCTTTAATTGCCATTGAATCTTTCCGGCACACTTGCCACCCCCTCCTCCTACACTATTGTGGCACGCAAATCCCTTTGAGAACCACTGCACTAAGCAAACACTTAGTTGGATGTTGTGAGGAAAATCTGCAATACTGTTTTTCATGGAAATTAATAGTGCATTTGTCCAAAATAATAAATTAAACTCTCTTGTGTACATAGTTCCCATTAACTCCAGTGTGGTAACTAGATCCGGCTGTGCCACCCACCTATCAATCACTTGACATATTCTCAGGGGTTCATTCTCAACACTGATCAGCTGATGGGTGCTGAGAGGAAGTCCCTTTGAAGTCCATTTGCAGATGTGGTTTGGATTCAAACCACACCCATAAGTAGATGTTTTCTCTTTGCGGACTGACAGAAGGAAAATGTCAGTCTGCAGGCACAGCTTGAATCCACACCACCTCTGCCATGTCCTTCCCTGCCCCACCCTGCCACCACAGCTTATGTTAGATGTGGGGCACGTAAGAAAAAGGTCTCACAGATATAATGAGACTCACCAGCCAAAGGTTCCTTACTACTGCCATAGCTCAAAGTGTGTGTAATGGCTAAGCAATCTCCAAACAATCTTTAATGAAGATGCTTTCAGAAGTAGTATTTGAATATTTACTAAGAAGGTAGTTCTAGGACTGAGCCAAATGTTCCACCGGCGGAACATTAGGTGATCTCAAGGGGTGAGGTGGACGTGGAAGAACTCTTCTCATAAGGTCAGGTGGGGTGGGCTTATCTTTTGAAATGGCTGTGTGGTCTTCCCATTTCTTTCCCCCTCTTCCATGTTTTAATCAAGCCCCTGCACTCTTCAGCCACCTGTGACCATTGCTCAAAACCATCTCTAATGAATAGACCTGGGCAAAGCATTTTATGAAGTTGCATGGTTTCCGGCGACACTGTACAGAAAAAAAAATCAGATTGCTCTATTCCAGGCAGCCATCATATTTTCTGTACTGTGTTTCTGGAACTACATAGTGTCATCACATAACTCCCTTCCCAGTACTGTTAATTAAGCCCCCCCCCCAGCATTACAGCTATCTGCTGAGTGCAGAGGCTTGTCTTTGTTCCGAGTTGAATAAGGAGGGGGACAGAGAAAGATTGTAAGTACCCCACCCAGCTGATCATGCTGCGCCTTTCACTGGAGCTCATCAAAGGTCAGAGATGTTTTGCTACATCTCTGCTTGAATATGAAGGTCCAGCAAAGATGGGAGAAGGGAATCATGTGCAGCCTTATGTACTGCGTACTTCGCCTGCCAATGCTGCTGTGTCACTACATGCTGCGTTAGCACACATGGGATCTGTGTCCTGTTTAGATTATTGGCTTCTATGCTCAAAATTAAATTTGAACCTGGGTGTATTAGAATGCCAGACAGGTAAGATTTTCTTGCATGCCTGACATCATTTTTAGCTGAGGCTCCAGTTTTAATGAGCACTAGTAAGCAAAGACATTTGTGAATACGTTTATTATGTGGTGGCATCTTTGGTTCCAAGCCATGATATATCATGAGAAAGTAGTGTTAGAAAAGTCTTGTGTGAAAATATTCAAACTCATACTTGTGTAACAGTTTCAGGTCATCAGGTGCCTTGTGTCATGGCTTGTTTTTTTTCTGTTGAAGCTACAGCTTATTCTGAATGCATTTAAAGAACCTTTGAAACTTTAAAGTTTCTGCCAGTGGGCCAGACATTTCAACACAAGGGTTAAAAGCAATAACAAATTAATGGCTTTCTCAGAACTTAAGTCTGATTAGCTAGTCAAACCTATGTGTTTGATTACCTTTTCAGCCTGCATTGCTCCCCTCCTGCCTTCTGGTTCTGAATCTCCTCCTCTTATTGGAAAAAAATCAGAAAATAAATATGCAGTCTTTATGAACTTGCATGGCTAGGCAGATGAGTCCCTGGATATGGGTTAGGGTCAAAATACTGAAATTTCTGCCTGGTGTTGTCTACAATTTGGAGATAGAAAATGGTAAGAATACGTTGTCTATGTAATAATAGATTTTGGAGTTGTTACAACAATAGCTAGGTTAGAATTCTTACTCCAAATCAATAACTTTGTCTTGGATTTTATATGTTCAGAGACTGGCTTCCATATTTTGTGCTTTTCTACAAACAGGACGTGTAGAAAGCTGATCACACATACAGATCTGTATAGAGTAGTAGTTAGTACACTTTTGCCCAATGTTCAGTGTGAAAATGTACAGGGACTTTCTATTTATTTCATAAAATTCATATGCCTCTTGATTATTTAAAAAAAAACACCTCTCAAAGCAGTTTAAAAAACCTTAAAGCAGTATAGCTTTCTTCAGTGATCTTCTTACTAAACTTGGGATTGGATGAGGTGGAATCACTTTTACAATTAGTTACCAGATATAATTTTATTCAGAATTTGCATTCCATATATATCATTAATTCTTATTTCTGTCCTCTAGTTCTTATAGTTTTGATGGATCGAATGGGAGATGCCAAAGATCAAGTTCGAGATCAAGCACAAAATCTTGCATTGAAATTAATGGATCAGGCAGCTCAGCCAATGGTATGATATTTCCAGAAATTTTTTCAGTACTCCAGATCTATTTATGTTCTGTAAAATGCTCTGTTATGATAGGGTAACCTGTGACAAAGAAGAGAAGAATTCCTCTACCTTTTTATACTTGTGCAGCAGAAGAAATCTTAGCTGGTGTGGTTTTTGTTACCCACATGTGAAAAGCTGCATCCAGTGTTAGAAAGTGAGATATGAAAGCTAGGAGCTAAATAACGCCTTAAACCTAGGTTATGGGAGCAACAATGGAATGTCTAGACACACTTTTTTATAGCAAGGATATAAAGCTGAAAATGAATGAACTGCAGCTAAAATCTTATATTCATGTTTCATATTGTCTAGTCCTCATCTGAAGACTGCAAAAAACAAAGCCATGCTTCCCCTGCCCGCCCCCCTAATATTCTTAAGAAGGTCTCTTCTCCAGTCTTCAGAGAGTGGCTGGAAGTGGGGAGGCAGAAAAAGGCCCTCCTTTCCTTCCACTCTGCAGTTTTAATCTGAAATCTTAAGCACAGCACTGTGCCCAGAGCTCAGAAACAGCTCTCACTAGTGAAATTCCTTGTCGCAAAATGCACCTAGAACAATGGGAGTTTCAAACTCTGGCTGTATTCACACAAATGCCAAAGGTACAGGAATCCTGCTCTCCTTTGAATGTCTTCATCTTGCATTAAGATAATGGTGACGCAGTTACACATCTTTGGTTACACGTTTGTCTGAGGATACATAACTTGGAAACAGGCCAGTATGCCAGTTGGGAGGGGTAACCCACCCATCAACCACCTGACGTCATATGTCAGGTAATTCAAGTTCAGCATGGAGTGCTGTTCTAAGGCGGTGCATATCGTGCAACGTTTTGTACTATGTTCAGACATGGAGGCAGAACCCACATGTCAAATCAGGCCTGCCAAAATGTTTAACATTCCCCCTCCCCCCCAAAAAAATCCTCTCTCTCACAGAACTAGGAGTGGTTTCTCTCCTCTAAGCTCTGCGATGGGGTGAAAAATTGCAGTACTGTACTGGACTTGTTGGAGACCTTTGGATAGGGATGAGTGTGTGGATGTTGTATTCTGTATGCATGTCTGTCAGTGTGGGTGGGAGCGAGGGGGAGCAGCAGCCATAATGATACTCACTTTCACTTTGGCTATGACCTTCAGTGGAAGGACCCCTTGGGGGGCTGGTCAACAGCAATTTTGTTCCTTGGGCTGAAGAGGATTAGCCACCCATGTTGTAGTGTATTACAATGGTGCTCAATAACTTGGGCTTCTTAGTAGATTAAGTTTTTCATGACAGGGTTTCTGTTTGTTTGCATGATATCCTAGCTTTCATGTTTTTTAATTTCCTCAGTGTAAAATCGAGGCACACTTTTTCGCCTCTAACCATGCTGCTTTTTTGGCGTAGATGACTTGTTTGTGTGTGTCTTACAGACTTCCCTTTGTTTAGGCTCCATTTTGTCACTTCTGTTTTTCCTGTAGCAGTACAAGCTGCAGCAATCAGTTTCAAGTTCCATTTCTTGTTTCCCTCCCCACTGACATTCTTGTCTTGCTCACCCCCCCCCCCCAGCACTGCAGGACTGAGAATCTAGTTATACCCTAAAGGCATAGCAATCTGCATGACAATGCCATGGAGAGTTGTAAAGGGCAACATAAATTGTATAGTATTCTAGTGTATGATTATTTCATGTTCAACTTGCTGGACATTTTATTTTTTATGGTTTTCTCTATATAGCAACTAATTTTCTGAGAACATGCTTGAAATGTTATAAGGAAAATGCTGTTTACAGATGGACTTGCAATTGCTGCAGCTAATTTTGTTTATAATAAGCAAAATTTTGCTGGTTTTTCCTTGTGTGCATTTTTGAAAAATGTTTTTGAATATCTATCATCTATCTATCTATCAGTTCTGTGATCCCTTCCAAAAAATAGTATTTGATTGTAACGTAAAATACTATTCTTTTCCTTGTTGCCAAGTGTTGTGCTTGCATAAATTCCAGCTGGGCTTGTGCCAGGCCAATGCTTCTGAGGAATGACCAGCCTTTAAATTAAAGATCTAATGCCTGCTAAATGCTGGTGGGGGGTTCTTGCAATCAACTTACTACCTTCAACATAACACTGTTGAAACACTGAATTTTTAGATGGCATTTTTTTGTGAATTAACGCAGAAATGTGAAAAATGGTTCAGCACTGCTTTTAGCTGCTTAAATCATTGTGGAAAATATTTTCAGTATTGTCTAGTTCAGGTATCTTAAACCTTTTAAGACCCAAGACCCACTTTTAACCCAGGCATCCATTTGGGACCCATTTCTTAAATAAATTTGCATGGTGGTAGTGCTCCTGTTGAGACCCACTTCAGATCAAGCCAGGACCCACTAATGGGTCCTGACCCCCCAGTTGAAGACCAGTGGTCTAGCTTACCCTAATATTTTTCTCCTAGTCTTTTAAAGGCAAAAACAATGTATAATTTAATGCATTGTAGCCTAGATAGACATGCGACATTGTCTGTTTTGCTCATTCTACAACATGACTTGAATACTGGGAGGGTCTAAATCATAAAATGCTGCAGTCTGGGAAATGTGCTCTTGCTCACTGTGCAGCAGTTGCTAGGCAACCTTTTTCTCCTGAATGCCTGCTGAACGGCTGAGATTATAATGGCAGCATTGCAGCTGAAGGGAATTGCAGTTGGAATCTGTTTGCTTTGAAATATCGTTGCAAATCTAGTCTTGTAAGTCTGAAGTATACAGCATTGGCAGTTGCGATATAGCAGAGCTCCTGGGAGGCTGAGAATTATAAAGATAAAAGCAAGAAAGGAATTAATAAGGGCAAGTGAAACATGGGAAGAAGAACATGCATGGGAGCAAATGAGTGTAGCCCAAGAAATTCATAATAGAAGAAAGATACGGCGATCATCACAGAAGCTCACTGAAGAACAGAAACAGCACTGGAATTGGAGGGCAAATAGAACCAGAAGTATAAGTGTGCAAAACAAATAGTTTTAAAATACATTAATGGAATTTTTTAAATAAAAAAAATCAAATGTAAAGGAAATTCAGTTGTAAATATCTGGATGAGGGAGGGACATATTAAAGTCACAGTAGGAAGATATTTTTAAGCAGGGAAAGGTTAATATGAGAGACACATCGATTTAGATATTTCAGTTGTTATTCTTATTTTGTCTCCAGTTTCTGAAAACTAATTGATTAAATGCTGTTTTATACCAGTATTAATATATGGGAATAATATATTAATAAAATGGGAGTAGGTGTAAAAGAGCCTGATCTGAACTTTTTGTCCCAAAGCAATAAATATCATAATTTTGTTTGTGTTAATTTAGAATTTACATTTGTGTCATGGAGTATGCAATTTCATTCAATAACCTAACCTACCTTTTATTTTTAATAGTTCGTATGGGAACGCCTTGTTGCTGGCTTTAAACACAAGAACTATCGTTCACGAGAAGGAGTGTGTCTGTGTCTTATTGCAACGTTAAACACGTATGTATTTTATTTTTATTGAAGTAGGCTGTTGAAATAAATGTTCATCCCTTTCCTGTGGTGCAGGTTCTTTTTCTAGGGATTAGTCCTTTTTAAAAAGACCCTTAACATGAAAAGCAATGATCAGACTCTTAATTTGCTTTCAACTTTCCCTCTTGAGTTCATCTAAACTGTCCTTAGATTGTAAGGATAGTTGGAGCTGTCTTCTGGTAGTATTTTGTGCGTGAGGTGAGAAATGACGCTTGCTCTGATCTTTTCCTCCCCTAGCTTTGGTGCACAATCATTAATTCTCAACAAACTGGTACCACACTTATGCATCTTGTCTGGAGACTCCAATAGCCAGGTAGGATTGTAATCTTTCAACAACAAAAAAATTATTTTGATTTTCTGCTGTCTGTGTTTTCTTACTACATGAGTTTGTCAATAATGGGAGGATTGTTGGTGAATCTTAAAGATCTAGAATTTTGAGAATACCTAGAAATTTAGACCAAGAAGCAGAACTTCTTTTTATTTCCCACATGAAACTAGAGGAGGTGTCTTCAACAAACTTACCACTGTTGTGGAACAATGAGGCAATTTTTTAAATGGAACTCTTGGCTTAGGAAAAATATGTTTGGCTTTTTCCTATGTATTGAAAGATTTAAGTGGTCTTGTATAGAATTCTAGAAATATGTCTTTTCCTAAATAAATGTAAGGCATTGTTCAGAATAGGTGAGGAGTTATTTACTTTACGAAATTCTTTCTATCCTGCATCCCTTCCTGTTAGTCATAGGTTGCAAGATAAGAGAGTTGTTAAGTTTTTCTATCTTCCCTAGGAATAAATATATGCATAATTAAAATTCTAGAGGCATGGCTGGAGGGTGGGAGGGGAGGACCATACAAGAAGAAATGGCTTCAGGGTTGGGGGGGGGGAGTTTATCAAACAGAAATGAACATGGTAGCTAACAGGCTGCAATAGTCTGTCACAGAGAAATTAAGCATAAGAAATGCATTGTAGAATTGCAGTGAATAAGTTGATATTTTTCCCCTCCCACTGCAGTAGACATGCTTGTGGTAAGAAAGCAGACTGTGTATGGAACAATATTGTTTAGAGCAGCGCAGTGTAGCAGAGAAGCTTAACTTTTATAAAGATGTCTGAGTTTGACATGCATATTGCAACAGTTTACTCTTTCTGTAGCCTCAGACTAGGCAGTCAATGTGTTTGGAAAAAACCTAGCAATTATGCACCTGACTCTTTAAACTTGCAGTCTTCTTTAAACCCTTTCCCTTCATTTTATTTAGAATTATTGATGGGTTAGCAAAATATTGATGAGCAAAAACTAGAATATTAGGCATTAAGCGTAGTGTGCTAATTGTCATACCTTTAAATATTCTTGCCATGTTCTAATACCTGCTCTGTATGCTCGCAGGTGAGAGATGCTGCAATATTGGCGATTGTGGAGATTTATAGGCATGTAGGAGAGAAAGTAAGAGTTGATCTTAACAAAAGGGGACTTCCCTCTGCAAGGTGAGTTAGCTATGATGGCTACTATAAATACCTATCTTGCTATGATTATATGCATAAAGTTATCTAACATTTGCTAGCTTTTGAGGTCAAATGTATATATACTTTTGTTCGGTGGTGCACACTGTAGCATCTTTTGCTCAAAACAGGAACCAGTAGACACTGAAGCAAACAAAATAAAAATTTAAACTTTGTCACAATTTACCATTGTTTCTAGAGTACATTGTATGAACAAACCAGAATTGTGCTGGTCGCTGCTTGTGATTGAATAATGTGCCAAAAGACTGCATAAACAACCTTTTAGTTATTTGCTGCCCAGTTAAAATGTAAACGTCTCAAATTGCAAGAAACCTAGCAAATATGGGAAGTTTTCTTGGTTTAGCCTGGAAATAATAATCAAATAGGCAGTGGGACAGGTAAACTGTTAGAATAGTCTAAATTGTATTAAACTAACACTATTTAGTGCTTTGCTCACATATATTGGTGTTGGTTTTTTTAGTTTAGAGAAAGGCAAGTCAGATGAGACATTACAGAAGCGTATGAAATTGTGCCTGGTGTGGGTATAGTGGATAGTGAAGTTTTTCTTCCTCTCTCATAGAACTTGGTGCCAATTCCAAACAGACAAAAGAAAATACTTCTTAACAGAACACATTTGTGGAATTTGCTCCCACCAGAGGTGGTAACAGCCACTAGCTTTGGTCACTTGAAAGGAAGATTAGATAATTTCGTGGAGCATAGGCATCTAAACTTGCCAACAGTATGGCACCACTATGGGAACCCCTAACTTTGGCTTTGAAAACTGGCAAAAAACATGCTCAGGGTATCTATCTCACACCACTGAGATATCCCTGGCTAGGGGAAATGTTTATGGGACAAAATATGTGATGACCTGTGGCTGTAGCCAAAACATTTCTCAGTGGAAAAAAAACTTCATTTGATTCTCTTTCGTTTCCCCTTCCTAAACTGAGAATATGGAATATTCACTAGGAAGCCAGTATGTTTCCTCTTCCTCTCCCCTTATTCCATATGGGCTATCACTGGGGATGCCAGTAGGATTTCCTGGACTTGGTGCACTGTATGTGGATTGGAGGGACACAGGTGGTGCTGTGGTCTAAACCACTGAGCATCTTGGGCTTACTGATCAGAAGGTCAGCAGTTTCCGTGCTTTCTGGCTTCTTTCATGCTGTTCCATTGCGCCAGATATGGTTTAGTCTTGCTGGCCACATAACCCAGAAAGTTGTCCGTGGACAAACTCCGGCTCCCTTGGCCTGAAAGCGAGATGAGCGCCTCATCCCAAAGTCACCTTTGACTGGACTTAAACGTCCAGGGGTCCTTTACCTTTTACCTTTTTATGTTGGTTGGGTGCTTTGCATCCCCCCCCCATCACAATCTATTGGCGACAAATGCTGCTTATATACACGTAGTTATCTCACAGGGCTGTTGCAAACATAAAAGGGGGAGGAAAACATACGCATATTTAAGCTCCTAGGTACAAAAACAAGATACAGATATTTGCTACATAGCACATAGATAAACTATGGAATATATTCCCATGGGAGATAGTGGCGGTCTCCAACATAAATGGCTTTAAAAGAGGATTGCGCAGGATACATGAGGATAAGGCTACTAGCCGCAACTGATGTATTGTGCCTCCATGGTTGAAGGCAGTTTGCTTCTGAATCCTAGTTGCTTGAAACCACAGGAGGGGAACGTGCTGTTGTGCTGAGGTCTTATTTGCAGACTTCTCATAGGCTTCTGGTTAGCCGCTGTGACAATAGGATACATTTTAATGCATTTATTTCAGGTTGCTTTAGCTTAAGATATTTACTTTATGAAAGAGAGGAACCTGTGGTTCTTACTCAGCGGCAACTTCCAACTATGACAGTTGGCCATGCTGATGGGAGTTGGCACCCAACGTTTGGAAGGCCTCGAGTTCCCAATCCCTGGATTAACTGTAATTTAAAGAGGACTTTCAGAAATCTTTTTCTGTTTCAAAGATTAGATCCATGTCTTATCTGATCCAGAAAGGCAGCATTTTCTGCCACAGTAAGGCAGCAGCAATCAGGTGGGAGATACAGCATGTGTGGGTCTTCTCCTGGTTGGAATAGAGTTTTGAAGGCATGAAAGTGTGGAGATGGGAAATTGGGGGGACGACTCGGAAGAGATCTGAAATGGAAGAACTGGAAATTTGGAGAGTAAAAATAAGATGTATAATTTCCAACTCAAAATAAGCAAGATGTGTTTGCCTCTCTAGACCTGGACTGTCTTATGAACCCATTAGAGCAGGCTTCCTCAGTCTCAGTCCTCCAGATGTTTTGAGACTACAATTCCCATCATCCCTGACCACTGGTCCTGCTAGCTAGGGATCATGGGAGTTGTAGGCCAAAAACATCTGGAGGGCTGAGGTTGCGGAAGCCTGCATTAAACTAACCTTTGTGTTTGCATGCTGTATTAAACAAAAGAACACACAGAGGTAGAAGCATCACTATTTTACAGTGAGTGCTGCAGGTTTTGGTAGATTATTATGCAAGATGCCTGAATTCATCCTCTCAGTAGCAGAACAGAAAACAGAATAGGATTCCATTCCCACACAGTTGTTGGATCTTAATAAGTTTTTTCTTCCTACTTAAATTCTTAGAAATCCTTCATTCCTGTTGCAAATTATAATAAACTTCCATGTATGCTGCTTCAGCTATCACTTCAACATAAAAGGAAGCCTTCTGAATCAGATGAAAGGCCTATGCATCCTATTTCCCACAGTGGCCAACTATGAAAAATTGCAAGCCAGATATGAGAGCATTAGCCGTATTCTGCTATTACTCCTCACACCAATTAGAACGGCCATACTGTGGAACATTTTATTTCTAAATAACAAATTAACTTGTGAACTGGTTGTCTAGGAGTGAAAAACTATTACCAGAGTAACTGTAGTATAATATAGTAGTTGAAACAAATTGTAGTGTAATTTGCACTATGTATAGTAAAAAGTAATACAATACTTTGTTTCTTGAGAAGTAGTGATATCCATAAAATCATGGATGTGCCTGATCATAAATTGTATCTTAGTAAGTTGTCTGTGATTGGATGGCATTACACTACATTAATCTAAAACTAAGTAAATTACAATAATCTAGTAGTCAGCATTTCGTTAGTTTTACAGGTTGCTGTCAAATACAATTTGACATTTAGGGGAGAATTATGTGCGTAGAACTCAAATAACTGTGGTGGCATTTGGTGAAACTCAAAATGATAAGTGTGCATATTAGATTAATGTTAGCTTTTTCCTAGTAATTTGTTAAAAGCAAAGGGGAAAGCAAGGCAGCCACCTCAAAACTGAATTTGAATTAAATGGTGAAACTGCAAGATTATTCTGGCCAGTTGTATAGGATTTATAGGGATTTTTTTAAAAAAACACCATTGGTGTTAGCAACCTCTTTGCATGTTTGTTGTGTAAATATCTGGATATAGCCATGTGTATTTCATGTTGATTTCAAAATAATGCACTGGAATTCAATACTTTTGCAAGACTTCTGTACACTTTGAATAGGATGTGAATTCTCAAGTTGTCTTGAGAACACCTAAGTCAAGGAAAAAAGGCTTGAGTCTTCCCAAATTGAATAATACATGTGACTTGCCTAGAATTGTGTTCTGTTGTTATGGGACTTGCAGAGCAGTCCCACATGTGAAGGTTCTGTTCCTACACAAAGAGGCTCTGGAAACATTCTTAAAAGACCTGATACTCTGCTTCCTACTAGTTTCAGAACCTGAAATTTAGATCTATTGGCTTGGGAGAACTATTGCATAGTCTCCAATATTTCTTCCTTATGGAACTAGTGGTAACTGGACAACTAACTCCAGGCAGTGTTGAATATTTGGATCATTTCTAATCTGGCTTCATATCTAGCTTGGGAACATGGGAACAGAAACAAATGACTTATGACGAGAGTGTAACACCGTTTGCTTTGCTCGACCTTTCTGTGGGTTTTGATACCATAAAATATGGTATGCTAGACTTGTTTGAGTTGGGCCTAGGGGAGTGGCTCTGGTTTTTCCTGGAAAATGTGGGTGCTAGAAGACTTCTGTTCAATGGCCTGTGGAATTCCTCAGAGGTGTATTCTATTCTCTATGCTGTTCAGCATGTACATTAACTACTGGGGTAAGCCATCCCAGAGGTTCAAACAAAAGTGTCATCAGTATGCAGATGTGACTTCTCCACGTGTCTTTTCCATCTGCTGGTCCTAGGGAGGCTGTTGAACTTCTCAATTTGTGCCTTGAGACGGCACAAGTTGAAGATTAATCCAAGCGCTGTGTATGGGGAAAGAGACTCCCCTGGATTGAGATTTGTAAGTAGTTCTGGATAGGGTTACACTTCCCCCTGAAGAATAACTAGGAGTGCAACTAGGAGTGATGCTGGACTCAGAACCAAATGGGAACATTCAGGTGGCAGTAAAAGCTAAGGGTTCTTTTTATCATCTTCTGCTTGTTACTCTGTTTTGACTCTACGTGGAGGAGCGTGCCTTGGTTATCCATGGTTATCCATGCAATGTAGCATCCAGGCTGAACTACTGTAACGTTCTATTCATAGTGTTGCCTTTAAATTTTGGAAGTGCGTCTTTCAGAAACTTGAACTGGTAGAAATGCAGCTGTCCAGCTACTGGTAGGGGAGAGGCAGTTGGAGCATATTACACAAAATTATACCAGTTTTCCTGATTAGTGATATGTTTCCAAAGATGTGGTAAATGGTTTATAACTAGGTTGCTTAAAAGATTCCCTGCACCCAGGTCAACCTGCCAGTCCAGTCCTTGAAGATGTGTCTCAAAGGCCCTTATGTGCCCACCTGTAGGGATATCGGGGAGCGGGGTCCGGAGGGAGCACACTTCCCCGCCAGCAGGCAGCCACAGTCTGCCTGCACGCGTGACCTTGGGGTGCAGGGAACCCCCCCCCCCAGACAAGCCACAGCTGTCTGGTACATCGTTCCACCTATGTCTGACCTTTTGTGGTCTCAGAAGTCAGCGGTGTCCTGTCTGTAAGTTTTCCCCTGAGACCTTTTGTCTCCATTCGTCTTACATTGTGCAAGGGGAAAATGATGCTGTGGAACAGGTGCCAAAATAACTTTGTACCACCCCACGATTTCGGGACGGAAGATGTGTAAAGGTCACAGCCCAAAAATGTACCTGCCTAGCTTGCATATTTGTCACAATAAAAGGAGGCTCCACAGGAATGGTGGTAGCTCGCTCGCTTCAGACCACCTGTGCGCAGCTCACATGATGATCAACACCTGTCTTGGGCCTTCACTTCACCCACCTGTGGATACAATTGGGCTGGTGGCAACACAGAACAGGGTCTTCTTCACAGTGGCCCCACAGTAGTAGAATTCAGTCCCACATGAGATCAATAGTCATCAATATCAATATCTCTCAATACTCCAGATGGACTTTGAAGGTCCACCTTTTCATTACAGCCTTCAGTGGTTCATTATAAATTGTGTTGTACAAATTGTGTTGTGGTCTGGTTTTGTATGTTTAAGTTGCCTTGGGCTGGTTTGGTGCTGGATTTTAGCAGTAATGTGAGAGAGATGTGTTAAAACATAATTTATTTGTGCTTTGATGTATATTTTATAATACTGCTCTGTGAAGAGTGTCTCATGAAAAGCAGGTTCTGAATCAGTTACATAAAGAGAGAGAAATTGGCTAGTCAAACAACAGATGAGTTCCACGCATCCAGACACCACCTAAAGATCCAACAATTAGTGAGATCTTCACTCAGAAAACTAACACAGGGACAGAAAACTTCCCTTTCAGTGGTAAGATTTCACAAAGCAAAGACTATGGTTTGGGGTTTATGCCCCATTCTATTTTAAAGGTAAAGGGACCACTGACCGTTACATCCAGTTGCGGACGACTCTGGGGTTGCGGCGCTCATCTAATTTTACTGGCCGAGGGAGACGGCGTACAGCTTCTGGGTCATGTGGCCAGCATGACTAAGTTGCTTCTGGCGAACCAGAGCAGCGCATGGAAACGCCGTTTACCTTCCCGCCGGAACAGTACCTATTTATCTACTTGCACTTTTTGGTGTGCTTTCAAACTGCTAGGTTGGCAGGAGCAGGGACTGAGCAATGGGAGCTCACCCCATTGCGGGGATTCGAACTGCCGACCTTCTGATTGGCAAGCCCTAGGCTCTGTGGTTTAGACCACTATGATTAACTGTTTAGATAGACTTGACATCATTAAACGTTGAGATCTCCTTTGGATAATTGTTCCACAAGGAAACATCATACCTCATAAAGTACTTTCTTTCCAAGCATTCCTAAGATACGAGCCCCTTAGGTGAGAACATTGTACTGCTTGATACGATCTTTAATTCACCCATTGTATTCTCATATTTTTGCGCCCTTCCACATAGATGCATAGGACTCCATTACTTGGGACCAGTAATAGCTCTCTATCTTCAGCTATGCAACAAAATTCAGTAACACACCCCTTCAAATTTCTGCCTCACATGGTGCCACCTCGAGAAGGTAGACTCCTTCCTCTCCAAGAGGGCACCACAGCTTTCCTTTCCATTTTCAGACTAACACTCTAGAATTGGCACAGGGAACCTTTGAAACTCCAGATGTTGCAAGCCCATTCTTTCTAGGGCTGATGTGAGCTGTAGTTCAGCAACATCTGAAGGGCCAGAGAGTCCTCATTCCTGCTCTAGAACGTTTGTAGAGTTGATCCACAGAAATGCAAAAAAACCCTTATGTTTGTGACAGCGTAAAGAACATTGGTTACAGGTAAACAACTCATCTTTAAATAGACACACAAAGTGCCCTTGAATGGCAGTCTGCAAGATGGAAGATAGGCTTCTCAATTGCCCCAACAGTGAGCCAGTGTGGTGTAGTGATTAAGAGCGGTAGTCTCGTAATCTGGGGAACCGGGTTCGCGTCTCCGCTCCTCCACATGCAGCTGCTGGGTGACCTTGGGCCAGTCACACTTCTGTGAAGTCTCTCAGCCCCACTCACCTCACAGAGTGTTTGTTGTGGGGGAGGAAGGGAAAGGAGATTGTTAGCCGCTTTGAGACTCCTGAAGGGGAGTGAAAGGCGGGATATCAAATCCAAACTCCTCCTCCTCCTCCTCTGGTCCATTGAGTTTTAAAAATAAGAATAAAAACCACATTGCCCCCCCCCCCAACTTTTTTGCTATAAGTACTTCCCCAAGGTTTGAAGCACCTGCTCTTGCGAGACTCCATTTGTCTATGTGGTCAGAAAACTGACTTCTTAAAAATGTAAATACTTTCCTTTCTCCTTTTTTGAGGAATTTTCAAGAAGCAGTAATGTTGAACACTTACCAATCACATGTTTGTTACTCTTGCTGGGTTTTTTTTTTTGTTTTTTTTTTTTTTTGAAGTTAATCATTGCTTTGAGAGATTCAAACTGAAATGAGGGTTTCAAGGAATGCAAGCACTGTAGCCATAGAAGTTTGGCTGTTTCCAATAGGGTTGTGTATGCATTGTCTTTTAAAGTGGAAACTAACGCAGATCAGTTCACTCAATAATTCTATTTCCAAGAGAACTGATTTCAGATATAATACTTTAATGTGGTGCCGCTTAACTACTGATACACAGTGAGTATCATTTGCACCATATTTTTGAGCATTCCTTTGTACAATTTGAAATTTAAAGATTTATAATAGGACTTGCAGAGGATGTGTAACTCTGAAAGTTGGGTTATGGATCTTAAATAATACAACAGGGTAATGGATTATGGGCTACGTAAAAAGAATTAGCAAATCTAACATCTGGAGGATTAGAAAGCTCTAGGAACAGCAAGCACCAGGAAACCAGCCAACATTAGTTGCTGAAAATAGGACACAGAGGCTAAAATGGCTTGGATATGTAGAAGAATGAGACAAACTAGCAGGAGAAAAAGAATATTGGACAGAACCAAAGGGAAAATAACTCTATCAGAAACCAAGAAATAGATGGGTGAACTTAAATAGATGTGAGTATGTTTTGCAGTTAATTGTGAAGAGAGATTCTGACTATGGTAGGGAGAAAGGGGTTGTGTGCCCGACTGATGCATGTTGACTGCAAAACTGCATTTAAATATGGTTTCTCTTCCTGCTGTAGTCTTAATAAAATACACACTAGAACATGACTCAAACATAACATTGTGAATTGTGATCACCAGCTTAGCTTGATGATTTGTATTTGTGACATCATTGGGTTTTCTAGAAACTGGGACTTGAGTCCTAGAAAAAAATCAGGATTCGTTAGAATTGTAATTTAAAATGTTTGATTTGAAAAATGAATGATATGTGTGATTTTATTTATATATATTTGTTCTTATTCTTAGGTTACAAACAATATTTATGAAATTTGATGAAGTGAAAAACGGTGGCAATATGATTTCAAGCAACTTCAGTGGTGAGTATCCAATAGTGTATGTTGACATGGATATATAAAAAGTTGAATTTAGAGTATTTTAAGCTGCTTGACATGTATGAGTTGTCTTTAGCATTTCTGCAACTAAGGTTAGGCTTAGTTAACTATGGCAAAAGTTAGATATGGATTTAGGTTTTGCAAATGTATGGTATTAATGTTTGTTTTATAGCATCTAACTAGTTAGTACTACGCAATTTTGAGAAGGAAGTATTGGCACTGTTTAACATGTGCACCTCGGAACTGTTAAAGCAGTATGGGAAGCAAATGTGACCTATGTCTGGGTTAGGAAACTGTTTTGGAAAAGAGTTATCTGTCCCTGTTGGCTCTCAGCCTCTAGCTTCTTTTGAGAGTTGTTAGATTTTGTTGTCTTTGTTGGTCTCTTGTTACTTGTTTATTACATATTGATCATTTTGTAGGAATATACAATATGCATTTCTTTATGAGTTTTTCATGGTTTACATAGTGTAGAATCCCAATTGGTGCCCTTGATTTAATGGAAGGGCTTTTGTTTCAACACACATCTTCTCTGTCTGAAGAAGAAAGGCAATATTTGTGATTTCCCTCTTTTCTGCACTCTCTGAAAATTGGCGGCTTCCAGAACAGCATGGAAGGTGCTGTCAATTGCTGAGTATGGAAGGGCAAATTGGCCACAGTCACCTCTTGGTTAGCAGAGGCATCCGCTAGATCAAAAGGTCACCTGGGAGCGCAATGGCTGCAGTTGGATTCCTGTCTGTGGTGTGCAGATTTGGCATGTTGAACATGCATTTTCATTCTAGCGTTCCACTTGTGGACTGAGAGACTTTTCATTTGCTTTCAGTATTTATATTGCAGTCATTCATGTGCGAGATGTATTCCTACTGCTTATTGCTTGTGTTTCCAACCCTTCCAGTACAGATGTCCTTCTTTAGCTATTTTTGATTGCGTTACCATACACTGTTCACTTAAATCAGGACTGGTGAGCCCATGGCCTTCTGGATGTTGTTGAGCTAAGATTCCCATTATCTCTAGCAATTGGCCATGCTATCTGGGGATGATAGATTTGGAGTTCAAGAGCATCTGGAGAGCCACAAGTTCCGTATCCCCGAATTAAGACTTTGCCCCTAAGAAATTATTCTTACTTCGCACCCTGTTGAGAATATCTGCATGAGATTCAGTGATGGCTTCTTTGAACAGGGATTTTTACATTCCTAGCACACCCCGTTCATAAAATCTCCCCTTTTATCTTCTGCGAGCAAGCTTCTCTGCCGTTATTCCAATTATGTATGTAAACCATTCTTACGAACAAATATGTTTGCAGATAAGGTTAAAGTCTTTATTTTGACTCCCGACTGCCTTCAGTCTGTGGGTATCATTCTAATAATGTTTTTTCTATGGTGGCTAAACCATAGCCTTATGGCGTGGGGAAGCGCAGTTACTGTTGTGGTTTCTTTTCTTTTTCTCTTCATCTTACATAACCACACAGTAGGTACAAAATGGCATTTCAGTTGCAAGTCTACGCAGGTATCTAACCTATAAAAATACCTTCAATATCTAGATCTCTATGTTGCGTGGCATTTGTGCTGCATAACACTTCTGATGTGGCTGTCAGCTACTCCCAAGTCTTAAGACTGCTATCAGCTGTCTCTCTCATGTGGTATTGCAAACAAGAGGTGTGCTAAGCTTCCCCTATTTATTAGCAAATGAGCAACCATTTCCATGGAAACAGATATTGCAGTCAGCAGCAGAGCCCATTGAATTCTTTTTCTGGGAGGCTGAGTTCTGTAAATGCTGTTTCTTCTACAGGATTTAAGAGGATCCCTACGTTATATTTTAAATGGCTGAAGTTTTCAGCGTTTGTACCTTTTTCACAACAGCAAGAAACACGCGAGCGCTCTGAATGGGTTTTGCAGTCATCCAAATGCAACAGCTTATCTGTTCTCATAATGGCCCATTTTATAAATGGAGGGGGAAGGCACACATGAAACTTTCTTTGCCAGAGACTTGAAACATAATGTTAAAGTGGTGTCTAGGATTGCATCACTTCAAACAAATGACACAAAGTTTGAACCACATATATTTCTCACTTGTTTGGGTCTCATACATTTTTCATTGCTCAACATCTTTTCTCCATTTGAGATGGTTACCATCCAAATGTCACGGGGGGGGGGGCGACGACTCGCAGTTTGTAAATTATGTTACTTCATTACAGTCATTACACTATGAATAATATACACAAATACAAATTTCCAAATAGTAATCGGGGAACCAAGGTCGTTGTTTGGAATTAATACTTTTACTGGTTCTAGATATTACACTCCTTTTAGCTGTAAATGCATGGGCTGATGTGTTCATCCTTATTTACACAGTAGGAAACTAATTGCAGTTGAGTGCTTTAAAACATTGCAAGTCAAAAATAGGTTTGGGAGGGTCTTTCATCCAGCATGTTCACTATATTTGCACTTTCCAGTGTTGAATTTTTTATCAAAAAAACAACAACAAAACCCCTAAAAACTAAAAGCTAGGTTCAGTCAGGGCTTGCCCTCCCAGGTCAGGTGGGAAAGACCTGCGAAACAGGGAGCAGGTCTTCCAGGACTCACAGTACTCTAGAAGTCCACCCAGTTAGCTTTGTGGCTAAGCAGGGATTTAAATATGAGTCTCTGTGGTCCTAGTCCAATACTCTAACCATGATGACACACTAATCAAATTCCAGCAGTCTGTCTCTACCGTTCATAGTTAAACGATCTATAGCCCTTTCCAGTTTAAAGGGGGAGAACAGAAACATTTCTGTGTGTGAATATTTGGTTTAAAAATTCATTTCAGTGAAACCGTTTGCTGTTGCAAGGATTTCATATGAAATCCTTGCAGCAGCAGAGGTTTCACTGAAATGAATTTGCTGATGTATACTTTGCTAATCTATGTGTTACCATATTGCTTTGTCAGTTTTAAAAATTCCTTTTGAGAACTGCTTGCCTTGACTCTTGTGTGTGGCTCAGACGTGAAGTACACTGCCTTTTTGCCTGGGATAATGTGGCTAGCTTGGGTTTTGTCACTGTCTTTCACCAGGAGCAATCTTCATTAAGTGGTACGTTTTTCTTTGAATAGAAAAGCCTTTGAAGGTCTGCCTTTGACGTGATTTGTTTACAGCAACCAGTGATGGCTGAACACAATGAGAGATTGAGAAGGCAGCAAAAAAATAAAGGCCAAAGAAGAATATGACACATCTTCTGTTCATAGCTATGCAAATCAGATAATCATTTGGTCATGTGCTCATTGCTGATTACACATGAATCCTTAGGGAATGGAAGCAGAAAATGATTACTGGACGCATGCCTTGTGTTTTGATGACTGCATTAAAAGTCCCTGTCGAATAACCTTCATTGCATGTGAGCAATACCTTTAAAGAAAAAGGCAGACAGCTAGGGAAGGATTTTTTTTCTTCCTGTGCCGGCAAGTGTGTTATTAGGTTTAAGCAGGAGAGAGGCTGGTTATAATGGATAGAAGGAGCTTCCTGCAAGAAGCAGGACCTTTATTTTGAAGTGGTGTAGCAGCTGTTGCTGCTTGCAGTAGAGAACTGCAGATCTGACTGGGTCACACAGTGCTCTGTCGTCTTCACGCTGCACTGGATTGAGAGTGGCGCAGGCACTTATAGTCACTCAGATTGAAGTTGTATCCTTGGAAAAAGCTCCTGGTAGCATTGCAACTGTGTAATGGTTGTTGGGGATGGTGAGTACAGCCTTGTTTTTGTTGTCAATTAGACTTAGCTTGTGTGCGTTTGAATGTTGGAACAACCTTGCTATGTTAAGCCCATATTTGTGTTACACCAAGATTCATTTACTGTATAGCTTTTAGAGCTCTGAAATTTAAATTTGCTTTAAGCAACAATAAGAGTAGACATAGAATTGTCTGCCAGCCCTATATCCAATGGTTTTATGTGTCTATGAGGAGGGCATGCCCTCTCTGTATCAGCAGTGAGAAAGTGTATATACTTTGCTGTACAAAGTCATTATTTGAAGTAAATGCAGGGTTATGTTTTTTAAACCTTTGTCTGTATTAAAGATACTTAAGTCTTAGCATCTGTCAGATTGATGTTATACATGAGCTTGCCATTGCTACTATCCTTGAACAATCTGCCTAGAGGATTGAAGAGCCATAATGCTAATTTTTGTTTTGTTTTGTTTTAGAATTGTGTATTTGTAATGTTTTACTTTTTAAAGATGGCATTGTAACTAATCATACTAGGGTTCTTCTGCATGTTTTCTTTTGGAGATACTTTATGATTTGCACAAATGCTCCTAAAATATCACCTTACAGGGTTATTTGACCTTTATAGAACTTGATAATATATGGGGCAGCAAATTAATGTCTAGGGCATTGACTTTGTCTTGGAGTTTATATTTAGTAATAGCAGCTCAAATAATTTATTCAAGGTATATCTTTCAGCAGGGGTTAGGAAACTGAAAGAAAGCTAAAAAGAAAGATGTAATTACATATAGATAATAGCCATACATATCTAGGTGTAAAATAAGGCATTCTTCTACAGTGGATTCCTATGATGTCTGTGTTCTAATCCATTGGAAATTAGACAATAGCTTAGACTGAGTATTTTGTAGTCCTTAAGATGTTTGCATAATCCTATACCATTGATATGTGTAGTTAGACAAACTTTGGAAATGGTTAGCTTTAAAAGTTTTAAGTGCCACTTCTTCATAAATTCAAATATGTCTGTATAATTGAAATTGTCTGAAAATGAGATTTTTCAACATGTCTAAAATTCTGTTAGATCCCCCCCCCCAAAACATGTCTACTCACCTTTTTTATCACTAGCAGAAGTACTAAAAAATAGCATTGTTCTGAAAGTCAACTGACACTGGTATGGAGAAGCTTTGCATAAAATGTCAGATCCAATTAGGATTGTGTAGGATGATCTAGCAGCTTTTTCTTGCTTAAATCCACCATTCACCACATCTAGGGGATATTCACTCTTGATAACAGTTGAACAATGTCATAAGAAAGAAAATATGATCAAACATAATACTGTACGTTGTAGATAATCTAGTCTGTAGATGATTTAGTTACCTGGATATATTGACTTGGTTGCAAAGAGACAAAACCAAAGTTTCACTCAGGCAACAGGATTTTTCTGTCTCCTCAGTGCAATCAGGTATGACCCCAAGCTATTTCTGCTTGTTGAGGGACCCTCTGGAAAGGCATGAGATGTGCAAAGGGCTGCAGCTAGTGGGAGAATTCTGGAGACCTCCATGTACAAGCCGAAGTGTTCCACTTGCAGGCTATTTGGATCCCTTTTAAAATGTGACTTTTAGAATTTCTACTTTTGCTAGCAAAATGAATGAAGACTTGCTTCTGACTGAACCTTACCTTAAGCATACCAAGAATTCAGATATATGGGAAATTGTTTCTGTTCTTAACAGTTTTTCTGTTTAAAAGCACTGAATTTGAACCTTAAGTTTCCATTATGAGAGGTAGAAGCATAGGTGATTCTATAGATGGAACTCTGAAGCTTTTCTTTGAAATTTGTTCCCTCAAGTTATCTTGGAAGGTTCCAGAGCAATGCATTTCTTTTTCTGCTTGAAAATGTACGTGTGTTTGTTAGAAATATTCAGATACCTTCAAATCATATTACGTTGGTGCTGTGTGAAGCTGGCAGACAACAGTTCTGGGCAGTAGACTTTTTGTGTGTAAGGTGCTCCTTGAAGAGGATAAAGTTATATCCCTTGTTAACCAGATTAAGGCTCTCAGTCTGTATCTAACATAATTGCTGCGTACTACTATCATGTAGGCCCAAGATCATACTATTGTAATTCAGTGATTATCAGTGTGTTGCTATTTTGTTAAAAGTAAGTACATTAATAAGATTCTTCCTTGGCTTTTGCCAGTATAATGTCAAACTTGAAAAGACTATTTCAAAAAGTACATTCAATCCAGATTTGTTGAGAAGGCTTAGACAAGTTAATTCCTGATGAGGAAATTTTTTAATGAAGTTATTCATA
The DNA here is from genome assembly GCF_965113315.1 of Podarcis vaucheri. NCBI lineage: Eukaryota > Metazoa > Chordata > Lepidosauria > Squamata > Lacertidae > Podarcis > Podarcis vaucheri. Next base: position 12,652,569 of record NC_138750.1, read on the forward strand.
AGAAAACAGGCATACGTAGTGTTTAATGGTAATAAATGCAAGTGCATTTAACGGGGGGGATCCATTTTGTACAAAAACAAATTGAATGAATGAAAGAATGAATGAATGAATGAATGAATGAATGAATGAATGAATAAACTTTATTGCAGTCACAGATCAGCATAAGAGAAACATATGAATAAAATAGCAGTTAGGATTTAAACAGGTAATTGTTAAAGAAAATTACAAAGAAACAAGCATAGGATAAAACATGTGAATAGAGTACGAGATTAAACACAGATAATTGATGAATAAGAACTGATAATTAAAACAGATAAGGACTAAAAGACACGCAGTTAAAACAACTATAAGGGGTGGAGCTTGGGGAAATAACGGTCTTGCAACATGGGCCTTCGGATTAGGACTGGTTTGCAGCACGAATCATCCTTCAACGAATATCCATCATGGCAACGTAAAATCTAGCAACTGAGTATGTAACATCTGGGTTTTCATCCTGGAGTAGTAGGGAGATGCTGAGTTGTTCTGTACGTCCTGGGAATTTGTGCAGGATAAGCAGGATAAACCTGACTCGTATGTCTACATAGTACTGGCAATGGGAAAAGGCATGTTCCGTTGTTTCCTGCTGCTCAGGACCACATGGGCATTTCCTCTCCTTGTATGGTGTCTTCCTACAACGGCCATTCTGAATGGCTATGGGGAGGGTCTGACAATGGGCCAGAGTGAAAGCCCTTCACTGTTTTGAGATTTCAAGGTTCGTTATAGATGGCATTTGGGAGTTGTGGTATCTACTGGTTTCACTGATTAGAAATTTTGAGAACCTAGCTAGGTCTGCTTGATGTTCTGTGTCTTCCACACGCTGTTTAATATATTTTTTTAGCTTGTTCATACCCCATGTCAAGTAAAACCTGTGGGTTGAAGCCTAGAGTAGTTATTATATTTTTCACTGCTTGTTTCCATGTCGATTTGAAATTGTCCTTAATAGTCAGGGGAGCAAGGCCGCTCGGGAAGAAAGATAGTCTCAACCAGTAATTTAGAGTGTAATTTAAAGTTCAACTCAAATTTGTTGAACTTGTATTGCAGACAAAAGAGTTTCATTTAAAACTGAATTTATAGACTTTTAGGCATTTAATCATAGAATACATGAAGCTGTCCTCACCGTTGTTGTCAATTGAAATATTCTAAAATTAGTTTCTTTCCATGTTTTTGGTTGGATTAGTTTCCCTAATTTGTATAATATCTACATTTTAATGGTCTTCTGGACTAAGACAACTTAAAACACTTTAAAAATGGCAAAACAGGTGTGATTAAGAAAGCTATACAGTGGTGCCCCACAAGACGAATGCCTCGCAAGACGGAAAACTCGCTAGACGAAAGAGTTTTCCGTTTTGGAGGTGCTTCGCAAAACGAATCTCCTATGGGCTTGCTTCGCAAGACGAAAATGTCTTGCGAGTTCCTGCGGTTTCCCCCCCCTTTTTCTAAGCCGCTAAGCCGCTTATCAGCTGATCCGATCAGCAGATAAGCCGCTAAAAGCCGCTAATAGTGCTAATCCTCTAATCCGTCAATGGGCTTGCTTCGCAAGACGAAAAAACCGCTAGACGAAGAGAATCACAGAACGGATTCTTTTCGTCTTGCGAGGCCCCACTGTACACAAAAGGGGCAGGGGCTTGAGAGTCCATGTTTGTTGATCATCATTTTGAGCAGAGGTTGCCAACCTTTTTGGAACAGTAGGCATATTCTGAATTTTGAGAAAGTGCTGTGGGCGCCAGGCACAGGATGACCGTCATGAGGGGTGTGACATAACTTAGACTTAAAGAGTACAGTTGTTGCTGTTCCCAGATGCTGCTCCCCCCTGTGTGCCACACAAACTTGGGTATCTCTCCAGGTGCATCTCTCTCAATCACGCATGCGCAGTGCACAGTTGAACACACACACACACATATTCAGAAAAGCCTCTCCACTGGTGAAGGAAGATCCTGCCATTCCCTTCCAAAATAAAAAATAAGAGGGACCGGCGCAGCATGACGCCAGAAATCATGTCTGCTCATGTCCGCGGTGCTGGGAATCGCTTCTGCGCATGCCCAGAGGCTATTTCCAGCGCCGTGGACATGCACAGACGTAATTTCCAGTGCCACTCAGCGAGTCACAGCGCGCGGGGGACTCGTCAAGTGGGCGGCTCAGTTCGAGGGCGACTTGTGGGCCGGTAAAACTGTCTTCGTGGGCCGCATCTGGCCCATGGGCTGCACGTTGCCAACCCCTGATCTAGTCCAACCCCCTGCAGTGCAGGAATCTTTTACCCAATGTGGCGATTGAACTCACAACCCTGAGATTAAGAGTCTCATGCTCTACTGACTGAGCTATCTGACTACAAGATTGATGATTGCCAGAAAGTATTGTGTATTTTTTTTTGGTTTGTAAGCTTTTTTTGTGTGTATGGAAGGAACGCAGATGGCACTATGGGTTGAACCACAGAGCCTAGGGCTTGCTGATCAGAAGGTTGGAGGTTCAAATCCCTGTAACGGGGTGAGCTCCCGTTGCTCGGTCCCTGCTCCTGCCAACCTAGCAGTTTGAAAGCATGAAGTGCAAGTAGATAAATAGGTACCACTCCGGCGGGAAGGTAAATGACGTTTCCGTGCGCTGATCTGGTTCGCCAGAAGCGGCTTAGTCATGCTGGCCACATGACCCAGAAGCTGTACGCCGGCTCCCTCAGCCAATAAAGCGAGATGAGCGCTGCAACCCCAGAGTCATCCACGACTGGACCTAATGGTCAGGGGTTCCTTTACCTTTAAGCTTCTTTTACAACTTTTCTGGCTGATGATTTCAATAAATGGTTGTTGGGAAGTTGACAACCAGCATCAAGTCAAACCAATAATTTAATATAGCAGTAGCTTTGTAACTAAGCCCCTAACTAATTAGCCAGTAAATTATCTTTTAAAAAAATATCACTTGCAGTGGAGGCACAGAGTGCCCTGACCCTTCTGTAGCAGTGTGCTGCATTTCTGTGCTTGCTATGGAGGAAAGGGCTTGCATTATCTAGTTAGCCCACTTGGCTTCTAAGCTGAGTATGGAGGAGGGATAGAGCACCCACCCACACACATACAGTACGTATGCGGATGTATAGTTCCTCAACACTTGTGGCTAACAGACTTGTGGTTTAATACAAGGCTGAAATGCAATAAAACATAGTTTTAGAGGCAATGGCTGATGAATCAATAAGGTTGCTGCAAGGTGGTGATTTGTCACTCAAGATTTCTAGATGTCGTTTTACGAAGCCGGGTAATTTGTGAAAAAGCACGCCCGTTGTTTTTTTCCTTAGATGCGTTCCTAAAAATGGGGGTGGCTAAACTTGGTGGATGTGATCCGTGGCGAACTCTTTGGGGCAGCGTGTTGGGTGGGCCAAAAGAAGCTATGTGCCGACTAGATGGAATGGACAGTAAGGACTGACACGACCCGAGACCAGGAAGAAGAGACGTTGGATGAAGATTGGAAGAAAATTTATAAAGAAAATTTTTTATTTGGGGAATTAGCCTAAAATCAGTGAATATTAAGGAAAATGTTGGAATGAAACTATATGACTCTAGCAGAAATGATATTAGGGGTTATGTATATTTGAGTATTAAGATTCAAGCTTTAAAGTACTTTATGGTAAGATAAGGTTAAATAAATTAAGGTAATTTGAATAACAGAATATGGGGAAAGATGGGAGGGATTTGTTGAGTTAATTATTAGGTTAAATTGTTAAGATAAGTTATTTAACAAAAATTGAGAAAGATGGAAAGAATTTGCTGAAATAACTAATTAAACTAGAATACAAAAAGGGAGGTGTGAGGAGGTCAATGAACCAAGCAAATGGAAGTTAAAGATATGAAACTTGGGATTTGTGTCTTTTTTTGTTGTATTGCTGTACTGGTTTTTATGTTTTGCGCTTTTTCTTCTTTTTTATGTATTGTAGTGTTGTTGTTTTTTCTTTTTTTCTATTATTCTGAAACTATGAATAAATATTATTTAAAAACAAAAACAAAAGAAGCTATGTGCCTCTCACACTCCTGCAGAAGCAAATACTCACAGGCAGTGAGGAGAAGTAGTTAATTCTCCCTTCTCTGCTTATCAAGTGATTAATTTGAAGGGGGGAGGAGGAGGAGAAGGAAATTTGCATTTCCATCAGGGCTCTTTGTGTCTTTGTTTGGAGTGAGGGCAGGGTAGAAAATTTTACTTGGGAGGAGGCCAGATTCCCCCACCTTAAAAAAAAGCCAACAAGAGACCTAGGGGTTGATGCAAACTTCATCTTCTGACTTCCACTGACAGAAATGTCCCTTGAATATGCAGCAGGTTTTTGATCCAGTGCAGGGATCTTGCCTGTGGATTGTCCCTTCCGCCTTCAGCCCCCACACCCATGCTGCTTAGGAGGGTTCCCCAGCCCTCAAGCACTGCACAAAGTAGCCCTGGGGCTTGTACTGGGAGGGGGAAATCCTCAAAATTTGTCTTGCCCTCCACCAGTGGGAATTCCACTTAGGATACTTCCATTTGCTAGAGTCAGGTCTATGTCCACCCTTAGTTCCCTGTTCTTGTGGCTCCGCCTTGTAATTGGTAATCCTTTAGTTGGGTATAATATCCATTGTAAATGCCTATTTCCCCCCCAGGGTTGGAGGGTCTGTTATAAACTCTTAAATTTTAACCAGAATTAATGTTCCTTGAGACTTCATTTGTCTGCATAGTTTTCTGGTAGTAAATACTCCACATGGTCACTTAACATCCTACTTTATGTGGAGATGCATATATGTGAAATAGTCACAACTTTTAAAAAATATTTCCAAAATATATTTAAACCCAAAAGTGAGAGACTGTTACGCAAAAGGAGTCTGACTTAACATATACCAGGTGAGAGTCTGGTTTTGATATACAAGGTTAGAAGATGATGCCAGATTGGCCCCATGCTTTGAAAAGCAGAGTTTAATAAGAAGAAAAGTAAATTTCCATACTAAGTAGCTTTGGTTATATTGAACCCTTTAAAATCAAGCCCCATTTTTTAAGGAGCCAGTTGAAAAATACATCACAAGAAAAAAAAATGAAGTAACACAAAATAATTGGTTGATACAGGCTGGGATATCAAGACTTTCTGCAGGCTAGTTAATCATCCTTTAGCCCCATTGAAATCAATGAGACTGTTAATCATGACTGCCTTGTGTGACTTACTTTGTTGGGAGTCCAAAATGCATCAGTTAAGTATAATGTTACATGACATAAGTAAACTTAAGAGTGTTTACTTAATTAATCTCTATTAACTAGATTTTTTTTTTAAAAAAAATGTCTACTTGTGGTAGACTGTATATTTTTAAAAAGTTTCTGTGTGTTCTGAAATACCAATTCCTGCTTACTGAAATCCAGTTTTTGAAATGCCCATAAAGACGGCCAGTTAAGCTGCCAGCTATTGTGGTGGGGTTTTTTGTGATGTACATCCTTGTCCATTTTTTAAATTGGACTGAGACCAACCCTTTACTGAGACCAACTCTTTAATACTCAGTGGTTATGTTATTAAAAATGCTGATAAAGGCAAAGGTGGAATTCAACATCGCACTGATTTGATCATTCTGCCCCAGTGGAAGCATTTCTGCTTGGTGGGCAAAACAATATTTCCTCTCTACCCCACCACGCACTGTTCTGGAGCATGGAAAGGAGGAAGGGGAAAGCCCTGTTGTGCTAGCAGGAGTTCTTGTGCACTTCACTAGTGCACTAGGCTAGTTGAATCTAACCCCTAGTTTTTGCGTTTATAATTTATTTTATTTATTTATTTATTAAATTTGTATACTGCCCCTAAGTACAATATATTATGGGGCCGCTTTGGGTCATTTGCCGAGTCTTATTTGCTAGGTGTTGTCCATACAATTCTTATTGACTACGACATAGAGAATGAAATGCCTTCAGTTGGTTATAAGACCTATTATGTTAAAAGTAAAAACAACTATTCACAAACATTTCTGAAAACTAAATTGTGGATTAAGATTGAGAAAATTCTTGCTTGATGGATCAGTCTGCTTGAAGGGCCAGTAGCCAGAGGTAGGAAGAAACAACCAAGTTCCTTGAATTGAAACCAACATTTTGATGTGTCACTTAAGATCGGTTCATGCCTGTCAGTATTGGCACAGGAGACCCCAGCCATGAACATGCCTTATAATATTCATATTGCTGATAAATATGTGTTTCTAAAGTGTCCATTTTTTTGGTGCAGTGAATGCCCTTATGCAGCAGCTCAGGGAGCTGCTGATTCTAGCAAATTCATAACTTTTTTGAATTCCCTTTGTTGTTATTTCAATTGAGCCTCGCCTATTGGAAGAACAGTTATGAATTTGCTAGAACCAAGAGCTTCCTGAGCATGCATAATCTCCTTGAAAATCTACATTTCAAGGAAGGGTTTAGCAAAATGATGTCAGCCAAGTGGATAAATCTCCAAGACAGAACTGCTGAAGCAATAAACTATATAATGCTTCTGATATCTTTATTAAGAAACCTGTAAAGCGGTGGCATGACACTGACCAGCTGGCACCGTCTCTGCCAAGTTCCAAAATGGTTTTACATATATGAAATGCAAAAGTTTTCTCGGCTGCTAACAAAATAAAGGCAGTCGATTTAAATGTTTTGCAAATTTTCTGTTGCACCAATGTTGACCTCTTTGAACTGAAGATACTAATATTTATTTATTTATTTATTTATTCATTCATTCATTCATTCATTCATTCATTCCCTGCCCTTCTGGCTGAGTTTCCCCAGCCACTCTGGGCGGCTTCCAATCGAGTGTTAAAAACAATACAGCATTAAATATTAAAAACTTCTCTATAGGCAAGAGTTTGCCCCAAAAGTATTTGCTGTGGGACTTTTCTATGTGAGATTGCTACCAAACCAAATTAGAGATGCCTAAATAAATGTGTGGTTCAGAGACTGTTCAGGTATTTGCTTCCCTCTGTACTTGCTGAAATTGGGAGGTCAAAGTTATTTAAATGTGTGACCTCCTTTATTGCTAGATGCTGAAACTTAAAGGAAAGTCTGTTTCATTGTCCAGGATTAGAGGAATGTCATGTCTGGATAAAGTGGTCTCCCAGTTCATGCATTTATCTCTTTAGAGAGGAAGACCACAAAGCCCCGAGGCCTGTTCCAGTCTCTCAGAGAAGCAAGAAAAGTAGAGTAATTGCTGGACAGCTTCTCTGGCACCTCTGTTCCCCATAGTTCAAGTAGCTGCTAAATTGCGAATGCAAGAAAGTGGGATAAGGAAGGGAATGTATATGTTTTCTTGGATGGAGGAAACATTTTCCTCTTGAGCTATGTTTCCCATTTCTGAGATGTAATGGGGTAGTCTCAAACCCTTAACTAGATCTGTGTGCAAATATATATATATTAAAAAATCAGCCAGCAAGGGTAAACAAGATCTGTTTTTCCTTTTTTTATTAGCCCTTTATCCTGGATTTGACTGGAGAACATACTGAACACACCTATGGAGGTGTGGAATGCTCAGTCTGCATACAAGTGGAGGGAATGCAGATGATTTGGAACAGTCAGATGGAGATGACTCCTTGTAGGAAGATTGTCACTATCCCCCAAGAATGTGCTATCCCCCACAATGCCTCTTCTCAAATCAAATAGACTCTTAACGCTTATATCCTCTTACTTCAAAATGCCCTTTTATGTGTCCTACCTGAGGTATGAAAGTTAATGTGACTGAAGAGATCTTATAATAGCTTGCTTGTGGTGTGGGTAATATACCTCTCCATATTTTAACACAAAGCATTTGGTGTGAACACAGCTGTAAAGAACAGCCTAATATTAAAGTTTTTATAGAGGAGTGACTGACTATTGAATTACTTTAGCGCCTAGAATTAAAAGATGGTTGCAGACATGAAAATACCTGCACTTTGAGTCTGGTTTCTCAGATTATCCAAACTGATGCAAAGCTAACACACTTGCTAAGGATGCAGTAGTCTCTGTTCGCTTCCTCCCATTAAAGAAAAGGCTTGCATCACACAAGTGGCTCTCAATGCATGGTTTGCATCAATCAGAACTGCAAGCTTTGGGGTTCATTCTTGGAATAAAGGTTCTCCAGGACTGAGGGTGTATCTTACAATGTACCTTTTAATAGTGGCAAAATAGTTGTAGCTTTTTATCGACATTTCATTGCATGCACATGTGCACTTTTTGCAAAGTGCAAGTTCTTGACGCCTAAGAACTACCAAGCTTTTTGTAGTTAGCCTGTTTTCACAAGTAGTTGTCTCAGCTTTGTGTAAGATAGTTTATTATCGATCTGTAAGCTTCCTTCCTCAGAATTGCTCAGGATAGTATCCCATGAAGTTTATTCAGGAAGATTCAGGAATGTCCTTTAATACTAAATCATAATTGTTTCTTTTTGTCAGGACTGTTAATGATCAGGTCTTATGGTGGGAAGCTTTTAAAGCACTTTACTGTACATCCAACAGTAACAATGATGGGTGTGAGATAATATAAAGCAAAGTGCCTTTACAAAATGGCAGCACTTGCTGTAGGGGAATCGAAATTATTCTAAAGTGAAACACTTAATAGCAATCAGTGGACTGGAAGTGTATAGCTTACCCCATAGCCTTCTAAGCAGCTAATAACAAAGATTACGTTTCATTCTTTGCATGACCTATAAGAATTATGTGCAAAAGGGTTAATCAGTAAATACATTCTACCCATATTTTGTAAACTGTTTCCAAGAGTACTTAATATAATTCATATTTAATATGAATTTTTTGTGCAATACTAATAAGAAAAGCATTTCGGTGGAAATTAAGTTGTTTAAATCTCTGGTTCACACATTTTAATGCTGCTTTGTTATCTTTTAGTGTCTGCCTTTTTTTAAAAAAGCTGTATTTAAATGTACATGGTGCCAATGTGATATAGTAGTTAGAATGTTAGACTAGCACCTGAAACACCAGGGTTCAAATCCCCACATAGCCATACAACTCACTCTGTGATTTTAGGCCATTCACTGTTTCTCAGCCTAACCTGCCTCATGGGGGTTATTGTAAGGATAAAAATAATGAACCATTATTTGTTACCTTTAGCTCCCTGGAGGAAAAGTGGGATATGAACACAATAATAAAAGAAATACTTCAGTTCCTGTTAAATACGTACAGTGGTGCCTCGCAAGACGAAAATAATCCGTTCCGCGAGTCTCTTCGTCTAGCGGTTTTTTCGTCTTGCGAAGCAACCCTATTAGCGGATTAGCGCTATTAGCAGATTAGCGGCTATTAAAGGCTTAGCGGCTTAGAAAAGGGGGGGAGCGGAAAAAAATCGCAAGACTCACAAGACGTTTTCGTCTTGCGAAGCAAGCCCATAGGGAAATTCGTCTTGCGAAGCAGCTCAAAAACGGAAAACCCTTTCGTCTAGCGGGTTTTCCGTCTTGCGAGGCATTCGTCTTGCGGGGCACCACTGTACTGTTGTAACCATTTTTGCAGTGTCTTTAACAGAAAGGGAGGTGAATTTAAGGAAGCGTATAGAAGGAAAGTTCCCCATCATTGTTTTCCGCTACAGTTGCAGTTTTCCTTAGAGGCTTGCAAGGCAGTGTCTATGCACTGTGTGAAAAGGGGGTGTGGTGGGGGCTATTGAAGAGAGCAAGAGATGGGGCACATCATTTACGTATCTTATTGTGCACCTCACTATTGTGATCCAGTGATGGGTACAGTTCGGTGTACCACTGAAAGACTATTTTGATGTACTCCACTTAGTTCATATTATTGCCTTAGACACTCCAGGAGAAGATGAGGACTTTGAAGTGGGTGCAGACCTTGCCTGACCCTTTCTCCCTTTCCCCTCCCTACTGCAGAGGAGTGTAACCAGAGTAATTGGGGTTTGCTGCTTCTGGTGTGATGAGGGTGTGAGCATTCCCCCATGCTCAGGATAGGTTTGCTCTTAGGTGAAAGGTTGGGCTAAGCAGGGGTCAGCAAACTTTTTCAGCAGGGGGCCAGTCCACTGCCCCTCAGACCTTGTGGGGGGCCGGAATATATTTTGAAAAAGAAAAAATGAATGAATTCCTATGCCCCACACATAACCCAGAGATGCATTTTAAATAAAAGGGCACATTCTATTCATGTAAAAACATGCTGATTCCAGACCGTCCATGGGCTGGATTTAGAAGGCAATTGGGCCAAATCTGGCCCCCAGGCCTTAGTTTGTCTACCCTAAGGGGTGTGCATGTGCATTCACCTGTCTCCTAAGTGAGAGGTGGAATGTTGGGGAGCTGTATCTGTCGTGAGAGCATGAATTCAGCTCACAAATGTATATCAAGTGGAATTGGGGGCGGCATTTGGTGACTGGTGTTTTCTTATTGTTCCATATTTTTCCTTTTTATTGTACTTTTGCAGTATACTTTTATTGTATTTTCCTGTGTTAATATTCTGTTACTGCTTTGGGGACCTGACCAACCAATCAGCCATTCACTTGCACACATGCTTCAGCAAGAGTTGCCTTGATACAGGTGTCCCCCTACATGATGGACTTGTGCTTGACACAGTATACACGTAGCACTGGGAAATAACTGAATAATTCAGTTCAACTGTGGAAATGGTGGGATAGAGCTGGGGAGTCCAGAGCTCGTCAGTGAGAATAGGGGAAGCCCCAAGGAGACCAGAGGTGCAATGGGGCTTTGTTTACGCTGCTCAGCCTTCCTGCTGAACAGCTGATCTTCAGGGTAGTGCAACAGCAGGAGCTGCTGCTTTCCCTCACATCCTCCAGCCTCCTGCTGGCCTCAGAGCTTCAGTTCTAGTTGTGGATATGTTTGAATTGAAGAGAGAGCAGCAGAGAGGGCGTTTAGAGGGTGCTCCCCACTTACACAATTTCACTTATACGCACATAACCCCACATAAGTGGGGAGTAGCTTGTACCCTGTCTAGCTTCTACCCTCTTGCCCTTCTCACATACTGCATAACACATACTCAATTGCTGTTACTGGCAGCAACAGATGAGCAAGAATACAGGGTTTGGAGGAAGAAAGTAATGAAGAAGTGATCATCACAGAGACACAGGTCCCATACATTGAGGATGATGTTGAGTCTACTGCATTTCATGTGAAGAAGAGGGAGCCTTCAAGTGATCTAGCATACTGCTCAGAGAGGTGCTTGGGGACTGGACTCTGCAGGGTTCCAGGAGGCATTAATCTTTTAAAACAACACACCTCTCTTTCTTGCTCTAATTAATCCTTTAAGCAGTTTACTATTTGACTGTATGACCAATGGTGACCAGAAAACTGTGTGCGTTTCGGGGAGAACCTTGTCCTCTAGACTCTCTACACATGCTGTGTCTTGATGGGTTAGGCCGAGCTGTTGATGGATGCTTGATATAATTTATAATTGATAACTTTTATCTAAGGTGATAGTGGCTGGTCAGCAGTGCTTTGGGTGGGGAGGTCAAAGTACTGCTAACAGCCCTGTATCAAGTCATGATCCTTCATGCCCAGCCAGTACTGCTTTTTGGGAGTGGGTGGCGCTATGGTCTAAACCACTGAGCCTCTTGGGCTTGCTGATCGGAAGGTCGGCAGTTTGAATCCCCAAGATGGGGTGAGCTCCTGTTGCTCTGTTCCAGCTTTTGCCAACCTAGCAGTTCGAAAGCACGCCAGTGCAAGTAGATAAATAGGTACCATTGTGGCAGGAAGGTAAACAGTGTTTCCATGAGCTCTGGCTTCCATCATGGTGTTCCGTTGCACCAGTAGCAGTTTAGTCACGCTGGCCACATGACTCGGAAAACTGTGGACAAACGCCAGCTCCCTTGGCCTGAAGCGAGATGAGCGTCGCACCCCATAGCAGCCTTTGACTGGACTTAATTGTCCAGGGGTCCTTTTCCTTTTTTCCTTACTGCTTTTTGTGCCATATTCATCTTGGCTGAGAAATGGCCAGGAATTGCCTGCAGTTTGATAGCTTATATCTTGCAGTTATTTCAATAATCATTTGTCCTTCCAGAATATTTATTTTGTTTTTATTATGTGGACGTGCCACCCTTCTTCAGTGGAACTCAGTACACTGCCAAGTGGCCTCCCTGACCCATGGCAGGCTTAGCTTCAGAAAGGGTGGGGCATCAAGTGTCCCTTGGTTGTGCCTTGTGCCCATAGAACAGGTGTCAGAGTTTCATCTGGTTAACTGCTTGCTGGGTCAATTCAAGTTCTGCCTCATGGACAGCTGCTGAATAGTGGGATGAAACACTGTCAATGCCCAAAACATAAAGTCCCCATAACAGAATTCAAGATCAGGAGCAACTCTCCTGGGCGCATTCCTTCCCAGTCTTCTTCCCCATTGCCCCACCACCTGATTCCCAAAAGTTCCATTGCTTATCCATAATGGGTTTTTAAGTTTTCATGTTTGTACTACTTACACAGGTGCTAACATACCTACTGGTGCCATTTCTCGCCCACAACTGCTCTCCTTGGTGCTAGGTGAGGCTGTTTGGGAATTTGTCTGCAGAGTGGAGGGAAAGAAGGATCTTTTTCTGCCTCCCCATTTCCAGCCACTCTCTGAAGACTGGAGAAGAAATCCACATAAGAATATTAGGGGGGCGGGCAGGGGAAGCATGGCTTTGTTATTTGCAGTCTTTAGATGAGGACTAGATGACATTATTATTATTATTATTGTTGTTGTTGTTGTTGTTGTTGTTATTATTATTATTATTATTTTATTTTGTTGCCCCAGCTGCTCTGGGCAGCTTCCAGCACATATAAAAACATAATAAAACAACAAACATAAAAAACTTATTGATGTAAAATAAGCATAGGATTTTAGCTGGAGTTCGTTCATTTTCAGTCTTTCTATTTTTTAGGCACTTAGACATCCCGTTGTGGCGCCCGCAACCTAGGCTGAAGGGACCATTTGGCAAATAACTTTGATATCTGAGTTTCCAACACTGGTTTGAATTCAGCAATCTTTGGAGGGGCACGTCAGCCAACCTCCGCTTCTCAGAATTCAGTGAATGTGCCTGTAAAAGTGGTTTCAATGTAGGTCCCTAACAAGTTACTGATTAGTGGTGCGAATTGATTGCTTCTTTGGCATTGGATCCAATGAAAGCAGTCTTTCCACTTTACAGTTATTTCTGGCTCCGCCTTGGACAGCCACTGCCTGCTCGTTTACCCTTTTCTATTATATCATTTTCTTTCCCCCAACCCATCATGTCTAGCTGCTTATAGTTGCCTAGCAATGAGAGTGTGGAGAAAGGAAACTAAAGCAGTAACTTATGATCATATTCCTGTCCTATTTATCGATCCACCAAGGAACCTGCCCTGTCTAGTCTAAAATATCTATTGTTAGCCTAGCTGCTCTAGAATCCACCCTGAAAATTTGATCCGTGTTGTCCCTTTTTGACATGGCAGAAGATTAAAGTATGGCAGCCATACACAAAATCCTAGAAAGCAACAAATGTTTGGGAAAGGTAATGTCTTTCCTAATCTCTGAAATGAATCAATATAACAAGCAAAGCCGGTTGTAATCATTACAACATTTTGATTTTATTCAGCCAAATGTTCTCAAGTGCATTATGTCCAGTGCAAAAGCCAGCTCATGTTTTTGGTATTCCGTCTTTGGTTGCTAATAAGCAGAAGTATTGCATAGCTAGTAATTTCTGCTAATCTGTTGGGTTGAGGGGCAATCACACATCCAGTTACAGTACTTTATTTCAGTTTGTTATAGTGTGTTCTTTTTAATTCCTCATCTGTTTACTTTGCCATGAATTATTGTAGTGATTAATCAGCTATTGTTTATGTCAGTAGTTTGCCAAATTTCTTTTGGCATATATATTGCTTCAATCAATAAAAGGTTTTACCATCAAGTAAATAATATCTTTTCAGAGAGCCTTGGAATAAAATTCCTAGATAAACGTGTACTGTCTGAAAACACAGCCCTGCTGTTCTTGAAGTTTTATTGTGAATTTGAGTGAAAGGAGGGAAGCAAGTTTATATAAATTGTTGCCTGTGTATTCTGGCCCCATAGCTTGCGCAGAATTCTTTTCCAGGAGTACAGGGCACTTAAAATTCAAGGAAGACCCTGTCTTGACACGGCTCATAGGGTGTTGAAAAAGGAAGGATATCTTGATGTGTAGTTTCTTCACCACTACCACCAAGTTTATATTTCCCTGCCCCTGCTGCCTTCTACTAAAGAGTCCTTTAACTTCTAACTTAGTTTAATAAGGCTTCAGAAACATTAAAGTCCCAATAAGCTCAGTTTACTTAACTGTTGCTCCACACAAAACTTTTACTGTTTTGGAAAAGGCACTTTTAAGTAGCTTGAACATTGACCCACAAGAGCAGCCTAAATAAACCCAGAGTATATTCAGTTAAACCAATTTCCCTAAGCAAGCCAATACATATTTTTAAAGTTATGTCAGAATTCAGCTTCTAGTTATATTTGCAGACTTCTCTTCTGGCTTTTCTTCTGGAGAGGTCCAGGTATGCACTCTAATTTCCACAGCAGTCTAGTTCCTTGCTCTTAGTGTTTCAGCTCTTTAATCTCTCTCTTACTCCAACTCTTCCCTTGTATATTATGTCAACTCCTCCTCCTAACCTCTTTGTCACTCAGAAGGAAACTATACTCCTTGATTCGATTCCATTTCCCCTATTTTGTTATATTTCCTCCTCATGCTGCCTCTTTTGTCTTCAGATTTCATTCCCCTATAATTACCAAATTGTACTTTCAATCCTTGTATTTTTTGTAATTAAACAGTCTTTTTTTAAAGAAAAAAATCAACCATTTTATAAGCAAGACAGAACATAGCGAAACAATTTCATCTCTATATTTTCCATCACCTCTTTCACTGTTCTACCCTCACTCCACCCCGGAAGAATTTGGACACATCTGTTGGATGCAAGGCTTCGTTATCCACAAATTCAATGCTTTGGGTGATGTCTTGAAGATTCCTGGATTGCTGATCTGCACTTATGTATGTTCATTGTTGGAAGCTCATTAGCATTTTCATGCATGAAAAAGGACTTGTGGAAGGGGCTGGATTGCAGGACTGACTGGCTACCTTGCCAAGCCAAAATGTCTGAATCCCCGATGCTGATAGGTAACAATACAGACCTGGAACGAACTTAATACTGCCACTTGTTTAGGTAGTGCCTTTGCTTCTAAGACTTCACTCTGCATGTGCCTGTGCCAAGCAAGGGCTTTTGCCAGAACACCCAATATTTACATTATTATTATTACATTACTGATAGTCCCTCAGTTCTACAAATTACACCCACCGCCACCTTTTTCACTTGGCACCAATAGCAAGGAGACTTGCGAGCAGATTCCTAAATCTGATGTGGCAGGGAAGCTTGAATAATCCAGATCTCACACACCCTTTTTTTACACTGTTCATCCCTCCCTTTAAGGCTGATTGTGTCATACCTCATGTTACGGCCGCTTCAGGTTACGTGTTTTTGGGTTGCGGACCGCGGGAAACCTGGAAGTACCAGAACGGGTTACTTCCGGGTTTTGCCACATGTGCAGAAGCGCCAAATTGTGCCTGTGCAGACGCGGCGCTTCAGGATGCGAACTCTGTGGGTTGCAGACGTGCCTCCGTCTCAGATCCCGTCCGCAACCTGAAGTTCCACTGTACAGTGGTACCTCTGGATGCGAACATCCGGAGCCCTGTTCGCATCCAGAAGCGAACGCAACCCGTGTCTGTGCGGGTCGCGATTTGCCGCTTCCATGCATGCGTGTGACGTCATTTTGACCGTTTGCGCATGCGCGAGCAGCAAAACCCAGAAATAACACGCTCCGTGACTTCCGGGTCGCCGCAGCACACAACCCGAAAATACTTATCCTGAAGCTACTTCAACCCGAGTTATGACTGTACCTACTTTCAGTTCCATATTGTACTATATTCTGTATGGGAATAGAGCATACTCTGCAACCTGGTTTTGTGGAAGGGCTGGTTATCCACAAATAATTACTGTAGAATGGCCCCAAGATCATATTCTCAGGTCATAATGACTGTCCAAGAATAAACGTACAACTTTTTCTCTTTCTATTGTTTCCTCGATGCCCTCTCCTAATTGTCTGTCTTTCCCCTGTGTGACTGAACCCCGCCTCATTTGCAATTGGAGTTTGCTTCATTGCATTTCGGCCTCTCTCACCGCCTGCCAGATCGCCAGCACCCTTTGCTCTCCTTTCATACAGCAATAGTAATGGTTTCCCTCCTGCCTGTTGGTATGGCTTACCGATGTACCTGCTCTGCGTGACTGTAAGCCTATAATAATTGCAAACTCTGGAAATTGTGTTCTGTTGCTTATTTTCTCCGGTTTGCAGTGGAGGAAGCAATGTCTCAGTGCTGCAGAGTGTCTCAAGGTTCAGGATCTTGAAAAGGACACTTGTGATGGTGACATTTGTAGACTTCTATGTATGGGTGTGTGTGTGTGTGTGTGTGTGTGTGTGTGCGTGCGTGCGCGTGCGTGCGTGCTCAGGGACACATGTTTAACAGTACCACGTTCTACGCTCAGGCAGGAATAACCAGCTCCTTAAATATAAGATGGGGCACACCAGAAGTACATGTGAAAAGGATCTCAGGGTCTTAGTAGAGCACAAGCTTAACATGAGTCAACAGTGTGATTCAGCAGCAAAAAAGGCTAATGCTATTCCAGGCTGCATCAACAGAAGTATAGTGTCCAGATCAAGGGAAGTATTCTGCCTTGGTCAGACCACACCTGGAACACTGTGCGCAGTTCTGGGCACCATAATTTAAGAACAATGTTGACAAGCTGGAATGTGTGCAGAGGAGGTCAGCCTAGATGATCAAGGGTCTGGAAACCAAGCCTTATGAGGAACAGTTGAAGGACCTGGAAGAACTTTCTGATAGTAAGAGCTGTTCGACTGTGGAACAGACTCAGGAGGTTTTTGACTCTCCTTCCATGGAGGTCTTTAAGCAGAGGTTGGACGGCCACCTGTCCTGGAAGCTTCAGTTGATATTCTTGCGTCTGTTTATTTATTTTGCATTGTAGGGGGTGGGCTAGATGACCCTACAGGGTCCCTTCCAACTCTACAATTCCGTGATTGGAAGTGGGTTGCCGGAAGGGGGGGACAGCCTCCTGTGAACGCAGCATAGAAATGCAGTGGGCTGTTGCTGTCCCTCCTGTTAGTTCCCATGCAGACTAATAAATTTTGAGGGCTAATTTGCTCATCTTATTTACTCATTTAATTACTTACTGTGTTTATGCCCTGCACCCCCACCATCCAAGAGCTGCCAAGGTAGCTATCGTACAACACCACTAAAAATATAAGAACCATTAATTTCAACAGCAGCACGTGCAAAAGAAACTCCATAAAATAAAACTTCAACATGAGCTTGAAAAACCTGGATATTTATTTTTTTAAAATGGATATTTATTTTTTTAATATTTATTTTGGATATTTAATATATTTTGGATATTTTAATATATTTATTTTGGATATCTGGATATTTATTTTTTTAAAAGCACATGTGCCTAAATAAGATTAGTGTAGATGTCAGGCCGCTCTTCCTAAGGAGGGCATTCATCTCCGAAGTTGGGACTCCTGAAGCAGAGCCTAGATTATGGTCTTGGTGTTTGGGCAGCCTGTTACAGGAGAAGGAAGTCCAATTAATAACCTGGTCCTTTGCAGGAAACCCAGACTACATTTCAGATGGCTACAGAGCTGTCTTCGTGTTAACTACCTGAGCATGTGTTGCTGGTTATTGTATAATGCTCCTACAAGAAAAAATCATGTATTATTTTTGGTAACAAATTTTAAACTTTCCCAAGAAAGAAACCGTCTGTTCATGAAACTTAAACTATAGAAGAGAGAATCTAAATCCAGATCAGAAGTTTTCTTACGATTGGTGTTGGTTAAGATTCATAGATGGTTAAGATTAGCTGGCTAGGTAGCTGCCTCTTGTGTTTTGAGGAAATCCTAAAATCTCACACAAGCTTTGTGTAAAAGCTACTGTCTTCTACTGTGTACTTTTGTAACTGTGTGTTGAGAAGATACCCAGCTCTAAGAAATGAGATTGTTTACGGTTCAGTTTTATCCTTAGTGCATTATTTCTCGTGCTGCACTTGTAGAGGTTTCAACATGCTTAAAACAGTCAGCAGTGTGTCTGAATTCTCATGCCGTAAGGGTTAAAGGCGTCTCTTGTAGTGAGAACTGAAATGTTGTCTTCCAGTTCATGTGCAAAGGCAGAGTACGGTTTCCATGGAAACTCATGGAATAATGTGTTTCATGTCTTCCTCTTGCATTCTGATAGTAACATATCCCTGCATGCAGAATCTTCAGAGTTGGATACCACTGTAATGGAAGGAAGTGCATTTTATTTTTTAAAAAGGTGCAGCATTTTGTAAACCTTAAATTAAGAAACATAGCTAGAGCAAGCAAAGCAGGTCAGTGGTCCTGTATAAATTGCTCGTGGGTCTAAGCCAGTATTTCTAAACCCACGTTTTCACCTGTGATATTTAATATATGTTTTCCCAATCTAGGTGATCACAGTTGATTTTAAATGTCATGGAAATGCAGCCTTCCACAAATAGGTTGTCTTATTTTTCCAAAATAGAAGCACACTGGGGATAAACAAATAATTTCAGAAATTAGAGGGACCTGTGACAGGATAATAATAATAATAATAATAATAATAATAATAATAATAATAATAAAGGTTCCGGGAAAGGAAGTCTGTGACATGGGTGTGCATCTCCCTTACGCAGCTGTGTGTCAGCCTCGCCCATCTTGTTTGTGAGGGAAACTACAGGTTGGGTTTCCCTTACGTTTTCAGGGTCCTAGAGAAATGCAGCTTTCTTTTACCTGGCTGTAAAATTGTCTCATTTGATTTGTGCAATGCTGGGTTTTTAGTCTGAGATGCTAAATGGAATATGCTATCATGAAAGCAAAAATTGTGGAGATGGAAACTTTACTAGGCAAAAGACAACACCCTTGAAATTTGCAGGGTGGGGTTAAGCCTAAGGTTTCAGAGAGTATTATGCCTCTAAAATTTCTTTTAATAGCTTATAGAACGGTGGCTGCAAATGTTTGCGCATGGGAATGAATTTATATGTGTGAAGAATTTTCACCTTTTCATCTGGCAGTGGCTACCAGGAGATGATGTCACCTTGCAGCCGATTGGTTGTTTCAGTACCTAGTGCAGGGAAGAGAGAGAAGGATGCCGGCACAAATCTCCGTGGTGGATCTATGGTGTTTTCTGACAGTTTTTCACAGAATATTTTGATTAGCACTGAGATTTTCCATCCATGTGGCCATGTGAGCAAGTGAGAGTATCTAAGTGCAAGGGGCATTGAGAGCTGTCAGAGGAATGAGGCGGCTGATCTGCAAACGGATCTGTGATTGTAAGTGCTGAAATCAGGGTGGAAGAAATGAAGCAGGGAGTGTTAGTAGACACACTGTGGGAGGAGGATGTGTAGTAGAGACGGCAAGCATGAGTAGTAGAAAAGCAGAGGTTTTGTTCTCTGTTAAAATGCTGGGAATGAATTTAATTGCGAGAGTTCGGTTTTAGCAATAAATTAGAAATGGACAATACTTGCCTTGTAAAATATTTTTTCTTGTTGAAATATTAGAATTTTTAAAATGTTCCCCCCCCACCATCATTTGCAAATCCATTATATGAAATGAAATGGCTTCCCCCCCTTTCTTTTTATTACTTGTCTACAGCTTTGAAGACAAAGGGCGTAATAATTAGTATTGATTTTATTTGATTTTTGGCAACTTCTGAGTGAATGCTGCTCAAAAGGCACTTCTTTCTTTTTTAAAAGGATTATAACACAAGATTTTGTTTTCAAACCTCCTTTCCAGATAAAAGCTTTGATGATGAAGAGTCAGTGGATGGAAACAGGCCATCTTCAGCTGCCTCAGCCTTCAAGGTTCCTGCAGCCAAAAAACCTGCAACTCCCTCAAATACTTCAAGAAAGCCAGGTTCTGCTGGTGGGCCTAAGGTTGGAGGTAAAACCAAACTATTGACCCTTGAGTGTTCTTCCCCATTCCCCCTTTTCTGTCTTTCTTCTCTTTGCTGACCCTGTCTCAGCCATAACTCATATTGAGGAACTTCGAAGGGTAATGTTTAATTCATAACTGCAGTCTTTTTTGCAGACCTAGAAAGTGTGAAGAACCTTGGCAAAGTGTGTGCATACATGAATTAGTGCATGTGTGTGGATGTAGATGATATTCCAGTTAATATCCAGAGAACCATAACTGAACCGAACGTGAAGTTTTTAAATGCTTGTTTTGTATTGTATCATTAGCTGTTCACACTCTTGTGAATAGTTGAATTTACATTTTATATTTACTTACATTGCCTAGTGATGAATCTAATGCTTTAATGCTTTACTTGATACCGAAACATACCTGCAGTTATATAAAAACTTGGAAACAGGTAAAATAATATCTTAAGTGGACTCAAGCCATTTGTTGGGGGGGGGGGTGTAGACCACACCACAGTGCTGTGATATTAATTCCTGTGTAAGTGTGGCAGATTTGGTTCATAGACAAATCTATTTTGCATATTTACATGCATGTCCCTAGGAATTTTAAGTTGGAAGACATTTATTTTCTTTTGAAATGGCTGGAAACAGGACTTTCTAAAGCAAATAACATTTCTCTTACTGTGATCATTTAAGTATAATCAAAATTACAATTGCAAAATTTAATATAGGCTACTGATGCACTGAATTTATATTTAAGATGCAGTTGTCTGTCTGAAAGGTTTAGTTAATGTTACATTTTCCATTTTGACTTTTATTGTGTGGTTTTAAATCGTTGCAGATGTTGCATTATGAAAGCTGGAAGGATTGTTACTCATGTTTTCTGTGTGAACCGGGTAGCTCCTTAAGATCAGCTGGGGCTTTGGTTCTGAAACTTATCTGGACCACACTTTCAAAATAAGAATTTGCTCATGCCACGCTGAGTTTTTTATTGATAAGAAATTTATTGGAAAACACAACTAGGATTGTACTCCGTATCACTTGATGCTCTTGCTCTAATTTTGGAAAGATATCTACCCCTATTCTGCAAATAAATAAATAAAAATTGATGCTATGCTATACTACATTACCCTAAACTGAAATGTTTAACAGTTTCTTTGATCGTCCTTGATTCTTCTCACCACGTTTGCCATCCTCTCCTGCCACACCAGTGTGGCACACCACACCCTTGGGGAACCGCTGATGTAGGACATGAATGCTGCAACCCTGGGCAGGCAATTAAACATAGCAGTTGTAAAAAAAAGGTTACATTGCCCTGTATAATTCTGTATAGTACAACAGGTGTGCACTGGATGCTGGGTGAAATGCAAACCCAAGATTTTCCTTTGTAAACAAAGGATCTGAGTTTACTTTTTGATAAATTCTTAGCATTTTACTCTAGGTTTTGTTTGAATTATTCTTTATTATAATTTCCTCTGAAATTCTGTTCCTCATTTCTTTTCTTTTCTAAGACTGGCTTTATAGATACTAGATGTTTCAGCAAAAACCAAACTCATAGAACCTTCATTCAGTACTTCACTGGTTTTTGTACGTGTGATGTAAAAACAATTCACCTCTACTTTGTATAGTAGAGTAAACTCATTTTTTCTGATAATGCATAACCCTGGCAAAGAAAACAATAACTTTAAAACATGCACATGTAACTTGGGTTGGCACAGTTGTTAAGCCAAAATAGGTAAGCCAAAATGCACTGGTACATGAGCAGTCTTTCTGTGGTGTGAGTAACATAGTTCTTGGGCTTCTTTCTGGTGTTAGCTCAAAGTGGTAATAATCAAAATTGGATGTGAATGTTCATTAGTTTGTTGAAACATTTTGCCATTGGTGGAAAGCTATCTTGCCTGCAACCCCTTTCCACCAACGTCGAAACAAGTATCTCAGTTTCCCTGCACCTCAATGAAAATTGGGACTATATACATTCACACTTCGGTTGTCAAATGCAATCCGTTCCGGAAGCCCGTTCGGCTTCCGAAATGTTCGACAACCGAGTTGCAGTTTGCAGTTGGCTGCAATAACTTCTTGCACTCAAGCGGAAGCCGTGTCAGACTTTTGACTTCTGAAAAACGTTTGAAAACCGAGAGACCCCAGAAAGTTTTAATAAAAGGCATGACAAAAATTGTATCTAAAAACTAATTTTTAATCTGTATATGCTCAGGTGTATACTGTATTTTTCCGTGTACAAGACGCCCCCTACTTTTGGGGACCCCAAATTGAGAAAATGGGGAGAGACGGACCAGAGTTACTAAGCTTTTTTTTGGAGAGGAATGCCCCCAAGATCACTCACCTGATACTGCCAATCACACGTGTCGCAGAAGAAAACAAGCGTCTGCTCGCTCCCGACCAGCAGCCGCCATTCGCACACACAATTGCCGCAGTGGCAACCAATCCGCAGCAGCCCTTGATGCAGCCACTAATCACCCACCCAATCGCTGCTGACAAGCTCATGTTCGCAGCTGCAACCAATCCCCCATCCCGCATATGCACTATCCATGTATAAGACGCCCCCGATTTTTAACCTTATTTTAGAGTAAAAAAAACCCTTGTCTTATACATGGGAAAGTATGGTAATCCTCTTCTCTCAAAAGTTGGTGAACCCAGAGACCTCAAATACAACAAAAACATGTATTCAAAATAGTTATGGCATATGTTCTCATTGGTGACACACACATTTTACATGCTCTGTTGAGATGAAGTTTATTGAGCATGACTCCATTGACTGCTACTCTAGTTAGATGACACAACCCATGGCTTCATTTCTCATGTCACATTAAACCATAATAATAATAATAATAATAATAATAATAATAATAATAATAATAAATTTTATTTATATCCCACCCTCCCCAGCCGAAGCTGGGCTCAGGGCAGCTAACAGCAATCAAAATAATCCAACGTTCTAAAAACATTTCATTATAAAAATTAATTAAAATCAAATTGGTGGCAACCATTAAGCAAAATTCTGTGCAGAATGTTATTTAGCAGATGTTCCTGCGGTATTCCTCACCTGCTGCTGCACTACATACTGGGGGGAAAACCCTAGAACATGTCTTGTTGTGTCTTCCAAACCTAGGTTGACTTGTTCCTAACAAATGACCATGACAAACTTGCTATGACCTGTGGTTTATTTGGAGGAAATAAAACTTGAACCTGGGTTTGGAGAACATGGCAAGCTGGTCTCTGACTAATTTTGCAGCAGGATTGGAGAGTATTTGAGCTGCTGGTTCACACTGACATGGGCAATTTTTTTAGTTTGACATATGAGCCATCTCACCTATGTAAACTCAGGTGGTAGCCATTTCTAATCTGATGCAGTTAATACATAAATGTGGGCATAGGAATTTAGAATCAATTTGGCTTAGCATGTTGTATGAGCCAGATCACATATATCTTACGTTTTTCTAATTTAAACATTTGCTAGAAGTCGCCCTCTAGCAAAGGTGTATGCACTCAAGTGTGAAAAGAACATTGCTGTTTTTATTTACATGCAAAGTTATATTTCACCTAGTAGGTCACAAACATGTTGTCTAATAAGTTTAATGAGTTGCCTAAAGATATGTCAAGTGGCATTTTAATATACAGAATTAGTTAAAGCATTTGCTTTCCTAAGCTTGAAACTAACACATTTTAGTTGTCTAAACTTTTATATTACAGGCTTTGCATTTTAAGGCCTGTGTTAACATATTATTTTACAATACTTTTAGCCCAGTGCAAGTGTCAGTTTTCATTCCTTTTAATAACAACAATAATAATATGGATTCCTCCAAATGTTGCTTATTTATTTCTGCAGACTGCTGCCGTATCTGTTTGCTTTCAGACTTTCTGCCTTCAAGGAACTGCCTAAATTAACTTTTCTCCAAGAACTTCTTGAACATTTCACATGGAACCCTGTACACTTTTGAGGAATACACACTTGATTGATGAAGATCATTTAGCTAATGTCAGGCCTTACCATTGTCTCACGTGAGCTTTGTGTCACATGAACACACTGGTCATGTGTACTGTCACAGAGTGCGCTCTTGTGATTCCACACTACAATACTAGTAGTAGTGGACAAACTGTGATTTGGGTAGGTCTGACCACTATTACACATTACCTTATTGGGGAGTCGCTAATAAAGTTCTCAAGAACCACTGGAACACAGTTTACAAACACTTCCATAAATATTAAGCCATGGTTAGGAGTTGGTTTATATTCTGAATTGTCATGGAGCTGTTAACCATAGTTTCCCAATTCAGATGAAATGGGGAATTTTGTTAATGGAAGACTTCCTGGTTCCATGCTCACACATGAGAACCATGGAACGAGTGTGGAGCCCAAAGGCTTGTCCATAGCAGCTTGTTGAGCCAATATATGTTCATGCGAACACAGCACTGTTTCATTGTTCATTGGTGATAAGCCTCTTTGAGCCACTTGTTGCAATTGGTAAAGCCAGCTGTGTGCAATGCTTCTAAATGCTGAAAATGGAAAACATATTTGGGGCAAACTCAGTCTTGTAAATTCTCAGTCTCTGACATAAATCTTTTTTCCATCCATGCAAAGAAATTTCTAATTTTGACCTTTCTTAACTTCCCTGCTTATATAGAGTGCCACTTTCTTGGGCTGGAGGCATTCTTCCTCCTTCTTTAGTTTCATCCTAATCACTGCTGCCTAATTCACTTCATTGGTATTAATTGATGAACCACATTAAGAAGCACAATAATCCTTTGGCTCTTTATATTCACACCCTACTTTTCTTTATCTTTGTCTTCCAGTCTGTCTTGCCAGTGCTTCCAGCTTTTATCCCTTAGTGTGTTATGGTTGGAGATACTAGACTTAGTCCTTTTTTTCTTTCTTTTGACCTTTGAGCATGGGAGAGCCACAGTTGTTGTCATCATTTTTGCCCACCCCTCAGAGGCAGAATAAATTATGCAAACTATGCAAATCTACATAATTATATGGGTGACAGAATTCAGGTTTTCTTGTTGCCCTGGCAGGGAAGGTTGGCATTCTTGTAAATATTCAGCAGTGCCCTGTGGTAGTTCAAGCATTTTAAATTGTATCTTATGTAATAAAACCAGTAATTTAATTAGTCTGATTGTTTCTTAACAGTAGTTTAAAATCCCAGGCAAAATACATGTTTTTGTTTTTATTAGACCAAAGCTTTATTGAATATAACAAGCAGACATACAAGCAAACATTTATGCAAATATATATAATTGCAGTCTTATCACTTACAGGCACCACCAAGGAAGGAGGAGCTGGTGCTGTTGATGAAGATGATTTTATAAAGGCATTTACAGATGTTCCTACTGTACAGGTAAGGTGAAGTCTGTTTGGTTCATGATAAGATTTCAATTTGGGAGCACTTCAATTTTTTTGCAAATTTGCTTTTTGCTTCACTCCTCTTTTAATAACTGAATGTTTACTGAGTTCCATGGGCTGCCTTGAACTCGAGGAAAGGTGTGCTAAAAAGGTTTGAATGAATGAATTTTCTTTTGGGGAGGTCTGGTAGCTGAGTTAAATTCTCACACTCAGGTGTTAAATTATAAATATATTTGGGAATAATCTTCCATATCAGATTGAGTAGGATGAGAGTGAAGGGTGCAGTTTAGCTTACTTGCATGAACTTGTGTGGCTTGAGAGAGTTTTACTGGTCAGGAATCTGTAGGATAAGACTCTGACCACATCTGCTTGTGGCATACGACAGCTATGGTAAAGTGGATTAATCCTAAGTGGCTTAAATACATATTGTGGAGGAGTCTGTCTTGAGCTGGGCATTGGACAAGGTAGTGATCAAGGCCTTTGCAGCGTTTTTCCCTGTAAATAAAGTATTAGCTGAAATTTCACTTATTCTATTATAAAATTACATGGTTGTAGTGTACATTCCTAAGTGCCAGACCAAGCAAAATGTGTTAGTATATTTTGAGAGCAAATTTCAAAAGGAATTATGCTTTTTAAATGGAGGCAAGCAGGTGACTTGCACACACATATATACTTGGGAGAGGGGAAACAGCCCAACAAAATAATCCTTAAATTCTGTTTTGGTCATAGGTGTCCTGGCAGCATTGAGACAAGGCATCTTATGTGATAAAGCATTAGCTTTCATTTTTTCTCTGCTCAGCATCCTTCTGAGAGAGTGCATGTGTGACACTCACAAATCTAAATTCCTACTGTCAAAACATATGCATAGTGTGTTTCATCAGTCTATAATAATTCTACCTATACTTCTTCATTAGGACAATAGAATAGATATAACACAGCATGTAGGAATTGTTAGATAGGGGTGGGGCAGAGGCAATGTGAGGAGTCAACAGCTAAGCACAGACCATGCTGGAGACAGCATACCGTATTTTTCGCCCTATAAGCCGCACTTTTCCCCCTCCAAAAATGAAGGGGAAATGTGGGTGCGTCCTATGGGGCGAATGCAGGCTTTCGCTGAAGCCTGGAGAGCGAGAGCGGTAGGTGCGCACCAACCCCTCTCGCTCTCCAGGCTTCGCGGACCTCTCCTCAAGCAGCGGGAATGCTCCCGCTGCTTGGGGAGAGTTGTCGGCATCCCGAAGCCTGCGCGCGCTGATCTCAGCGCGTCCAGGCTTCGCGGATCTCTCCCCAAGCAGCGGGAACGTTCCCGCTGCTTGGGGAGAGTTGCCGGCATCCCAAAGCCTGCGCGCGCTGATCTCAGCACGTCCAGGCTTCGCGGATCTCTCCCCAAGCAGCGGGAACGTTCCCGCTGCTTGGGGAGAGTTGCCGGCATCCCGAAGCCTGCGCGCGCTGATCTCAGCGCGTCCAGGCTTCGCGGATCTCTCCCCAAGCAGCGGGAACGTTCCCGCTGCTTGGGGAGAGTTGCCGGCATCCGGAAGCCTGCGCGCGCTGATCTCAGCACGTCCAGGCTTCGCAGATCTCTCCCCAAGCAGCGGGAACGTTCCCGCTGCTTGGGGAGAGTTGCCGGCATCCCGAAGCCTGTGCGCGCTGATCTTAGCGCGTCCAGGCTTCGCGGATCTCTCCTCAAGCAGCGGGAGCCACCGCTGGGCTCCCACAGCTTGCAGAGAGCTGCCTGTTTGGGGGCTGGGGTCGGGGGAAGCTCGGGCTGCCCCAGCCCCGCGCCTGGGGGGGAAATAATTTTTTCCCCTTTATTTCCCCCCAAAAAAACTAGGTGCGTCTTATGGGACGGTGCGTCCTATAGGGCGAAAAATACGGTATGCTTCAGCCACGTTTTAGGATTCTCTCTGCAACAGGAGGCCATTTGATGAAATTACACTACATAGTTTTGGAATCTTGATGTTTCTTATCTATAACAAACATACAGTCATTTTAGCCAAGTTCTGTTATTTCTGATAAATTGTTTGGCTCATTGTGGCCTCAGAGTTTCACCAACAACAATCCAGTATACCCGGGCCTTTTTTTTTAACTACATCAAAATTGATTTTCACTAGCTCTAAACTGTTTGTGTAAATGGTGTGAAATTAAAGCTTAAACTGTATTGATGGTCATTGCAGCGGGACTTCTATAAACTTTTCTCGTATGGATACGTAAGTCCTTCCTGTTCAATTAGAACACAGTAAAGCAAACCATTTTAGCAAGCACTTACTGTTATTATAGTACTATTATAGTAAGGTTGACATTTCTAAAATATGCATTGAGAAGAAATACAGGCAAAGTCCCCACTTACACGGAGGTTGCGTTCCGGGCTGCTGCGCACCTAAGTGAAATTGCGTAAAGTGGAGATCACCCTTTAAACACCCTCTGTGCTGC
The DNA here is from genome assembly GCF_965113315.1 of Podarcis vaucheri. Lineage (NCBI taxonomy): Eukaryota > Metazoa > Chordata > Lepidosauria > Squamata > Lacertidae > Podarcis > Podarcis vaucheri. The sequence continues at coordinate 12,680,251 of NC_138750.1, forward strand.
TCTCCCTTCAGTCCATACCCAAAATACTGTATCCCAAAATACCCACAACTAGAATGGAAGCTCTGGGGTCAGCAGGAGGCTACAGGACATGCAGGAAAGTGGCGGTGGCTGCTTCGCTACAGCGCATGTTAGCTGTTAGGCGGGGAGGATGAGCAGTGTAAGCAAAGCCCTTCTGTGCCTCTGGTCTCTTTGGAGCTTCCTCCATCCTCACTGACCTCACCTTTGGGCTCCAAGGAGGGTCTCCGCAATTTCAACTTTCTGCACCATCCCCGTAACGTAACCCCTGCATAACTTGGGACTGATCCATATTAGAGGAATGTTGCTGAGAAACAGCTCAAGGGCAGGGGCTCGGTGACAGATTTTGTATTTTTTGTTACATTTTCTCCATAAAAACAATTAGGGGGGGGGGGAAATTGTGGACTACTCCTGACTCCGTGGAATGTAGGCTGTTGTTTTGACAAAGTCAGGAGTATCCCAATCAAACGTAGGACATATAATAACTTGAATTTTTTTCCAGAAATTTAGACAGAAAATAATAGACGGAATTTAAGTTAGAGCCACCCTTATCAGTAGAGGCCGGGAATTCTTTTACCTGAAAAACCCCAGGATAAAAATTCTTATGCAGTGTTCAGTGAACTTTCCAAACATTGTGCTTTTTATAGTTGCTGTCAATTAATTCAGTGTTTTAATGGTTTTTAATTCCTGTGTGAGTAGGACAAGCTCTTGTTGTATTCTGTTGCCCTCTGTTGGCTGCCTGCAATATAAGCAACATTATTTTATAGCATTAATTATTTAAAGATATATACAAGCCAGCATATTTTTTCCTTTCTCCTCCTCTTCTTGCCATTTATCACCCTGGTATATATTTTCTTAATTATTTACTTGGGCTTTTGTTAATAAAGGCTGAATTAGAACATCTGCATCCATATAGGCGCCAGTGAGTTTGTCCCCAAAAGAGGAACAGGATGCTGAAATACAGACTTAACATAACCATTTGCATTGGTTCCATTTCCTAGATCCGAATTCAAGATGCTGAGTTTCATCCATGAAATTTTAACCCTACATATATAGGACTGCTTGCCCCCATGTATCTGCCTTATAGTGTTTTCTAAGCTTAATATAGGTGCACTCCTTTGTTATCAAACAGAACATTTTCATTAACTTCCTCTCACTTCTGCGGTTGGATTTTATATTGATTAATATTTGGGCGTGTGGGGACTTAACAGAACGGTTAGGGTACTTTTCTAGTAGATAACTAACATTTTGGGTCCAAAACATGCTGATGATTTATTTTTTTAAAGAAGTTTGAGCACTTTAATGTTTCTCACCAGTAATACTATGTCTACTTTGTACTGCCAAACAGCAAATGAAAGCACATCTGACAGGATTGCAGTGGAAAGGGACTTTGCCCATCAGAAACATAAACAATAACCAGTTATGGGCTAATTCTTATCCCTCTTATCCTTATCGCTCGCATAGAGTAGAGGGTTGCCACCATTCTATAATTCTGCTTGGCTTGATTACTTGAGTTCTGCAAAACCCAGTCTTAGTCTCATCATCTTTTCTTTTCAGATTTATTCTAGTCGTGAACTCGAAGAAACGTTAAATAAAATCAGAGAAATCTTGTCAGATGATAAACATGATTGGGATCAACGAGCCAGTGCGGTATATCTTTTTAATATTACATTGTACATATTTATTTGACTCAAACAGTAGCTTATTGTCAAATTTATCTGTTTGGAATCAGAAATGAACCAATTCTTTCCCCCCTTTATCCCACACCCCACCCCCAGCTCAAGAAGGTCCGATCATTACTTGTTGCTGGAGCTGCTCAGTATGACGGATTTTTCCAGCATTTACGGCTGTTGGATGGAGCATTTAAATTATCAGCTAAAGACCTCAGATCACAAGTGGTTAGAGAAGCATGCATTACAGTAGCGTAAGTATCTGCCAAGGAAACTGATAATACAAAACTACAGTACTTGGTTGTGGTTTAATCAGTTGAATAGTGAAGTCCTTATTGAAAATACAGTAGAAATGTTGCATTGCTTTACGTATCTGTATAATTATGATAAGTAACATAACTGATGTAAAACACGAATAAGAGCTTAGAACACAACTGCAGGATGCATTATGCATCTGCATGCCCTTTGTTCCTTTGGAGGTGTGATAGTTCTCATATTTTGCAGATTATTAGTTTCCTGCTAGAGCAGAGCTTGTATTAAAGGGATATACAGTGGTGCCTCGCAAGACGAAATTAATTCGTTCCGCAAGTCTCTTCGTCTTGCGGTTTTTTCGTCTTGTGATGCACGGTTTCCCATAGGAATGCATTGAAAATCAATTAATGCGTTCCTAGGGAAACCGCCTTCAGACCAGGTCCGGGGACAGTCTGTCCCCGGACCTCTTCTGAAGGCTGGGGGGGGGGGGGACAAGGGCTTTTCTTCCCACCCCCAGCATTTTAAAAAAACCCTGGGACAGCGGAGGACTTCTCCGCTGTCCGGGGCGATCTTAAAATGCTGGCGGGCGGCATTTTAAAATCGCCCCGGACAGCGGAGGACTTCTCCGCTGTCCGGGGCGATTTAAAAGCCTCTGGGAAGGCAGGCAGGGGGGACAAAGACTTTCGCCCCCTGCCCGCCTTCAGAAGGTGTCCCCGCCCCCCCTCCCCACTTCGGAACAGCTTTCCGAAGTGGGGCGGCTGGGGCAGGTGTCCCCGCCCCACTTAGGAACAGCTTTCCGAAGTGGGGCAGCTGGGGCAGGTGTCCCCGCCCCCCCGCCCCACTTCGGAACAGCTTTCCGAAGTGGGGCGGCTGGGGCAGCTGTCCCCGCCCCCCTCCCCACTTCGGAACAGCTTTCCGAAGTGGGGCGGCTGGGGCAGGTGTCCCCGCCCCCCTCCCCACTTCGGAACAGCTGCAAAAGACGTCCGGGGGAAGCGGGAAGCGAAGCGCTTCGCTTCCCCGCTTCCCCCGACGTCTTTTGCAGCAAGGGGCTGCAGGGAGATCGCTATCTCCCCCCAGCCCCTTGCTTCAGAAGAGGTCCGGGGGAAGCGGGAAGCAAAGCGCTTCGCTTCCCCGCTTCCCCCGACGTCTTTTGCAGCAAGGGGCTGCAGGGAGATCGCTATCTCCCCCCAGCCCCTTGCGACCCTCCCCCGGCTGGAGAGGTGACACGCGCCTATGGCAGGAGCCTCCATAGGCGCGGGTCACCTCTCCAGCTGGGAGAGCGCGCGCGGGGCTAAAGCAGCCCCCTGCGACCCTCCCCCGGCTGGAGAGGTGACGTGCGCCTATGGCAGGAGCCTCCATAGGCGCACGTCACCTCTCCAGCTGGGAGAGCGCGCGCGGGGGGGGGCTAAAGCAGCCCCCTGCGACCCTCCCCCGGCTGGAGAGGTGACGTGCGCCTATGGCAGGAGCCTCCATAGGCGCGGGTCACCTCTCCAGCTGGGAGAGCGCGCGCGGGGGGGGCTAAAGCAGCCCCCTGCGACCCTCCCCCGGCTGGAGAGGTGACGTGCGCCTATGGCAGGAGCCTCCATAGGCGCACGTCACCTCTCCAGCTGGGAGAGCGCGCGGGGGGGGGGGGCTAAAGCAGCCCCCTGCGACCCTCCCCCGGCTGGAGAGGTGACGTGCGCCTATGGCAGGAGCCTCCATAGGCGCGCGTCACCTCTCCAGCTGGGAGAGCACGCGGGGGGCTAAAGCAGCCCCCTGCGACCCTCCCCCGGCTGGAGAGGTGACGTGCGCCTATGGCAGGAGCCTCCATAGGCGCACGTCACCTCTCCAGCTGGGAGAGCGCGCGGGGGGGGGCTAAAGCAGCCCCCTGCGACCCTCCCCCGGCTGGAGAGGTGACGTGCGCCTATGGCAGGAGCCTCCATAGGCGCGCGTCACCTCTCCAGCTGGGAGAGCGCGCGCGGGGGGGGCTAAAGCAGCCCCCTGCGACCCTCCCCCGGCTGGAGAGGTGACGTGCGCCTATGGCAGGAGCCTCCATAGGCGCGCGTCACCTCTCCAACTGGGAGAGCACGCGGGGGGCTAAAGCAGCCCCCTGCGACCCTCCCCCGGCTGGAGAGGTGACGTGCGCCTATGGCAGGAGCCTCCATAGGCGCGGGTCACCTCTCCAGCTGGGAGAGCACGCGGGGGGCTAAAGCAGCCCCCTGCGACCCTCCCCCGGCTGGAGAGGTGACGCGCGCCTATGGAGGCTCCTGCCCCGCTCGGGATGGCAGTCCCGGCAGGGCAGACAGCTCTGCGCCGCCATCCCGAGCGGGGCGGGACTTAGCGCCCCGCTCGGGATGGTGGCGCAGATCTGCCTGCAGTCCCAGGACGACAGACAGCTCTGCGCTGGCATCCAGAGCGGGGCGGGACTTAGCGCCCCGCTTGGGATGGCGGCGCAGATGTGCCTGCTGTCCCCGGACGGCAGACAGCTTTGCGCGACCATCTGGAGCGGGGCGTGCTTCTCCCCCGGCTCCCGATGGCCGTGCAGAGCCCGCGCTGATCCCGGCACGGCAGACAGCTCTGCGCCGCCATCCCGAGCGGGGCGGGACTTCTCTGCTGTCCCGGGGAGATTTTAAAATTCTGGGGGTCGGCAGCGAACGCTTCGCTCCCGCCCGCCAGCATTTTAAGATCGCCCGGGGCAGTGTAGAAGTCTCCGCTGTCCCAGGAAGGCAGGCGGGGGGAGCAAAGACTTTTGCCCCCCGCCGGCCTTCAGAAGAGGTCCAGGACTTCTTCTGAAGGCCGGCTGTGGGCGAAAGTCTTTGCTCCCGACCGCCAGCAATTTAAAACAGGTCCCCGGAGATTTCCCTATGGGCTTTCGTCTTGCGAAGCAAGCCCATAGGGAAATTCGTCTTGCGAAGTGCCTCCGAAACAGAAAACCCTTTCGTCTTGCGGGTTTTCCGTCTTGCGAGGCATTCGTCTTGCGGGGTACCACTGTAATGTTTAAAAATAGGCATAAACAATGCTGCAGAAAGGCATTCATTTTGAAGAATATTAATATGCATTAGATCATCCAAAGTAGAATTCTTGTGGTATGCCCTGCAGTGATAATAACTGCAGACACAGGCCACCCCGCTATTTCTAATCTTAAATGTTCCAAATCATGAGCTGATAATAAGACTTGATTTGCTTTCTATTTTAAAGCATTCGATACGTTCACATCAATCACACTTTCAGTTTTATGTTTGCGACTCTTGTGGCAAAAGCATTGTGGGAAGTAAGAGAAGCTCATTATTTAAAGAGATTTCTAAAAGTAATACAAATGTCGTTGCTGTGAGCCCACCCTCCAGCAAGACCCTCCGGGCTACATCTCATGTATCAGTTGTGCTTAGTGACTGCAAGCATGTGAGCATTCACATTATTATAAAGAAGCATGGTAGTCATTATTTCTTGTAAACCAGTTAGAGGTTCCACTACTACAGTCAAACACTCTCTCTCTCTCTCTCTCTCTCTCTCTCTCTCTCTCTCTCTCTACATACACACACACACACACACACACACACACACACGGTGAGCACAGAAATAAAAGTAGGCATGCATGGTGGTAGTGAGAAGGAGGAGGAGTTTTTGTGGGCTTTCTGTGGCCTCTTACAGACCATTGATGGTCAAATACCTAAGTACAAATTGCATAATTTGTGGCTGCCGTGGCACCCCCCACTGTTACCTAAAGTATTTAAAGTTTACTTACTACCATCTAGATAAGACAACAGTTTGCAAACAAGTAGCCTCTTTGTATGAACTGTACTCATGCTTTGTTCTTAAAAGCACCTGAATGGATACATAAATCTGCATGAGGAATATTAACATGTCTGTAGGATCTGGTTCTTGGAGGGTGATAGATCCCCTAGAATTGTGGTTAAAGGAGCTGGAGTAGACTTTAGAATTGCAGGCAATTCCTTCCTTCATTTGGGAGAGGATATTGTGCAGGATCCTGCAGCCGGATGACCAAAGTATGGTTCTATAGTACATCCATATTAGTCCTAGGGTTTTTTAACGGATAAAAAAGAGTGAGGAAAATTTCATATGACTAAATCGGGTGGGGAACTGGATCCAGTGGGAGGACCAGATCCAAAAGTAGCCAACCTTCTGCAGGACATTTTGATCGAGATGGGAGGAGGATTCTATCGATTCCCTGGTGTTATATGACAGGTGGTTGAATCAGGGACACACTTTGCTCCCAGTTCTTCCTTTTGAGCCCAGTTCGAATTCAAGCCCAATTCTTCCTTTTGAATTTTTCCACCTCACTGTTTTGGAAGGGGCCAGATATACTTGGGCAAGATTGGGAGTTACTGAGTGAATCCAGTGGCTGCTGAAAGCAGTGGAACAGGGTAAGGCACTGAATTCAGACAGCACTCAGTGGCTGCAAAGGCAGGTGTGGTTTGGCTGAGCCGGCCTCGCAGGCCAAATGGGGAAGCCTGGTTGGCCTAACAACCGCAGGCCAGAGATTCCTCTCCACTGGGATAAATGCAGTGCTTTACATGGGGCTGGGTTCCAGGAAAATGTGTGTGTTGTGGCGGGGAAATGATAGCTTCCTGTAATAGGCTATTATATTATAACTATTCTTCTGATTTTCATTGCATCCCTTAAATGAAGTGAAAGGACAAGACACTTGTATAATTGCCATCTGCTGAAGATACTTTTATCCTTATGCACGATTAGCTGGGAGAAATGATAGTGCTTGACTGTGACAGTAGTTCCCATGTACATTTATTGGTCTGCCTTGGTGAGGTGCATAATGAACTATCCAATTAGTCAGCTGGTTCAAATGAATCACAAGACAAATGGCTTTCCTATCTAGGAGTGTGGTTTGTGTTTTCAGATTTGCCATAGGGAGCTGGGTGTTTCATCTTCAAAAACATTTGTGGAAGACAATTGGAGGACTATCTGGCTGATTGACATTAGAAATTGAAAGCTGGTTTAAACTGAAGTTCTGGTCCAGCCAAGCATGTTTATGGGCTATGTTAAATGTAACATGCAAAGCTGGGAACATGTTGGGAAAAGGTGTTTTTATTATTTACAAAGAGTAATTATAGTTCCTGTCATCAGTGCTGAATTAGTTTTGATAACCAATTTTACTCTATTCCTTCCAGCCATCTTTCAACAGTTCTGGGAAACAAGTTTGATCATGGCGCAGAATCCATTGTGCCTACTCTGTTTAATCTGGTTCCTAATAGCGCCAAAGTTATGGCTACTTCTGGGTGTGCAGCCATTAGATTTATCATTCGTGTAAGTATGCTCCAATGTAAGTCCACTTCTGAATTGGGCATATTAACATATACAGTGGTGCCTCGCAAGACGAAATTAATTCGTTCCGCGAGTTTTTTCGTCTAGCGAACTTTTTGTCTTGCGAAGCACGGTGTCGGAAAAGTTTTGGAGAAGCTTCAAAAATCACCCAAAACCTCAAAAAGGCTACCACACTGCGTTCTATGAGTTGCTCCTCGAAGTCAAGGCGCAACTGTATTAACGGTGTTAAGAAAAAGGAAACAAACTTGCAAGACGTTTTCGTCTTGCGAAGCAAGCCCATAGGGAAATTCGTCTTGCGAAGCAGCTCAAAAACCGCAAAACCCTTTCGTCTAGCGAGTTTTTCGTCTTGCGAGGCATTCGTCTTGCGGGGCACCACTGTATTAACAATGGGCAAGTAAGGCTATAAGTACGTACTTCTTCCTATGTGAACTAATAAGCTACCTTATGTGAAGTATTTGTGGCAGCCAGAGGCCTCTTTATATCATATCATCATACTGTATATTTTCCAGAAATTTTAGTTCCTTATTTACATATTGGATATGAGATAGAAAAGATGAAGCTATTATGTAGCCTAAAACTTTTTTCAGCATTCCACCATCTGGGTTTCTATCTTAATTTTTGTGCTCAATTTTGAGTTAAATAAAATTGTGAGCCCTATGCTTAAAGGCACCTTTGTGTCAAAAATGATAAATGCTATAGAACTGCAACCTTATGAATCTAATGCTACATAAAATTTATAATGAGTTTATTCATTTATTATTATTATTATTATTATTAGTAGTAGTAGTAGTAGTAGTAGTAGTATTGAATGCCTTGTGATAGCTTTTTTTCACTCTCTTTTCAGCATACCCATGTGCCCAGACTCATACCTTTAATAACCAGCAACTGTACCTCAAAATCTGTTGCAGTCAGGAGGTGAGCTTTTATCAATAGCAAGCTTTATGAGTATAATGTTCCTTGATTTCAATAAAGGGTTTTAGGAAATGAATGGGATTCATCTTCAGGAGTTAGGGTCTGCTGTAACTCTGATATGTAGTGTAAACCTTATTGTGCAGTGTCACAATCCCGCAATAAAGGCGGAAGTTCTCTACACACTTACCTGGTTGTACGTTCCATTAGGCTCAGCGGCACTTCAACATGTATAGGATTCATTGTGAAACTTAAAATGTTAAATATGAACCCATCTGGACCCTGAGATCATCTTCTGAGACCCTTCTTCGTGTGCCTCCTCCTTGAGAGGTCCGGAGGGTGTCAACATGAGAACGGGGCCTTCTCTGCAGTGGCTCCTCGTCTGTGGAATGCTCTCCCCAGGGAAGTTCGCCTGGCACCTTCATTATACACCTTTAGGTGCCAGGCAAAAACGTTCCTTTTTAACCAGGCCGTTTGTTAATTTGGTTGACATCCTATACCCTTTTACAATGTGGGGTTTTTGGGGGGCAGCAGCTTTTGGGTTGTTCTTTTTATTTTGATTATATTTTGTGGTTTTATATTTTGTTTTTGTTTTGCAAACCGCCCTGAGACCTCCGGGTATAGGGCAGTATATAAATTCAATCAATCAATAAGAGCTCCATTTGCAGCATGAAGTCTTTTATTTTTATTTGCTTGGTGTTTGTGTGTTCCTGGTTCTATTGCTTTATGTTGCTAAGATGATATAAATTTGAAGATAAGATGAAGGAAAGTCAAATCAAAGACCAGAACAAACTTGTCATATATTTACAAGTGGGTCTGGGTTGCATTTTTGATGAGTGGATGTAGAACACATCATCTTTAATTGCATTCAGCATTTCAAAAAAGTCCTGTTCTCACACGTAGTTGCATTCTTGAAGTTAGCAGAGTATATGTTTTTATTTAGGATTAACAAGTGTACCAAAAAGGCAGAGGGAAAGTATCAAAACAGCAGCCAGTAGTAGTAAAATTAGACTGAATGTGCACAGTGTGGTGATGCTTGCCAAGAAGAATTCTTCCTAATGATGGTAAATGTCATGGAATAGCCAGCCTATTAGGGCAGGCAGTAGAGCTACATCACAGGACAAAAGAGTAATACAGACTTCCCCTTTGATACGCAATAGGATTCAGTGGGATGAGTCCTTTTTCAGTACTCATGAATAAAAACATTGCGCTTTGTGAGACATATTAAATATATGTGGACTGGGGATTAATACTCTGTGGTTTTAGTGCTGCTTAAGACAGTGGTTCCCGATTAGCTAAGTACTGTAGACAGCTTTTCAAAAGCCAAGTCATGGACCCCCTTCCTTTTGAAAATTTTGATATCTCTATGACAGTTTTTGTTATGTGAATGCGTGGGTGCTGTTCAATACAGTTTTATTCAGAGGTGACCCATTGAAATCAGTAGACATGGCTTAAGTTAAGTCCATTAATTTCAACGCATATGCTCTGAATACTCTCCTATGCATACCATCTTGATAGGAGCTTCAGATTCCTAGACTCAGCAATAATCAAACCCTGACTTTAGTCCTTGTCTTTTTCAGACGCTCTTTTGAATTTCTAGACCTGTTGTTACAAGAGTGGCAAACGCATTCCTTGGAAAGGTACGATTTATAGCTGACATGAACCTCTGCTTTAATATTACAAGTATAAACATAGTTAAATTCTCCTAACAATTGGATCTATTTGCTGTTTCAGACCCTTTTTTAAAAAAACTAGAAGATAAGATAATGTTGACTTATTTAGAGAGGCAATTCTGTTTTGTTGTTGTTGTTAGTGAGGCTAGCATTCAAAGTTTAGACTAAGTAGTTTTAGATCAAACTGTTTTTTGAACAACAAACAGCGAGACATCCCATAGATGTGCAAGCAAACCTTGGCTTGATTCTCCAAAACTAGGTTTGTTTTCTAGCTACTCTTACCTTGTTCCTATATAGCCTGGAGATCATCTTGGTTGGGACATTCTAACAAGCCATGGTTGAACTGAGATATAAAACACACTATAGTTTTAAAGCTGCAGTCTGTAAGTCAGCAACTAATCATGGCTCTGCTTTGTGGGGTGTTGCCAGAAAACATTCCACAGTTAGTCTGCTGGTCAGAGTTCAGTCTTTCAAACCAGCCTCATTTTGGCTAAACATATTGTGGCTTAGTGTTATGTGCAAATTGGGCCGTTGTCTGTACAAATGGACTCTTAAGTGAAGTATTTCAAATAGCAATTTCTCAGTCTTAGTAGATAGCACAGAGATAGATAATTTGGTGCAGATTTCCTCAAAAGCAAGCATGGGGAGGTATGTGACCCATTCTAATCAATATTTCTAGTTCCAGTTACAATGTTAAGTGCTGTTCTCTGCACAGAAGCAAAAATTTTTATTTCTGTTATGTATGAAAGTTGCTAATACTAGCATTTTTCTTATTGTAACAAGGTTACCATATTCAGTGGTTTCGTTGCAGCAAAAACTAGTGTCACTGTAGTTATTAGTAGCTCCTCTGTACATCGTGCTAAAGGATTTGTTGTATCTTCCTTTACCATAGAAGCAGATTCTGGTTACTTCCCATTTGTTTGGCCACTTTATAATCTTGATGCGGTGCTTTGTTGTTTTTTGAAAGGTGGTTCATGGGTGCTATGGAAATTGCCCTCACAGAAGAACTAACATAGAATTTGGGCGAGGGGAAGCATTTAGTTAAACTTATTCACAAAACAATATGCGTATTTTATATATAATGCTGGACTTGGATTTTCTTTTTCAGGCATGCAGCAGTCTTGGTTGAAACTATCAAAAAGGGTATTCATGATGCTGATGCTGAAGCAAGAGTGGAGGCAAGAAAGTAAGAGTCAGGGATCATTTAAATATTTTACTCTAGAAAGTATTGATGCCTTTCTAAGAGGAAGAATTTCATTTATATCTAAAGGAGCAACAGTATTTCTGTATTCTATATGTGCTTGGACAACATAGGTTTGGGATGAATGGTGAAACTTTACTCAATTAAATTTTAATATCAGAAATTTCCTAGTTTATTCTTCATTGGTGTTGATGGATTATTGCTTGTATATTTCTTTTTTTAATACTTAGCTATCCAATGCCCCTGTAATAAATATTGTGTGATTTGTTTGCAGGACTTACCTAGGTCTAAGAAATCATTTTCCAGGTGAAGCAGAGGTGTTGTATAATAACCTTGAGCCATCCTATCAAAGAAGCCTGCATACATACTTAAAGAATTCGGGTAGTATTGCATCACTTCCACAGTCTGACAGGTCGTCCTCCAGCTCACAGGAAAGCCTCAAGTAAGGGTCATTTTAGCATAAAATAACTTCACAATAATCCAGATAAGATCTGTGTGCAAAAGCATACCCCATACATTTGCCGAGTCAGGACTCACAGGCATAAATAATATGCACACTTGAATGCAAATGGATCCGCTTTGTATTATTTTCAATGGGACGCCCCTTTGAGTGCAACTCTACAGTCTGTGCAGGTAAGACTACATCAGATAGGACTTGAACACGTCTGAATTTGCTGTTTTCAAATTTTGAACATTCTAAAGCTCTAGTCGAGTCACAGAGCCTTTCTAGTATTTCGCTTGCTTCAACAGTCCTAATTTGGCAGGAGATGGATCCTGCTTCTCGAGCCTTGACAAAAACACAGTGCTTCTCCACAGGAATTTGAGAATTAGCAGAAAATCCAACTGTTGCAAGGCAGAAATCTCAGCCTTGGTTACAGAGGACTCAAAGATGTGGTAAAGGAAGATAAGGAGATGGAGAAGCTGAATGAATTACTTCCATCTTCATAGTGAAAGATAAAGCGCAGTTTCCAGTGCCTCAGCTAACTTTTGTAAGGAGGGAATGAGGAACTTAGGCCAAAGAGTGGTGATGAGAGATGAAATTCTGGGCCTAATAGACAAAAACTGACAAACCGTTGGGAGTCGGATGGCAATCACCTGCGAGTTTTCCAAATAATTCAAATGTGAAATTGCTGATCGTCTGAGAACTGGATATTATCCAATGCAACACCCGATTTTTAAAAAGGGATCCGGGGCACCTTCTAATTATAAGTCAGTCAGCTTAAAATCTGTCCCAGGAAAACTGGTGGAAAGTATTGTTAAAGAGAAAAATAACCAACCTTGTAGAAGAGCAAGTCAAGCTTGTCATCGGTAAATCTGGTGGAGGACTACCTCCACATTCCCATTTAACACTGGTGATGCCCACCCACAGAAGACAAGGCCTTGTTTCCTGCAACAAAGTCTACCAGGGCTTCTCTTGTTGGTATTGATCAAGAACCACAGATCTTTCAGGGAGGCTGGTGTGATTTGGAGGTCTTCTTGTGCCAGAAATCTGAGCAGAAGATCACCTGAATAAGTGTAGATACAGTATCTGCTGTAGATGGAGGTGAACACACTGGGGGTAACGCCAGTCTGAAGGGCACAATCTTGTATTGCAGGTGCAAGCCATCACAGCAAAATCTGCCTGTTACCACTTGGTGGAGCTCAAGCCCCACCTGATGTAGTCTACATGCACCCAAAGGAACTCTTCATAAGTATTCAAAGTACCCAGTTGCACCTTTTATATGCAGCTTAACAGCTTTGTATAAAAATATAATAATGCTTGTTTAAAGTTCTCAATAAAATGTATGGGCTTCTTTAAGACCTTTAAAAAGGCCTTATCTGGTCCATAGCAGGATGATGTTACCAAGTAAAATGGATTTGCATATTCACTAGACATATTCATTCATGCAGAATGAAGAAGGGGAAAGAATACTTCGGTGTGTTGTAAAATGTTTAATAACATGCCGTACTAAAACTGTTGCCTTTGTTTCAGTCGTCCCTTCGCATCAAAATGGTCCACATCCGGTTCAACAACTATGGCTGGCAGAGGTAATTCTTTGTGTACTAAATGTACTAGACCAGTGGCGTCCAAACTTTTTTTCAAAGAGGGCCAGATTTGATGAAGTGAAGGGCCGTGAGGGCCGACCAAAGAGCCAACCTTTTTTTTTAGGATTGAAGTTGTTGAGTTTTTTTAATGATTTTACCCCCAAGTTGTTGAGCTGTTTTTAGGATTGAAGTTGTTGCGGGGGGGGGGTTAGGATTTTACCCCAGGAAATACACTGCCACAGGGGCCAGATTAAACCAAGCAGCGGGCCGGATTAGGCCCCTGAAACAGATTTTGGACATGCCTGTACTAGACTAAAACTCTCTTTGGAAGTTCTAGAAGTAGCATCTTTTTAAAAGACGGTGCACAATTAATTTATTGAGCAAGAACAACTGTATGCTTAATAAGAAGGGATGCATGATATATGCAATTTCATTACCTTCAATCCCAGTTGCAGGAACTACCAAGTCTGTTCCAAGCCCAGGAATGCTACAGAGATCTCGCAGCGACATAGATGTCAATGCTGCCGCCGGAGCGAAGGCACGTCATGTTGCTGGTCAGCCAACGGGAGCTGGCCGTTTAGCAGCCGCTGGTCTACCTCCAGGATCATATGCTTCACTAGGTGAGGGAATCTGTTTAATGATCTAATAAGCTGCTTATTGGATTTCTCTGTGAATTTAAATACATTTTGTGTGTGTGCCTTTGCAGTGATGTTTCTGAGACACCCAGCTTTGTAAACCGAATGCTGTTATTGCCAAGTTGGTTATTAGGGGTTCAATTAAATCATCTTTGTGTTCACTTCTCTGTGGTTTGTTTGGGGGGTACTGGTGAAAAGGTCATTCTAGCATCGAGAGTACTTAAACTTCAATCCTAAGATTATTTTCTGAGGAGCAATTGTGAATGGACTTGGTTAGGACTTACTGAGAGTAAACATGCTTAGGATCAGTGCTTGAAACTCACATTGTTCTAGGTACATTTTGCGACAGAGAATTTCATTAGTGTGAGCTGTTTCTGAGCTCTGGGTGCAGTACTGCGCCTAAGATTTCAGATTAAAACTACAGAGTGGAAGGAAAGGAGGACCTTTTTCTGCCTCCCCACTTCCAGCCACTCTCTGAAGACTGGAGAATATTAGGGGAGTGGGCAGGGGAAGGACTAGACCATGTGAAAAATGAACCTAATATTTTAGCTGCAGTTCATTCATTTTCAGCTTTGTATTCTTATTATAAAGAAGTGTGCCTAGACATTCTGTTGTTGCACCCATAACCCAGGTTTAAGGTGCCATTTAGCTCCTAGCTTTCATATCTAACACTGCTTAGGATCAGTATCAGCTTTGGTTTCCTGCAACAGAGAGATGAACTGTTGGTGTCTTGGTTGTAGTTTGTTTCTTCATTGTGTTACTAACACCATCCTTTTGCAAGGATGCTGTTGTACCTAATGTGTGCTGAGAGGTTTTGTATGGCTAGCTAATGTGTATTTTATAGAGCTATTTTAAGAAAGAGCTAGTGTGATTTTGAATGTTCTGCTGGCATTGGTCCCATCAGCCATGTTCAGTGTTGTTTGCTAGAATCATCACTCCCCCTAGTTTGGGTGATGCCTAATGATTAGGGACACTTTGGGTGTTAAGCAAGGATGGGCTAACATGCATGGTGGCGGTGCTTCAGGCTGCAGCAGGAATAAAAGAGGTCTCCCCTGATTTGCCTTCTCCTTTGCTATGATACAGGAAGTTGGTGTTAAATCTTTTGCATAAGAACATATTTCAAATTCTCAACAATTCTGATTGTACCAATGTTGGTAGACATAAGTAAAGAGGCACGGTAGATGAGATATTAATGTGTGGAAAAACTTAAAATTCAGAATAATTTGTGTTGTTTAACAAGGAAGGTCCTCTTGCTTTACCAAGTAGAGGAAGTGCACTCCAATAGCAGCTTTGTGTTGAAAATATTTAGTTGGAGGACTATACATTTTTTGTATTGCACTGGCAAAGCTGTGGCATCATGTACACTTAAGTTTAAATATTCCCAATTTTATGCAAGTGAAAGGGAAGGAAAATGATACCGGGTCTTGCTGATACTTGTTATAATGCAGCTTTGTTAGTTTGCCACTCATCTGATCCTGACTGGCACCCAAATTGCTTCTTAGGTGGAACTTGCTCTTTCCCAAGCTTGACATCTAGCCAGGAAAAAAAAAGATTGGAGTAATCACTCCTGGGTCCGGAGGAATGTTGCTCTGATTCTTCTTGCCTTAAAGATTACTTAAGAGACAAGCGTAGGTAGAAACCCCACCACATACTTAGTAAGTTAAAGGGTAAAGGGACGCCTGACCATTAGGTCCAGTCGTGACCAACTCTGGGGTTGCGGCGCTCATCTCGCTTTATTGCCGAGGGAGCTGGTGTACAGCTTCCGGGTCATGTGGCCAGCATGACCAAGCCGCTTCTGGTGAACCAGAGCAGCGCACGGAAACGCCATTTACCTTCCTGCCGGAGCGGTACCTATTTATCTACTTGCACTTTGACGTGCTTTCGAACTGCTAGGTTGGCAGGAGCTGGGACCGAGCAACGGGAGCTCACCCCGTTGCGGGGATTCGAACCACAGACCTTCTGATTGGCAAGTCCTAGGCTCTGTGGGCCTCGAGTTGATATACCTTCTCTTCCAGAAAGGCAACCAATTTGCACTTCCTACGCATGTACTTTTGCATGGTACAGGTGTTGCACGTCATTGCGGCAGCTCCCTCACCCTCCATGTCTCTTGAGACAGTACCCTGGGCTTCCCCCTCAAATTCCCCCACTAAATGCCCTCGCAGACGCCCCTGTTTAAGAGCACTCAGCCACATCCTCAAGCCCTCAAAAATAGCTCTCGGGTTTAACAAAGATGCAAGTGTCTGTAAACTTTCTCGTTTCCTTACTGAATGTTCTTTGGCTCTCTTGTCAACACGGTTTATCTAACACACTAAGTTTTCCCTGTTTCTTTGCCTGCTCTTCCAACAAAGAGGATACTTCTGACAAGATGGATGGTAAGACCCTGTTTTGTCTGATTTCTAGACTATTAATCTTGTGAAATCTGTTCATACAATACAGTAGATGTTTGCACACTAATTTCATTGGTGACTAATGTTATTTGTTCACTAACACATTGCACATTAATCTCAAGGTTTGAATTATGTTTGTCAACTTCTAATACAACATTGCTATTATATGTATCTATATGGCTGATCAGTTTTTGAACTACCTTCTCTTAATACTTTAGCTACTGACATTCAAATTAACAATGAATCTTCATTTTCTAGACAGTCATCAGTAGGAGCAGTACAGTTAAATTTTTGTTGTGTTAATATTTTGCTTTCTGTAACAGACGGTCTTGGTTATTTTGCATTTCTGGGTTGCAAATTTAGGGAACTCAGTAGTTTGATTATGCTCACTAGAATTGTGTGTTCCATTTCAGCAGCTTGTTGGGCTCCATTAGAAACCACTTCTGAAGCTTTCATATCTTCTGGAATTGGTCTTAGAGTAGCAGTAATGTAACTGGAGCCAAGCCAATAGTATCTCAGTCTCAGTGGCACACACAGTGCTGGCACATTTGACATTCTTTTTTAAAAATAAAAATATTATTTATGATTTTCAGTTATATACATTTCAGTAGTTTTACAGTCATTTTAACATTTCAAAATGTTCTTCCTTCCCCCTTTTTCTGCCGTTCCTTCAATTTATTTTTCCTTCATATTCCAAATTAACTAAACATATTCATTTATTCATCTATTTTAAATATATACTCTTATAAAACTGCAGGTTATTGCAATAATCCTGTCAGTGTTCTTATCTGTTTACAGTTTCTTTGTAAATATTCAATAAACCATTTCCATTCTTTTATAAAAAGTTTGTTATCTTGATTTCTTATTTTTTCGATAAATTTTGCCATTTCTGCATATTCCATATGTTTCTGTATCCATTCTTGTTTTGTCAGGACTTTTTCTTCTTTCCATTTTTGGGCAAATAACATTCTTGCCACTGTAGTCTCACACATGAAAAAAAATCTACAGAGTCTAACTCGTTTCCCCCCTATAATTCCCAAAATGAAAAATTCTGGTGTTTTTTTAAACAAATGTTATTCTGAAAATCTTTTTCAATTCATTATACAGTTGTACCTTGGAAGTTGAACGGAATCCATTCCGGAAGTCCATTCGACTTCCAAAACGTTCGAAAACCAAATCACGGCTTCCGATTGGCTGAAGGAAGCTCCTGCAACCAATCGGAAGCCCCGTTGGATAGTCAGCTTCCAAAAATAGTTCGCAAACTGGAGCGGTCACTTCTGGGTTTGCGATGTTCAGGAACTAAGTTGTTTGACTTCCAAGGTACGACTGTATATCATTTCCCACATTTGTCATTCTTAATGCCTCTGTATCCTCTTGTTGGACAGTGGTTCCAGAAAGAGAGTACTTTGCAGCTTAATTCAATAATGTTTGCATCATACCTTGATCAGGCCCCTTTGAACTACCCCTTTCTGATTCAGCCACAATTAATTTATTTGGGTGCAATTCAGCCAAGTCATGGGAGAAGACTCACTGAAATCAATGGACTTAAGTACTGTATTTAAGTCCAGTAATTTCATTGGCTCTGTTCTAAGCATGACTTCGTTGGATATCAGTCTCTATGCTGGATTTCATAAGATTAGACTGTTCAGAATGCCCTTAGTTTTAAAATATTGCTCTAATTTGATGTTCATGGCTTTCAAGACTGCCTACTAAAGGAAAGCTAGTTTTGAATCTTGTTTTGGATTTAGTTGTGTGAATGTTTCTGAAAGTTTACCTGTTTCTGCACATTGTGCCAGATCTGTTTGTACAGCTATGTCAAAAAGTAATTTTAGCAGTTATAACTGGGGGTGGATAGGTGCAATACAGAACTTTTCATCAGACAAAGAATGTAGCTTCTAATCAAAAAATATTTAATGGACTAGAATTTAATCTCATATAATACACTTTTTAATATATACACATTTACGAAGCCAAAGAGTGATTGCTTACCAAATACAAAAAAATCTGCTTGGAATGTCATTGTTTAACATTTTTCCCATTTAGGAACAGCTTCTGAGGATGGTAAGAGAATGAAGCTTCTGCTAAAAATCAAATGCTTTCATCTTATATTTTCATTATCACAAACAACAGCATTGTACAGAGTATATAGTCCCCCATGTGACCTTCAGGGTTAATTCATTAGTTGGCTTGCCTAATAATGTTTTGTTGCTGCAATATTTATTTGCAAAATATTGTGTTTTATTTTATATTTTTTCCAAGTAACCATTCACAGTAAAAATGTGTTGATACCCATTTTATTTTAGATGTGCCAAGTTTTTGGGTGGAAATTTCAACATGCTAGACAGGCATTCTCATGCTTTGGGGAAGCAGGTGCTACTATTTATTTAGACTTGAAATTTCTCTTGGAAATCAAGTAGATACACAGCCCAGGTTGGTCCTTCAAGCTGTGGTCAAGTATTGTCAAATGGTCTTTAAAACATTAACTTTACGAGAATACAAAAATGAAGTTCATCAAAAAGTTTAATACTGTGCTTACCTTTGTTTTGTAATTGCAATATGTCCCAACACTAAACAGTGACACTGACTTTTTAAAGATGGAAAATTATGATTAATTTTGCTACATTTTACTCTGTCTTTTCCTGCAAGGAGCTCAAGACTGTATATTAACTGTATCCACACAATACCTCTGTTAGGTCAGTTGCACAACTCAGTCTAAACTACCTAACATCTCCTAATGAGCTTCATGACTGAGAGAATCTGGGTCTCCTTGATCCTAGCTAAACAGTATACCCATTAAGCAATGGCCTTTGCCACTGATAACTGCTTGTGTTCCTGCTTGAAGATACCTGCAGTTACAATATGTATTCAGTGGGAAAGTTTTTTGTTGTTTGCCTCTAACTGCAGCAAGGCTAGGGGTCAAGATGCCCGCACTCCTGCCCTTGCTAATGAATCACACCCTCATGACATAAAAATATTAATCTACAATGACATTCTTGAAATATTTGACAATATTTGACCAATATTCAAACAGGTGAACATGACTGTTCAGTTGACCAGTATTCCAACCCTAAGTTTAGCACCAGTAAGCAAATATATTGATTCAGATAAAAATGAGGATGATTGCCATGTGGATTTGAATTTTCATCATTATTATTGGATCATGTCTTTCTGGTCCTTTTGCATCTTACCAAAATGGTGGCACTCTGTATTCCTGCCTTGTACAGGTCAAGGTCTTTGTGCATTTAAGCACCATCTAACCATTACAATGGATGGCAGAGATACTGTCACTGCATGGGTGTTACTGTGTTGAATTTAGCCAAACCTGTTTGTGCATAATAAACTTAACATTAATAAAACATTGTTTTCTAGTAGCTAAGGAAATAACGCTTCTAGACTTTCTGTGAGCTTATTTCTCTACTTGATGAATAAATCTTTCTTTAGGGAGCCAAAAAAGTATGAGAACTATGTTGAATGAGATTATACACTGCATTGTACTGAACTTTCTACTTTTCTTCTGGGTTCTATTTTAATATTCAGCAATATCTACCGCTAGCAATTCTTAAATGCTGGAGCAGTGGTTCTTAACCTTTTTTTTGGGACATGAAAACCTTTGAGAACCTAATAAAAGCTATGGACCTCCTCCCTAGAAAAATACAAATTGATAAATTAAGAGAAAAATGTACATGCAATTTATTTTATTTGCATTGGAAGAATCGTTTTTCTGTGTGTGCCAGATTCACAGACCCCATGGGGACCATTGTTTTTATGGACCTCGGGTTAAGAACCACTGCTAGAGTAATGGGATATTAGGAACCAAAATGTATTTCCCCCCTCTTTAACCCTAAGCATCCTGCTAACTCAGGCATGGGGAACCCCTTGTTGCAGGACTACAACTCCTGTCATTTCTGACCATTGGCCATGCTGCCTGGGGGCTGATGGAAGGTAGACTCCAAAACCACCTGGAGAGCCCATGCCTCTGCCATCTCAAATCCATCCTGCTAACTCTTCAGTGCAGACCTATTGACTGGATAGTTTCAGAGCTGTTTTAATCTTAGCTCTTTGAGAGAAAAGAAATACACACCCAGCTTAAGTATGGAGAATAGGATTTGATGTTTCTCCAACTCTCTGGAGCAAATTTAGGGGTCGTGGGGACTGTAGAGGGGAGGGAGAAATACTCAGAATTGCTTCCCTCCTCCTCCTGATGTCAGCTTAGCAGTACTACTGCATACAACCAAAAGTATTTAAACTAGGAAAAGGGAGACAGGGTCATGGGAAAGCCTGCGAACATTGTGGCTTATTATATTACATCTTCAGAGTCACAGCAAGACACTGGCAAAATTTTGCACTCTGCATTCCCTTTTGAAGTTTGCGTTTCTGCCATTCTCTGGTGTACTGAGAAGTTGCGACTGGAGCGTCTGCACTAGTCTGTCTTTTTTAGCATTTCATCCTCTAGCTGTAAAATAGCTTCTTAGAGCAACAGTCTTACTGCTTTAATGTCTCTCTTCAGGTGACGGAAATATTTCTCTAATACTTGTGCTATGTGTTGCTTGTTTCTTGTTGTTTCGCTTTATAGGACGTGTGCGGACCAAGCTTTCAGCACCCTCTATTGGCATGGGAAACTCAAAGACAGATTCCAGAGGCCGTAGTCGAACAAAAGTTGTGTCTCAGTCTCAGCGTATGTATTTCTATGTTGTCGTTCTTACTCTCTTAATAAGATTAAGCCATATGCATAGTGTACAATCATTGACCAAAGGATATGGTCAAGTATATATATATTTAAAAACACTACATACTGAGTTGTTGTTCTGTGCCATAGGTTCATCATCGCCAGACAAAAATGAAGGTATTTTTTTTTTCAGTGTTTCAGTGTTTCGGGTCAGTAGTCTGCATGCTTTTGGAGTCTCTTATAGTCCGTGTGGTGTTATTTTGAACAAGATATTAAAATGAAAATTTACTTTAAAAAAAAAAAAACCACTAAGAAATTATTCCTGTGATTAGGGGTTGTGAAATTATTCCTGTGATTAGGGATTGTGATTAGACTATATGGAGACCTTACAAATGAAGGTGCATCGTGAAACAGTGTCATAATTGCAGATTTTAATACAGAGAATAAAGAGTGAATTGATAGTCTATGTTCATGATGCCATAGAAAATATATGCAGCATGTATAGGATGAGAGAGACAACTAGATTTTGTTTCATTATTAAATGGTCATTTACTTAATGAGACACTGATTTTTCCTGTCATTTTAACATCAAGTTTGGGTTGCTTTAGGTTTAATGTGACTGTTATCAGCTTGATTTTCAAATACTGGTGTTGGAAAAAGGCTATACAACATTGATCTCAGCTCAATAACAAGATGCACCCATACTCTCACTTTAGCACCAGGGAAGAAAGATAAGGGGTTGTCATCCCTGCATTTCTTACACCATAAGGAATGTTTACTACACACCTACTGCAGCCCATTTATTTTTCCCTGCCTACCTGAGAAGTGTAACCTGTAGATATTGATGGATGTAAATTCCAAAGGTGTAGGGGCATAGTTCAGTGAGATTTTTCTCCACTTCACAAATGTAGAGGAAATATTGCCAGTGTTTTTGGATACCCATAGAAGATAATATGCAAATGAGGAATACCCTAGAGTATGTGGACAAATGTCCCTATAAAGACAATAAAGGCAATTTTATTAGCATAGAAACTATTAGAAAACTATATCAGACTCTCCCTAGCTGCAGTAGAGGCAAAGTGTGATAAAAATAACTGAGAGCTGAGTACTGTATTATGATTTAATTGTTGTCATTTTAAATGCAAATATTTGCAACTGCCCATCATCTGCAGGTGCCTGGGACTTTATGTATATAAAAGAAGACTCGTTATTGGTGTACTTTAATAATTGCTTTATTTCATTCCAGGAGATTGCTTAAAGGGTTAATTCCCTAATGTTAATTATGTGGATTTAGAATGTGCCTCTGTTTTTCTTTCCATTCAAAGCCCTTTCTTTTGGCATTGTAAATAATATGTTGTGTGGGTTTGGAATTCAATCTTAACACTCTGCTTTAAGGGTTTAATATAGCATACAAATGGTGTGTTCTACGAGATATAAAAATTGCACACGACGAAGCTAACTGTAACCCAATAATGTAAGCAAGAAGAGATCATTGTGATAGAGATAAGCTCAATGCAACAAGACAAAACAGTTTCATTTGCTGTGTTCTGCAATGGCAGCTATTGGCCCCATGTTTTTGCAAAATCTTGCACTCACAGTGCTAGAAGGCGTATCTTCATCACTTTAATCCTAGTGGATTTTAAGAGTTGGCTTCGCTTCTGAGCTCATAGCAAATCATCAGATTATGGAGACTTTATGAACTACGTCACTCACTAGCTACCCCATGTCTTACGTTTGCACAAAGTGTTGGTGATTACGATAGGCATGTTTGCAAGCTGAATTATACTAATTATAGAGCTTCAATTAAGTGTAGCTTTTTGTTAATTATATAGTCAATTCCCACATTTGGACAATGAGTCTCAGCTTAATAAGCCAAGATATGCATGAGCTTCAGGCACCTGCAGGAAGCTGCAATTAGTCATAGTTTATTGTTACATTAGTACTGGGAGCTATGGTTAGTGGCTTCCATACAAGCCAGGCTTGTTTGCACAAAGGCGTGCAGATGTGCCTAAAGCTCACACACATCTCTGCTTATTAAGCAAATTTTGATGATCCAAATGTGACCAATGACAACCCTGGCATTGCTGCTGCATAATGTGTGATAAGCCCCTAGTACTATTGCAGACATGTATGCAAAGGGATCTCAATATGTGGTAGTTAATGAAAAACTAGTACTTTAAGTGACAGTGCTATCACATTTTATTTATGCAGTATTCTCATTCTGAGACTAGCTGGTTAATTATAGCATGAGCTCACATAGCCTGCAGTTGATAAATTAAGTGCATGTACCCATTTTGTGTATATAACAGCAGTATTGCTCATTCATTGCAGAATAAAAACAATATGGTTAGGATAATGTAAATATAAAACAAAATTGCTAGAGACTTAACATATAACCCCGGGAGAGCTTGTTGCTTGCTTGGTTCCAGAGCAGAATAGTCCCTGCTACCTCGAAAGAGGCAATGATCTAACCACTTTGCTGAGCTTGAACCTTGACAGTCACTAGGGATGAGTGGTTCCTCTGTTGAATAAATTGGTCTGAATGCAGTGGCACTCAGCCCTGAATGTGCAGGTACACAGGCTCAAGGTGCTTCCAGATCTAACTCTGTCATTGGAAACCCATTGTAGCCTCAGAATCTATAAGCACATTTTCCAGCTGCATTTTGTATAACAGCTTCTACCGTCCCTGGGCTGGGAGAGCTTGACCACAGCAGTTGAGGAATTGGTGACTTCAAGATTGGATAACTGCAACGCGCTCTTTGTGGGGCTTCTCTTATGCTTGATCCGGAAACTGCAGTTAGTGCAGGATGCTACAGCAGGAGTGGGGCACTGTCAGCATATAGCACCTGTGCTCAGATATCTGCACTGGTTTCCAATTTGTTACTGGGCTCAGTTCATGGTGTAACTATTATTATAAAGGTGAAGGTACCCCTGACTGTAAGGTCCAGTCGTGGACGACTCTGGGGTTGCAGCGCTCATCTCGCTCTATAGGCCGAGGGAGCCTGCGTTTGTCTCCAGACACCTTCCGGGTCATGTGGCCAGCATGACTAAGCCCCTTCTGGCGAACCAGAGCAGTGCACAGAAACGTTGTTTACCTTCCCGCCGGAGCAGTACCTATTTATCTACTTGCACTTTGATGTGCTTTTGAACTGCTAGGTTGGCAGGAGCAGGGACCGAGCGACGGGAGCTCACCCCGTTGTGGGGATTCAAACCACCGACCTTCCGATCGGCAAACCCTAGGCTCAGTGGTTTAGACCACAGCGCCACCCGTGTCCCCTTAACTATTATTATATAAAGCCCTTAAGGCTTTGGACCAGTTTACTTGCAGGGTCGCCTTGCCCCCTATGGGCCCACCCAACCACTTTGATCTGCAGAATTGGCACCATTACAGGTGGCACATATTACCTGTTCCACAGTTATAAGAAACTGATCTTTGAGTGTGACAGCACCTACACTTTGGAACTCTCTGCCTATTGACATCAAGCCAGGTTCACTATACAATTTTTGGTACATAATTAAAATACTGTATTATGGTTTTGGCAAGCCCACCCAGACACATAAATATTGATTGTTGTTATTGTTTGTTGTTATTATTGCTTAATTAACCATCCTATACCCAGTGGGCTCAGGGCAGTTCATGTGTTTTGTCCTTTTTATAGTTAATTATTTTTAAATATTGTTAGTTGTGTTTAACTATTATTTCTTGTAACTGCTTAGAGTTTTTACTACAGTCAAGTAGTATATAATTTTTGTTAAATAAAAATAAGCAGGCATCTTACAAGAAGATAAACTTGTAAGCTTTTAATCTAACCATCTTGCTTAAATTATTTGTGGATAGTCCTTTATAAACATTATGGAACATTCAAGGATGTTGGTGTATAAAATCATATTTAAAACTTTAAGGAAAGTTAGATATGTGATTATAATATGTATTTCAATTGTATAAATAACTAAAATGGGCAAAGTATGATAAAAGTAACTTTGAACTGGGAAGCTGCCTAAAAATCCAAGAAGACACTATTTTTAATATTTGAAACAATTTACGTGCATAAGCTTTATTATTGCTACTCTTCAATTTACTCTAAATGAAATGTTTTAGGATTTCAGGTGGTTGTTTCTAAAATGGTCTGTGTAGATTTGCCATTAAATGTCTGTCTATCTGGAATATTATAAATGAAGGAGTGAAAGCCACATAGGTTTTTCAGTGGCAATGGATTTTGAGGGTATTGAAAGTGTATTTCTTTTCACCATGCAGTTCTGCAGTTGAGAACCTTCAGTAGTGATAATAATTAAATATTCCTATCACCCTGGCAGACCGTGAAAGCTTGTCATTCCTCATAACTAGATCAGTAATGGCGGACAACCTTTCTCTAAGACAGTTTGCTACCACTATCAACTTTCTCCTATCACAGGGTGGCCTGCCTGATGTTGCTGGACTCCAGTTCCCAGCAGCCCCAGCCAACATGGCCTACTGATCAGGGATAATGGAAGCTGTAGTCCAGCAACATCTGTGGTTACACATGTTCCCTAGCCTTGCCGTTAGAGGAGTGTTGGGTGTCTGTGTTTGCGCCCACTGTTCTGCGTCGTGAACGGAGCTCAGCACAGAGATTTCTCAAGTCATCCACCCGAAAACAAAAGTTTGAAAATCTCTGCCGTAAACAAATCTTCACCTGTGTCCCTATAGCTGTCATTTCATATTCTTTAACTATTGGGATGGGCCTGCAATAGCATGGTGGAATCCCCATTTAATCATGGCGGGTTTGTTTTGTGGCCAGCAACCATTTAATCTTGTGGGTCCGTTGTGGAATCTTTGAAAAGAACTAGAGCAGTAATGAAGATGTTGACCCAAGTCTGCATGGTATTCTTCAACTATTTCATGAAGATTACATGAAAGCCAGCACTAAGGTGTGGTGGTGGGCTTTCCCACTCTGGTTGTCTTTCCATACGCACAATGACATAAATATAAAAGTAAGGCCAGGGGCATGTAGATGTTACAAATGCTGCTTTGAAATTCTTGTAGTCGGGCACTCATCTTTGGTTGTTCCTTTACAACTTCTGCATGCATGCCAGATACAATTTTTTTGTATCTTTCCCCTCTTCTTAACCCACCCCATTTTGCTTTTCCTTCATTGTATTATCCAAATTGAAGAACTTGTTACCGTTTCTTCAGCTATTAAAGCTTGCACTTAAAATTTACTTGGAGTGAAGATATCCAAAGATCTCGATCCAGTGTTTCAATTAAATTTGCTGATGAATTTATGAATGCGGTGCAGTTCTTTGTTCGAGAGCTGAAGAACTGTAATTTTGCAGCTTCTGTTTTGTCTGCTTCGTTTATAAGCACCTGAGCCTGGTGGAGGCTATGAAAATGCACTGCTTTTTGCGCTAACCCTCTTGTTGCATTCCCCCCCTCTTTTATGTGAACTGACTAAAGCCTTTTTATTTCCATTTGCCATCCATTGTTAATCTGCTCTGCTCCCTCCCTATTCATGGATTTTATACCCTTACCCTACTCCTGCCTTTACACTTGTTCAGGATCACAGTCTGCTAATCCACAGTCTGGTGGTAAGGCTTTTCAGATTTTGTGTGTGCATCATTGTTTGTCCATCCATCACAACAGGATCCTATTCAGCAGAAGCAGTCAACATTTACGCACGTAGGTTAAAATACCCCTGCCAAAAGAAATACCTTGAAGAATCTAAAGGCACATAAGTTTTAGGAATTCAGATGAACAATTGAGCAGCCTCAAGAGCCAGGATTTAGGGACAAATTTTATGATGCTCCAAGCTGAAATGGTTGCAACCATTTTATAAAGAGAAGCATGCAGTGGCTATTAGTTTTCACACTGAAGATTGTTCCAAATACTACAAAATACAAAATGCAAAATACAAAAACACGTCTAGATAGTAATGGGTGGCAATCACATACATGTAGTGCTGCTCACACGTTCAGTGAAATAAACAATGTGATAATCAGATACGATAGTCTACATGTAGTTTTCATTATTTTTCATGATGAGTATGCATAACACAGGAAACAACCTGTGATTTCATGCTTTGTCGTCCACGACTGGACCTAACGGTCAGGGGTCCCTTTACCTTTACCACAGAATTTAACATGGAGCATATAATTTAGTCTTCTAAAAATCCATTTGTTTCATTTAATATTTTTGGAGGGACACCTTAAATTACCAGGGTTAAAACTTACTCATATTTAGCAACAGGTCTTAAAAGGAGGAACTCCAGTGCCTATGTAATCTGAAGTAAAACTCATTGAGTTAACTGGCCTTGCTTCCAAGTATATATAGCATTTTGGCCTTCAAGTAGTCTGAATGCTATGCAGGGACCCCAAACACGTTTATGCTAAAAAAAAACGTACACAATTGGGTTTCGGTAGACATACTTTTTTTTTGCTGAATAGACTCCTGCCTGAAAGAAGGCATTCTACAGCGGTATTTCCCAAACCTCTGATAGCTGACGTACACTTAAATTTTTGAGTTTAAGTTGGAGACACACATATATCCAAAAAGGGTTTATTGTGAAGGTAAGAATTGCATTTGGCGAATTGTTGCTGTGGACTTGGAGGGTCCTGCCTCCTGCCTTTCTGTATGTTTTTGTTCTATGCGTAGAAGCAGTGGCAAGCATCTCTTGAGAGCAGGTAACTGCTTTGTTGAAAGTGAGTGAATCTTAACAGAATACAGTAAGAGAGCATATTGCCTGCAGATTGCTAATGCTGCTAAGAAGGAGCCAAGGCCAGAACAGGGCATCATACAGAAACACAGTCTCCTTAGTGCAGGGTTGGGGAACTTCATTGAGGTGTTGCTGGAATAAAGCTCCCCTCATTCCTAACCGCTGATGCTGGCTAGTTGTTGATGGGAATTGGAACCCAACAAAATTTGCAGGGCTGCAAGTTCTCCATTGCTGCCCTAGCGATAGTTGCTGTGGACTAAGAGGAGCCTTTACTTCTCACTGCGCACCAGTGTGACAAAGCATGTGGTTTGGGAATTGCTGTTCTATTCCATTAGCACATTGTATCCGAATGGACACGGTGATTCACATAGCATTTGCATGGTGCATTGACTTGCCCCTCCATCCTCCATCTTGATCCTGTTTATATAATGAAGTACATAACGAAATGGATTGTTTAAATGTATGTGGTTATTTTGATTTGTCTTCAAGGATTGGTCATGTCAGGCCATATCATACTACTACAAAGAAATCTACGTGTTAAAATAAAACCAGCCTGTCGCGCTTTTAAAAATGGGTGGGACTGCTGTCCTTCAGCACTACACAGTTACGCTGTAAATGCATTGAAATTGAAAAGTGTTAGGATATCATTATTTACCAACAAGTCACTTTATCTTCACTTGCCAAGTTTGGTTCTATTTTGTGTTAGACAAAGATGTTCAAAGACACAATTTGTACAACGATTTACAGGGCAGTTTGCCATGAGCTTCCACGCTTGTGCTTAGGATACAATGGAGGTTTTCCTCAACTTAGCTTTGCAGACAGGGGTTTTTTGCCACTGCAGAGCTCTTAACAGTGGCTTCTGAAAGTGCAAATAGAAGCTGTCACATCAGCAATAGCCAAAAGACCCCCCGTCCCCCCCAGGACGAAACTGGACCAGACAAGGATCTGTGGGATTCTAAATAGGGCCATCTATCAGGGATAGACGTAGTCAAACACAGAAGAGGAAGAAGAAGAGTTTGGATTTGATATCCCGCCTTTCACTCCCCTTCAGGAGTCTCAAAGCGGCTAACATTCTCCTTTCCCTTCCTCCCCCACAACAAACACTCTGTGAGGTGAGTGGGGCTGAGAGACTTCACAGAAGTGTGACTAGCCCAAGGTCACCCAGCAGCTGCATGTGGAGGAGCGGAGACACGAACCCGGTTCCCCAGATTACGTGACTACCGCTCTTAACCACTACACCACACATGCCTGGTGTTAGTGCAGGGGAAAAAGCAGTTTTATTGCCCTCCCACCTTCCCTAGCCAGCACAACTGACACTACCTTAGATGTAGCCATGGCCCCAGTGCTCTGTTCAGTCCTGCTATTCCCAGCCAGGATTGCAGCCTAGAACATTTGGAAATAGGATGTCTCTGTTTTTATACTCTGTGCATGTGAAACTGTTTATTTAACATAAAGTTCTAACTTGTAAACCTATTGTCAAAGAAAATTTAGTACTTGGACATTCAGGTGTAATTTAAAGAGCTGCTTTAGGTGATCACAAGTTCTTCAGGACATGCACTTAGTTGCCAAATGACATCTCTTTGCAAGGCATCAGAGGCTATTCTCTGGTTTCCCAAGTTTCAGGAATGGCTTATTGGTTAGCACTGATAATTGTTTTTGGAAATGGAGTATCAGCCCCACTGACCTTGGCACCCCAGTCCAATTAAAGTTGGGGATGTTACACAAAATAAGCAGTTTCCTTCCAGCTATGTCTCTGGAGCATCAAGACTCTTGTAATTAGTTCCTAGCTTGTAATGATGCATTAATATGCCCCTAGCAGTTTAATGCGAGTGGTATGTGTTTTAATTATTAAAATTTGGAAATTAGTACTTAAGGAGGTACAAATATTAAAAGCATATTTTGTGCATGAACTAATAAACTTTGCTTTAACACAGCACACATGTTCCAGATTCTATGCTGTTCATTATCGTCAGGTTCTTCCAAACAACTTCTCAAACCATTCCATTCTACCATAGCTGTTTCATTTATCTTGAGTTTTTTCTTTTACTCCCAAGCAGTTATGCATTGGAATGTATAGCTTATGTTTGCTTTGCTTTGCTTTCAGCTGGCAGCCGTTCTGGTTCCCCTGGAAGAGTTTTGACTACAACTACACTCTCAACTATGAACACAGGGGTTCAGAGAGTGCTAGTCAGTCATGCAACAGCACAAAAGCGAAGCAAGATTCCGCGAAGTCAAGGATGTAGCAGGGAGGCGAGTCCTTCAAGGCTGTCAGTTGGTAAGGCTTGCTAGCTTAGTCATAGCTTCTTTCTTTTATATCTCTCACATAGTCACTGAATTCAGGTGATCCGAGTCCAGGTTTGCCGAATATCTGCTTGTAAATTGGGTCTTCCATGTCATAGCCTGAGATTAGTAACACATTAGGTAAAGAATAGTAAGCATCTTACTATTCTCCTCCTTTAGATTGGGAAAGCATACTCAGTAAACAAAGCAAGCTCACTCAATATCCAGTCATCACCTCCCAGGGTAAGGCTTATTTCACACACTAGGTGGTTTTTCCAGCAATGCCCAGTCCCTGTCGCTTAATATATGTATGTGGGAAAGCATTCTCACAGGCATAGGTTTATTGCATGCATGTTTCACAGTTCTAAGTGTATATGAAAAGCATCCTGTGAGAAGCACCTCTTAGAAATACAGAAAATGATGAAAATGAAAATCCTTGACTTTCAGCCTTATCTGCAGGTACGAACATGTATGCCGCATATATTAATTCTGCCCTATTTCCCCCAAAGTTAGATGTGCCTAACTTACATTCACACTTTTAACTATTTTCCAAATGGGCACATGATAAACGTGTGCTTCTGTTGAAGTGTCTGTGTTTTCTCTAAGTCAAAGTAAGGAAAAATGCATATATTTAGATGTCATTCATGCTTTAGAAAAGTGGGGTCTTGTTGTGAAAGGTAACATGTGGGATTGCATTAAAATGTCAACTCTTTCTGTGTCTTCTCCCTTTCTGTGCTGCTGTTGGTCTGTACGCTGAATCATACTAGCACGAGGTAGCCGTATTCCTCGGCCTAGTGTGAGTCAGGGGTGCAGTCGGGAAGCCAGCCGTGAAAGTAGCAGGGATACAAGCCCTGTCCGCTCTTTTGCGCCCCTTGGTAAGTACTTGGAGAGCTTGTTCTGCATGGCTGTGTTTGCCCTTGATTATCTGCTAATATAAGCTAAATAAAGAGATGGCATTTAACGAGACAGTCTATAAAGTCTGGCTGAAGACTTTGCCCATTTGAAGAGCCTAAAAATGCCCTCCGTAATTCTAGAGTGACGACGCAATCCAGAAGTGTATGCCTAGCAACCCCCAAGGTTCTTCCACACATACCAGTTAGCCATCCCTTCAACGCTCTTGCCTCCCAGTTTCTCTTGTAAATGAGAAATCATTTTCAGTGTTACACATACTATTCCCCCCCCCCATAACCTAATCATCAGCTCTTGCACTAAAACCCAAACTTCTTTTGAAAACTGGTGTTCAAGGAACAGTTTGGGAGTTCTTCAGGGTTGATACCTGTTTGGGAGAAACACGCTATAGTATCTCTGATTATAGGTGCACACTTCTGGATTGTTCCCTGGCGCAAATGATTGTAAAATTGATATTCTGAGAATCAAGGTTTGCCCTTTGTTTCTGTGTTGCACATGCTTATCAGCTGTTCCTTCTTACCGTACTAGATTTGTTTTGATTTTCCCCTGTTCTTGATCTTTAGTATGAAAATCATAATGCATTTAATAATTTTATAGTGTAGTAGTGGCAATGCAGTTTCAGAGGACTCGGTTTTTTACCCTGCAAAACCGGCAGATTCACAGCACAGTCAAGAAACAAGTTACAGATAAGGTTTTTTTTCAAAACCTTACTTTAGTGCCTGGCCTGAGAACACGATATTGGCACTGGAAACCTTTCTTCATTTCATAGATACAGTGGTGCCCTGCAAGACGAATGCCTCGCAAGACGGAAAACTCGCTAGACGAAAGAGTTTTCCGTTTTGGAGGTGCTTCGCAAAACGAATTTCCTATGGGCTTGCTTCGCAAGACGACAATGTCTTGCGAGTTCCTGCTGGTTTTTTTTCCTTTCCCCCCTTTTTCTAAGCCGCTAAGCAGCTTATCAGCTGATCCGATCAGCAGATAAGCCGCTAAAAGCCGCTAATCCGTCAATGGGCTTGCTTCGCAAGACGAAAAAACCGCTAGACGAAGAGAATCACAGAACGGATTCTTTTCGTCTTGCGAGGCACCACTGTACTAGTTAACTTCTAGAAGAAAAGTCTTTTTTCATGGACATAGTATTCTAAGTTGCTTATCTGACATTTAGTGGCTGCGTTCGGATGAAACACAAAGCCATTAAACTATAGCTAAGCAAATTAGTCTCTGCATAACCTACTTACTACAGCATGCAGCTCAAGTATTCCCACTGTGCTCCTCCTTTCCTCCAGCAGGGAAACAACCATAGAGCGGTTCACTTTGCACTATGCCCAAACACATGCCCGTTGTTTGTTTTTCTCTAAACCAGGAGTAGCTAATGTGGTGCCCTACAGGTCTCCCATAAACCCCAGCCATCATAAGTAATGGTCATGGATGATGGAGTTGGAGTTGGCTTATCCCTGCTCTGAACAAAGCACAACCATGGTTTGTTTAGAGTGAAACAAACCAGAAGCGCTGATTCAAGGCCTAATACCAGGCCCAGCCACTTTGTGGTTTGACACTGCTTTAAGCTAAAAACATTTTAATCCAGGGAAATTGAATTAACTTCCCTTGTTGAGCATTGATCAGACTTTTTAAAAACTACCTTCAATGGCTTAAACTGCTTGGCAATTCTTTTTCTTATTTTTTACGTTCCCTTCCTAGAAAAAAAAAACTTAGGAGTTTTTTGAGCCACATTTTTCCTGTTTCTGTAAAATTTAGCACTGCAATGCCACTGCTTAACTCAAAACCCTGGAAATCACTCTTCTGTATAAGCTTGCTTTAGTTATCGTCCAGTGGTCCATTTGTTTTAAGTTAAGGCAACCTGTCCTTCAGTCTTTTCCCTATCAATGGGCAAGGAATGCCCATTGATAGCTATGCTACTTTACACATTTTTGATGAGGAAATATCATGTAATCAGGACTTATTTATGTATACTATTAACTTTAACACAATAAATGTTAACACAAAGAACACATTTGTTCCCTGCGCTTTTGCTACACTCCTTTTACTAAGTTATGTCTAAAATGTGAAGGGGGAAGTTGCATGCTGTATGTGATTTACGTAATGAATCAAGTAAAATGTTAATTATGTTAACTTGGAAAAATGAATTCACACATTTTAATTTCAATGTTCACCAGGAGAATTAGAACTTCAAGGTTTCTGTCCTTTTAATGATTCTTAGATACACAGATGGACTAAGGGGGATTTTTTAATTAAACTATTATTAATATATGAAGAGAATTAACTATCAAGTTTTGTGCCAAATGAGGTTTCAAGGTTGACAACTTTGTGAACCTCAAAAAAGATAGGTTGCTTAGCTGAATAATTTTTTTTAGTCATTTCCTGATTTTGCAACAGATGGCTTTAGATTTTAAAAAAATACTAAAGGCGCCTTTAGAATTAGTCTTGTAATTATTACGTTTTTCATGTAAGGCAAATTATTTCTCTCTCCTCTCCAGAAAATGTAACTCGGTCTCACGACCATTAAGTTCGTATGGCGTGTCTTACAATGCTGAAAATTATGTGCATGTCACCAGCCAGTTGAATGCAACTCTTGACATGTGCAAGATTTTCGCACCTACCACAAACATAAATGTTGAATGTTTGCAATAGCACAATTCTGAAGATGAGGATAGTAGGAGCTGCATGCGAGCTCTCTGTGGGCAGGGAGCCAATAATCACAGAATTATTGTACCCTGTACTCAGCGTTGATGTGAATCTGTTCTTAGTTGCTTTTGTCATGAAGCAGTGCTTCCTGGCTTTGCCTAGACCTTGCTCCATTGCGCTCTGTACAATTGTTCTATACTTTACTTTTATAGTAATAGATAGGGTTCATATGATCCTGTTATTGCAGCTTCCAGGCATCACTCCAGATCCACTGGTGCCCTCTACTCTCCAGATGTTTATGGGGCTACAGGTGAAGGATGAGTACACTTTGCTATCATCTGTGCCTTCATCCTGGATTATTTTTACCCCATTTGATTTTTCATGCAGTCTATTTTTTATCATTTTCAGTATTAATTTCTGTACATTATTTTGAATACTCAAAGTAGATAAAAGTGCAAAATGTTTTCCTTTCCTCGCACACACAGCAGTTTTTCTTTAGTTTCAGGTGAATTTTATTGGTTTTTTCCTTTTTATTGGTTTTTCCCTTTCCATTCTTGTATTCTAAAGCTTTATTAATGCATGTAGCTTTATGATATGTAATGCTGTAGGCTGTATTGACTGTGGTTTCCCTTAATTTGCTTCATAGTTTTAAAAAACACCAGTGACAAACACATTTTAGTAGAAAAAAGAAAATAGTTGCTGTTGCTTCAACTCCTGCATAATTATGTATACACAGTATGTTTTTGTTCTTTTTGCCACATGAGGTACAGTTAAATAACTGCATTTAAATTTACTTTAATTTCATTAGGATATTAAGGCCACAATCCAACATGAACATGTCACTGCAAACTGTTTGTGGCAGTGCACTCTTTCCTTTAGAGTTTTGCTGCCTCAGTTAGATAACAAAATAGGGAAATTACTTTAAAAACCGAGCCATTGCATGTCTTTAGCAACAGGAGCTACTTTAACAAACTTGAAGGAGAACTCTAGCTGCACTTGTTTCTCTGGAGTGTGCATGTAGTAGAATTTTCTAGATTATGGCCAGTATCTCTCCTGAGCCATCTGGTTCATGAGGTTTCTGAGAGTGTACCAGGTTTCTATGGCAAGGGCTGGTATTGATGGTAAGCTCTGCATATATTCACTTCCCTTAATAAATCAAGTAAGTGTTCCTTTTGTTGAGTTGAAGGCAAGCAGGCAAGCAGGCAGATTCAGAACAAATGAACCTTTTTGAGGCTTCACCGCTTCCAAATATTGGAAGGCATAAAACTTCTTAAATAGTGGCTTTAAATTTTAGTTTATATTGCATTGACCTTCCCAGGATGATTCTGATTTACGTTTTCTTTTGTCTTATTATGACAGGCACAGGTTTTGGAATAAGTCAGTCAAGTCGGTTATCCTCATCAGTTAGTGCCATGCGTGTCTTGAACACAGGCTCCGATGTGGAAGAAGCAGTAGCAGATGCTTTGGTGAGTATCTTGTCTATCACACACCTGTTTATTTGTTTTTGAGGGGGGGCGACAAAGTTAAAGCTTAGTTTGTATTACTGCCAAATTTGATTATTGGTTCTGCTAAATTACATGGAGCTCCACTTTTGACCGTACGTGCCATTATGTCTCTGTTCCTTCCAACTCACCTACCTTCCCCTCAAAGCCTTTTTTAACAGCTTAATCTTTATTCCCATAGTACATGTAACTGCATTTACGTACATTAATCACTCACCGTTGTTTTCCCTGCTGTCTGGTTTACATTGTAAGCTCCTTGGAGGCAGAGACTGGTCTACATTTTTTCCTGTTTAGTTATTAATTAAATCTATATCCCACCTTCACTTCAAGGAGCTCAAGATGGTGTTCGTGGTTCCAGCGGTGGACCATGTGTTACCGCTGCCCGGGGCAGAGCAGGAAGGGAGCTGCTGCTGCACTGGCCAAGCCCTCGCCACTGGTGCTGCTGCTCCAAATCAGTCCGATCAGACTGATTTGAAGGGGGCCTGACCCAGGAGTGGAGCTGCGGCTGGCTGGCAGCGTTGGGCCTCTGTGGGCTCCCTCACGTGCTGGAGCCCAGTGGAGGAAAGGAGCAGCGCCCCTGGGTCATGCTGTCTTCCTCCCTCCTTGGTGGGTGGTGCCTGTGTCCTCCCCCTCTGTCTTGGCTGGCCCAGGGGTGAGGTGCACACAGACGTCCCTTCGCCAGCCAGAAGGAGAAGGAGCCGTTGCCCCAGCCCCGATGGCCCAGCCCAGGCATGGCTTTCCACCTCGCAGCTCCATCCTCAATAAAGGAGCCTGTTGTGGGGGCGCCTGATTACATCTCCTCGAAAAAAGGGTGTTTGGGTCCACAGTTGTGTATCTAGCTAAAACTGTTATGTTCTCTTTTGTTCCTGGGGCTAAACCCAGCCCTCATTTATAACTAGAGGTAATGACATCTGTGCTTACACTATTTAACCGTTGTCAGCTGTGCTCATAACTTTTCTGTTTCTTCTGTAATGCATTGCGCTCAGCTCTTAGGAGACATACGGACTAAGGTATAACAATCTTTGTTTCCCTGTTAAAAATGCTCAGTGTTTTTAAATAAATACATAAGGTCTGCTTCACTTGTGTCCCAGGTTCACAATTGTTTTAAGGAGCTGAACGTTTCCAAATGATTATAGTTTAAAATGTCGTTGTCCTTTTGCCCTACAGTGTGACTTCCATGTATTCCAAATATTTTTTTAAAATCTAATATAGTTGGACTTGTTCATTCATGCACATTTTGCCTTTATGACCTTAGTGCCCTTGGTGGGAAGGGTTATTGCTTTATATAAAGTACCAGTTGTGTTGAGAGATTAATGTTACAGGCTTGTTTGAACTTTACTTTCCCCTCCCCACCTAGTAAGCACAGCAAGATTTGGAACATCATTTAGCAGTTTCAGTATCTGTACTACAACAGCTGCAATTTCTTTGAACACGCTTTTGATTCTGTTCAATTTATTGATAGTTTTGGCTCTTGCTTTTTTGTTGCTTTTAGTCTGATAACTGTGTGTTTCAATGTGATTGCTGTGTGGTTTTATATTCTGCAAGCAGTTTTCAGTGACACTTTTTGAGGGCAAAGTTGCCCCTTTTTATATAAAGAAATGAAACGATCATGGTTAGAGGTCGTCTCCCTTTCAAATAACCAGAGGGTCTCAGGTTCAGTGCGGTGAGAGAAATGAGATGGGTATGAATCTGGTGCCTGCTCCGGGTGTAGCTGCAGGTGACAATGGCACCAGGGAGGTTTGCTATATGAATAGGCACATGATATTTGCGTAAGAGGCACTACAAATTGGTTATGGTTCCTCAAATGATGCTCTCTGTGTGATAGAAAAAGCCGGTGCGAAGGAGATACGAATCCTATGGAATGTACTCCGATGATGATGCCAACAGCGACGCGTCCAGTGCTTGCTCAGAAAGATCGTACAGCTCTCGGAATGGCACCATTCCTACCTATATGCGACAGACAGAGGATGTGGCCGAGGTCCTCAATCGCTGTGCAAGCTCCAACTGGTCAGAAAGAAAAGAAGGTCTTCTGGGGCTACAAAATTTGTTAAAAAACCAGAGAACTTTAAGGTAGGAAAACCTTTTTAGGCAAGAGATTTTGTAGTTGAGAAAGCTCTGCAGATTCTCTGGCTAATGAATTTTACAGCAGGGAAAAGAAAGTCAACTGGCTTCCTAGTTGGTAACTTGCTAGGTGACGTCCATTGTCCCTGTAAAGCAACTGGCATCAATTTCTTTAAGTGCTTTTGGATGCATGATATTTCCTTCAAAGATGATTGAAAGGTCTCTGCAAGGAATAGATAGCATCACATTTCGCTTTTCTGGAGCACATTCCTTCACACATAGAGCATAAAAATGGCTCTGGATAATAGTAGAGCCATAAAGCACTTTCAAATCTTGACCCTGTAGATGCCATAACAGTGATACCTTAATGGTGATGAAGAGGAAGTATTGGGCCACTGATTTTGATTTATTGTATTTCTCTGCCACTTTTCATTCAAATGAATCTCCAAGCGGCTTACAAACAATAAATAACTGACTCATGTACTCCCTTTCCTACCCCCCCCCCCAAAGTATGAATTCCCCGAGGCCAACCTGCCTTCCTCCTGGCTACACACACACACACACACACACACTCTCAAGGAGAATGGAGATTTGCAGGTAAGCAGCAGTAGACAATTCCGCCCCGCCCCCCGGCAAGGCAGTTGTTCACCCTTACTTGGACTTTATGATTCTGTGCTATAGTTCTGAGTGTAAAACTTAGTATAAGCACGTTTACATTGCCAAACATGTTAATGAATGTAAAATATTTCACCGACTCATTTTTAAAGTTGTTCTAAAGTTGCTCATAACATTACCCTGCAATTTACTAATTAGTCTTATGTCATTTTGGCAGTCGCGTTGAATTAAAAAGGTTGTGTGAAATCTTCACAAGGATGTTTGCTGATCCTCACAGCAAGGTATGTATTTGTTTTGCTCCATGGCGATTATGAACATCTGCAGGGTTTTTAGAAGAATACTGCCATAGATTTAGACTTAAATACTTGGTGGACAGAAAGCACTTCCAAGTGTGTTCATATTATTTTAATTAACAGTGGCTCAATCCTTTAATGGTACAAGAGGCACATGATAAAATCAGATAGTACCTTCTACTGAACCAGTGTTTGTTTCTAAAGGAGGAATATCTACACAGAACTGTTTTTCAGGTCTATAACATTCATTGTACTGTCTAAAATTATCCCCATGGATACAGCTCTGTATTTTTAGAAAGGTCTTCTTCAAGTAGTCAGGAACCCTGGGCTCTTGAATGCAGGGACAATACCCATCCATGGATAGTTTTGTACTTGCATACAGCAGTGCACTAGTGTGTGGAGGAGCAGATGCCACCCCTTCATGTGTTCATGACCTCTTTAAAATTTCAGAAAGTTTAAATAAGTAGCCTACATCTTCACACTATGCCTAAGAACATTTTGTCCAAACCATGGGGATAACCAACTTCTGCAACTGCATCCTGGTTGCTCGCTATTCAAATTCTTGAAATAACACAAAACAGTGTAGCACAAAAAACAGTCGTGATTTTTTAAAGACCAGCAAATTTCATACAGCATAAGCTTTTGTGGACTAAAGTAAATAATCTGAGCACTTGAGTTTCACATTTTGAACTCACTTAACTCATTGTCTTTGCTCACTTCCTGTCTTGGGCCAGTCAGCAGCTCTCAGCCTAACATATGGCTGTCCATATAGAAGGGACGTGGGTAGTGCTGTGGGTTAAACCACAGAGTCTAGGACTTGCTGATCAGAAGGTCGGCGGTTCAAATCCCCGCAATGGGGTGAGCTCCCGTTGCTCGATCCCTGATCCTGCCAACCTAGCAGTTCAAAAGCATGTCTAAGTGCAAGTAGATAAATAGGTACCGCCCTGGCGGGAAGGTAAACGGTGTTTCCGTACGCTGCTCTGGTTCGCCAGAAGCAGCTTAGTCATGCTGGCCACATGACCCGGAAGCTGTACGCCGGCTCCCTCGGCCAATACAGTGAGATGAGCGCCACAACCCCAGAGTCGCTCATGACAAGACCTAATGGTCAGGGGTCCCTTTACCTTTAGTAATACAGGTGTACACACACGACTGCAGGTGTCAAGCACCATCTTAAAAGAAGCGTCACGACTGGACCTAATGGTCAGGTCCATATAGAAGGAAGCATAAAATGACTGTATTAAGGGGACTTAATGTTTGTATCACAGGTATCAAATGTTGGTTTCTTTAACTGGAGTGATGTGTCATTGTACTATAAAGGGTTTGCTGCCCCCTCTCTGCAGATTAGTACAGCTAAGATAAGTTCCCCCTGTGTTTAGCTGAGCTTACTCTCAAGTTATTGTGCACAGGAGACCGATTCCTAAGAAAAGTTATCCTAGGCCTGTAGCCACTGTGGGTTGGGGAACTGTGGAAAGCAGTATGATCTGGGGCCCATTCAGACTGCTATTTTATTGCAGCAGCATTAAAACATTAATAGTGTGTTTGAAGAGAATTCATACTGGGTTGTCCGCACATCACCCTGCTTTATCAGTTCTGTAGTCATTCCCCAATGCTCCAGTCTTATTACATCCACACTTTAATTCCACCCATTCCGTTATCTGTGTTTTCACCATCCTCAATTCTGTGTCCCCACACCCAGCTCAAGTTGTGTTGTGATACCATGCCAGCATACTTTTAATTTTACACTGTGATCACCATGCTAAATCTTTGCTTGATTTTACAAAATAAAAACCCACAGGAATACCAGTATCTGCTATCAATGGAATGTATGTAGGAGTGGCTATGTCACAAAGAATTAAATGGAATTCAGCACATTGCTAGGGCACCAAAGCACAAGCAGTGGGGCTCAAGACTAGAGACACACCCACCCCATCTTCTGGTTAATTAGCAGAAGCTTGACGGATGCGTGGATTCCAGTAACTCTCACAGTCAGTAAAAGTCTCCAGTATAGTAAAAGATTTACTAAGGTATAAAGCACACAGTCCTTTGCTAGCTCCCCAGCAAGGTACAAATCGTACCCGATTTTAGAGCAAAATCTAGTTGCAGCAACAAGAATACACCACACAGTAAAAGTGTTAAAAACGAAAGCAGATAAATCTACATTCCATGATAAAACAGAAAGAAGAATGAGATTAAACTCCCCAGTAGGCAGTAGTATAGTCTGTCTCCAAAGCTTTGAACTTGGAATTCAGCAGATAACACACAACCTAACAAACAGCAGCTGTGCTCTCTGCTTCTATGAGAAGGCTTTCAAACTGAAATGTTCGAATGTTCCAAAATTTCCTGGTGGCTTCTGCACTTTATGAAACTTATTCCCTGGAGGGCCCCCCCCCTTTCATTTTCATTGTTTGTCTTTTGACTGTTTTACTTTTACAGGTAAAATAGTAAGGAGAAGCATAATATTTTTCCTGATTCCTGATAAAACCTGCTCCCACTTTCTAGTGTTCTGCTACAATAGCAACAAGACGCTGTATGCATTAAATGCAATGAGACTTGGAGAGAGTACAGTGGCGCCCCGCAAGACAAATGCCTCGCAAGACGAAAAACTCGCTAGACGAAAGGGTTTTGCGGTTTTTGAGCTGCTTTGCAAGACGAATTTCCCTATGGGCTTGCTTCGCAAGACGAAAACGTCTTGCGCTTTTTGCAAGTTTGTTTCCTTTTTCTTAACACCGTTAATACAGTTGCGACTTGACTTCAAGGAGCAACTCATAGAACGCGGTGTGGTAGCCTTTTTTGAGGTTTTTGGTGATTTTTGAAGCTTTTCCAAAACTTTTCCGACACCGTGCTTCGCAAGACGAAAAATTCGCTAGACGAAAAAACTCACAGAACAAATTAATTTCGTCTTGCGAGGCACCACTGTACCCAATCTCAAATGAACCTACCACAGGAAAAAATGAGTCCCGTTAACTAGAGGGGCCAGGGAAACAAGCAAACGATGGAGATTCTAATTGTTAAAAGCAGGAAAGAAGGAGAGAGGGAAACAGCATTTCTTTAGGACCTCGGGGGTGTCTGTTTCCTGGTGCCTAAATAGCTCTCTTCTCAATCACAGTTCTGTCATCACTCATTGTCTAAAAACACTGAAAGGTGGGAGCAGCTAGGCTCGCTCATCTCACAGAAACCACTTGGAAAGGGAACCTGCACATTTTGTTTCACAACTTACTTTCTAGGAGGACTGGAGACTTTTACCTCTTTTTTTTTTTTTAAGGAACCTCAGATTCTCTGCCCAACTTGCAGGCATTGTCTCTGGTGCAATTGTTCCAATTGTGCCACTATCATCCAAACTTGAGTATTAGATGGCACAGAGATAAGGAAAAACGGTGGTTTGAAGTTCTGGAGGATTATGAACTTTTTAGATATGTGGATTTAACAAATTATGGGGTTGGAATGGAGTACTTAAAAATAAAGTTTAAATCGGGAAAATCTCCTGTGATGTAGTATGACTACTTTACAATAAGGTTCTCAGTGAATAATTACCTGAGAATTAAAACAGTAGGTAATGATATATCAGATTTTGGGGGGGAAATACTAATGTGTTGCAAGGATAACTTGCTATCAAGGATATATAAGCTGCTGCTTAAATATAATACTAAACCTGGATAGGTGGAAGAATTCATAATCAAATGAGTACAAAACACGAATAGGAGAGTATGGGGAAACCTGTAAGGAGGGGGGAGGAATCACATAGGTTCTGTAAGTATTTAAGAGATAATTGTCATATAAGAAAGTGGCATGCTGGCATATAACACCAACAATAAGAAATAAGAAAGTAATTGCTGGAAATGACAAATCAGAATGGAAATTATTATATGTGGTGGGAATGGCAATTTTTTTAAAAAGGGGGGGGGAGTTTTAAGGTGGAATGCAGCTTAGCATTAAGGAAATTGTTCCATCAACACAAGCATTTTGCCCTCTTTCTTCCTTACACACCCTGTTCTTGGAGATACTCCAGACCCTCCAAAGTGGATTTGGGAGGGGGGCACAGGAGGAGGGAGAAAGCCACGTAATTATAGATCTGGGGTTTTTTCTTATTAAACAATATAGATGGATTCCTTAATGAATTAACATAAGTAACTTGTTTCATAAATTTCGCTGGCAGCAGGATTATTAGATGTCAGTAGGTGAAAACAAATGATGCCAACAACAAATGAATGGATTCATAAATTCTGTAATTTTTGATTTAATGGCAAAATTGACTCACATGACCCAGAAGCTGTACGCCGGCTCCCTCGGCCAATAAAGTGAGATGAGTGCCACAACCCCAGGGTCGTCCTCGACTGGACCTAATGGTCAGGGGTCCCTTTACCTTTACCTTACACGAACAAAAGGGGGGGGGACAGACTATAGCTTTTGAGTATTGTACATTCAAATGGAACTTTTAGGGTTTTTTGAATTACTCTCTTCAAATGTAGGATTAACAAATGTCTTAAAATTTAAGATCAGTGATAAAACTTGTTGAAGAGTGTGTGTGTGTGTAGATTGGGATGAGTATGTGTGTAAATATAGATGTGTAAGTATTTATAACAATGCAAATATGTACACAAATACTTAGAGGTTATAGTCACCAGTGAAGGAAATACCTGTCTCTGACCAACCACAGGGTAGGTTTATCTTATAGACCCCAGAATCAGTACATTTTCAAATGATGTTTATGGTTTCTCTTAAAGTGCCCATAATTTTTAGTGAACACTGCAGAAAGTGGTTATATCAGAACACAAAAGTATATCTTGCATATAATTGACATCATCATAGAAATATGATACCTTCAGTGGGGTTTTTTTTGTTTGTTTTTTTGCATATTGCTCTGTCTACTGCTTTGTCAGACTTTTGAATATGTGCTTTAAACTGTAGTT
The DNA here is from genome assembly GCF_965113315.1 of Podarcis vaucheri. Taxonomy (NCBI): domain Eukaryota; kingdom Metazoa; phylum Chordata; class Lepidosauria; order Squamata; family Lacertidae; genus Podarcis; species Podarcis vaucheri. Next base: position 12,722,854 of record NC_138750.1, read on the forward strand.
TAATTGAGGCTTTTCATGGCAAACACTGAGGAATTGCTCCCTTATCAGACATGTACTGTAAATTGGAGATCCTTTCTCATGGATCCTTGACTTAACTTGACCATCCATTGCGTTGTGTTGTTTTAGGGTACCGTTAAGGATGCCTCACAATGTGAAATTTTCACAGGAGCACAATAAATTTCCATTGAGTACCCACTAAAATGGTATCATTTGAAGCATATGCATGAAGTCTTTAATCTGGCATGCAAAGCTGAAACATGCTTCAGGCTTCAGGGAGCCATGAGTGGCCTTAGTTCATTGGCACAAGTTTCTGCAGGGTACTTGAGGTTAAACAAAAAGACGTATGTGCACTTCAAATGTTATGGTTATAGTGAGTAATATAATACGTCTCAAATATGTATGTTAAAATTGTAATGCTTGAATCCATCCATACCCAAATGTTAAATAATTGCTTTCAAAAAACTGTATTTTTATTCAGATGTTTTGGTTTTAAAAGAGTGAAACGGGCAAAGAAGAGAGACCTATGTGCTTTTGCAAGAATTGGAAATTTCAGAGCAAAGCTGTTTACTTAATCATATTAAAACCCATGTATCACATTTTCCTCATACAGGAACTATGCAGATGGCAACTAATTTGTGTGTTTTATCTTCCCTCCCTTCCTCCCTCCTTTTTTTCTTTTCTTTTTGCATGCTGTCCCCTGTGTTGGAACTCTCTGTAGAGAGTAAGTTGGTTCAATATTTGTTGGAGCCCTAACCTTATTGCATGATTGATAATAACCTTTCCCCCCCCTCTACTTTACTCTTATAAAGAATGTGTGCCGAGTCCAGCTTTTGCGCTTTACAAAATCCTTGCCGTTATGCAAATTATGCTGAAATATTTTTGGATGTGCTTCTGTATACTAATTAACTGACCTTTTTGGTTTTGTACTTCTACTGTGTGTTGTGGTGGTTGGCGCATCTGAGTTTTACATCATCTAAGATCTGTTATTGCAAACAATACAGCAGGGCTTTTATCTCTACTGTTCAGTTTCAGCTTCACACATAATTTTCAGGAATTATTTTCACGATGCAGTATTTTGCAAAAGCAGCAATAAAGTCAGAGTATTCACACTGTCCATATTCACACGGTCACCATATGGTTTTCCTACTGGATGCCTGTACTTTTAAATATATATATAATAACCTGGTTTGCACATCATGGTAAGCCAAACTATGGCTTACTGGGGCTGCATTGATCCTCTCTAGTTTTTCTTTTATATTTCCTTGCTAAATCAAGCCAAGGTTTGCCTTACTGTGTTGTTTGAATCAGGACTGAAGGTTGAGCTACAGGTATTGGTTGGCAAGGAGAGAGTTTAAACCACAAACCCAGGTTCAGACTACACACTAAGTCAAAACTTGGCTTAACCTGGTGTGGGAATGTAATAAACCAGAGAGGAGCAAAGCAGCTGCAAACCTGCACTTTCATGGTCCTGGTAAGCCATAGTTTGGTTACCATTATTTGCAAATAAGGCCATTAAGTCTTTTCCCAAGTGAAATAATGATGAACACTGAATTCCTTCTGTACTCCAGTGCAGCTGCACTCCATGTGTGCTGTGTGAAGAGGAAATGTTGCAAGGTAGTCTGAGGCCTTGCTAAGTTGGGCACACTAAATGTAACCGAGTTGCTCATATGTCAAGAGATTACGGTTGGCAACCATTTCAACCACTTGGATCACTTTCAACATGCTTCAACTCAGTCACTGTCTGAAGTGCAATGGTTGCTTGTTGGTTACCGCTAAAAGCAGCTATATCACCTTTAAAAGTACATCATGGTAACTATATCATCTGAAACAATGAGTTGGATCCAAACTTATTTGATCTTAGATCCCATTTAAATCAGCGTGAAAAGTTAAATACAGTTGAGTTGATTCCCATTAATTCAAGTGAGAACTTATGCCAACTTAAGTGAATCTGGAACCAATCCAGTGTATTATATTAGTGCTATTTTTATTGTTAAGTGTTGTATTTCTTCGAAGAGCAGAAGATACTTCTAGGAAACTAAGCTGCTTTATTTGGACCTATTTAAATAGAACACCAACACATAGTTGCTTGTACTTCTGCTGCTTGTCACAGATGTAGGGCTCTCTGGGTCCGAACAACCAGTGTCCTGAGCTACTGTATTTTTCGCTCTATAACACGCACCCAACCATAATACACACGTAGTTTTTAGAGGAGGAAAATCCGTAGGCATGCCACCCATAGGCATTCCCTCCATAACACACACAGACATTTCCCCTAACTTTTTAGGAGGAAAAAAGTGAGTGTTATGGTGCAAAAAATACGGTATATTGAGCCAGTGGTGCACACCAGAGGAATAAAATCAGAAGCACCCACTTTTTAAACTAATCAGAGGTCTCGTTTTTAGAGCGTTTTAGTTTAAACTCTGGCTAGTTCAGATAATCCAGGATCCAACCAGACTTTAAGATTTTAAGTACGTATGAAGTGCCTGCTGAATCATGCCAATGGCCCATTTAGTCCAGCATCCTGTTCTCTCAGTGGCCTCCCAGGTGAGCCTGTGGTTTTCAGCAACTGGTATTCAGAAACATTGCCTCCAGTCATGGAGGCAGAGCATAACAACCATGGCTAGTAGCCATTTATAGCCTTAACCTGCATGAAACTGTCCAATCATTCTTGAAAGCCATCCATGTTGGTGGCCATCGCTACCTCGTGTAGCAACATGGAATTTGTCTTTTTTCACAGCTGCCGCACACTGGTTCAGCGCCTTCATCAAGCTATCTACTACAAGCCCAAGGTCTTGTTCCTGGTCATTCACCCCATGAGTGTCCAGACCCAGTTAACGTTCCATGAGTGTATGTGCAGAATTACGATTTTTGCCTTTGACATGCATTAATTTGCACTTAATTGGCGCATTTACCATGTTACCAGCCATTCACTCAGTTTGGAAAGGTCCCTTGGGGGCTTTTCACAATCTTTTTGTTGTAATGACCTGAAACTGTTTGGTATGGTGAGCAAATTTGGCTACTTCCCTGCTTACCCATAACTCTAGATTATTTATGAACAAGTTAAAAAGCACCAATTCCCAGTCCTGGTCCCCATTTTCCACATCTCTCCATTCAGAGAACTTTGCTCCTACTGTCTGTTTCCTGCTATTTTTTAACTGGTTTGAACAAACTAGAGCTAGAACTTGCCAGAGTTCAGACAAAAGAGAGGGCTCTGGTTGGTTTAAAATCAAAATCCATAGTTTCCAATCTCCTCTTCCTTGTACATGAAAGAAAAGGGAAGAAGAAAGCGCCAGATAGCTTGCCATAGCTTTTAAGTCTAAACCACAGTTTAGAGTCATGTCCAAACTAGTCCTAAAACTGGAAGGATTGATGAAGAAGGCGTACTCACAATATGTCCCTTGTTAAAGTTTCAATATTTTAAACTTTAGCTTGTACTTGAATCCTGTAGATCAGGTTTGGGGAATCTGTGGCCCTCTGTATGCTGTTGGACTACAGTTCCCATCAGCCAGCATGCCCAGTGATCAGGGATAATGGTAGTTGTAGTCTGACAACTTCTGGAGGACCTTGGATAAAAGAGCTAGTGAACAGCTTTTGTGGGGACTGTTTTGAACAGAGATAGGAAATACATACTTGTGACCTATATTTGTCCCCACTGGTGAATGAATGCACAGTGGAAGCACAGACTGGATGAAATGTCTTGGCAGATCCCTTGCCCAAACTGTTTTGTCTACCCCATAGTGTCATATATTTTATTTTTTTATTTTTATTTTTTGTTAAAGTAGACAGTCTTGTAGTGTGTTCCTTTCCATGTGTTGTGCAGTAGGCTGTCCTGTTTGACTGTTAAATTAGTTTTCTGATCAGAAGGTGTGGCCTGCCGTTGCACTTAAAGCTTGTATTGTACCTGCAGAGAATCAAGAAATTTGAGCCTTGGAAGATTCCGTCAGATTGTGAATTGTGCAGTTTCAACAAACTATTTTAACAAAGACTTTTATAAGCAACGTGAATTAAATTTGATCATACTTGCTAAAGTACATCTTTATAAGAGAAGAAACTTGCACTCTTTTCACGTGTCACCACTGAATAAGTGATCTGTATGGAAATGAGTTGTGAGTCCTGTGTTTCACTGAACTTTGAGGACTTGTCATGGCATCTTAGCTTTTTACAATTCAGTAAATCTGTTTGTGGTGTGTGCACGTTGTGTTGCATGCAACACTGAGTGGATTAACAGTCTAAAGCAGTGTTTCTCAAATGGAGGGTGGCAAGACCTCCTTCCTTGGGGATGCAAACTATACTGAGTGGCTTACTGAGTTAGTACTGGCTAAAGCGTTGTGGGGAGAAGAGCTTAGTGTGTATCTGTGTGAGAAATCGAGAGTGCGAGGTGAGGAAGTGTAATTGACGTGAGGTTGAGTTGAGTATAGCACCCATGTGGGTGGGAATGAGATAACTCATCAGGCTGTTCGGCAGATTGACCCAAAGAGGCTTCAAAATTGGAGTGAATGGGTTGAGTCAGAACACGTAGGAAGAGTTACAATTTTTTAACGTTTGAGACACACTGGTTTAAACCATTTCCACAAAACTCAATACAACAGACAACACCAAAGCAGCAGCTGGGGGCGGGCAAAGTTGCGCCAGTCATCACAGCATTTCTTTTCCCAGTGTTACTGCATGAAGTACTAATTTTCTGAATTGCTTAAATACTCTTGAATCACAGATTCTGATGAAAGGCAGACAGAATGTTTTCCCGCTTGGCTGTGAATCATTGCCTCTTTCTGCTTCTGTGTGTGTTACTACATTCTTTTGTGAGTTCAACACAGGCAAGCATCAACTCCTTTTCTTCCCTACTCTTTTCTTCTTTCCTTTTGTCCTTTTTTCTGCCCCCTCCAGGTGTTCAGCATGTTTTTGGAAACTTTAGTTGACTTCATTCAAGTCCATAAAGAAGATCTGCAGGACTGGCTATTTGTGTTGCTGACACAGCTGTTGAAAAAAATGGGTGCTGACTTGTTGGGGTCCGTGCAAGCGAAAGTTCAAAAGGCACTTGATGTGACAAGGTAATGATTTCTGGACTTTGTGGAAATATTTCGGGGGGGGGGTAATATTCTGCATCTTTGTATCAGTAGTACCTCTTGGATTCTTAAGAATGCTTATCTTCCCAGATACAAATCAAATGAATGTTTAGCACCATAAGTAAAAAAGATTAGAATTCAGTGAGATGTCAATATGTTCCCATATTCACTACATGATTCTGGAAGAATAGCAGCACATATAGTTGAACTAAGCATGCTTAGAAGATTGTACCTGCTGATATCTTAAAAGAGCAGGGATTCCCAAACATTTCATCCTTCTTTCTTAAGAGTCTGAGCATTTCATGTCACCAGCCTCAAGAACCCTGTCTCAGAATAACTCATAAGTAGGAGTCAGTTCCTTCTCAGTTGCTGGATGACACCCCTGACAGTGCCAGCAATTGACCGTATGGTGGAACTCTTCCAATACCTGGCCATCAGTATGAGGGAGTTTGGTGCCACAATGACACTAGCAAAAAAACCATCAACACTACCGCAGTACCTCAAGGACTGCCTCTTTCCATATGAACCTACCCAGACTCTGAGATCATCTTCTGAGGCCCTTTTTCATGTGCCTCCTCAAGAGGTCCGGAGGGTGGCAGCACGAGAACGGGCCTTCTCTGCAGTGGCTCCCCATCTGTGGAATTCTCTCCCCAGGGAAGTTTGCCTGGCACCTTCATTATACACCTTTGGGCGCCAGGCAAAGCATTCCTTTTTAACCAGGCCTTTTTGTTGACCCAATTTACATCCTATGCCCTTTTAAAATGTGTTGGGGGGGTATTGGGTTGCTGTTTTTATTTTTATTAGGTATTGTCAGAGCTGCCACCAGGTCCCAGCTCACACAGGACCACGCTAGCCAACGTTCACTTTATAAGAGTCTTTATTGAGTTACAAGTTTCATGTCCGAACTGCAGCGTGCAGCTCTACACCTTCCATTCTAGGTCGACGAAGTCTCGTCTGACTCTCCGCCCCCTGTGCACCAGCTTAATACCCTAGCCTTGCTCCACCTCCTACGCCTCTCCCTGCGTCTCTGGGTCCCACTGCTCCTCCTAGTCTCCTCCCTCCTAGACTCCTCTGACGCTGAAGACCCCCCACTTCCTTCCTCCTCCTTTCGGCGGGCTTTGGGACCCGGCTCCCTCTCCGGGCTGCTTGCTGCGCCAGCTTCCTCTGCATTTGAACTTGGCGCGCGCGCCCAACTCCCTACCTTCCTCTTAACCGTCGCCTCGCTCTCTGAGGAGGGCGTGACCACCCCTGACTCGTGCCCTCCCTCCTGCTGACAGCCTCCGGAACCCGATGCCTGGCTACCTTCCTCCCTGCTGCTCTCAGTCTTGAGCGTGGGTCCCGACTTCCAGCTGCTGCCGCTCTCAGTTATGAGCGTGGGTCCCGACTTCCAGCTGCTGCTCTCTGAATCTCCTCTGTTCCCTTCCTCTTGGGGTGTCCCCCCGGATCCCCCCCTTGCTCTGCTCACTGGGGCTCCCTTTTGGGAGTCCTCTGACTCACTGCTTAGGCTTGGAGATCTCGGGTCGTCATCATCACTCATTCTCCCTTCGGATTCCTCCCCCTTGCTCTCTGTCTCTTCCCTGTCCTGCCCCTCTGCTCCTGAACCCCTGACAGGTATTTTGTGGTTTTATATCTTGGTTTTATTCTGTGAACTGCCCTGAGACTACAGGGTGGTACAGTGGTGCCTCGCAAGACGAAATCAATCCGTTCCGCGAGTCTCTTCATCTTGCGGTTTTTTCGTCTTGCGGCTTAGCGGCTTTAAGAAAAAGGAAACAAACTCGCAAGAACTCGCAAGACAGTTTCGTCTTGCGAAGCAAGCCCATAGGGAAATTCGTTTTGCGGAACGACTCAAAAAACGGAAAACTCTTTCGTCTTGCGCGTTTTTCGTCTTGCGAGGCATTCGTCTTGCGAGGTACCACTGTATATAAAGTCTAACAACAACAACACTAGCTGAGCCATAGGGGCAACAAAAATAAATAATACACAAACCAGGAAAGAAGGCTGTTACTGGAATATATAGAGAGACAATAAGTTAAAAAGCAAAAATGAAAACATCCCGTGAAGTGATTCGTGAAAGGTATTCAAGCCAAGATCAATGTGGTGGTTAAATATGAACTCAAGGCTTTTTTTCAGCTGGAACTGGCGGGAACTGAGTTCTGGCACCTTTTTCGGCTGGGGCTATGCAACATGATGATCAGGTTGCCGTGGCGATTGTGGTTCCCCTAAAAAGCTCAACAACTTTGGATGGGTGCTCAGCTCAGCAAGTTCCTCCACCTTTTTTCTAGGAAAAAAAAGCTCTGTATGAACAGATTGGGAAAGTAGGAGCCACACTCCTTGATAAGTGCACATAGAGGTTGGTGCAGGGTACCTACCAAAACTCTAGTATAGCTTGAGAAGCTTCCCAAAGGAGGCTTGGATGAGATGCAAAAATTAAAGAACTACAGTACAAGTAAACAAGCTGCTTACATGAACAGCCAACCACCAATAAATCTGTCCCTTTTTTTCAACCAGGAACAACTCAGTCTTCCTGCATGGGCACCAAATATATTTTGGGCAAAACTACCTGCAGTATTTTCTGTTCTCTCCCCTTTCATTCTGCCTTTCCACAGTCCCTTTAACAAACTGTTCTTTAACCCTTAACGCTGGATTAATTCATTTTTGCAGGGAATCTTTCCCCAATGAGCTCCAGTTCAATATTTTAATGAGGTTTACTGTTGATCAGACCCAGACACCCAGCTTGAAGGTAAGAACATGCAAAGTTTTCAAAAACAAATGAGTTCAGTGCAAATTTCATTTATTAATATTTGCATATTTGTTGCATTCTGTGTTGCTGGTTTTCAAATAGTGGGTTTTGTTTTTATAAAATTTCAGACAGTCAAGCCAGCACTGCAAGACCAGCTTCGCTCTTTTTGGAGCTCCAAGGTTTTTGTCTGCATTATTGTCTTTTTAACCTACTATGTGTAAATTTACATTTTAAAAACGTTTACTTGTATGCATCCATATGCAGCTACTAACATTTGCAAGGAATTCTGAGCATGCTTTCCAATTTGAGATCAAGCGTTATGCTTTCGTTAGAACGTTTGACGGTAAACTTTACAAGAAAACACAACAAGAACAACAAAACGAAGTATGGCTGCCTAACACCAAGCTGGTTATGCAAACTCACTCTATCAAGTCTGTTCTAATTTTATGTTTGTGATTTCCCAATCCTCATTTTACAGATTTAGTGACTCTCACAACTGAATTTATTCCTAAGCTTCTTGAAGTCCTGCTATATTTTGCATAGTCAAAATTAGAGAAACTGGCCTATATTTTTAAACAAGTTCTTATTGCGAACATTAGCTGGAAAGAAGTAATGCATTGGAATATATAAAAGACAGACTACTTTCCTGCAAATGTGTAGTCGTCAAAACTGTAGCTTTGGTATAAATGCAACAAATACTAAGAATTTAATCTGAGGCAATTTGGGAAAATAACAAGCATATATACAACCAGTATTTTTTCCTCTATCCTGCACGCAGTAACTGTACACAGTCTGTTAAGAGCTTTTCACAAGACGGCACTTCTTTATTCTTGAACACGGTGCTGAAGTCACACACCTACAATTCTCCGTTTGTCTAAAGTGCAGCAGAATTTTATTGTACGTGATAAAGAGAGTTTGAGTTTAATTATATTGGTTAGTGGGAATCTTTTGACCTTGATTTTGCAATAGTTTTCTAGATTTAAAGGTAGGATTGCTTTGCTGAGAATGTGAATTTCTCTAGTTGCTCATTGATATCGATCCTTGTCCCTTTTAATCGCAAATGGTACCTATAGGATTTTGAGAAGGTGTATGGAATTACTATAGGGCATTATGTGTGTGTTTATGAAAACCTATTTCTGAACATAGGAAACACCAGAGCTAGAAAAATTTACTTGGCAGGATTTCTGTTGATGGAGAGAGGATAGTACTGCTTCAATAGCTGCCAAACTTGGGTGTGAGTGGGAAAGTACTGAATCTGAACTTATATTTGATTCCTGAATTAAGGAATGCAGTAGTGAAAAGCCCCAGGTCTTCCATAATACACTTCAGTATACAATACCATGGATTGCTGGGTTAGGGAGCAACAAGAGGAAGGTAGAAATAAGGTCATCCCTCCTTGCTCTGTTTAGCAGATATGAACCTGATGTTAGACCGTTCACAATTTGCTTTTGTGAACTACAAATGGTGCTGATGCCTTTGTCAACTTCTGATATTTATTGTAAAGGGGGTCACTTGATGTTGAAAATAGAAGGATTAGCATCCTTCTCTAACACTTCCGTTGCTGACATTAATGTGGGTCACTTGTGCTGGTGCAACCTGCTTTTTTAGATGAGTAGTAATATGGAAAGGGAGAATGGGGATGGATATTTACACATACATACCAACACATAAATGAGAGAAAAGTATGGGTTCTTAAATGTCCTTTAAAAGAAGAATATTAAAAAGCAGCCCTTCTGGAACAAACCATAAATTCATCTAGTCCAACATTCTGTTTTCAATAGTAAGACCCAGATGCCTCTGTAGAGGTTCGTAGGCTACAGCTCTCATACATGGTTTGCGTCAAACCTATGGTATTCAGTGATATATTGCCTGCAAACATAAAGTTTTCTACTTAACCACTGATGGGCAAGTTCTCTCTGAATTTGTCTACCACTTTGTAAATGTATCTTGTCTAGTAGCCGTCATGGCTGATACCACAAGTTAATTCATTGTTTGTATGTTTACATCGGAGGACAGACTTCTAATGGAAGCAGGCAAAGTTAAGAGTCCATCAATGTTGGACATCACTCTAGTCAGGTGAAAAACCAGCACTTACAAGTTGTGGTCTGCCTTCAAGAAGTGATGCTACCAGTCCGTTACTTGTATCTTATAATTCTGGCATGCCAGATTTTGCTGCCACCTAGAAGGCCCTCTCCCTGGAGGTTACTTGCTGTGATTTGTTCAGGGAGGGCACATTGAAAAGGGCCTCTGAAGATTACCTAAAGGTCCAAGTAGGTATATATAGGAGTAGGTTATCATTCAAGTAGCCTGGCGAAAGCCATTTAAAGCTTTAGAGATTAAAATGAGCACATTGAATTGGGCCAAAGCATCAACTGGAATCCAGGACACATGGCAAAACACCAGCACAATATGATTAAAAAGGCCCGTCTCAGTTAACAGTCTCGGCTGGAAACTGAAATTTCCAGATGGTTTTCAAAGGTGGCCTCACATACAACACGTTACAGCAACCTTCACAAACCTGGTAGCCTCCTGATACTTTGGACTACAGCTGTCATCAGCCCCTGTCAGCATAGACACAACAGGGAGCTCTTTAGAGTATGGATAATTTTAGTGAGGCTTTCTTCATATGAGGGCTCATTCGATTTCTCATCTGAGAAGCCAGCTGTGTCACCACTGGACCTATGAGTACCCATAAAATGCAAATCTGATCCTCCTCCTGAATAGGTTAAATACCATTAAACAGTGGTATACTGTGGGGTTTGGGTGCCTGTGGTGCTGACATGTTCCTGGATGGGACTCACATGCCAGGAACGGGTCGCAGAGAGAGAACAGAGCCCTCTGACACCGACGCCACTGGATTTTGAGAGGGCACAACCAGGCGCCCCCATGACAGGAGCCCTGTGAGGAGGCAAGCTGGGGCTAGGCCTTTCAGGCTTGGCCGGCACCTCTTTCTCCTAGAGAGAGAGGAGAGAACAGCTCCATGCCAGCCAGCCAGGCTTCCCCTCATGGGCACCAGGCAGTCCCACTTGGCTCCAGTGGAGCCTGAACTGAGTCCGTTTGTTTGCCTTCATTGAAGCACCAGTTCTGAATACTCAGTACCTCTTCTGGATTTGATGCAAAAGGGACTGAAAGCTTGGTGTCATCAGCACATTGGCAATAATTCAGCCACTGGATGACCTCACCCAGTGTTTTATAGATGTTAAACAACGTGGGGGACGGACTGTACCGTATTTTCCCGTGTATTAGATGAGGTTTTTTTCTTTAAAAAATAAGTTATAAATTTGGGGTCGTCTTATACATGGATAGTTTATTGGGGGGACGGTTGATCGGTTGCAGCCGTGATCTGGAGATTGTCAGCGGTGATCGGGCGAGTGAGTGTTGAGTGTGGCAATGGCTGCCGCTGCTGGAATTGGGCGGGCGATTGGAGGCTGTTGGTGGCGAGTGGGCACACGATTGGTGGGTGAGTGGGTGAGCAATTTTAATTGATCCCCCCCCCCAAAAAAAGCTCAACAACTCTGGGCACACCTCCCCCAAAAGAAGCTCAACAACTCTGGGCAATCTTCAAAAAGATTAACAACTCTAGGTAATCTCCCCCCATTTTCCTAATTCGGAGTCCCTGAAAATAGGGGGCATCTTGTACATGGGAGCATGTAATGTCCGATATCCCACTCAGACCACCTGTCCAGAAAGATACAATTAAAAAACACAGAGAATCAACAGGGTTTTGCTTCCCTTTTTTTATTTGGCCACAAATCATCATGACCATGGGAATCTGACAAGAAGTGGGACTACAGTGCTGACAGGTCTCTTCTTGATGTTCCTGAAGCCTTGAGAGTCAGTGAACCCCACATTTGCTGTGTGGATAAGAAGCTTTACTTCAAAAGTGGTTTTCCCTTGAACTATCACAAAGTTGCTGTTCAGCATACTTCTTGACATCGCCTTCAAGTGTGCAGAACTATTTGCATAGACCTTTGACTAGTATAATCTTCACTGTATTTTTATACTGAAAAATTCAAAGGTGTCTTCTACTCACAAAAATGTAGGTGAAAAACCTGAAACTAAACCCAAATATATTCAATTTGCTCAACTGTTTGATAGAACTATAGAGCTAAACTATCACATTACTCTGTGAACTCTTGCACAAGCTCTTGTGTAAAGGTTTGCAGGACAGTACTATTTTCTCTCTAGTCACGGTTCTCTGGATTCAACATACTGATCTTATGTCTTTTTCTAAGCAGATTATTTCTTACAGCTTCTGTCGACATAAAATGCAAAGAAAATGCATTTCTCTTTATCCTGTCAGGATACAACTGCAGGGTTGCTCCCAAGTAAAATAAATTCTCTTCCATTCTAACCTCCTCACTGACGGTTGCACTTTTCTGTACATCTATTTGATTCTCCTTTTTTTGCATAGGTAAAGGTTGCAATTCTCAAATATATAGAGACTCTTGCACAGCAGATGGACCCGGGAGATTTTATAAATTCAAGTGAAACTCGTCTGGCAGTATCTCGAATTATTACTTGGACAACAGAACCTAAAAGTTCAGACGTTAGGAAGGTATGCCATCTGTATGTTAAATGTGTAAAGAGGGTTTTTAAGGACTTAATTCATACCACAATATCAAGGGTTTGTAATAGTTTTTGCTACATAACTTACTTACTATTATAAAAGTCATTAACTCCCATGTTTTTGTAAAGGAGAAGAGCTGGTTATTATATAAACAGAAGCAAACAATTTTATTGCACTCAGAAATGTTCTATAAAAAACGTATGCTTCAAAGATTTTGTTCAGATATATATTTGCTGATGTCTTCCTTACCTAACAACTTGTCAGGGGACACAGTCATGCTGCACTTTGCATGTTAAAGTATATATACTTTTCATACACAAAAATTAATAACTGTGTATGCAAGCGCATGAATGAGTCCTACTTGCAAATAGAAAGAGGTGCAAGTCCTTTCCACATAATCATTTCCGTTGCTGATGTGACTTTCAGAATCAACTGGATAGCAGGGCATGGCCCAGACTTTGGGTATCATATAGATCACCTGAGGACAGGGAAGCAGGCCAGTCACAGTAGGGCCCAGCACACCAAAGCAAACTTCAAAGGACGCACATGCATCCCCTTTTCAACTGTGTCCCTCACTAGGTGCATATCTGTGCAACAGGAAAGACCACAGCAAAAGTCTCAGTTCCTTTCACCTCCCCGGTTCAGTTGCCTTAGCACTGAGCATAGGCACCTTGCATAGGTTGTTCCAGTTAGGACTGCATGTAAGGATTGGTCACTTAGCTGGGAGCCTCCAGAGATTGCACACATGCGTCAAAGGGAGATATTCCATACTGGTGATGATGAAAGCCAGTCGTAAAGCTTAACCCGTATTGTGCACACACCGGTCACATCCCAGGGGCTGGAAGTGACTTGTTAGGCAGACAGAACCTGGATTTCCTGTCTTAAAATAGAACATTGGTAACTGGATCCAGGGTTATGTATTTCAGTACGTTTATGGTTGAAATTTTTACTCTTCATTAGACACTGTAAAGGATCCTGGGTTCTTAGTGATAAAAATGGCAGCTCAACAACTGAATGGATGAATAAAATATAGACTTGTCATTCCCTGACTGTGTCTCCAAATGGATATACTCTCCCATGGACTTGAATTATTATGAAGCCAGTACACATCTCTGTTCCTCTGATTCCCTTACCCCATTTGAGAAGGACCTGGTTTTGTATATACAGTGGTGCCCCGCAAGACGAATGCCTCGCAATACGGAAAACCCGCTAGAAGAAAGGGTTTTCCGTTTTTGAGCTGCTTCGCAAGACGATTTTCCCTATGGGCTTGCTTTGCAAGTCGAAAACGTCTTGCAAGTGTTCCGGTTTTTTTCCGCTCCCCCCCCCCTTTTTCTAATCCGCTAAGCCGCTAATAGCCTTTTAGCCGCTAATCCGCTAAGCCTTTAATAGCCGCTAAACCGCTAATAGCGCTAATCCGCTAAGCCAGCCGCTAATAGGGTTGCTTCGCAAGACGAAAAAACCGCTAGACGAAGAGACTCGCGGAACGGATTAATTTCGTCTTGCGAGGCACCACTGTAAATGACAGTTAGATGTATTGAGCTGGGGAAATGAGTAGTTCTTGACGCTTGAAACCTATTTGTCTTAAGGCTGGCCTGTTTATTTTAATATGATATGCTCTTTTTCCCCTAGGCTGCACAGTCAGTATTGATTTCTCTCTTTGAGCTCAATACCCCGGAGTTTACAATGTTGCTGGGTGCTTTACCAAAAACCTTTCAGGATGGTGCCACAAAGCTGCTTCACAATCACCTCCGGAATACAGGAAATGGTGGCCAGGTATTTTCAGGTTTTTACATTATTCCCCATTAAAAAACTTAAAGGTATAATGATTCTAATGAAGATTAAAGATGTGGTTGTCAACGGTCAAAAGTATCATTTGATAGCCTAGGGGTGGGTGTTGAAATTGCCTTACAGGTTAAACTTCTCAGCTGGATTTTTCTCAAGCTTGCTAATATAAATAAAGTATTGTTAAATCTACTTTTCTAAATTAAAGGCTGAATCATAGAATTAAGTGTCTTAATAGAAAATATCTTCTTCCATTAAAGGGGTCCATGGGAAGCCCTTTAACAAGGCCTGTTCCTCGCTCACCAGCTAGTTGGTCTAGCCCCATCACTTCCCCAACCAATACATCCCAAAATACTTTGTCACCAAGGTAAGAGACAAAATTATATCTTCTTCCACTAATTTACTGTTCACAAAATGAATTTTTCAACAAATACAAAACTGATTAAAAGCCTTTTAAGTGTAATAATATGTTGAATTTAATGAGGGGGGCAGGAATATTCAATATCCTAATAGTTTGCCTTTCCTTATCCTTTGTAATCCCCACAACGTGTGAGAGAATCCTCTCCTCCTTACTTAACAGTGCATGCTCTCACATCATCTCAGATGCTTTGTGTCATGAACTGGCTGGACACAGAGGACTGGTAGGAGGCACCAGCTGGGAGAAACCCAAGGGAAGAAGGCTCAGAGCCCAAGGAGTGGCAGTGGGACAGTGATAAATTGTCAGAGGGATAAGCCTGGGAGGAGGTGTCGGAAACTGAAGAGGTAACAGGGTTTAATGAGCGGGAAGAGTCTGTGGCAGAGAGAAGTGCAAGAGCAGAAGCAGGACAGAAGGTTGGCTAAGAAACAGAGATGAGTCAGGCTGGTGAAGAAGCCAGGATGACTCCCCCTCCTGCTGTGACCAGCTCCCCTCTCTCCTGGTCTCCCAGGACCAGGAGAGGTATGAAGTGGGAGGAGCAAAGGTAGGCATGCCAGCACAGTCTCAGATTGCTTGGGAAAGACCCGGGAGAGGAGCTACCGAGAAGAGTTGCTGTGCTCATTAGGCCTGGCACTCCTGAGCAGACCTTGTTTCTTCTAACTTCCGTGTGATTTCTTGCTGGCTCGCTCCTGACACTTTGCTGCTCTTTGGGGATGGGCCATGGCTCAGTGGTAGGACAGGTACTTTAACTGTTTAAAGTCTCATGTCCAATCAAAGGACCTGGGGCGCTGGAGATTTGCTGCCAATCATTTTGACAAAATGTATGAACTGTCTGTTCTGGCACTAGGCAACTTGTTGTCTTCCTATACAGTGGTGCCCCGCAAGACGAATGCCTCGCAAGATGGAAAACTCGCTAGACGAAAGAGTTTTCCCTTTTGGAGGTGCTTCGCAAAACGAATCTCCTATGGGCTTGCTTCGCAAGACGACAATGTATTGCGAGTTCCTGCTGGTTTTTTCTCCCCCCCCCTTTTTCTAAGCCGCTAAGCCGCTTATCAGCTGATCCAATCAGCAGATAAGCCGCTAAAAGCCGCTAATAGCGCTAATCCGCTAATCCTTCAATGGGCTTGCTTCGCAAGACAAAAAAACCGCTAGACGAAGAGAATCACAGAACGGATTCTTTTCATCTTGCGAGGCACCACTGTAGTTCTCACTTGAGAATTCATGCAGAGGAATACCAGTTAGAGGACTCTGTCATTCAAGTTAAAACGGGGGGAAACTGTCTTTTTCATTCTACAGTGCATTTGATTATGACACAGAAAATATGAATTCAGAAGACATTTATAGTTCTCTTCGTGGGGTGACTGAAGCAATTCAGAACTTTAGCTTCCGCAGTCAAGAAGATATGAATGAGCCCATGAAACGGGATCCCAAAAAAGAGGATGGCGATTCAGTGAGTATTTCAGTTAGGGGGTGAAATAAAAAAAGTAACCATGGGGCCATTCTGCCATATATGTGGCTGTTTATCAGAACACATGTCTTGGGGGGGGGGCAACCATGGATAGGAAGCTCCTTTATTCAGGCATTAACCAAAGAATATGAGACTAAAGCAGCAGTGTGGTGCAATTATAAAAGGAGATTTGTAAACTGAGGGTCTTCTCCTATGCCTTCACTTTGAAACTAAACTAATCTTTGTTAAAACCAAAGCATGTTAGGTTTACACTTATATTTTCCAATCAAAGAAAGCATATATTACTCATTTGTGTAAAAAAAAGAATATATGTTGGCTTTATGAAAATAGTGTGAACCTAGCTGTAAACTTAATATTTGAAAGAAATCTATAAAATTCTGTTTTTATAATGTGCCCTTTTCTATTTAAAAACAATACCTTTGTAAAAATGGTCAACCAGAAGTTCTACAGATCAGTTTGGTTTAGAAGCTTTACTGTGGGTATAAATGCTTAATTTCTGGATGCCAAATTGTACGCTAAGTGGTGATATTTTAAAAGCCACATAAAAAATAGCTGAATTTTCAAGATTGCTAGTAAAATACTCAAGAATGTTTGCCTGATATTTATGTACTACTAAAACAGATGTCTTAATCTGCCGATTGTGTTAATGTGCTTTTGTATATCTGTTTGTCTCTTTCTTCTTTGTTAGATTTGCAGTGGGTCTGGAATAGTGGATCTGCGAGCAGGAGGTGGTGCCACTGATACAGGCCGAACAGCTCTTGACAACAAAACCTCATTGCTTAACACAATGCCGTCTCATTCTTCCCCACGATCACGTGATTATAACCCATACAATTACTCAGATAGTGTTGGTTCATTTAACAAATCAGCTTTAAAAGAGGCCATGTTTGATGATGATGCAGAACAGTTTCCTGATGGTAAATCTAGTGTTTTGCTAACAGCATTGGGGAAACGGTATATGGAAGGAACTGTGTGGGTAAAAACAAAGAATTGTTATTTCATCCAAGTAACATGCAAAAACAGCAACCTTGGGAAACTTCTAGCAGGCTTCTTGAGGTTGAGTGAAAACTTGAAATCCAAAACGTTGGCTTGAAAGCAACTAGATGTTGTCTTTATATGCAAGATGAGATTAGATTTAATTTTTTAAAACAGCTGTGCTGTTTCCAAATAGATTTATTTCAGCAGCTAAACATTTTACCTTATCCTTTTTGGGATAAAGGAAACACCTGTGTCAGTGGTGTTTTACTGGCAAAATATTTCTAGTTAGAACTGTTGTGTGTATTGTCTAAACTTCAACTTTGGAAAGAAGACATACACAGCTACATTTGGCTCATTTTAAGCTTGGCACGATAGATGCTTGACGTAGGGTTGCATTCAGCACAGTACTAAGAAAGACTGTTCCATCAACACAAGCATTTCTTCTTGCCCTATGGAACAATATCCACACCCTTCTGCCCTTCCCCTGTCCTGGGGGTTCTCCTGCCCCTCGTGAGCAGATTTGGGGAGACTGCGGGGGAGGGGGTTCTTGTTGCACAAACGGGGATCATTGTGCTGGCTTCCACTAGTGCAATAATTTAGTTGAATACAGCCCATACATCCCTTCATTTCTAATTTCTTAATGTAATATTACTACTTTTACCTGTTCTTACTCCCCTTCATTTTTGCCTATGCTTTTTATTCATTTATTTGTGTGCTTGTAAGTTTAGAGCAGGGTTTCCTGAACCCAAAATTGGGTCTCCATCTCTTTTTGAACTACCGTTCCCATCATCCTTGATCACTGGCCCTGCTAGCTAGGGATGATGGGAGTTGTAGTCCCAAAACAGCTGGAAACCCAAGTTTGGGGAACCCTGGTTTAGAGTATTGTAGCGCTGCTCTTCAGTCGAATGGGCTTCCAGGGCCACATATAAAGTATACAGTGCCTCTCTTTAGAGATGGGGAGGGAGAAGGGGGAAAAGAAACAGGTTCCAGATCTTAAATGTTACCAGCAGTGCTCAGCTGGGGTACAAGCAGTTCAGGTAGCCTGATGGAACGGCCAGATGAGGAACAGCAGTCTCTCAGCATAGTTGATGGAACAGCCCTGCTCTCCTCCTCTGCAAAGCAGCCTGATAGCATGGTTGCTGCTATGTGATGGTTGAGGGAGAGCCTCCATCAAATCATCTCTCAGAATAACTGGATGGAATAACTGTGCTCCACTGCCACCAGTTAGTGGCAATTTTGTGTCACGTGTAGCTGAGTTGAGTTATTATTGCACCATAACTGGCTCTAGGGAAGGAAGTGATTCCGACTCTAATCTCTGGCAGTCTTTCTTCAAAGAACCAGGCTCCTAGTAAGTAAATTGAGAAGAGGTCCTCCGGTCTCTGGGTCACTCTCTGGCACAAAAGTAGTAGAGAGATTTAGCAGAAAGAAAATCCTCCAATCTCCAGGTTATGCATCAAATCAAATAAAATGAGTATCGATTGCCTCTTAGGGTGCTTGTGTGCTGTAAATGTATGATCTGAGATGTACATCAAATGCTAAAAATACGAGTTCTTTTTAATAATTTTTCATTTTCCTTTTGTCGCAGAACATCCACTGGACCATTCTGACCTGGTTGCAGAATTGCTGAAGGAACTGTCAAATCACAATGAGAGAGTAGAAGAACGGAAAGCTGCTCTCTACGAGCTAATGAAATTGACCCAAGAAGAGTCTTTCGGTGTTTGGGATGAGCACTTCAAAACAATTCTGCTTTTATTACTTGAAACCCTTGGGGACAAAGAGGTAAAGTTTTAACATAGGGAAAGCCAAAACCGTTTATGTGTCTGCTTTAATTTCCTGCAACGTAATTGGATTTGGGGCAAACCTCATACACATATTCCCCTTGAGAATGTCGGGATTACTGAAGCTTTGCCCTGGTAGGACATTGAGCAGAGCATCCCAGGCAGTGTTGTTGTTCAGTATTTTTCTTAAAATGCCAAAATTGGTAATCAGTACCTGTCTGGCATGGAGAGGATATGTCACAGGCTGCAGTAGAAGCTAAGATCACTTAAGCAGTTACATCTTGCAAGTATTGCACTTGCAATGTGTTAGCTGAGCAATTTTACCAGTAGCAATTTATAGAAAACATTTCAGTGTTAGTTTTAGATGAATGTGATGTTCACCATAAAAGTTCTATCAGGAAAGATCGCCTGGATTCCTGGCAACAAATGTGTAACTGCAGAAAGAAAATTAATGTGGAAAAGCCCTTTATTTTCAGAGATCCCAAAGGAGCAATTAAATACTTGGTTCAGTTCTGGAAATATGGAAATATTTTCACTGCTGAAAATAATCAGCTTGAAGTTGTGCAAAGAAGACTAAACAAAGTATGTTTGAACTTTCAGCATGCAATTAGAGCACTGGCATTGAAAGTTTTAAGAGAGATTTTAAGACACCAACCAGCAAGATTTAGAAATTATGCAGAGCTTACAATCATGAAGACACTAGAAGCTCATAAGGACCCCCACAAGGAGGTTTGTATAACTTATTTTGACTTGTGTTGTCCTTGACTGAAGAATGAAAAGAGAGAAGACAGGGCATTTGTCATAAGAGTACAAAGCTTCTGAATCTGTAACGTTAAGTCACAGTGAACTCTAAGAAAGGTAGACTCTCGTGTTTTCGATTTAAAAAAAAATGTCTCCAGTACCACAGATTTTGTGGAGAGGAGATAGTTCTCGGTGGGAGCTGGGGTATCCTTTAAACTCAGTTTCAACAAGACAGGCATCAGTCTTGTAATTTGCAAACTATTTCCTATGAAGATTAGCTGTATCACTGTAATGCAATATTAATAAACTGTTATTCCTTACACACCTAAAGGGTTTATATTGGTACTAAAAACTTCCTTCTTTGTATGTCCTTTATTCAGCTTTGCTTTTTACACACATTATGGAAATAAAAACCCTTTTAAAGTCACTGCCAAGTATATATTCAGCAGCAATCAAGTTTCAATTATACAGTAGTTGAAAATCATGAATTAAAATTTGAAATAATGTGAAACTATACTGTCCTCTTGTTTTCTAGCTAGCTTTTTATTTTAAGACAACAGTATAACTACAGTATGTGGAGTTAAAATATTGATTGATTTACCCAAATAAATTGATTTGATTGTTTAGCAAAGCGTACTCATATTTTAAAGTTATGATGCCAAGTGCTTCTTGGGGAAAATGCCCACTTCATTGAAATGCTGCTATCCTGAGCAAAAAGTATTTGCAGTATATTTGCCACCAAGTTTTAAGGATGTATTCAAAATTGAACAAATGTGATTTAATTGCTTGAGTTTCTGCTTAATCTTTTAGGTTGTAAGATCTGCTGAAGAGGCTGCTACAATGCTGGCCACATCCATTAGCCCAGATCAGTGCATCAAAGTACTTTGCCCCATTATCCAAACGGCAGATTATCCTATAAACCTGGCTGCAATCAAAATGCAAACTAAGGTGATAGAAAGAGTACCTAAGGAAACACTTGCGCAGCTCTTGCCAGAGATAGTACCAGGTTTAATACAGGTAAGAAAACATATAACAAAGGAACAGCTAATAACAGAGGAAAACCTTAATGAATCATGTGTGTCACAAATAATTTAAACCAGATAGTTTTTTTTCCTCTGAGGCTACTCAGTTCTCAAGCAAACTTGTGCCTTTAATAGCTAGAGTATATTTATTGAGTATCATCATCATCAACCTTTTTATTCGACCGTCAGTCAGAAAAAAAGTACATTTGTCAATACACAGTTAAAAGCTCCAGGAAGATTTTAAAACTTAGCCAACACTAAAATGGGCTAAACAGATAGCCCCATATCAATACAATCAATTTTAGTCTTGCGACACTTAAAAGCTAAAAAAAGAAATTTGGCCACCGAAGAAGGTATAGCTCTAGTGACGTTATTCAGCAAGTGTAAAACCTGGTTTTCTTCGGATAGGAAGCTAGATTGACATAGGAGTGGGTCTATAAAATTTTGTCTAAGCTCTGCATAAGAAGGGCAAGTCAAGAGAATGTGTTCGGTGGACTCAACCACACCCATGGCACAATGACAGGTTCTCAGGGCGTATGGTACTCCCCTGTACCTTCCCCACAATATCGCAGAGTCAAGGACATTTAATCTAGCCGCTGTAAGAAGTCTACGGTATTCCACATAGTGAATTTCTGCAAGGTAGGGGGCTGGTATGGTCCGATAAATCTGGTCCCCTAGGAACATCCCTGGTTTTACCTGGGCTATGTCCTCTTGTCTGGCAATGTCACTCAGTCTCCTGGAGAAGACTTGAGTATCTGAATTCTTTGCTACCATATATCATTCCATCAAATAATTTTAGAAATGAGATTTCTAGCCCATTTAAAATGCATTAGTGATTTCTCTTTGTGTTAATGTGTTAAGTTTTTTAATGCTAACTTTTCTTGCTTTCCAGGGCTATGATAACTCTGAAAGCAGTGTTCGGAAGGCTTGTGTCTTCTGTCTTGTAGCCATTCATGCAGTAATTGGTGATGAACTGAAACCACATCTCAGCCAACTCACTGGCAGCAAAGTAAGTCAAAACCTGTGGCATCCAAAAGCTAGTCTGAGTTCACCAGTTTGCCACAAAGAGGACAAAGCAATATGTGCTGTGCCATTCTAGGAATTCCATATAAAATACGGTGTACTATTCTGGTCTGGACTAAAATGTTACCCACAATAGACCTAACATTTAGGGGAAAGGAACTAGGAAATTGTATTATAACATGGGCAATTAAGTGTACTGAAATCATGGATTTTAAAGGAAGATTGTAATATTGTATAATAAGAGATCCTGACTAGCCATCTGAATGCTGAAAGGCTGAACAATAAAAAATGACTAAGTCTAACCCCTGGTCAAATGTAACAAGAAACAATGAGAGCAAGCCATAAGAGGCCTTCAGCTTATGTGCCTCCTTTCTGTTGTTTGGTCTTCTGTGGCTGCAAAAGGAGACCCAAAGCTTCCAGAGTTTCCTGTGGCGTCTGAACGTGGGGGACTGTGGCTTGTTCAAACAATGGTTAATGACAGCAAGCCTGGATCAAATCATGGTTTCTGATTCTGGCTTACTCACAAACCACCATTCCCCCATGTTCAGATTGCACAGGAAATGGGGGGCAGTTTAAAACCCAAAACTTTCTCCTATGGAAGAGACTTAGAACAGTGCGTTCTTGTAGCAGGAAACCATGGTTTCCTTCCTATTGCATCTGAGCCAAGTCTTAACATCAACTCAAGTATCTCAACTGCTTACTTCCTATAGTTAACATGTGAACAATACACCTGTGTTATGGTGAATCCTCGTCTGATTCCTCCCCCATATACTAACGATGCAAAGCAGTTAAATCTTCATTCACTATTTAAACTACAGCTCCATTTTACAACTCTCAGGAAGTCCCCACCCCATTGTTGCCATCATTCCTTATCAAATGCGTTTTTTCTTGCTATTACTTTGCTTATAAACAGCATACAATTGCTTGGTCCCCCGTCCCCGTCCCCCGACTTTTCTATAATTTAAATATGTCTTGAATACTAAAGAGGACATTTACTGAATTAAATCTGCAGATGAAGTTGTTGAACCTTTACATCAAACGTGCACAAACAGGCTCTGGAGCAGGTGACTCAGCGGCAGATGTTCCTGGACAAAGCTAGTGATGATGTTGCTCACAGAAGAAAAGACACATCAGTAAAAGGAAAAGTCTCAAACTAAACTTTTGGAACTCTTCATTTTTGTTTGAGGTTCTTTTTTTCCCTTTCTTTTTCCCCTTAATGGAGGGCTATTCTCAGCCTGCATGTGACTGTTGCAGTTATTCCATATCCAAGGGAAAAGAAAAAACAGTATTAATATCACCTGATTGAAGCAAAATAAATTTTTAAATCTAATCCATCATGTTTTCTGTTCACACTCTTCTGTGTGTCTTCCCATTAATTTTCATCAGTGTTACTGTACATTTTTCTTTTTTAAAAAACAACCACCACCACCACAAACCTAATTAAACAGGAATGCTTTAAGCTTTAAAAGCTAAAATCTAAATTTCCTTGTTTTTCTTTGGCTACAAAGTAACATGACTTTGTATGGCTGTTTTTATTCAATGGCAATGGGTGTTTTGTTTTTCTTTACTTTCTTGAGCATAAGAACAAAGCCGGACTGGTCTGAACTGCAACTCGGTCCCCGAACTGGAGTTGCATCCTCATGGGCATGTCTTAAGTCAGATAATATAGTCTGAAAGCAAGCAGTGCCCATTAATTAAAAAGAAAAGAAAAGCTGGATTGATCCAGTATCTAAACACGGTTCACAGTTGAGTATGTTTGTCCCATAAATAAAAATTCCGTGCAAACTAAGGAGGACAAATCAGTGGAAGACATCCTATTCAGAACACAGTGTTGCAGAACTGGGGGAATGTGACGCCCTGCTTTCCCAAATTCAGGTTAAGCAAAGTCACTTAATGGATATGAACCATTCTTGTCACCATCCCTTCCTCAAGCAGGATGCTTCAGAGTGGAGTGCTCTGCACAAGCATGCTCCGTATGTATTTATCTTTATCACTAGAATGTTTCCTCTCAACCTAATTACTGGAACTAATCGTTCTACCATTTTAACTCGCGTAGGGATATAGGACAGCAAGCACTGCGGAAAGCTTTTCAGCAATGAATTTTTATTTTTTTTGCAAGAACAGGTGTTTGTTCGTTGACTTACAGGGGGAGGGCTGGGGAAAAGAATCACAAGCACTATAGATCTTGAAACCCTTGGTTGGGGGTTTCAATTTGAATTGTTTCGGAAGGCAGCACCAAATTTATTGCATGGTTTCCTTGAAATGGTGTCATTGAGACCATCTGGATAGAGATGTGGAAATGTTTTCAGGTTGTTTCTGTAACTTTTTTTTAAAACTTTGTTGTGAATAATGCATCTTTGTATTTATGGATTTCATAACTGAGATAATGAAAATCAAGAAAATGTTCCCAAAAGTCTTCTGTTTCTCAGATTTAACCACCATCTACCGAGTTTCTTAACTGAGAGATGGGAGTGAGATCAGCACCCTTCTCACAATGGCTAGAACCTAGATCTTGTGACCATAGTTACATAATCTAGTTTTAAGGATTGTGTTTTTATAGGAGAGAAGATAGCAGTGCCAATGATTCTGGTTTTTCTGTGCTAGGCTAAGATTCTCTCTACCTCTCCAGGGTGGAAACTTTTGACTGAGCTGCTACCCATAATGTCTTGTGGGGGGGAAATTGTCTATAGAAATATTTTTTTATTTCATTTTTGTTCATTTACTATTGTGTATTCAAAACCCAATTCTTTTAACATGCAGCCAAATACCATTTTTAAAAGAGCTAATAATACTTTACTTGCTAATTACCTTGAAAAAATGGAATACTTGGAGTTACATAATTTAATAAATTACTTTGACTTTGATCAGAAGTTGTTCTGACTCGGAAAGATGAGAGATGTGGTTATAAAAGAAGCATTTGCTGTTGCAGAAAGCTGTTTATCTGGGAAAATATTTTAGAAATATATGTAAAAAAACCAACCTTAATTGTCATTATTCGTCACTGGCTTTTTTTAGCAGCTTCATCAGGAAAATAGTCTCCCCTTTCTCATTTCCATATGTGTAACATTCTTGTTTTCTACTGTTCTATTACATTGTGTATTTATAGTTCTCTGCTTACCATTGTGCATATACAGGCAATAAAATGTACATAACATTACTTGAAAAATTTAACTATGTATACAGCTGCATTTCTGCTTTTTTTAGTGGTAGATCTTGCTGTTTATGATACTTTATTTTTAACGATACTGGTTTCCTCTTCTTTTTTTTGAAGGACAGACAGTTATAATGGACTAGTGTTGTAGGAGTACAGAAATAAGTTTCTCAGATGTAAGTAATTCCCAGTTCCAAAATGCAAGCAATGCAAGCAAACAACAGCTGATTCAGGGAAAACGAATTCTAATAATACTCAAAAGCTAGCTCCTTAGCTTCTGTTTATTTAGAATCGATGTCTCTTGTGTTCTTTTGTCCCAGTTGAGCAAGAAGTCCACTTGCATTGTTGACATGCTTGTGGGTACACAAATCTATTTGCATGGCCTTCATCCTGTTCCCCACTGATCCAGAGCAACCAGTTGTTTCGTATGATCAGTTCCTTGAAACTATTGCTGTATTAGAACTATTATGTGGAATTATCCCATAGAACTTCCTGCAATCTATTTAAGAGCACAGGCTCAGTATGAATTGGACTGTAGAAAATGACTAAGTAACTTAAGGTATCAAATTAAACTTTGGCACTAGGAATAATTGATAATGCTAGAATGGAAATCGGAAGTGTGTAGCCAGGCTACCTCAGGGAAGAGACCCCTGTTTCTAGATCCCAACTTGAAATCCTCTTCGAGTGAGAATTGTGCGGAAATTCTTCTGAGACTGACCTACCTCACCCATGTTATTCATAGTTTAATGTGTCAGCATATTAATCTGCAGGAACAATGTACGATGTCCTAGCAATTCTCATCAGCACTTTCTTTTCAGTTTTTTTGTTGTATCATTCCTGCTAATTCATCCAAAATTTCATTCTCTGCCCCGTATTTCCAAAGCAGGGATTGATTATCCCTTCTTCTCTGTACATTACACACATCTAGAATCCCCTGATCCTCAAATTTGTTAAGAAAGGGAGAGTAATGGATGTCACACAAATAATAAGAAAACCTATTACTGTTGCCCAGCAAAGCATAAGCTACTTTGAGCTAGGCTATGGTAGTTCTAACAAAGTATGGTAGCCCCAGAGACTGTATTGGATAAATCTGAAGCTTAAGAAACGGCTTCAGGCATTCATTAACCAGGCTCCAACTAAATATGGTAAGAAAACAGCAAACCTAATTGGCACCTGGGGCAGCCATTAATGTGTCTGTTTCCTCCTTACAAGTGAGTCATCTCAAATCGCAAAGATTCTGTGTATAATTTGCATATAGCAAATCAAGGGAAAGTGCGTTGATTCATATGTTTCATCTCTCGTTAACATGCTTTAAGCATGAAGTGAGCTTTGAAACCTGCATTTAACCAAAGCTATAAAGGAAGAGTTTAAAGTGTGCATGTGTGTGTAAACATGGTATTCATTGTGGAAGAACTGATACAGTCCTGCCTATCCTTCGAAAAACCCCATGTGTGCACACACCAACTCAAAGGAAGGTTTATGAAACGGCAACTCTTTCACTTGCACATGACTGAACATGAGGGAATATGTGCACATGATTGAACATGACTGGCCTCTTCTTTTGAAATGTTTCTTGCAATTATGAGGAAAACTGCAACGTCCCAATATTTGAACAATAGGCATAGAAATTGCCCTCGGGCTGTTCTATGCGTGGGCTATGGGTACTGCTCATTTTGTCTTGCTTTCTGTTGTGGATTTGACTTTACCATTTTGGCTTCCCCCTAACTGAGGGAGAGGCTAAAGCAACCCCTCTATACCAGCATTTCCCATATGGTATCCACCAATTGTCTTGCACTACACTTCCCATCGTCCCTGACAGTACTGGCTGGTGTTCATGGGAGTTGTAGTGCCAACAATATCAGGAGGGCATCAGATTGGGAATGTTGCTCTAGACACACATTTAATTGCTGGAATAATTAAAGAGTGAGAAAAGACCATGAACTTAAGAAAATAACAGTAGTGCTTATTCCACTTTCCAAGGTTCATTGATGTTTTTGTGCCCAAGAAGGTGTTTGCTGTGGAAATGCCATCCTCCGTAAAGGGAAGGGTTTTTTTACACACTTACAAAACCCAGTTCCCACTCCAGTGAGAATGCTGCAAAACATGCTGCTTCCACATTCAATCTCGTTCATTACCTCTGAACTCTTAACTTACAAATAATCCAATAACTGGGGTACAGGCATGATACAAAACCAGTCAGATATAGATATTATATTTAACAAAGGTACTTAAAAGTTTATTTATTACAAGCCTATCTGGTTACTTTAAAATAGTACTGTATCTTTAAATGAATATGTGCTTGTTACTGTTTCCAATTTACACCAATTTTAATTTAACCAACTGAACTTTGAACAAGTTCTGGGCCAGTGGCAGAATTTGGGTTTTGCATGTGGAGTTAACGTCACAGTTAAAAAGACCTGGGAGAGAAAGATCCAAAGGGAAAACTCGATACCACTTGGAGAAAAGAAGAGGCAACACAACAATCCATCAGTCTATTCAATTTGTATTTTAAATAACTTTTATATACAAGATGGTTCATTTTAACATACAGATAGTCGTAACACATTTTGCATAACACTTGTGCTATGGCCATCTTTCCAGGAACGTTGCTGGTATTTCAGGTTTACTGCTTTGCCTGCAGACACAATTGTAAGGTTCAAGATGTGTGTTAAATAAAGAGTATCTCCTTGTGTTTTTCCTTTGAGAAACCACTGGGCATTTGGTATGAAGCCCAAGAAATGCGAAATGAACACAAGAACCTGATGTGGGCAGGGATGGAGGGAAGGGGGGGCGGGCCGCCCCGGGTGTCACCACTGAGGGGGGTGACAAAATGGTGGGCAGCACTCACCACAGGGCCTGCAGCACACCCAAATGACACGGTGGCTTAGGCGCCGCAGGCTCTGCACTGCCCCAAACAGCCTACCCGCCGCCTCCCCGTCAGCTGTAGGGCAGCTGAGTGGGAGGAGGCAGGCAGACTCCTCGGAGTGCCCTGCCCCGGCTGGCCCCGCCCCACAGGCGGCTAGCCCCACCCCTGGGCGCTGGGCATGCGTCCCGCCCCAGACGCCCGATCGGCTTGCTCCACCACTGGATGTGGGCAATAAATATTGAAATATACTTGGGAACTTACTGAATGCTCAGCATTCTCTACCGCAGCAAGCTTTCATGTGACTTGTTTTTAAAATGTTTGTATTCATCTTTCAAGGTTAATTGGAGGACACTGATGTACTGCTTTTTACGTCTGGGGGCATGGGGACTAGTCCAGAGATTGGAGAGGGGAACCATCATGCAGTTGCTATGAAATGCCTGAAGAATTTTAGTTTCTTTAGCTGTCTTGCCATTTTTTCCATTGGCTAAAATGACTCAATGAAATTTACATTAGCACATAACTAATAGAGGCCTTTGGAGATGTAGCCAAAAATATGTAAAAATTACAATTTAATAAATGTGACTATGCCTTGTTAAAAGGAAAGATGAGATTTAACTATTTTTTCCTGTTACGGTAGCATAGCAAAGCCAATAGCCTTAAATGGTAACAGATGTACTGTTAACTTTATATCCACCAATTTACAATTTCCCCTTTCTGAGCACACAGCCAAACATTCCCACTGCCCCTACTTAACTGTGGGTTAGTGCCTGTTTTCTCATACCTGCTCCTAGCATCTATTTTCTTCAAATCTTGCCTTTCTAAAATGGCTTTTTAGAATTGCTAGGTCGCAGACACATGCGTTAGAATTATTCAGGGTTTTAGCCTCATTCCTTGAGCCTCCGGAAGCAGGCTAAATGCATCTTGGCTTTAATGCACATGTGCGTAAACACTTGCACATCATTGCCTCTTAATAGGGAACACAGATGATTGAGCATCAACAGGAATGGGGCCAAAGCGGAATTACTGAGAGTGGAGGGAAGTATCAGCATGCCTGGGTGAACCCTGCATTATGCAAAAATGCGTGTTTTAAAGGGTTACATGCACAAAACGGACAAACAACCTTAATGACCCTGCTCAGTGACCTCTAAAAGCCATAGGAGGTTGTTCATCAATTGGAAATGGAATAGGGGGTGAATTGGCCTTTTTAAGCACCTTACAACTTGCATTGGTTGGAACTCTGAGTAGGAGCAGCACCACTGGGTGAGAATACACTGGAACTCTATTCTAGCCACTGTTATGTCATTTTATTGTTGAACTTTAGAATGTTTAAGGTTAGCTGATAAATAGCTTTGGGAATAATGGCAGTACTGCACATGCTGTTGCAGAGTAAAATGAATACAGGGAACGGAACTTTGATAATATGCATGTGAGCGAAGGGGAGCTCCATTGATGCTGTGGTCTAAGAATAACTCTGTGCAAGTCTAAAAGTCCTGAAGCCTCGTATTCCTATTTCCATCTGTGAAATTTTGGAAGTTAGACCTAGCACAGCCCATTCTGGTTTCCCCCTTCTTCCTGAGACATGCTTCTCTATCCTCCAAAATACGGACTTTTCTGATGTAGGGAGATTTGCAAACTGCATCTCTGTTAGGGAGTTTCTGCACTGCACCATTTTGGAAAAAGTGGGGTATCAGCAAAGCACTTGTGCTTTCGATTCTCCCTGCTTCTGTGAATCTGAGTCCAATTTTGTTTTGGGGAAGCATACAAAAAAAGAATTGAACGAAAATTAGTAATGTTGTATTGCAGATGCACATGCTTAGACTCTGAAGGTTTGACCTTAATGGTCACTTGATTGGGTTGCCTGGGGAGCCTGACCAGTCTTCTGTAATTATAAATACTTAGTTCCTGAGCCAGGTCAGGCTCACACCCTATTCATATCTTAAATGTGCCCTTAAGACAGGATTTGTGAGGAAAGAGACAATGGGGAGGTTTCCCACTTTGACCTTGCAGAGAACTAATTGAGGTCAGTTTGGGAATAAAATATGGTTTCAGGTCAGTCTTCCTGTGCTGATCTATGTATGTGCTTGGTTGGTACACTTATGAACATTTAACATATATCTAAGACCTCAAAATTCCTATCACAATAAGAATGGTAGTCTAATTCTCACAAAGCAAAATACAAAAAAAAATTCCTTCCAGTAGCACCTTAAAAACCAACTAAGTTAGTTCTTGGTATGAGCTTTCGTGTGCATGCACACTTCTTCAGATACATCTCACAAAGCAGATGAAGTGGATTTTATTTTGAATGTGAATGACAGGGTTTGAAGCCTCTCATATATACAATTACCTGCTCTTGGGAGATGAGAGCGTTGGCCCATCTCCAATGTATAGTTAGTGCTGGGTATTTTTCTCCTGGGCAATTTTTTTCAAGAACATTAATATTCCACCTGCAATCCAAAGTGATCCACATAAAGGACAGCTTGACCACCTCTCTCCTGATTTATCTAAGGTACTGTAAGAGTTGAAAGAGTAAAGACGATTCTATGACCAGTCCCTGCAGGGCATTTTAAAGTAAAAATGCAGGACTCTTGGATTAGTTTATAAGGGTTGTATGAAAGCACAGTTGTAAGAAATACACTGATAAATGTTTATGTGCCCATTGTGGAAGAACAAAACCTGCTCACCACATCTTTATTTATATCCAGAGCAATCAACAGTACCAAATTTGGCTTGAGCCTTGAGAATTGTTAGGAAAGGTACTAATAAGATTTTGCTAGGCCACATCACAGAGTGAAAACATAATTTCCATCTTCCACAGCATGAAAACTGAAGGATGAAAGCAGCTCCAGACATGCCCTGATGTCTGGTTTCCCTTGCAAAAGCCAAACCTGGATGAGCAATACTTTCTACAACTAGCTGAATACAATACAAACTAGTTGAATACAATATTCAACTAACAGTAATAAAACCATGAATGGTGGATAGGATTCTTAAATGTTCATAAATGTACAACGCAAACACATACTGTACATAAGCATTTAAACCACATGTCTGAAATAGTACAGGAGAGCAATCCTGAAGCCATTTTGACTCTCCCAAATTGACCTCAAATATCCCTGCAAGGAGGAAGGAAATGGGAAAAGCTTTCCAATTATCTGAACTGTAGGGGCTTACACCTCCCTTTTCATATAACAGTCTGGCAAGTATCTGTTAAGCTGAGCAAACTATCCATATGCTTAAGAGATTCAGGAACTAAAGTATTTACCATCTCAAAGGAATGGCCAGGCTACCCAGAAAATGAAATCAAGTAAGGCATTATCAGGTATCCTGGCAGACAGGAGAGGTAACACACTCAAATTTCTGTCTCCTACTGTGGTGTATGTATGATGTTTTGGGGGGCCGATGTTGGGCTACAGGGTGGGCAATTTCAAAAGCCTTTATAGGGGCTTGCACACCATTATTCGGGGTTCTCCTCCCTCCTGCGTGCCGTGAGTGGGGAACCTGTTGTAACACATTATTTCCATTAATAAAGATCAAGCTTACTAGCCGCTTTGCTTTCAATATACTCTGGTTGGCCTCTCCTTCCTATCTGACCGATAGAGATCTCCTGAGGGACTCTGTACAGGCTCTAGATACCCCATAAGGGAATTAGAGGTATTTTTCTTATAAAAGCCCCAATACAAAAAAAAGGTATGCAACCCATTCATTCAAACCTTAGCAGCTACTACTGATAAGGTATTGTTACCTTCTTCAATACTAGAATCACAGTTCCTTTATTTCACCCTTTTATCAATTAACTGGGCCTTTGAAGCGTTGGTCATGGCTCTATGCATAGGGTTTGCAGATATTATTATTATTAGAATTTATATACCGCTGTTATAGAAAAAAAACTCCTTTTCCCTTTTGGGATATCCAAGAGCCAGTATAGAGTCCTTAAGTGGGTTCCCTATTGGTAGGAGAAAATAACATGCCAACCAGAGAATATTGAGAAGCAAGGCAACTATTAAGCCTGATCTTTATTAAACTGTTGCAACAGGGTTCTCACACATGCAGGAGGGAGGAGGGACCAGAGCAATGGTGCGCAAGCCCTTATATAGACTTTTGAAATTGCCCACCCTGTAGCTCAAGACCACCCCTCAAAACATCATACATGCATCACAGAAGGGGGTGGTCTACAGCAGAAATACATCACAGGAGGTGGTCTACAGCAGAAATCCTGTTTGCCAGGATATCTGTTAATGGTTACTGATTGCTTTACCTGGTCACAGGCTCATCCTATTCATACACAAATACGCCTTTAAGACAGGTAAGCAAAAGACAATTCTTTCCCATTGTCGTCCTTGTAGAGAAATCTGTTGTTGTTTAGTCGTGTCCAACTGGGGATGGACCAGAGCACGCCAGGCACTCCTGTCTTCCACTGCCTCCCGCAGCTTGGTCAAACTCGTGTTTGTAGCTTCGAGAACACTGTCCAACCATCTCGTCCTCTGTCGTCCCCTTCTCCTTGTGCCCTCCAACATCAGGGTCTTTTCCAGGGAGTCTTCTCTTCTCATGAGGTGGCCAAAGTATTGGAGCCTCAGCTTCAGGATCTGTCCTTCCAGTGAGCATTCAGGGCTGATTTCCTTCAGAATGGATAGGTTTGATCTTCTTGCAGTCCATGGGACTCTCAAGTCTCCTCCAGCACCATAATTCAGAAGCATCAATTCTTCAGTGATCAGCCTTCTTTATGGTCCAGCTCTCACTTCCATACATCACTACTGGGAAAACCATAGCTTTAGCTATACGGACCTTAGTCGACAAGGTGATGTCTCTGCTTAAGATGCTGTCTAATATTTGAGGTCAATTTGGGAGAGTCACAATGGCTTCAGGATTGCTCTCCGGTACTATTTCAGACACATGGATTATATACTTTGTGTTCTCCTTGTACATTTATGAACGTTTATTTTATATTTGGGACCTTAGAATTCTTTTAACACTGCTCTATACCCAGAGGTCTCAGGGCGGTTTACAGAATAAGCAGCATTCATTCCTATGGGAAGCCCTTTGGATTTTGGTAGTAATTCAGCTTGAAACTCTAGCCTGCATCAGTTGGGTAATGTAAATCAGCATTTAAAAGTAACTTGAAATACCAAGTGTCAAAAATACTAGGATAAGCAGTAAAAGAAGAAGATATGCAAAAAGGCAGACTTTTGGGATTTGTGAAGCCCCTCGTACAGGAAGTCAATAGAAATAAGAGAAAAATTCGAAATTGTGCTCTGACTGACTGTATGTGTTAAAAATGCTTAAGCTTCATAAAATATAATGGTGGGTCAGAACTTTCGAAAGTCTGATTATTCGATAGACGGTTGCTTTTCAACTGTTTATTATTGCAGAAGCTTTGAATTTCAAAACAGTCACGGGCTCGATTGCTATAGCGACCGTCAAGGAGCGTTTCGAAAGCTCTACGTTAAATCCGTTCAGCCGTCCGGAATCGCGTGGCCACGCGGCAACCGCCGCCGAAAAGTTCCGCGTTGTTTGCGGCCGCGCCGAGGCGAACAAGAGGCCGCACGCAACTTGCGTCAGCGCCGTCGCCGTAAGACGCGCCCGCCTCTATTCCGACAGCTGCGCTGGCTGCGCAGCCTTCTGGACCTTGTAGGCAGCGCGCGGCCTTCGCGTCCCGCGACGGAAGAGAAGGGGGGCCTCGTTTGATTGGCTCAACATCGCCAGGGGCCCTCCGCATTGGTCAGCCCGTTCGCGAGAGGCCCCGAGCAACCGCCGCCCCGCCCTGGCGACGCTTGTGAGGAGAGGCGGGCGCCATGTTAGCGCAGGCTCGGCAGCTGCCGCCGCCGCTGCTGCTGCCGCCGCGGCAACGTACCAGGAAGGAGGCGGAGACGCCGGAACAACTCCGGCTGCCGGAGAAGCCGTTGGGGCTGGCGAGGCGGCGGGTGGCAGCCGAGGGCGGCGCTGATGCGGTTGGTCTGAGGGGCGGCTGCTGAGGCGGCGGCGGGCGAGGCAGCCGCCCGGCCTGAGGGAGAAAGAGAGAGAGAGAGAGAGAAGCGCAGGATGTCGGCTTCCTCCGCGCCGTCGCTTCCCGCGAGCGCCGCTTCCTCGGAGGGGAAAGGGCTCCCCCGGGGCTGAGGCGCTTCCTCGGCGCCTTTCCCGTCCAGGCCTCCTCCTCCTTCGCCCGGCCTGAGGCCTCGCCGCAAAGGGGTGGAGGAGGAGGAGGAGGAAGAAAAGGAGGCCTCCTTTCCTGCCCCGCTGCCGCTGCCCAGGCCGACCTGCCCGCACGCCCACCTCCCCCCGAGGCCGCCGGTGGAAGATGGCGTGGGTGCTGAAGATGGACGAAGTGATCGAGTCCGGCCTCGCGCACGACTTCGACGCCAGCCTCTCCGGCATCGGGCAAGAGCTGGGCGCCGGCGCGTATAGCATGAGGTGGGTCGGCCCCTCGGCAAGCGGGGTGGAAGGAGCGGGGAGGGAGCGGAGCTGGGCCGCGGCAGGGCGGCAAGTGGGCGGCCTTCCCTTCGGCGGAGCAGCGGCGCGGCGCCTCCTCTATGTCTCTCTCTTAGTTTTATTTATGCTTTCAGGTTTATACATTTCACTAATTTTACAATCTTTTTAACATTTCAAAACTTGACTGCCTTTCCCCTCTTTCTGCGGTTCCTTAAATTTATTTTTGGCATCTTCCGCATATTCCAAATTAACTTGATTGGCTCATTTATTCATCTATATACTGTTATGAAACCGCAGGTTATTACAATAATCCTGTCAGTGTTCTTATATGTTTACAGTTTATCTGCAAAATATTCAGTAAACCATTTCCATTCTTTTATAAAAAGTTTATCTTGATTTCTTATTCTTCCGGTAAGTTTCGCCATTACTGCATATTCCATAAGTTCTTGTATCCATTCATCTTTTGATGGGACTTCTGCTTCTTTCCATTTTACATTCTTGCCACTGTAATAGCGTACATGAATAAGATTCTATACAGTTTATGTAGTTCTTTCCCTATAATTCCCAAAAGAAAGGCTTCTGGGTTGTTTTTTTACAAACGTTATTTTAAACATGGTGGGGCAGAACTTTCGAAAGTCTCCCATTCATTATACTGCATATCATTTCCTACTAAGCATTAACCTTACTACAAGGGAGCTGACCTCCGGCTTGGGAGTCCTGCTGTCAGGAAAGGCCTAACTTATGGTAACTTCTCAAGTTTCTGCATACCAGATTCCAAGCAAATACAGCACTCTCAAGAGAATCCCCACCAGTTCTCAGTGTCTGGGGCAGGTGTATATGGGAGAAATCCTTCCATTAGATACCTAGATTCTGAGAAAGGCTTTGCTTTGCTTGTCAACACAAGTAAAGTAAAGTGAACTTAACATAATAGTTTCTAGGCAGTCAGTGCAACTCCTTCAAAACTGGTGTAATGCATTCCTAAGTAGGCTACTCCATTTAACTGCCTAGCCATTAGCTCCAGCTTCTCAACCTACCTTAAGGGTAGCTCTACCTAGAAGTGTGGTACAATAATCCATTCTTGAGAATACCATGGTGTGGATCACTGTGGCCTGACTATCCCTGTCCAGGGATGGCCATGGCTGGCATACCAGCTGAAGCTGGTAAAAAGTACTTTTTGCCACTTGCACCTCCACCAATAGTGATGGCTCTAGGTGCGTCCCAAGCTATGTACCGTATTTTTTGCACCACAACACTCACTTCTGTGCGTGTTATGGAGCGAATGCCTGCGGATGGCCGGGGGGATCTGCTGCAGTCGTGAGCAGAGGATCCATGGTTCTCCTTCCTTCCCTCCTCCGTGGTTACAAAGCATGGATCCACATGGATCCTCAGGATTTTTGCATTGGGCTACTCCAAACTTGCTGTCAGATCACATGTCTGTGGCCACAGCTTGAACCACAAAAATCATATATCCACTATTTCGTTTAGAATATTTTTTTTCTTGTTTTCCTCCTCTAAAAACTACGTGCGTGTTATGGTCTGTGTGTTATGGTCTGGTGCGTCTTATGGTCTGGTGCGTGTTATAGAGCGAAAAATACGGTACCTCCTTCAGAGGCAGTGTGATCTCATCCAGAACAAGGAAGCCTATTCAGTTCCTGGACATGGGAATTACCTATACACCACAGCTTATGAGGATCCAGCCCACAATGGTATCCAAACACTGATTTGTTATACTTGCTCAGATTAGTCTTCACATTTTTAATCTATTTGCCACTGCAGTTCCCACCACCACCATCCATGATCTCTGGAGTGCACAAATTCGGAGCGGCTTTGGGAGCCAGCCCAAAGTTGTAGTTGCCACCAATCTCTGCCAATTCAGGAGGGACTATGATATTATTGGTTTTGAAGCTGACATTCAGAGACACTGGACAGCAGCAAGTTCTGATATTTCTGAAGCACAGTACAGTCAGGGATTTGTCTTGCCTTCACTTCGGGCCATCTAAACAAAACAATCACTGTTGAGGGGCAGTCGAGGACCTCATGACATACATATATAAAAAGGTAAAGGTACCCCTGACCATTAGGTCCAGTCGTGGATGACTCTGGGGTTGCAACGCTCATCTCGCTCTATAGGCCGAAGGAGCCGCTGTACAGCTTCCTGGCCAGCATGATTAAGCCGCTTCTGGCAAACCAGAGTAATGCACAGAAATGCCTTTTACCTTCCTGCTGGAGCAGTACCTATTTATCAGGAACTGTTGGCATAAATGTCACTGGAATTTCATCCAAGTGTAATAATCTCTCCTCATCTGTAGTTATCAATGTTTCCAGTATTCCAAGGCTTGATCTGTATAACTTGACCTTTATAACTATGTAACTTGATTAAACTAGTACGTAAGCCACACACGTCTAGGAATTTGGCCTTCTCTGATGAAGTAATCAAATAGTAGATTAAGTTATTTATTCTTTATGTGAAGAATGGCTGTTGCACTTCCCTCCCTCCCTTTCAGTCCATTTTTTTTCTTTTGTGTTATGTCATTTTATATTGCAAGCCTGAGGGGAGATACCTTTTTTCTCTGGAGCCATTTTGGCTAACAGGTGGGATAAAAATTAAATAAAGTCTAAGAGAATCTGTGTAAACCATAGCTATGGATTGCTTTTTTATTTTGACAAGAATACATGGCTATATGCCCTGCCTCCACATTTCTTTATCCCATTCTTTTTCTTTTGAGGTGCTAGTTATGTCACAATCTCTTTTGTTAGTTTGAGGTTATCAACAGGTATCTAAAGTAAGTACCTTGTTGTGTGATTTTTTCCCTTTCTCTGGCAATGATGCAAGTGGAATGATTCCCCCCCCCCCCACTTAAACAGGGTTGGGTTTTTTTAGAGCAAGCTGACTAAACCTTTGTGGTGAGTTTTGGGGGTCATCAGATATTGTACAGTACAGTAGTTGAAATGTCTGTCTAGGACGAGGTAGTTCGTATATTGCAGAGAAATACTAGTGACTAAATTGGTCCCCTAGTGTTAGTACTTCAGAATAACCTTCTAGAACATTCAGATAACCACAGATGGTAAGTAGCAAGAAGGTGACTTCTTAGGTAAGTCAGCTCTGTTTCCAGTTAAGATTTCGTCAAGAGTAGCCAGTACCTTGGGTTTCACTTGCATCTGTGGCTCACTAGCTGATATATCAGTTAACACTTGTTGGCTTGCACTCTTTATAGACTGAAGTTTCTCTATACTAGATAAATGGTGTTTGCTTTTTGTTTACATGATTTAAGGCAGACTTTTGTAAACTGGATTGGTGCACAGTGTAGTTCCCAACTACCTGTTATGAGCTAAAACTGC
This sequence comes from Podarcis vaucheri, assembly GCF_965113315.1. NCBI lineage: Eukaryota > Metazoa > Chordata > Lepidosauria > Squamata > Lacertidae > Podarcis > Podarcis vaucheri. Next base: position 12,760,213 of record NC_138750.1, read on the forward strand.
TGTTTCAGTAAGATTTCAATATTGAATTGATAAAAAAATTTAAAAAATGAGAGTTGCTCTTTCTCTTGTTTCTAATGCTATCTGAAGTTGAAAAAGGTGATTGTAGTGCAGCTTCTGGCATTGACATATCATTTGTAAATCCTGCTTGGAAGTGTTGTTTATATGCTTGTTTATCCAGAATTCAGTTGAAATACTTCTGCTTGTTTTGAAAACGATGCCATGTGTTAATGTGAAGTAACTGAGTACATGATGAACGGTAGTTAGCAGACTGGCCCACATAGTAAAAATTTGTAGGGCTGATGAGTAAATCCCTGGAGATTTTGAGGCAGATGGTATCTCACCATGTTGTCTGGGACTTGTAAGCTATTAGCGTAATGGAATCTTTAGTTTTAAATAAACAATGTCAGCATTTTTTTCCTTCTGTTTCTTTAGTATCAACTTGATGTAACTACAACAGTGCTTATGAAGAATGGGCAAGATTCACTACATAAATTAAAACAAAGTCCCAAATGTGTAACTTTTTTGTTTGTTGAGAAGCTAGCATTAAATAGCACCTGAAATATCTGTTATGCTAAATGATAAGGTGTTAACTTCTGCTATAAGTGGTTACATAATCATGGGGCTACTTGTAATTTACAACTGTTTACATATTTTTCTTCATTCTAGAGTTAGGTTGCCATTGTGGGATGCTGTATAACAAACATAGCATGACTCACTCTTGGTATCAAGGAAAAGGCTGCATTTTATGGATCTCTCTCCCAGGAAATTCAGCATGCTGCCTCTTCCATTTAGATGGCCTTTGAAGATCCTTTTATTCCATGGTTTATATTCCACTTTATATGGTTTTAAAACTTATTCTTGCTGGCTCTTTGGTTTTTGCTGCTGTGTTTTATAATCTATTGGATACTCTAGATACTGTGTTTTAATTGTTTTGTTATTTCATAATTATTTTGGTTACATGAGCTGCCTTACAGGAAGCAATTTAAAGGTGGGGTAAAAATACTTACATTCAAATAAATGAATAATATTGCTGGGGTTTCAGCATACATTCAGAAGGAGAATTGTATTCAAGCATACTGTTTTCCTGGAAACAGGACTGCCGCTTCCAGCTGGAATACCACTGGTCTTCCCATTGAGTAATTTCCTTGTTGCTAACAAAGAGAAGTAAGGCTTCTGAGATCTAACACTGTCACCTGTTCTCATTTCAGTGATGTTCTGGCACTGCCCATTTTCAAGCAAGAAGACTCCAGCCTTCCACCTGACAGTGACACAAAACACCCACCATTTCAGTATGTTATGTGTGCTGCAACGTCTCCAGCTGTCAAACTGCATGACGAAACCCTTACTTACTTAAACCAAGGTTAGCATTGTTCCTCTGAGCAGACTTCTGCTGCTCTTGTATATGGCTACATTTTAATAAATTTTAAATGTCTGAAATAATAATTGTTGTTCAAAATACTTGCTCATTGTAAATATCTGTGCTTGTTTTGGTATCCTGGTATGTATAGAGAGACAACAAGGAAAGGCATTAGATTTTATAGTTATGAAACTGGAATACAAACATTTCCATTAACAGGAAATGTGTGGTTTTTTCTAGATGCTGGCTAATCCCAACATCAGATTGAATGGTGTCATATGATAGTGTTCTTTGTTTCTCTTTAGGAAAAAGCCAGACTTGAAGTTCTATTGAGAAATAACAGTTGCAGTCAAGGTTAATAGTATTGCTAAATAAAATAAAATTTAGACTACGAAGATAGCTTGTGGGGTATGAAATAAGTTTTTGAGAGCTCTTAGACCTCTAACATTATTTATGCATTGTTTTCGATTCAAAACCTTCTGGCATTTAATATATTCTCCTAAACATTCCTTGGAATGCTTGGTGTAATTTAGTCATCTTGGCAACGTGGTGTTTTAGGAAGTGCATTAAGTTAAGGAAAAAGTGTTCCTATGAGATTACCTATGATCCCCAATACATTGGCACATTTAAGAAAATTCATTTCCTCAACTTTGTTCATGGGGCGGGGATTGTGGTACATTGCTCTTTAAGCTGCATTTATAGCTGCTTTTAAATTTCTGTATTGGGATAAGATTTATTCCATATGTTCATTTTTTAATATTGGAAAAAATACTGTTCTTTTGATACTTTGATGCAGTATTTTAATAAATTAGAATCAGTGTTCATTGTCCTAAATTTAATACTAGATTGAGGAAAGTGTCAGATTGTCACATAACTATTCATAGATGACTATTTGTGTTATATGAATGGGAAACACAAAAAGGAGAATAATTTCGATATTTATTTACTTGTACTAGGATGGTTTCAGCCTGGTGACTACAAGGCTTGATTTCTGTTATTGCTTCTCCATCTCTTGTAGTGTGTTTTAAATCACTGGTTGCTTACAGTTATGTCCATCCTGATTTGTGCATTGGCTGTCTATAAGAATGTAGGCTGTACATAAGTAAAATTATTATTTTTTTCCCTTTGAAAGGTCAGTCCTACGAAATCCGGCTGTTAGATAATAGAAAAATGGGAGATATGCCAGAGATCAATGGGAAAATGGTGAAGGTATGTTGCTGGCTCAGTCTTGATTCCTGTCTCTTGTGATTCTTTGTAGCTATTGGAGCTACTTCCAATGACAACATTTCCCTGTTTTGGCTCTTAAAACTGCAACAAAGAGAGAATGCATCACCCACTTTCTAATGGCAGAAGTTTCAGTATAGGTCTGGACATCCCCAAAGAATTCATGCCGGTGTAGGATGTCATTTTGCATTTCCAGCATTTCTTCCTGGGAACCTTTTAGACCATCCAGGGCTGAGGTCCGAACTGCGTGCTTCAGCTCTAAATCCTCCTACCCCAATTTAAGTATATATAGTTCACTCTGATGTATAAAGGCAAGAACTGTTGAATGTGAAGAATCTTTAAGAATATGTAACTATTATTTAATTACCTTTTAGTTTCACTTTTCAGTTGTGGGAAGGAAAAAATTACCTTGTGTGAAGTCTCACTGTTCAGAATACTCTGCAGAATTTAATACATGTGGGTTTGGATTTTTTAAAAAAGGTTATTATACCTGCCTAAAAGGTGGCTCAGTACTAGTGGTGCTATAATAGCTTTCTGTATTTGAGATCAGATAGGAGCTTTTGGAGCTTTTACAACACTTTAAAATTTGGATTGGCTCAGAAAATTTGATGTGTTTCCCCTTTCTGCTTATTCTGAGCTAGTCTTGACATGGGGTGAGGACACCCATCACTATTCAGTACCCAAATAGCCTTCACTCTATACTTGTGAACTATACTCACTGAAAATCCCTGTTGGACAGACGAAAACTAATATAGAGAAAGAATTATGAATTTCTAACACCTAGGGCTTCTTTTAGTCACAGCAGCTGTGAATGTTTATCACCTTAAGAAAAACATACCCTAAACTGCCTGGCAAGTGGGTGAGGAAACTCCTGGCTCTCATGATTCCCAGTCCTCCACTCTGCTGGCGTTACCTGAGACTTCTAAATCAGTGTTAGGGCTGCAGTCGACAAAATAATTTAGAGTGGATGTCATAGGGCACATGAGCCCATTTTAGTTGAGTTATACAAGTATATTTCCAGCCTGGTTGTTTACCTCCCTTCTTGTTTTCTGAAAGGAAGAATAATATTGCGAAGCAGAGAATGAGATGTATGTTTTTTTCTTAAACTGGGTGCATATTCTCACTCTGGAAGAAATGTCCTTGAGGATTATCATATTTTAAAGCACAAGTACTGAGGAACTTGCTGATGGATTTATTGAGCCTGTAACTGATAGGTGACATTTTCCTTATTTTGAATACTAGTGCTACTTAACTGGTGTGATATTTACAAAATTCAAAATGGAGTAGTCCAGTCATATTTGGGGGATACCACATCGGCTAATCTGGATTAAATTTTCATTGTATCTAGCTGAATCCAGGTTGCAGCTTCTAGTGAATATAATTTTTAACAGTTTCTGTTTTCTAAAACCTGTACAGACTCACTTGCTCTCACGTCAGTATCTTCCCCCTTCTTTTTTGTGTATGCCCCACTCCAGTTTTATATTGCTAACACATAGGTTTGTCCAGTCCCATCAGCCTGTATAGTTTTTCTTTGAAATCAAGGTAGAATTAGACTAGATGATCCTCATGGTCCCTTCCAACTCTATGATTCTGTGATACCCCTTTCTCTGGTGCTCTTTGAGTTGCAAATAATTCAGGAACTTTTATCACCCTGATAGAAGAGAGAGTGCACATAACCAGGTAGAGAATCATCAGAATGTTCAAAGTTAGTTTAAACCTAAGATATTGTCACTCTGCAGGCTATCTGCGAGAAGCTCATAGCTTTGTATACTTCGGCATTACTCCAAAAGGAAGCATGGCTCTTGTTGTGTCTGATTTCATTGCAGTAGGAAAATTTGGGTGGGCATAGCATTGGCGCATGTTTGCACTGCGAACTAGATATCCGTCATCTTTTTTTTAGAGTATTATAAGAGTTGTGTTCCATGACAGAAGGCTGCAGTATACTGAGCACCAGCAACTTGAAGGCTGGAAGTGGAATCGCCCTGGAGACAGATTACTTGATTTAGGTAGGTGTGTTAATTAACATAGCCTCTTCATATGAAGAGATGAATTAACAAGAGAAGTGTTAACTCTTCTGATGTACTATATGTCAGGGATGACACTATATAGTAGAATTTGAATTGTACATGTTTTAAATAATGCATTATTACGTAGATTACCACAAAGGGCATTGGAAATTCTCTCATTCATTTTGAGATACCCTGTTAGTAACAATTAATAGATGGTGTTATCTAAGCACAAAGATGGTATTTTAATTAAAAAAAAAAAGACTTGAAACTTTAAACTAAATTTCTGCATGTTCATTATTGCTACTCTCAATCTATCCTAAGAGAACATTATTTAAGATAAAAATGTGCAAATGAAATCTTCACTGCATTGTTTCCCTCAAAAAACTGTGTTTATTTTATTAAGATATTCCTATGTCAGTTGGAGTAATCGATATAAAGACAAATCCAAGCCAGCTTAATGCAGTTGAATTTCTGTGGGATCCTGGAAAACGAACATCTGCCTTTATTCAGGTTTGAAGATTTGTTTTCTTAAGAAATGATAGTAGTCTTTAATGGTGGGAAAGAAATGTTGGTGATCGTTAATGATTTAAAAGAGCTGAAACACAGTCCTCGCTCTTCTTAGTTGTAACATCACTCTTGTGTACTGTATGCAAGAAGTTAAATAATTGTCAAAATCTTGAAAATAATTTTTTTCTCAAATGAAGATTACAAATTGTTTACTCCCCCTCCCATAAAAAGAAAATTGTAATACTGTAGTGACAAATTAACACCATATTGTGGCTTTTTTTTTTAACCCCTAGGTACATTGTATCAGTACTGAATTTACACCTCGTAAACATGGGGGTGAAAAAGGAGTTCCTTTTAGGATTCAGGTTGACACTTTTAAACAGACAGAAAATGGAGAATACACTGATCATTTGCATTCGGCCAGCTGCCAAATCAAAGTTTTTAAGGTAAGAGATGTTAATGAACAGCAGGGAGGAAATTGGCGTACAGAGGCTTTAGTATTTATTTTTCTAAAGCTTGATTTCTGTGTGTAATTTAATTTTTAGCCAAAAGGGGCAGATAGAAAACAGAAAACAGACAGAGAAAAAATGGAGAAACGAACTGCTCATGAAAAAGAAAAATATCAACCTTCGTATGACACTACAATTCTCACAGAGGTAATAATACTGAAATGTTTTCATTTGCAGAGATAAATGGCGCATAGTACACATAACATACTTTAATCTAAGTAATGAGTTAGGGAGTGTCAAGGGGTGGGTCATAAGCTAAATATATCTAAAAGTAGGCTTTTCATTTGACAGATGTCTTTGACAAAGAAACAAAGACCCATAAGACTTAGGATCAAGTAGAAATATATATTTTCTTAAAATATTTAGCTTTGCTCAAACCTCATATACATGTCTAAAAGCCCTTCAGTGCTGAAAGAAAACTGTCTCAGGATTTGTTTTGTTCTTGTCTGGTTTGAGCCCAGAGCTGTATTTTAGAAGTTATTGAATTTATGGGCAGAGCCTCACTGGGTTCTTGCATTTCTTTTTATTTAAACACCAGTGAGTTTCCTATAGCTTTCTAACGATTGCAGAAGTTTTTAAAAGGCTTTTAAATTTTCCTCACTGTATAATGAAAAGAAATTGATCCACATCTTTGGTGTTTGTCCAGATGAGGCTTGAGCCTATAATTGAAGATGCAGTTGAACATGAGCAGAAAAAGTCCAGCAAGCGGACTTTGCCAGCAGACTACGGTGATTCTCTGGCAAAGCGAGGCAGTGTAAGGGACTTCTGCTTACTTTTCATTGTGCAAGTTATCTTGTGCAGTGTTAGATATAGGACCAATTTCCATCATCCAAGATTAAAAAACAAGGATTTTGTCTGCCTTGGCTTAATTTCGTGCACTTTCGTTTACCCACAAATTACTTCATGCTTGTATCTTAGTGAGAAATACTTCCTAAATCTAACACATAAAAATGTCAGCAGGCCTGTGACTCTTAATAAAAGCAAGAGCTTCAGTTTACACCTGAAATGGCTTTATTGAATAGCTGTGTTCTTAACAATTGTTTTCTCTCCTGTAATTAATGGAATGAGAAGTAGCAATATCATTCAGTTGAGATATATTTTTCTTTATTTTCACATGTAAGTTTCCACAAACTATTTTTTTTCCATGGCTCTGTGTTGTCTAACTATTTGCAGTAATAATACTTTGCTTTCCTTATTAATGGCTTTCCATTTGTTAATACTATTGTTAAATTCCTAAATGAGCTTGGCCTAATCATCTATTTGCTCAATATGCAAATATTTATATGATACACTTCTTAAAAGTACAAACTGACAGTTGAATAATGCTATGTAGGCCTTTATTCTTCCCTTTGTACACACAACAAAATAGGCCTTCTCCATTTGTTAGCATGAAAGCAGCTGCCAGTGAAAGAGCCAGTTCAAGCATAACCAGCTGTTAAAATGTCCTTGGCTAGACTGACAATACATTTGAATGGTAACATTCTCTCTCCTATGAACTGGCACTTTGAATTTCAGCAGGGGCCCTAATTTGACCCACTGTCTGTTTTCTCCAAATCACTTGTACATTCCCTATATAGCTATCTTGATTATCTACTGTAAAAAATAAGAATTATTTTATTATATATTATTATATAATAATATGATATATATTATATAATGTTATATCTTATTATATACTCATATAAAATATCAACCCAACAATGTATACCACACAATAAATGTAAGATGCAGAAAATCAATACAAAATGCTGGCTCATTCTGAAAAAAATTAAAAGTAAACAACTGAATAGACCTGTCTGGCATAAAAAATAATAATAATTCATAAGACATTTGAAAGTAAGCCATGCCAAATCTCTACTGGAAGAGTATTCCAGAGTGTGGTACCAGAAACATAAGTGCCTGGCTTCTAGTTGAGGCTACTTGGACTTCTCATACATGGGGGATATGTGATATTGCATGTGGAGTAGGTAAAGTTGCGGCAGCAACTGAATGGTTGGGAGCATACAGTGTGCTCTCAGTTGTTCCTTTTCAGGCAGGCCTTGCTGATCAGCTCTGTCAGCAAGCAAATGACAGGTGACCTTCAGGGAGGTGGGGATTCAGCCAACCGGGCTGAAGAAGTTCCCTATCACTGATGTAGCATGCCAACGCTTTCTATCCCTAAGGTGGTCAGTGGTGGAAAGCTCTTGTTGGCTTACAGAATGGCAATCATCACTGAGTGCTATCTTGTGGTAACAAAAAACCCCAAAACCTTCCTTTTAAAAAGCCACTAAATGTTTTTTGTGCCATTCCTGCTCCTTTCACTGTATGACAACCTGTGAAGTAGATTGGAATGAGAAATAGCAGCTAGCCCAAGATCATCCATTGAGCTTCATGGCTGGTGGTGATCTGAACCTGGGTCTTGCTACTCTAAACTGAATTTTCCCAAAACGTTTTCTACCCCCACTAGGCTGGTCAAGGTTTCACATGATTCTACCGTGTCCTCTTTTTCTCATAGCTTTTGCATTGATGCTTTCAATAAGGGTTTCAGCAGTGTCCTTTTGGTCAAGATATAGTGAGAATTGGAAATCTCTTCTGTCCATTCATGACAATAGCAGAAGACTAAAGAGCTCTTCTGAAAGAGCTGTTCAAACTTGTGCTGCTATCATGTATAAAAACAGTTGGCTCCTTTGGTTGGAAACAGAAGATTGCATATCTGAGGGAAAGTAATACAAAATAGAGAGAACATTTACAAATAAATCACTGCTAAGTTCTTGAGTAGAGGTCCATGTAGTAAATAGTGGTCAACATCTAAAACTTTCGCTTAGAATCAAATGTGTACTTTAAGTGTAATTTCAGAAGCCATAAAGGCTACTGATACTTATATCTTAAATTTACCATAAATGTGCAGCCTAAAAAGGTAAGGGGGGTAGTGTAAAAAGTTAAAGGGATAGAGATAGACAGTCAAAGCTTTTATCAACTTTTAATTTTTAACTGACAGAGGAAGCTTTCTGTTTATAATTATTGGTATACAATTCTACTGGGTCATGGGAAGGATTGGTTGTGGTGGACAAAGCAACAGGCTTACACAGGAGCAGTGGGACGGCAGACCTCCACCCACAGAGAGAAAGAGAGAGAGCTCTGCAAAATCTTAGTCTCTGGTATAACCATCCCAGGGACTATAGGATAGCACCCTTAAAATTCAGTACCCTTAAAATGCAGTAATTATTCAGCTAGAATGCATTTGCTTTAATCCAGTGTTAATTTCTGCTTAATCTTGAGAAAATTATTGATCTAAAATGTCCCATTTAATCATAGGCAGCATGGATTACAATCTCAGAAGGAGTATCATTCAGTTAGTATATTGAAAGCAATCATAATGTAATATAAAATACATACTGTATCAAAACAAATTCTGAAACTTCACATTTCAGGCACCCAGAAACTTTGTGGCACCTTCTTATACTTATTTCAGTTGTTGATGTTGTTTTAAACTAGTACATTTAAAGAGAATATATCTTTTTTTTAAAAATGCTTAGAATTCACATCTGGAAGTAAAAAATGCAAGCATGCATATTTGGGTGTAGCTTCAGTGTGGGGTGCACATCTTTGAAATGCCTATTTGCTTTGTCAGAAATCAGAACATGATTTATTGTTGCCCTAGAGTTGGGGCTTAATCCCCATCGTGCACCAAAGGCATGAAAAAAGCCACCTGTACATGCCAGCTTCCCCCTCTGCTTTCTGTGCTTCAATTGAGATGAAGTTCTTTCCCTGCCTGTAAAGAGAGAGCATGCATTAATAATATTTGTACTTAGAAGTAATGATAGTAAATAATAAAACACAGAACTCTGTGTTTCTCAGGCTTGTTGAAACTATTTTCTTGTTGAATAAAGAAAAAAAGCCTGTTGAGAATGGTTCTGCTCTCTTTTCCCTGGAGGGTATGTGTGAGAGAGGGAGAAGGGTTATGAAATTGGCATTCATAGCCTTCTTCCGAATGTGCATGGTTTCATCCTGATAAGAAAATGCAGGTGGTATTCCTCTTGAGTACTGGATACTGGGCGCAAACAATGGATCACTATCATGTTCCTACTCTGTGAGTGTCCAAAGACATTTGACAGATTGCTTTTGAAAGTAGGATGGTGGACCTTGGACTGATACTACAAGGTATGCATGGTTCTATTCCCACCCACCCTAATCATGCCAAGCTTAGCATATGATCCACCAATCCCTTGCAAATGAGGACCCTGGTAAGTTGTGGCTTCCAGTTACAGGGAAGAATCTAAACTTGTTCAGCTGAACATGCTTAGAATCCTCCTCCAGACATTCAATGGTTCAAAGCAATGCTTCAGAATTAGATAAACTAGGTTAGACCTTTAAAAAAACAACTGATCAAGTAATGCATTCTGGATATAGGAGCTGGCACACAGTGCCCTTGGTTGGAGTGCATGTTTCCTTAAAGTATGTGGGGAAAGTTTCTCCCCATGTTGTGTTGCTGTTTCCCCTCCCTTTCTGTGAGGCAGAATGCAGCTTGCTAAAACTGGTTGTAGAAAGTGAATGAGAAGTTCTTTTTTGTTTGCAGGAGAGCTAAAGTTCCTTGCTGTATGAGTGAGGTTCTCCCCTTTCATGCTTTTGGGTGCTTAACACTGTGCACATTTGAGATGCCATAAAGTTTTGTGGACCTGCATCTAAATTTTAAACTTAGGTTTGTTTCAGTGCTATTAAATTACCATGGCTTCCCATAGGAAACCATTGGAATGAGTTTTTGGTGAGAGATTTGTGGTTCCTTGTAGGCTTCTGTGTTCCCATGGTTCTTTTGGAGGAAACCATGCTAGTAAAACCAATGTACATGAGCAGTTTCTGGGTATTTCCTACAGAGTCATCCAGCTATACTGGAACAAATTGAGCAGTGGTAATGCGTGGACTTACCTTAAAATTTCCTGTTTTTGTTAGTCACTCACTACAAACAATCAGTTTATGGAATGATTTAGAAATGCAGGTTTGAACAGATTCTGTTTGTAGGGGGGGAAGTAATTACTAAATTCATTATCACAAGGCACGTATAAACTTTTAGTGACTTAGCTTGAGTTGTATGCATGCATAGTAAATATATAATTATATGATAAAATAAGTGAGGACTGGTAGAGAGAGCTTTTGAAAAAGTAAGAGTTATTCTCTTGCAAAGTGAAGCCCAGCTTTAATTATAAAACTGCTGTTTTAATGTTTCTCTTTTCTCTAGTGTTCACCGTGGCCTGATACATCGACTGCATTTGTGAACAGTAGCCCTACCCCAACTCCGACGTTTGCCTCTACTCCACATAGTACTACTTACAGTGTCCCAGACAGGTATGCTTCTCTTCTAGCATGACGTATCTTAAATCAAGATTAAGACTGAAGAAAACAATGTTGTGGGACTTGTATGTGATTTCCTTGCGTTTAATTATCTCTCTCGGGATAATCAGATTACAAGAAATTATAATACAAACATGGAAGAGACAGGTTAACCCTTGTCAACATTCCTAGCTTAGTAGTGCAACAGAGGATATTGTGTTGTCTCCTGCTCTTAGTGGGACGTCCTCCTTTTTTCATATCAGCCATTGAAAAGTCTGCCACTATTTTATATTGTTTTGATTAAGTTGTTTCATGTATTGTACTTTTAGTGTATATTGCTTTTGTTTTAATATAAATATTGTTTGCCACTTTGGAGGCCTTTGGACTAAAAAGTGGTATGTAAACAAACCATATCATTCAGACTCCATTGTAGACTATTGGGGCTGGGGGGCAACTTGTACTTTATCACAGGCAGTAAAATGTCCTTTACCAATCCTATTCTAAGTACAGGATAAGGAGAAACATTCTTGTGTTACAACAATATTTTGTGGTCTTCAGTCTGGAAGTTGAATCCAGTCCTATTGCAAGTGTGTGGCAGTGTTGTGTTTTGTTGTATTGACTAGAGATTAGTGTAAAATTCTGCCACTAAGACATCAAAAATGTACCTGTTATAAAATTGCTGGTCATTCTCTTCTAGCAGTTCAGTGCAGGAGGTGCTGACAGATAAATGCACTTTAAAACAGCACATGCACTGGAGATGGTTCCTAGTTGGAATTCTAGCACTGAACTCCCAAAACTGCTCTGTTAAATTTATGAAGTTCCATCCCGGCCTGAGTTTGCAGTGGGAAGTTTGCTGGCAGGAAAATACTTGAGAGGAGTGCCTCTGTGTCACAGCCTTATAGCTTCCAAAAATAAAAGTAAAATAATCATGTAATCTTCCTTTCCGCATCCTTTCCTGTCTAGCAATTCATCATCTCCAAATCACCAAGGAGATGGAATTCCTCAAGTATCGGGAGAGGTGAGTGCCAGTTTCTCATGCTACCAGGAATCCCTCATACCATGTAGATAGAATGCATTGCTCCTTGGTATTCTGAGGAGCTGTGGGGTTGATGAAATGGGCTGGACAAAGAGTGGTGGAAATCTCACTCCGAAGCTGATAGAAAGCTGATACATTGTGTCTATCACATGGCCTTGAAGGCAATGACATTACAGTTGACTTGCATCCATTGCATCTGCAAGAAGTCAGCTCCAGAGTTCCATGTTGTCTGGGGACTTGTTACCCCAGATTTGTGGGGCAGACCCCTGGAGCACACAGTGCCTAGCTGCAAGTGGTTTGCAAGGCAACTGAAGGACAAGGTTGTTCCTGTTTGGAGTGATTAGATGCCGCTGTCACAGCAAATCCAGCCCAGTTGTCCAACGCTTTGTCTGGTCCAGTGTTATGGGATCAGCTCCAGTCAGTGCAGCCTGATGTGGACAGGATCCTTAAAGTGAGGCATCTGGCCATGCGCAGTCTTAGATCACTGCTCTTCTTGGCCAGAGTAGAATAGCCAGATGCGTTACGAAAGCATTGTTGCCTGATTAGGTTCTGCCATCTGCCCTTAAAAAGGCAATGGTGTGGCTGATCCTTTAAAAACCCAACCCTAGACGCAATGGTGTGTAATAATTAAAAGCCAGTTGCCAGTCATCCTCTCAGGGGAAGGTTTTTGGAGAGAGTGGTGGCGAAGAAACTGCAAGTGTTCCTGGATTTTGTTTTATTAGTTATGATGAGTATTCATATTGCTTTAAATGGTGTTTTATTGTTTTACAACACCCAGATATTTTATGATATAGTGGTACAGAAATACTTTTAGAAAGAAAATATTGTATTTTAAAAGCCTAAGAGTGCATATTACCATATAAAATGTAGATTTAAGTAATTTTTTTTGTCTCCCCCCAGCAACTTCATCCATTGGCCACAATCCAAGAAGCCCAACAATGGTTGCTTAAACATAGATTTTCCACTTACACAAGGCTGTTTTCAAATTTCTCAGGTACTTACAAGATCAACTTTTAGGTTTGCTTGTTTTTCAAAGTAGCTCTTCATCCCATGGGACTTCATGTATTTCTGATATATAAGTCAAGTGAGCAATATAGATTTAACAGATAACTTTGCTAGTTATTGGAAATTCAACCCGATTTCTTTTTTCCCTTGTCAGTTCTTTCCAGCATTTTTTATCGTTTTTATTGACACACTTGCAGCATCCCTTCTTCACTATAATCTTAAGAACTGCCTTGCTGAATCAGGCTAAGGGTTCATCCCATTTCCAAAAGTTACTTCTGGGAAGTCAAGAAACAAGTTGTGCAATTAGCATCTTTCTCCTATTTTCCCCTACCAGTAAATGAATATTTCCTCTGAAGCATGAAGGTTTAACCAAGAAGTAGTAGTGTCCTTCATGAAATTTTCTAAACCCCTCTTAAAACATCTGTGCCATTGGGAAGTTTTGGAAAGTAACTGTGTTCAATGTACTTTCCTCTGTCCTGTATTTGTTGTTGATCTATTTAATTGGGTGAGACTTCTCATATGAGAGTAGGAAAAACATCACATCACACTAAAGTATGTTGGGATGGGAAACAGAACCAAACAAAGGATGATGGGAGTTGTAGTCTAGCAGCTTATGGAGGGGTCACAGGTTGTCCAGCTATGCTATGCTCTACACAGTCAATGGTTTTTAGCACTTCCGCCATGTTTTCCCTTAGTTATCTTCTAAAAATCCCCCAAGGCTTCCTTTGTGGGGAAGGTGCTCCAACACTTGATTATTTCTGTACAAAATCTCTTTTGGGATGTGCTATATGTGGTGTTCCAGATATGGCTGTTATTTCCATAAAAACATGATATTGGAAGTCTTCTGAATAATCTTGTGTCGTCTGCAAAGTTGGCCATCTTGCTGCTCACTCCTGATGCCGTGCCCTTTATATGACCAACTTAATAGCAACAGTTGCAGCATGATACTATTTGGATTCTTTTGTACCAAAAATTATGATTGTCTGCCTTCTCTGTGGATTGTTTCTTTAGGCTACTAGTTGAGTTGTGAGTGTCTGTCAGAATTCCTCCCCACCAAATAATATGCTGGAAGTGAACTTTCTGCCTTCTTTCATGCTTAGTCACTGATCAAGCATGTCTTTGGAATGCACACTCGTTGAGAGTAAATGTGAATAGTGGATAGTGAAAATAGTGCAGGTTGTTGCTACAGCCTTCTCTTGTTGTTCCAACCCCAGTCATTATTGTGTAGAGGCATAATTAGAACCTTAACACAGTTTCCTTTGAATATGGAGAAAAGGAGAGAAAACACAGCAGCTTCAGTCTCTGCCTTAAAACAGCTGCTATCCCAAGTGGCAGCAGCAAGACAAGAGGTAAACAACACAGAACCGTAACCTGAGAAACAGATGTCACAGTTGAGACCAAAGCAGAGAAGTTGGAGAAGAGAAAACATAGTCCAAAGGGAAAACAAGAATGTTTCCCCTCCCTTAACCATTTTAAATGTTAATTGAAAGTTTTGGGGAGCTTTCCTAAATGTTGGCTGCTACCCGAGGCGGATAGCTGTAAGGAGTCTTGAGATTTGTTGGCAGAAAACTGTAATTGAAAATGCTCTGTGGGTGTGACACACTAATATTAGGGGCTGGCAGGGGGATCCTTGTTAGATCTGAATATGCATTGCTGAGGCTTGGATGGGTGAACAAGATGGAGTTGGTCTCACCCAGCTTTGCCCACCCAAGTACTCTGTGCAGCATCAGGGAGAACTTGAGAGTTGAGGAGGGGGGTCTATAATGAATCCATCTCTCTCCAGGCTCTGTCCAGTTTGGGGGGGGCAGGATCTAGAGTGTGTGTTCTTGGCACCCTGACCACCCTGTGATCTTTGAAGGGTGGTATAGAAATTTAATAAATAAGAATATGAATGCAGTGTGAATGAAGTGTTGCCCGTAATGACAAAGTTAGAAAATCCGCTGTTCAGCCAAGTCCCTGAAGCCACGAAACTTGTTGCCAGAATTGGAAGGTTGAGCATATCTCCTTTCAGCTAAATGTTTTGGAGATGCACTTTAAGCAACAGTGGCATATTACAACTGTGGACATTGCATTCTGATCTATATATTATATGGATGCTATTTTGCTTTATTTCTGCAGGTGCTGATTTACTGAAGCTCACAAGAGAAGATCTGGTACAAATCTGTGGTCCAGCTGATGGAATTCGGCTTTACAATGCACTTAAATCAAGGTAAATATTATCCCTGTGCCAACTCTTGCTTGCATCAGTTTTGTACGAAAGTCTGTTTTAGACTAGAGGGATTTGGGAGATATTAATTTAGATTTTCGATTGGCATATGCCTGTGTGAGCTCATGCAGGAGTTGGAAGTACTGTGCTCAAAAGAAGAATGTTTTGTTGTACACCTTCAGGGCAGGCCACAGATATGATGCAGGCACTGATGAGCTCAAAGGTAGACTGTAAGACTGGTAGCAATGCAGTTGGGCAGTACTGATTTCTTGAAGACGGATGGGTTTGTTGCCAAGAGACAAATCTTCTCATTTAGGTGAGCTATAACCAACCTAAAGTTCTTGAGGTCATGGCTACTAAATATTAACAATTGCAGATTTCTAACTATGAATTAAGCTGGCATAATAGATGATGTTAACTTGCTGTTACTTCTGTTACTCAAGTAGTTATATTACAAAATTGCACCATACACCAGTGTCCTAATTGCTTTAAGTTTGAAGATTAATTCACCATTAGAAAATCTCAGTGGTTCTGAGATGAGTCATCAGACTAAACAATCTTTGATAGTTTGCCTCAAATGTGAAGTAGTTTGTAAAGAAAATAGTGTTAAAGTAACAAAACATAATGACATACGTCCATTTTATTTTGTACAGGAGTATTTATTTTCCCCCCTTACATTCCAGGTCTGTTAGGCCACGTCTAACAATCTATGTATGCCAAGAGCAATCAAGAAGTCTACAACTTGAAAGGCAGCAAGACTCAGGCAGTGGAGAGAGCAGGAATGGTGCAATATATGGTATGTGTCTGTCAGGAGCTTATTTTAGTATCAACTGTATTACTATATGGGACTATACAGTGGTGCCTCGCAAGACGAAAAGAATCCATTCTGTGATTCTCTTCGTCTAGCGGTTTTTTTGTCTTGCGAAGCAAGCCCATTGACGGATTAGAGGATTAGCGCTATTAGCGGTTTATCAGCTTATTGGATCAGCTGATAAGCGGCTTAGCGGCTTAGAAAAAGGGGGGGGGGAACCGCAGGAACTCGCAAGACATTTTCGTCTTGCGAAGCAAGCCTATAGATTTGTTTTGCGAAGCACCTCCAAAACGGAAAACTCTTTCATCTAGCGAGTTTTCCGACTTGCGAGGCATTCGTCTTGCAGGGCACCACTGTATACATTGGAGGATTTATTCATCACTTACAGCCGTCTTTAGGGCTGAAGGTTTTTTGAGTATTTGTTTGGAACAAATAAAAGTTACATTTCTACTCTGTACTGCGGAAGCGCCAATAGTTCTGTCCGTTATAAACTACTCACACTGGCAGAGAGCTAATACACAGAAAAATACTGGTGAGGATAAACAACTTGCAAGCACCAAAGAGAGGGGTAAAGTTACAGATAGAGTCTATCATTTGACATGCTGAGAACAAATCATACCAGATCGGCAGTAACTGCTCCCATTTTTTATGTAGTTAGTAAAACAGAAATGTAAAGTTGGCATAGACTAGACATACACACATCTTTTTAACTTGTCCCACAATGCAGCCTTCTTAAAACAAAAGTTTGAAAAGGAACTGCTGTTAACAGATGCGGCTTGGATTCATAGGATCTAGTCAGCTGAAGTGTAGGATTCTATAAGGGGTCCCAGATGTGATGCTATTTAACATTTTCATGAATGAGCTACGCAAAGGGCTCAAATTTGCAGATAACAAAACTGAGGAAATTGCAAACGCTAGAGGAAAAGCTAAATTTTTAGCATCTTGATATAAATGTTAAGTAAAATGGAGCTTAACAGGGACAAATGGAAAGTGCTACATGAAAGGATGAACAGAGTGTGATGGTGTAAGGTTTGCATCTATTTAAATCTTATTTGTCTGGGTGAACAGGATCTTAACTGCTTGCAGCAACTAGAAACCATAGCAACTGCTATGCACTATGAAGTGGCACTGGAAATACCTCTTTGCAGGATGATGCAGAATGATGTGTGTCCCTTACATAGACATTGTACGCTGCCCCTCTGGCTATGTGGAACTCATTCAGAGCACCGTGTAGGCAGAACACACTTGTGTCTTGGCTCAGTTCCAGGAACTTATGGGAGCCAATGATGGCTTAGGATTCTGGGCCCTGTTTAAAGGATTGGTATCGAGGTTGTGCTGAATCAAATTGAGACACCAAACATGGATGCTGTTATTTCTGTGGTGGCTGGGAAGTGTGTTTACAGTTAACGCAAGTGCACCAAGCCCCTTGAATGTTATGTATGATTTGGCCGCAGTTAGTAAAGGTAAAGGGACCCCTGACCATTAGGTCCAGTCGTGACCGACTCTGGGGTTGCGGCGCTCATCTCGCTTTATTGGCCAAGGAAGCCAGCGTACAGCTTCCGGGTCATGTGGCCAGCATGACTAAGCCGCTTCTGGCAAACTAGAGCAGCGCACGGAAACGCCGTTTACCTTCCCGCCAGAGTGGTACCTATTTATCTACTTGCACTTTGACGTGCTTTCGAACTTAGTTACATCCTGTTTGGATTTCTGTAACACGGTCTTTGTGGGGCTGCTTTTGGAAAGTGCTCAGAAGCTTCGACTGGCTCAAAGAGCTGCAGCCAGATTGCTGACCATATGGACTGCCGCCTTAGAACAGCTTCACTGGCTTCTGGTCTCTTTGCGGGCAGAATTCAGAGTGCTGTTTATGCCCTGTAAAGCCCTACACGGCATAGGTCCAAGCTGTCTGAAAGACCGTATTCCCTCATACAGACCTGCCCGAGTTTTGAGCTCTTCAGGGGAGGCTCTTCTCTCGGTCCAGCTACCCTCACAGGCACATTGGGTGGGGATGTGGGAAAGGACCTTCTCAGTGGCTGCTCCCAGATTCTGGAATTGGCTCCTTGGATTTGTCCTCCTTGCTCCATCAGGCTTTTGGGCACTGACTGTGAACTTTCAATGAAAGGGTAGTGCTGTGTTGTTTTTACTGTAATTATTTGTATGTTTTCAACAGATATTATATCTGATTACAATTTTAATTCTATCAATTTTTAAATTATTTTCCACATTTTTAATGATTCTTCTTTTTATCGAGTCCTGTCAGGGGAAAAGGCAGGTTATAAAATGGATATAATTGATAATAATACTCTGTTTTTTTTCTTTTGTGAATGGCATTTAGTTTTTTAGAATACAGATTCTAGTAACTTTCACAAAGAAAATAGTGATGGAAAGTCTGTGCTGAAGGAACATTGTAGGAGTACTTTAAAAGGTATTTTTATTTTAGTTTATCATGCAATCTATTTGGAAGAAATGGCTGCCTCCGAAGTCATGCGCAAACTTGCATTGGTGTTCAATATTCCTTTGCATCAGATCAACCAAGTTTACAGACAGGGTCCTACTGGCATCCATATTCTCGTCAGTGACCAGGTAAATTACATTGTTTTTAATATATCTATATACTGGGCGCTCGGGTGAAGGGTTAGGACAGCCATGGGCATGTTGTTCATAGTAGCCACCCATACCCCAGGTCCCTGCTGTCAGAATGAAAACCATTCAAACTTCTTTTTGAGATCCCTCTTGAACCTCCCACGAGCTTTATTTTTTAAATAATCTCTAGAGTTCACAATGCCTTGTTTCTGTGCTTGTTTAAATTCTAGCATAGACAAGAAGTTTCCCCAAAAAAGTTTGGGGCAAATTTCATAATGGTGCTGCTGAGCCAACAAATGCAAAAACCCTTATCCACAAAATATGGACTTTTTGGTGATGACTTTCAAAGCTTGCTACCCCTATAGCAGCAAAGCAGGATATTAAAAATAAAATTTAAATATTAAATCTAATTAACCAGGACTTTTAACTATGCAGTTCTCACCATTTTATTATTCTATGAAATCTGATTTTGGTCTATTACATTTTTTCTCTCTCAGTTGATGTGTTGAGGGAGGCATTTCTAATTATGCTATCCCAAACTATGCTGACAATGTATTTTAAATGGGAGAAATGCCAGAATACCAGTAAATCCATAATTTGTGTATCTGCAGCAGGGAGAGGTGGAAAATATTATTCATTATATTACGTATTGCTGCTAGGGACAGATTTCTCAAAGGAATTTTCCACTTTCCTTTTTGAACAGGGAGAAATATCTGTTGTTTGTTGATGGGTGGGGATACATGATTTCTGCATTTGCCTTAGCAGCACAATGGATCAGACACCATTTCTGTGTGCTGGGGACAACCCATGCTAAAATGTACTTCAGTTCTGTTTGTATCAAATAAATTTGAGTACCTAATATATATATAAGGGATTATTTTTAATGAGCATTGGGTTAGAAATCTAAATAAAAGTATTGTTTATTCATAAACTCATCCATTTCTCTGCCACTCCCCTATTAATCCCCTATGGTTCCCCTTCCCAAACCCATTTCTGAAGCCACTTCGTCACTTCTGTTTTCTGCAGCTTTGCTTTGTGCCAGTTTTCACCTTCACCCCCCCCCCATGTCTGTGCCTCCACCACCACTCTTTTTCTGGAACTCCCTGCCATTTAATTCAGATCACTCCATGGTAACCTTCTGTATCTTCGTCCTTCCCACAACTTGCAGCTACGAAGCACCCTTTTCAACTTCCACCCAATTATGCAACCACACCCCCTCCTATTCTGCAGGCCCATTAATGCCCCTGCTTTTATCTTCACCCCTGTTGCTGTGCCACCTAATCACTCCTGTTTTGCAACCCTCTTTTTTCAGTTCAGACTTGCACACAGGCCATCCCCATGCTTCATCCTCTCTCTTGTTCTGCAGCCCCATTTATGCCCAAAGCACATGCTGATATGTAATGTAGCTTTAAGACAGAATATCAAGAGCAAGCCTGCCAGTTAGCTTGTTCGGTTAAAGGTTCAGTTCATGGCTCTTGTACATAGGAGTGTTTGCTTGTTAATGAAATAATCTCTTTTAAATTACTACACTGAACCTGGAACTTCATGTTGAAGACAGAAGAGTGAAATACATTGTGTGAGCATATGGAATATTTGAGGGGTCTGCATCCGTTATTTCTCGCATGGCACAGTTGAGGGATGGAAGCTGAATGAAAAGGCAGAAGTGGATGCTTAAAACAACAGCAGAAATTTAAGTAAAGCAGGGGATTGAGAGACACCACAAATATTCAAGCAGGGTCTGCACAATTATATTACGTTCGTAGATATATAAAGACCAAGACACCCACACATGGCCACATCACTGTCACTTGTCATTGAGCAAAGTAGAGTTTTATTTTTTAAAAAAATACCATGCAAACATAATAATGGTACTTTTTTACTAGAGCAGCAGTATTGAAATGAGGAGAGCAAACACTGAGGCTTGTAAAACAGCTTGGCTCTCCTTGTGGCAATTTTGGGTGATGCATGAAACTTGGGTACACTGCTATGCATGTTGCCAGCGTGTAGCTGCATTTAATTGTCTTTCTTCCTAGATGGTTCAAAACTTTGAAGATGAAAGCTGCTTCTTAGTTACCACAATAAAAGGTATGCTAATAATAAGGGACAAAGCCCAGTGTTGAAAATGATACCCTTAGCTTAGTTTTAAAAACTGCCTATGTGATGCACCGGCTTCCCTGCATTTTTTACTTACCAGTAGTTTTTTGCAGTACGTTAGTTAAAGCAGACTTGCATTTAAATGTTTAACATTCAGTTTCTCTTTAAATACCTTCCATTATTTGTGTTCTGAAATTGAATGTGTTTTAAAGTTGCAACCTGCTTCTCCTGAACTCTGGACTACTTTCAACCACTCTATATACTGCCATTTAGGTATCTTTCAGTAAAAGAAAAAGGAACTAAAACTATTAAAGTTACACTTGAAAAAATGTTTTCAAAGTATTTAATTTTTGCTGAATGAGTCTTTCCAGAATTGTGAGATACTTAGGCATAAGAACTGATGACATCTGTCTTTGTAGAGTAGAACGGAAACAGTCCTGATTTCAAGGTCTTATGGAACCCATAGTTTGGCAGTTCCATGGGCCCTAGAAAATACTTTTAATAGCTTTTTATATTCATGTGCTTTCATTATAAAATTTTATTATAAATTTAAATAATGGCTCCTTTTGAATTACAGCTGAAAATGGCGAAGGCTTCCATATAATTTTGAAGTGATGTTGCCATACAATATAATGGACTGATATTCCAGTATAGAATGAAGTCATGCTCAAGAATGACAAATAACATCGTCTCTTCAGGGATCTGACTTCACCGTATAGAATGTTTCATATTGAAAACACAAGGTGACCTTTCTAATGAGTTGTTTAGTAGATGAACTTCCCACTGCCATAGCCAAAAGTCCTCATAAGAGGTAACAATGCCGGAATAGCTAACGTACAGGCATGGAAAAAAACAAAGGAAACAAAGGTGTTTGCCCTTTTTAAAATTAAGGCAAGCTATGGCCAGTAGATGCAGTTTGTAGAAGCGTTACTGCTTTCCTATTACACTGTATCCAGTTTGAATGTAAACTTATTCTGGGCATTTACCTTTCTGTGCCAGTTTGTCTATTACTCGCTTGTACCTTTATGCTGATTTTATTTTTTGATGTTAGCAGAGCACATAGTAATTTGTGTGGAAATAAGTAGTAAAAAATGATAGCAATCAGGTTTTGGGTCTTGAGAGTAAAGCTGTCAAAACAGCATCCTCTGTGTAAATTGTGTATAAGCGTGAATGTAAGAAGTGTAAATGTCAAAAGGTGGACTTACTGAAAGTCCTAGCCAGACGAAAATTAAGCATGCAGCAGACCGCATCATCATCAGTACCTATTTGAGAGGATAAGAAGAAATCCTGTGAGGTACAATACTTTGCTTTGTAATAGGCATGTTACAGAAAATCTGCCTATGCATCATGTCTTTTTTAGTTTTTCTATAAAGCACTATTGCAGCATTTCAGTGTTTCACTTTTTGAACCACACTATTATTAATAGTAGTGAGTTGGGACTTCCTCATGGAGAAAAAGGGAATGTCACTGGCACCAAGGGACTATTCTGAAGCATTAAGCAGGAATCTACAAATCAAACGTTGATTTTGGTTACCGCTCTAGTTGAAGACCAGGATCTTCCCATGTGTGAACTGTTCGTTGTTGTTTTTCTCTGACTGTTGTGGAAAACCATAGTTACAGTGCCTCTTCCATACAACCAAATACTTGATTAGCAGTTGCACAACTTAATGAATGAGCTGCAAAAATGTCCTTAAATGTTGGCTGAAGAGCAGAGAACTACCCAAGGACAGGTGCACATGTCTGCTCTGCATTAATATAGGTTTGTGGGAGATTCAGACAGAGAATGCTGGTTGTTCCGTCATGGTAGGTGGCTTGCCCCTTAATCAAATAGCTAAAATCTTAACTGATGTAATGAATATTTGAAGGTGGGAAGAGCAGCATGTCAAATACTGTTCTTAATTCCCATTTATAATTATGCCTAGGTTAAGTCTTTATGTTAAGAATGTTGTTTCATTCCTAGAGTAGGATGAGGGCTTACTCCCCACCCCCCATGACCTGGACTATTCTGCACTGATGGGGAAGGAGAGTAGAGTTTGTGAGCATACTTCATTGTTTGAGTTTTTCTTGCCTATAAATTATTTTGGTTGTACTCGGGTGTCTTCAATGGACTTGATGCATCATCTCATTTTTCTAATCTGTGGAGAATCTGAAAAATGTCACTAAATTATAAAAGCTGTACAGTAGTTTGGTTCACTTGGATTTAATTATGGCACCAGCAAATTGCTTTTTGTTTTTAAATAAGATGTATACATTTCAATTTCAGTAAAAACATTTTCCAATAATGATTGTATCTTTCCTTACTTGCAAAGTAATACTGAAGTGCAGGTGGTGCTGAGATCTTTTTGTTTGGACAGAAGCTTTCCACCCATTTTCAGCTACTCACGTATGAAAACTGTTCTGAGTATGCTGTTGGCAGAAGATTGACTCATGCATTAATTTTTCTTTCGTGGGGTGGGGGGAATGATTGAAACCAGTCTAAATAGGGATGCCTTTATTTAAATAGTGTACCAAATTTTTTTACTTGGAGCAAGTACCTTTTTAATAACTGGAATTTCATAAACACTTTACCTTTTAAGAGTTGAACACATATCAAAACAATTTTGTTTGACAAGCTATTAGATTTCCCCCTGTGACAGCTTAAATTACCATAGACAGATAGCAAATCAGACAGATATGGTCTGCAGACTATTCCTCTCAACAGAAAAAGAAATACATTTTCCATTGTTGGCAATCAATGTAATGCATAATCTAGCTGTAAAGTAGTCTCAAGACATCAGTACCTAGCATTTCCAATCATACATTTTTTCCTCAATTTGATTACCCCTTAGCTGAAATGAGTCGATTCCTTTAATTTTCAGTGTGCTGTGAACATAGAGTTCAGGGCATACACTGGCTATGTTAATACAGTGGTACCTTGGTTTACAACCATAATCTGTTCTGGAGGTCCGGTTGCACTTTCGCCAATGGGGCCTCCCCCCAAAAATGGGTTGTACAGTGATACTTCGGGGTACAGATGCATCAGGTTACAAACTCTGCTAACCCAGAAATAGTACCTTGGGTTAAGAACTTTGTTTCAGGATGAGAACAGAAATTGTGCAGCGGTGGCACGGTGGTAGCGAGAGGCCCCATTAGCTAAAGTGGTGCCTCATGTTAAGAACAGTTTCAGGTTAAGAACAGACCTCCAGAATGAATTAAGTTCTTAACCTGAGGTACCACTGTAATCCAGAAAAAGGGACACACACTTCTGGATTTGACAAAGCAGTTGCAAAACAAGGTACCACTGTATATGATTTACCATTATATGAATAACCCCTCAGGCTCCTGGCATGGTAGTGAGAAGATTGATAATGAAAACTTCTAATCTCACTGCTGCACCAGAGACATGCACAAGTCCCATTTATATAACACAGCAATGGGAAATAACCAGCTCTCTAGCTGTTCTTCAATTCCAACTTCCAGCAGCCGCAGCCAGCATGGATCAGTGGTCAGGATGCTAGAAGCTCCAATGTCTTAACATCTGGAGGACCACACATTCTCCCTAATATAATATTACACGGTTTGAGTGAGATATCTAATATGTCAGGCAGAACTTAACCCCTGCCACAGTACCACCGCTTATTTTCAGAAACATTGTATTGCGTTGTCCTAATATTTTTATGTTCTATATATTCATAATATTGGCTTCAAAGATTCCCATGAGACAAAAGCACTGTTCCACCTTAAATGCTTATTCCTTTTCAGCAAAGCCCAAGTAACTACTAGACAATATGCCTTTCCTATTTAGAGCCCTACAAGAGTCCTTTCAGAACTTAGCAACTGGTTTATAATTGCCCTTGGGAAACAGCCTCTAGCATTTCTCCAATATAGGAAATTGGAGTATCGGGGAAAGGTGCAGGAGACATCCATAAAACAGCAGGCAGTATCATATGGGGCAGGTTTGAATGTTTTAGCCAGTTCCCCAGTCTCCTGCAGTTCTGAACCAGAGACCATATGTGAGGAAGACATACCCTCCAAATCAGTATGGCACAAGACTGAAGGTAAATACCATACTGCACTCCCTTAAATATGGTGGGCATGGATACCTTATGGTAAGTAACCAACATTTCATTCCGAATAATGGCATACAGGAGGCATCAAGAAAACAATAGGACTTGCTTAAGCTGTCTGGTCAGGGAGGAGCATTACAAGTGACCATTCTAGGATTTTAAACTGTTTTTATTGATAATTTTAATATTTCTATCTAGTGGTATATAAATTTTGTTAAATAAATCAAGGCAATCCCCCCCACCTGAAACGAACAGCATAAAGACAGAAAACCTGTCTTATTCTAGTCCAGGCAAGACTCTCAAGAAATGGCCAGGAAAGAAAGAGATTCCCCTCTGAAGCACATCCCTTTTCTTATATTTTTATTAAAACATCCCTTAGGGCCACCTCCCCAGTCACTGACCCTTTAAAGACATACCAGATTGTATGACTGTCCATTGTGTTAGCTTCAGAGGTCTAAATGGCAAACCAACAAACCTAGTATCTGCTATAAAGGCTAGAGGTCACCAGACAAATTTGACTTCTGTATACAGTGGTACCTTGGATTACAGACGCTTCAAGTTACAGACTCGGCTAACCCGGAAATAGTACCTTGGGTTAAGAACTTTGCTTCAGGGTGAGAACAGAAATTGCGCAGCAGCGGGAGGCCCCATTAGCTAAAGTGGTTAAGAACAGTTTCAGGTTAAGAATGGACCTCCAGAACGAATTAAGTTCTTAACCTGAGGTACTACTGTAGCCTATTGTCAGTCTCCTGCCATCAGATCCTTCACCCAAAGGAAGGATGCACAAGACAAAATAGAAGCTGTGGAGGAAGTCCGCTGGCCGGTCTTTAACACTGGCTCTGAACATTGCTTGCCTAATCCTTCAAAGAGGTATCCCCATCCCAGGGGACCACTGCCTCCAACAATAGCACTACTACTGGGCCATCATCAAAGGGAAATTTGAACCTGTCCAAGATCTTTTCTGGAAAGGAATAAAACTTTTCTGCTACTCCTACAGCCTTCCTACCTTGCAAGGGTGTCGATCAATCAGCACTGACCAGCTTTCTGAACAATGCCAGAAAGGGAACCTCACTGGAAGAAGAATTTGGAGCTGGAAAAATCTGGTGCTTCTCTAGACTATGACTGGGATGTCAAGGTCTGCTTATGATTCCAGATCTAGGGACAATACCCTAGAAAGAAAAGGCACAAAATCATCAGAATGGAGTAACTGGTGTAAGCATCTTGCTGCTGCCATGTGAGACCACTCTTCTTCCTTCCCAGGGGAGTCCTAAGGATTCCTCTGTAGAGAAGGAAGAGGAGCCTCAGACCCTATACCCAAAAGAGGAGTGTCTTTAAACACACCATGGAAAAGTGCCCATAAAAAGGCTTGCAGACAGACTCTTGAGCTGCTTTTGTTTCCCATGAGATTTGTTTTGTTCTTTTTTTCCTTTTTTCAACACTACTGACTCTGGAAGGAGCAGGCATGAAGAGAACCTCCCTTAACCAGAGAGCTAGAACAAATGGCCCACCCTTCATGGGGCACCTGATGTCATATGGCATCAAGCATGGCAAAGGTGAAGCCGTGGTAGCAAAGGAACAATAGGGAGTGCTCCTGATGCTTCCTTTGCAGCTGCCCTGCTACTTTCAGAAGGGAATCTATTCCCCAGAGGTTCCTGGAGCCACAGTCCTTACGCTTCGATGGCTCCTCTCTTCTGACTGGACAGGCAGGATCACATGAAGATCCTTGCTGGGGGACAAGTCGACCCACACTCTCCAGACTGGCCCTGTCTTCCTAGCAAGGCAGATAGGCTTCCCCCCCAGCGCTGAATAAAATTTGGCAACTTTTACATGTGTTTCATCTATTTCCTTTTTCTTCTTAGCCTTGCCTTTTCCCTTCAAACCCCTCCCCTACACACAATCTTCGTACAGTGTACTGGAGCAGAGATCCAGAACAATTTATGGGGCATCAGCTATACACACTTGTTTAGAATTATGTTCCATTGAACAAAGAGAAGTTCCTCTGCAGCTGTGGCTATACTTGTTCCATGCTTGATGTCATATGAAGGCTGAAGTTCAACTCTTATCACATGACACTGTCTCACTGGGGATAAGCCACTATCTTCTGGGTGCTTCCTGCATACCATTCCAGAGAAACTGCTTTGTTCAACAGGTTACATTTGCCTTTGTTTGAAGGCAAGTTATAATATTATGGCCTGTTCAGGTTCTGTAGACCAACCGTGCCAACAGTTAAATACATTTTTGGTTACATGTGTTAAAGGTTTTCCCCGATGATCTTTAATACTTAAACCATGGAGGTGCAACTAACTGTAGGGTTCTACTGTTGGTATTTTGTTCTGATTAACTTGACACTCGTATCTCCACACCAGCTAGTACACGTTGGCACTGCAATGGCAGAAATGCTAGAGGAGAATAGTCAATCCAAGTGCCAACACTGTTCCATATCTGCATATTTTACCTGCAAATTAGCATTGGAATTATGACCAATGCAGAATTGGATGGTTGGAAAAAACAACAACACATTGTTTTATAGCTTAACCATGGTTGCTCCCAGTCATTCATTCTTTCATCCAACATCTTCAGTGCCACTCTTTACCTGCTAAAGAATAATGCAGCATCGGCAGAGTTGTTGGCGAGTGCCTCCTACAGAAGGAGGCGGAGTTACTGGAGCAAAGTAAGCATGAACTTTCACATCTGGTAGATGAGCCTGTAGGCAAAAATGAATACTCAATGAAGTTGAACAAGTTACCATACAATTTGCATCCCAATATAGTAAAACATCTGCTTTGCTGCTGAACCCTCCCCTCCCAACAGGACCCCAACCCTCAGTTCTGCATTGCCTTAATAAATTACGTCCACTTTAGTAATTTCATTAAATTGCCAGTCCTGTTCAGACTGCTTAGGCAGTAGTCTCCAATTTCCAGGATCCTTTAGCAAACAATCATTACTTGAATTTTTACTGGAACTCATTCCAGAACAACCCACTTTTGTTCATCTTGCTCTGCAGAGCTAATAACTGCTAATGAAAAGCAGCCAAATATCCAGAATTCGGCAGCAACAGTATCAAGGTGATCCTGCCAGCCTTCATCCTAACTTTATGAACTCACAGGAGAACAAAGTGTAGCTGCAACCAAAGCAGTTTTTCCACCTTTTCAAAAAATTCTGTAACCCACTCTGGGACCTTAAGGTGAAGGACGGGGAATTTTTTAAAGAATATTTCCTCCCAACCCTTGATAGAGACATCTGAAGAAATAAGCTGCTCATCTTTTTCACAAATCCCTTTCTAGAAAGAAAAATGGATATGCTGCTCCCGTTGCAGGTGCATGGTGTTCTGCATAAATTTAAATAGCATTGAGTTCAGTATTGTGCACTCTTGCTGAATGGCAGCCTATGAATAGACACTTTATTAAATGATACGACACTGGTCTTGGTGTGTATTAAAAGTCATGCCAGGAGCTACCTTGATATATCAACACTGAGGCTCTGCATCTCAGCACAGTTGTGCAGTACGTACTCTTATTCTTTTGATGCCTGCACGGGTGACTTGCTGACAGTCATATAATTCAATTCTTTCTAAGTTGTGGCAATTTTCAAGATGTTCTAGGGTCACGTCTGTGATTAGAAGGCAGTTGTCCAATTCAAGTACTTGGAGTCTTTCATGTCCACATGTGCTGCTGCTCAGATGCAGAATCCCATCATCCGTGATCAGTTCACAGTGGGACAAGCTCTGTAACAAAGATGAGAAATGCAATGTTTCATTAATGCATATTTCTGTAACGGGTCAAATCCATCTCTCATTTAGGAAAAGGATTTTTTTTCTGAGATGGGTGACTCCACTTATTCAGTTGGAGACTATTTCCCCCAAATTTTGACCTGCTTCAACTGAAGAAAGCAGAATTATCCATGGCTCTTGAGAAACTTTCTGTAGATGAAGTGAAATAGAAAGGCTAAAAAAACCCAGGATTTTCTACCCTTTTTGCAAGTAAAATAAACAGGAACTTACCAATGCTTGCAATTTAGGGCAATGAATGGAAAGTTGTATCAATGTGTTATCTGTTATCTAGAAAGAAAGAAAGTATAGAGAGCAGTGTCAAACTCGGGGATAGGCAAAAACACATATCAGGTAGTTTTTGTAGTCTGCAAGTTTTTCTGGACACAGAAGAGCATCATCTTTTAATGATACTTTTACTAGATCTGATTCATAGGCCTTGTACAAATAGGTCTCACCAGAACACATTCTTCTAGGTCCATCTTTTCTAGTTCATGGCAATTCTAAAAGTGAGAAAAAAAGCATTCCGCCATTAAAAGCAAGGCTAAACTGAGAACT
Source organism: Podarcis vaucheri (assembly GCF_965113315.1). Taxonomy (NCBI): domain Eukaryota; kingdom Metazoa; phylum Chordata; class Lepidosauria; order Squamata; family Lacertidae; genus Podarcis; species Podarcis vaucheri. Next base: position 12,789,225 of record NC_138750.1, read on the forward strand.
TAAGATTTTGTAAACTTCCAGTATGACGCGTATACTTTATGACATGTCAGGGGCTGACTAGATGAGGAAGGGTGGTGAACACAGCCCCCCCTCCAGCAAATAAAAGCGCAGAGGAAGAGGAGATGGATCCAGGCTCCTAGTGGTGGACAACCAGACGCACCCCAAAGGGGAAGAGCTGGGAGGTACTAGACTGGGAGTTTGGAGGACAAGGGAAAAGGGGCAACAAGCAGGTGCCCCAGCACAAAGCAAAGACAGTGATTCCTGCCAAGGCACCCCAAAGTTTCTGCTGACAGCCTGCCAGCTCCTCCCAATCCCAGCAGAGGAAGCAGCCAAGCAGAGAAAGAAGGTACCTAGGGGCTCACACAAGAGAGGGGCATGACACAGAGGAAATGAAGTGGGAAGTGCAAGACAGTCTGAGCAATGGCTTGCTATGGGGGAGTACACTGTTGTAGTTTCCGTGTTTTTTCCTGTTCTGATTTCTTAATAAAACAACTAACTGCAAGTTGGCTGGTGTTGCTTTCTCTTTCTCTCTCTCTCTCTGCTCTGCAAAGCATGCTATGTGTCAGCTCCCTTGACAATACACGACTCATATGTACAGTGGTGCCCCGCAAGACGAATGCCTCGCAAGACGGAAAACTCGCTAGACGAAAGAGTTTTCCGTTTTGGAGGTGCTTCGCAAAACGAATTTCCTATGGGCTTGCTTCGCAAGACGACAATGTCTTGCGAGTTCCTGCTGGTTTTTTTTCCTCCCCCCCCCTTTTCTAAGCCGCTAAGCCGCTTATCAGCTGATCCGATCAGCAGATAAGCCGCTAATAGCGCTAATCCGTCAATGGGCTTGCTTCGCAAGACGAAAAAATCCGCTAGAAGAAGAGAATCACAGAACGGATTCTTTTCGTCTTGCGAGGCACCACTGTACTGAATATGAATAACTGTGGTTTGTTTTTCCTCTTATTCAAAACAGGAGGCTAAATCCTCAGTGGGTGGAGATACAGTGAAGCATCCCTGCTTAATCTGGAAAATGTATCTTAATTTTGTAATCAGTTTTTTTTAGAACTAAAAACAAGGGAACTTGACCCTCATGCATAGCTGGGCAAAAGCAAGGTCACAACCAGTTCAAGGGTTACCTAGTCAAACTCCCTGAAACAGACAGATTTCCTCCTTATATCTTTGCACATGCAGATATGTACTTGTGTAAGATACTCTTTTTAAAAATGTGTGGTCAATGTGCTACAAGGACTAGAGGTGTGTCTGGCTGTGTGAAATTGAGTTACAGTATCCATTCATTGTTGAAACTTAATCTACCTCAAAGGGTTATGAGCCTAAAAGTTCTGCTATAAGATACTTAGAGGAAGTATGGGATAAAAAGTTAAATAATATTAACCTTACCTACCCGTGCTAGAAGTGCAAAACCAGCATCAGTGAGATGTGAACACCTTGCAGCCTCCAGAATCCTGAAAAATAAACATTTCTGCAGTTGAGAATAATCAGAAAGAAAACCTTGTGATGACACCAGGAAACTAGCATGTGATTCTATGCAATGGAAACAGGGATAAATAATACATCCACTATCCTAGATTATTTTATCATCTCTGTTGGCAATGAGACTACAAAATTCAAGTTCTGCAACATGACTAAAATCCTGTTTCTATGGATGATACATTATGAGAACTGAAGATCTTGATTGAGACCTGAAAACATTTTGGTCGAGTCGGGGGGGAGGGAGGGATGAAGAAGGCTGAAGTCTGTGACAGCTGTCATGCCTTGTGGACGTGGATGGACAGAGGTCATTATTAGCATTCTCTCATCATTACCAACATTCGGCCACACCTTCTTGATCACATTCACAGTTTTGATGACCTGGAATTGACTATTTCTTGGAATTCCAAATTGTTGAAGGCCTGAAGCAACCCAGGGCTATAAGCCAGGTGAAGTGTCTCCATCCATTTTTGTTCCTTTCAAGCAATGAACCATCATTCATGCCCTAATGTACAGTCATACCTCGTGTTGCGTTAGGTTCATGTTGCGTCTTTTCAGCTTGCGAACACGGCAAACCTGGAAGTGTATACCTCCGGGTTTTGCCGCACATGCAGAAGCATTCTGCAAGCTTTACGCACGCGCAGAAGCGCCGCTCTAGTTGCGGACTTTTCAGGGTGCGAACGGCACCCCAGAATGGATCGTGTCTGTAACTAGAGGTACCACTGTACTTGGGAGGACCAGATTAGGAGACCCAGTTTCAAATTCCTATTCAGACAAGTAGTTCAGTGGGTGGACCTGGGTCCATCTCTCTTCCCTCTATCTGATCTACCTTGCAGGTGTGTTGAGAGAAGAAAGGCAGGTGAACCCTGAGCTCCTTGGGGAAAGGGTAGGATACAGATCTAAAAATACAGCTTGGGTGTACACAATTACCGTATTTTTCGCTCTATAAGACGCACCAGACCACAAGACGCACCGAGTTTTTGGAGGAGGAAAACAAGAAAAAAATCATTCTGAATCTCAGAAGCCAGAACAGCAAGAGGGATCGCTGCGCAGTGAAAGCAGCAATCCCTCTTGCTGTTCTCGCATCTGTGATAGCTGCGCAGCCTGCATCCGCTCCATAAGACGCACACACATTTCCCCTTACTTTTTAGGAGGGAAAAAGGGAGTCTTATAGAGGAAAAATATGGTACTTTCTGACAGGCTGCCTCCTGATAGTGTTTGCTGTCCGACAGCACATCACAATAATGCTATACCCGTTCGCATCCTGTGTAGAACACGACTGCGCGGGTCACGATTCATCGCTTCTGTGCATGCGCATGACGTCATTTTGAGCGTCTGCGCGAGCGGCAAAACCCAGAAGTAACGCGTTCCATTACTTCTGGGTCGCCGTGGAGCGTAACCTGGAAACCTGAGCATATTTAACCCAAGGTATGACTGTACTACACTGCAGTGTGCCATTTGTACTAACGTTGTGCTAGCTTTTTGGATGCAACCAATTCAGACCATCTAAGTTTGTGATATATTAACTAGCATTGGAAGAATACTGATGGGATGCAATGAGTATTATGTAGTTTAAGCTTGCTGCTTTTTTATTTAGGTAGTCAGCAAACAGAATTATCTTTTTCTCTCCTTAAATGGGAAATAGGCTGCTCATTCACTTTCCATCTCGCATATACCAACTGTTCTGTTTCTGAATCAGCATCATTCAAAACTATATACACATCACTGATCTCTTATGCTATTGCTAAAGGTTCTATTGTTACAAGAATAGCTTGGTTCCAGTTTTTAGAAAGGCTAGAATACATCTAGGGTAACATCAAGGAATCCCAAATAGCCTGGAAGAAGTTGTTCATTGTGGTGGTGGCAATGTTTCCTAGTGATTAGTCTGTTTTTATAACAGAACAACCCTCTTTACCTTGTTATGGATGTGTTTTGGAACTTGATTTTACACTGATGATGTGCTGAAGAAAGAGAGTTTAGAAAAGGAACTTTGGCTTTCACCCAGCATGTTACGTTTGTTGATCCATCCCTTGGAGTAGTTTAAAATTAACAATTTTAAAAACTGAAAAAAGCAGCAGGAAAAGAAGAAAAGTGCAGCCATAACCATCAGGAAATAAAAATTGCAAAACAAAATATAAAATGCACCAACCTTTCTATATTCACCTTAAGGGAAATAATGCAGAAATACATTGCAAAGAAAAATTCACCTCCACAAACAGACCCTAAGAAGAAGTGGGAGGGGAACAATATCAGGAAGAGGGAGATGCACAATAAACAGAATTGCCAATAAGTATCATTTTTATTTTAAGACTAGCAAGTATCTGAAATTATGTGGGCAGGAGGGAGAGAAGGGCCTCCAAATGGAGTGGGGTCAGCAGCGGAGCATATATATACCTGCGCTGTCCAGGGTGGGCGTGCTCCCGAGAAGGGCATGGTACAGAGGGTGCCCTCCCAGGCGTGGGATAGCTGCTTGGGTGCCCGGAGTGGCGCACGCGCCCTCCAGCCGGGAGCGGAACGAGCCGCCCGTGGGGGCAGAGCAAACCGCCCATGGCGACCATTCAGTGCGCCGCCCACACATGACTCCCAAGCCTCCCCCAAGCTGTCAAAGCGAAGGGGGAAGTGGGGAATGCTGCCGGCAAAGCTCCTCCCTTACCCTGATGGCTCAGGGTGAGCTTGGGAGCTGTGGGTGGGTGGCATGCCGAATGTCACCCCCCCCCTCAGTGAGGGCACCCAGGGTGGTCCACACCCCCTTCCTACACCCGAGTGGAGTGGGAAATGCATCTGTGTGTGCTCCCTGCAGTCTCATTTAATGCAGAGACTCCTATTCTCTGCCAGGAATGGGAAGTAGGCTTTACCTGCAAGTATACCCATACTGATTAATGTATAACATTATTTTTTTGAGGGTGGAGGTGGGGTTAGATGCCTGCACCCACAGACACTGCTGGACTCATGAGCATAGCCAACACCACTGCTACTCATCTTATTTTCTGTTCCCGATTTTGGAAGGTGTGTTATTTTTCCAACTTTTAAAAAATTATTAGCTTATCCTATAAGATTAAGTGGAATTCATGCTATAATTCTAGGAGAAAAGCTGTTCCCCCCAAACATGCAGCTTGGTTCTCTTTCCACACTGTCCCTAGTGATGTATAAACAAGGTTTTGATTGCCCATCCTCCTCCTAAATCTTTATATGAATGTCTGGGGGGGGAAAGCGCAATTACACATTCCAGGCAAAATATACAAAGAAAGCAGAGAAAGATGAGGGAAGGGTTAAAGATAAACCACTACTTGCATATTGTGGTTTAATTAGCAATTCCACACTTTTTTCAAATGGGTGGCTCTGTTAGTCTATTGCAGCAAAACAACCAAGTTTTGTGGCACCTTCAAGGCCAGCAGATTTATTGTAGCATGAGCTTTTGCAGACTACAGTCTACCTTTGGCACATTTAAGTTAACAATGAAAAGTATTATATCTAATCAGGTTTCAGAAATTTATCTGTAACATAGGATTACATTTTCAGTTAGTTTTCAGGAATATGCAAATTTCAATATATGTGACTTTAAAAAGACTAAAAACACACAGGGGAGGATCCTAGCCATACTTACTTGGAAATAAGTCCTGTGGAACTTACTTAGGAACATAGAAAGTTGCCTTCCATTGGGTCAGGGTCCACCTAGCTCACTGACTCGCAGAACTTCTCCAAGGTTTCAGACAGGAGTTTTTCGCAGCACCACCTGGAGATGGCAGGGGTTGAATCTGGGCCCTTCCCCATTTTCCTGTTTTGCTTTTCGATAAATACGCATTGGACTGCATCATAGTTGTCACTGAAAACTATTAGGCACCTGCTAGTCTGATGACGATGAATGCAACTTCAAAGCAGAGGGAGACAACCACCACTCAGTAATGTGTGAACTGAATAGTACTCACTTCAGTCTTGGACAGTTCAGACCAAGAGCTACGAGAGAAGCATCTGTAAGGTTTGTACAACCAGAAACACAAAGCGACTGGAGTTGGTGACATCCTCTACAGATACCTGCTATGCCTTCATCCGATATTTGCTGTAACAAAGAACAGTGGGAAGTTCTGTCATCTGAAGTTAGGCAATTTCTCTTAAGGTGTATCAAGTTTACACAATTAAATAACAAATGTTAACAATAACAATTCTCATGCAATTTGTTCCATGCTGTTTATTTTCACTACAAGGGCATGCTAGTCAACATTTTTATAGATTCCGCTCTATAGTCATCTGGAAAGGAGTTTCCTCAAACACAGTGCTTTATCTTGCAGTTTGGTGCACTATTTCAAAGATGGATTTCCTTTCAACCTTGATAATATGCATTTTGCTGAAAGAAGCAAGTATACTAGCAGCCAAAAAGAAAGAGAAGCTTGCGTGCAAACATGCCAAACAATAATTATGTCAAGAAATCACTATTACAGTCAAACCTCGGTTCTTGAACGGGTCCGTTTTCAAATGTTTCGGCTCCCAAACACCAAAAACCTGGAAGTAACTGCTCCGGTTTTCGAACGATTTTTGGAAGCCGAAGGTGCTGCACGGCTTCCATTTTTAATTCCCCTATTGCATTGAGGCTTCCGCTTTCAGTTTTCGGTTGTTGAACATTTAAGTCTAATAAGTCTTCTGGAACGGATTACGTTTCACAACCGAGGTTTGACTATAGTTCATGATTCTAGGAAAGCAAGAGAAAGGCTGGGAAACAATGGGAGGGCACTGATGAGAATTTTTTTGTGAGCTACTATAGAGAAGGGGAAATGTGAATCACCTGGCCCCCACTCCACATCTCCTCATTTTTTAAATCCATCAGCAACCATGCTGGGTGACTGATTGATTGATTGATTGAGATCCAGCGCTGAGGGCCTTCTGGCGGTTCCCTCATTGCGAGAAGTGAGGTTACAGGGAACCAGACAGAGGGCCTTCTCAGTAGTGGCGCCCACCCTGTGGAACACCCTCCCTTCAGATGTGAAGGAAATAAGCAGCTATCCTATCTTTAAAAGACATCTGAAGACAGCCCTGTTTAGGGAAGTTTTTAATATTTAATGCTGTATTGTTTTTAACACTTGATTGGGAGCCACCCAGAGTGGCTGGGGAAACTCAGCCAGATGGGCGGGGTATAAATTATTATTATTATTATTATTATTATTATTATTATTATTATTATTATTATTATTAATCCCTTTCTTTCCTGCTAGCTGAGAACTGCTCTGGAGCTCCTAGCAATGGTGTGGCACAAGTTGTTAGGAGTTATCACTGCTTTGGTGGGAGACTGAAGGTTAATTGTTATGATGTGCCCTTTTCTGTGTGTTGGCTATAATGGATCCATGACTGAGTTGTTTGCTGAGCACCTGCTACGATCTTCATTTAGGTGTCTAGGGAAAAGAAATCTTGCAGGCACCATGGTAGGACACCCTCTCTTGGTGATAGAGGGGAGAGAGGCATGGCTAGAAGAGGGAACACCAAGATTACAGGTACTTGTCCCTCGCCAAATTCAAATAATTATTGACTACTGGTTGTGCTGGCTCGAGTTCATGGTTCATCATCCGAACGGTCACAAGTTCCCTACCTTTGGCATGTCATGTACACCAAATTCCTGACCTTGGAATTGATTATTTGCCCCTTCTTTGATATGCCCTAATAACTTTAGGCTCCTATTTTTGATCTCTTCTTTTATAAAGTGGCACTTTATAAAAGAAAATGGAACAACAAGGACAAACTGAACATTAGCTGTGTGACAATATTTTCAAAATTCTGAATGCATGGCAGAAGCTTGTTTGGTACATGTGTATTCTCAATATTAAACTGTGAAGCCTAGCGTTAAATTTTTCTCAAAACAGATCCCAGAACGGATTAAGTTCAAGAACCAAGGTACCACTGTTGTTTTCATCCTAGGAGAATGACCTTTTCCATCTAATCATAGAAGCTACAAAGTGCAAAGAGAAGTACTTACCATGCATGACTGCAAGTTTAGGATAACCAGTTCATGGCAATGAGTCTCAATGTGGTGAAGCGCCTCATCTACCAGCTGTATTAATGAAGAGAAAATAAATTGGCAGAAGAAGTGGACATAAGCAGTATGGCATGGCAAAATCTCACTTCAATAAATGAATACTGCTTTATTATTCAAAAAAACTTTGTCAGATACCCCAATATAAAACTAACTCTTATGGGTTCAACTTGGTACCTTAGCAGGTTTGTACCTGTGTGCATCCTCTAAGAAATAGTGCTTTTAGTCCATTGCACCCTTTCACCAGTGCTTCAATGCCATCTTTTGTAATCTGATCACACCAGGAAAGATTCAAGAGTTCCAGATTTTGGCATCCCTCACTGCAACAAGAAAGAAAACAAAGCACTGTGTTTGAGTAGTTATTATAGCAGCAGAGCCAAATTAAATTCTTCTTAACAAATATTAAAGGTAACTGCCAGCCACCACAGAACAAAATCTTGAGGGAAAGGCCACACACAGTCATAATGATTTAAACACCAGCAATACTAGTAATAGGCAGCACCAGTCGATTTCCAGATATAAACTTAAATCATTTCAATGTAAGTTGAATAATAAAAAGCTTTACCTTAAACTTCTCAAAGAGTTGTTTGTGATGGAAATACAAGATGTCAGATCCAGATGTTTTAGCCTGGGGCAAAATTTGCTAAGGCTAAAGCAAGTGCTGTAAAGGAAGAGAGGCACTAAAAATGAATCGAACTAATTTTTTTAAAAAATCAGTTTTCCCATCCGACACCATTGGCTTACCTATCAGTAATTTTTGTGCATCCATTAAGGTTCAAATGTTCAATGTTTCTACAGTTCTGTGCAAATGTTCTGCAAAAGCAATAAAATTAAAAAGCCCAAATAAATAGAGCACATTTTTATGTACTAATGCACTCTCCCATCAGGCACTTAACATTTACAATGCATCAAAAACAGTTAGCTGTGTTTGAGATAATATTCAGGTTCTGTCAGAGCTTTCACACTAAAAAACTATTTGCAACTTATTAATCTCATATCCATTCCTTTAATTACTATGCCATCATACAAAGGAGGAAGTGTCTCTGCACAGCTGTTCTGAAATTCCCCAAACAATTAAAGTAAAATGTTAATTACAGTAAGAATTTCTGAATTTTTTTAAATGACTTACAGTTTGATCCTATGATGACTGGAGAGAAAAGGACTTAAAATGCACATGACCAGGTTTTTTAACATCCCATTCACAACCTTGTTGCCAGACAGTTCTAATAGCAGTGTTAGAAACTGAGATATGAAAGCTAGGAGCTAAATGGCACCTTAAACCTAGGTTATGGGTGCAACAATGGAATGTCTAGGCGTGCTTTTTTATAACAAGAGTACAAAACTGTAAATAAATGAACAGCAGCTAAATTATGGTGTTCATTTTTCACATGTTCTAGTCCTTCCCCTACCTACCCCCCTAATATTCTTAAGAGGGTCTCTTCTCCAGTCTTCCGAGAGTAGCTGAAAGTGGGAAGGGAGAAAATAGTCTTTTCCTTCCACTCTGCAGTTTTAATCTGAAATCTTAGGCACAGTACTGCGCCCAGAAGCTCAGAAACTGCTAATGAAATTCCCTGTCACAAAAGGCACATAGAACATTGGGAGTTTCCAACACTGTCTAACAGGTGCTGAACTGATGGGGTCTGGCAGGCCCTACACTGCTGAGACACTGGCATTCAAAAGTTATACAACCCTACACTCTTTCCAGTGATGGTACCGGAGGAAAATAAGTTTTGATAGCTTCCAGCCAGGAGCTGGTTTATTGTACCTTATTCCAGACAGGGGACTGTCACAAAACCAACTAGCCAGGAAATGTGAGTAGCAGGTCAGTGGCTGCAAGATGTAATGCTTGTGACAGAATAGCTACTTATAGGGATACTGTAGGCAATGCACCTCTCACTGTCTAGATTGTTCTAGTCAGCAATGGCCGACTCCTTTCCCCCTTTGACTAACCAATTCTGGGTTCAGAGCTCAGCTGCACTGGCATTTTCATCAGTATCGTTGTACTCATGATCCAGAGTTGGTCAATGTGGTACTGTGTATTCTACTCAAACACTTCTTGCAGCTTAAAAAGAGCAACTTTTAAAATATTACTTACTTTAAAGAAGTATCTCCAACCCCAAGACAGCCTCTCAGACTCAGTTGTCTCAGGAACCCACCACATCTTTTGGAAATATTTTCTAAGACCCGGCCCTTAAACAGATGAAACAAATATCAACTTCATATCTAACCAGATGCCTTTCAAGAGGAGCTCCATGCCAGGAAGAATAATGTCTAAAACAGACAAAAACAAAACAAAGAATGTTTTTATTGCTGAAGACCTCAAGCCAACTCTATTTAAATGAACTGCCAGGGATACTGGAAAGAGCCATATGTGGACATGGCAAAATGATCACTTTTAGCATACACAGATTTCTTCAAAAATAAATATAAATAAATAAAACTTACATGGTGGTAGAAATCTCACACCACATAAGTATGTAGGCTCCAATATTGGAAATGCTCAACTAAAGTATAAAGAACCTGCTAAATCAGGGCCAATTTAAACCACAACCTTTCCTCTTTGCCAGGACGGAAATGCCCCATTCTAGATTTCTATAGGTCTGAAGTATAGTTCTTTGTTAACCTAACTGAATCATAACAACCTGGAATCAGGACAGTATGTGCAGGATTGAGATCAATGTTAGGAAGTGCTTTCTGTTGCAACAATTGAGATACCACACAAAAACATTTAAAACTCAGTGTATAATAATGATCCAATATGTCCATCTATCTCCCATAACAGCAGAGTGCATCATGATACAGGTCATGAATTCAAGCAGTACCCAACTTCAAGCCAGAGGGTACTAAAGAATTTAAAGATCTTAAAGAGGGTTGGCCTCTCTAAGAATCTAATGTTATCCACAGTGGGATGGAGCCTAAGAGAGGAAGTATGAGGGCAGAGGCTTTAAAAAGGCTCAATATGGGCTCAACATTTGTCAGAGCAAGCCATTCATTCAGAGCTATCTGTGGTCCTGCTAGTTCTGATCTGCCTTGCCCTGTGGGATCCAGCCCCAGACCAGAACAGGACTCTCTCTATGTGACTGGTGCAAAGAGGAAAAAGATGAACTATAGCAACAATGATGGTGGCAGTCCTAAGCTTCAGTGGTATATGGAAAAACATTTCTTACAAAAAGTTTCATTGATTTCTGTTAAGAAAATACAAAATAAAAGTTTGCAATATTTGTTTTAAGAAAATAATAATAATAATTGAATGCCTTAAAAGAATTATGAAGAGGAGACAGCGAAAGCTCAAGGCATTGTGTAATCCCCTCACCTGGTAAAACCTATAAATTATTTTTCAACCTTTTGAGAAAGCTGCCTGGCCACCCTTTGTTTTATGTACAGAAAAGCAGTTTTTCATTATTATCCCTTACTTTATTTGCAATGTAACAAAGTAAGAAAATGAAACCAGACACAGTGCAATCAGTGGGCAAGAGGTCAGATGAGGTTTTAGTTGCTTATTGCTCTAAAAAAAAAGATAATTAAAAGCAATTAACTACTTTCAAATCAAAGTTCAACCAATAATGCTAGATAAAAATGTAAAATTAAATCAAACCTGTACTTCAAAGTTTCAGTTTTACATTGTTTTTATGATAGTGAAAAACGTTAAGTGTTACGAACCTCTACATCTGTCTGAAAGTTAAAAAGGTCTATTCTTTGCCAGTTACTCCCATCCAGGGCCAACACATTCCAAGACTGAAATAAACAAAGAACACATATATGCTTGCTATATATGCGCAACATAATAACCAATGTCTTTTCAAAACATCACTCACAAAACGTATGATGAAAGCATGAAGAATTCAGAACTAGGATTTTTCCATGTTTAAAATGGTCCTTAGTTGAGGGAAACTACTTTTTAAGCAATATTTTAAGGCCCAGTTTCTTGAGAGATAAATATCCTGTAAGAGTGCAAGAATATTACCTAAATGCAAAGTTAGATGAAATAATACTTACTTGGTATGATAAAGTAGCTAGGAGTGCAACTTGTGAGCCAACTTTTAATTTCACCTCAGTTATGAACTCACTAGGAAGCCTTAAACAAACCACTATTCTCTTTAGCTTAAACTACAATATGGAGCTAATACACACAAGCCATTTTGCAGGGCTGTTAAACAATGTGATCCTATACATCAGAGCTTTCCAAACTGTGTATCAGCTGCAGTGTGGAGGTGTGTCACATCAAGCTGATCGCCATTTTTTTTTTTTTACCTTAAGAGAATTACTATTCTCCCTCTGCTGAAGCGACTGAAGCCTCTCAAGAAACAGAGCGGCACACCCTGAAAATCAGCAACAAATCCTCTCTCTTTTTTGCAATTATTTACTCATCTTTCCTCCAAATGCGCCAACCTCCCCCAACAATATTCCTAGGAAATCCCAAAGCCAATTTTCTCTTTCTCCCCAGGGCAGCTAGAACAGAATAGGAAGGTGTGTCTAGTATTGAAATCTCCCAAAAAACTCTCTCAAGGAGTCCTGATAATGGTAATAGGGCAGTCTCTAGATTTAACCCTCACCAGGGGAAGAGAGGGGGGGAAAACAAGGACGGCTTATTTCCAGGTTTGTAGCAAGCAAAACAAAACAAAACCACCACTCTGTGCTTTCTCCTTCCACCACAAAAACAAGCACCAAGGCTGCAATCCAAGTTGAAAGGCTGTGCATGGTTACGACTTTCTCATGCTGCCCTCCTCAGGTCCAAGTGTTACAAGGCTGCTCAGGGAGGACATGGCAACCATGAACCGTTCGATCAGGATGCATGTCTGTCGTGTCCCCACACCATCCTCCCGGAACGGCCTTGCAAAGCTCAGATCCATGGATGGTGGCACAAGAAGGTGGCTGCAGGGTGGGGGCTGGGCACACACACACCTGTCCCAGGAGGCTTGCATACACGCTCCACCTCTGGAGAGCATCTCTAGTTTGCTAGTAAAACTGAATTGGCGTGTTGCAAAATAATGCATGTCTAAACAGTGTGTCACCAACATGAAAAGCTTGGAAAGCACTGCTATCCATGTCCACTCAGAAATAACCCCAAGTTCAATGGGGCTTAGTCCCAGGCAAGTGGATACAGGATTGCAGCTTTCATAAATGCATATTATTATTATTATTATTATTATTATTATTATTATTATTATTATTATTATTCTACCACCACGTCAATTGTTTCCCCATCTATACATGTTAGAACGAAGCTGAAATGTAAGGAATATGGTTCATAAACTATGGTTTGGTGCTACCTCGGGTTACATACAGTGGTACCTCGGGTTACATACGCTTCAGGTTACAGTCTCCACTAACCCAGAAATAGTGCTTCAGGTTAAGAACTTTGCTTCAGGATGAGAACAGAAATCGTGCTCCAGCGGTGCAACAGCAGCAGGAGGCCCCATTAGCTAAAGTGATGCTTCAGGTTAAGAACAGTTTCAGGTTAAGAACGGACCTTTGGAACGAATTAAGTACTTAACCCGAGGTACCACTGTACTAACATTTACATTTGGGTCTTAAATGTGCTTGATGACAGTTTATGAAGTCCCAAGGGTATCTGATTATCCCAAAACTCTCTCTCACAGGACAGCTAAGTCCCAACGTCTAACTTTCTAACGTGTGTGCTTCAGGTTAAGAACAGTTTCAGGTTAAGTACGGACCTCCAGAACAAATTAAATACTTAACCAGAGGTACCACTGTACTGAATAAGCCTCAGGCTTATCACCTCCCCTTGCTCCTTCACTGATGCAAGGAGGCGGCTAGAAGACTTTGCTTCCGTTTTTAGTTAATCACAGTTTAGCATTATGTTTTAAATAAACGGCTGTGGATATTTACTACAGTTTATCAAAGCAAGCAAACTTTATATTGTGGCTTTTAAAGTTTGTTTGCTTCAATAAACCATTGCTATCATTAACCACAGTTCAGGATTCAAACACCACACTAAACAATGGTTAATTGAAAAAGGATCCAAACTCCCCCTCATGGTAAAAGAGGAAGGAGGACCATTCAAGCTTTGCAAGCACACTCTTTTTTCTGCTATACAGTTAAAACAGTGAGATTCCAAAGACAATTAATGTAAGTGTACATTATGCATTCATTTTTTTACTTAGAGAAGAAATGAAACTACAAAGCAAATACCTAGCAGTACCTTAGAAACTTGTGCGCATCGACACAAGGTAATTACATCCAAGAAGGAAAATATTCTAAAAGAAAGTAAAAAAGAAAGAAGTAAAACTGTTCTTCAACAATCCAGTCTAATATACTCCTGTAAACATATTAACTCAAGTTAAAAACATATAGATCAGTCAGATCAGGGTAGTATTTGAAAGCTGCCAACCAAAGATGTTTTAAAGGCAGTTATAAGAACTTTTCTCACATATAGTCTAAGTACATACAATTACACAGCTTGAAGAATGTTACAGCAAGGTGTAACACAGGGGTAGTCGACCTTTTTATACCTACCTCCCACTAATGCATCTTTCTTGATAGTAAAATTTCCTTACCGCCCACCAGTGCTTCATGGAAGGATTCAGCTTGTGCTGTAGAACCCCCTACCGCCCACCTAGAATCCTGAAACGCCCACTAGCGGGCGGTAGGGACCAGGTTGACAACCCCTGGTGTATCATATACCAGCAATATATATATTTATTCCATACAATTCTGGATAAGCTACTAGATAAACTCTCTTTGAGACCTTTCTGTTCCCATCAATCTAAGGGTAAGAAAACTATAATTAGGAAATAGCCTACTAGATATTGTCATGTAACTCAGGACCCTTCTGCCCAACTATGCTGTTCTGTGTGCTTAGGAAGGAAATCAAAGTCTCAGCTGCCACACTCAGTACACAAAGTTAAGCCACACAGAAGAGTCTAGAAGTCCCACTTGATTGTATCAAGCAAAGGAGAGGAATATAACTTTTTTTATTGTCACTGGTACCTGTAAATGCAAACCAAAAACCAATTTCGCTCAGCAGAGGTTTATGGTGGATAGTTGATTTTAACTTTGGAAAGAGTTAAGAGAACATTATATCTGCAGCAACTCATACACTCAATATGAAACTCATATTTCATGCCTATATTTTATCTGCTACAGGGGTAATAGCAGCCTGAGAACAATGGTGTATGGAGGATGAAAGAAGCCCCTTCTTCCACTGCTCTCATCAAAATTGCAACTTTCCCCCCTCTCCACTGATGCTTTAAAATTTAAAAGGGCAAAGTATGGGGGAAGTGAGCAAAGAGATAATGGAAATCCAGCATCAACTCCAAGTGGACACAAGTAGTCAATTCTCTGTTAGTTCTTATGCAAATTCCCTCCCATTCCCATGCCATAATAAAAAAATATCCTGTATTTACCAACTTTTCTAAAGCTTGATTTTTTCACAGAAAATTCCAAATTGACAACAATGAAAAAGCTATTGTTTCCTAGCTGCATTGGTAACGCGCTTTTAAAAAGCTATCCTCAAACTACATACTGACACATTTTTGCAACAAATGAAGTTAAAACTAGGCATGTATAAGTTTTTATAAAAGCAGAGCGTGATTTGAAACGCTCTGCTTTTATAGTGATTTGAAACGAATGAAATCCATTTTATAAGCAATAATCAGATATAATCAAACTATAAACTTCTAATGTAGAATTACCTTAAAAGGAGTTCTTTTGGTAACTTTCTGTTAATAAGAGCTTCATCATCATTTGAGAGTGCCTAAAAAGAAAGAGAAAGAAACCACAGTATTTTGAATGACTGTTCCTTTAGATCAGTGGTTTCCAACCTTTTTTTGGCCATGCCCCACCTAAGCATCTCTAAAATCCTGATGCCCCTCCTGTGATATGTAATTCTTATTCAAAAAGTGAACTATTCACATGGAGGAAGCCTAAAAGGCCATTAAAAGGTAAAGGTCCAGTCGTGACCGACTCTGGGGTTGCGGCGCTCATCTCGCTTTATTGGCCAAGAGCTTCCGGGTCATGTGGCCAGCATGACTAAGCCGCTTCTGGTGAACCAGAGCAGCACACGCAAACGCCGTTTACCTTCCCGCCGGAGCGGTACCTATTTATCTACTTGCACTTTGACGTGCTTTCGAACTGCTAGGTTGGCAGGAGCAGGGACCGAGCAATGGGAGCTCACCCCGTCGCGGGGATTCAAACCGCCGACCTTCTGATCGGCAAGTCCTAGGCTCTGTGGTTTAACCCACAGCGCCACCCGTGTCCCTTAAAAGGCCATTAACTTGGTCTAACTCATTCTTGCCCCCCCCATCAAATCGCCCCCCTGTGGGGTGTGTGCCCCATGTTGGGAACCACGGCTTTAGATCATGATGCCCTACAGATTCAGTTGTACTCTAATTTTCATTAATCCAATGGCTGATTGTCAGAGATGACAGACGCTGTATGCCAACAATATCTGAAAGGCATCACACTGGCTATTTCTGCTTTAGGCGAGCCATGTATTTTTTTTCCTAATGTGAAATCAACAAGACCATTTCAAGCAGAGTTGAAATGAATAACTTTGAGATCAAGAAAAAAATAGATATAAATATGGAACAAACATATGTTAGTCAGTTCGTAAGTTTATTGTTTTAGCCAAAGGCTGTGACAAACTTGTAGAAATAATAATAAAATAATACAGAACATCCATAATATATAATCCAACATATATGATATAAAAGAGAGAAGATACCAGAGACACCATCAAGTCTAAATCTAGCTTAATTTCAGATTAAACCTCCGAGTGACCAAAACAATTTATAGTGATTTTATCTGACTCATTTTCCCTGATCTTTTTTGTATCCAGTGCATAAATGGCCGCTCTCTGTGTTACGAAACTTTTATTGCCATTCAAAAGAATTTAAACATTTCTGCTGGGGAACACCTGCTTGCTTCTGAGAATGAAGGTTTCAAAAAAGGGTTTTCTTGGGTCTCTATATAAAGGATAGGCCAACAGATAATGAGTGATATCTTCCACCTAAGGCTGACCACAAATACAATGCCAGTCTGCATATGAAACCTGTGGTGGCCATCACTTGGAAACACAGCTCAATAAGGCTATTTTTAAGGAAACTGGTGAGAGTTTGGTCAAATAACTAGCTCTAAAATGCTGTTCCCAGGTGTGTGTGGGAAATTTGGTGTTCCTAATTAGTTGCAGGTCCCTTCTGGATTCTTACCAGAAGAGCCAATCCCTAAATTGACACTTATTCAATGTCAATGCAGAGCTCAGTTCTGGAAAATAGTAATATTCTAAAACAAATTGACAAGCAGCTTTTTATATTTAATTGGGAAGCAGCTATCAGGTTCAGAAGGCCACCTCCATATTACCTGGGTTGCCACCACCAAAGTCCACATTGGGTTCCTTTGTAATCTTTGTGCTGATAAAATAAAGTATCAACTTTTAAGTTTCATAACTAAATTTAAATGTGTTCTCTCTTTTGCAGCAGTGGAAGCATGAACACTGCTATAAAATATAAATATCGTAGCACAAGCATTTGTGAAATTATGCTATTAGCCAATTCCACCCCCACCCCCTGGATACAATTCCCTATTATACACAATGCATTTAATCCTCTTAAAGTAGTAATGTTTAGGGTCTGTTTGTTTTTAAAGGATTCCACATACTTATCCCCCCCGCCCGCCCCAATGGCAGTTTTTGAGAGGGTGCCAACTGGGAAAAGTCTAGAAATTCCCTAACTTTAAAATATTCATTTTAACAAACTAATGGAGGTCTACATATGTGAAAGCTTGAAAATCACATCAATTGCACTGATTGCTTTGATTCAAAATTCAACAGCTTCATTACTGTGAATATACTCCAGAAGCTTGGTTGTGCTACTCTACATAGCAAACAAAGATTAACAAATGTATCGTGACCAACATTTCTGGGCTAGAGATAGTCAAAGTCATTTATGCCATGTCCCTGAAAGATTATGCTTCAACAAATTGAATTTTTAGTGTTTTATGGTTTCTGGTATTAGTACAATTTCCTCCAAAAATTACCCAAGCTACATAATTTATTTTAAAATTTAAGACAGGGTTAAATGGCACTGAAAAAACGCTTCTTAAATTACTTATAATTACTTCAAGTTATGAAGACAGGAGTGTTCTATGATATGAATTCCCTGGCATTTTGAAGTCAATTTTTTAAAAGCTGAGGGCTACAGCACAAAACCTGGATCTGTGTCCATTTCACAAGCAGAGAAAGAAAATTGACAAAACATCTGCAGCAAGGCTTCTCTTCCCTCCACTTTCCCAAGGGGGATTGGCTATAACACTGTGATGGCCTACAGGAGGATCACAGACTTGAGAGTGGTTGGAAAGCATTGCAGAATACTGCTTTACATATTGAACAGCTTACAGCTAGAATAAATAATAGAAAGAAAAGAGCAATTCTAACCAATGTTGCCTGGAAAACTGTTCAGAGGGTAACTATTAGAAGAAAACAAGCAAATGATTAACCTCAGCATAAACATGATCTAATCCCTGAAGTTTTTTAAGATAACCTGCTGTATAATAGAGAATTTTCTTCCAATTACACTATTCCTTTCTAGTTTTATATCATCAGTGATATTCATATGGAGAAGGGCAGATAATTTACACCAAAGGAGATGTACAAGTGAGGGGAGTGAAATCTCCTTCCCACTTTGCATCCCCATATGCTATTACTTCCTCTTCTCTTCTCCCCAGGCTCTCAATATTTTCAGCATAGCAGCACGACTGGAGTTAAAAATGCCCTAGTTCATAGACTATTCATTTTTCCCACTTAGCATTAAAGTGATCACACATGTCTGATTCATTTGTGTAAAAAGTGAGTAGCTATGGTTTAAATTTATCAAAACGGTTATGTGGGTAAGGCAAGCTGAAGCCCCAAATCCATTATCTCAGCAACTTTATAGAATGTCCCTGTATATTATATTCCCAAAATAAAACCTTCCATGTATTAACCATTAAGGACTATTTGGTCAGCTTTAAAGGAGCCAAGTAGGATTTTAACCTTTTTTTTTTTACTTTGACTGTTGACTGTTGGTCAGGGTCTATCGGGGCTGCGTGGAGTGGGGTGGGGGTAAAGTTAGTTCTGGTCAGGGAAAGCATTGCAGAATACTAAACTAAGCACACCAAGACATCACTGTGGGTAAGGACTGCCCCAAATCATTCTCTCAAAGCTTACCAGCATGAGGGAAAGTGAAAAGAGTATTAACAGTTTTATTGCTCTCAAAGGCTTAGCACCTTAAATGCCACAATGCTCCAGGAGTCTCTTCAACATCCACAAAGGTGTTGGCAGACAAGATTGCTATCAGGTTGCTAGGAGCATTTGCTAGGAGCCATTGTGAGGACAAACAAGCAAAGATGCCAACAGGCAATACACTGGACTGTTCAGGGCTACATAGTTGTTGCAGGTATGCTAAAAAAAATAGTCCCAGTTTCACTCCATATTTGCCTCATGTCTTCAATCCAGTTTGGGGTTGGAGTCAAACAAGACTCCTACAAACAAACAAAAATACAGATCACTCCAAGCTGTTTTTTGCCCTCAGTTGAATATATGTACAGTGGTACCTCCGGTTGCGGACCGGGATCCATTCCAGAGGTCCAGCTGGATCCCAAGGTTTTCGCAACTGGAGACTGTTTCTGCGAACACGCACTCAGCGACAGAGCGCGTCTGCGCATGTGTGCGTGGCAAAAACCCAGAAATATACTTCCAGGTTTACCGCTTACGTATCCCGAAGTTTACATAACTGGAGGGATACGTAAGCGGAAGTACAACTGTGTGTGTGTGTGTGTGTGTGTGTGTGTGTATATTACACACACACCTGCATTTTTCCTACACAGGGTAAAATAGCAGCTTGCCAGTTGTGTGATGTAGACGGGGAAATGTGGGTGGAAAGAATCATATCTATCCCCTACAGCAGGGGGTCGTCAAACTAAGGCCCGCAGGCCAGATCTGGCCCAATAGGGTCATGAATCTAGGCTGGCCGGCCAGGACAAAGCCTGCTCAGTCTCCTCCCCCATCTCAGCGAGAGGCTGGGTGTCCCTCGCTCCCTTCCCCACCTAGGGAAGCCGCTTTCCAGCAAGAGAGCGGCTCTCGACTCTCTAATGCGCAGATGTGCCGGCAGAGCCCCTCCTGCCCACCAGAGGAGAGCGCTGCCTGAGACCAGAGGAGGCTGGAGGCCAGGGGCCGCCACCTCAGCAGCCGCCCATGGCTCCCACAGCAGCGGGGGACTGAGCATAGAGTGACGTGGGAGGCAGCAGCAAGGGGGTCGGCGGGGGGTTGTGGCCTCCTCCCTCTATTAAGCAGCAGACCGAACAGCTGCTGAGCTTTGCGCAACTAGGCTGCCAGCCCCCTGCCCGCCAGCGGGCTTTGCCGGCAGCCTCCCCTTTCTCCTGACAGCTCCGGGAAGGCCTTTGAGCTTCGCGCCACACGCCGTTGCCTCGCGCTCCCAGGCTGCTCTCTGGGGATGGGGGAGCTGCGCAGCTCCGGGGACGTTGGTCGGAGGCTAGTGACAAGAATCCGCTGCCGAGAGAGGGGAGGAAGAGGACGGAGAGGAGGGGGATCGAGAACTGGGGCAATGGGAGAGGAGGAAGGTTGCCTCGTGTGGAGGGTCATGGCAGAGGGCAAAGGAGAGGCGGCAGCTTTTCTCTCTCTTATCCCTGAGGTTTTGCCAGGAGCTTGCAGCCAGCAACTGGTGTCCTTGGACACCCCCAGGGCTTTACTCGCCTCCTTCTCCCCCCCGGCAACCACGTCTCCTTCTCCCCCCCCAACTCACATGTAAGCCTCCTAGAGCTCAGGAGGCACATGTATCCCCAAAGAAAGAATTGGGAAATGGGGATTTGTGTACAGGAGAAAGATTTGTCCCCTGTTCTCTCTCATGTTTTCGCTTGTGTAAGGCTGGGGGTGTGTGGCGGCTGCCATGTGGGGAGAGCTGGGGGGAAACTTTCTGTGAACAAATCGGCAAAAAGCTGTAGGCTTTTATTGCAACCCCCCCCCCCACAATTACAATTTAATTGCTGATGATTTTCAGGGAATCTGGGTTCCTGAGTTTTCCAAACACAGAGAGTCCTGGAATGCAGACATCTCATTCTTTCAACAACTTCAGTTTTGGCGCAGTTGAAAAGTTTATGTTGATTAAAATCATTCATTTTAAATATTGTATTGTTTTTCCTGTTTTTTGTGCACTACTAATAAAATATGTGCAGTGTGCATAGGACAGTGAATTGTCCCCCTGTTTAAAAAGTCTGAGGACCCCTGCCCTACAGGCTGCGCAGAAAAAGCATTTTGGTTCCTGAAATTCATTCCAATTGTGCAGATGAAACATAATTAATATAATTCTACAAGTTGTAGTATTACTGTGAGAAAGCAGTCAAGATCCAATGATCCCCAGGCATGTACCTCCAGATGGTGATGTCAGGCAACACCCTGGCATCAAGTGCCTTGGTCTCAAGTGGTCGATAGTTAGGTCAGGTGCACACAACACTGCACTCAACATTAATTTAATCTGCTTATAGTAACTGACAGGTACTTCAGTCATACCAGAACCTGTTTTGATCAGTGAAGAAATTTGGTAGAATATTGTCAGCATTATCTTTTCTCTTCATACGCTAAACTTTAAAAAAAATAATAATGCTGAAATACTAGTAAGGAGCCTGGAATATCCTAGAGTTTATATCTACTCTCCTGTCCCCGCCTCCCACCTCAACAGCACAACTGCATCTTTTCAAGCATTTTATTGCTCTGGTTCAGTTAGCTTTCAGGGCTTAGGATGCATTCAAGATGCAACAAGGGAAGACAGCAGTTCCATATAAAACAAGAATAACAGTAACCTTCATGTGTTTCTCCACCTAAAATTGCTTTTTCAGATTTTTCTCCTCATGGGAGAAATTTACTATGTTAAAATGACGTTTTAAAAAATGATTAAGGGTGAAGTGCAGAGGCATCTGCTCCTTTCTCCCACACACTGCATTTAAAAACTTTGACAGTATGCGTGATTTTGCACAGGGATCTGTTGCTGACATGTTTGCTTAAATGTGGGTAATGCTTAATCAAAGATATGAATACGCAACTATGTTAAAAAAGGAGCAATAGCTGATTCTTGCTTCCTAATGAGTGTGCCTGTATGAGGTTTTGTAAGTTTATATTCAATGTAAAAAAAAACCAGGGTGATTTAAAGATGACAAAAAACAATAACAATAAACAACCAACCAATAATGTCTGCACAAAAATAATTTTTTGGGGAAATAGATCTTGCCAGATAGCAAAAAAAGACAAGAGTAAGTATCAAGTGAACCTCTTTGGGGAGAAGGTTCTAAAGGGGAGGGGGTCACATCCTAGAAGGTCACTGCCATCTGCCTCACTTTGGATGAAAGGCACTCAAAGAAAGATTTCCAAATATTTTCAGTGTACAGGCAGGCTCCTGTTGGAGCAAGTGCTCCCTTAAGTTTCCAAATACCAAACCCTGTATCACTAGAAGCAAGCACCAGCATTTTGAATTGTACTCAGAAGCAGGCCAGGAGCGGGGAAGGCTGCTAAAGAACTGGAGATATGTGTTCGCACTGACTGCTCCCAGCCTAGTAGCAAATACCCAATA
Organism: Podarcis vaucheri; assembly: GCF_965113315.1. NCBI lineage: Eukaryota > Metazoa > Chordata > Lepidosauria > Squamata > Lacertidae > Podarcis > Podarcis vaucheri. The sequence continues at coordinate 12,811,293 of NC_138750.1, forward strand.
CCCATGCTATCCATTAACCAGCCTTTTTATTGGCATCTCATAAAATGATTACTCAACAAACAGGTGGCTTAAATAGGGAGGCTCTCTCTCTTTTACTAATCTCATTTATAAAGTCCACAGCCCCTGGACCATTCTTTGAAAATTGAAAGATTATTGAAGTCAGAGTTCAGTAAATGTTTATCTTTTCTTCCAATGTTGGAAAAGACCATTTATAACTGCAGTAACATCTGCATTTTATTTAAATGCATGAAACTTGACGCAATATCAGAATGAAGTTTCCAGTTAACTGCTTCATCGCAAGTACGGTAAATAACAACGGGAATGTTGCATGCTTTATCAGACACGGGGTGACAATACTTGCAGCAGACCAAAAATGAGAGAAAAAAAGCCAGCAGCTACAAACATTCAAACCACTTCCCCACATAATACAAACTGTTTTGATTTCCAGCTGTACTTCAGATACAGTATCTATTCTGAACAAGAACAAAAAGTTTTATTTGATGCTGCTGTCTGCTGCGCAATAGACGTCCACACATGCACACAAGGTTTGCGAAAAACATACAGAAAGGTGGACAGAAAGGTGCAGGAAACTACTCTCCTGAAGTGCCAAACTCAAAAAAACAAGGTTGGTTAGTCAACGAAAGCCATCTTACAATTTCCTTTGCTGATGCATCTACCACACTCCACCCAGGAGCGGAAAAAAGGAGGGGGGGTTCATCTCCTGTCCCCCGAGATCTTCCTTTTCCTTTCCCCAACTCCTCCCTACAGAAAACAGGCGCCAACTCCTAGGGGCAGAGGTCCATTCGTGCCCTCTCCCTCCCTATAAAATATTTGATTCCCCGTCCCCCGTCCCCAATTGGGTATTGCCATTCAAATGGTGCGGGTGCACCTCGTCATGCGATCGATAATGCAGGGCGGGGCTTCCTCGAATATTGTATTCCAGTTGGCACCCCTGCTACGGAGCCTGAAAGACAGGGTGCCGGGCGGTGCCTGCCACCCCGCCCTCTCCCAGCTGCCCGTTCTCACGTGCGTGCGTGCACGCGCCGCCGCCACCACACAGCGACGCTGCCCCGGAGCTCGCGTTTCGCCTCTGCGCCTCCACAAGCACCATTTTTCCTGCCGGGTCCCTGCGGACGTCCCCACCCGTCCCCCTCCATCTTAACGCGCATCGTACGGAGCCGTTGCCGCCCTGCAACGCTTGTGCCGTGAGGAGGGGAGGACGACGCCCGGTCCTCTCCCCCCTGCAGGAATCCCAGCCGCCCTCCCCCGTCTCCACAATGCCGCTTTCGAGCCCTTCGCAGCCCCCCGACCCCAAAGAGGAGCCGCCCTGCCGCGCCCCTCCCTCCCCGCCACCTTCCTCGCACCCAAACGCCGTCCCCGCCGCCTCAGACCCCACCCTACCTAGAGCCATAGCTGTGTATCTCTACCTATCTCCGCCCATATCGAATCTCCACATAACGGCCCGCCTGCTTTCCCGCGCGCGAGGGGCAGGCGGCGGTTTAACGGCCCGTCGGACGGCGGGGGGGGGAGCGAGGAGAGACTAAAACGACCCACCATTGTGAGGCAATAGCGGGCCGCCGGTTGTCCCGGTGACGAAGGAGCCGCTCGAGAGGCCGGCCGACCGACCAACCAGCTGAAGCGGCGGCGGGACCTGCGCTTTGCTCTCGCGCGCCGCCCAGCGAGCGAGCGAGGCGGGGAGGGAAGCCGAGTGAGAGGCGGCGGCCGCCCTGAGGCGCGCAAGAGCGAGGAGGAGGAGGGGCGTTCGCGGATTGGGGGAGCCGGCGGCACGTGATTTTCCGCCGGCGCGAGCCGCTCGAAATGGGCGGGGCTTGCATGAGCTGCGGGGGGGGGCAGAAAGCGGCGCTTCGCTCAACTACCTGTTCCCGGATGTTGAGCCCTAAGGGGCGCTTGGTACCGTTAACGGAATGCGAATCCAGAACTTTCCTGGAACGCTACACTTCGGAACGCGGGGGGGGGGGAGCCGATGACATGTCCGAATGGTCCCTGTAAAGACGGTGCGGGGGGGGGGAGGGGGAATTACGCGGACCGGCATCCTGCCCCTCATGCGCCGTTTTCCTTAGGGAAGCGTAGGGGGGAAAGCCCTGCCTCGGTCTTGCCGTCCGTTGCAATGGGGCCGGCCCCACCCGCGAAGCAAAGTGAGGCGGCCCCCTCTCAGGCAGGAGAGGCAGCATGTCCGGCCTCCGAGGAACGCCTTGGCCGCTTCTGAAGGAGCAGCTGCGGGGCGGATCTGTCGCCGCCGCCCCAGTCAGGCCGCCTCTTGTTCTTTATGTAGACCGTTCACCCATTATTATTATTATTATTATTATATATTAGCAGCACAATTCTTGATTATTATTATTATTATCATTATTTATTTCTATTTATTATTACCATCATCACTATGATTATTACAGTCGTACCTCGGGTTAAGTACTTAATTCGTTCCGGAGGTCCGTTCTTAATCTGAAACTGTTCTTAACCTGAAGCACCACTTTAGCTAATGGGGCCTCCTGCTGCTGCCATGCCGCCGGAGCACAATTTCTGTTCTTATCCTGAAGCAAAGTTCTTAACCTGAAGCACTATTTCTGGGTTAGTGGAAACTGTAACCTGAAGCGTATGTAACCCGAGGTACCACTGTACTATCATGCTTTATTATTATTATTATTATTACATTTATTTATATTTAATTTGTATACCGCCTTTCATCCCAGGACACTTCGCAACAGAATCATGCAAAACGAGAAGACAAAGTACCATGCGAAACCAATCACTCTCACCGACCAAAACACATTTAAATAGCCATAGAATGTGAATCAGCCCAAGCCAGACTTACCTGGTTATTCCCGTTGTAGATCTGGAAGGTTGCCCATGAGGAGATGCACAAGGAGATCCTCACTCTTGCCCTAGAACAGGGGTCGGCAAGGTTTATGGTACCTTGCCTGGCCCGGTTCACTCCAGCGGAGATCCCTCCATGGACCAGATTGTGTGCACGCGCAATTTCTGGCGTCTGCACAGATGCCATTTCCAGCATCTTTGTCTGCACGTGCAGACGCGATTTTTAGTGCTGCGGAAGTGCGTCGCTGCACTGCACTGGTTTAGTGCAGTGCATGGGGACTCGCCAAGCAGGCGGCTTTGTTCAGGGGTGGCTTGTTGGCCGGTTAAATGACCTCCATGGGCCACTTGTGTCCCATGGGCCTTAGGTTGCCTACCCCTGCCCTAAAAGGACATATCTTTTCTGTCTCAAAGCAGTGTTTGGAGAGTGCCATTTGAAGCAAAGACATGTCTGAGGAGGGTGCTCCGCCTTTCCAATTGTTGCTTCTTCTTTTTAACTGCGGCATCAAACCACGCCGCCTGTTTTATTCCTACCGAATCCTCAAGTTCCAAAACAACTCCAGATGTTTTGCAGCATGCCTGCTGGTGCAAATCTCAACACGGTAATGAATTATTCCACCCCCACGCCCCTGCCCCTGCTTCATCGTGTTGCAGTTCCAAATCCAGAGCAAGAAATTTTAATGCTCATGTCATTCAGTCTTAACCGTAATGCCACACAGAACCCGCCCCCCCCTTTGTGTTGAGCCAGAATAAAGGTAAGAAACAGTTGCTGGAAGAGGGCACCCTCCCCTCTCTGGGTGGTTCATGCATATGTATGGGTGTCTGCATGCATGTGCACGGTTGCAAGGGGTGTGGTTTTATAGTGTGTGTGTGTGTGCATGTAACATGCATCTCTACATTTGGTTGTGGAGTTTTGTGCGGCTGCAGGGATGGGAGTGTGGTTGCAGGATGGGTAGTCAACACAACAATTTCTCGGGTTTCCAAATGTGCTCACATTCTCCAAAGGATGGCAATCCCTGGTTTCATCACTGTACAGTACTGTCATCTTCCACAACTAAAGGAATAAGCATTGTACATTTGTTGTTGTTTAGTCGTGTCCGACTCTTCGTGACCCCATGGACCAGAGCACGCCAGGCACTCTTGTCTTCCACTGCCTCCCGCAGCTTGGTCAAACTCACGCTGGTAGCTTCAAGAACACTGTCCAACTATCTCGTCCTCTGTCGTCCCCTTCTCCTTGTGCCCTCCATCTTTCCCAACATCCGGGTCTTTTCCAAGGAGTCTTCTCTTCTCATGAAGTGGCCAAAGTATTGGAGCCTCAGCTTCAGGATCTGTCCTTCCAGTGAGCACTCAGGGCTGATTTCCTTCATAATGGATAGGTTTGATCTTCTTGCAGTCCTGGGACTCTTAAGAGTCTCCTCCAGCACCATAATTCAAAAGCATCAATTCTTCGGCGATCAGCCTTCTTTATGGTCTAGCTCTCACTTCCATACATCACTACTGGGAAAACCATGGCTTTAACTATATGGACCTTTGTTGGCAAGGTGATGTCTCTGCTTTTTAAGATGCTGTTTAGGTTTGTCATTGCTTTTCTCCCAAGAAGCAGGCATCTTTTAATTTAGTGACTGCTGTCATCATCTGCAGTGATCATATAACCCAAGAAAGTAAAATCTCTCACTGCCTCCATTTTCTCCCCTTCATGGATCACTGCCTTGTTGTGGCGAAGGGGCTTGAATAACTCAGAGAAGCTATGAGCTATGCCATGCAGGGCCACCCAAGGCGGACAGGTCATAGTGGAGAGTTTTAACCAAATGTGATCCACCTGGAGCAGGAACCGGCAAGCCATTCCAGTTTCCCTGCCAAGAAAACTCTATGGACAAAGACAACAGGCATATAAAAGCATTGTACATAGCAACCACTAGATGGCTCCCTCTGCAAACATCGGCATACAGTACTGGCAAAATTCTACTTTCAAAATTTAAACTGCATGCATAGCTTATGATTATGCTTAATTTTACTGAAGTTTTGACAAGCAACTGTATTTAGTAGATAATTTTATTGTGGGATTAGTGCCCCTCATGTATGTGTTTTTACAGCATCCAAACAACAGTTGTTGGCATCAAAATATCAGCCCTTATTTTCTTCCCACTTAATCCAGATTCACCCTTTACTCAGATAATTTTTCCATCATGTTGCCATATATCTGGATTTTCCCTGACATTTTGCCATTTCGGCAAAATACTGCCAATGCCATTTTTACACCCAAAAACCAGGACATGTCAGGAATTTTCCTGACATACGGCAAGCCTAGTTTTGACTATACACAATTTTGGCTTTATGAGCTATTCCCAGAATGTCAGTTGAGAGTCACCTGTACAACAAATCTAAACAATAATCAAAACACAAAAACTGAAAGACAGGAGGAACTGAAAGGTAGCAAGAACTTAAAATCCAGGAAAAAACAATCACCAGGATTGTGATTGTGGCTAAAAATGACTGAGGAAATAGATCTTTGCCTGACACTGAAAGGACAACAATATAGATATCAGCAGGATCTCCGTTCTATCTTTTACAAAGGAATGCTTTTTAGCACACTAGCAAGAAACCATTACCTGGCTGTGATTTGCCCTACTTCACTTTCCTACTTACTAGCATAGAGCTGTAAAGCTAGCTGTTATGTAGGATCCACAATATTATGTCACAGTGTATTTTCAGCCCTAACAGAAGTGTTCCTATTCACAGTTTCCAGCCAACCTGAAAAAGGAATCTAGAACTTACAAGAGGGGGAAAGTTTCAGAAGAGGGGAAAGGAAAAATTACACTCCCCCCTCCCTTGCAACCTCCTGAAACCTTCCCCCACTGTGCTATAAATTCAAATTCTGTATTTCTTTCCTCTGTCCTCCATTTGTCCAGTTTCCCCTCAATTCACTATTTTTGTTATAATGAGTGGAAACCTGCATTTTTATGTTGATATAAATGTCTGGTTGTTAGTTCAAAAGGGGAAAATAGTTTTCCTTCATTTACACATAGTTGTTGTTTCCTAGAAGTCTGTCTTTTTTTTTGACTACTAGGAAAAAAGAAGAAAGAAATATTCAAAAAGTGAAATAAACTAGATTTTTATTTAATATTTTACTTCTGCCTTTCTGTCAGCTGCAATAACACAGAGAGAAACAACCAGTAAGTCACATGAGTAAAACCAGACAGAAATAACTGCTGTACCTATTACTGCCGTGTGTGAGAGAGGCTGGAAAGACTTCAACATGTCCAAAAATTATTATAATAACAAAAGAACAAGCTATGAAACCAGAACTGTAGTTTTAAAAACTCCACCTTCCTTGTACAAAGGATTATTTTTCATCAGAATACATGTTGTGTAATTTATTCCTTCATTAATTGCAATATTAATGTCAAAACCTCAACTTCCTGATAAAAAAAAATTCAGTAGTCCCATAATAATTCAATGGACAGTTTTTCACTGTGATGCAATAACTGCCACTCCATTCCGCTGAATGGTTTGTCTAGAAATTGCTCAATTTTACATAACTATTCTCCTTTTAAAAGTGCATATGTGAAATAAATTATACTAGGGAATGCAGCTGTCAAATATTTATTTAGCATTTTAGTTCTTGAAAACCTCTTGCCAATCAGATAAAATTCATTTTCAATTCTTTTCCCCTGACATCATACTCCTAGTGTGCAAATTCTAGACACAGAAGTAACAACTATGTTGGTGTTGGCTTGTTGTGAAAATACGCAGGAATTTTAATATACATTTTAATGTATTCCAAAAGTCAGATTAACCATGGCTTAGTTTTTCCCTTAACAGAAAGTACTCGGTGTATTATGCTATTTATAATTCAAGCTAAGTCTGAATGTTGGCTAAACTCAAGAGCTTTGAATAATAATAGGGGCAGGGAATGAGATCCAGCAAGTGGGCCAATATTTATTTTGAATGAATGAAATACTGTAGATCATTTATATAAAAAATTCTCTCATGAGGTGTTATGTAATGAAGATTTGCCATTCTACAAAAGAGCCCTGTCTTCAGAGAAAGAAGAATCTGCCTGAGATACCAGCCATAGTTCACTGGTGGTCCCAGCATGGCCAAAACCGAGACCATCTTTTGCCTGCCCTAATCGACAGATAGTACAATCAGTGGCTTTTGGTATCAGCCTAATAAAAAAAATGTTTCCAAAGATCTTTCTACACCTCAAAGTGAGCCGTTGTGTTCTGTCTCGGATCTGGATGTTTATTCTTACATTAAGCAATGTATAAATTTTATAAATCAGTAAAACTCAACCCGCAGCTAGAAATGTAATCCTTTGGGAGGGGATCTGTTAGTCCAGCACTTGTTGCGTTTCAGACTTGATCCACAGTTCCCAGTCTCAGATACAGGTCCAGAGAAAGACCAGTTCACACTGCCCTTTGCATTACTCTCAGTATACACAAGTACAGTGGTACCTCGGGTTAAGTACTTAATTCGTTCTGGAAGTCCGTTCTTAACCTGCAACTGTTCTTAACCTGAAGCACCACTTTAGCTAATGGGGCCTCCTGCTGCCGCTGCACCACCGGCGTGCGATTTCTGTTCTCATCCTGAAACAAAGTTCTTAACCCGAGGTAATATTTCTGGGTTAGCGGAGTCTGTAACCTGAAGTGTATGTAACCTGAAGCGTATGTAACCCAAGGTACCACTGTAGGACCTTTGTCTCTAAGAAACGCTGCAGGAACACCCTGAACAGAAGATTATGAACACAACTGCTTCACATCACTGTGTTATTGGACCAGAACTGTCAGTTTCAAGACCAGCCACTTTACAGGCTAATGGCTGAGCTATTAAGTGCTCAACTACACCATCCTGTGTCAATATACCTGGGAGTGAGTGCCACCAAATACAACTGGGATTACTTCCAATGAAAACTACATAGGATTGAGATGCAAGTCTGCAGTCTTGGAGTAAGAACAATTGTGCTGTTAATGTCCACATTGCTATGCCATCATTTCCTCTATTTCACATCTGGTTGTGACTTGTTCTAAATGGGTTTGCGTTTAAGCTTTACAAACCCAAAGCACATGCAATAAGACAAAAGTTAGAATGAATACAACATTTTATATGCATAATTGAAATAAACAGGGAGTGAGCTTTCTGATAACATGCTGTGGTACATAGGACAAACAAAATGGAAGTGGCAGACAATATATAGGAGCAATTAGAAACTTGTCTAAATATGAAAACTAATGTTCATTTTATCCCATTGGCTGCAATCCTATACATGGGGCAGATCCCATTGAACTCAATGGAACATATTTGTAGGTAGACATAGTTCATTAGTTTCATGGTGGAATCCTATCCAGCAGAAAAAGTTTCATACTAGGATGAAGCAGATCCAAAATGTAATCTTTTATTAGGATATACAGGTATTTTTTACACTATATAAAAGAAAATAAACGTCAAGGAGCTGGTTTCATAGTAGATTAAAAGTCTTTGGTGTTGGCAATATTGAAAAGTATTCTTCAAAGCTCACACACACTTTACATTTTCTTTTTTAAAAAAACATTTTAAATATGTCTAGCTTTTGGTGAGGTGTTCCAGACAGTCTTTGCTTTATTTTCTTGGGGCTAGCCAGTGGTCCTTCATTGAAGTGTGACTTTTTACTGATGACATTGCATTGCTGTGATTTATATGAGGTCATGATCTGTCCCATGATGCGCTTGACCTTACATAACAGTTATCAGAACGCCATCCTGCCGCAGCATCGATAGGACCACAACACAACCACCAATGTTTGCCATGCCACCCACAAACAGCACATATGCCCTTTTTATTATGCCTTTTAAAAAAAAAAAAAAAGCCAGTTCCCCAGATTTTCTGGTAGCTCTGCGTGTTATGGCTTTTCATTTAATTGGGTGAAAACACTGCATAAATAAAATAAAAAGTTCCCTGCAGCTACCAGACTGTTCTGACTGCCAGACGTTTTAAAAAAGCTTGCCTGCATCTCCTTGCTATAGGTTCATAATTCAGATCTGATAAACAAAGACACCTTTCATTCCCACCCCCCACCCCCACCCCACTCTGTCCTCTAACTTCAGAGGCAGGGGGGATGTGGAGGGGAAGATTAGAAGCTTCGGTAGAACTGCAAACAATTTCATATCCCAGTGTACGATAGGTGCATAATAAATTTGTACAATAAATGTACAGTGTTAGGAGAGTTTTCACCTGGGCTCCATATTCCTTAGGACTGGGGTAAGCTGACTTCACTCTTAAGTGGTCTCTTTCCACCCACCCTCCTTGAACCCTTGATGTATTTTAAATTAATAAAGCAAGAGAGCATATTTAACACTTCTTAAAAGTTAAGACATAACTAAAATTTGTCAGAGGATCCAGAGCGTACATTTTTGCTTAAGAACTGAAGAAGTGCCTTGATAGAGCAAGTCAAGGTTGACCCACTTCCGTAATCTGTGCAAATTTCCCAGAAAACAGCAGGCAAGCCAGCAAGTTGTTGCAGTAAAGGTAAAGGTACCCCTGACCATTAGGTCCAATCGCGGATGACTCTGAGGTTGCGGCACTCATCTCACTTTACTGGCCGAGGGAGCCGGCGTTTGTCCACAGACAGCTTCCAGGTCATGTGGCCAGCATGACTAAGCCGCTTCTGGCAAACCAGAGCAGCGCACAGAAACGCCATTTACCTTCCCGCCGGAGTGGTACCGTACCTATTTATCTACTTGCATTTTGACATGCTTTCAAACTGCTAGGTGGGCAGGAGCTGGGACCGAACAACAGGAGCTCACCCCGTCACGGGGATTCGAACCGCCAACCTTCTGATCAGCAAGCCCTAGGCTCTGTGGTTTAGACCACAGCGCCACCCGCGCCCCAAGTTGTTGCAGGGCTCTAGGTAAATGTTTCACTGTCTTTGGCTATTGCAATTCCATTTACATTAGATTTACTGATCAGAAATACAACCACTTGCTCACCAAGACCAGTAGCCGACTTCTGTGAAAGTGGATCTAGATATCATTTTCCCCCCCTGAATACCAGAGCAGGGAAACACCCCTAAAATGTAATAATCGCAGTGCAGTTGTGTATTGTGGTCAATCACACATATTTTGCTTGATACTTCTATGCACATAACCCCAAAATATTTGGCAAAGTATTTCATTTTAAGTTGTGTTTGGTGCATGTTGGTTGAGCATGGTGGGGATGCTGTCAGTGTAAACTGTTAATCAAGCATTCTGAAATGATCAGTCAGAAACTATGAATAAGTGTCTCAATTTGCAATCAGTATGTGTCCAATATGTATTTTATACATAGTAAGGACACTGAAATCCACCTGTTCTTAATTCTAAGCCACTTGGAGCAGGCTGTAGTTCAGCACTAAAGGAACAACAGTCTGTACATGCTCAGAAGTACCTTTATCTAACCTTACTTCACATCTGTCCTATAATATACCGTATGATCATTTACTGAAGTGAGATCAATGAGGACCTGAAACAATCCATTTCTATGCTAGGACCTACATTACTGAATGCCTTTTCCAAGGAGATCCATCAAGAGACATTCCTCTGTGAAAAGAGGAAAGCTAATATTTTATTTGGGGCTGCTTTTCCCTTAAGAGATCATTTTGGGTTCAGATATAACATCGCTGGGGGGGAAATGCAACCCAAAAAGGTGAACCTCGCAAGAGGCTGAAAAGTAGGTTTGTGATCATCATTAGAGAGCAAACTCTGGTTTGTACAAACCATAGTTTGCTGGGCTTAGACAAAACAGAAAAAACTATGGTTTGTTGAAGCTGGTCTGTGGGAAAACTCATCAATATATAGTATTTTCTAGGAAACTACAGGTTAAATACTGTTGTGCACCACCCTGATGTTTGAGACGTGCAAGATTCCAGAGGTTCCATGGTTTGGATTCCTCAGAATGAGGAACAGCAATGACTGTGGTGTCTTTATGATATATGGCTTATTTGCACATATATCATACCTGATGATGGAGGGGCTCACAGCACTAACATCCCCAGAAAGTCTTCCTTCTCCCTTAGCTATATATACCCTTGGATTCAAGCAGAAATCAAGCATGTCTCTTCCTCTCAGGCTTCTGCCTTCAGCCTCCTTCTGGCTCCACTCTCTCACACAGCTCTGCTCTGGCTTTCGTCCTTCTAACTACTAGCTAGCTGGGGGGGGGGGAGTTGCCATCTGACACAGAGCCACTTCCTTTGTTACCTTAACAGCCCATACTTAGGGGCCATTAATTCACCAAGAAGCTATTCCAACAATTGAATCCTTGCTGGATCCAAGAATTAGAAGGCATACGGCCTAACCCACAACCCCCCAAAAACTCACAGCAATACAGATGTTGGCTAACCAGCTGCGGAAGAGCGCTATATGCAGAATAAACGGGACTGTGTACACAGCCTTAAAGCCAAGGATGCTAAACTTTCTCCATATTTGGGTGTCTATCAAAAGAACCAACACTTGAATAGTCTGGGATTTGGAAGGAGGCGCTCTCTATATGAAGTCAGCTAATGCTTTTGGTTGTTATTCCTTTCCTTGCCCTCTCGGATTTTCTCGAAGGCTCACGCATTCCTTGCCAACCTCACATTTCTTAGAGGGGGAAGAAAACTCTAAAGAATCCGTGGCAAGGACGGAGGGGAATATGAAAAACATTATTTCCGAGCTCTGCCGAGTTCCAACAGAAACAGCCATTTATTTTGTCCGCGTGTTTTAACCAAAAGGATTCTGGCAGAAGTCAGGGTGGGTTTCCTTTTCATGAGGGGGGTTTTCCTTTGGGCAAAAGGCAGTCAGTGCAGGGAAGCAGAAAAGTCAAATCTCGGAGAATGAAGATCTAGAAAAGAGGCTACTAGAACTAGCAATTGCTTCTCCTCGCCGCACACCAAGTCTGGCCTGTTGGCAAATTTGTGCCCCCACCTCAACAAAACCCCTTCCCATGGCCAGGTGTGAGAGCCATTGTGGCATAATGGTTAAGAGTGTTAGACTAGGAGCTGGGAGACAAGGGTTCAAATCCCCTCTCAAGAAAAAGGTGGAATATAAAGTAAATAAATAAATAAGGCTGTATATATGTACCTATGGTTACTCATAGGTTCAGGGGTGATTCGGGAGTGTCTGGAGGCGGTTGGAGGATGGATGGCAGCTAACAGATTGAGGTTGAATCCTGACAAGACAGAAGTACTGTTTTAGGGGGACAGGAGGTGGGCAAGTGTGGAAGACTCCCTGGTCCTGAATGGGGTAACTGTGCCCCTGAAGGACCGGGAGCGCAGCCTGGGAGTCATTCTGGACTCACAGCTGTCCATGGAGGCGCAGGTCAATTCTGTGTCCAGGGCAGCTGTTTATCAGCTCCATCTGGTACGCAGGCTGAGACCCTACCTGCCCGCGGACTGTCTCACCAGAGTGGTGCATGCTCTGGTTATCTCCTGCTTGGACTACTGCAATGCGCTCTATGTGGGGATACCTTTGAAGGTGATCTGGAAACCACAACTGATCCAGAATGCGGCAGCTAGACTGGTGACTGGGAGCGTCTGCAGAGACCATATAACACCAGTCTTGAAAGACCTACATTGGCTCCCAGTACATTTGCAAGCACAATTCAAAGTGTTGGTGCTGACCTTTAAAGCCCTAAGCGGCCTCGGTACAGTATACCTGAAGGAGTGTCCTCCACCATTCTGCCCGGACACTGAGGTCCAGTGCTGAGGGCCTTCTGGCTGTTCCCTTCCTGCGAGAAGCCAAGTTACAGGGAACCAGGCAGAGGGCCTTCTCAGTAGTGGCGCCCACCCTGTGCAATGCCCTCCCACCAGATGTCAAAGAGAAAAACAACTACCAGACTTTTAGAAGACATCTGAAGGCAGCCCTGTTTAGGGAAGCTTTGAATGTTTAATAGGTTATTGCATTTTAGTGTTTTGTTGGAAGCCACCCAGAGTGGCTGGGGAAACCCAGCCAGATGGGCGGGGTATAAATAAATAAATTATTATTATTATTATTATTATTATTATTTACTTCTGTACTTTTCACATGTGCATTATGTACCCGAGTGCATTCCATACTTTAGTTGCCAGATGTGCACTCAAAGAGTCGACTGTAGAGTTGGAAGGGTACCCTGAGGGTCATCTAGTCCAACCCCCTCCAACGCAGAAACCTTTTTGCCCAATGTGGGATTCAAACCCAGGAGCCTGAGAATAAGAGTCTCAGAGCCTAGGACTTGCCGATCAGAAGGTTGGCGGTTCAAATCCCCGTGATGGGTGAGCTCCCGTTGCTCGGTCCCTGCTCCTGCCAACCTAGCAGTTCGAAAGCACGTCAAAGTGCAAGTAGATAAATAGGTACCGCTCAGGCGGGAAGGTAAACGGTGTTTCCGTGCGCTGCTCTGGTTCGCCAGAAGCGGCTTAGTCATGCTAGCCACATGACCTGGAAGCTGTACGCTGGCTCCCTCAGCCAATTAAGCAAGATGAGCCCCGCAACCCCAGAGTCACGACTGGACCTAATGGTCAGGGGTCCCTTTACCTTTACCTGTGGTCATGTACACAGGTAGTCTCATGGGGGGGGGGTGTTGCAAAGTTAGTGCGAAGTTTGCCATTGTGGTGTAGTGGTTATAGTGTCGTACCAGGACCAGGGTTCGAATCCCTACTCAGTCATGGACTGGTCACTTCCGCTCAGCTCAACGTACCTCACAGAGATGTTGTTGTGTGGATTAGATGAGGGCGAGAGCCTTGAAGAAGGAGGAGGGAAATAACTACAGTGGTACCTCAGGTTACATATGCTTCAGGTTACAGACTCTGCTAACCCATAAATAGTGCTTCAGGTTAAGAACTTTGCTTCAGGATGAGAACAGAAATCATGCTCCGGCGGCGTGGCAGCACAGGAGGCCCCATTAGCTAATGTGGTGCTTCAGGTTAAGAACAGTTTCAGGTTAAGTACAGACCTCCGGAACGAATACTTAACCTGAGGTACCACTGTAAATAAATAAGTAGGTTGGGGTATGCTGTAACACAGAAAGAGGCCGTGACCATGGCTGGACGTTTTTTTCAGCAGCTGCAACGATGGAAAGATCAGCTGGGGTCCCTATGTAAAGTAACCCCCCCCCCCCTTTTGACACGAATATTTCAATTCACGCGTGTGAACGACTCATTCCGGATTAAAGCTGGGACTTTTCTCCAGCTGCTCCCTTCGTCACCCCTTTCCACCCTCCCTCTCTTTTCCCTTATATGCGTTTGATTATTATTTTTCAAATTCTTTTAAAAAAAATAAAAATTCCCCCCTCTGATGTATGCAACATTTACTGACAGGGCAACGTGACTTTTCACACCGGTTCTCCGTGGGCTGGAGAAAAGCTCTCTCCAAAAAAAAACCTCAGCTGGCAGATCAACTCGCGCGCTCCCCCTTTCTTGCCCGGGGCAGCCTTAGGGAGATCTCCTCCTTCTGTCGCTCCATCCCCAAAGCGCCAGGATCTTGCAACTTGGATCCCTCCACCTCCGGATTCTTCAAGCTCAGAGGGACTTATTTGCGGGCGACCTTCCCTCCTCTCCTTGCCATGGATCCAGCTCCTACCAGATCTCCTGCCACTTTTGCCCAGGCTGTGGGATCCGCGCTCCTCTTCCTCCTCCTCCAAGACGCCTCTGTCGAAGCGGATGGTGAGTCCTGCTCAGCCCTCGCTTGTCGCTCTCCGGCCATCCCCAGAGTGCTTAAGGGTTTGTGGATCACTGCCGGGGGGAAGGGGGGGGATCGGGAGAAAGGATTTGCGAGATTCAAATCTCTCGCAGTCAACGTTGCACGTCGCCAAAAGCAAAAGTCTTTCAAAGGCTAAGATAGGATGGATCATGCAAAAGGGTTTTGTTTTTTTTAATGCCCTGTGGGAAAAGTCAATCAAAACTTTATAATGCAATTCTGCATCAGGGTTGATGCTAGATTTGGAAATGTTTCCCTACAGCTTTGGCTTTTGCACATTGATTTGCAAGAAGCATTTGGGATGCTGGTTTTCTTTTCTTTTATTTTTTTTTTGAGGGGGGGTTATTGCAGGGAAAGGGGGTGGAGACACAAAGCAGTGTGTGGTACTGTTTACTCGCATTGCTTTTGGGAAGAAAGAGAAGGGGTCGCATAGAAAAGCATGCACTGGATATTGAGATGCATTTATGAAAGGGGTTTTTTTTAAAAAAAAACCACAAAGTCCAAATATTAGCAGCGTATCCTTCTTTAGGCTTTGTCCTGCCAGTTTCACCTCCTGTCTCTGCTGATATACTTGGGATAAGACTGAATGGAAGAAAAGGATCCACAATGTGATGGTGTTGGAGCCATTCTGATGGACAGGCATAATTTCCCCTCCCTCACACTCCCCAACCCCTATTAACGGTCCAGGCATATATATATATATATTCATATTCAAACTGCCTAACGGATTTATTTGCCGGTTGCTGTGTGAGGTGAAGGGAGGGGAGTATCCCACAGGGAAAGAGCAGAGTTTTTTGGCCAGAGCATTTCACTGGGAAGGTGTGTGAATTTGAGGTTTGCTTAGGCTGAGTCCCTCAGACAGAAATGCAAATTCTTTCCCCTCAATTCTCCTTTTAATTTGACGGAACTGCACAGGGAAATTAGAATCAGTGGCAAGGCATGTCATGTTCACGTTTGGGAATTTCATTCTGCTGCTCAAAATTGAGTGTGGGGTCTGAACTTTTGATGCCAAAGTCATCATGTCTTTTGCCCCAACTCAACCGTTTACCAATTTTTAAAAACTATTTTAAAATCTGTTTCTATCTATTTTTTATTTGTGGGTGTGTGACTATATAGATATAACTAAGTAATTAGAAAAAAAATATCATGGTGGTGTAGATTAAAATCACCAAATTATAAAATATAGAACAACTGACCAACGCTGAATCAAATTAATGATCTAAAAATGCTTGTTTTCAGTTGTTTAGTAGATACTGGTAGCTACTGATTAGCCCCAACTGACTTAAGGTCTTTCCAAACTTACCATTTATAGCAGAATAGTTCCTGCTTTTCTTGAATTTTGGGGTATGTTACTATACAAAGGCAGCATAATTCAGCTAGTATTCCAGAGTGATGTGCTCAAAAACTTTCTTTTTAGTCTACTGACTTTTGTGAACGATCTAGAATGGATCCTCAGAATTCTCCTTTGTGTACAAGCATCCTCCTCCTTTGAGTGGTGGTTGCAGGGTGGTTTGAGGAGTTTGGATTTGATATCCCGCTTTATCACTACCCTAAGGAGTCTCAAAGCAGCTAACATTCTCCTTTCCCTTCCTCCCCCACAACAAACACTCTGTGAGGTGAGTGGGGCTGAGAGACTTCAGAGAAGTGTGACTGGCCCAAGGTCACCCAGCAGCTGCATGTGGAGGAGCGGGGAAGCGAACCTGGTTCACCAGATTACGAGTCCACCGCTCTTAACCACTACACCAGTGTTTCCCAACCGGTGTTCCGCGGCACACTAGTGTGCCGCGAGACGTTGCCTGGTGTGCCGTGGGAGGGAGGCGGGCGGCGAGAGGCGGGGCGGCGGCGGCGAGGAGAGGCCGCCCAGCGCGGGGCTCTCGCCGTCTGCCGCCTGCCTGGCTGCCTGCGTGGCGCTGACGGTCACGGGGCTGTAACGTGCCCCACATAGGCACACGTGGGGCGGCGAGCGAGCTCCCTCCCACATCCCATCGCCGCTCGCTTCGGCCGGCCTACTGGGCTGTCGCAGGCAGAAGGCCTGCGCATGCGCGAGGTTTCCGCGCCTTCGGGATTGCCTTCACGCCTTCCTCCTCCCGGGTCCTTGAGAGCGCAGGAAGCGGCAGCGCGAGACCGGCGTTGAGCCTGGTAGGTATTGTGCTTGCCAAGGCAGTCATTTGGAAAATGAAAACTTGCAAAGCAAGCAACCAGTTCATTCTGAAGTACGTGTATGCTTAATATCCTGTATCTGAAACCTGTTCTGCCCCCTCCCCCACACTTGGTGCCATTTTCATCTACACATGCAGCAGAGTAAGTTGACCCAGAATAGTACCAATTCAGATGGCAGATGGGAGAATGACAGTGCTGAATGCTTTCCCATGTAGAACAGTCCTTGCAAATAAAAACCTAGCATATTTGGAAGAGGGATGCTAGCCTAACCATTACCTTCTATGCTGTTACTATTTTTTTATTTTTTTTCACATAAGTAAAAAGTGACCTTTCCCCATCTGGCATGGTGGTGTGCCTCGAGATTTTTTTCATGAAACACGTGTGCCTTTGCCCAAAAAAGGTTGGGAAACACTGCACTACACCACACTGGCTCTCGGATTCAAAGACATTGGCTCAGTTGTCTTTGAGAGGCAACTGATTCGTGCCACTGTCAGCGAGGTGTCAGTTTATGAGCCCAGTTCAGAGGAGACATGTGACAGATAGATATGGTACTGCAGACAAAATGTCATCACAATAACCAGGCTTGCCATAGCTCAGGCAGACATCTAGTTCCTCTTCTAATCTCCTGTATCTCCACAAATTCAATAATGTGGAGCACTAGGCAGTAAGTAATTTAAGAAGTCACGAAAGGACTATGCTCATGCGCATGCTCATAACTCCAATATATCAGCTGAGGGAGCATGAGGGTGCATTGGGGTGTCGCTACAGCCTTTTCTCAGTTTGGTCACAGACCACCATTGGTGCAGAAAGGGGCTGGACTAGATGACCCCGGGTGTCCCTTTCAAATCTACAATCCTATGAGTCACTCTCTCATAATGGGAACATCGGGTGCAGACACTCCGTGACAAATTCACTCTTAAAAATGTCAGATCAAACAGCAACTATAAATTGTAATTGTGGGAAAGACCCTGAGTTTACTGTCCGAGTATGCCGTCGTCCAAGTTTTACAGAACTCTTGTCGGATGGGGCAACTATAAGTTTTGAGGGGGGCAATTATAAACAGGAAAATAGCATGGTCTGAGTGTTCATCCCTCCTCCCAGTATAAACTGGGTTTCCCCACAACTTTTGCTAACATAAAAATAAATAAATGGTAGGTTATTTTCTTAATGGCTCTTCCTCTTCCTGTCTGGTTTGGCCTTAGAGACAAACAGGAGTGCAAATTGCTACAAGTCGCTATATCTCTAGCCCTTTCTGACTGCTTAGTAATTTGCATTTCTGATGTTTAATACATTTTCTGCATGCTATGCCCAATACATGGAAGTAAATTCCCATAGAATCTGCCAGATAGATATGCTAAGAAACAGGACCAGTTGCAATCTATCGATTTCAGTGGGGCTTTCTTGCATGTTTTGAATTGCGACTTCTGGCTGCTGTCCTTATCGCATTTATTAGGGAGTAATTTTCATTGTATGCAATGAAACACACTTAGGGGTTATCTGTTATACAAGCACTAAATAAAAGCTTCTATCTAGTTAGAATATATTTCCTTTAGGGTGCAGATTTATTTAATTCACAAAGCGTGAATGGAAAAGGTGAAAGTACATTTCTAGATTCATAAAACCTTTTGTTTTAATATGTCCTTTTATGATGCATGAATTCTTCTGTTACAACTGCAGTCTATAAGGTTGTATGCAAGAGACATCCTCCAAACTGAAAGGTTTTTATAAGCATAATGTGAGGTTGTTAATGGTATCTGTAGAAGGATGAGACAGATGGGTTCTCTAAAGACTTATTTCTTCTTTCACTTATGTTTTATGGTAAGCCTTGGCTGACTTGCGGGAGGTTACTACAGAGTTGTTGGATTTTTTTTTAAAAAAATATGAGTGTGAAATAAAATTGTAGGGACTGTAAATTCTGTTCTCTTAGGACATTTATAGTGAAATGCCAGACTTTTGAATTTTTATGAATGGGCTTCATAGTCTTACTTCTGTGCAGGGGGATTTGCTTATGTACCCAAGACAATAAACACATGTTAAGTCTTTTGAAGGTCATAAAAAGTTATTCCAATTATGTCATGACAGTCATAATTGTTCTGAGTCATATAAATTGCATATACTGTTCTGCCGGGGCAAATGGAATAATGAAACAAATGGAAATAGAACCCGACTTTGAGAATCTAGGTGTAGTAGGTGGTTGTTGTAACTGTGCCGATACCAGAGAGAAAAACATGCATATCAGTTCATGCATATCACTGTGCGCAAACACACATTGACCCTGACAATCCATGAGGGTGTGTGAAGACATCTCTCACTGGCCTTGCCCTGTTGCCAGCCACATCCTAAGTCTAGAAAAGGCATGCCACTAGAGATCCAGCAACTACACTGCAGTTTTAGGCACCTGAGTAGAAAAAGGGTGGTGGCTTCTTGTTTCCCCCAGTCTCCTTTCAGCTCCCTTCCAACACCTCAGAGTGGTTGGATGGTTGAAGCAGGAATCCCTCGTGAAATGAAGCTGCATTTTAATGTTTTCATGTCATATTTTAATCTTGTTTTCAAGCTGTATTTCAATCAATTGTTTTTATACCTGGTGTCAGCTGCCCTGAGCCTGGTCTTGGCTGGGGAGGGCAGGGTATAAATAAATTTTAGTAGTAGTAGTAGTAGTAGTAGTAGTAGTAGTAGTAAGTGCTACAATACTTCAGACCATCAGTCGTCTTGGGCAACCGCCTTCCCTGGCTGCAGCCTATTGTAACATTACCAGATTTTTTTGAATGAATCCAGGGACACGTTAGTTACCGTATTTTTCGCTCTATAACACGCACCAGACCATAACACGCACGTAGTTTTTAGAGGAGGAAAACAAGAAAAAAAATATTCTAAATGAAATAGTGGATATATGATTTTTGTGGTTCATGCTGTGGCCACACACATGTGATCTGACAGTGAGTTTGGAGTAGCCCAATGCAAAAATCCTGAGGATCCATGTGGATCCATGCTTTGTAACCATGGAGGAGGAAAGGAAGGGGAACCGTGGATCCTCTGCTCACGACTGCAGCAGATCCCCCCCACCACCCGCAGGCATTCGCTCCATAACACGCACAGACATTTCCCCTTACTTTCTAGGAGGAAAAAAGTGAGTGTTATGGTGCAAAAAATACGGTAGTTAGTTAGTTAGTTACTACACGTTCAGGACATTGATGCTGCAGCGATGGCGGTGGCAGAGGGGCGGCCGCCACCTTGACTTCAACTGCCACGTTTCCGCTTCCTCCAAGGCTTCTATCTCCTTTCTCCATGAGTCTGGGCAGCGCCTGAGTTGTTGGTTGTTCAATGGTGGTGGGGAAGCGGTGCGCAGGCATGGAAGGTGGAGAAGGAGGGCCGAGAGCACCTTCCCATCGGAGCACCCCTAATCCCATTCCTACTTGTGTGCAAGCAGGAGGGGGGATCCCTCAGCTGGGAAGGGAGGCTTCCCATTGCCTAACTGAGATCCCTGACCCCTCCTGCTTGCACACAAGTTGGAGTTGGGAGGCTGCTCCGATAGGCAGCATGAAGCCTCCCTTCACAGCTTAGTTGCTGGGGTCAGGGAAGGTGGAGGCAGCCCGGAAGCTGCATCTTGGAGCCCCTGCACCACCATCATATGGGAACTTCTGAGTAGCTCCTGAAGCCAGCCAGAGCCAACTGCTCTGGGCTGCTGAGACTGCCGCTGCTGCGTTTCCCGGGGACATTAGATGAAATCCAGGGACATTCCGGGGATGGAATTTGTCCAGGGACTTATTCACAAATCCGGGGACTGTCCCCGGGAAACAGGGACATCTGGTAATCCTAGCCTATTGGCTCTGGCCAGATCCTCTGAAAAGGAGTAATCTGGAGTTGTTTGGAGCCCCACCTTTGCCTTTTAACATTACATTTCAATGCGCCTACCCAGCTCCATGGACTCTCATATTTTGTAAAAAGCAAAGTTTATCTACCGCTTGCTTGTGGTGTGTATGTATCAAAATACATTCTGAGGATATGCACTGTCCAGACTCTTTATACAGTGGTACCGCGGGATACGAACGGGATCCGTTCTGGAGCCCGGTTTGCATCCTGAAGTAAACGCAACCCATGTCTGCATGTGTGCGGGTTGCGATTCGCCACCTCCACGCATGCGCGCGGCGTCATTTTGAGCGTCTGCGCATGCGTGTTCCGTTACTTCTGGGTCGCTGCGGAGCGCAACCCAAAAGCGCTCAACCTGAAGCAACTTCAACCTGAGGTATGACTGTATTTTTAAAAACAACAACTTTACTTTCATAAACATATAACTTGGAAGAACATATTTGCAATCTCATGGTCGGGTTTCTCCCTATTAATGTTCAGGGATCTCCTCTGTTTCACTTCAGACAGATCACGCAAACCCACGCTGTCTTCAGCGGTTTCCTGAGAAGTCTCTCTCGGCAGCCATTATCCTTACACACACACACACAGAGAGAGAGAGAGAGAGAGAGAGAGAGAGAAACAAACAAGATGAATTTTAACAGGGAGAAATGTAAAGTATTGCACTTGGGCAAAAAAAATGAGAGGCACAAATGCAAGATGGGTGACACCTGGCTTGAGAGCAGTACATGTGAAAAGGATCTAGGAGTCTTGGTTGACCACAAACTTGACATGAGCCAACAGTGTGACGCGGCAGCTAAAAAAGCCAATGCAATTCTGGGCTGCATCAATAGGAGTATAGCATCTAGATCAAGGGAAGTAATAGTGCCACTGTATTCTGCTCTGGTCAGACCACACCTGGAGTACTGTGTCCAGTTCTGGGCACCACAATTCAAGAAGGACACTGACAAACTGGAACGTGTCCAGAGGAGGGCAACCAAAATGGTCAAAGGCCTGGAAACGATGCCTTATGAGGAACGGCTAAGGGAGCTGGGCATGTTTAGCCTGGAGAAGAGGAGGTTAAGGGGTGATATGATAGCCATGTTCAAATATATAAAAGGATGTCACATAGAGGAGGGAGAAAGGTTGTTTTCTGCTGCTCCAGAGAAGCGGACACGGAGCAATGGATCCAAACTACAAGAAAGAAGATTCCACCTAAACATTAGGAAGAACTTCCTGACAGTAAGAGCTGTTCAACAGTGGAATTTGCTGCCAAGGAGTGTGGTGGAGTCTCCTACTTTGGAGGTCTTTAAGCAGAGGCTTGACAACCATATGTCAGGAGTGCTCTGATGGTGTTTCCTGCTTGGCAGGGGGTTGGACTCGATGGCCCTTGTGGTCTCTTCCAACTCTATGATTCTATGATTCTATGAGAAAGAGAGAGAGAGAGAAGCAGAAAATGCAGTTAGACCAAGCCATCTCATGTCATCACATGCTGCGCTGTGTCTTTTGAATTGCAGGGAAATTGTTTGCCCTTGGTCCCAGGAACGGCTCCCAGAGTCTGGACTTAGCAATGGCTCACGAATCATGCGCTGCAGTAGGAGCTCGATTAGCCAGCAGAGAAGATCTAAGGAGAGCCATAAGAGATTGTTCTTTTGCTGTGTGTACCAGGAGCTGGCTGGCGGATGGCTCAGTTGGGTAAGGAGCATTAAAATTAATAATAATAATAATAATAATAATAATAATAATAATAATAATAATAATAATTTTATTTATACCCCGCCCTTCCCGGTTCAGAAAACCGGGCTCAGTGCGGCTAACAACAAATTTAAAACACTTAACTGATGCAACAAAAAACAGCACAAAATACAGTATAAAACGCAAATAACAGTAAATTCAGAATTCAAAAATCAATTTGGGGGGGAATCCATCCAATAAACATTAGATGATCACCAGGGCTAGATGGCTAAGTTAGTCCTATTTGGTCCAGTGAGGAGACCAGGGGAGAATTAGCTGTGGGATCCCAGAGCAGGTAATCTTCATAAAAAGGGGAGGGGGAGGGAAGGAAGGGGAATAAAAGACCAGGCTAAGTTCAAATTGAAAGCCAGGTGGAATAGCTCTGTCTTACAGGCCCCGCGGAAGGAAGTTAAATCCTGCAGGGCCCTGGTCTCATGGGACAGAGCATTCCACCGGGTTGGAGCCATCACTGAGAAGGCCCTGGCCCTGGTGGAGGATAATCTGACTTCCTTAGGGCCCGGGACCTCTAAACTATTATTAGTCATGGACCTTAAGGTCCTCTGCGGGGCATACCAGGAGAGGTGGTGAAACGGTGAAATTTCCTCTAACCAACACACATGACTTATCTCCAAATAAAATGGTTGAGCTACTTTGTCAGGGGCAGACTTTGGCCTTTCAAATTTCAGCAGTGCCCTGTGTGAGGCCAGAATTCGACATGCCCCCCACCCCTGGCCCCCTCTCACCTTTTGTTCAGCTCAATTCACCACCTCATAGTTGTAGGCTTGGCACCCAGCATGGTCACACAGCCCTAAATCCGCCTTTGACTTTGTAATAGTAGAACTAAGAAACACTGATTTTCAAGAGAGCATTTTGCCACTCTAGGTACCTGCTGCTGCCCTCCTCCACCCCAGACTTGTCTGAATGTTCAACCTTGCAAATTATGTTGAATATGGCCTATAAGCCCTATTTGCTTCTATTAGCCAGGTGCTTTATGAATTTGACTGTCAGATGTTAAAAACGAAAGGGGTTTGAAGTGCAACTGTACTTCAAAAGAAGGTACGTTGCTTCAAATGGGGGAAAATATTTCCAACAGTACCCTGAGAGTTTTCGCTTGCTTGACATATCTCCCCTACCGCACTGAAAAAGCAAAACACTTTAGGCTACCACACTCTTCACTGAATGATATATTTTCACTTACGCATTCCAACAGAGTCCTTGCAGATGCATTTATTTTTTGCTCTTGTGTCCAAAGTGTCACCTCTCTGGCAAAATTCGACCGTGCTCGAAATTTAATAACCAGGGCATAGATGGAGCTAAGCGGTATGACGCAGAATAACACTCCCAATAAAGGAACTGGAAAAAATGATAATTTCATTATCTACCATATTAAAATGTGTTTCAATATCGCCATGCTTTGATGAACCTGGAGTCTTAGGGAAGTTTCGTAAAGGCTGACCAAATCATGGGAGATCAGAATTCAGCACACAAGAGAGAGAGAGAGAATGACTTTTAAATGGGTGTTTCCCTGGTTGTCCGGATGCAAAAGCGTAAGAGGGCGTAAGCACCTTTAATAGTTGCCATTGTTAAAGGTGTGGGAGTCCTTTCCATTTTTGCATCTGTTCATCCTAATAATGTCTCCTGCTCAGATGTAGAGAGAAAGACAGCCTGAAGCATGATGGTATGTGTTTCTTACAATTCAGAAGGAGCACAGAAAACCCCACAGAATGTGGCGTTATGCACAAAGGCCAGCTGCTTGCAAATCTCAGCTTTTATTTGTTTTTAAAAACCCAAAGAACACTTAGCTTCTAGCTCAGTGTTGTGACCTGCCCTGAGATCTATGGGTATAGGGCGGTATGCAAATGTAATAAATAATAATAAAATAATAATAGCTCCAATCTAACACTTGAAAATATGTAAACACTGGGAACTGAAGAATCAGAAGCCGGAGGGATCACTGAATAATGCTTCCATCGGCTGCATCTGAGGGCTTTAGTGCCCCAGCAGAGCTCCTAGGCCTTCCTCATGGCTAGAACAAATTGTGCATAATTATTATTTTTTAAAAATCATGCATATTGGTTTATTTGCATCATTTATACAGATCTTAGAACTTTTAGTACAGAATTTAGGTTACCTTGCTGCAGAATATATTTCTTTTTTAAAAAAGGTGTAGAGTGTAGTGGTACCTCGGTTACATACACTTCAGGTTACAGACTCCGCTAACTCAGAAATAGCACCTCAGATTAAGAACTTGGCTTCAGGATGAGAACAGAAATCGTACTCCGGCGGTGCAGCAGCAGCAGGAGGCCCCGTTAGCTAAAGTGGTTCTTCAGGTTAAGAACAGACCACCAGAATGAATTAAGTACTTAACCTGAGGTATCACTGTATGTTGCTCAAGCCTGAGGATTTCTCAGTCAGACAGGTGCTAACATACTCAGTAATTCTTCCTAGATGCTATCAAGGGAGAGAATTCAGAGAGCCCCACTGATGCTTTGCCTATTCAACATAAGAAAAGTTTTAGTAGAGACTTGCATGTAACATCAGCGGCACTTTTCACATGAGCCAGCCACGCCTTGGCTACTGGTAGCTCAGTATGAAATGTGATGGCCGTCAGACCAGAGTCATCCCAGTTTAAATTCATACCAATCGTCTGCCCACCTGTCAGGTGTGGTCTATGGAGAACTGGACACAATTCAGAGCCTTACTAGCCCAGCTGCTGATCATCTTTTTGTCTCCTTCCTCTATTTCAGGACAACTGTGTGCAACAGGACAGGCAGCAAGCCGCAGAGCGTGAAGATTATTGATGTCCAGATTGAAATGGATCCCTCTCCGAGTGGCAGATACGATGCTCTTTGTGTGAAAGTTGAAGGTCAGCATTGGTGGACCACAGAAATAATCACTACGGCAAGCCAAATCAAATATTTTTTCTTGTTCTTTCTGAAATGTCCATTAACAATTAGGAAGGAATAATTTGCCACGGGCATGAATTAGCATGGAAACAAATTGCCTCTTCTCAGCTGAGTGCAGGCTCTTGCTAGAATATTTGTTGTGTTCATAAAAAAAAAAAAAGGAAATATAATCTAGAAGCAGAGAGGAGTCTCCAGCCCTACAACCCAGCAGTCGCTCACAGGCCAGGCTGTGTTCCAGATCCCATTGTGGCACTAAGCAGAGAACAAGTGTGTTGTAGCAAAGGATTTATAGAACAAAACCCCCTGATTTTGTATCTGCATCTACTAAAAAACAAAACAAAACAATGCTCCAGAATAACATGAATTGCACATCATGCAGAGTGAGAATTGCACATCATGCAAATTATTCATTTTGCACAATTGATTAAGCAAAGAAATACACAGGGTATTGAATCTGAACCCCAGACGCTTGCAAATCCAACTCAGATGCCCCTTTCCCAGCTTTTGAACTTCCATCAGGGATTGCCTGCATATCTTTAAGCAGCAAGAAACAGAAACTTTTAACATGAAAGGTGATATTTTGTCTGACCTGAATCCTGTGTTCATTACAGCCATTTCTGTGGCTTGCAAATGCTCCCTTGTCTGGTTGCCTGGAGGCAATTTCACAGGTAAATTGCATGATTGGTTGAAGACAATCTACAGATTTTGCTAAACTCTTACTTTCATTGGAGCTTTTGGAAGATGAAAGGCCTAATTTCTGAAAACATCACCAATCAGTAACGTATGTTTGGGTGTCTAGACAGGCATAGTGTAAGTGTTCTCTCAGCCTCACTTTGCATAAATACAGGGTACGCCTATGTGCTTATTTAAGTTTTATGTTTCCGGGATATGGAACTCCCTGCCACAATATCTCTGAGTTTCTTGATTCATTTTATTCTGTTCAACAAGTTTATAAACCACTTCACAGCATAAAGCCATAGAAATGGTGTACAGGGTAAAAACAGAATAAAGCACAGAAACTCTAAAAGCAATAAAATCAATCCAGCAAACTCTAAAAGCTCTGTGAGTTCATCAACACAAACTTTTCCCCACTGCTACTATTCCCTTAGAACACTTTTAAAGACTTCCTGTCACTGCTTGGTACAATAGGCTTAGTATTGAGATAGACACCAGCATAGAAGAAAGGTTGAACTAATATTGATTATTATAGGGATATTATGTACAAAAGGAAATACAGTGGTACCTCTGGTTGCGAACGGAATCCGTTCCGGAGCCCCGTTCGCAATCTGAGAGGAATGCATGTGCGGGTCGTGACTTGTTGCTTCTGCGCATGCGCGTGGTGTCATTTTGAGCGTCTGTGCATGCGTGAGCGGCAAAACCCAGAAGTAACCTGTTCTGTTACTTCCGGGTCGCCGCGGGACGCAACCTGAAAAGATTTAACCCAAAGCGTCTTTAACCCGAGATATGACTGTACTAATATTTACATTTGGGTCTTAAATGTGCTCGATGACAGTTTATGAAGTCCCAAGAGTATCTGATTATCTCAAAACTCTCTCTCACAGGACAGCTAAGTCCCAACGTCTAACTTTCTAACGTCTAACTGTCTAACTGACAGTTAACTGCCCTTCTTCCCTGACCAGAACCTCCAAGCCACCGAGTCTGCTGTTTCGCAGAACAAACTAAATCCAGACTCCATCTATAAATCTTAAAAGTGGTTGTCTCTCCCCTTTCAGAACTTGTTGTAGGTCTGCTAGCACCGAAGGAGAAAGCCAGGAGTGGACATTTAGACTGAAGATACATTGTCCCCTGCTCCTTAACTTTTCTGTATATCTTTTCCCCGCTGTAATTGTTCTTAGAAATAAACTTTGGAAAGACTTGTTGCACAGATCGCCTGAACTTTCCTTATTCCCTCCGTGTTTGAGTGATTCAATTGGCTGCAAGACAATCAAGTCTCTATTCCACAAGTTGACTGCAACTTGTTACTATTGCAGAAAATGCAGTGGTTTAGCCCAGGAATGGAAATTCGGATTTTGCCAGGTGAACGTCTGGCACAAATTCCTCATCAGAAAATGACGGATTATGTAACCTGGCCTTCTCTTAGCAACAAAAGAGGCGGGGGGAGAATCACCAGGGGCTTTTAAATACAAACATGAACCACATGAATTTAGGCTAAAATAGCAAACAAGAACCGAGTTTGTTCTGTACAATGCTAGACTGTTCATAAGGCTTTCCCATGACAGCTTTCGTTTCTGCAATTTTTATTTTCTCCCGCCGATTTTGAGCATTGAGTTTAGCGGACAGTGAATTTCCAGTTATTTAGTAACATCAAGTAAAGTCATAAATTAAGTTATTCGAACTAGCCCTAGATTGATTTTGTCATCAGTGGTATACGAGATGGGCTTTATTTGTCCAGACTTGCACTTTGGAGGAGTTTAGCTCCCAAGATGTCATCACCTACAAAAATCTGTGAAACCCCACTTCTCCCATGTTTCATTTCCTATTTAAAAAAATAAGATGAAAATGTGCCGTAGAGTATACAAATGGGACCTGAAACTAAAAGATTGCAGCACCGCGTCCGCTGAGTCAGCCATTTTAGTCATTCCCCCCTTTTTTTTTTACATTCCTCAAGCCCTTCAGCTAATCAGATACTTAAATGTGTTTGCTTTCTGCTTGTTTATCTCCTTAGGCAAACCGTGTGGGAACCCCCCTTCCTTTCCTCACACAGTTCTCCACGGCCACACCGGGTTTGAAATGGGTGACGAACTGCACTATGTCTGTGCTCAGGGATATGTCATGAGTAACAAAGATGCTGCTTTCACTCTGCTCTGTCACACCTGTGGGGAATGGTTTGGTCAAGTCCAAGCTTGTGTCAAAGGTGAGTTCTATCGATTCAGGATTATCATATCTTTATTTTTTTGGATTGTCCTTCAATGTCCTAATGCGAACTTGCAGTGGATCTTCACATACGGTGTTATCAATTGGGATCTGATGACAATGTACATTGTCCTTATACAAATTATTATTATTATTATTATTATTATTATTATTATTATTATTATTACTACTACTACTACTACTACTACTACTACTACTATTATTATTCCCCCGCCCATCTGGCTGAGTTTCCCCAGCAACTCTGGGCAGCTTAAAAAACATAATAAAAACATCAAGCGTTAAAAACCTCCCAATACTGGGCTGCCTTCGAGGTCGTCTAAAAGTTGTGCAATTCTTTATCTCCTTGACATCTGAAGGGAGGGCATTCCACAGGGAGGGTGATCACTGTTGAAGAAATAAAGACATGAAATAAAACTAAAACAGATAAACCACAGGTATATGAACACAGTGGTACCTTGGTTTTTGAACCTAATCCGTTCCGGAAGACCATTCAAGTTCTGAAACATTCGAAAACCGAAAACTCAGTAACCAACAGCTAGGCCTGAGGATCTTGCACTCAGTGGAAGCTGCGTGGCATGTTTGACTTTTGAGGCATGTTCAAAAACCAAAGCATTTATTTCTGGGTTTACGGCATTCGAAAATTGAAATGTTCATCAGTGGAGACGTTCGAAAACCGAGGTACCACTGTATATGGAAGGTAAAGACTAAAATTGTATATACCATAGACATAATGTCTCTTGATGTTGTTAAACTACAAATGCCCATTGTCCCTGACCATTGGTCACCCTGGCTGGGGCTGATGGGATTCTAAGTCCAACAACATCTAGAGGGATATATGTTTCTACATCCCTGCTATACATGCTGGGAGTCCTGTCCTCTGTCCTCTCTAAGGGCTGGGCAAATGAGCCAGAAACCTGATGTTCAAGGCTGCAACCCATGTAAGAAACCATACGCTGGGGGAAGAGGACAGCCTATTCTAGACACCGCAGAGGGCTTCCCCTGTGTTGTGGTGGTCAACTAGTCTCAGTACTTATTTACACCATGGCTCAAGCTTTTTGTTTTAACGAGTGATCTTTAGGACAGCATAATCACATAGCATCCAAGTAACTGAAAAGGGGCAATGTGAAGAGGACTCTAGTATGTTGTCTCACGCAGAAAGGTGAGTCCCTGTTAGCATTTGTGAGAAACAATGACACTTGCAAGTGAAATAACAGATCTTGACATGAGATATGGATTGTGCCAGCTCTTCACCATGCACTGAAAAGCATTATCATGCAAAACACAACTGAGCTGGCCCATCCTTAAGCAGCTGAAAGCCCTAGTGTGGAGAAGGTATCCTGTCTCTTGAGATGCGGTATTCTGATGTTTCCAGGGATCAGTGATGTCCCAGGTGCTTAGCTCACTGACACACTGCTGTGTAGGAAAGCCTCTCTAACTGGTTGGGCAGTGTGTTATTTCCAGAACGCAGTCCCTAGGCTCAAGCCAAATGCCTCATGCGTCACAAGTTGCGAAGCATGAATACAGGTTCTTGGAGCAGTTTCCTTGACAAACGACAGTTAGAGGGTATGCAGAACATTTCTATATTAGGTAGTGGAGGAACACGGTTCTGGGAAGGAGGAAATTAAAAAGGGAGCAGAAAAAGTTCAGAGAAGAGATTGTATAATTGATCCTGAATATAAAATATATAGTGCACAAGGGAAAAAAATTGAGGACAAGGCATGAATGAATAAGGGGCAAGATATTGTTTTGGATCTGCCATGTTGTCCTCATATAGGTGTCAGGATGCAGGGCCCACTTACCTATAGGCGCTAGGGGTGTGGGGCACCCAGGCGCCAGGTTCTCAGGGGCACCAGGCCAAGGGCTCTGTGCCATGAGTTTGGGGGCGACCGAGCCAGCGAGACGCTGAGGTGGCTGGCTGGCTCTGCCCTCCTGCGTGCCTGGGGACTGGGCATCCTGGGGTGGTGGTGGCGCCAGGCGGATATTTGCACCCCAGGGCTGCATATGCTTAAGACAGCCCTGTCAAAATGTATGACCAAAACTCATTTTTAGTTGCTGTGTAGAAAGCATAAACCAGTTTAGAGTCTTACATTTTGTGTGTGGATAAGGCAATGGAATTGACCGGCGGCTAACACTTCCATTTGAAATAGAGATGCACATATTCCATGTCAACGTGCAAACCTAAGTGAGTGTGGATCAGTTGGAATTTCCACTCAAACTGGGCAGGATACTAATGTTTTATAAAAATGCCTGGTGCTCCCATCTTTGCATTAGAGTACTTAATTTCAGAATCACTCTGTAGTTTGTTCTGTCAATTTTCCTGTTCTAATTTTTATGTGAGCTGGAGTTATTCTAGTTCTGCGCTGAAAGTGTTTGCCTTACTTACTTATTCAACCAGGATTCCAGTTTATCTTGTTGTAATCAGTGGTGCATTTTTAAAGCAAGGTACGCCCACAGACTGAGAGAAAGACAGACAGAAACTATTTATTAGACAGCGTATTAGTGGTCAGAGCCATCTGCTACAAGCAATTCTGAGCAATTAACAATTCTGAGACCACCGTCAAATGCCCCGTCTGGGTTCTTGAGAAGATGGTCGCCAATCAGAACTGGGTACTCTTGGAGGACAAAAAAAATCTAGATCAATTTCCATCAATCTTCAGGCCTGGTTTTAGTATGGAAACTGCCTTGGTCACCTTGTATAATGACCTGTGTGAATCTGTTTATTTCTCAGTGGCTTTTGCTACCATCAACCATGATATCCTTCTGGGGCAACTGTCTGAGCTGAATATCAGAGTCAACACATTGCAGTTGTTCTGCTCCTAATTGGATGGCCAGTTCTAGAAGGTGGTTCTTGGGGAGTATTGTTTGGCTCTATAGGTTCTCCAGGATGGGATCCCCTAGGGATTGATTCTGTCCCCCATGCTGTTTAACACTTGCATAAGACCACTGAAAGGGGTCATGTGTTCTCAAATGTGTTGTGACCAGTATGCTGATGACACACCACTCTTTCTCCTTTTCATTTCCTGGGGTGAGAAAGTGGATGTGCTAAATCTGTGCTTAGTTTCAGTAATGGACTGGATGAAGGCCAACAAATGAAACTTAATGCATACAAGACTGAGTTAGTGGGTGGTTCTTCTGTCCACCTGAGTGATGTGCAGGCTCCCTCTAAAGGATCAAGTTTGTAGTTTGGGGATTCTCCTGGAACCACCGCTGTCACCTGAGACACAGTTAGTCTCAGCAGTGCAGAGTGCCTTCTACCAGTCTTGAGATATGCCCTGGTAACCTCAAGGTTGGACTATTTCAATGTGCTTTTGAAAACACTGCCTGTCTCTATGTTTTTGAGCCCATTTAACTTTTAAAGCTCGTTATGGCTCGGGACCCCAATAGTTTCCTTTCCTGATACGAACCTACCTGGACCCTTAGATCTTCACCTGAGGCCCTTCTCTGGGTCCCTCCTCTGAGGGAGCTCAGAGGGTGATGGTGAGGGAGCCTTCTCAGTTGTTGCTGTCTTGTGGAACGCTCTCCCCAGTGAGACCTGCCTGGCGCCTTCACTGATGTCTTTCTGGTGCCAGGTAAAAACTTACCTTACCCTTGATGGACTGAGTTGATTATGTTTTATTGTTAGTGTACTGACAAAGCTTCTTGTTGGGGTGGGAGTATTGCTCTGAATTATAAAAATATTCAGGTATCTGAAGAATTGTGCATCACACGAAAGCTCATACCAATAACAAACTTAGTTGGTCTCTAAGGTGCTACTGAGGGACGCGGGTGGCGCTGTGGGTAAAACCTCAGTGCCTAGGACTTGCTGATCGTAAGGTCGGCGGTTCGAATCCCCGCGGCGGGGTGAGCTCCCGTCGTTCGGTCCCAGCTCCTGCTCACCTAGCAGTTCGAAAGCACCCTTAAGTGCAAGTAGATAAATAGGTACCGCTTTATAGCGGGAAGGTAAACGGCGTTTCTGTGTGTGGCGCTGGTGCTGGCTCGCCAGATGCAGCTTGTCATGCTGGCCACGTGACCCGGAAGTGTCTTTGGACAGCGCTGGCTCCCGGCCTCTTAAGCGAGATGAGCGCGCAACCCTAGAGTCGGACACGACTGGCTCGTACGGGCAGGGGTACCTTTACCTTTTAAGGTGCTACTGGAAGTAATTTTTTTATTTTGTTAAAAATATTCATGTTTTATATGGCTATTATTTTTCCTTTATGGTAATTTTTTTAATGCAAATTGCGCCGATATCTTCTGAGGTAACCAATGGCTAAATCATCATCAGAATCAACACCAACTGTTGCTGCCATCCCCAACATTTCTAGTATTAAGTAAAGTATTTGTTACATTCAGAGTAAAGAAAGGATGAGTCCCTGGCAGCTACTTGAGTTACAGCCTAGAGTGAAATCTGGCTGGCATAGTTTCACATTGCTTTTATATAATACCTCAATGAGATTTTAATAGGGGTGAACATGTGGAGGTTATTCAGAACTGTCTCTGAACTCTGACATTCTCCCTAGCACCTCAAAGCAGGCAATACTTGTTAAGAAGGGCTGAGTTAGTCATTCCACTTAGCGGTCTAATAGCCCTTTAAATTAGATTTATGTAATTATGAAAGCAATTTTTAGTCCTGTTTCCTGTCTTTTGCTCTGGAAGTCTGTGGCTTCAAAAATAGTAGGCCAAATCAGTGTAGGTTTTGGCCTCAGCAGAACCAAATCAACACATGCCAGCTAAGAAATGACCTTATAAAGCCACATCCTGATACCAGCATTTATTTCTAAGAAACATAAAAATAACTTAATCCAAATGGTACAGTGACTAGACTTGCAGACACAATAACTTTCATAAGAGTTCCTTTGCTTGCCCTTCTATTTCTGTTACGGTGCACAACGCTGTTCAATCGCTAAAGTCTAGGATTGAAAGAGTATATTTTAGAATTTCCTTGTCAACATCACTGTATTTTTTCTAAAGTATCAGACCTCTAAAAAGTTATTTCTGGCAGAACTTTCTGTCTTCTTCAGGGGGGAAAAATTATGGTAGCCATGATACAACCAAGACAGAACAAGCCTTACAGTTTGGAAAGGAATGAAAGTGTGCATTTGTGAGAATGGTTGCTTCAGGATATAAGATGCTTGGAGAGTTTATTGGACTAGAATGTTTCAGGTTAACAGGAAAAAAGAGAGAGGGACCACAAGAAAAATCCTATTTTGGTTATTCCAGGGTTAAACCGCAACTGCAAAGCTCATTATTAATTCTGTTTTGTATAAATTCTACTCCCCAAATATGAAATTCAGCAACCAAACTATGGGTTGTATCCAAGTAAGTTATATTCAAAGTAGACCCATTGAAATTAATGGACTAAATTAGTCATGTCTGTTATTTTCTGTGTGTCTGCTAGGACTAACATTAAATCCTCCGAATTTATGTTTTATTCACATTTACCGGTATATACTTTTATATTGCTATTATGGTTTTAGCTTGTGTTTTTGCTTTAAGGTTTCCATTGTATGATGTTTGTTTTTTGGACTATACCATGCCAAAAGCACCGTACAATTGTGGGTTTTGTTTTTCAAATGTCCGGCAAATAAAGACTGGAAAGACTGGGGAAATGGTGCTGTGGGATGAAAATAAAGCACAGCTCAGGGTCTGGTTACAAGGACACAGAAATAATTACTTATTACTTGAGATATTTTGATCATGAAGCAGTTACTGGGCATTAGCCTGCCTGGTTTCTATCACCCAGGCTAGATTTCTTTCAGACACTGGCTCTTCCTTTCACAGCAGTCAAATTCCTTGATCATTTCTGTGATCACAAAATGGCAGAGCCTCTATGAAAGATCATGGCAGACCAGAGATGTAATCTGAACAAGGGACCTCCTCCAGCTGACCTATTTATTGAGCATTCATCCAGATATATGCACAACTTACTGTCTTGTGAACTGCAATGAAATGGGAGAGTTATTGCTGGTGCTTTTTTCTTGGGGTACGCAAGGGTACGCATACCCCTAAACATTTTGTGAATCTAACGGGAGAAGAAACTTAAAATCTTTAGTTTCTTCTCTGGCACAGTGAATCGTCAGTTCTGTTGCTACCATCGATGGCGGCCTCATTTCCTTTCCCAGTCTTTCCTGAGTCTCAGACGGAAGTGAGCGTTTAATGTGTGAAGCAGTGTGGAATGTGGATGTTTGGTGTTTCACTGATGAAAGCTCACCCTCAATGAGGGGCAGTATTTCAATATGCGTAGGAAAATTACTAATTAGTTTTCATCATCATGAGGTAATACATGTTGTTTGTACTACGTCCATTTACTGTATTTATTTCACCCAATTTGAACTATAAAATGGTGATTTCCTTGAGTCAAAATGAGAGTACCCTAAACATTTTTTTAAAGAAAAAAAGCACTGGTTATTGCCAATTCAGATGGAGGTCTCATCTAGATGACTCTGGGATGCACATCACTTTATCCACAACAGTTTACAAGCAAAGCGCATCACACTCAGTATTTCACTGATATTTACTACTAAATGCAAAAATGTCTGGAGTAAATGAAGTGCAACCATCCTAGTACAAATCCTACCCACATTTTTTCCTTGCAAGACAAGGCAGGAGCCAGAAAAACCCCATACTGCCAGGGTGGTATATCCCTAGCATAAAAAGATAAAGGACCCCTGACAGTTATGTCCAGTCGTGAACGACTCTGGGGTTGCGGCACTCATCTCGCTTTACTAGCCAAGGGAGCCAACATTTGTCCGCAGACAGTTTTTCCGGGTCATGTGGCCAGCATGACTAAGCTGCTTCTGGCGAAACCAGAGCAGCGCACGGAAACACTGTGTACCTTCCCGCAGGAGCGGTACCTATTTATCTACTTGCACTTTGACATGCTTTCGAACTGCTAGGTTGGCAGGAGCTGGGACAGAGCAACAGGAGCTCACCCCATCGCGGGGATTTGAACTGCCAACCTTCTGATCGGCAAGCCCTAGGCTCAGTGGTTTAGACCACAGTGCCACCCACATCCCTCACATCCTTAGCATAAAAGGATACTAATTCCCCTTCCTCTCCTGTCATCCCTCTGGGGTGGTGAAGAAGAGAACCCTCTGGGCAGGAGCACATAAATGCCAGCTGGAAAACTGTAAGCAAAGATGTTTAATACTCTCTGCACATGTCTTCTGTTTGACCTTTTTCGACAAATCCGGATCAATAGATGAAAAAAGAACAAGTGAGATGAGAAAGAATAAGTTAGACGTTATATGGTAATTGTTAAGACGAGTTGTAATATTAATTAGGAGGGAAACAGATTGCATAAGAAAACACTTGTGGGGAAAAGAAGGGATTAAAAGCATACCATGTCTGCTGCCTAAATAAGTTACATAACTCCTACAGGCTTTTGGTTTGGTGCTTGTTCGTTTTAGTTCAGACACCTGATTGTACAGTTGGATTCTGGGGATAATTTGGCAGTTGGAATAAAGTTTAGAAAGTAGGATTTGGAGACAAAGGACAACCTGGAAATAGCAGCAGGGAATGGACACTTTCCGCTATCCTCCTCCCAGAGCATTCATCTGCCCCCACAGCTTTTCCATCATCAGGAAAAGCCAGGAGATGCAATCAGTCCAATTGTACATGTGAGGAGATGTCCCATAGTCCCCTGGCCCTGGGTGTTTCATGAATGCCAGAAACTGCATTACCAGAAGCTATTTTCGCTTGTCTAAAAGTGACTATTCAACCATCCTACCATACTCACTAATGCAGACCCAGAATCATAGAATTGTGGAGTTGAAAGGGACCCCAAGGGTCTTCGAGTCCAATCCCGTGATGCAAGAATCTCAACAAGATCATACACAACAGATAGCCATCCAACCTCAGCTTAAAAACCACTGAGGAAGGAGAGCCCACCACCTTCTGAGGGAGTCCATTGAACTGTTGAACAGCTCTGACTGTCAGAAAGTCCTTCCTGATGTTTAGTCTCTTGTAACTTGGATCCGTTGGTTTGGGTCCTAGTCTCTGGAGCAGAAGCACCTCAGTTGTGATTCAGTCATACTTCTGGTTTCACCTCCTGTGCCATATAAGGCATTGCCTGTCTATTCAGGACCACATTTCATAACACTGGGTTGCTAGGTAGCACACATGCTGGGGGAGGGGCTGGGGCATTGTCCCCTATGCAACCTTCCAAGAGCAGCAGTTGAAACAGGCATATGTGAGACCTGGAGAAAGGACACATCACATCATTTTCTACCCCCAGCCTTCATAAGCCTTTAAAAATAATTTTATTCTGTTATGATGTGAGCTGGTGAAAGATAATCTGGTGCCAGAAACCCAGCCCCCTTAAATTGTTATTTTGCCTTTTCAGATGAAACTGAGGGACATATCGATTATGAAGACAATTTTCCCGATGACCGATCTATTTCTACCGCAGAACATGATCACAATGCCAAGGAGGCAGAGGAGAAGGAAAATGAGCAAGAGAAAGCCACCCATGATGAGAAGAAGACCCAGTTTGCTGACGACGACAACCACATTGGCATGAAAACTGCATATAACAAGAAAGGCACCAAAATGATATACGAAGGTGAGGACTTCCCCATTGGACCTGCCATTGTGAACAATGATACAAAAGCAACAAAAAGTACAGACTCTCATACAGATGAGTCCTGGCTAGATGGTTACCCAGTTACTCAAGAAGCTGTAGAAGAAGTCGACGAGGAGGAAGGGGATAAAATTGATGGATCTATGGGAATGGAATATGACATTAGCACTGACCAACTGAACCATGCTGATGTCAGGAAGACAGGCAGCAGCCCAGAAAAGGATTTTGTGCAGGCTGGGACAGTCCAGTCACTGACACACACTGATGGGAGCAAAAGAATACTAGGGACTCTAACACCAACCATTGTTCCAGAGAACGTCAGTGTAAGCAAAGATGACAACACCAGATATGTCTCAACGACACCTATGGGACTCATCACACAAGAGTTGTCATCCGTAATCACAGCCACGAGCTTGAATTTGGCCACACTGGAGACTTCTACAGTTTTCCATCTCATTGACCCCATTCCCTTGCCAGAGGAAGTAGATCTGATTACTTCCTCCATGCAAGTAGTTACTACTATACCTTCTCAAAATAGCTTTACTGATACACCAGATGTTGTTGAGGGAGAAGCTTTGACCTATGGACTTAGTGGGAAGCCTTTGAGCACTTTTGAACCATGTGTGGGAGCAAGTTGTTCCAGTTCTGATAAAGATCCCATGATAGCCATTGGGGTGACTGTTGTATGCCTAATTGTGCTTGCGTTGATCTTGGCAGTGTGGTGCTTCAAGAAACGGCAACAGAAGACCTCTGTTTATAAGTTGAATGGGAAAGATCATGCTAGGCACCAGCTGCAACAGATTGAAATGCAGAAAGTCTAACCTAGCTATATACATTATTATTAGAAAGAAATGCATGGAGGAGAGACATGGAAACTGACCGAACAAATGGATACTAATGTCCACTAGTTCAGAAAGAAGACCTGTGTATGGAACACCAGGACCTGCACTAACTGAAATCACAACTTACTGTGGTATCAGGATTAATTTGGATAACTATAGTTTTTAACCACCTTGAGGATTGCCAGGGCTGATTCACAGAAACATATTTTATCTCTTGATGACTGTACATATAAGGCAGTGACTTGGTTTTCTGAAATCGGTAGTCTGTGACAGACATGCTGGACAGAGTTTCCTTATGAGTGTGTAGTGCCTATCCTAGATGCAAGCTAGTCAAATGGCACAACCATCATCTGACAACTGACACATCAAATCCCTTAAGATGGCAGGATGGACTTACAGTACCTGCTTCTTGCATTAAAAATGTCAGTGCGATTATTCTCTCTGCTGTGTTAAAACGGGTCACACAGCCCGATGACACATCTGAAAGAAGCTCTATAGAACAGGGAGATAATCTGTGTGCAAAGTGGAGGGGATTTATTTGAACTATTTGCCATTTTGAAGGTAAGGATAAATTAACACATAGACAGTTGTTACTTGTCACGTTCTATGGATTTACAGATAGAATTTTTCTATCTGCATTGTTTGACCACTGCTCCAGTTTATTTCAGTGGATTTGTACTATAGCAGCTCTACCCTTCAATAGATTGTGTGTAGGGGGCTGATCACAATGGACTGTTAGATAGAAACATGACATTATTGAGCTGTTTGGATTTTATTAGTTGTTTTAATATCTAGAAAGAAGAGTCCTTTTTCTATCTGTAGGAGAGTGTGGACACAGAGAGGATCATGTTTGAATGGACTTTAATCAATGCTATACAACTAGACATCATTAATGTTTAAAAATAAACCAACATTGTCAATACTCCACCCAGGCCTCTTGGACTCTGTAGAAGTGCTCTCTTAAGAAGTAGACAGAAGATCTCACACCACTTTGCCTGCAAACTATCAAAGACTATTTAGGGTTTTCTTTTCCTCCTAGGGCAATGCTATCTTTGCAATGAAATCGGGTGTCTAATAAATTAATTATGCAGCCAACAGCGCATGGTCTTCGGGAGTGCACTTGCCATCTTACTTCATAGAAAGTGAAAACTTCCATTCTTTAGTGGGCCGGTTTAGAGTGGGCGAAGTTCTGATGTAGACAACATACATATCTGTTGCTAAAGATGCCGTACCATGACAGACTAAAGATGGGATCAAAAGTCACACCATGGCTAAGGCAGCAATCTGAACTCCATTTACTGGGGACGGGTGGCACTGTGGGTTAAACCACAGAGCCTAGGGCTTGCCGATCAGAAGGTCGGCGGTTCGAATCCCCGCAACAGGGTGAGCTCCCGTTGCTCGGTCCCTGCTCCTGCCAACCTTGCAGTTCGAAAGCTCGTCAAAGTGCAAGTAGATAAATAGGTACCGCTCTGGCGGGAAGGTAAACACTGTTTCCGTGTGCTGCTCTGGTTCGCCAGAAGCGGCTTAGTCATGCTGGCCACATGACCCGGAAGCTGTACACTGGCTCCCTCTGCCAATAAAGCGAGATAAGCGCCACAACCCCAGAGTCAGTCACAACTGGACCTAATGGTCAGGGGTCCCTTTACCCTTTACTTTACCTTAAGCCCTGCTGAATTCAGTAGGACTTACATCTGAGTAGACATGGTTAGGCTCATGCTGCAAGTCATTATTTTCCCTAATATATTGATGACTATTATAAGACACCAACAAAATGCCCAAGAAAATGAAGCTGAACCCACTTCTGAAAGCATATACTAGTGCCCATTATTAATATGCAGTTACCCGCAGCTGCAAATGCAGCAATACATAAATAGTTCTGTGAATGTTATGTGTGAATGCACAAAAAGAACAAAAATATCTTCGGTATGGTGACTGCATGCATGGCCAATTCTACCATTTCATCTAGCAGAAGACATTGGGCGGGGGCTGGGAGTTTCTACTACTAATTTGGGAATGTTTTCAGCATGATATACAAATAAAAATTATTAATATAATCTTATGTTTCTTAAATGTCTGTCATTGTAAATTCTATTGTCCTGCACTGGCTTCGCAAAAAAACCCCCCATTTTGTTTGTAACTGATCTAAACAGTTTTATTCCACCTTGCCATTTGTATGCTTACAACATAATAAGCAGCTGAATGTATGAACTGACTTCACTGTAAAGCCTAAGAAAAGTCAGATCACATCCAGCAACCCCCTATACACCTCTACTTGGAAACCGTTCCCTGTGCATTGTTTAGAAGTATACTGAAGGTTTCCACAGAATGCTCACAAAAAGATGTCGAGGTGAAAATTGTGCTGTTTCTCATGAGTTTTCAAAAACGCGTGTACTTGATACTCTCACAAATTCCACGCCGCAAGCACAACAGCAATTTAAAATGCTATTTGCGGAAACTGTAAAATATTCCCAGATACAATATATTGCTCGTTTCCTGACATCTGGATCATCACCCGCTTTTATTACTGTTAATTGGTTGATTTGTACCAATCTCTCTCATTCTGCATGGTCAGATGTGATTGTCACTGCATGTTCCATAATATTGTTCTCACTTTTTATGTTTTGACGACGACTGCTATGCTGCATCAGTATTCCAGTGGTCTGCTCCTCTAAATGTTCTGGTACGCAATCTTCCACCATTTGTGGTTTTCTTGAGCGCTTACTAATAGTGGTATATGATTAAATTTATTACATTGTGGAATGTCATGATCAGTATGTGTGCTTCTTCCATGGGAAGCCACAAAGAAAGAAACTGGCTAAGTTTAAAAGGCAAATTAAATACTGTGTTCAAACATGCATATTTTTTAAATATAAACTGTAATTTCATTGCTCTGTAAAAAAGAAGTATTGAAAAATATTGTATTACCCATTTGATGTGTTGGTGTACCTAAAAGCTGCATCAAAGTGAATGTGGGGAGCATAGTTGTGGGGCAAGGGAAGTAAATTAAGGCTTAAACATAATCATATACACATCCTAATCTAACAAATAGATTTATGCTTAAACGTCAGAAAATACACATTTGGTTTCTGTATACTTGAACTGACTCCAGAACAGAGAAGAGAAGTGAAAGGTATTAAAACCTCTCTAGGTTGGGGGTAAGGTAATTAAAATTAAAAAAACCCACCTCCTTACTTAAAAGCTGCTTATTTATTTTAATACTTTGACTGAAGGCACTGAAGACAGTTGATACAGAATGCCGGTTTGCTGGGATGTGAGCTGTGATTTACAAAACTCCTTAGACGATTTCTTGACTTGGCTTTTCTTTAGCATGTAGCTTAAAATTCCCCACACTAGGTCATTCAGCCCTCAAGCCACCAGAAAAATGAAGTTGCTGTTTAAAGGATGGCAGACAACCAAGAGTTCAGACAGTTGCTATGAAGGATTAGTTGTGGGTTTTTCTCGCTGCCCTGCTACAAATGGCATCACAGCTCTATATTCAAACATTATTAAATGAGAATGTTTTCTCTGGCACAATCTGCTTCTCCCTACAGTTTATGCATTGAGATATATATATATATAGAGAGAGAGCAGCTTTACTTGTAGCATACATTAAAACTTAAAATACATTTCCATCATACATTGCACTTCAGCTGTTTCGTCTCTTATTTTTATTCCTTTAAGTTGTAACTTACACAAAATGGTGGAGATGAATACCTGCAGCATGGGGGGTGTGCTTAATTTTTCATCTTCCAAAAATGAGGAGCGCTAAAAAGTTGCAATGTGACTTGGGAAATTAGAATATATTTCGGTTAAATTAATATAATTTAGTCTGCTTGGTAAGTAAAACGTTTGCAAAATTGCGCAGAAATAATTCAAAATCATTGCCAAATACTTGTGGTTATATTACATTAAATATTAATATTTATATTTTGTTATGATTTAGCATTACCCGGCAGTCTAATTTTTTTGCTAAAATTTTTGCTAAAATTGTGACCGCGCGGCTTAGAGATTTTTTCAAAAAAAGTTGTTCAGACGTCGAGGGCTAATTCTGTTTCCGATGATAAAAACCCATCTGTTTCCACCGACAAACCTTTCAGGGGATCGTTTGCAACAGTTTGCCACCATTTTGGAGTGAATTGCAGAATGTCAGATTTTTGCTGGAATTGTGAAAAAAAGTTGTTCAGACGTCAAGGGCTAATTCTGTTTCCAATGATAAAAACACATCTGATTCCACTGAAAAACATTTCAGGGGCTCGTTTGCAACAGTTTGCCAACATTTTTGAGTGAATTGCAGAACGTCAGATTTTTGCTGAATTTGTGACCGCGCAGCTTAGAGATTTTTTCAAAAAAGGTTCTTCAGAGGTCAAGGGCTAATTCTGTTTCCGATGATAAAAAACCATCTGTTTCCACCGAAAAACCTTTCAGGGGATTGATTGATTGATTGATTGATATTTATTACGGCCATTGGCCCGCCACATGACAGTTTCCCA
Source organism: Podarcis vaucheri (assembly GCF_965113315.1). NCBI lineage: Eukaryota > Metazoa > Chordata > Lepidosauria > Squamata > Lacertidae > Podarcis > Podarcis vaucheri. Next base: position 12,853,212 of record NC_138750.1, read on the forward strand.
TACCACACATAATGTACTTAAACCTTCAATTTTAAAACCGCCAAAACTTACAAAAAACAGACAAGAACCAAAGCAAAACAAAAACAAAAGACCAACATCATACATTACAATAAATTTGCAACATAAACATCGCCCTCTGCTCATAAATTAATAAAAGACATCAATGGTGATATCACCTAATTACATCCTAAAACATAGATCATGGTTTAAAAGGGTTATCCGAGCCGCACAGGAGTCCGTTTTTCTTCTTTAGGGATAGGACGCTGATCAAGAATCTGGCAACCGTGAGTGATCTTAGGGGGTCTTCATCATTTAATAGATATCTCAGTTTGGCTTCATTCGTATCATCGGTGATTCCCTTTAGATATTGAGCAAGAAACTTGCTCCTGGCCGATGAGTGAAAAGCACAATCAAGAATTATGTGATGCCCCACAATTACAATCACATAAGAGCGATATCTGTCCATTGGAAATCTATTTCTCAGCACGTTCGATGGGAAGGTGTTGAATCTTGCCTTTATAAAGGCATATCTATGAGCCGAAGAAGTTAAGGAATTCAAATAATTTGGGAGCCTTAAGAGGGGTAATAAACCAAGGTTTAGAGGTGAGCAGGTACCATTGCCCACGGCCATTTTCTGCTGCAAGTCCATCTCCTCTAGTTTACAGGTTACTGTTCTTTTAGCTGGAACTATGTCCTGCTCTAGTAATTTGGATGGGGAGATTCCCATTGCCGTAATTTTCAGCTGTAAATTTTTTACCCATGGGCTCTGGAAATCATCTCTCCACATACATTGTATCAAGTACAAGTTTGGGAGATTGTGCCATAGAGATAACCAGTGACAAAGTATGTGCTTCCACAGGGCGTTTTCCAGGGATACAGTATTAAGTTCCATGCGTAACGCTGTATTACTTACACAGTTGGGCAGTTTCAATATCCCTCTTAAAAACTGATTTTGAATAACCTCTAGGTGAGATAGGTTGACAAAAGTCCCCCAAGTTGAGATGGCATAAGCAATTGTCGGGATCACCTTGGCCTTGAACACTTTCAACGCTGATGGGATGTGAAGGGCCCCATCGGTGAAGAAGAATCGCAAGATCTCCAAGGAGATAGCTTTGGCTCTATTTGTAACATAAGCTACATAGGCCTTCCATCTAAGGTTATGTTGTAACCAAACTCCCAAGTATTGGAATCTATAGACTTGTTCGATGACTCTCCCATCAATTCTCCAATTATGGAGTTTCCGGCTCTTTGAGAAAATTAGGACCTTAATTGTAAGGGAATTCGCATTACAATATGATCCAAAAGTTTTTAGGGCCCTCCTGAGACCTACTCTAGAAAAAGAAAGGATGACTGCGTCATCCGCATATAGTAACAAAGGGCAGCGATAAAGTGCTAGGCGGGGTGCATGAATCCTTTCTTGAGCCTCTATTAGGAGAGTCCTCATGTCGCTTATGAACAAATTGAACAGGAATGGAGCCAATATACAACCCTGTCGGACACCTCTGTTAATGGGAATTGGATTGGTGAGATCACCCTCCGGGGTGAGTCTCACTCTAGCCGCTGAGTTCTCATGGAGTTTGATTGTTAGCCAGAGAAGCCTTCTGTCGATGCCCCAACGGGTGAGTTTTTCCCAGAGGATGATCCTGGGGATACTATCGAATGCTGCCTTTAGGTCAATGAATGCCACACAGAGTTGGCCACCCTTTGAGGTGGAATATTTCCAGGCAAGATGCTGTAAAATTAGAATATGATTAATTGTTGACTGTTTTGGGCGGAATCCAGCTTGTTTGGGCCCAATTAATTTTTTCTCTTCGGCCCATTGGATAAGTCTGTTCAACAGGAGGCGGGCATACAGTTTCCCCACTATTGAGAGCAGACTGATATTTCTGTAATTCCCTGGGTCATCTGGTGAGCCCTTTTTGTGGATTGGAACGATAATAGCGTCCTTCCATACTTCCGGGATCATTCCAGAGTTGTTAAATGGCATCGAAGATGGTCGCCAGGACTTTGGCCCACCAGTCCGCATGGTATTTTATAGCTTCTGCCGGGATCAGGTCTGGCCCAGGCGCTTTCCCTGTTTTGAGTTTAACGATCAAGTTATGGATGTCTTCCCGATCGGTGGGGGGCCAGAGCGGAAGCTGTTCTTGAAATTCATCTCTTGTGTTAGCAATACAGTCAGTTGTGGCAAAGTAATTTTTTAAGTAAGATTCCCAAACCAGGGCAGGAATAATAGTTAAAGGGTATCTTTTAGTTCTTTTATTTACCAGGAGCCAAAATTGTCTGGAGTTCCGTGATGATGAGGCTTCTATGATTGCCCACCATTGATTCACTTGCCATTCCTGTCTAGCTCCCTTTTGAATTTGCTTGTAGGCCGATTTTGCTTGGAAATATTCTTTTGGCAAGACCGTTGCCCCAGAGGCTTTATACTCTTTGTAGATGTTACCAAGAAGTTGTCTAGCCTGTTTACAAGCACTATTGAACCACAATTCACCTATCTTCCTTTGTGTTCGATTTATTTTATGCGTCGGGACAGAGAAAAAAGACGTTAGATCTTCCGACAGATTCGAGAATAGTCTTAGAGTTTGGTCATAATCATAATAATCCTCAATTAAGCCTGAGTATGTTTGTTTTAGTCCTTGTTGGAAATATGCTGAGTATTTTTGGGCCTGTAGTTCGGACCATTTTACACTTTTGATTTGCACTACTGAGTTCGTAATCAGATGTGTTGGGTGCCTGTCTCCATCTGGGGTCCAGTCTATAGTCATTGTGGCGACCAACAGTAGGTGGTCGCTCAGTTGAATATTTTCGACTTTAAAATGGGAAAATTTGGGGAATATGTCATGAGATACTAACATATAATCCAGGACACTGTTTGCAGAGGAGCTTATGTGTGTAAACTCACCTGGTACATCCGGCGGGCAGTTCCCGTTTAGAATCACTAAGTTTAGATGTAGTACCAATTGGTAAAGAAGGGTTCCTGCTTCATTTACCCTTTTGTCTTTGGAAAGTCTTTGATTATGGAGGGAGAGGTCATTAATGAATTCTGGGGTTATCCACCATTTGGCTTTGATTAAAGACTCCCAGTTTGTTGCAATGCGAGCATTGAAGTCCCCTGCTATAACATTGGGTATATTGGGGTATTTGGAGTGACAAAGAGTGAGATGTTCCTCCAAGATTCCCCATTTATTGTGTAAGTCTGCAATATTGCCTCCAGGAGGAAGATAGACATTTGTTATAACAAGTTCAAAGTTTTTCCCCGTAATCAGGGCTGTAATTGCAAAGGTGGAAGCATTTACAAGCGTGAGTTTTGCCTGTATTTTCAAGGAAATTGCTATAACTAATCCTCCACTGGGCCGGCCTCCTTTAGTAGACGGGCATGCCGGTAATGATGTAACATCAAAACCATTAATATCTACTCTCCCCTCTTCCCATGTTTCCTGCAAGAGAATTACTTGGTGTGAGTTTATTAGTTTTACAAAGTCCAGGTCAGATTTTTTCCCCTTCCAACCTGCTATGTTCCAGCTTAAAAGGGAGAACGGGGGAGGATTTGACTGAGGTTTGGGTAGTCACAATGGGGAAGGGGGGAACGCTGGTCTTGGTGGGTTGTCAAATTTAAAGAAGTCAGTAATTTTCCTTTGACTAATAGTAGATAACTTCTCTCCTTTTGGCACAGATGTACCTCTTGAGCTATTTGTAATTATGCTCTGCTCGTCCGATCCTATAGGGGTAGTGTCCTGGTTTGATCTAGTCTCCTCTCTGAAATCCCTTGTTTTATCAGAGAGCTTATCACCTAGGGGGGCAGAGATTAAGTCAGTACAAGTTTTAACTATTATTAGATTTCCCTTCCGTGGGTATATCATCTTATTTATATGGCCCAAGGGGTCTTCTGTCCAGTCCATATCAATAGCGGTTTGAGCTTCTAAATCATCAGCTAGAGATTCTCCGTCCGATAATGATGACTCCAGGTCAGGCATTGAGGAATGTGTCGAAATTTTGTTTACATTTTGCTGTTCTTTAGTAGGTGTAACCATTCTGGCTGGTGCAGGAAGAGATGGTTCCAGATTAACTAATAGGGGTGGCGAGACGATTGTCTGTATCGTTGCCTTGGATTTTATGGACCTATTTTGGGGCTGTGGGCTAAATTTGAGAAGGTCCACTGAGCCTCCAATGGCCCTGTTGGTTTGAATTTCTTTGTTTCCTATTTTGCTTTTGGCCTGAGACATCTTCTCTCTTAGTTTATCTAATTTATTTATTATTTTTTCTTTTTCTTGTGACTGTAATTCATCAAATGAATTCATAAGGGTGCTTTCATCATTGGATATTCTGGAACCACCCAAGTTCGTTCCTGGTTGTGGACTGCATGCAATCTCCTCCATTCTCTGTGGGGAAAGCAACATCTCTTTGTCTGGCGATTTTGTAGTGCTTGTTTCTGAATCTAATATCTCTTTCTCTTTTTCCACAAGTAGTGGTTTTACTATGCTGTCCGCAAAAACCCTTGTGGGTATGATTTTTGTTTTTATAAATTTCCATTTTTGTCTTATTATTAATAAGGGTAGTCTCAGCGAACTGAAGGCTAAAATAACTTTGTAAGGGCCATTTGATTGAGTTAGCGGAAGTAAAGCATGAAGATCAATATGAACTATGCTTATTCTCAGGATTTTACTTAGGGCAATTTTAGCTCCTTCCAAGCTTGACCAGTCCCATATCTCAGACCTTATCGTTAGGCACACCTTCTTAGGTTGCAATGTTAGATTTTGCTTACACATGAGATCGTTTAGTTTGTATTTTCTCATCCCCTTTGCCCCAGAGTTTGGTGGGGCTATCACTGGAGGTCCCCTCTGGTAGTTATTTTTGAGGGCAATTTTGGCGTCCATATCCATCACTTTTTCCGTTAGCTTGGAAATTGAGCACGTCAGAAAGTCTATCTTTTTAAATATGCAGTCCAGTGTCCTAATGACTAGTTGTAAATGGGAGGACTCATTTCCCAGCTGGTTTTCTTTATCCTGGATCTTTTTCCCATCCACATTGGGCCCACCCTTGACGGGAGTGCTCGTTAGATTACAATTGTGTAAGGTGGTATTTTGGGACTTGGGAATGTTATTAGCTACATCCAAGTCACTTAGTGGAAGAAATCTATTGTATGTGGTAACTGCTGCTTGAAAATTTGACTGGTCTCTTCTTTCTTTAGCTTGTAGCTTGGGGCTAGGGAGAAGCAGTAATTCCTCTGCTTCTCTGAGGCGTTTCCTCTTGCCCATAGCCACAGTAGATATGAGCTAAATAATGTAAATAATACAGGAGAGAAGAAGGGGACTTCCAACCACAGTCAATGATTTAGCTATACAGCTGAGTATTCAACTCCAGGGATTTCTCCGCAGTTCGTAGAAGAGCTATAAAAAGGTAAAGGTACCCCTGCCCGTACGGGCCAGTCTTGCCAGACTCTAGGGTTGTGTGCCCATCTCACTCAAGAGGCCGGGGGCCAGCGCTGTCCGAAGACACTTCCAGGTCACGTGGCCAGCGTGACATCGCTGCTCTGGCGAACCAGAGCCGCACACGGAAACGCCGTTTACCTTCCCGCTTGTAAGCGGTCCCTATTTATCTACTTGCACCCGGGGGTGCTTTCGAACTGCTAGGTTGGCAGGCGCTGGGACCGAACGACGGGAGCGCACCCCGCCGCAGGGATTCGAACCGCCGACCTTTCGATCGGCAAGCCCTAGGTGCTGAGGCTTTTACCCACAGCGCCACCTGCGTCCCTATAATAAGAGTCAAATTCCGATAAAGATTTACCCCTGGTGAGGGCTCAAGTAGATCATCTCAGCTCAGCCCTCTTCACGATTGATTGTTCAAGGGAAGGGCTCTCAGTTTAAATCTTTGTCCAGTCCCCCATCCCTCCCCTATTCGGTCTCCAGGAAAAGTGCAGGCAGGCTTTACTTGGAACAGAAAGGTCTCACCGCTTTGTGAACTTCCAGGCTTTTGTTTTGTTTAATTTAAACTTCCGTCTCCTCTCTCTTCACCCCTCTCTGCCGAAAACTTCTTCTTCACCTCTCAGAGTGTAATTTCAGATTGGGATGACGAAGTGCAGCTGGAGAAGACGGCTCGAGAGGGAGGCTGGGTCCTCAAGCCCATGGGGTTCAGCTGCCCGTCCAGGCACCTGAGAACTCCTATGATCTCCTCTGGTCCTCTGGCCCTCCCCTGGCCTGGCTTCAAAACTTCGGCTTGGCTCTTTCCCTTCCCCAAGTATTAAGACTCCACTCAGGCCCTGTCTCCAGGCTACAGCTATAGCAGAGGTGATCCAGTGCCAGGGAGTAATTTTAGCCAACGCTTGCCTTCTAGTTCCTTGTGTAGCGGGCGATTCGGTGTCCTTAAACAGGGGAGTTTCTCTTCGGGTTCTGACTCTGGACTCCCGCTGATTCTCCCTGCTCCGGCGGTCAAGATTGATGGTGTCGTCTATTATTCCTTATCTACAAAGGGCTGACTCATCTGGCACTTTCTCTGCTCACAGCTTAACATTCTTCTGCTCTCAAGCTCCAGGTTAAAAGAGACAGTTGTGATTAAGAAAAATAAAATACTTAGTCTAAAACGAGATAAAACGAGATAAAATCAATTAAAACTCAGTTAAAATCTGTGGGGCTCTGGAGCTGACTGCCTGGCCTGCCGCCATCTTGACCGGAAGCCCTCTTGCAGAACGTCAGATTTTTGCTGAAATTGTGACCGCGCGGCTTAGGGATTTTTTTCAAAAAAAGTTGTTCAGACGCCGAGGGCTAATTCTGTTTCCGAGGATAAACACCCATCTGTTTCTAGGGGATCGTTTGCAACAGTTTGCCAACATTTTTGAGTGAATTGCAGAACGTCAGATTTTTGCTGAAATTGTGACCACGCGGCTTAGGGATTTTTTCAAAAAAAGTTGTTCAGACGTCGAGGGCTAATTCTGTTTCCGATGATAAAAACCCATCTGTTTCCACCTAAAACCTTTTTGGGGATCGTTTGCCACAGTTTGCCAACATTTTTGAGTGAATTGCAGAACGTCAGATTTTTGCTAAAATTGTGACCGCGCGGCTTAGCGATTTTTTCAAAAAAAAGTTGTTCAGACGTCGAGGGCTAATTCTGTTTCCGAAAATAAAAACCCATCTGTTTCCACCGAAAAACATTTCAGGGGATCGTTTGCAACAGTTTGCCAACATTTTTGAGTGAATTGCAGAACGTTAGATTTTTGCTGAAATTGTGACCGCGCGGCTTAGGGATTTTTTCAAAAAAAGTTGTTCAGACGTCGAGGGCTAATTCTGTTTCTGAAGATAAAAACCCATCTGTTTCCACCGAAAAACATTTTAAGGGATCGTTTGCAACAGTTTGCCAACATTTTTGAGTGAATTGCAGAACGTCAGATTTTTGCTGAAATTGTGACCGCGCGGCTTAGGTATTTTTTCAAAAAAAGTTGTTCAGACGTCGAGGGCTAATTCTGTTTCCGAGGATAAAAACCCATCTGTTTTCACTGAAAAACATATCAGGCGATCGTTTGCAACAGTTTGTCAACATTTTTGAGTGAATTGCAGAACGTCAGATTTTTGCTGAAATTGTGACCGCGCGGCTTAGGGATTCTTTCAAAAAAAGTTGTTAAGACGTCGAGGGCTAATTCTGTTTCCGAGGATAAAAACCCATCTGTTTCCACCGAAAAACAATTCAGGGGATCGTTTGCAACAGTTTGTCAACATTTTTGAGTGAATTGCAGAACGTTAGATTTTTGCTGAAATTGTGACCGCGCGGCTTAGGGATTTTTTCAAAAAAAGTTGTTCAGACGTCGAGGGCTAATTCTGTTTCCGAAGATAAAAACCCATCTGTTTCCACCGAAAAACATTTTAGGGGATCGTTTGCAACAGTTTGCCAACATTTTTGAGTGAATTGCAGAACATCAGATTTTTGCTGAAATTGTGACATCGCGGCTTAGGGATTTTTTCAACAAAAGTTGTTCAGACGTCGAGGGCTAATTCTGTTTCCGAGGATAAAAACCCATCTGTTTCCACCGAAAAACATTTCAGGGGATCGTTTGCAACAGTTTGTCAACATTTTTGAGTGAATTGCAGAACGTCAGATTTTTGCTGAAATTGTGACCGCGCGGCTTAGGGATTCTTTCAAAAAAAGTTGTTCAGACGTCGAGGGCTAATTCTGTTTCCGAGGATAAAAACCCATCTGTTTCCACCGAAAAACATATCAGGGGATCGTTTGCAACAGTTTGCCAACATTTGTGAGTGAATTGCAGAACGTCAGATTTTTGCTGAAATTGTGACCGCGGGGCTTAGGGATTTTTTCAAAAAAAGTTGTTCAGACGTCGAGGGCTAATTCTGTTTCCGAGGATAAAAACCCATCTGTTTCCACCGAAAAACATTTTAGGGGATGCTTTGCAACAGTTTGCCAACATTTTTGAGTGAATTGCAGAACGTCAGATTTTTGCTGAAATTGTGACCGCGCGGCTGAGCGATTTTTTTTTAAAAAAGTTGTTCAGACGTCGAGGGCTAATTCTGTTTCCGAAGATAAAAACCCATCTGTTTCCACCGAAAAACATTTTAGGGGATCGTTTGCAACAGTTTGCCAACATTTTTGAGTGAATTGCAGAACGTCAGATTTTTGCTGAAATTGTGACCGCGCGGCTGAGCGATTTTTTTTAAAAAAAAGTTGTTCAGACGTCGAGGGCTAATTCTGTTTCCGAAGATAAAAACCCATCTGTTTCCACCGAAAAACATTTCAGGGGATCGTTTGCAACAGTTTGCCAACATTTTTGAGTGAATTGCAGAACGTTAGATTTTTGCTGAAATTGTGACCGCGCGGCTTAGGGATTTTTTTAAAAAAAGTTGTTCAGACGCCGAGGGCTGATTCTGTTTCCGAGGATAAAAACCCATCTGTTTCTAGGGTATTGTTTGCAACAGTTTGCCAACATTTTTGAGTGAATTGCAGAACGTCAGATTTTTGCTGAAATTGTGACCGCGCGGCTTAGGGATTTTTTCAAAAAAAGTTGTTCAGACGTCGAGGGCTAATTCTGTTTCCGAGGATAAAAACCCATCTGTTTCTAGGGTATTGTTTGCAACAGTTTGCCAACATTTTTGAGTGAATTGCAGAACGTCAGATTTTTGCTGAAATTGTGACCGCGCGGCTTAGGGATTTTTTCAAAAAAAGTTGTTCAGACGCCGAGGGCTAATTCTGTTTCCGAGGATAAACACCCATCTGTTTCTAGGGGATCGTTTGCAACAGTTTGCCAACATTTTTGAGTGAATTGCAGAACGTCAGATTTTTGCTGAAATTGTGACCACGCGGCTTAGGGATTTTTTCAAAAAAAGTTGTTCAGACGTCGAGGGCTAATTCTGTTTCCGATGATAAAAACCCATCTGTTTCCACCTAAAACCTTTTTGGGGATCGTTTGCCACAGTTTGCCAACATTTTTGAGTGAATTGCAGAACGTCAGATTTTTGCTAAAATTGTGACCGCGCGGCTTAGCGATTTTTTCAAAAAAAAGTTGTTCAGACGTCGAGGGCTAATTCTGTTTCCGAAAATAAAAACCCATCTGTTTCCACCGAAAAACATTTCAGGGGATCGTTTGCAACAGTTTGCCAACATTTTTGAGTGAATTGCAGAACGTTAGATTTTTGCTGAAATTGTGACCGCGCGGCTTAGGGATTTTTTCAAAAAAAGTTGTTCAGACGTCGAGGGCTAATTCTGTTTCTGAAGATAAAAACCCATCTGTTTCCACCGAAAAACATTTTAGGGGATCGTTTGCAACAGTTTGCCAACATTTTTGAGTGAATTGCAGAACGTCAGATTTTTGCTGAAATTGTGACCGCGCGGCTTAGGTATTTTTTCAAAAAAAGTTGTTCAGACGTCGAGGGCTAATTCTGTTTCCGAGGATAAAAACCCATCTGTTTTCACTGAAAAACATATCAGGCGATCGTTTGCAACAGTTTGTCAACATTTTTGAGTGAATTGCAGAACGTCAGATTTTTGCTGAAATTGTGACCGCGCGGCTTAGGGATTCTTTCAAAAAAAGTTGTTAAGACGTCGAGGGCTAATTCTGTTTCCGAGGATAAAAACCCATCTGTTTCCACCGAAAAACATTTCAGGGGATCGTTTGCAACAGTTTGTCAACATTTTTGAGTGAATTGCAGAACGTTAGATTTTTGCTGAAATTGTGACCGCGCGGCTTAGGGATTTTTTCAAAAAAAGTTGTTCAGACGTCGAGGGCTAATTCTGTTTCCGAAGATAAAAACCCATCTGTTTCCACCGAAAAACATTTTAGGGGATCGTTTGCAACAGTTTGCCAACATTTTTGAGTGAATTGCAGAACGTCAGATTTTTGCTGAAATTGTGACATCGCGGCTTAGGGATTTTTTCAACAAAAGTTGTTCAGACGTCGAGGGCTAATTCTGTTTCCGAGGATAAAAACCCATCTGTTTCCACCGAAAAACATTTCAGGGGATCGTTTGCAACAGTTTGCCAACATTTTTGAGTGAATTGCAGAACGTCAGATTTTTGCTGAAATTGTGACATCGCGGCTTAGGGATTTTTTCAACAAAAGTTGTTCAGACGTCGAGGGCTAATTCTGTTTCCGAGGATAAAAACCCATCTGTTTCCACCGAAAAACATTTCAGGGGATCGTTTGCAACAGTTTGTCAACATTTTTGAGTGAATTGCAGAACGTCAGATTTTTGCTGAAATTGTGACCGCGCGGCTTAGGGATTCTTTCAAAAAAAGTTGTTCAGACGTCGAGGGCTAATTCTGTTTCCGAGGATAAAAACCCATCTGTTTCCACCGAAAAACATATCAGGGGATCGTTTGCAACAGTTTGCCAACATTTGTGAGTGAATTGCAGAACGTCAGATTTTTGCTGAAATTGTGACCGCGGGGCTTAGGGATTTTTTCAAAAAAAGTTGTTCAGACGTCGAGGGCTAATTCTGTTTCCGAGGATAAAAACCCATCTGTTTCCACCGAAAAACATTTTAGGGGATGCTTTGCAACAGTTTGCCAACATTTTTGAGTGAATTGCAGAACGTCAGATTTTTGCTGAAATTGTGACCGCGCGGCTGAGCGATTTTTTTAAAAAAAAGTTGTTCAGACGTCGAGGGCTAATTCTGTTTCCGAAGATAAAAACCCATCTGTTTCCACCGAAAAACATTTTAGGGGATCGTTTGCAACAGTTTGCCAACATTTTTGAGTGAATTGCAGAACGTTAGATTTTTGCTGAAATTGTGACCGCGCGGCTTAGGGATTTTTTCAAAAAAAGTTGTTCAGACGCCGAGGGCTGATTCTGTTTCCGAGGATAAAAACCCATCTGTTTCTAGGGTATTGTTTGCAACAGTTTGCCAACATTTTTGAGTGAATTGCAGAACGTCAGATTTTTGCTGAAATTGTGACCGTGCGGCTTAGGGATTTTTTCAAAAAAAGTTGTTCAGACGTCGAGGGCTAATTCTGTTTCCGAGGATAAAAACCCATCTGTTTCTAGGGTATTGTTTGCAACAGTTTGCCAACATTTTTGAGTGAATTGCAGAACGTCAGATTTTTGCTGAAATTGTGACCGCGCGGCTTAGGGATTTTTTCAAAAAAAGTTGTTCAGACGCCGAGGGCTAATTCTGTTTACGAGGATAAACACCCATCTGTTTCTAGGGGATCGTTTGCAACAGTTTGCCAACATTTTTGAGTGAATTGCAGAACGTCAGATTTTTGCTGAAATTGTGACCACGCGGCTTAGGGATTTTTTCAAAAAAAGTTGTTCAGACGTCGAGGGCTAATTCTGTTTCCGATGATAAAAACCCATCTGTTTCCACCTAAAACCTTTTTGGGGATCGTTTGCCACAGTTTGCCAACATTTTTGAGTGAATTGCAGAACGTCAGATTTTTGCTAAAATTGTGACCGCGCGGCTTAGCGATTTTTTCAAAAAAAAGTTGTTCAGACGTCGAGGGCTAATTCTGTTTCCGAAAATAAAAACCCATCTGTTTCCACCGAAAAACATTTCAGGGGATCGTTTGCAACAGTTTGCCAACATTTTTGAGTGAATTGCAGAACGTTAGATTTTTGCTGAAATTGTGACCGCGCGGCTTAGGGATTTTTTCAAAAAAAGTTGTTCAGACGTCGAGGGCTAATTCTGTTTCTGAAGATAAAAACCCAAATGTTTCCACCGAAAAACATTTTAGGGGATCGTTTGCAACAGTTTGCCAACATTTTTGAGTGAATTGCAGAACGTCAGATTTTTGCTGAAATTGTGACCGCGCGGCTTAGGTATTTTTTCAAAAAAAGTTGTTCAGACGCCGAGGGCTGATTCTGTTTCCGAGGATAAAAACCCATCTGTTTCTAGGGTATTGTTTGCAACAGTTTGCCAACATTTTTGAGTGAATTGCAGAACGTCAGATTTTTGCTGAAATTGTGACCGCGCGGCTTAGGGATTTTTTCAAAAAAAGTTGTTCAGACGTCGAGGGCTAATTCTGTTTCCGAGGATAAAAACCCATCTGTTTCTAGGGTATTGTTTGCAACAGTTTGCCAACATTTTTGAGTGAATTGCAGAACGTCAGATTTTTGCTGAAATTGTGACCGCGCGGCTTAGGGATTTTTTCAAAAAAAGTTGTTCAGACGCCGAGGGCTAATTCTGTTTACGAGGATAAACACCCATCTGTTTCTAGGGGATCGTTTGCAACAGTTTGCCAACATTTTTGAGTGAATTGCAGAACGTCAGATTTTTGCTGAAATTGTGACCACGCGGCTTAGGGATTTTTTCAAAAAAAGTTGTTCAGACGTCGAGGGCTAATTCTGTTTCCGATGATAAAAACCCATCTGTTTCCACCTAAAACCTTTTTGGGGATCGTTTGCCACAGTTTGCCAACATTTTTGAGTGAATTGCAGAACGTCAGATTTTTGCTAAAATTGTGACCGCGCGGCTTAGCGATTTTTTCAAAAAAAAGTTGTTCAGACGTCGAGGGCTAATTCTGTTTCCGAAAATAAAAACCCATCTGTTTCCACCGAAAAACATTTCAGGGGATCGTTTGCAACAGTTTGCCAACATTTTTGAGTGAATTGCAGAACGTGAGATTTTTGCTGAAATTGTGACCGCGCGGCTTAGGTATTTTTTCAAAAAAAGTTGTTCAGACGCCGAGGGCTGATTCTGTTTCCGAGGATAAAAACCCATCTGTTTCTAGGGTATTGTTTGCAACAGTTTGCCAACATTTTTGAGTGAATTGCAGAACGTCAGATTTTTGCTGAAATTGTGACCGCGCGGCTTAGGGATTTTTTCAAAAAAAGTTGTTCAGACGTCGAGGGCTAATTCTGTTTCCGAGGATAAAAACCCATCTGTTTCTAGGGTATTGTTTGCAACAGTTTGCCAACATTTTTGAGTGAATTGCAGAACGTCAGATTTTTGCTGAAATTGTGACCGCGCGGCTTAGGGATTTTTTCAAAAAAAGTTGTTCAGACGCCGAGGGCTAATTCTGTTTCCGAGGATAAACACCCATCTGTTTCTAGGGGATCGTTTGCAACAGTTTGCCAACATTTTTGAGTGAATTGCAGAACGTCAGATTTTTGCTGAAATTGTGACCACGCGGCTTAGGGATTTTTTCAAAAAAAGTTGTTTAGACGTCGAGGGCTAATTCTGTTTCCGATGATAAAAACCCATCTGTTTCCACCTAAAACCTTTTTGGGGATCGTTTGCCACAGTTTGCGAAAATTTTTGAGTGAATTGCAGAACGTCAGATTTTTGCTAAAATTGTGACCGCGCGGCTTAGCGATTTTTTCAAAAAAAAGTTGTTCAGACGTCGAGGGCTAATTCTGTTTCCGAAAATAAAAACCCATCTTTTTCCACCGAAAAACATTTCAGGGGATCGTTTGCAACAGTTTGCCAACATTTTTGAGTGAATTGCAGAACGTTAGATTTTTGCTGGAATTGTGACCGCGCGGCTTAGGGATTTTTTCAAAAAAAGTTGTTCAGACGTCGAGGGCTAATTCTGTTTCTGAAGATAAAAACCCATCTGTTTCCACCGAAAAACATTTTAGGGGATCGTTTGCAACAGTTTGCCAACATTTTTGAGTGAATTGCAGAACGTCAGATTTTTGCTGAAATTGTGACCGCGCGGCTTAGGTATTTTTTCAAAAAAAGTTGTTCAGACGTCGAGGGCTAATTCTGTTTCCGAGGATAAAAACCCATCTGTTTTCACTGAAAAACATATCAGGCGATCGTTTGCAACAGTTTGTCAACATTTTTGAGTGAATTGCAGAACGTCAGATTTTTGCTGAAATTGTGACCGCGCGGCTTAGGGATTCTTTCAAAAAAAGTTGTTAAGACGTCGAGGGCTAATTCTGTTTCCGAGGATAAAAACCCATCTGTTTCCACCGAAAAACATTTCAGGGGATCGTTTGCAACAGTTTGTCAACATTTTTGAGTGAATTGCAGAACGTCAGATTTTTGCTAAAATTGTGACCGCGCGGCTTAGGGATTTTTTCAAAAAAAGTTGTTCAGACGTCGAGGGCTAATTCTGTTTCCGAGGATAAAAACCAATCTGTTTCCACCGAAAACCTTTTAGGGGATTGTTTGCAATAGTTTGCCAACATTTTTGAGTGAATTGCAGAACGTCAGATTTTTGCTGAAATTGTGACCGCGCGGCTTAGGGATTTTTTCAAAAAATGTTGTTCAGACGTCGAGGGGCTAATTCTGTTTCCGAGGATAAAAACCCATCTGTTTCCACCGAAAAACATTTCAGGGGATCGTTTGCAACAGTTTGCCAACATTTTTGAGTGAATTGCAGAATGTCAGATTTTTGCTGAAATTGTGACCGCGCGGCTTAGGGATTCTTACAAAAAAAGTTGTTCAGACGTCGAGGGCTAATTCTGTTTCCGAGGATAAAAACCCATCTGTTTCCACCTAAAACCTTTTTGGGGATCGTTTGCCACAGTTTGCGAAAATTTTTGAGTGAATTGCAGAACGTCAGATTTTTGCTGAAATTGTGACCGCGGGGCTTAGGGATTTTTTCAAAAAAAGTTGTTCAGACGTCGAGGGCTAATTCTGTTTCCGAGGATAAAAACCCATCTGTTTCCACCGAAAAACATTTTAGGGGATGCTTTGCAACAGTTTGCCAACATTTTTGAGTGAATTGCAGAACGTCAGATTTTTGCTGAAATTGTGACCGCGCGGCTGAGCGATTTTTTTAAAAAAAAGTTGTTCAGACGTCGAGGGCTAATTCGGTTTCCGAAGATAAAAACCCATCTGTTTCCACCGAAAAACATTTTAGGGGATCGTTTGCAACAGTTTGCCAACATTTTTGAGTGAACTGCAGAACGTCAGATTTTTGCTGAAATTGTGACCGCGCGGCTGAGCGATTTTTTTAAAAAAAAGTTGTTCAGACGTCGAGGGCTAATTCTGTTTCCGAAGATAAAAACCCATCTGTTTCCACCGAAAAACATTTCAGGGGATCGTTTGCAACAGTTTGCCAACATTTTTGAGTGAATTGCAGAACGTTAGATTTTTGCTGAAATTGTGACCGCGCGGCTTAGGGATTTTTTCAAAAAAAGTTGTTCAGACGCCGAGGGCTGATTCTGTTTCCGAGGATAAAAACCCATCTGTTTCTAGGGTATTGTTTGCAACAGTTTGCCAACATTTTTGAGTGAATTGCAGAACGTCAGATTTTTGCTGAAATTGTGACCGCGCGGCTTAGGGATTTTTTCAAAAAAAGTTGTTCAGACGTCGAGGGCTAATTCTGTTTCCGAGGATAAAAACCCATCTGTTTCTAGGGTATTGTTTGCAACAGTTTGCCAACATTTTTGAGTGAATTGCAGAACGTCAGATTTTTGCTGAAATTGTGACCGCGCGGCTTAGGGATTTTTTCAAAAAAAGTTGTTCAGACGCCGAGGGCTAATTCTGTTTACGAGGATAAACACCCATCTGTTTCTAGGGGATCGTTTGCAACAGTTTGCCAACATTTTTGAGTGAATTGCAGAACGTCAGATTTTTGCTGAAATTGTGACCACGCGGCTTAGGGATTTTTTCAAAAAAAGTTGTTCAGACGTCGAGGGCTAATTCTGTTTCCGATGATAAAAACCCATCTGTTTCCACCTAAAACCTTTTTGGGGATCGTTTGCCACAGTTTGCCAACATTTTTGAGTGAATTGCAGAACGTCAGATTTTTGCTAAAATTGTGACCGCGCGGCTTAGCGATTTTTTCAAAAAAAAGTTGTTCAGACGTCGAGGGCTAATTCTGTTTCCGAAAATAAAAACCCATCTGTTTCCACCGAAAAACATTTCAGGGGATCGTTTGCAACAGTTTGCCAACATTTTTGAGTGAATTGCAGAACGTTAGATTTTTGCTGAAATTGTGACCGCGCGGCTTAGGGATTTTTTCAAAAAAAGTTGTTCAGACGTCGAGGGCTAATTCTGTTTCTGAAGATAAAAACCCATCTGTTTCCACCGAAAAACATTTTAGGGGATCGTTTGCAACAGTTTGCCAACATTTTTGAGTGAATTGCAGAACGTCAGATTTTTGCTGAAATTGTGACCGCGCGGCTTAGGTATTTTTTCAAAAAAAGTTGTTCAGACGCCGAGGGCTGATTCTGTTTCCGAGGATAAAAACCCATCTGTTTCTAGGGTATTGTTTGCAACAGTTTGCCAACATTTTTGAGTGAATTGCAGAACGTCAGATTTTTGCTGAAATTGTGACCGCGCGGCTTAGGGATTTTTTCAAAAAAAGTTGTTCAGACGTCGAGGGCTAATTCTGTTTCCGAGGATAAAAACCCATCTGTTTCTAGGGTATTGTTTGCAACAGTTTGCCAACATTTTTGAGTGAATTGCAGAACGTCAGATTTTTGCTGAAATTGTGACCACGCGGCTTAGGGATTTTTTCAAAAAAAGTTGTTCAGACGCCGAGGGCTAATTCTGTTTCCGAGGATAAACACCCATCTGTTTCTAGGGGATCGTTTGCAACAGTTTGCCAACATTTTTGAGTGAATTGCAGAACGTCAGATTTTTGCTGAAATTGTGACCACGCGGCTTAGGGATTTTTTCAAAAAAAGTTGTTTAGACGTCGAGGGCTAATTCTGTTTCCGATGATAAAAACCCATCTGTTTCCACCTAAAACCTTTTTGGGGATCGTTTGCCACAGTTTGCGAAAATTTTTGAGTGAATTGCAGAACGTCAGATTTTTGCTAAAATTGTGACCGCGCGGCTTAGCGATTTTTTCAAAAAAAAGTTGTTCAGACGTCGAGGGCTAATTCTGTTTCCGAAAATAAAAACCCATCTGTTTCCACCGAAAAACATTTCAGGGGATCGTTTGCAACAGTTTGCCAACATTTTTGAGTGAATTGCAGAACGTTAGATTTTTGCTGGAATTGTGACCGCGCGGCTTAGGGATTTTTTCAAAAAAAGTTGTTCAGACGTCGAGGGCTAATTCTGTTTCTGAAGATAAAAACCCATCTGTTTCCACCGAAAAACATTTCAGGGGATCGTTTGCAACAGTTTGCCAACATTTTTGAGTGAATTGCAGAACGTCAGATTTTTGCTGAAATTGTGACCGCGCGGCTTAGGGATTCTTTCAAAAAAAGTTGTTCAGACGTCGAGGGCTAATTCTGTTTCCGAGGATAAAAACCCATCTGTTTTCACTGAAAAACATATCAGGCGATCGTTTGCAACAGTTTGTCAACATTTTTGAGTGAATTGCAGAACGTCAGATTTTTGCTGAAATTGTGACCGCGCGGCTTAGGGATTCTTTCAAAAAAAGTTGTTAAGACGTCGAGGGCTAATTCTGTTTCCGAGGATAAAAACCCATCTGTTTCCACCGAAAAACATTTCAGGGGATCGTTTGCAACAGTTTGCCAACATTTTTGAGTGAATTGCAGAACGTCAGATTTTTGCTGAAATTGTGACCGCGCGGCTGAGCGATTTTTTTTAAAAAAAGTTGTTCAGACGTCGAGGGCTAATTCTGTTTCCGAAGATAAAAACCCATCTGTTTCCACCGAAAAACATTTTAGGGGATCGTTTGCAACAGTTTGCCAACATTTTTGAGTGAATTGCAGAACGTCAGATTTTTGCTGAAATTGTGACCGCGCGGCTGAGCGATTTTTTTAAAAAAAAGTTGTTCAGACGTCGAGGGCTAATTCTGTTTCCGAAGATAAAAACCCATCTGTTTCCACCGAAAAACATTTCAGGGGATCGTTTGCAACAGTTTGCCAACATTTTTGAGTGAATTGCAGAACGTTAGATTTTTGCTGAAATTGTGACCGCGCGGCTTAGGGATTTTTTCAAAAAAAGTTGTTCAGACGCCGAGGGCTGATTCTGTTTCCGAGGATAAAAACCCATCTGTTTCTAGGGTATTGTTTGCAACAGTTTGCCAACATTTTTGAGTGAATTGCAGAACGTCAGATTTTTGCTGAAATTGTGACCGCGCGGCTTAGGGATTTTTTCAAAAAAAGTTGTTCAGACGTCGAGGGCTGATTCTGTTTCCGAGGATAAAAACCCATCTGTTTCTAGGGTATTGTTTGCAACAGTTTGCCAACATTTTTGAGTGAATTGCAGAACGTCAGATTTTTGCTGAAATTGTGACCGCGCGGCTTAGGGATTTTTTCAAAAAAAGTTGTTCAGACGTCGAGGGCTAATTCTGTTTCCGAGGATAAAAACCCATCTGTTTCTAGGGTATTGTTTGCAACAGTTTGCCAACATTTTTGAGTGAATTGCAGAACGTCAGATTTTTGCTGAAATTGTGACCGCGCGGCTGAGCGATTTTTTTAAAAAAAAGTTGTTCAGACGTCGAGGGCTAATTCTGTTTCCGAGGATAAAAACCCATCTGTTTCCACCGAAAAACATTTTAGGGGATCGTTTGCAACAGTTTGCCAACATTTTTGAGTGAATTGCAGAACGTCAGATTTTTGCTGAAATTGTGACCGCGCGGCTGAGCGATTTTTTTTAAAAAAAGTTGTTCAGACGTCGAGGGCTAATTCTGTTTCCGAAGATAAAAACCCATCTGTTTCCACCGAAAAACATTTCAGGGGATCGTTTGCAACAGTTTGCTAACATTTTTGAGTGAATTGCAGAACGTTAGATTTTTGCTGAAATTGTGACCGCGCGGCTTAGGGATTTTTTCAAAAAAAGTTGTTCAGACGCCGAGGGCTGATTCTGTTTCCGAGGATAAAAACCCATCTGTTTCTAGGGTATTGTTTGCAACAGTTTGCCAACATTTTTGAGTGAATTGCAGAACGTCAGATTTTTGCTGAAATTGTGACCGCGCGGCTTAGGGATTTTTTCAAAAAAAGTTGTTCAGACGTCGAGGGCTAATTCTGTTTCCGAGGATAAAAACCCATCTGTTTCTAGGGTATTGTTTGCAACAGTTTGCCAACATTTTTGAGTGAATTGCAGAACGTCAGATTTTTGCTGAAATTGTGACCGCGCGGCTTAGGGATTTTTTCAAAAAAAGTTGTTCAGACGTCGAGGGCTAATTCTGTTTCCGAGGATAAAAACCCATCTGTTTACACCGAAAAACATATCAGGGGATCGTTTGCAACAGTTTGTCAACATTTTTGAGTGAATTGCAGAACGTCAGATTTTTGCTAAAATTGTGACCGCGCGGCTTAGGGATTTTTTCAAAAAAAGTTGTTCAGACGTCGAGGGCTAATTCTGTTTCCGAGGATAAAAACCAATCTGTTTCCACCGAAAACCTTTTAGGGGATCGTTTGCAATAGTTTGCCAACATTTTTGAGTGAATTGCAGAACGTCAGATTTTTGCTGAAATTGTGACCGCGCGGCTTAGGGATTTTTTCAAAAAATGTTGTTCAGACGTCGAGGGGCTAATTCTGTTTCCGAAGATAAAAACCCATCTGTTTCCACCGAAAAACATTTTAGGGGATCGTTTGCAACAGTTTGCCAACATTTTTGAGTGAATTGCAGAACGTCAGATTTTTGCTGAAATTGTGACATCGCGGCTTAGGGATTTTTTCAACAAAAGTTGTTCAGACGTCGAGGGCTAATTCTGTTTCCGAGGATAAAAACCCATCTGTTTCCACCGAAAAACATTTCAGGGGATCGTTTGCAACAGTTTGTCAACATTTTTGAGTGAATTGCAGAACGTCAGATTTTTGCTGAAATTGTGACCGCGCGGCTTAGGGATTCTTTCAAAAAAAGTTGTTCAGACGTCGAGGGCTAATTCTGTTTCCGAGGATAAAAAGCCATCTGTTTCCACCGAAAAACATATCAGGGGATCGTTTGCAACAGTTTGCCAACATTTGTGAGTGAATTGCAGAACGTCAGATTTTTGCTGAAATTGTGACCGCGGGGCTTAGGGATTTTTTCAAAAAAAGTTGCTCAGACGTCGAGGGCTAATTCTGTTTCCGAGGATAAAAACCCATCTGTTTCCACCGAAAAACATTTTAGGGGATGCTTTGCAACAGTTTGCCAACATTTTTGAGTGAATTGCAGAACGTCAGATTTTTGCTGAAATTGTGACCGCGCGGCTGAGCGATTTTTTAAAAAAAAAGTTGTTCAGACGTCGAGGGCTAATTCTGTTTCCGAAGATAAAAACCCATCTGTTTCCACCGAAAAACATTTTAGGGGATCGTTTGCAACAGTTTGCCAACATTTGTGAGTGAATTGCAGAACGTCAGATTTTTGCTGAAATTGTGACCGCGCGGCTGAGCGATTTTTTTTAAAAAAAGTTGTTCAGACGTCGAGGGCTAATTCTGTTTCCGAAGATAAAAACCCATCTGTTTCCACCGAAAAACATTTCAGGGGATCGTTTGCAACAGTTTGCCAACATTTTTGAGTGAATTGCAGAACGTTAGATTTTTGCTGAAATTGTGACCGCGCGGCTTAGGGATTTTTTCAAAAAAAGTTGTTCAGACGCCGAGGGCTGATTCTGTTTCCGAGGATAAAAACCCATCTGTTTCTAGGGTATTGTTTGCAACAGTTTGCCAACATTTTTGAGTGAATTGCAGAACGTCAGATTTCTGCTGAAATTGTGACCGCGCGGCTTAGCGATTCTTTCAAAAAAAGTTGTTCAGACGTCGAGGGCTAATTCTGTTTCCGAGGATAAAAACCCATCTGTTTCTAGGCTATTGTTTGCAACAGTTTGCCAACATTTTTGAGTGAATTGCAGAACGTCAGATTTTTGCTGAAATTGTGACCGCGCGGCTTAGGGATTTTTTCAAAAAAAGTTGTTCAGACGTCGAGGGCTAATTCTGTTTCCGAGGATAAAAACCCATCTGTTTACACCGAAAAACATATCAGGGGATCGTTTGCAACAGTTTGTCAACATTTTTGAGTGAATTGCAGAACGTCAGATTTTTGCTAAAATTGTGACCGCGCGGCTTAGGGATTTTTTCAAAAAAAGTTGTTCAGACGTCGAGGGCTAATTCTGTTTCCGAGGATAAAAACCAATCTGTTTCCACCGAAAACCTTTTAGGGGATTGTTTGCAATAGTTTGCCAACATTTTTGAGTGAATTGCAGAACGTCAGATTTTTGCTGAAATTGTGACCGCGCGGCTTAGGGATTTTTTCAAAAAATGTTGTTCAGACGTCGAGGGGCTAATTCTTTTTCCGAGGATAAAAACCCATCTGTTTCCACCGAAAAACATTTCAGGGGATCGTTTGCAACAGTTTGCCAACATTTTTGAGTGAATTGCAGAATGTCAGATTTTTGCTGAAATTGTGACCGCGCGGCTTAGGCATTCTTACAAAAAAAGTTGTTCAGACGTCGAGGGCTAATTCTGTTTCCGAGGATAAAAACCCATCTGTTTCCACTGAAAAACATATCAGGGGATCGTTTGCAACAGTTTGCCAACATTTTTGAGTGAATTGCAGAACGTCAGATTTTTGCTGAAATTGTGACCGCGGGGCTTAGGGATTTTTTCAAAAAAAGTTGTTCAGACGTCGAGGGCTAATTCGGTTTCCGAAGATAAAAACCCATCTGTTTCCACCGAAAAACATTTTAGGGGATCGTTTGCAACAGTTTGCCAACATTTTTGAGTGAATTGCAGAACGTTAGATTTTTGCTGAAATTGTGACCGCGCGGCTTAGGGATTTTTTCAAAAAAAGTTGTTCAGACGTCGAGGGCTAATTCTGTTTCTGAAGATAAAAACCCATCTGTTTCCACCGAAAAACATTTTAGGGGATCGTTTGCAACAGTTTGCCAACATTTTTGAGTGAATTGCAGAACGTCAGATTTTTGCTGAAATTGTGACCGCGCGGCTTAGGTATTTTTTCAAAAAAAGTTGTTCAGACGCCGAGGGCTGATTCTGTTTCCGAGGATAAAAACCCATCTGTTTCTAGGGTATTGTTTGCAACAGTTTGCCAACATTTTTGAGTGAATTGCAGAACGTCAGATTTTTGCTGAAATTGTGACCGCGCGGCTTAGGGATTTTTTCAAAAAAAGTTGTTCAGACGTCGAGGGCTAATTCTGTTTCCGAGGATAAAAACCCATCTGTTTCTAGGGTATTGTTTGCAACAGTTTGCCAACATTTTTGAGTGAATTGCAGAACGTCAGATTTTTGCTGAAATTGTGACCGCGCGGCTTAGGGATTTTTTCAAAAAAAGTTGTTCAGACGCCGAGGGCTAATTCGGTTTCCGAGGATAAACACCCATCTGTTTCTAGGGGATCGTTTGCAACAGTTTGCCAACATTTTTGAGTGAATTGCAGAACGTCAGATTTTTGCTGAAATTGTGACCACGCGGCTTAGGGATTTTTTCAAAAAAAGTTGTTCAGACGTCGAGGGCTAATTCTGTTTCCGATGATAAAAACCCATCTGTTTCCACCTAAAACCTTTTTGGGGATCGTTTGCCACAGTTTGCCAACATTTTTGAGTGAATTGCAGAACGTCAGATTTTTGCTAAAATTGTGACCGCGCGGCTTAGCGATTTTTTCAAAAAAAAGTTGTTCAGACGTCGAGGGCTAATTCTGTTTCCGAAAATAAAAACCCATCTGTTTCCATCGAAAAACATTTCAGGGGATCGTTTGCAACAGTTTGCCAACATTTTTGAGTGAATTGCAGAACGTTAGATTTTTGCTGAAATTGTGACCGCGCGGCTTAGGGATTTTTTCAAAAAAAGTTGTTCAGACGTCGAGGGCTAATTCTGTTTCTGAAGATAAAAACCCATCTGTTTCCACCGAAAAAGATTTTAGGGGATCGTTTGCAACAGTTTGCCAACATTTTTGAGTGAATTGCAGAACGTCAGATTTTTGCTGAAATTGTGACCGCGCGGCTTAGGTATTTTTTCAAAAAAAGTTGTTCAGACGTCGAGGGCTAATTCTGTTTCCGAGGATAAAAACCCATCTGTTTTCACTGAAAAACATATCAGGCGATCGTTTGCAACAGTTTGTCAACATTTTTGAGTGAATTGCAGAACGTCAGATTTTTGCTGAAATTGTGACCGCGCGGCTTAGGGATTCTTTCAAAAAAAGTTGTTAAGACGTCGAGGGCTAATTCTGTTTCCGAGGATAAAAACCCATCTGTTTCCACCGAAAAACATTTCAGGGGATCGTTTGCAACAGTTTGTCAACATTTTTGAGTGAATTGCAGAACGTTAGATTTTTGCTGAAATTGTGACCGCGCGGCTTAGGGATTTTTTCAAAAAAAGTTGTTCAGACGTCGAGGGCTAATTCTGTTTCCGAAGATAAAAACCCATCTGTTTCCACCGAAAAACATTTTAGGGGATCGTTTGCAACAGTTTGCCAACATTTTTGAGTGAATTGCAGAACGTCAGATTTTTGCTGAAATTGTGACATCGCGGCTTAGGGATTTTTTCAACAAAAGTTGTTCAGACGTCGAGGGCTAATTCTGTTTCCGAGGATAAAAACCCATCTGTTTCCACCGAAAAACATTTCAGGGGATCGTTTGCAACAGTTTGTCAACATTTTTGAGTGAATTGCAGAACGTCAGATTTTTGCTGAAATTGTGACCGCGCGGCTTAGGGATTCTTTCAAAAAAAGTTGTTCAGACGTCGAGGGCTAATTCTGTTTCCGAGGATAAAAACCCATCTGTTTCCACCGAAAAACATATCAGGGGATCGTTTGCAACAGTTTGCCAACATTTGTGAGTGAATTGCAGAACGTCAGATTTTTGCTGAAATTGTGACCGCGGGGCTTAGGGATTTTTTCAAAAAAAGTTGCTCAGACGTCGAGGGCTAATTCTGTTTCCGAGGATAAAAACCCATCTGTTTCCACCGAAAAACATTTTAGGGGATGCTTTGCAACAGTTTGCCAACATTTTTGAGTGAATTGCAGAACGTCAGATTTTTGCTGAAATTGTGACCGCGCGGCTGAGCGATTTTTTAAAAAAAAAGTTGTTCAGACGTCGAGGGCTAATTCTGTTTCCGAAGATAAAAACCCATCTGTTTCCACCGAAAAACATTTTAGGGGATCGTTTGCAACAGTTTGCCAACATTTTTGAGTGAATTGCAGAACGTCAGATTTTTGCTGAAATTGTGACCGCGCGGCTGAGCGATTTTTTTTAAAAAAAGTTGTTCAGACGTCGAGGGCTAATTCTGTTTCCGAAGATAAAAACCCATCTGTTTCCACCGAAAAACATTTCAGGGGATCGTTTGCAACAGTTTGCCAACATTTTTGAGTGAATTGCAGAACGTTAGATTTTTGCTTAAATTGTGACCGCGCGGCTTAGGGATTTTTTCAAAAAAAGTTGTTCAGACGCCGAGGGCTGATTCTGTTTCCGAGGATAAAAACCCATCTGTTTCTAGGGTATTGTTTGCAACAGTTTGCCAACATTTTTGAGTGAATTGCAGAACGTCAGATTTTTGCTGAAATTGTGACCGCGCGGCTTAGGGATTTTTTCAAAAAAAGTTGTTCAGACGTCGAGGGCTAATTCTGTTTCCGAGGGTAAAAACCCATCTGTTTCTAGGGTATTGTTTGCAACAGTTTGCCAACATTTTTGAGTGAATTGCAGAACGTCAGATTTTTGCTGAAATTGTGACCGCGCGGCTTAGGGATTTTTTCAAAAAAAGTTGTTCAGACGTCGAGGGCTAATTCTGTTTCCGAGGATAAAAACCCATCTGTTTACACCGAAAAACATATCAGGGGATCGTTTGCAACAGTTTGTCAACATTTTTGAGTGAATTGCAGAACGTCAGATTTTTGCTAAAATTGTGACCGCGCGGCTTAGGGATTTTTTCAAAAAAAGTTGTTCAGACGTCGAGGGCTAATTCTGTTTCCGAGGATAAAAACCAATCTGTTTCCACCGAAAACCTTTTAGGGGATCGTTTGCAATAGTTTGCCAACATTTTTGAGTGAATTGCAGAACGTCAGATTTTTGCTGAAATTGTGACCGCGCGGCTTAGGGATTTTTTCAAAAAATGTTGTTCAGACGTCGAGGGGCTAATTCTGTTTCCGAGGATAAAAACCCATCTGTTTCCACCGAAAAACATTTCAGGGGATCGTTTGCAACAGTTTGCCAACATTTTTGAGTGAATTGCAGAATGTCAGATTTTTGCTGAAATTGTGACCGCGCGGGGATTCTTTAAAAAAAAGTTGTTCAGACGTCGAGGGCTAATTCTGTTTCTGAGGATAAAAACTCATCTGTTTCGACCGAAAAACATTTCAGGGGATCGTTTGCAACAGTTTGCCCACATTTTTGAGTGAATTGCAGAACGTCAGATTTTTGCTGAAATTGTGACCGCGCGGCTTAGGGATTTTTTCAAAAAAAGTTGTTCAGACGTCGAGGGCTAATTCTGTTTCCGAAGATAAAAACCCATCTGTTTCCACCGAAAAACATATCAGGGGATCGTTTGCAACAGTTTGCCAACATTTTTGAGTGAATTGCAGAACCTCAGATTTTTGCTGAAATTGTGACCGCGCAGCCTAGCGATTCTTTCAAAAAAAGTTGTTCAGACGTCGAGGGCTAATTCTGTTTCCGAGGATAAAAACCCATCAGTTTCCACCGAAAAACATATCAGGGGATCGTTTGCAACAGTTTGCCAACATTTTTGAGTGAATTGCAGAACGTCAGATTTTTGCTGAAATTGTGACCGCGCGGCTTAGGGATTTTTTCAAAAAAAGTTGTTCAGACGTCGAGGGCTAATTCTGTTTCCGAGGATAAAAACCCATCTGTTTCTAGGGGATCGTTTGCAACAGTTTGCCAACATTTTTGAGTGAATTGCAAAACGTCAGATTTTTACTGAAATTGTGACCGCGCGGCTTAGGGATTTTTTCAAAAAAAGTTGTTCAGACGTCGAGGGCTAATTCTGTTTCCGAAAATAAAAACCCATCTGTTTCCACCGAAAAACATTTCAGGGGATCGTTTGCAACAGTTTGCCAACATTTTTGAGTGAATTGCAGAACGTCAGATTTTTGCTGAAATTGTGACCGCGCGGCTTAGGGATTTTTTCAAAAAAAGTTGTTCAGACGTCGAGGGCTAATTCTGTTTCCGCGGATAAAAACCCATCTGTTTTCACTGAAAAACATATCAGGCGATCGTTTGCAACAGTTTGTCAACATTTTTGAGTGAATTGCAGAACGTCAGATTTTTGCTGAAATTGTGACCGCGCGGCTTAGGGATTCTTTCAAAAAAAGTTGTTCAGACGTCGAGGGCTAATTCTGTTTCCGAAAATAAAAACCCATCTGTTTCCACCGAAAAACATTTCAGGGGATCGTTTGCAACAGTTTGTCAACATTTTTGAGTGAATTGCAGAACGTTAGATTTTTGCTGAAATTGTGACCGCGCGGCTTAGGGATTTTTTCAAAAAAAGTTGTTCAGACGTCGAGGGCTAATTCTGCTTCCGAAGATAAAAACCCATCTGTTTCCACCGAAAAACATTTTAGGGGATCGTTTGCAACAGTTTGCCAACATTTTTGAGTGAATTGCAGAACGTCAGATTTTTGCTGAAATTGTGACATCGCGGCTTAGGGATTTTTTCAACAAAAGTTGTTCAGACGTCGAGGGCTAATTCTGTTTCCGAGGATAAAAACCCATCTGTTTCCACCGAAAAACATTTCAGGGGATCGTTTGCAACAGTTTGTCAACATTTTTGAGTGAATTGCAGAACGTCAGATTTTTGCTGAAATTGTGACCGCGCGGCTTAGGGATTCTTTCAAAAAAAGTTGTTCAGACGTCGAGGGCTAATTCTGTTTCCGAGGATAAAAACCCATCTGTTTCCACCGAAAAACATATCAGGGGATCGTTTGCAACAGTTTGCCAACATTTGTGAGTGAATTGCAGAACGTCAGATTTTTGCTGAAATTGTGACCGCGGGGCTTAGGGATTTTTTCAAAAAAAGTTGCTCAGACGTCGAGGGCTAATTCTGTTTCCGAGGATAAAAACCCATCTGTTTCCACCGAAAAACATTTTAGGGGATGCTTTGCAACAGTTTGCCAACATTTTTGAGTGAATTGCAGAACGTCAGATTTTTGCTGAAATTGTGACCGCGGGCTGAGCGATTTTTTTTAAAAAAAGTTGTTCAGACGTCGAGGGCTAATTCTGTTTCCGAAGATAAAAACCCATCTGTTTCCACCGAAACACATATCAGCGGATCGTTTGCAACAGTTTGCCAACATTTTTGAGTGAATTGCAGAACGTTAGATTTTTGCTGAAATTGTGACCGCGCGGCTTAGGGATTTTTTCAAAAAAAGTTGTTCAGACGCCGAGGGCTGATTCTGTTTCCGAGGATAAAAACCCATCTGTTTCTAGGGTATTGTTTGCAACAGTTTGCCAACATTTTTGAGTGAATTGCAGAACGTCAGATTTTTGCTGAAATTGTGACCGCGCGGCTTAGGGATTTTTTCAAAAAAAGTTGTTCAGACGTCGAGGGCTAATTCTGTTTCCGAAGATAAAAACCCATCTGTTTCCACCGAAAAACATATCAGGGGATCGTTTGCAACAGTTTGCCAACATTTTTGAGTGAATTGCAGAACCTCAGATTTTTGCTGAAATTGTGACCGCGCAGCTTAGCGATTCTTTCAAAAAAAGTTGTTCAGACGTCGAGGGCTAATTCTGTTTCCGAGGATAAAAACCCATCAGTTTCCACCGAAAAACATATCAGGGGATCGTTTGCAACAGTTTGCCAACATTTTTGAGTGAATTGCAGAACGTCAGATTTTTGCTGAAATTGTGACCGCGCGGCTTAGGGATTTTTTCAAAAAAAGTTGTTCAGACGTCGAGGGCTAATTCTGTTTCCGAGGATAAAAACCCATCTGTTTCTAGGGGATCGTTTGCAACAGTTTGCCAACATTTTTGAGTGAATTGCAAAACGTCAGATTTTTACTGAAATTGTGACCGCGCGGCTTAGGGATTTTTTCAAAAAAAGTTGTTCAGACGTCGAGGGCTAATTCTGTTTCCGAAAATAAAAACCCATCTGTTTCCACCGAAAAACATTTCAGGGAATCGTTTGCAACAGTTTGCCAACATTTTTGAGTGAATTGCAGAACGTCAGATTTTTGCTGAAATTGTGACCGCGCGGCTTAGGGATTTTTTCAAAAAAAGTTGTTCAGACGTCGAGGGCTAATTCTGTTTCCGCGGATAAAAACCCATCTGTTTTCACTGAAAAACATATCAGGCGATCGTTTGCAACAGTTTGTCAACATTTTTGAGTGAATTGCAGAACGTCAGATTTTTGCTGAAATTGTGACCGCGCGGCTTAGGGATTCTTTCAAAAAAAGTTGTTAAGACGTCGAGGGCTAATTCTGTTTCCGAGGATAAAAACCCATCTGTTTCCACCGAAAAACATTTCAGGGGATCGTTTGCAACAGTTTGTCAACATTTTTGAGTGAATTGCAGAACGTCAGATTTTTGCTGAAATTGTGACCGCGCGGCTTAGGGATTCTTTCAAAAAAAGTTGTTCAGAAGTCGAGGGCTAATTCTGTTTCCGAGGATAAAAACCCATCTGTTTCCACCGAAAAACATATCAGGGGATCGTTTGCAACAGTTTGCCAACATTTGTGAGTGAATTGCAGAACGTCAGATTTTTGCTGAAATTGTGACCGCGGGGCTTAGGGATTTTTTCAAAAAAAGTTGCTCAGACGTCGAGGGCTAATTCTGTTTCCGAGGATAAAAACCCATCTGTTTCCACCGAAAAACATTTTAGGGGATGCTTTGCAACAGTTTGCCAACATTTTTGAGTGAATTGCAGAACGTCAGATTTTTGCTGAAATTGTGACCGCGCGGCTGAGCGATTTTTTTAAAAAAAAGTTGTTCAGACGTCGAGGGCTAATTCTGTTTCCGAAGATAAAAACCCATCTGTTTCCACCGAAACACATATCAGCGGATCGTTTGCAACAGTTTGCCAACATTTTTGAGTGAATTGCAGAACGTTAGATTTTTGCTGAAATTGTGACCGCGCGGCTTAGGGATTTTTTCAACAAAAGTTGTTCAGACGTCGAGGGCTAATTCTGTTTCCGAGGATAAAAACCCATCTGTTTCCACCGAAAAACATTTTAGGGGATCGTTTGCAACAGTTTGCCAACATTTTTGAGTGAATTGCAGAACGTCAGATTTTTGCTGAAATTCTGACATCGCGGCTTAGGGATTTTTTCAACAAAAGTTGTTCAGACGTCGAGGGCTAATTCTGTTTCCGAGGATAAAAACCCATCTGTTTCCACCGAAAAACATTTCAGGGGATCGTTTGCAACAGTTTGTCAACATTTTTGAGTGAATTGCAGAACGTCAGATTTTTGCTGAAATTGTGACCGCGCGGCTTAGGGATTCTTTCAAAAAAAGTTGTTCAGACGTCGAGGGCTGATTCTGTTTCCGAGGATAAAAACCCATCTGTTTCTAGGGTATTGTTTGCAACAGTTTGCCAACATTTTTGAGTGAATTGCAGAACGTCAGATTTTTGCTGAAATTGTGACCGCGCGGCTTAGGGATTTTTTCAAAAAAAGTTGTTCAGACGTCGAGGGCTAATTCTGTTTCCGAGGGTAAAAACCCATCTGTTTCTAGGGTATTGTTTGCAACAGTTTGCCAACATTTTTGAGTGAATTGCAGAACGTCAGATTTTTGCTGAAATTGTGACCGCGCGGCTTAGGGATTTTTTCAAAAAAAGTTGTTCAGACGTCGAGGGCTAATTCTGTTTCCGAGGATAAAAACCCATCTGTTTACACCGAAAAACATATCAGGGGATCGTTTGCAACAGTTTGTCAACATTTTTGAGTGAATTGCAGAACGTCAGATTTTTGCTAAAATTGTGACCGCGCGGCTTAGGGATTTTTTCAAAAAAAGTTGTTCAGACGTCGAGGGCTAATTCTGTTTCCGAGGATAAAAACCAATCTGTTTCCACCGAAAACCTTTTAGGGGATCGTTTGCAATAGTTTGCCAACATTTTTGAGTGAATTGCAGAACGTCAGATTTTTGCTGAAATTGTGACCGCGCGGCTTAGGGATTTTTTCAAAAAATGTTGTTCAGACGTCGAGGGGCTAATTCTGTTTCCGAGGATAAAAACCCATCTGTTTCCACCGAAAAACATTTCAGGGGATCGTTTGCAACAGTTTGCCAACATTTTTGAGTGAATTGCAGAATGTCAGATTTTTGCTGAAATTGTGACCGCGCGGGGATTCTTTAAAAAAAAGTTGTTCAGACGTCGAGGGCTAATTCTGTTTCTGAGGATAAAAACTCATCTGTTTCGACCGAAAAACATTTCAGGGGATCGTTTGCAACAGTTTGCCCACATTTTTGAGTGAATTGCAGAACGTCAGATTTTTGCTGAAATTGTGACCGCGCGGCTTAGGGATTTTTTCAAAAAAAGTTGTTCAGACGTCGAGGGCTAATTCTGTTTCCGAAGATAAAAACCCATCTGTTTCCACCGAAAAACATATCAGGGGATCGTTTGCAACAGTTTGCCAACATTTTTGAGTGAATTGCAGAACCTCAGATTTTTGCTGAAATTGTGACCGCGCAGCCTAGCGATTCTTTCAAAAAAAGTTGTTCAGACGTCGAGGGCTAATTCTGTTTCCGAGGATAAAAACCCATCAGTTTCCACCGAAAAACATATCAGGGGATCGTTTGCAACAGTTTGCCAACATTTTTGAGTGAATTGCAGAACGTCAGATTTTTGCTGAAATTGTGACCGCGCGGCTTAGGGATTTTTTCAAAAAAAGTTGTTCAGACGTCGAGGGCTAATTCTGTTTCCGAGGATAAAAACCCATCTGTTTCTAGGGGATCGTTTGCAACAGTTTGCCAACATTTTTGAGTGAATTGCAAAACGTCAGATTTTTACTGAAATTGTGACCGCGCGGCTTAGGGATTTTTTCAAAAAAAGTTGTTCAGACGTCGAGGGCTAATTCTGTTTCCGAAAATAAAAACCCATCTGTTTCCACCGAAAAACATTTCAGGGGATCGTTTGCAACAGTTTGCCAACATTTTTGAGTGAATTGCAGAACGTCAGATTTTTGCTGAAATTGTGACCGCGCGGCTTAGGGATTTTTTCAAAAAAAGTTGTTCAGACGTCGAGGGCTAATTCTGTTTCCGCGGATAAAAACCCATCTGTTTTCACTGAAAAACATATCAGGCGATCGTTTGCAACAGTTTGTCAACATTTTTGAGTGAATTGCAGAACGTCAGATTTTTGCTGAAATTGTGACCGCGCGGCTTAGGGATTCTTTCAAAAAAAGTTGTTCAGACGTCGAGGGCTAATTCTGTTTCCGAAAATAAAAACCCATCTGTTTCCACCGAAAAACATTTCAGGGGATCGTTTGCAACAGTTTGTCAACATTTTTGAGTGAATTGCAGAACGTTAGATTTTTGCTGAAATTGTGACCGCGCGGCTTAGGGATTTTTTCAAAAAAAGTTGTTCAGACGTCGAGGGCTAATTCTGCTTCCGAAGATAAAAACCCATCTGTTTCCACCGAAAAACATTTTAGGGGATCGTTTGCAACAGTTTGCCAACATTTTTGAGTGAATTGCAGAACGTCAGATTTTTGCTGAAATTGTGACATCGCGGCTTAGGGATTTTTTCAACAAAAGTTGTTCAGACGTCGAGGGCTAATTCTGTTTCCGAGGATAAAAACCCATCTGTTTCCACCGAAAAACATTTCAGGGGATCGTTTGCAACAGTTTGTCAACATTTTTGAGTGAATTGCAGAACGTCAGATTTTTGCTGAAATTGTGACCGCGCGGCTTAGGGATTCTTTCAAAAAAAGTTGTTCAGACGTCGAGGGCTAATTCTGTTTCCGAGGATAAAAACCCATCTGTTTCCACCGAAAAACATATCAGGGGATCGTTTGCAACAGTTTGCCAACATTTGTGAGTGAATTGCAGAACGTCAGATTTTTGCTGAAATTGTGACCGCGGGGCTTAGGGATTTTTTCAAAAAAAGTTGCTCAGACGTCGAGGGCTAATTCTGTTTCCGAGGATAAAAACCCATCTGTTTCCACCGAAAAACATTTTAGGGGATGCTTTGCAACAGTTTGCCAACATTTTTGAGTGAATTGCAGAACGTCAGATTTTTGCTGAAATTGTGACCGCGGGCTGAGCGATTTTTTTTAAAAAAAGTTGTTCAGACGTCGAGGGCTAATTCTGTTTCCGAAGATAAAAACCCATCTGTTTCCACCGAAACACATATCAGCGGATCGTTTGCAACAGTTTGCCAACATTTTTGAGTGAATTGCAGAACGTTAGATTTTTGCTGAAATTGTGACCGCGCGGCTTAGGGATTTTTTCAAAAAAAGTTGTTCAGACGCCGAGGGCTGATTCTGTTTCCGAGGATAAAAACCCATCTGTTTCTAGGGTATTGTTTGCAACAGTTTGCCAACATTTTTGAGTGAATTGCAGAACGTCAGATTTTTGCTGAAATTGTGACCGCGCGGCTTAGGGATTTTTTCAAAAAAAGTTGTTCAGACGTCGAGGGCTAATTCTGTTTCCGAAGATAAAAACCCATCTGTTTCCACCGAAAAACATATCAGGGGATCGTTTGCAACAGTTTGCCAACATTTTTGAGTGAATTGCAGAACCTCAGATTTTTGCTGAAATTGTGACCGCGCAGCTTAGCGATTCTTTCAAAAAAAGTTGTTCAGACGTCGAGGGCTAATTCTGTTTCCGAGGATAAAAACCCATCAGTTTCCACCGAAAAACATATCAGGGGATCGTTTGCAACAGTTTGCCAACATTTTTGAGTGAATTGCAGAACGTCAGATTTTTGCTGAAATTGTGACCGCGCGGCTTAGGGATTTTTTCAAAAAAAGTTGTTCAGACGTCGAGGGCTAATTCTGTTTCCGAGGATAAAAACCCATCTGTTTCTAGGGGATCGTTTGCAACAGTTTGCCAACATTTTTGAGTGAATTGCAAAACGTCAGATTTTTACTGAAATTGTGACCGCGCGGCTTAGGGATTTTTTCAAAAAAAGTTGTTCAGACGTCGAGGGCTAATTCTGTTTCCGAAAATAAAAACCCATCTGTTTCCACCGAAAAACATTTCAGGGGATCGTTTGCAACAGTTTGCCAACATTTTTGAGTGAATTGCAGAACGTCAGATTTTTGCTGAAATTGTGACCGCGCGGCTTAGGGATTTTTTCAAAAAAAGTTGTTCAGACGTCGAGGGCTAATTCTGTTTCCGCGGATAAAAACCCATCTGTTTTCACTGAAAAACATATCAGGCGATCGTTTGCAACAGTTTGTCAACATTTTTGAGTGAATTGCAGAACGTCAGATTTTTGCTGAAATTGTGACCGCGCGGCTTAGGGATTCTTTCAAAAAAAGTTGTTAAGACGTCGAGGGCTAATTCTGTTTCCGAGGATAAAAACCCATCTGTTTCCACCGAAAAACATTTCAGGGGATCGTTTGCAACAGTTTGTCAACATTTTTGAGTGAATTGCAGAACGTCAGATTTTTGCTGAAATTGTGACCGCGCGGCTTAGGGATTCTTTCAAAAAAAGTTGTTCAGAAGTCGAGGGCTAATTCTGTTTCCGAGGATAAAAACCCATCTGTTTCCACCGAAAAACATATCAGGGGATCGTTTGCAACAGTTTGCCAACATTTGTGAGTGAATTGCAGAACGTCAGATTTTTGCTGAAATTGTGACCGCGGGGCTTAGGGATTTTTTCAAAAAAAGTTGCTCAGACGTCGAGGGCTAATTCTGTTTCCGAGGATAAAAACCCATCTGTTTCCACCGAAAAACATTTTAGGGGATGCTTTGCAACAGTTTGCCAACATTTTTGAGTGAATTGCAGAACGTCAGATTTTTGCTGAAATTGTGACCGCGCGGCTGAGCGATTTTTTTAAAAAAAAGTTGTTCAGACGTCGAGGGCTAATTCTGTTTCCGAAGATAAAAACCCATCTGTTTCCACCGAAACACATATCAGCGGATCGTTTGCAACAGTTTGCCAACATTTTTGAGTGAATTGCAGAACGTTAGATTTTTGCTGAAATTGTGACCGCGCGGCTTAGGGATTTTTTCAACAAAAGTTGTTCAGACGTCGAGGGCTAATTCTGTTTCCGAGGATAAAAACCCATCTGTTTCCACCGAAAAACATTTTAGGGGATCGTTTGCAACAGTTTGCCAACATTTTTGAGTGAATTGCAGAACGTCAGATTTTTGCTGAAATTCTGACATCGCGGCTTAGGGATTTTTTCAACAAAAGTTGTTCAGACGTCGAGGGCTAATTCTGTTTCCGAGGATAAAAACCCATCTGTTTCCACCGAAAAACATTTCAGGGGATCGTTTGCAACAGTTTGTCAACATTTTTGAGTGAATTGCAGAACGTCAGATTTTTGCTGAAATTGTGACCGCGCGGCTTAGGGATTCTTTCAAAAAAAGTTGTTCAGACGTCGAGGGCTAATTCTGTTTCCGAGGATAAAAACCCATCTGTTTCCAACGAAAAACATATCAGGGGATCGTTTGCAACAGTTTGCCAACATTTGTGAGTGAATTGCAGAACGTCAGATTTTTGCTGAAATTGTGACCGCGGGGCTTAGGGATTTTTTCAAAAAAAGTTGCTCAGACGTCGAGGGCTAATTCTGTTTCCGAGGATAAAAACCCATCTGTTTCCACCGAAAAACATTTTAGGGGATGCTTTGCAACAGTTTGCCAACATTTTTGAGTGAATTGCAGAACGTAAGATTTTTGCTGAAATTGTGACCGCGCGGCTGAGCGATTTTTTTTAAAAAAAGTTGTTCAGACGTCGAGGGCTAATTCTGTTTCCGAAGATAAAAACCCATCTGTTTCCACCGAAACACATATCAGCGGATCGTTTGCAACAGTTTGCCAACATTTTTGAGTGAATTGCAGAACGTTAGATTTTTGCTGAAATTGTGACCGCGCGGCTTAGGGATTTTTTCAAAAAAAGTTGTTCAGACGCCGAGGGCTGATTCTGTTTCCGAGGATAAAAACCCATCTGTTTCTAGGGTATTGTTTGCAACAGTTTGCCAACATTTTTGAGTGAATTGCAGAACGTCAGATTTTTGCTGAAATTGTGACCGCGCGGCTTAGGGATTTTTTCAAAAAAAGTTGTTCAGACGTCGAGGGCTAATTCTGTTTCCTAAGATAAAAACCCATCTGTTTCCACCGAAAAACATATCAGGGGATCGTTTGCAACAGTTTGCCAACATTTTTGAGTGAATTGCAGAACCTCAGATTTTTGCTGAAATTGTGACCGCGCAGCTTAGCGATTCTTTCAAAAAAAGTTGTTCAGACGTCGAGGGCTAATTCTGTTTCCGAGGATAAAAACCCATCAGTTTCCACCGAAAAACATATCAGGGGATCGTTTGCAACAGTTTGCCAACATTTTTGAGTGAATTGCAGAACGTCAGATTTTTGCTGAAATTGTGACATCGCGGCTTAGGGATTTTTTCAACAAAAGTTGTTCAGACGTCGAGGGCTAATTCTGTTTCCGAGGATAAAAACCCATCTGTTTCCACCGAAAAACATTTCAGGGGATCGTTTGCAACAGTTTGTCAACATTTTTGAGTGAATTGCAGAACGTCAGATTTTTGCTGAAATTGTGACCGCGCGGCTTAGGGATTCTTTCAAAAAAAGTTGTTCAGAAGTCGAGGGCTAATTCTGTTTCCGAGGATAAAAACCCATCTGTTTCCACCGAAAAACATATCAGGGGATCGTTTGCAACAGTTTGCCAACATTTGTGAGTGAATTGCAGAACGTCAGATTTTTGCTGAAATTGTGACCGCGGGGCTTAGGGATTTTTTCAAAAAAAGTTGCTCAGACGTCGAGGGCTAATTCTGTTTCCGAGGATAAAAACCCATCTGTTTCCACCGAAAAACATTTTAGGGGATGCTTTGCAACAGTTTGCCAACATTTTTGAGTGAATTGCAGAACGTCAGATTTTTGCTGAAATTGTGACCGCGCGGCTGAGCGATTTTTTTTAAAAAAAGTTGTTCAGACGTCGAGGGCTAATTCTGTTTCCGAAGATAAAAACCCATCTGTTTCCACCGAAACACATATCAGCGGATCGTTTGCAACAGTTTGCCAACATTTTTGAGTGAATTGCAGAACGTTAGATTTTTGCTGAAATTGTGACCGCGCGGCTTAGGGATTTTTTCAACAAAAGTTGTTCAGACGTCGAGGGCTAATTCTGTTTCCGAGGATAAAAACCCATCTGTTTCCACCGAAAAACATTTTAGGGGATCGTTTGCAACAGTTTGCCAACATTTTTGAGTGAATTGCAGAACGTCAGATTTTTGCTGAAATTCTGACATCGCGGCTTAGGGATTTTTTCAACAAAAGTTGTTCAGACGTCGAGGGCTAATTCTGTTTCCGAGGATAAAAACCCATCTGTTTCCACCGAAAAACATTTCAGGGGATCGTTTGCAACAGTTTGTCAACATTTTTGAGTGAATTGCAGAACGTCAGATTTTTGCTGAAATTGTGACCGCGCGGCTTAGGGATTCTTTCAAAAAAAGTTGTTCAGACGTCGAGGGCTAATTCTGTTTCCGAGGATAAAAACCCATCTGTTTCCACCGAAAAACATATCAGGGGATCGTTTGCAACAGTTTGCCAACATTTGTGAGTGAATTGCAGAACGTCAGATTTTTGCTGAAATTGTGACCGCGGGGCTTAGGGATTTTTTCAAAAAAAGTTGCTCAGACGTCGAGGGCTAATTCTGTTTCCGAGGATAAAAACCCATCTGTTTCCACCGAAAAACATTTTAGGGGATGCTTTGCAACAGTTTGCCAACATTTTTGAGTGAATTGCAGAACGTCAGATTTTTGCTGAAATTGTGACCGCGCGGCTGAGCGATTTTTTTTAAAAAAAGTTGTTCAGACGTCGAGGGCTAATTCTGTTTCCGAAGATAAAAACCCATCTGTTTCCACCGAAACACATATCAGCGGATCGTTTGCAACAGTTTGCCAACATTTTTGAGTGAATTGCAGAACGTTAGATTTTTGCTGAAATTGTGACCGCGCGGCTTAGGGATTTTTTCAAAAAAAGTTGTTCAGACGCCGAGGGCTGATTCTGTTTCCGAGGATAAAAACCCATCTGTTTCTAGGGTATTGTTTGCAACAGTTTGCCAACATTTTTGAGTGAATTGCAGAACGTCAGATTTTTGCTGAAATTGTGACCGCGCGGCTTAGGGATTTTTTCAAAAAAAGTTGTTCAGACGTCGAGGGCTAATTCTGTTTCCGAAGATAAAAACCCATCTGTTTCCACCGAAAAACATATCAGGGGATCGTTTGCAACAGTTTGCCAACATTTTTGAGTGAATTGCAGAACCTCAGATTTTTGCTGAAATTGTGACCGCGCAGCTTAGCGATTCTTTCAAAAAAAGTTGTTCAGACGTCGAGGGCTAATTCTGTTTCCGAGGATAAAAACCCATCAGTTTCCACCGAAAAACATATCAGGGGATCGTTTGCAACAGTTTGCCAACATTTTTGAGTGAATTGCAGAACGTCAGATTTTTGCTGAAATTGTGACCGCGCGGCTTAGGGATTTTTTCAAAAAAAGTTGTTCAGACGTCGAGGGCTAATTCTGTTTCCGAGGATAAAAACCCATCTGTTTCTAGGGGATCGTTTGCAACAGTTTGCCAACATTTTTGAGTGAATTGCAAAACGTCAGATTTTTACTGAAATTGTGACCGCGCGGCTTAGGGATTTTTTCAAAAAAAGTTGTTCAGACGTCGAGGGCTAATTCTGTTTCCGAAAATAAAAACCCATCTGTTTCCACCGAAAAACATTTCAGGGGATCGTTTCCAAGAGTTTGCCAACATTTTTGAGTGAATTGCAGAACGTCAGATTTTTGCTGAAATTGTGACCGCGCGGCTTAGGGATTTTTTCAAAAAAAGTTGTTCAGACGTCGAGGGCTAATTCTGTTTCCGCGGATAAAAACCCATCTGTTTTCACTGAAAAACATATCAGGCGATCGTTTGCAACAGTTTGTCAACATTTTTGAGTGAATTGCAGAACGTCAGATTTTTGCTGAAATTGTGACCGCGCGGCTTAGGGATTCTTTCAAAAAAAGTTGTTAAGACGTCGAGGGCTAATTCTGTTTCCGAGGATAAAAACCCATCTGTTTCCACCGAAAAACATTTCAGGGGATCGTTTGCAACAGTTTGTCAACATTTTTGAGTGAATTGCAGAACGTTAGATTTTTGCTGAAATTGTGACCGCGCGGCTTAGGGATTTTTTCAAAAAAAGTTGTTCAGACGTCGAGGGCTAATTCTGCTTCCGAAGATAAAAACCCATCTGTTTCCACCGAAAAACATTTTAGGGGATCGTTTGCAACAGTTTGCCAACATTTTTGAGTGAATTGCAGAACGTCAGATTTTTGCCGAAATTGTGACATCGCGGCTTAGGGATTTTTTCAACAAAAGTTGTTCAGACGTCGAGGGCTAATTCTGTTTCCGAGGATAAAAACCCATCTGTTTCCACCGAAAAACATTTCAGGGGATCGTTTGCAACAGTTTGTCAACATTTTTGAGTGAATTGCAGAACGTCAGATTTTTGCTGAAATTGTGACCGCGCGGCTTAGGGATTCTTTCAAAAAAAGTTGTTCAGACGTCGAGGGCTAATTCTGTTTCCGAGGATAAAAACCCATCTGTTTCCACCGAAAAACATATCAGGGGATCGTTTGCAACAGTTTGCCAACATTTGTGAGTGAATTGCAGAACGTCAGATTTTTGCTGAAATTGTGACCGCGGGGCTTAGGGATTTTTTCAAAAAAAGTTGCTCAGACGTCGAGGGCTAATTCTGTTTCCGAGGATAAAAACCCATCTGTTTCCACCGAAAAACATATCAGGGGATGCTTTGCAACAGTTTGCCAACATTTTTGAGTGAATTGCAGAACGTCAGATTTTTGCTGAAATTGTGACCGCGCGGCTGAGCGATTTTTTTTAAAAAAAGTTGTTCAGACGTCGAGGGCTAATTCTGTTTCCGAAGATAAAAACCCATCTGTTTCCACCGAAACACATATCAGCGGATCGTTTGCAACAGTTTGCCAACATTTTTGAGTGAATTGCAGAACGTTAGATTTTTGCTGAAATTGTGACCGCGCGGCTTAGGGATTTTTTCAAAAAAAGTTGTTCAGACGCCGAGGGCTGATTCTGTTTCCGAGGATAAAAACCCATCTGTTTCTAGGGTATTGTTTGCAACAGTTTGCCAACATTTTTGAGTGAATTGCAGAACGTCAGATTTTTGCTGAAATTGTGACCGCGCGGCTTAGGGATTTTTTCAAAAAAAGTTGTTCAGACGTCGAGGGCTAATTCTGTTTCCGAGGATAAAAACCCATCTGTTTACACCGAAAAACATATCAGGCGATCGTTTGCAACAGTTTGTCAACATTTTTGAGTGAATTGCAGAACGTCAGATTTTTGCTGAAATTGTGACCGCGCGGCTTAGGGATTCTTTCAAAAAAAGTTGTTAAGACGTCGAGGGCTAATTCTGTTTCCGAGGATAAAAACCCATCTGTTTCCACCGAAAAACATTTCAGGGGATCGTTTGCAACAGTTTGTCAACATTTTTGAGTGAATTGCAGAACGTTAGATTTTTGCTGAAATTGTGACCGCGCGGCTTAGGGATTTTTTCAAAAAAAGTTGTTCAGACGTCGAGGGCTAATT
Source organism: Podarcis vaucheri (assembly GCF_965113315.1). NCBI lineage: Eukaryota > Metazoa > Chordata > Lepidosauria > Squamata > Lacertidae > Podarcis > Podarcis vaucheri. Next base: position 12,893,132 of record NC_138750.1, read on the forward strand.
CTGCTTCCGAAGATAAAAACCCATCTGTTTCCACCGAAAAACATTTTAGGGGATCGTTTGCAACAGTTTGCCAACATTTTTGAGTGAATTGCAGAACGTCAGATTTTTGCTGAAATTGTGACATCGCGGCTTAGGGATTTTTTCAACAAAAGTTGTTCAGACGTCGAGGGCTAATTCTGTTTCCGAGGATAAAAACCCATCTGTTTCCACCGAAAAACATTTCAGGGGATCGTTTGCAACAGTTTGTCAACATTTTTGAGTGAATTGCAGAACGTCAGATTTTTGCTGAAATTGTGACCGCGCGGCTTAGGGATTCTTTCAAAAAAAGTTGTTCAGACGTCGAGGGCTAATTCTGTTTCCGAGGATAAAAACCCATCTGTTTCCACCGAAAAACATATCAGGGGATCGTTTGCAACAGTTTGCCAACATTTGTGAGTGAATTGCAGAACGTCAGATTTTTGCTGAAATTGTGACCGCGGGGCTTAGGGATTTTTTCAAAAAAAGTTGCTCAGACGTCGAGGGCTAATTCTGTTTCCGAGGATAAAAACCCATCTGTTTCCACCGAAAAACATTTTAGGGGATGCTTTGCAACAGTTTGCCAACATTTTTGAGTGAATTGCAGAACGTCAGATTTTTGCTGAAATTGTGACCGCGCGGCTGAGCGATTTTTTTAAAAAAAAGTTGTTCAGACGTCGAGGGCTAATTCTGTTTCCGAAGATAAAAACCCATCTGTTTCCACCGAAAAACATTTTAGGGGATCGTTTGCAACAGTTTGCCAACATTTTTGAGTGAATTGCAGAACGTCAGATTTTTGCTGAAATTGTGACCGCGCGGCTGAGCGATTTTTTTTAAAAAAAGTTGTTCAGACGTCGAGGGCTAATTCTGTTTCCGAAGATAAAAACCCATCTGTTTCCACCGAAACACATATCAGCGGATCGTTTGCAACAGTTTGCCAACATTTTTGAGTGAATTGCAGAACGTTAGATTTTTGCTGAAATTGTGACCGCGCGGCTTAGGGATTTTTTCAAAAAAAGTTGTTCAGACGCCGAGGGCTGATTCTGTTTCCGAGGATAAAAACCCATCTGTTTCTAGGGTATTGTTTGCAACAGTTTGCCAACATTTTTGAGTGAATTGCAGAACGTCAGATTTTTGCTGAAATTGTGACCGCGCGGCTTAGGGATTTTTTCAAAAAAAGTTGTTCAGACGTCGAGGGCTAATTCTGTTTCCGAGGATAAAAACCCATCTGTTTCTAGGGTATTGTTTGCAACAGTTTGCCAACATTTTTGAGTGAATTGCAGAACGTCAGATTTTTGCTGAAATTGTGACCGCGCGGCTTAGGGATTTTTTCAAAAAAAGTTGTTCAGACGTCGAGGGCTAATTCTGTTTCCGAGGATAAAAACCCATCTGTTTACACCGAAAAACATATCAGGGGATCGTTTGCAACAGTTTGTCAACATTTTTGAGTGAATTGCAGAACGTCAGATTTTTGCTAAAATTGTGACCGCGCGGCTTAGGGATTTTTTCAAAAAAAGTTGTTCAGACGTCGAGGGCTAATTCTGTTTCCGAGGATAAAAACCAATCTGTTTCCACCGAAAACCTTTTAGGGGATCGTTTGCAATAGTTTGCCAACATTTTTGAGTGAATTGCAGAACGTCAGACTTTTGCTGAAATTGTGACCGCGCGGCTTAGGGATTTTTTCAAAAAATGTTGTTCAGACGTCGAGGGGCTAATTCTGTTTCCGAGGATAAAAACCCATCTGTTTCCACCGAAAAACATTTCAGGGGATCGTTTGCAACAGTTTGCCAACATTTTTGAGTGAATTGCAGAATGTCAGATTTTTGCTGAAATTGTGACCGCGCGGGGATTCTTTCAAAAAAAGTTGTTCAGACGTCGAGGGCTAATTCTGTTTCTGAGGATAAAAACTCATCTGTTTCGACCGAAAAACATTTCAGGGGATCGTTTGCAACAGTTTGCCCACATTTTTGAGTGAATTGCAGAACGTCAGATTTTTGCTGAAATTGTGACCGCGCGGCTTAGGGATTTTTTCAAATAAGTTGTTCAGACGTCGAGGGCTCGTTCTGTTTCCGAAGATAAAAACCCATCTGTTTCCACCGAAAAACATTTCAGGGGATCGTTTGCAACAGTTTGGCACCATTTTTGAGTGAATTGCAGAACGTCAGATTTTTGCTGAAATTGTGACCGCGGGGCTTAGGGATTTTTTCAAAAAAAGTTGTTCAGACGTCGAGGGCTAATTCTGTTTCCGAGGATAAAATCCCATCTGTTTCCACCGGAAAACATTTTAGGGGATGCTTTGCAACAGTTTGCCAACATTTTTGAGTGAATTGCAGAACGTCAGATTTTTGCTGAAATTGTGACCGCGCGGCTTAGGGATTTTTTCAAAAAAAGTTGTTCAGACGTCGAGGGTTAATTCTGTTTCCGAAGATAAAAACCCATCTGTTTCCACCGAAAAACATATCAGGGGATCGTTTGCAACAGTTTGCCAACATTTTTGAGTGAATTGCAGAACCTCAGATTTTTGCTGAAATTGTGACCGCGCGGCTTAGGGATTTTTTCAAAAAAAGTTGTTCAGACGTCGAGGGCTAATTCTGTTTCCGAGGATAAAAACCCATATGTTTCTAGGGGATCGTTTGCAACAGTTTGCCAACATTTTTGAGTGAATTGCAAAACGTCAGATTTTTACTGAAATTGTGACCGCGCGGCTTAGGGATTTTTTCAAAAAAAGTTGTTCAGACGTCGAGGGCTAATTCTGTTTCCGAGGATAAAAGCCCATCTGTTTCCACCAAAAAATATATCAGGGGATCGTTTGGAACAGTTTGTCAACATTTTTGAGTGAATTGCAGAACATCAGATTTTTGCTGAAATTGTGACCGCGCGGCTTAGGGATTCTTTCAAAAAAAGTTGTTCAGACGTCGAGGGCTAATTCTGTTTCCGAGGATAAAAACCCATCTGTTTCGACCGAAAAACATATCAGGGGATCGTTTGCAACAGTTTGCCAACATTTTTGAGTGAATTGCAGAACGTCACATTTTTGCTGAAATTGTGACCGCGCGGCTTAGGGATTTTTTCAAAAAAAGTTGTTCAGACGTCGAGGGCTAATTCTGTTTCCGAGGATAAAAACCCATCTGTTTCCACCGAAGAACATTTCAGGGGATCGTTTGCAACAGTTTGGCACCATTTTTGAGTGAATTGCAAAACGTCAGATTTTTACTGAAATTGTGACCGCGCGGCTTAGGGATTTTTTCAAAAAAAGTTGTTCAGACGTCGAGGGCTAATTCTGCTTCCGAAGATAAAAACCCATCTGTTTCCACCGAAAAACATTTTAGGGGATCGTTTGCAACAGTTTGCCCACATTTTTGAGTGAATTGCAGAACGTCAGATTTTTGCTGAAATTGTGACCGCGCGGCTTAGGGATTTTTTCAAATAAGTTGTTCAGACGTCGAGGGCTCGTTCTGTTTCCGAAGAGAAAAACCCATCTGTTTCCACCGAAAAACATTTCAGGGGATCGTTTGCAACAGTTTGGCACCATTTTTGAGTGAATTGCAGAACGTCAGATTTTTGCTGAAATTGTGACGGCGGGGCTTAGGGATTTTTTCAAAAAAAGTTGTTCAGACGTCGAGGGCTAATTCTGTTTCCGAGGATAAAATCCCATCTGTTTCCACCGAAAAACATTTTAGGGGATGCTTTGCAACAGTTTGCCAACATTTTTGAGTGAATTGCAGAACGTCAGATTTTTGCTGAAATTGTGACCGCGCGGGGATTCTTTCAAAAAAAGTTGTTCAGACGTCGAGGGCTAATTCTGTTTCTGAGGATAAAAACTCATCTGTTTCGACCGAAAAACATTTCAGGGGATCGTTTGCAACAGTTTGCCCACATTTTTGAGTGAATTGCAGAACGTCAGATTTTTGCTGAAATTGTGACCGCGCGGCTTAGGGATTTTTTCAAATAAGTTGTTCAGACGTCGAGGGCTCGTTCTGTTTCCGAAGATAAAAACCCATCTGTTTCCACCGAAAAACATTTCAGGGGATCGTTTGCAACAGTTTGGCACCATTTTTGAGTGAATTGCAGAACGTCAGATTTTTGCTGAAATTGTGACCGCGGGGCTTAGGGATTTTTTCAAAAAAAGTTGTTCAGACGTCGAGGGCTAATTCTGTTTCCGAGGATAAAATCCCATCTGTTTCCACCGGAAAACATTTTAGGGGATGCTTTGCAACAGTTTGCCAACATTTTTGAGTGAATTGCAGAACGTCAGATTTTTGCTGAAATTGTGACCGCGCGGCTTAGGGATTTTTTCAAAAAAAGTTGTTCAGACGTCGAGGGCTAATTCTGTTTCCGAAGATAAAAACCCATCTGTTTCCACCGAAAAACATATCAGGGGATCGTTTGCAACAGTTTGCCAACATTTTTGAGTGAATTGCAGAACCTCAGATTTTTGCTGAAATTGTGACCGCGCAGCTTAGCGATTCTTTCAAAAAAAGTTGTTCAGACGTCGAGGGCTAATTCTGTTTCCGAGGATAAAAACCCATCAGTTTCCACCGAAAAACATATCAGGGGATCGTTTGCAACAGTTTGCCAACATTTTTGAGTGAATTGCAGAACGTCAGATTTTTGCTGAAATTGTGACCGCGCGGCTTAGGGATTTTTTCAAAAAAAGTTGTTCAGACGTCGAGGGCTAATTCTGTTTCCGAGGATAAAAACCCATCTGTTTCTAGGGGATCGTTTGCAACAGTTTGCCAACATTTTTGAGTGAATTGCAAAACGTCAGATTTTTACTGAAATTGTGACCGCGCGGCTTAGGGATTTTTTCAAAAAAAGTTGTTCAGACGTCGAGGGCTAATTCTGTTTCCGAGGATAAAAGCCCATCTGTTTCCACCAAAAAATATATCAGGGGATCGTTTGGAACAGTTTGTCAACATTTTTGAGTGAATTGCAGAACATCAGATTTTTGCTGAAATTGTGACCGCGCGGCTTAGGGATTCTTTCAAAAAAAGTTGTTCAGACGTCGAGGGCTAATTCTGTTTCCGAGGATAAAAACCCATCTGTTTCGACCGAAAAACATATCAGGGGATCGTTTGCAACAGTTTGCCAACATTTTTGAGTGAATTGCAGAACGTCACATTTTTGCTGAAATTGTGACCGCGCGGCTTAGGGATTTTTTCAAAAAAAGTTGTTCAGACGTCGAGGGCTAATTCTGTTTCCGAGGATAAAAACCCATCTGTTTCCACCGAAGAACATTTCAGGGGATCGTTTGCAACAGTTTGGCACCATTTTTGAGTGAATTGCAAAACGTCAGATTTTTACTGAAATTGTGACCGCGCGGCTTAGGGATTTTTTCAAAAAAAGTTGTTCAGACGTCGAGGGCTAATTCTGTTTCCGAGGATAAAAACCCATCTGTTTCCACCGAAGAACATTTCAGGGGATCGTTTGCAACAGTTTGGCACCATTTTTGAGTGAATTGCAGAACGTCACATTTTTGCTGAAATTGTGACCGCGCGGCTTAGGGATTTTTTTCAAAAAAAGTTGTTCAGACGTCGAGGGCTAATTCTGTTTCCGAGGATAAAAACCCATCTGTTTCCACCGAAAAACATATCAGGGGATCCTTTGCAACAGTTTGCCAACATTTTTGAGTGAATTGCAGAACGTCAGATTTTTGCTGAAATTGTGACCGCGCAGCTTAGGTATTCTTTCAAAAAAAGTTGTTCAGACGTCGAGGGCTAATTCTGTTTCCGAGGATAAAAACCCATCTGTTTCCACCGAAAAACATATCAGGGGATGCTTTGCAACAGTTTGCCAACATTTTTGAGTGAATTGCAGAACGTCAGATTTTTGCTGAAATTGTGACCGCGCGGCTTAGGGATTTTTTCAAAAAAAGTTGTTCAGACGTCGAGGGCTAATTCTGTTTCCGAAGATAAAAACCCATCTGTTTCCACCGAAACACATATCAGGGGATCGTTTGCAACAGTTTGCCAACATTTTTGAGTGAATTGCAGAACGTCAGATTTTTGCTGAAATTGTGACCGCGCAGCTTAGGTATTCTTTCAAAAAAAGTTGTTCAGACGTCGAGGGCTAATTCTGTTTCCGAGGATAAAAACCCATCTGTTTCCACCGAAAAACATATCAGGGGATCGTTTGCAACAGTTTGCCAACATTTTTGAGTGAATTGCAGAACGTCAGATTTTTGCTGAAATTGTGACCGCGCGGCTTAGGGATTTTTTCAAAAAAAGTTGTTCAGACGTCGAGGGCTAATTCTGTTTCCGAAGATAAAAACCCATCTGTTTCCACCGAAACACATATCAGGGGATCGTTTGCAACAGTTTGCCAACATTTTTGAGTGAATTGCAGAACGTCAGATTTTTGCTGAAATTGTGACCGCGCAGCTTAGGTATTCTTTCAAAAAAAGTTGTTCAGACGTCGAGGGCTAATTCTGTTTCCGAGGATAAAAACCCATCTGTTTCCACCGAAAAACATATCAGGGGATCGTTTGCAACAGTTTGCCAACATTTTTGAGTGAATTGCAGAACGTCAGATTTTTGCTGAAATTGTGACCGCGCGGCTTAGGGATTTTTTCAAAAAAAGTTGTTCAGACGTCGAGGGCTAATTCTGTTTCCGAGGATAAAAACCCATCTGTTTCCACCGAAAAACATATCAGGGGATGCTTTGCAACAGTTTGCCAACATTTTTGAGTGAATTGTAGAACGTCAGATTTTTGCTGAAATTGTGACCGCGCGGCTTAGGGATTTTTTCACAAAAAGTTGTTCAGACGTCGAGGGCTAATTCTGTTTCCGAAGATAAAAACCCATCTGTTTCCACCGAAACACATATCAGGGGATCGTTTGCAACAGTTTGCCAACATTTTTGAGTGAATTGCAGAACGTCAGATTTTTGCTGAAATTGTGACCGCGCAGCTTAGGGATTTTTTCAAAAAAAGTTGTTCAGACGTCGAGGGCTAATTCTGTTTCCGAGGATAAAAACCCATCTGTTTCCACCGAAAAACATATCAGGGGATGCTTTGCAACAGTTTGCCAACATTTTTGAGTGAATTGCAGAACGTCAGATTTTTGCTGAAATTGTGACCGCGCGGCTTAGGGATTCTTTCAAAAAAAGTTGTTCAGACGTCGAGGGCTAATTCTGTTTCCGAAGATAAAAACCCATCTGTTTCCACCGAAAAACATATCAGGGGATCGTTTGGAACAGTTTGCCAACATTTTTGAGTGAATTGCAGAACGTCAGATTTTTGCTGAAATTGTGACCGCGCAGCTTAGCGATTCTTTGAAAAAAAGTTGTTCAGACGTCGAGGGCTAATTCTGTTTCCGAGGATAAAAACCCATCTGTTTCCACCGAAAAACATTTTAGGGGATCGTTTGCAACAGTTTGCCCACATTTTTGAGTGAATTGCAGAACGTCAGATTTTTGCTGAAATTGTGACCGCGCGGCTTAGGGATTTTTTCAAATAAGTTGTTCAGACGTCGAGGGCTCGTTCTGTTTCCGAAGAGAAAAACCCATCTGTTTCCACCGAAAAACATTTCAGGGGATCGTTTGCAACAGTTTGGCACCATTTTTGAGTGAATTGCAGAACGTCAGATTTTTGCTGAAATTGTGACGGCGGGGCTTAGGGATTTTTTCAAAAAAAGTTGTTCAGACGTCGAGGGCTAATTCTGTTTCCGAGGATAAAATCCCATCTGTTTCCACCGAAAAACATTTTAGGGGATGCTTTGCAACAGTTTGCCAACATTTTTGAGTGAATTGCAGAACGTCAGATTTTTGCTGAAATTGTGACCGCGCGGGGATTCTTTCAAAAAAAGTTGTTCAGACGTCGAGGGCTAATTCTGTTTCTGAGGATAAAAACTCATCTGTTTCGACCGAAAAACATTTCAGGGGATCGTTTGCAACAGTTTGCCCACATTTTTGAGTGAATTGCAGAACGTCAGATTTTTGCTGAAATTGTGACCGCGCGGCTTAGGGATTTTTTCAAATAAGTTGTTCAGACGTCGAGGGCTCGTTCTGTTTCCGAAGATAAAAACCCATCTGTTTCCACCGAAAAACATTTCAGGGGATCGTTTGCAACAGTTTGGCACCATTTTTGAGTGAATTGCAGAACGTCAGATTTTTGCTGAAATTGTGACCGCGGGGCTTAGGGATTTTTTCAAAAAAAGTTGTTCAGACGTCGAGGGCTAATTCTGTTTCCGAGGATAAAATCCCATCTGTTTCCACCGGAAAACATTTTAGGGGATGCTTTGCAACAGTTTGCCAACATTTTTGAGTGAATTGCAGAACGTCAGATTTTTGCTGAAATTGTGACCGCGCGGCTTAGGGATTTTTTCAAAAAAAGTTGTTCAGACGTCGAGGGCTAATTCTGTTTCCGAAGATAAAAACCCATCTGTTTCCACCGAAAAACATATCAGGGGATCGTTTGCAACAGTTTGCCAACATTTTTGAGTGAATTGCAGAACCTCAGATTTTTGCTGAAATTGTGACCGCGCAGCTTAGCGATTCTTTCAAAAAAAGTTGTTCAGACGTCGAGGGCTAATTCTGTTTCCGAGGATAAAAACCCATCAGTTTCCACCGAAAAACATATCAGGGGATCGTTTGCAACAGTTTGCCAACATTTTTGAGTGAATTGCAGAACGTCAGATTTTTGCTGAAATTGTGACCGCGCGGCTTAGGGATTTTTTCAAAAAAAGTTGTTCAGACGTCGAGGGCTAATTCTGTTTCCGAGGATAAAAACCCATCTGTTTCTAGGGGATCGTTTGCAACAGTTTGCCAACATTTTTGAGTGAATTGCAAAACGTCAGATTTTTACTGAAATTGTGACCGCGCGGCTTAGGGATTTTTTCAAAAAAAGTTGTTCAGACGTCGAGGGCTAATTCTGTTTCCGAGGATAAAAGCCCATCTGTTTCCACCAAAAAATATATCAGGGGATCGTTTGGAACAGTTTGTCAACATTTTTGAGTGAATTGCAGAACATCAGATTTTTGCTGAAATTGTGACCGCGCGGCTTAGGGATTCTTTCAAAAAAAGTTGTTCAGACGTCGAGGGCTAATTCTGTTTCCGAGGATAAAAACCCATCTGTTTCGACCGAAAAACATATCAGGGGATCGTTTGCAACAGTTTGCCAACATTTTTGAGTGAATTGCAGAACGTCACATTTTTGCTGAAATTGTGACCGCGCGGCTTAGGGATTTTTTCAAAAAAAGTTGTTCAGACGTCGAGGGCTAATTCTGTTTCCGAGGATAAAAACCCATCTGTTTCCACCGAAGAACATTTCAGGGGATCGTTTGCAACAGTTTGGCACCATTTTTGAGTGAATTGCAAAACGTCAGATTTTTACTGAAATTGTGACCGCGCGGCTTAGGGATTTTTTCAAAAAAAGTTGTTCAGACGTCGAGGGCTAATTCTGTTTCCGAGGATAAAAACCCATCTGTTTCCACCGAAGAACATTTCAGGGGATCGTTTGCAACAGTTTGGCACCATTTTTGAGTGAATTGCAGAACGTCACATTTTTGCTGAAATTGTGACCGCGCGGCTTAGGGATTTTTTTCAAAAAAAGTTGTTCAGACGTCGAGGGCTAATTCTGTTTCCGAGGATAAAAACCCATCTGTTTCCACCGAAAAACATATCAGGGGATCCTTTGCAACAGTTTGCCAACATTTTTGAGTGAATTGCAGAACGTCAGATTTTTGCTGAAATTGTGACCGCGCAGCTTAGGTATTCTTTCAAAAAAAGTTGTTCAGACGTCGAGGGCTAATTCTGTTTCCGAGGATAAAAACCCATCTGTTTCCACCGAAAAACATATCAGGGGATGCTTTGCAACAGTTTGCCAACATTTTTGAGTGAATTGCAGAACGTCAGATTTTTGCTGAAATTGTGACCGCGCGGCTTAGGGATTTTTTCAAAAAAAGTTGTTCAGACGTCGAGGGCTAATTCTGTTTCCGAAGATAAAAACCCATCTGTTTCCACCGAAACACATATCAGGGGATCGTTTGCAACAGTTTGCCAACATTTTTGAGTGAATTGCAGAACGTCAGATTTTTGCTGAAATTGTGACCGCGCAGCTTAGGTATTCTTTCAAAAAAAGTTGTTCAGACGTCGAGGGCTAATTCTGTTTCCGAGGATAAAAACCCATCTGTTTCCACCGAAAAACATATCAGGGGATCGTTTGCAACAGTTTGCCAACATTTTTGAGTGAATTGCAGAACGTCAGATTTTTGCTGAAATTGTGACCGCGCGGCTTAGGGATTTTTTCAAAAAAAGTTGTTCAGACGTCGAGGGCTAATTCTGTTTCCGAAGATAAAAACCCATCTGTTTCCACCGAAACACATATCAGGGGATCGTTTGCAACAGTTTGCCAACATTTTTGAGTGAATTGCAGAACGTCAGATTTTTGCTGAAATTGTGACCGCGCAGCTTAGGTATTCTTTCAAAAAAAGTTGTTCAGACGTCGAGGGCTAATTCTGTTTCCGAGGATAAAAACCCATCTGTTTCCACCGAAAAACATATCAGGGGATCGTTTGCAACAGTTTGCCAACATTTTTGAGTGAATTGCAGAACGTCAGATTTTTGCTGAAATTGTGACCGCGCGGCTTAGGGATTTTTTCAAAAAAAGTTGTTCAGACGTCGAGGGCTAATTCTGTTTCCGAGGATAAAAACCCATCTGTTTCCACCGAAAAACATATCAGGGGATGCTTTGCAACAGTTTGCCAACATTTTTGAGTGAATTGTAGAACGTCAGATTTTTGCTGAAATTGTGACCGCGCGGCTTAGGGATTTTTTCACAAAAAGTTGTTCAGACGTCGAGGGCTAATTCTGTTTCCGAAGATAAAAACCCATCTGTTTCCACCGAAACACATATCAGGGGATCGTTTGCAACAGTTTGCCAACATTTTTGAGTGAATTGCAGAACGTCAGATTTTTGCTGAAATTGTGACCGCGCAGCTTAGGGATTTTTTCAAAAAAAGTTGTTCAGACGTCGAGGGCTAATTCTGTTTCCGAGGATAAAAACCCATCTGTTTCCACCGAAAAACATATCAGGGGATGCTTTGCAACAGTTTGCCAACATTTTTGAGTGAATTGCAGAACGTCAGATTTTTGCTGAAATTGTGACCGCGCGGCTTAGGGATTCTTTCAAAAAAAGTTGTTCAGACGTCGAGGGCTAATTCTGTTTCCGAAGATAAAAACCCATCTGTTTCCACCGAAAAACATATCAGGGGATCGTTTGGAACAGTTTGCCAACATTTTTGAGTGAATTGCAGAACGTCAGATTTTTGCTGAAATTGTGACCGCGCAGCTTAGCGATTCTTTGAAAAAAAGTTGTTCAGACGTCGAGGGCTAATTCTGTTTCCGAGGATAAAAACCCATCTGTTTCCACCGAAAAACATTTTAGGGGATCATTTGCAACAGTTTGCCAACATTTTTGAGTGAATTGCAGAACGTCAGATTTTTGCTGAAATTGTGACCGCGCGGCTTAGGGATTCTTTCAAAAAAAGTTGTTCAGACGTCGAGGGCTAATTCTGTTTCCGAGGATAAAAACCCATCTGTTTCCACCGAAAAACATATCAGGGGATCGTTTGCAACAGTTTGCCAACATTTTTGAGTGAATTGCAGAACGTCAGATTTTTGCTGAAATTGTGACCGCGCGGCTTAGGGATTTTTTCCAAAAAAGTTGTTCAGACGTCGAGGGCTAATTCTGTTTCCGAGGATAAAAACCCATCTGTTTCCACCGAAAAACATTTCAGGGGATCGTTTGCAACAGTTTGGCACCATTTTTGAGTGAATTGCAGAACGTCAGATTTTTGCTGAAATTGTGACCGCGCGGCTTAGGGATTTTTTCAAAAAAAGTTGTTCAGACGTCGAGGGCTAATTCTGTTTCCGAGGATAAAAACCCATCTGTTTCCACCGAAAAACATTTTAGGGGATGCTTTGCAACAGTTTGCCAACATTTTTGAGTGAATTGCAGAATGTCAGATTTTTGCTGAAATTGTGACCGCGCGGCTTAGGGATTTTTTCAAAAAAAGTTGTTCAGACGTCGAGGGCTAATTCTGTTTCCGAAGATAAAAACCCATCTGTTTCCACCGAAAAAACATTTCAGGGGATCGTTTGCAGCAGTTTGCCAACATTTTTGAGTGAATTGCAGAACGTCACATTTTTGCTGAAATTGTGACCGCGCGGCTTAGGGATTTTTTCAAAAAAAGTTGTTCAGACGTCGAGGGCTAATTCTGTTTCCGAGGATAAAAACCCATCTGTTTCCACCGAAAAACATATCAGGGGATGCTTTGCAACAGTTTGCCAACATTTTTGAGTGAATTGCAGAACGTCAGATTTTTGCTGAAATTGTGACCGCGCGGCTTAGGGATTCTTTCAAAAAAAGTTTTTCAGACGTCGAGGGCTAATTCTGTTTCCGAAGATAAAAACCCATCTGTTTCCACCGAAACACATATCAGGGGATCGTTTGGAACAGTTTGCCAACATTTTTGAGTGAATTGCAGAACGTCAGATTTTTGCTGAAATTGTGACCGCGCAGCTTAGCGATTCTTTCAAAAAAAGTTGTTCAGACGTCGAGGGCTAATTCTGTTTCCGAGGATAAAAACCCATCTGTTTCCACCGAAAAACATATCAGGGGATCGTTTGCAACAGTTTGCCAACATTTTTGAGTGAATTGCAGAACGTCAGATTTTTGCTGAAATTGTGACCGCGCGGCTTAGGGATTTTTTCAAAAAAAGTTGTTCAGACGTCGAGGGCTAATTCTGTTTCCGAGGATAAAAACCCATCTGTTTCCACCGAAAAACATTTTCGGGGATGCTTTGCAACAGTTTGCCAACATTTTTGAGTGAATTGCAGAACGTCAGATTTTTGCTGAAATTGTGACCGCGCGGCTTAGGGATTCTTTCAAAAAAAGTTGTTCAGACGTCGAGGGCTAATTCTGTTTCCGAGGATAAAAACCCATCTGTTTCCACCGAAAAACATTTTAGGGGGTGCTTTGCAACAGTTTGCCAACATTTTTGAGTGAATTGCAGAACGTCAGATTTTTGCTGAAATTGTGACCGCGCGGCTTAGGGATTTTTTCAAAAAAAGTTGTTCAGACGTCGAGGGCTAATTCTGTTTCCGAGGATAAAAACCCATCTGTTTCCACCGAAAAACATTTCAGGGGATTGTTTGCAACAGTTTGGCACCATTTTTGAGTGAATTGCAGAACGTCACATTTTTGCTGAAACTGTGACCGCGCGGCTTAGGGATTTTTCAAAAAAAGTTGTTCAGACGTCGAGGGCTAATTCTGTTTCCGAGGATAAAAACCCATCTGTTTCCCCCCCAAAAAATTCAGGGGATCGTTTGCAACAGTTTGCCAACATTTTTGAGTGAATTGCAGAACGTCAGATTTTTGCTGAAATTGTGACCGCGCGGCTTAGGGATTTTTTCAAAAAAAGTTGTTCAGACGTCGAGGGCTAATTCTGTTTCCGAGGATAAAAACCCATCTGTTTCTAGGGGATCGTTTGCAACAGTTTGCCAACATTTTTGAGTGAATTGCAAAAGGTCAGATTTTTACTGAAATTGTGACCGCGCGGCTTAGGGATTTTTTCAAAAAAAGTTGTTCAGACGTCGAGGGCTAATTCTGTTTCCGAGGATAAAAACCCATCTGTTTCCACCGAAAAACATTTTAGGGGATGCTTTGCAACAGTTTGCCAACATTTTTGAGTGAATTGCAGAACGTCAGATTTTTGCTGAAATTGTGACCGCGCGGCTTAGGGATTTTTTCAAAAAAAGTTGTTCAGACGTCGAGGGCTAATTCTGTTTCCGAAGATAAAAACCCATCTGTTTCCACCGAAAAACATTTTAGGGGATGCTTTGCAACAGTTTGCCAACATTTTTGAGTGAATTGCAGAACGTCAGATTTTTGCTGAAATTGTGACCGCGCAGCTTAGGTATTCTTTCAAAAAAAGTTGTTCAGACGTCGAGGGCTAATTCTGTTTCCGAGGATAAAAACCCATCTGTTTCCACCGAAAAACATTTCAGGGGATTGTTTGCAACAGTTTGGCACCATTTTTGAGTGAATTGCAGAACGTCACATTTTTGCTGAAACTGTGACCGCGCGGCTTAGGGATTTTTCAAAAAAAGTTGTTCAGACGTCGAGGGCTAATTCTGTTTCCGAGGATAAAAACCCATCTGTTTCCCCCCAAAAAAATTCAGGGGATCGTTTGCAACAGTTTGCCAACATTTTTGAGTGAATTGCAGAACGTCAGATTTTTGCTGAAATTGTGACCGCGCGGCTTAGGGATTTTTTCAAAAAAAGTTGTTCAGACGTCGAGGGCTAATTCTGTTTCCGAGGATAAAAACCCATCTGTTTCTAGGGGATCGTTTGCAACAGTTTGCCAACATTTTTGAGTGAATTGCAAAAGGTCAGATTTTTACTGAAATTGTGACCGCGCGGCTTAGGGATTTTTTCAAAAAAAGTTGTTCAGACGTCGAGGGCTAATTCTGTTTCCGAGGATAAAAACCCATCTGTTTCCACCGAAAAACATTTTAGGGGATGCTTTGCAACAGTTTGCCAACATTTTTGAGTGAATTGCAGAACGTCAGATTTTTGCTGAAATTGTGACCGCGCGGCTTAGGGATTTTTTCAAAAAAAGTTGTTCAGACGTCGAGGGCTAATTCTGTTTCCGAAGATAAAAACCCATCTGTTTCCACCGAAAAACATATCAGGGGGTGCTTTGCAACAGTTTGCCAACATTTTTGAGTGAATTGCAGAACGTCAGATTTTTGCTGAAATTGTGACCGCGCGGCTTAGGGATTCTTTCAAAAAAAGTTGTTCAGACGTCGAGGGCTAATTCTGTTTCCGAAGATAAAAACCCATCTGTTTCCACCGAAACACATATCAGGGGATCGTTTGGAACAGTTTGCCAACATTTTTGAGTGAATTGCAGAACGTCAGATTTTTGCTGAAATTGTGACCGCGCAGCTTAGCGATTCTTTCAAAAAAAGTTGTTCAGACGTCGAGGGCTAATTCTGTTTCCGAGGATAAAAACCCATCTGTTTCCACCGAAAAACATATCAGGGGATCGTTTGCAACAGTTTGCCAACATTTTTGAGTGAATTGCAGAACGTCAGATTTTTGCTGAAATTGTGACCGCGCGGCTTAGGGATTTTTTCAAAAAAAGTTGTTCAGACGTCAAGGGCTAATTCTGTTTCCGAGGATAAAAACCCATCTGTTTCCACCGAAAAACATTTTACGGGATCGTTTGCAACAGTTTGCCAACATTTTTGAGTGAATTGCAGAACGTCAGATTTTTGCTGAAATTGTGACCGCGCGGCTTAGGGATTCTTTCAAAAAAAGTTGTTCAGACGTCGAGGGCTAATTCTGTTTCCGAGGATAAAAACCCATCTGTTTCCACCGAAAAACATTTTAGGGGATCGTTTGCAACAGTTTGCCAACATTTTTGAGTGAATTGCAGAACGTCGGATTTTTGCTGAAATTGTGACCGCGCGGCTTAGGGATTTTTTCAAAAAAAGTTGTTCAGACGTCGAGGGCTAATTCTGTTTCCGAGGATAAAAACCCATCTGTTTCCACCGAAAAACATTTCAGGGGATTGTTTGCAACAGTTTGGCACCATTTTTGAGTGAATTGCAGAACGTCACATTTTTGCTGAAACTGTGACCGCGCGGCTTAGCGATTTTTTCAAAAAAAGTTGTTCAGACGTCGAGGGCTAATTCTGTTTCCGAAGATAAAAACCCATCTGTTTCCACCGAAAAACATATCAGGGGATCGTTTGCAACAGTTTGCCAACATTTTTGAGGGAATTGCAGAACGTCAGATTTTTGCTGAAATTGTGACCGCGCAGCTTAGCGATTCTTTCAAAAAAGGTTGTTCAGACGTCGAGGCCTAATTCTGTTTCCGAGGATAAAAACCCATCTGTTTCCACCGAAAAACATTTCAGGGGATCGTTTGTAACAGTTTGCCAACATTTTTGAGTGAATTGCAGAACGTCAGATTTTTGCTGAAATTGTGACCGCGCGGCTTAGGGATTTTTCAAAAAAAGTTGTTCAGACGTCGAGGGCTAATTCTGTTTCCGAGGATAAAAACCCATCTGTTTCCCCCCAAAAAATTTCAGGGGATCGTTTGCAACAGTTTGCCAACATTTTTGAGTGAATTGCAGAACGTCAGATTTTTGCTGAAATTGTGACCGCGCGGCTTAGGGATTTTTTCAAAAAAAGTTGTTCAGACGTCGAGGGCTAATTCTGTTTCCGAGGATAAAAACCCATCTGTTTCTAGGGGATCGTTTGCAACAGTTTGCCAACATTTTTGAGTGAATTGCAAAAGGTCAGATTTTTACTGAAATTGTGACCGCGCGGCTTAGGGATTTTTTCAAAAAAAGTTGTTCAGACGTCGAGGGCTAATTCTGTTTCCGAGGATAAAAACCCATCTGTTTCCACCGAAAAACATTTCAGGGGATCGTTTGCAACAGTTTGCCAACATTTTTGAGTGAATTGCAGAACGTCAAATTCTTGCTGAAATTGTGACCGCGCGGCTTAGCGTTTTTTTCAAAAAAAGTTGTTCAGACGTCGAGGGCTAATTCTGTTTCCGAGGATAAAAACCCATCTGTTTCCACCGAAAAACATTTCAGGGAATCGTTTGCAACAGTTTGCCAACATTTTTGAGTGAATTGCAGAACGTCAGATTTTTGCTGAAAGTGTGACCGCGCGGCTTAGGGATTTTTTCAAAAAAAGTTGTTCAGACTTCGAGGGCTAATTCTGTTTCCGAGCATAAAAACCCATCTGTTTCTACCAAAAAACATATCAGGGGATCGTTTGCAAAAGTTTGCGAACATTTTTGAGTGAATTGCAGAACGTCAGATTTTTGCTGAAATTGTGACCGCGCGGCTTAGGGATTTTTTCAAAAAAAGTTGTTCAGACGTCGAGGGCTAATTCTGTTTCCGAGGATAAAAACCCATCTGTTTCCACCGAAAAACATTTTCGGGGATGCTTTGCAACAGTTTGCCAACATTTTTGAGTGAATTGCAGAACGTCAGATTTTTGCTGAAATTGTGACCGCGCGGCTTAGGGATTCTTTCAAAAAAAGTTGTTCAGACGTCGAGGGCTAATTCTGTTTCCGAGGATAAAAACCCATCTGTTTCCACCGAAAAACATTTTAGGGGGTGCTTTGCAACAGTTTGCCAACATTTTTGAGTGAATTGCAGAACGTCGGATTTTTGCTGAAATTGTGACCGCGCGGCTTAGGGATTTTTTCAAAAAAAGTTGTTCAGACGTCGAGGGCTAATTCTGTTTCCGAGGATAAAAACCCATCTGTTTCCACCGAAAAACATTTCAGGGGATTGTTTGCAACAGTTTGGCACCATTTTTGAGTGAATTGCAGAACGTCACATTTTTGCTGAAACTGTGACCGCGCGGCTTAGGGATTTTTCAAAAAAAGTTGTTCAGACGTCGAGGGCTAATTCTGTTTCCGAGGATAAAAACCCATCTGTTTCCCCCCAAAAAAATTCAGGGGATCGTTTGCAACAGTTTGCCAACATTTTTGAGTGAATTGCAGAACGTCAGATTTTTGCTGAAATTGTGACCGCGCGGCTTAGGGATTTTTTCAAAAAAAGTTGTTCAGACGTCGAGGGCTAATTCTGTTTCCGAGGATAAAAACCCATCTGTTTCTAGGGGATCGTTTGCAACAGTTTGCCAACATTTTTGAGTGAATTGCAAAAGGTCAGATTTTTACTGAAATTGTGACCGCGCGGCTTAGGGATTTTTTCAAAAAAAGTTGTTCAGACGTCGAGGGCTAATTCTGTTTCCGAGGATAAAAACCCATCTGTTTCCACCGAAAAACATTTTAGGGGATGCTTTGCAACAGTTTGCCAACATTTTTGAGTGAATTGCAGAACGTCAGATTTTTGCTGAAATTGTGACCGCGCGGCTTAGGGATTTTTTCAAAAAAAGTTGTTCAGACGTCGAGGGCTAATTCTGTTTCCGAAGATAAAAACCCATCTGTTTCCACCGAAAAACATTTTAGGGGATGCTTTGCAACAGTTTGCCAACATTTTTGAGTGAATTGCAGAACGTCAGATTTTTGCTGAAATTGTGACCGCGCAGCTTAGGTATTCTTTCAAAAAAAGTTGTTCAGACGTCGAGGGCTAATTCTGTTTCCGAGGATAAAAACCCATCTGTTTCCACCGAAAAACATTTCAGGGGATTGTTTGCAACAGTTTGGCACCATTTTTGAGTGAATTGCAGAACGTCACATTTTTGCTGAAACTGTGACCGCGCGGCTTAGGGATTTTTCAAAAAAAGTTGTTCAGACGTCGAGGGCTAATTCTGTTTCCGAGGATAAAAACCCATCTGTTTCTAGGGGATCGTTTGCAACAGTTTGCCAACATTTTTGAGTGAATTGCAAAAGGTCAGATTTTTACTGAAATTGTGACCGCGCGGCTTAGGGATTTTTTCAAAAAAAGTTGTTCAGACGTCGAGGGCTAATTCTGTTTCCGAGGATAAAAACCCATCTGTTTCCACCGAAAAACATTTTAGGGGATGCTTTGCAACAGTTTGCCAACATTTTTGAGTGAATTGCAGAACGTCAGATTTTTGCTGAAATTGTGACCGCGCGGCTTAGGGATTTTTTCAAAAAAAGTTGTTCAGACGTCGAGGGCTAATTCTGTTTCCGAAGATAAAAACCCATCTGTTTCCACCGAAAAACATTTTAGGGGATGCTTTGCAACAGTTTGCCAACATTTTTGAGTGAATTGCAGAACGTCAGATTTTTGCTGAAATTGTGACCGCGCAGCTTAGGTATTCTTTCAAAAAAAGTTGTTCAGACGTCGAGGGCTAATTCTGTTTCCGAGGATAAAAACCCATCTGTTTCCACCGAAAAACATTTCAGGGGATTGTTTGCAACAGTTTGGCACCATTTTTGAGTGAATTGCAGAACGTCACATTTTTGCTGAAACTGTGACCGCGCGGCTTAGGGATTTTTCAAAAAAAGTTGTTCAGACGTCGAGGGCTAATTCTGTTTCCGAGGATAAAAACCCATCTGTTTCCCCCCAAAAAAATTCAGGGGATCGTTTGCAACAGTTTGCCAACATTTTTGAGTGAATTGCAGAACGTCAGATTTTTGCTGAAATTGTGACCGCGCGGCTTAGGGATTTTTTCAAAAAAAGTTGTTCAGACGTCGAGGGCTAATTCTGTTTCCGAGGATAAAAACCCATCTGTTTCTAGGGGATCGTTTGCAACAGTTTGCCAACATTTTTGAGTGAATTGCAAAAGGTCAGATTTTTACTGAAATTGTGACCGCGCGGCTTAGGGATTTTTTCAAAAAAAGTTGTTCAGACGTCGAGGGCTAATTCTGTTTCCGAGGATAAAAACCCATCTGTTTCCACCGAAAAACATTTTAGGGGATGCTTTGCAACAGTTTGCCAACATTTTTGAGTGAATTGCAGAACGTCAGATTTTTGCTGAAATTGTGACCGCGCGGCTTAGGGATTTTTTCAAAAAAAGTTGTTCAGACGTCGAGGGCTAATTCTGTTTCCGAAGATAAAAACCCATCTGTTTCCACCGAAAAACATATCAGGGGATGCTTTGCAACAGTTTGCCAACATTTTTGAGTGAATTGCAGAACGTCAGATTTTTGCTGAAATTGTGACCGCGCGGCTTAGGGATTCTTTCAAAAAAAGTTGTTCAGACGTCGAGGGCTAATTCTGTTTCCGAAGATAAAAACCCATCTGTTTCCACCGAAACACATATCAGGGGATCGTTTGGAACAGTTTGCCAACATTTTTGAGTGAATTGCAGAACGTCAGATTTTTGCTGAAATTGTGACCGCGCAGCTTAGCGATTCTTTCAAAAAAAGTTGTTCAGACGTCGAGGGCTAATTCTGTTTCCGAGGATAAAAACCCATCTGTTTCCACCGAAAAACATATCAGGGGATCGTTTGCAACAGTTTGCCAACATTTTTGAGTGAATTGCAGAACGTCAGATTTTTGCTGAAATTGTGACCGCGCGGCTTAGGGATTTTTTCAAAAAAAGTTGTTCAGACGTCAAGGGCTAATTCTGTTTCCGAGGATAAAAACCCATCTGTTTCCACCGAAAAACATTTTACGGGATCGTTTGCAACAGTTTGCCAACATTTTTGAGTGAATTGCAGAACGTCAGATTTTTGCTGAAATTGTGACCGCGCGGCTTAGGGATTCTTTCAAAAAAAGTTGTTCAGACGTCGAGGGCTAATTCTGTTTCCGAGGATAAAAACCCATCTGTTTCCACCGAAAAACATTTTAGGGGATCGTTTGCAACAGTTTGCCAACATTTTTGAGTGAATTGCAGAACGTCGGATTTTTGCTGAAATTGTGACCGCGCGGCTTAGGGATTTTTTCAAAAAAAGTTGTTCAGACGTCGAGGGCTAATTCTGTTTCCGAGGATAAAAACCCATCTGTTTCCACCGAAAAACATTTCAGGGGATTGTTTGCAACAGTTTGGCACCATTTTTGAGTGAATTGCAGAACGTCACATTTTTGCTGAAACTGTGACCGCGCGGCTTAGCGATTTTTTCAAAAAAAGTTGTTCAGACGTCGAGGGCTAATTCTGTTTCCGAAGATAAAAACCCATCTGTTTCCACCGAAAAACATATCAGGGGATCGTTTGCAACAGTTTGCCAACATTTTTGAGGGAATTGCAGAACGTCAGATTTTTGCTGAAATTGTGACCGCGCAGCTTAGCGATTCTTTCAAAAAAAGTTGTTCAGACGTCGAGGCCTAATTCTGTTTCCGAGGATAAAAACCCATCTGTTTCCACCGAAAAACATTTCAGGGGATCGTTTGTAACAGTTTGCCAACATTTTTGAGTGAATTGCAGAACGTCAGATTTTTGCTGAAATTGTGACCGCGCGGCTTAGGGATTTTTCAAAAAAAGTTGTTCAGACGTCGAGGGCTAATTCTGTTTCCGAGGATAAAAACCCATCTGTTTCCCCCCAAAAAATTTCAGGGGATCGTTTGCAACAGTTTGCCAACATTTTTGAGTGAATTGCAGAACGTCAGATTTTTGCTGAAATTGTGACCGCGCGGCTTAGGGATTTTTTCAAAAAAAGTTGTTCAGACGTCGAGGGCTAATTCTGTTTCCGAGGATAAAAACCCATCTGTTTCTAGGGGATCGTTTGCAACAGTTTGCCAACATTTTTGAGTGAATTGCAAAAGGTCAGATTTTTACTGAAATTGTGACCGCGCGGCTTAGGGATTTTTTCAAAAAAAGTTGTTCAGACGTCGAGGGCTAATTCTGTTTCCGAGGATAAAAACCCATCTGTTTCCACCGAAAAACATTTCAGGGGATCGTTTGCAACAGTTTGCCAACATTTTTGAGTGAATTGCAGAACGTCAAATTCTTGCTGAAATTGTGACCGCGCGGCTTAGCGTTTTTTTCAAAAAAAGTTGTTCAGACGTCGAGGGCTAATTCTGTTTCCGAGGATAAAAACCCATCTGTTTCCACCGAAAAACATTTCAGGGAATCGTTTGCAACAGTTTGCCAACATTTTTGAGTGAATTGCAGAACGTCAGATTTTTGCTGAAAGTGTGACCGCGCGGCTTAGGGATTTTTTCAAAAAAAGTTGTTCAGACTTCGAGGGCTAATTCTGTTTCCGACGATAAAAACCAATCTGTTTCCTCCGAAAACCTTTTAGGGGATCGTTTGCAACAGTTTGCCAACATTTTTGTGTGAATTGCAGAACGTCAGATTTTTGCTAAAATTGTGACCGCGCGGCTTAGGGATTTTTTCAAAAAAAGTTGTTCAGACGTTGAGGGCTAATTCTGTTTCCGAGGATAAAAACCCATCTGTTTCCACCGAAAAACATATCAGGGGATCGTTTGCAACAGTTTGCCAACATTTTTGAGTGAATTGCAGAACGTCAGATTTTTGCTGAAATTGTGACCGCGTGGCTTAGGGAATTTTTCAAAAAAAGTTGTTCAGACGTCGAGGGCTAATTCTGTTTCCGAGGATAAAAACCCATCTGTTTCTAGGGGATCGTTTGCAACAGTTTGCCAACATTTTTGAGTGAATTGCAAAACGTCAGATTTTTACTGAAATTGTGACCGCGCGGCTTAGGGATTTTTTCCAAAAAAGTTGTTCAGACGTCGAGGGCTAATTCTGTTTCCGAGGATAAAAACCCATCTGTTTCCACCGAAAAACATTTTAGGGGATCGTTTGCAACAGTTTGCCAACATTTTTGAGTGAATTGCAGAACGTCAGATTTTTGCTGAAATTGTGACCGCGCGGCTTAGCGATTTTTTCAAAAAAAGTTGTTAAGACGTCAAGGGCTAATTCTGTTTCCGAAGATAAAAACCCATCTGTTTCCACCGAAAAACATATCAGGGGATCGTTTGCAACAGTTTGCCAACATTTTTGAGTGAATTGCAGATCGTCAGATTTTTGCTGAAATTGTGACCGCGCGGCTTAGGGATTTTTTCAAAAAAAGTTTTTCAGACGTCGAGGGCTAATTCTGTTTCCGAGGATAAAAACCCATCTGTTTCCACCGAAAAACATATCAGGGGATGCTTTGCAACAGTTTGCCAACATTTTTGAGTGAATTGCAGAACGTCAGATTTTTACTGAAATTGTGACCGCGCGGCTTAGGGATTTTTTCACAAAAAGTTGTTCAGACGTCGAGGGCTAATTCTGTTTCCGAAGATAAAAACCCATCTGTTTCCACCGAAACACATATCAGGGGATCGTTTGCAACAGTTTGCCAACATTTTTGAGTGAATTGCAGAACGTCAGATTTTTGCTGAAATTGTGACCGCGCGGCTTAGGGATTTTTTCAAAAAAAGTTGTTCAGACGTCGAGGGCTAATTCTGTTTCCGAAGATAAAAACCCATCTGTTTCCACCGAAACACATATCAGGGGATCGTTTGCAACAGTTTGCCAACATTTTTGAGTGAATTGCAGAACGTCAGATTTTTGCTGAAATTGTGACCGCGCGGCTTAGGGATTTTTTCAAAAAAAGTTGTTCAGACGTCGAGGGCTAATTCTGTTTCCGAGGATAAAAACCCATCTGTTTCCACCGAAAAACATTTTAGGGGATCATTTGCAACAGTTTGCCAACATTTTTGAGTGAATTGCAGAACGTCAGATTTTTGCTGAAATTGTGACCGCGCGGCTTAGGGATTCTTTCAAAAAAAGTTGTTCAGACGTCGAGGGCTAATTCTGTTTCCGAGGATAAAAACCCATCTGTTTCCACCGAAAAACATTTTAGGGGATGCTTTGCAACAGTTTGCCAACATTTTTGAGTGAATTGCAGAACGTCAGATTTTTGCTGAAATTGTGACCGCGCGGCTTAGGGATTTTTTCAAAAAAAGTTGTTCAGACGTCGAGGGCTAATTCTGTTTCCGAAGATAAAAACCCATCTGTTTCCACCGAAAAAACATTTCAGGGGATCGTTTGCAACAGTTTGCCAACATTTTTGAGTGAATTGCAGAACGTCAGATTTTTGCTGAAATTGTGACTGCGCAGCTTAGGTATTCTTTCAAAAAAAGTTGTTCAGACGTCGAGGGCTAATTCTGTTTCCGAAGATAAAAACCCATCTGTTTCCACCGAAAAACATATCAGGGGATCGTTTGGAACAGTTTGCCAACATTTTTGAGTGAATTGCAGAACGTCAGATTTTTGCTGAAATTGTGACCGCGCGGCTTAGGGATTTTTTCAAAAAAAGTTGTTCAGACGTCAAGGGCTAATTCTGTTTCCGAGGATAAAAACCCATCTGTTTCCACCGAAAAACATTTTAGGGGATCGTTTGCAACAGTTTGCCAACATTTTTGAGTGAATTGCAGAACGTCAGATTTTTGCTGAAATTGTGACCGCGCGGCTTAGGGATTCTTTCAAAAAAAGTTGTTCAGACGTCGAGGGCTAATTCTGTTTCCGAGGATAAAAACCCATCTGTTTCCACCGAAAAACATTTTAGGGGGTGCTTTGCAACAGTTTGCCAACATTTTTGAGTGAATTGCAGAACGTCAGATTTTTGCTGAAATTGTGACCGCGCGGCTTAGGGATTTTTTCAAAAAAAGTTGTTCAGACGTCGAGGGCTAATTCTGTTTCCGAAGATAAAAACCCATCTGTTTCCACCGAAAAAACATTTCAGGGGATCGTTTGCAACAGTTTGCCAACATTTTTGAGTGAATTGCAGAACGTCAGATTTTTGCTGAAATTGTGACTGCGCAGCTTAGGTATTCTTTCAAAAAAAGTTGTTCAGACGTCGAGGGCTAATTCTGTTTCCGAAGATAAAAACCCATCTGTTTCCACCGAAAAACATATCAGGGGATCGTTTGGAACAGTTTGCCAACATTTTTGAGTGAATTGCAGAACGTCAGATTTTTGCTGAAATTGTGACCGCGCGGCTTAGGGATTTTTTCAAAAAAAGTTGTTCAGACGTCAAGGGCTAATTCTGTTTCCGAGGATAAAAACCCATCTGTTTCCACCGAAAAACATTTTAGGGGATCGTTTGCAACAGTTTGCCAACATTTTTGAGTGAATTGCAGAACGTCAGATTTTTGCTGAAATTGTGACCGCGCGGCTTAGGGATTCTTTCAAAAAAAGTTGTTCAGACGTCGAGGGCTAATTCTGTTTCCGAGGATAAAAACCCATCTGTTTCCACCGAAAAACATTTTAGGGGGTGCTTTGCAACAGTTTGCCAACATTTTTGAGTGAATTGCAGAACGTCGGATTTTTGCTGAAATTGTGACCGCGCGGCTTAGGGATTTTTTCAAAAAAAGTTGTTCAGACGTCGAGGGCTAATTCTGTTTCCGAGGATAAAAACCCATCTGTTTCCACCGAAAAACATTTCAGGGGATCGTTTGGAACAGTTTGGCACCATTTTTGAGTGAATTGCAGAACGTCACATTTTTGCTGAAACTGTGACCGCGCGGCTTAGCGATTCTTTCAAAAAAAGTTGTTCAGACGTCGAGGGCTAATTCTGTTTCCGAGGATAAAAACCCATCTGTTTCCACCGAAAAACATATCAGGGGATCGTTTGCAACAGTTTGCCAACATTTTTGAGGGAATTGCAGAACGTCAGATTTTTGCTGAAATTGTGACCGCGCGGCTTAGGGATTTTTTAAAAAAAAGTTGTTCAGACGTCGAGGGCTAATTCTGTTTCCGAGGATAAAAACCCATCTGTTTCCACCGAAAAACATTTCAGGGGATTGTTTGCAACAGTTTGGCACCATTTTTGAGTGAATTGCAGAACGTCACATTTTTGCTGAAACTGTGACCGCGCGGCTTAGCGATTTTTTCAAAAAAAGTTGTTCAGACGTCGAGGGCTAATTCTGTTTCCGAAGATAAAAACCCATCTGTTTCCACCGAAAAACATATCAGGGGATCGTTTGCAACAGTTTGCCAACATTTTTGAGGGAATTGCAGAACGTCAGATTTTTGCTGAAATTGTGACCGCGCAGCTTAGCGATTCTTTCAAAAAAAGTTGTTCAGACGTCGAGGGCTAATTCTGTTTCCGAGGATAAAAACCCATCTGTTTCCACCGAAAAACATATCAGGGGATCGTTTGCAACAGTTTGCCAACATTTTTGAGTGAATTGCAGAACGTCAGATTTTTGCTGAAATTGTGACCGCGCGGCTTAGGGAATTTTTCAAAAAAAGTTGTTCAGACGTCGAGGGCTAATTCTGTTTCCGAGGATAAAAACCCATCTGTTTCTAGGGGATCGTTTGCAACAGTTTGCCAACATTTTTGAGTGAATTGCAAAACGTCAGATTTTTACTGAAATTGTGACCGCGCGGCTTAGGGATTTTTTCCAAAAAAGTTGTTCAGACGTCGAGGGCTAATTCTGTTTCCGAGGATAAAAACCCATCTGTTTCCACCGAAAAACATTTTAGGGGATCGTTTGCAACAGTTTGCCAACATTTTTGAGTGAATTGCAGAACGTCAGATTTTTGCTGAAATTGTGACCGCGCGGCTTAGCGATTTTTTCAAAAAAAGTTGTTAAGACGTCAAGGGCTAATTTTGTTTCCGAAGATAAAAACCCATCTGTTTCCACCGAAAAAACATTTCAGGGGATCGTTTGCAACAGTTTGCCAACATTTTTGAGTGAATTGCAGAACGTCAGATTTTTGCTGAAATTGTGACTGCGCAGCTTAGGTATTCTTTCAAAAAAAGTTGTTCAGACGTCGAGGGCTAATTCTGTTTCCGAAGATAAAATCCCATCTGTTTCCACCGAAAAACATATCAGGGGATCGTTTGGAACAGTTTGCCAACATTTTTGAGTGAATTGCAGAACGTCAGATTTTTGCTGAAATTGTGACCGCGCGGCTTAGGGATTTTTTCAAAAAAAGTTGTTCAGACGTCAAGGGCTAATTCTGTTTCCGAGGATAAAAACCCATCTGTTTCCACCGAAAAACATTTTAGGGGATCGTTTGCAACAGTTTGCCAACATTTTTGAGTGAATTGCAGAACGTCAGATTTTTGCTGAAATTGTGACCGCGCGGCTTAGGGATTCTTTCAAAAAAAGTTGTTCAGACGTCGAGGGCTAATTCTGTTTCCGAGGATAAAAACCCATCTGTTTCCACCGAAAAACATTTTAGGGGGTGCTTTGCAACAGTTTGCCAACATTTTTGAGTGAATTGCAGAACGTCAGATTTTTGCTGAAATTGTGACCGCGCGGCTTAGGGATTTTTTCAAAAAAAGTTGTTCAGACGTCGAGGGCTAATTCTGTTTCCGAAGATAAAAACCCATCTGTTTCCACCGAAAAAACATTTCAGGGGATCGTTTGCAACAGTTTGCCAACATTTTTGAGTGAATTGCAGAACGTCAGATTTTTGCTGAAATTGTGACTGCGCAGCTTAGGTATTCTTTCAAAAAAAGTTGTTCAGACGTCGAGGGCTAATTCTGTTTCCGAAGATAAAAACCCATCTGTTTCCACCGAAAAACATATCAGGGGATCGTTTGGAACAGTTTGCCAACATTTTTGAGTGAATTGCAGAACGTCAGATTTTTGCTGAAATTGTGACCGCGCGGCTTAGGGATTTTTTCAAAAAAAGTTGTTCAGACGTCAAGGGCTAATTCTGTTTCCGAGGATAAAAACCCATCTGTTTCCACCGAAAAACATTTTAGGGGATCGTTTGCAACAGTTTGCCAACATTTTTGAGTGAATTGCAGAACGTCAGATTTTTGCTGAAATTGTGACCGCGCGGCTTAGGGATTCTTTCAAAAAAAGTTGTTCAGACGTCGAGGGCTAATTCTGTTTCCGAGGATAAAAACCCATCTGTTTCCACCGAAAAACATTTTAGGGGGTGCTTTGCAACAGTTTGCCAACATTTTTGAGTGAATTGCAGAACGTCGGATTTTTGCTGAAATTGTGACCGCGCGGCTTAGGGATTTTTTCAAAAAAAGTTGTTCAGACGTCGAGGGCTAATTCTGTTTCCGAGGATAAAAACCCATCTGTTTCCACCGAAAAACATTTCAGGGGATCGTTTGGAACAGTTTGGCACCATTTTTGAGTGAATTGCAGAACGTCACATTTTTGCTGAAACTGTGACCGCGCGGCTTAGCGATTCTTTCAAAAAAAGTTGTTCAGACGTCGAGGGCTAATTCTGTTTCCGAAGATAAAAACCCATCTGTTTCCACCGAAAAACATATCAGGGGATCGTTTGCAACAGTTTGCCAACATTTTTGAGGGAATTGCAGAACGTCAGATTTTTGCTGAAATTGTGACCGCGCGGCTTAGGGATTTTTTCAAAAAAAGTTGTTCAGACGTCGAGGGCTAATTCTGTTTCCGAGGATAAAAACCCATCTGTTTCCACCGAAAAACATATCAGGGGATCGTTTGCAACAGTTTGCCAACATTTTTGAGTGAATTGCAGAACGTCAGATTTTTGCTGAAATTGTGACCGCGCGGCTTAGGGATTCTTTCAAAAAAAGTTGTTCAGACGTCGAGGGCTAATTCTGTTTCCGAGGATAAAAACCCATCTGTTTCCACCGAAAAACATTTTAGGGGGTGCTTTGCAACAGTTTGCCAACATTTTTGAGTGAATTGCAGAACGTCGGATTTTTGCTGAAATTGTGACCGCGCGGCTTAGGGATTTTTTCAAAAAAAGTTGTTCAGACGTCGAGGGCTAATTCTGTTTCCGAGGATAAAAACCCATCTGTTTCCACCGAAAAACATTTCAGGGGATTGTTTGCAACAGTTTGGCACCATTTTTGAGTGAATTGCAGAACGTCACATTTTTGCTGAAACTGTGACCGCGCGGCTTAGCGATTTTTTCAAAAAAAGTTGTTCAGACGTCGAGGGCTAATTCTGTTTCCGAAGATAAAAACCCATCTGTTTCCACCGAAAAACATATCAGGGGATCGTTTGCAACAGTTTGCCAACATTTTTGAGGGAATTGCAGAACGTCAGATTTTTGCTGAAATTGTGACCGCGCAGCTTAGCGATTCTTTCAAAAAAAGTTGTTCAGACGTCGAGGGCTAATTCTGTTTCCGAGGATAAAAACCCATCTGTTTCCACCGAAAAACATATCAGGGGATCGTTTGCAACAGTTTGCCAACATTTTTGAGTGAATTGCAGAACGTCAGATTTTTGCTGAAATTGTGACCGCGCGGCTTAGGGAATTTTTCAAAAAAAGTTGTTCAGACGTCGAGGGCTAATTCTGTTTCCGAGGATAAAAACCCATCTGTTTCTAGGGGATCGTTTGCAACAGTTTGCCAACATTTTTGAGTGAATTGCAAAACGTCAGATTTTTACTGAAATTGTGACCGCGCGGCTTAGGGATTTTTTCCAAAAAAGTTGTTCAGACGTCGAGGGCTAATTCTGTTTCCGAGGATAAAAACCCATCTGTTTCCACCGAAAAACATTTTAGGGGATCGTTTGCAACAGTTTGCCAACATTTTTGAGTGAATTGCAGAACGTCAGATTTTTGCTGAAATTGTGACCGCACGGATTAGCGATTTTTTCAAAAAAAGTTGTTAAGACGTCGAGTGCTAATTCTGTTTCCGAGGATAAAAACCCATCTGTTTCCACCGAAAAACATATCAGGGGATCGTTTGCAACAGTTTGCCAACATTTTTGAGTGAATTGCAGAACGTCAGATTTTTGCTGAAATTGTGACCGCGCGGCTTAGGGATTTTTTCAAAAAAAGTTGTTCAGACGTCGAGGGCTAATTCTGTTTCCGAAGATAAAAACCCATCTGTTTCCACCGAAACACATATCAGGGGATCGTTTGCAACAGTTTGCCAACATTTTTGAGTGAATTGCAGAACGTCAGATTTTTGCTGAAATTGTGACCGCGCGGCTTAGGGATTTTTTCAAAAAAAGTTGTTCAGACGTCGAGGGCTAATTCTGTTTCCGAGGATAAAAACCCATCTGTTTCCACCGAAAAACATTTTAGGGGATCATTTGCAACAGTTTGCCAACATTTTTGAGTGAATTGCAGAACGTCAGATTTTTGCTGAAATTGTGACCGCGCGGCTTAGGGATTCTTTCAAAAAAAGTTGTTCAGACGTCGAGGGCTAATTCTGTTTCCGAGGATAAAAACCCATCTGTTTCCACCGAAAAACATTTTAGGGGGTGCTTTGCAACAGTTTGCCAACATTTTTGAGTGAATTGCAGAACGTCGGATTTTTGCTGAAATTGTGACCGCGCGGCTTAGGGATTTTTTCAAAAAAAGTTGTTCAGACGTCGAGGGCTAATTCTGTTTCCGAGGATAAAAACCCATCTGTTTCCACCGAAAAACATTTCAGGGGATCGTTTGGAACAGTTTGGCACCATTTTTGAGTGAATTGCAGAACGTCACATTTTTGCTGAAACTGTGACCGCGCGGCTTAGCGATTCTTTCAAAAAAAGTTGTTCAGACGTCGAGGGCTAATTCTGTTTCCGAAGATAAAAACCCATCTGTTTCCACCGAAAAACATATCAGGGGATCGTTTGCAACAGTTTGCCAACATTTTTGAGGGAATTGCAGAACGTCAGATTTTTGCTGAAATTGTGACCGCGCGGCTTAGGGATTTTTTCAAAAAAAGTTGTTCAGACGTCGAGGGCTAATTCTGTTTCCGAGGATAAAAACCCATCTGTTTCCACCGAAAAACATATCAGGGGATCGTTTGCAACAGTTTGCCAACATTTTTGAGTGAATTGCAGAACGTCAGATTTTTGCTGAAATTGTGACCGCGCGGCTTAGGGATTCTTTCAAAAAAAGTTGTTCAGACGTCGAGGGCTAATTCTGTTTCCGAGGATAAAAACCCATCTGTTTCCACCGAAAAACATTTTAGGGGGTGCTTTGCAACAGTTTGCCAACATTTTTGAGTGAATTGCAGAACGTCGGATTTTTGCTGAAATTGTGACCGCGCGGCTTAGGGATTTTTTCAAAAAAAGTTGTTCAGACGTCGAGGGCTAATTCTGTTTCCGAGGATAAAAACCCATCTGTTTCCACCGAAAAACATTTCAGGGGATTGTTTGCAACAGTTTGGCACCATTTTTGAGTGAATTGCAGAACGTCACATTTTTGCTGAAACTGTGACCGCGCGGCTTAGCGATTTTTTCAAAAAAAGTTGTTCAGACGTCGAGGGCTAATTCTGTTTCCGAAGATAAAAACCCATCTGTTTCCACCGAAAAACATATCAGGGGATCGTTTGCAACAGTTTGCCAACATTTTTGAGGGAATTGCAGAACGTCAGATTTTTGCTGAAATTGTGACCGCGCAGCTTAGCGATTCTTTCAAAAAAAGTTGTTCAGACGTCGAGGGCTAATTCTGTTTCCGAGGATAAAAACCCATCTGTTTCCACCGAAAAACATATCAGGGGATCGTTTGCAACAGTTTGCCAACATTTTTGAGTGAATTGCAGAACGTCAGATTTTTGCTGAAATTGTGACCGCGCGGCTTAGGGAATTTTTCAAAAAAAGTTGTTCAGACGTCGAGGGCTAATTCTGTTTCCGAGGATAAAAACCCATCTGTTTCTAGGGGATCGTTTGCAACAGTTTGCCAACATTTTTGAGTGAATTGCAAAAGGTCAGATTTTTACTGAAATTGTGACCGCGCGGCTTAGGGATTTTTTCCAAAAAAGTTGTTCAGACGTCGAGGGCTAATTCTGTTTCCGAGGATAAAAACCCATCTGTTTCCACCGAAAAACATTTTAGGGGATCGTTTGCAACAGTTTGCCAACATTTTTGAGTGAATTGCAGAACGTCAGATTTTTGCTGAAATTGTGACCGCACGGATTAGCGATTTTTTCAAAAAAAGTTGTTAAGACGTCGAGGGCTAATTCTGTTTCCGAGGATAAAAACCCATCTGTTTCCACCGAAAAACATATCAGGGGATCGTTTGCAACAGTTTGCCAACATTTTTGAGTGAATTGCAGAACGTCAGATTTTTGCTGAAATTGTGACCGCGCGGCTTAGGGATTTTTTCAAAAAAAGTTGTTCAGACGTCGAGGGCTAATTCTGTTTCCGAAGATAAAAACCCATCTGTTTCCACCGAAACACATATCAGGGGATCGTTTGCAACAGTTTGCCAACATTTTTGAGTGAATTGCAGAACGTCAGATTTTTGCTGAAATTGTGACCGCGCGGCTTAGGGATTTTTTCAAAAAAAGTTGTTCAGACGTCGAGGGCTAATTCTGTTTCCGAGGATAAAAACCCATCTGTTTCCACCGAAAAACATTTTAGGGGATCATTTGCAACAGTTTGCCAACATTTTTGAGTGAATTGCAGAACGTCAGATTTTTGCTGAAATTGTGACCGCGCGGCTTAGGGATTCTTTCAAAAAAAGTTGTTCAGACGTCGAGGGCTAATTCTGTTTCCGAGGATAAAAACCCATCTGTTTCCACCGAAAAACATTTTAGGGGGTGCTTTGCAACAGTTTGCCAACATTTTTGAGTGAATTGCAGAACGTCGGATTTTTGCTGAAATTGTGACCGCGCGGCTTAGGGATTTTTTCAAAAAAAGTTGTTCAGACGTCGAGGGCTAATTCTGTTTCCGAGGATAAAAACCCATCTGTTTCCACCGAAAAACATTTCAGGGGATCGTTTGCAACAGTTTGGCACCATTTTTGAGTGAATTGCAGAACGTCAGATTTTTGCTGAAATTGTGACCGCACGGATTAGCGATTTTTTCAAAAAAAGTTGTTAAGACGTCGAGGGCTAATTCTGTTTCCGAGGATAAAAACCCATCTGTTTCCACCGAAAAACATATCAGGGGATCGTTTGCAACAGTTTGCCAACATTTTTGAGTGAATTGCAGAACGTCAGATTTTTGCTGAAATTGTGACCGCGCGGCTTAGGGATTTTTTCAAAAAAAGTTGTTCAGACGTCGAGGGCTAATTCTGTTTCCGAAGATAAAAACCCATCTGTTTCCACCGAAACACATATCAGGGGATCGTTTGCAACAGTTTGCCAACATTTTTGAGTGAATTGCAGAACGTCAGATTTTTGCTGAAATTGTGACCGCGCGGCTTAGGGATTTTTTCAAAAAAAGTTGTTCAGACGTCGAGGGCTAATTCTGTTTCCGAGGATAAAAACCCATCTGTTTCCACCGAAAAACATTTTAGGGGATCATTTGCAACAGTTTGCCAACATTTTTGAGTGAATTGCAGAACGTCAGATTTTTGCTGAAATTGTGACCGCGCGGCTTAGGGATTCTTTCAAAAAAAGTTGTTCAGACGTCGAGGGCTAATTCTGTTTCCGAGGATAAAAACCCATCTGTTTCCACCGAAAAACATTTTAGGGGGTGCTTTGCAACAGTTTGCCAACATTTTTGAGTGAATTGCAGAACGTCGGATTTTTGCTGAAATTGTGACCGCGCGGCTTAGGGATTTTTTCAAAAAAAGTTGTTCAGACGTCGAGGGCTAATTCTGTTTCCGAGGATAAAAACCCATCTGTTTCCACCGAAAAACATTTCAGGGGATCGTTTGCAACAGTTTGGCACCATTTTTGAGTGAATTGCAGAACGTCACATTTTTGCTGAAATTGTGACCGCGCGGCTTAGGGATTTTTTCAAAAAAAGTTGTTCAGACGTCGAGGGCTAATTCTGTTTCCGAGGATAAAAACCCATCTGTTTCCACCGAAAAACATATCAGGGGATGCTTTGCAACAGTTTGCCAACATTTTTGAGTGAATTGCAGAACGTCAGATTTTTGCTGAAATTGTGACCGCGCGGCTTAGGGATTCTTTCAAAAAAAGTTGTTCAGACGTCGAGGGCTAATTCTGTTTCCGAAGATAAAAACCCATCTGTTTCCACCGAAAAACATATCAGGGGATCGTTTGGAACAGTTTGCCAACATTTTTGAGTGAATTGCAGAACGTCAGATTTTTGCTGAAATTGTGACCGCGCAGCTTAGCGATTCTTTCAAAAAAAGTTGTTCAGACGTCGAGGGCTAATTCTGTTTCCGAGGATAAAAACCCATCTGTTTCCACCGAAAAACATATCAGGGGATCGTTTGCAACAGTTTGCCAACATTTTTGAGTGAATTGCAGAACGTCAGATTTTTGCTGAAATTGTGACCGCGCGGCTTAGGGATTTTTTCAAAAAAAGTTGTTCAGATGTCAAGGGCTAATTCTGTTTCCGAGGATAAAAACCCATCTGTTTCCACCGAAAAACATTTTAGGGGATCGTTTGCAACAGTTTGCCAACATTTTTGAGTGAATTGCAGAACGTCAGATTTTTGCTGAAATTGTGACCGCGTGGCTTAGGGATTCTTTCAAAAAAAGTTGTTCAGACGTCGAGGGCTAATTCTGTTTCCGAGGATAAAAACCCATCTGTTTCCACCGAAAAACATATCAGGGGATGCTTTGCAACAGTTTGCCAACATTTTTGAGTGAATTGCAGAACGTCAGATTTTTACTGAAATTGTGACCGCGCGGCTTAGGGATTTTTTCACAAAAAGTGGTTCAGACGTCGAGGGCTAATTCTGTTTCCGAAGATAAAAACCCATCTGTTTCCACCGAAACACATATCAGGGGATCGTTTGCAACAGTTTGCCAACATTTTTGAGTGAATTGCAGAACGTCAGATTTTTGCTGAAATTGTGACTGCGCAGCTTAGGTATTCTTTCAAAAAAAGTTGTTCAGACGTCGAGGGCTAATTCTGTTTCCGAGGATAAAAACCCATCTGTTTCCACCGAAAAACATATCAGGGGATCGTTTGCAACAGTTTGCCAACATTTTTGAGTGAATTGCAGAACGTCAGATTTTTGCTGAAATTGTGACCGCGCGGCTTAGGGATTTTTTCAAAAAAAGTTGTTCAGACGTCGAGGGCTAATTCTGTTTCCGAAGATAAAAACCCATCTGTTTCCACCGAAACACATATCAGGGGATCGTTTGCAACAGTTTGCCAACATTTTTGAGTGAATTGCAGAACATCAGATTTTTGCTGAAATTGTGACCGCGCGGCTTAGGGATTTTTTCAAAAAAAGTTGTTCAGACGTCGAGGGCTAATTCTGTTTCCGAGGATAAAAACCCATCTGTTTCCACCGAAAAACATTTTAGGGGATCATTTGCAACAGTTTGCCAACATTTTTGAGTGAATTGCAGAACGTCAGATTTTTGCTGAAATTGTGACCGCGCGGCTTAGGGATTCTTTCAAAAAAAGTTGTTCAGACGTCGAGGGCTAATTCTGTTTCCGAGGATAAAAACCCATCTGTTTCCACCGAAAAACATTTTAGGGGGTGCTTTGCAACAGTTTGCCAACATTTTTGAGTGAATTGCAGAACGTCGGATTTTTGCTGAAATTGTGACCGCGCGGCTTAGGGATTTTTTCAAAAAAAGTTGTTCAGACGTCGAGGGCTAATTCTGTTTCCGAGGATAAAAACCCATCTGTTTCCACCGAAAAACATTTCAGGGGATCGTTTGCAACAGTTTGGCACCATTTTTGAGTGAATTGCAGAACGTCACATTTTTGCTGAAATTGTGACCGCGCGGCTTAGGGATTTTTTCAAAAAAAGTTGTTCAGACGTCGAGGGCTAATTCTGTTTCCGAGGATAAAAACCCATCTGTTTCCACCGAAAAACATATCAGGGGATGCTTTGCAACAGTTTGCCAACATTTTTGAGTGAATTGCAGAACGTCAGATTTTTGCTGAAATTGTGACCGCGCGGCTTAGGGATTCTTTCAAAAAAAGTTGTTCAGACGTCGAGGGCTAATTCTGTTTCCGAAGATAAAAACCCATCTGTTTCCACCGAAAAACATATCAGGGGATCGTTTGGAACAGTTTGCCAACATTTTTGAGTGAATTGCAGAACGTCAGATTTTTGCTGAAATTGTGACCGCGCAGCTTAGCGATTCTTTCAAAAAAAGTTGTTCAGACGTCGAGGGCTAATTCTGTTTCCGAGGATAAAAACCCATCTGTTTCCACTGAAAAACATATCAGGGGATCGTTTGCAACAGTTTGCCAACATTTTTGAGTGAATTGCAGAACGTCAGATTTTTGCTGAAATTGTGACCGCGCGGCTTAGGGATTTTTTCAAAAAAAGTTGTTCAGATGTCAAGGGCTAATTCTGTTTCCGAGGATAAAAACCCATCTGTTTCCACCGAAAAACATTTTAGGGGATCGTTTGCAACAGTTTGCCAACATTTTTGAGTGAATTGCAGAACGTCAGATTTTTGCTGAAATTGTGACCGCGCGGCTTAGGGATTCTTTCAAAAAAAGTTGTTCAGACGTCGAGGGCTAATTCTGTTTCTGAGGATAAAAACCCATCTGTTTCCACCGAAAAACATTTTAGGGGGTGCTTTGCAACAGTTTGCCAACATTTTTGAGTGAATTGCAGAACGTCACATTTTTGCTGAAATTGTGACCGCGCGGCTTAGGGATTTTTTCAAAAAAAGTTGTTCAGACGTCGAGGGCTAATTCTGTTTCCGAGGATAAAAACCCATCTGTTTCCACCGAAAAACATTTCAGGGGATTGTTTGCAACAGTTTGGCACCATTTTTGAGTGAATTGCAGAACGTCACATTTTTGCTGAAACTGTGAACGCGCGGCTTAGCGATTTTTTCAAAAAAAGTTGTTCAGACGTCGAGGGCTAATTCTGTTTCCGAAGATAAAAACCCATCTGTTTCCACCGAAAAACATATCAGGGGATCGTTTGCAACAGTTTACCAAAATTTTTGAGGGAATTGCAGAACGTCAGATTTTTGCTGAAATTGTGACCGCGCAGCTTAGCGATTCTTTCAAAAAAAGTTGTTCAGACGTCGAGGGCTAATTCTGTTTCCGAGGATAAAAACCCATCTGTTTCCACCGAAAAACATTTCAGGGGATCGTTTGTAACAGTTTGCCAACATTTTTGAGTGAATTGCAGAACGTCAGATTTTTGCTGAAATTGTGACCGCGCGGCTTAGGGATTTTTCAAAAAAAGTTGTTCAGACGTCGAGGGCTAATTCTGTTTCCGAGGATAAAAACCCATCTGTTTCCCCCCAAAAAATTTCAGGGGATCGTTTGCAACAGTTTGCCAACATTTTTGAGTGAATTGCAGAACGTCAGATTTTTGCTGAAATTGTGACCGCGCGGCTTAGGGATTTTTTCAAAAAAAGTTGTTCAGACGTCGAGGGCTAATTCTGTTTCCGAGGATAAAAACCCATCTGTTTCTAGGGGATCGTTTGCAACAGTTTGCCAACATTCTTGAGTGAATTGCAAAAGGTCAGATTTTTACTGAAATTGTGACCGCGCGGCTTAGGGATTTTTTCAAAAAAAGTTGTTCAGACGTCGAGGGCTAATTCTGTTTCCGAGGATAAAAACCCATCTGTTTCCACCGGAAAACATTTCAGGGGATCGTTTGCAACAGTTTGTCAACATTTTTGAGTGAATTGCAGAACGTCAGATTTTTGCTGAAATTGTGACCGCGCGGCTTAGGGATTTTTTCAAAAAAAGTTGTTCAGACGTCGAGGGCTAATTCTGTTTCCGAGGATAAAAACCCATCTGTTTCCACCGAAAAACATTTTAGGGGATCGTTTGCAACAGTTTGCCAACATTTTTGAGTGAATTGCAGAACGTCAGATTTTTGCTGAAATTGTGACCGCGCGGCTTAGGGATTTTTTCAAAAAAAGTTGTTCAGACGTCGAGGGCTAATTCTGTTTCCGAAGATAAAAACCCATCTGTTTCCACCGAAAAAACATTTCAGGGGATCGTTTGCAACAGTTTGCCAACATTTTTGAGTGAATTGCAGAACGTCACATTTTTGCTGAAATTGTGACCGCGCGGCTTAGGGATTTTGTCAAAAAAAGTTGTTCAGACGTCGAGGGCTAATTCTGTTTCCGAGGATAAAAACCCATCTGTTTCCACCGAAAAACATATCAGGGGATCGTTTGCAACAGTTTGCCAACATTTTTGAGTGAATTGCAGAACGTCAGATTTTTGCTGAAATTGTGACCGCGCGGCTTAGGGATTTTTTCAAAAAAAGTTGTTCAGACGTCGAGGGCTAATTCTGTTTCCGAAGATAAAAACCCATCTGTTTCCACCGAAACACATATCAGGGGATCGTTTGCAACAGTTTGCCAACATTTTTGAGTGAATTGCAGAACGTCAGATTTTTGCTGAAATTGTGACCGCGCAGCTTAGGTATTCTTTCAAAAAAAGTTGTTCAGACGTCGAGGGCTAATTCTGTTTCCGAGGATAAAAACCCATCTGTTTCCACCGAAAAACATATCAGGGGATCGTTTGCAACAGTTTGCCAACATTTTTGAGTGAATTGCAGAACGTCACATTTTTGCTGAAATTGTGACCGCGCAGCTTAGGGATTTTTTCAAAAAAAGTTGTTCAGACGTCGAGGGCTAATTCTGTTTCCGAGGATAAAAACCCATCTGTTTCCCCCGAAAAACATATCAGGGGATGCTTTGCAACAGTTTGCCAACATTTTTGAGTGAATTGCAGAACGTCAGATTTTTGCTGAAATTGTGACCGCGCGGCTTAGGGATTTTTTCAAAAAAAATTGTTCGGACGTCGAGGGCTAATTCTGTTTCCGAAGATAAAAACCCATCTGTTTCCACCGAAACACATATCAGGGGATCGTTTGGAACAGTTTGCCAACATTTTTGAGTGAATTGCAGAACGTCAGATTTTTGCTGAAATTGTGACCGCGCAGCTTAGCGATTCTTTCAAAAAAAGTTGTTCAGACGTCGAGGGCTAATTCTGTTTCCGAGGATAAAAACCCATCTGTTTCCACTGAAAAACATATCAGGGGATCGTTTGCAACAGTTTGCCAACATTTTTGAGTGAATTGCAGAACGTCAGATTTTTGCTGAAATTGTGACCGCGCGGCTTAGGGATTTTTTCAAAAAAAGTTGTTCAGACGTCAAGGGCTAATTCTGTTTCCGAGGATAAAAACCCATCTGTTTCCACCGAAAAACATTTTAGGGGATCGTTTGCAACAGTTTGCCAAC
Organism: Podarcis vaucheri; assembly: GCF_965113315.1. Classification (NCBI taxonomy): domain Eukaryota; kingdom Metazoa; phylum Chordata; class Lepidosauria; order Squamata; family Lacertidae; genus Podarcis; species Podarcis vaucheri. The sequence continues at coordinate 12,931,470 of NC_138750.1, forward strand.
ATTTTTGAGTGAATTGCAGAACGTCAGATTTTTGCTGAAATTGTGACCGCGCGGCTTAGGGATTCTTTCAAAAAAAGTTGTTCAGACGTCGAGGGCTAATTCTGTTTCCGAGGATAAAAACCCATCTGTTTCCACCGAAAAACATTTTAGGGGGTGCTTTGCAACAGTTTGCCAACATTTTTGAGTGAATTGCAGAACGTCGGATTTTTGCTGAAATTGTGACCGCGCGGCTTAGCGATTTTTTCAAAAAAAGTTGTTAAGACGTCAAGGGCTAATTCTGTTTCCGAGGATAAAAATCCATCTGTTTCCACCGAAAAACATATCAGGGGATCGTTTGCAACAGTTTGCCAACATTTTTGAGTGAATTGCAGAACGTCAGATTTTTGCTGAAATTGTGACCGCGTGGCTTAGCGATTTTTTCAAAAAAAGTTGTTCAGACTTCAAGGGCTAATTCTGTTTCCGAGTATAAAAACCCATCTGTTTCCACCGAAAAACATTTCAGGGGATCGTTTGCAACAGTTTGTCAACATTTTTGAGTGAATTGCAGAACGTCAGATTTTTGCTGAAATTGTGACCGCGCGGCTTAGGTATTTTTTCAAAAAAAGTTGTTCAGATGTCGAGGGCTAATTCTGTTTCCGAGGATAAAAACCCATCTGTTTCCACCGAAAAACATTTCAGGGGATCGTTTGCAACAGTTTGGCACCATTTTTGAGTGAATTGCAGAACGTCACATTTTTGCTGAAATTGTGACCGCGCGGCTTAGGGATTTTTTCAAAAAAAGTTGTTCAGACGTCGAGGGCTAATTCTGTTTCCGAGGATAAAAACCCATCTGTTTCCACCGAAAAACATTTTAGGGGATGCTTTGCAACAGTTTGCCAACATTTTTGAGTGAATTGCAGAACGTCAGATTTTTGCTGAAATTGTGACCGCGCGGCTTAGGGATTTTTTCAAAAAAAGTTGTTCAGACGTCGAGGGCTAATTCTGTTTCCGAGGATAAAAACCCATCTGTTTCCACCGAAAAACATTTTAGGGGATCGTTTGCAACAGTTTGCCAACATTTTTGAGTGAATTGCAGAACGTCAGATTTTTGCTGAAATTGTGACCGCGCGGCTTAGCGATTTTTTCAAAAAAAGTTGTTAAGACGTCAAGGGCTAATTCTGTTTCCGAAGATAAAAACCCATCTGTTTCCACCGAAAAACATTTCAGGGGATCGTTTGCTACAGTTTGTCAACATTTTTGAGTGAATTGCAGAACGTCAGATTTTTGCTGAAATTGTGACCGTGCGGCTTAGGGATTTTTTCAAAAAAAGTTGTTCAGATGTCGAGGGCTAATTCTGGTTCCGAGGATAAAAACCCATCTGTTTCGACCGAAAAACATATCAGGGGATCGTTTGCAACAGTTTGCCAACATTTTTGAGTGAATTGCAGAACGTCACATTTTTGCTGAAATTGTGACCGCGCGGCTTAGGGATTTTTTCAAAAAAAGCTGTTCAGAAGTCGAGGGCTAATTCTGTTTCCGAGGATAAAAACCCATCTGTTTCCACCGAAAAACATTTTAGGGGATTGTTTGCAACAGTTTGCCAACATTTTTGAGTGAATTGCAGAACGTCAGATTTTTGCTGAAATTGTGACCGCGCGGCTTAGGGATTTTTTCAAATAAGTTGTTCAGACGTCGAGGGCTAGTTCTGTTTCCGAGGATAAAAACCCATCTGTTTCCACCGAAAAACATTTCAGGGGATGCTTTGCAACAGTTTGCCAACATTTTTGAGTGAATTGCAGAACGTCAGATTTTTGCTGAAATTGTGACCGCGCGGCTTAGGGATTTTTTCAAAAAAAGTTGTTCAGACGTCGAGGGCTAATTCTGTTTCCGAAGATAAAAACCCATCTGTTTCCACCGAAACACATATCAGGGGATCGTTTGCAACAGTTTGCCAACATTTTTGAGTGAATTGCAGAACGTCAGATTTTTGCTGAAATTGTGACCGCGCAGCTTAGGTATTCTTTCAAAAAAAGTTGTTCAGACGTCGAGGGCTAATTCTGTTTCCGAGGATAAAAACCCATCTGTTTCCACCGAAAAACATATCAGGGGATCGTTTGCAACAGTTTGCCAACATTTTTGAGTGAATTGCAGAACGTCAGATTTTTGCTGAAATTGTGACCGCGCGGCTTAGGGATTTTTTCAAAAAAAGTTGTTCAGACGTCGAGGGCTAATTCTGTTTCCGAAGATAAAAACCCATCTGTTTCCACCGAAAAACATTTCAGGGGATGCTTTGCAACAGTTTGCCAACATTTTTGAGTGAATTGCAGAACGTCAGATTTTTGCTGAAATTGTGACCGCGCGGCTTAGGGATTTTTTCAAAAAAAGTTGTTCAGACGTCGAGGGCTAATTCTGTTTCCGAAGATAAAAACCCATCTGTTTCCACCGAAACACATATCAGGGGATCGTTTGCAACAGTTTGCCAACATTTTTGAGTGAATTGCAGAACGTCAGATTTTTGCTGAAATTGTAACTGCGAAGCTTAGGTATTCTTTCAAAAAAAGTTGTTCAGACGTCGAGGGCTAATTCTGTTTCCGAGGATAAAAACCCATCTGTTTCCACCGAAACACATATCAGCGGATCATTTGCAACAGTTTGCCAACATTTTTGAGTGAATTGCAGAACGTCAGATTTTTGCGGAAATTGTGACCGCGCGGCTTAGGGATTTTTTCAAAAAAAGTTGTTCAGACGTCGAGGGCTAATTCTGTTTCCGAAGATAAAAACCCATCTGTTTCCACCGAAACACATATCAGGGGATCGTTTGCAACAGTTTGCCAACATTTTTGAGTGAATTGCAGAACGTCAGATTTTTGCTGAAATTGTGACCGCGCAGCTTAGGTATTCTTTCAAAAAAAGTTGTTCAGACGTCGAGGGCTAATTCTGTTTCCGAGGATAAAAACCCATCTGTTTCCACCGAAAAACATATCAGGGGATCGTTTGCAACAGTTTGCCAACATTTTTGAGTGAATTGCAGAACGTCAGATTTTTGCTGAAATTGTGACCGCGCGGCTTAGGGATTTTTTCAAAAAAAGTTGTTCAGACGTCGAGGGCTAATTCTGTTTCCGAAGATAAAAACCCATCTGTTTCCACCGAAAAACATTTCAGGGGATGCTTTGCAACAGTTTGCCAACATTTTTGAGTGAATTGCAGAACGTCAGATTTTTGCTGAAATTGTGACCGCGCGGCTTAGGGATTTTTTCAAAAAAAGTTGTTCAGACGTCGAGGGCTAATTCTGTTTCCGAAGATAAAAACCCATCTGTTTCCACCGAAACACATATCAGGGGATCGTTTGCAACAGTTTGCCAACATTTTTGAGTGAATTGCAGAACGTCAGATTTTTGCTGAAATTGTGACTGCGCAGCTTAGGTATTCTTTCAAAAAAAGTTGTTCAGACGTCGAGGGCTAATTCTGTTTCCGAGGATAAAAACCCATCTGTTTCCACCGAAACACATATCAGCGGATCATTTGCAACAGTTTGCCAACATTTTTGAGTGAATTGCAGAACGTCAGATTTTTGCGGAAATTGTGACCGCGCGGCTTAGGGATTTTTTCAAAAAAAGTTGTTCAGACGTCGAGGGCTAATTCTGTTTCCGAAGATAAAAACCCATCTGTTTCCACCGAAACACATATCAGGGGATCGTTTGCAACAGTTTGCCAACATTTTTGAGTGAATTGCAGAACGTCAGATTTTTGCTGAAATTGTGACCGCGCAGCTTAGGTATTCTTTCAAAAAAAGTTGTTCAGACGTCGAGGGCTAATTCTGTTTCCGAGGATAAAAACCCATCTGTTTCCACCGAAAAACATATCAGGGGATCGTTTGCAACAGTTTGCCAACATTTTTGAGTGAATTGCAGAACGTCAGATTTTTGCTGAAATTGTGACCGCGCGGCTTAGGGATTTTTTCAAAAAAAGTTGTTCAGACGTCGAGGGCTAATTCTGTTTCCGAAGATAAAAACCCATCTGTTTCCACCGAAAAACATTTCAGGGGATGCTTTGCAACAGTTTGCCAACATTTTTGAGTGAATTGCAGAACGTCAGATTTTTGCTGAAATTGTGACCGCGCGGCTTAGGGATTTTTTCAAAAAAAGTTGTTCAGACGTCGAGGGCTAATTCTGTTTCCGAAGATAAAAACCCATCTGTTTCCACCGAAACACATATCAGGGGATCGTTTGCAACAGTTTGCCAACATTTTTGAGTGAATTGCAGAACGTCAGATTTTTGCTGAAATTGTGACCGCGCGGCTTAGGGATTTTTTCAAAAAAAGTTGTTCAGACGTCGAGGGCTAATTCTGTTTCCGAGGATAAAAACCCATCTGTTTCCACCGAAAAACATTTCAGGGGATGCTTTGCAACAGTTTGCCAACATTTTTGAGTGAATTGCAGAACGTCAGATTTTTGCTGAAATTGTGACCGCGCGGCTTAGGGATTTTTTCAAAAAAAGTTGTTCAGACGTCGCGGGCTAATTCTGTTTCCGAAGATAAAAACCCATCTGTTTCCACCGAAACACATATCAGGGGATCGTTTGCAACAGTTTGCCAACATTTTTGAGTGAATTGCAGAACGTCAGATTTTTGCTGAAATTGTGACTGCGCAGCTTAGGTATTCTTTCAAAAAAAGTTGTTCAGACGTCGAGGGCTAATTCTGTTTCCGAGGATAAAAACCCATCTGTTTCCACCGAAACACATATCAGCGGATCATTTGCAACAGTTTGCCAACATTTTTGAGTGAATTGCAGAACGTCAGATTTTTGCGGAAATTGTGACCGCGCGGCTTAGGGATTTTTTCAAAAAAAGTTGTTCAGACGTCGAGGGCTAATTCTGTTTCCGAAGATAAAAACCCATCTGTTTCCACCGAAACACATATCAGGGGATCGTTTGCAACAGTTTGCCAACATTTTTGAGTGAATTGCAGAACGTCAGATTTTTGCTGAAATTGTGACCGCGCAGCTTAGGTATTCTTTCAAAAAAAGTTGTTCAGACGTCGAGGGCTAATTCTGTTTCCGAGGATAAAAACCCATCTGTTTCCACCGAAAAACATATCAGGGGATCGTTTGCAACAGTTTGCCAACATTTTTGAGTGAATTGCAGAACGTCAGATTTTTGCTGAAATTGTGACCGCGCGGCTTAGGGATTTTTTCAAAAAAAGTTGTTCAGACGTCGAGGGCTAATTCTGTTTCCGAAGATAAAAACCCATCTGTTTCCACCGAAAAACATTTCAGGGGATGCTTTGCAACAGTTTGCCAACATTTTTGAGTGAATTGCAGAACGTCAGATTTTTGCTGAAATTGTGACCGCGCGGCTTAGGGATTTTTTCAAAAAAAGTTGTTCAGACGTCGAGGGCTAATTCTGTTTCCGAAGATAAAAACCCATCTGTTTCCACCGAAACACATATCAGGGGATCGTTTGCAACAGTTTGCCAACATTTTTGAGTGAATTGCAGAACGTCAGATTTTTGCTGAAATTGTGACCGCGCGGCTTAGGGATTTTTTCAAAAAAAGTTGTTCAGACGTCGAGGGCTAATTCTGTTTCCGAGGATAAAAACCCATCTGTTTCCACCGAAAAACATTTCAGGGGATGCTTTGCAACAGTTTGCCAACATTTTTGAGTGAATTGCAGAACGTCAGATTTTTGCTGAAATTGTGACCGCGCGGCTTAGGGATTTTTTCAAAAAAAGTTGTTCAGACGTCGCGGGCTAATTCTGTTTCCGAAGATAAAAACCCATCTGTTTCCACCGAAACACATATCAGGGGATCGTTTGCAACAGTTTGCCAACATTTTTGAGTGAATTGCAGAACGTCAGATTTTTGCTGAAATTGTGACTGCCCAGCTTAGGTATTCTTTCAAAAAAAGTTGTTCAGACGTCGAGGGCTAATTCTGTTTCCGAGGATAAAAACCCATCTGTTTCCACCGAAACACATATCAGCGGATCATTTGCAACAGTTTGCCAACATTTTTGAGTGAATTGCAGAACGTCAGATTTTTGCGGAAATTGTGACCGCGCGGCTTAGGGATTTTTTCAAAAAAAGTTGTTCAGACGTCGAGGGCTAATTCTGTTTCCGAAGATAAAAACCCATCTGTTTCCACCGAAACACATATCAGGGGATCGTTTGCAACAGTTTGCCAACATTTTTGAGTGAATTGCAGAACGTCAGATTTTTGCTGAAATTGTGACCGCGCAGCTTAGGTATTCTTTCAAAAAAAGTTGTTCAGACGTCGAGGGCTAATTCTGTTTCCGAGGATAAAAACCCATCTGTTTCCACCGAAAAACATATCAGGGGATCGTTTGCAACAGTTTGCCAACATTTTTGAGTGAATTGCAGAACGTCAGATTTTTGCTGAAATTGTGACCGCGCGGCTTAGGGATTTTTTCAAAAAAAGTTGTTCAGACGTCGAGGGCTAATTCTGTTTCCGAAGATAAAAACCCATCTGTTTCCACCGAAAAACATTTCAGGGGATGCTTTGCAACAGTTTGCCAACATTTTTGAGTGAATTGCAGAACGTCAGATTTTTGCTGAAATTGTGACCGCGCGGCTTAGGGATTTTTTCAAAAAAAGTTGTTCAGACGTCGAGGGCTAATTCTGTTTCCGAAGATAAAAACCCATCTGTTTCCACCGAAACACATATCAGGGGATCGTTTGCAACAGTTTGCCAACATTTTTGAGTGAATTGCAGAACGTCAGATTTTTGCTGAAATTGTGACTGCGCAGCTTAGGTATTCTTTCAAAAAAAGTTGTTCAGACGTCGAGGGCTAATTCTGTTTCCGAGGATAAAAACCCATCTGTTTCCACCGAAACACATATCAGCGGATCATTTGCAACAGTTTGCCAACATTTTTGAGTGAATTGCAGAACGTCAGATTTTTGCGGAAATTGTGACCGCGCGGCTTAGGGATTTTTTCAAAAAAAGTTGTTCAGACGTCGAGGGCTAATTCTGTTTCCGAAGATAAAAACCCATCTGTTTCCACCGAAACACATATCAGGGGATCGTTTGCAACAGTTTGCCAACATTTTTGAGTGAATTGCAGAACGTCAGATTTTTGCTGAAATTGTGACCGCGCAGCTTAGGTATTCTTTCAAAAAAAGTTGTTCAGACGTCGAGGGCTAATTCTGTTTCCGAGGATAAAAACCCATCTGTTTCCACCGAAAAACATATCAGGGGATCGTTTGCAACAGTTTGCCAACATTTTTGAGTGAATTGCAGAACGTCAGATTTTTGCTGAAATTGTGACCGCGCGGCTTAGGGATTTTTTCAAAAAAAAGTTGTTCAGACGTCGAGGGCTAATTCTGTTTCCGAAGATAAAAACCCATCTGTTTCCACCGAAAAACATTTCAGGGGATGCTTTGCAACAGTTTGCCAACATTTTTGAGTGAATTGCAGAACGTCAGATTTTTGCTGAAATTGTGACCGCGCGGCTTAGGGATTTTTTCAAAAAAAGTTGTTCAGACGTCGAGGGCTAATTCTGTTTCCGAAGATAAAAACCCATCTGTTTCCACCGAAACACATATCAGGGGATCGTTTGCAACAGTTTGCCAACATTTTTGAGTGAATTGCAGAACGTCAGATTTTTGCTGAAATTGTGACCGCGCGGCTTAGGGATTTTTTCAAAAAAAGTTGTTCAGACGTCGAGGGCTAATTCTGTTTCCGAGGATAAAAACCCATCTGTTTCCACCGAAAAACATTTCAGGGGATGCTTTGCAACAGTTTGCCAACATTTTTGAGTGAATTGCAGAACGTCAGATTTTTGCTGAAATTGTGACCGCGCGGCTTAGGGATTTTTTCAAAAAAAGTTGTTCAGACGTCGCGGGCTAATTCTGTTTCCGAAGATAAAAACCCATCTGTTTCCACCGAAACACATATCAGGGGATCGTTTGCAACAGTTTGCCAACATTTTTGAGTGAATTGCAGAACGTCAGATATTTGCTGAAATTGTGACTGCGCAGCTTAGGTATTCTTTCAAAAAAAGTTGTTCAGACGTCGAGGGCTAATTCTGTTTCCGAGGATAAAAACCCATCTGTTTCCACCGAAACACATATCAGCGGATCATTTGCAACAGTTTGCCAACATTTTTGAGTGAATTGCAGAACGTCAGATTTTTGCTGAAATTGTGACCGCGCGGCTTAGGGATTTTTTCAAAAAAAGTTGTTCAGACGTCGAGGGCTAATTCTGTTTCCGAAGATAAAAACCCATCTGTTTCCACCGAAACACATATCAGGGGATCGTTTGCAACAGTTTGCCAACATTTTTGAGTGAATTGCAGAACGTCAGATTTTTGCTGAAATTGTGACCGCGCAGCTTAGGTATTCTTTCAAAAAAAGTTGTTCAGACGTCGAGGGCTAATTCTGTTTCCGAGGATAAAAACCCATCTGTTTCCACCGAAAAACATATCAGGGGATCGTTTGCAACAGTTTGCCAACATTTTTGAGTGAATTGCAGAACGTCAGATTTTTGCTGAAATTGTGACCGCGCGGCTTAGGGATTTTTTCAAAAAAAGTTGTGCAGACGTCGAGGGCTAATTCTGTTACCGAGGATAAAAACCCATCTGTTTCCACCGAAAAACATTTCAGGGGATTGTTTGCAACAGTTTGCCAACATTTTTGAGTGAATTGCAGAACGTCAGATTTTTGCTGAAATTGTGACCGCGCGGCTTAGGGATTTTTTCAAAAAAAGTTGTTCAGACGTCGAGGGCTAATTCTGTTTCCGAAGATAAAAACCCATCTGTTTCCACCGAAACACATATCAGGGGATCGTTTGCAACAGTTTGCCAACATTTTTGAGTGAATTGCAGAACGTCAGATTTTTGCTGAAATTGTGACCGCGCGGCTTAGGGATTTTTTCAAAAAAAGTTGTTCAGACGTCGAGGGCTAATTCTGTTTCCGAGGATAAAAACCCATCTGTTTCCACCGAAAAACATTTCAGGGGATGCTTTGCAACAGTTTGCCAACATTTTTGAGTGAATTGCAGAACGTCAGATTTTTGCTGAAATTGTGACCGCGCGGCTTAGGGATTCTTTCAAAAAAAGTTGTTCAGACGTCGAGGGCTAATTCTGTTTCCGAGGATAAAAACCCATCTGTTTCCACCGAAAAACATTTCAGGGGATGCTTTGCAACAGTTTGCCAACATTTTTGAGTGAATTGGAGAACGTCAGATTTTTGCTGAAATTGTGACCGCGCGGCTTAGGGATTTTTTCAAAAAAAGTTTTTCAGACGTCGAGGGCTAATTCTGTTTCCGAAGATAAAAACCCATCTGTTTCCACCGAAACACATATCAGGGGATCGTTTGCAACAGTTTGCCAACATTTTTGAGTGAATTGCAGAACGTCAGATTTTTGCTGAAATTGTGACTGCGCAGCTTAGGTATTCTTTCAAAAAAAGTTGTTCAGACGTCGAGGGCTAATTCTGTTTCCGAGGATAAAAACCCATCTGTTTCCACCGAAACACATATCAGCGGATCATTTGCAACAGTTTGCCAACATTTTTGAGTGAATTGCAGAACGTCACATTTTTGCTGAAATTGTGACCGCGCGGCTTAGGGATTTTTTCAAAAAAAGTTGTGCAGACGTCGAGGGCTAATTCTGTTACCGAGGATAAAAACCCATCTGTTTCCACCGAAAAACATTTCAGGGGATTGTTTGCAACAGTTTGCCAACATTTTTGAGTGAATTGCAGAACGTCAGATTTTTGCTGAAATTGTGACCGCGCGGCTTAGGGATTTTTTCAAAAAAAGTTGTTCAGACGTCGAGGGCTAATTCTGTTTCCGAAGATAAAAACCCATCTGTTTCCACCGAAACACATATCAGGGGATCGTTTGCAACAGTTTGCCAACATTTTTGAGTGAATTGCAGAACGTCAGATTTTTGCTGAAATTGTGACCGCGCAGCTTAGGGATTTTTGCAAAAAAAGTTGTTCAGACGTCGAGGGCTAATTCTGTTTCCGAGGATAAAAACCGATCTGTTTCCACCGAAAAACATTTCAGGGGATGCTTTGCAACAGTTTGCCAACATTTTTGAGTGAATTGCAGAACGTCAGATTTTTGCTGAAATTGTGACCGCGCGGCTTAGGGATTCTTTCAAAAAAAGTTGTTCAGACGTCGAGGGCTAATTCTGTTTCCGAGGATAAAAACCCATCTGTTTCCACCGAAAAACATTTCAGGGGATGCTTTGCAACAGTTTGCCAACATTTTTGAGTGAATTGCAGAACGTCAGATTTTTGCTGAAATTGTGACCGCGCGGCTTAGGGATTTTTTCAAAAAAAGTTTTTCAGACGTCGAGGGCTAATTCTGTTTCCGAAGATAAAAACCCATCTGTTTCCACCGAAACACATATCAGGGGATCGTTTGCAACAGTTTGCCAACATTTTTGAGTGAATTGCAGAACGTCAGATTTTTGCTGAAATTGTGACTGCGCAGCTTAGGTATTCTTTCAAAAAAAGTTGTTCAGACGTCGAGGGCTAATTCTGTTTCCGAGGATAAAAACCCATCTGTTTCCACCGAAACACATATCAGCGGATCATTTGCAACAGTTTGCCAACATTTTTGAGTGAATTGCAGAACGTCACATTTTTGCTGAAATTGTGACCGCGCGGCTTAGGGATTTTTTCAAAAAAAGTTGTTCAGACGTCGAGGGCTAATTCTGTTTCCGAAGATAAAAACCCATCTGTTTCCACCGAAACACATATCAGTGGATCGTTTGCAACAGTTTGCCAACATTTTTGAGTGAATTGCAGAACGTCAGATTTTTGCTGAAATTGTGACCGCGCAGCTTAGGTATTCTTTCAAAAAAAGTTGTTCAGACGTCGAGGGCTAATTCTGTTTCCGAGGATAAAAACCCATCTGTTTCCACCGAAAAACATATCAGGGGATCGTTTGCAACAGTTTGCCAACATTTTTGAGTGAATTGCAGAACGTCAGATTTTTGCTGAAATTGTGACCGCGCGGCTTAGGGATTTTTTCAAAAAAAGTTGTTCAGACGTCGAGGGCTAATTCTGTTTCCGAAGATAAAAACCCATCTGTTTCCACCGAAAAACATTTCAGGGGATGCTTTGCAACAGTTTGCCAACATTTTTGAGTGAATTGCAGAACGTCAGATTTTTGCTGAAATTGTGACCGCGCGGCTTAGGGATTTTTTCAAAAAAAGTTGTTCAGACGTCGAGGGCTAATTCTGTTTCCGAGGATAAAAACCCATCTGTTTCCACCGAAAAACATTTCAGGGGATGCTTTGCAACAGTTTGCCAACATTTTTGAGTGAATTGCAGAACGTCAGATTTTTGCTGAAATTGTGACCGCGCGGCTTAGGGATTTTTTCAAAAAAAGTTGTTCAGACGTCGAGGGCTAATTCTGTTTCCGAAGATAAAAACCCTTCTGTTTCCACCGAAACACATATCAGGGGATCGTTTGCAACAGTTTGCCAACATTTTTGAGTGAATTGCAGAACGTCAGATTTTTGCTGAAATTGTGACTGCGCAGCTTAGGTATTCTTTCAAAAAAAGTTGTTCAGACGTCGAGGGCTAATTCTGTTTCCGAGGATAAAAACCCATCTGTTTCCACCGAAACACATATCAGCGGATCATTTGCAACAGTTTGCCAACATTTTTGAGTGAATTGCAAAACGTCAGATTTTTGCTGAAATTGTGACCGCGCGGCTTAGGGATTTTTTCAAAAAAAGTTGTTCAGACGTCGAGGGCTAATTCTGTTTCCGAAGATAAAAACCCTACTGTTTCCACCGAAACACATATCAGGGGATCGTTTGCAACAGTTTGCCAACATTTTTGAGTGAATTGCAGAACGTCAGATTTTTGCTGAAATTGTGACCGCGCAGCTTAGGTATTCTTTCAAAAAAAGTTGTTCAGACGTCGAGGGCTAATTCTGTTTCCGAGGATAAAAACCCATCTGTTTCCACCGAAAAACATATCAGGGGATCGTTTGCAACAGTTTGCCAACATTTTTGAGTGAATTGCAGAACGTCAGATTTTTGCTGAAATTGTGACCGCGCGGCTTAGGGATTTTTTCAAAAAAAGTTGTTCAGACGTCGAGGGCTAATTCTGTTTCCGAGGATAAAAACCCATCTGTTTCCACCGAAAAAAATTTTAGGGGATCGTTTGCAACAGTTTGCCAACATTTTTGAGTGAATTGCAGAACGTCAGATTTTTGCTGAAATTGTGACCGCGCGGCTTAGGGATTCTTTCAAAAAAAGTTGTTCAGACGTCGAGGGCTAATTCTGTTTCCGAGGATAAAAACCCATCTGTTTCCACCGAAAAACATTTTAGGGGGTGCTTTGCAACAGTTTGCCAACATTTTTTAGGGAATTGCAGAACGTCGGATTTTTGCTGAAATTGTGACCGCGCGGCTTAGGGATTTTTCAAAAAAAGTTGTTCAGACGTCGAGGGCTAATTCTGTTTCCGAGGATAAAAACCCATCTGTTTCCCCCCAAAAAATTTCAGGGGATCGTTTGCAACAGTTTGCCAACATTTTTGAGTGAATTGCAGAACGTCAGATTTTTGCTGAAATTGTGACCGCGCGGCTTAGGGATTTTTTCAAAAAAAGTTGTTCAGACTTCGAGGGCTAATTCTGTTTCCGACGATAAAAGCCAATCTGTTTCCTCCGAAAACCTTTTAGGGGATCGTTTGCAACAGTTTGCCAACATTTTTGAGTGAATTGCAGAACGTCAGATTTTTGCTGAAATTGTGACCGCGCAGCTTAGCGATTTTTTCAAAAAAAGTTGTTCAGACGTCGAGGGCTAATTCTGTTTCCGAGGATAAAAACCCATCTGTTTCTAGGGTATTGTTTGCAACAGTTTGCCAACATTTTTGAGTGAATTGCAGAACGTCAGATTTTTGCTGAAATTGTGACCGCGCGGCTTAGGGATTTTTTCAAAAAAAGTTGTTCAGACGTCGAGGGCTAATTCTGTTTCCGAGGATAAAAACCCATCTGTTTCCACCGAAAAACATTTTAGGGGATGCTTTGCAACAGTTTGCCAACATTTTTGAGTGAATTGCAGAACGTCAGATTTTTGCTGAAATTGTGACCGCGCGGCTTAGGGATTTTTTTAAAAAAAAGTTGTTCAGACGTCGAGGGCTAATTCTGTTTCCGAAGATAAAAACCCATCTGTTTCCACCGAAACACATATCAGCGGATCGTTTGCAACAGTTTGCCAACATTTTTGAGTGAATTGCAGAACGTCAGATTTTTGCTAAAATTGTGACCGCGTGGCTTAGGGATTTTTTCAAAAAAAGTTGTTCAGACGTCGAGGGCTAATTCTGTTTCCGAGGATAAAAACCCATCTGTTTCCACCGAAAAACATTTCAGGGGATGCTTTGCAACAGTTTGCCAACATTTTTGAGTGAATTGCAGAACGTCAGATTTTTGCTGAAATTGTGACCGCGCGGCTTAGGGATTTTTTCAAAAAAAGTTGTTCAGACGTCGAGGGCTAATTCTGTTTCCGAAGATAAAAACCCATCTGTTTCCACCGAAACACATATCAGGGGATCGTTTGCAACAGTTTGCCAACATTTTTGAGTGAATTGCAGAACGTCAGATTTTTGCTGAAATTGTGACTGCGCAGCTTAGGTATTCTTTCAAAAAAAGTTGTTCAGACGTCGAGGGCTAATTCTGTTTCCGAGGATAAAAACCCATCTGTTTCCACCGAAACACATATCAGCGGATCATTTGCAACAGTTTGCCAACATTTTTGAGTGAATTGCAAAACGTCAGATTTTTGCTGAAATTGTGACCGCGCGGCTTAGGGATTTTTTCAAAAAAAGTTGTTCAGACGTCGAGGGCTAATTCTGTTTCCGAAGATAAAAACCCTACTGTTTCCACCGAAACACATATCAGGGGATCGTTTGCAACAGTTTGCCAACATTTTTGAGTGAATTGCAGAACGTCAGATTTTTGCTGAAATTGTGACCGCGCAGCTTAGGTATTCTTTCAAAAAAAGTTGTTCAGACGTCGAGGGCTAATTCTGTTTCCGAGGATAAAAACCCATCTGTTTCCACCGAAAAACATATCAGGGGATCGTTTGCAACAGTTTGCCAACATTTTTGAGTGAATTGCAGAACGTCAGATTTTTGCTGAAATTGTGACCGCGCGGCTTAGGGATTTTTTCAAAAAAAGTTGTTCAGACGTCGAGGGCTAATTCTGTTTCCGAGGATAAAAACCCATCTGTTTCCACCGAAAAAAATTTTAGGGGATCGTTTGCAACAGTTTGCCAACATTTTTGAGTGAATTGCAGAACGTCAGATTTTTGCTGAAATTGTGACCGCGCGGCTTAGGGATTCTTTCAAAAAAAGTTGTTCAGACGTCGAGGGCTAATTCTGTTTCCGAGGATAAAAACCCATCTGTTTCCACCGAAAAACATTTTAGGGGGTGCTTTGCAACAGTTTGCCAACATTTTTTAGGGAATTGCAGAACGTCGGATTTTTGCTGAAATTGTGACCGCGCGGCTTAGGGATTCTTTCAAAAAAAGTTGTTCAGACGTCGAGGGCTAATTCTGTTTCCGAGGATAAAAACCCATCTGTTTCCACCGAAAAACATTTCAGGGGATCGTTTGTAACAGTTTGCCAACATTTTTGAGTGAATTGCAGAACGTCAGATTTTTGCTGAAATTGTGACCGCGCGGCTTAGGGATTTTTCAAAAAAAGTTGTTCAGACGTCGAGGGCTAATTCTGTTTCCGAGGATAAAAACCCATCTGTTTCCCCCCAAAAAATTTCAGGGGATCGTTTGCAACAGTTTGCCAACATTTTTGAGTGAATTGCAGAACGTCAGATTTTTGCTGAAATTGTGACCGCGCGGCTTAGGGATTTTTTCAAAAAAAGTTGTTCAGACTTCGAGGGCTAATTCTGTTTCCGACGATAAAAGCCAATCTGTTTCCTCCGAAAACCTTTTAGGGGATCGTTTGCAACAGTTTGCCAACATTTTTGAGTGAATTGCAGAACGTCAGATTTTTGCTGAAATTGTGACCGCGCAGCTTAGCGATTTTTTCAAAAAAAGTTGTTCAGACGTCGAGGGCTAATTCTGTTTCCGAGGATAAAAACCCATCTTTTTCTAGGGGATCGTTTGCAACAGTTTGCCAACATTTTTGAGTGAAGTGCAAAACGTCAGATTTTTACTGAAATTGTGACCGCGCGGCTTAGGGATTTTTTCAAAAAAAGTTGTTCAGACGTCGAGGGCTAATTCTGTTTCGAGGATAAAAATCCATCTGTTTCCACCGAAAAACATTTTAGGGGATGCTTTGCAACAGTTTGCCAACATTTTTGAGTGAATTGCAGAACGTCAGATTTTTGCTGAAATTGTGAGCACGCGGCTTAGCGATTTTTTCAAAAAAAGTTGTTAAGACGTCAAGGGCTAATTCTGTTTCCGAGGATAAAAATCCATCTGTTTCCACCGAAAAACATATAAGGGGATCGTTTGCAACAGTTTGCCAACATTTTTGAGTGAATTGCAGAACGTCAGATTTTTGCTGAAATTGTGACCGCGCGGCTTAGGGATTTTTTCAAAAAAAGTTGTTCAGACGTCGAGGGCTAATTCTGTTTCCGAGGATAAAAACCCATCTGTTTCCACCGAAAAACATTTTAGGGGATCGTTTGCAACAGTTTGCCAACATTTTTGAGTGAATTGCAGAACGTCAGATTTTTGCTGAAATTGTGACCGCGCGGCTTAGGGATTTTTTCAAAAAAAGTTGTTCAGACGTCAAGGGCTAATTCTGTTTCCGAGGATAAAAACCCATCTGTTTCCACCGAAAAACATATCAGGGGATCGTTTGCAACAGTTTGTCAACATTTTTGAGTGAATTGCAGAACGTCAGATTTTTGCTGAAATTGTGACCGCGCGGCTTAGGGATTTTTTCAAAAAAAGTTGTTCAGATGTCGAGGGCTAATTCTGGTTCCGAGGATAAAAACCCATCTGTTTCGACTGAAAAACATATCAGGGGATCGTTTGCAACAGTTTGCCAACATTTTTGAGTGAATTGCAGAACGTCACATTTTTGCTGAAATTGTGACCGCGCGGCTTAGGGATTTTTTCTAAAAAAGTTGTTCAGACGTCGAGGGCTAATTCTGTTTCCGAAGATAAATACCCATCTGTTTCCACCGAAACACATATCAGGGGATCGTTTGCAACAGTTTGCCAACATTTTTGAGTGAATTGCAGAACGTCAGATTTTTGCTGAAATTGTGACCGCGCAGCTTAGGTCTTCTTTCAAAAAAAGTTGTTCAGACGTCGAGGGCTAATTCTGTTTCCGAGGATAAAAACCCATCTGTTTCCACCGAAAAACATATCAGGGGATCGTTTGCAACAGTTTGCCAACATTTTTGAGTGAATTGCAGAACGTCAGATTTTTGCTGAAATTGTGACCACGCGGCTTAGGGATTTTTTCAAAAAAAGTTGTTCAGACGTCGAGGGCTAATTCTGTTTCCGAAGATAAAAACCCATCTGTTTCCACCGAAACACATATCAGGGGATCGTTTGCAACAGTTTGCCAACATTTTTGAGTGAAT
Organism: Podarcis vaucheri; assembly: GCF_965113315.1. Taxonomy (NCBI): domain Eukaryota; kingdom Metazoa; phylum Chordata; class Lepidosauria; order Squamata; family Lacertidae; genus Podarcis; species Podarcis vaucheri. Next base: position 12,947,992 of record NC_138750.1, read on the forward strand.
TGCAGAACGTCAGATTTTTGCTGAAATTGTGACCGCGCAGCTTAGGTATTCTTTCAAAAAAAGTTGTTCAGACGTCGAGGGCTAATTCTGTTTCCGAGGATAAAAACCCATCTGTTTCCACCGAAAAACATATCAGGGGATCGTTTGCAACAGTTTGCCAACATTTTTGAGTGAATTGCAGAATGTCAGATTTTTGCTGAAATTGTGACCGCGCGGCTTAGGGATTTTTTCAAAAAAAGTTGTTCAGACGTCGAGGGCTAATTCTGTTTCCGAGGATAAAAACCCATCTGTTTCCACCGAAAAACATATCAGGGGATGCTTTGCAACAGTTTGCCAACATTTTTGAGCGAATTGCAGAACGTCAGATTTTTGCTGAAATTGTGACCGCGCGCCTTAGGGATTTTTTCAAAAAAAGTTGTTCAGACGTCGAGGGCTAATTCTGTTTCCGAAGATAAAAACCCATCTGTTTCCACCGAAACACATATCAGGGGATCGTTTGCAACAGTTTGCCAACATTTTTGAATGAATTGCAGAACGTCAGATTTTTGCTGAAATTGTGACCGCGCAGCTTAGGTATTCTTTCAAAAAAAGTTGTTCAGACGTCGAGGGCTAATTCTGTTTCCGAGGATAAAAACCCATCTGTTTCCACCGAAACACATATCAGCGGATCGTTTGCAACAGTTTGCCAACATTTTTGAGTGAATTGCAGAACGTCAGATTTTTGCTGAAATTGTGACCGCGCGGCTTAGGGATTCTTTCAAAAAATGTTGTTCAGACGTCGAGGGCTAATTCTGTTTCCGAGGATAGAAACCCATCTGTTTCCACCGAAAAACATTTTAGGGGGTGCTTTGCAACAGTTTGCCAACATTTTTGAGTGAATTGCAGAACGACGGATTTTTGCTGAAATTGTGACCGCGCGGCTTAGGGATTTTTTCAAAAAAAGTTGTTCAGACGTCGAGGGCTAATTCTGTTTCCGAGGATAAAAACCCATCTGTTTCCACCGAAAAACATTTCAGGGGATCGTTTGCAACAGTTTGGCACCATTTTTGAGTGAATTGCAGAACGTCACATTTTTGCTGAAACTGTGACCGCGCGGCTTAGGGATTTTTTCAAAAAAAGTTGTTCAGACGTCGAGGGCTAATTCTGTTTCCGAGGATAAAAACCCATCTGTTTCCACAGAAAAACATATCAGGGGATGCTTTGCAACAGTTTGCCAACATTTTTGAGTGAATTGCAGAACGTCAGATTTTTGCTGAAATTGTGACCGCGCGGCTTAGGGATTCTTTCAAAAAAAGTTGTTCAGACGTCGAGGGCTAATTCTGTTTCCGAAGATAAAAACCCATCTGTTTCCACCGAAACACATATCAGGGGATCGTTTGGAACAGTTTGCCAACATTTTTGAGTGAATTGCAGAACGTCAGATTTTTGCTGAAATTGTGACCGCGCAGCTTAGGTATTCTTTCAAAAAAAGTTGTTCAGACGTCGAGGGCTAATTCTGTTTCCGAGGATAAAAACCCATCTGTTTCCACCGAAAAACATATCAGGGGATCGTTTGCAACAGTTTGCCAACATTTTTGAGTGAATTGCAGAACGTCAGATTTTTGCTGAAATTGTGACCGCGCGGCTTAGGGATTTTTTCAAAAAAAGTTGTTCAGACGTCGAGGGCTAATTCTGTTTCCGAGGATAAAAACCCATCTGTTTCCACGGAAAAACATATCAGGGGATGCTTTGCAACAGTTTGCCAACATTTTTGAGTGAATTGCAGAACGTCAGATTTTTGCTGAAATTGTGACCGCGCGCCTTAGGGATTTTTTCAAAAAAAGTTGTTCAGACGTCGAGGGCTAATTCTGTTTCCGAAGATAAAAACCCATCTGTTTCCACCGAAACACATATCAGGGGATCGTTTGCAACAGTTTGCCAACATTTTTGAGTGAATTGCAGAACGTCAGATTTTTGCTGAAATTGTGACCGCGCAGCTTAGGTATTCTTTCAAAAAAAGTTGTTCAGACGTCGAGGGCTAATTCTGTTTCCGAGGATAAAAACCCATCTGTTTCCACCGAAACACATATCAGCGGATCGTTTGCAACAGTTTGCCAACATTTTTGAGTGAATTGCAGAACGTCAGATTTTTGCTGAAATTGTGACCGCGCGGCTTAGGGATTCTTTCAAAAAAAGTTGTTCAGACGTCGAGGGCTAATTCTGTTTCCGAGGATAAAAACCCATCTGTTTCCACAGAAAAACATATCAGGGGATGCTTTGCAACAGTTTGCCAACATTTTTGAGTGAATTGCAGAACGTCAGATTTTTGCTGAAATTGTGACCGCGCGGCTTAGGGATTCTTTCAAAAAAAGTTGTTCAGACGTCGAGGGCTAATTCTGTTTCCGAAGATAAAAACCCATCTGTTTCCACCGAAACACATATCAGGGGATCGTTTGGAACAGTTTGCCAACATTTTTGAGTGAATTGCAGAACGTCAGATTTTTGCTGAAATTGTGACCGCGCAGCTTAGGTATTCTTTCAAAAAAAGTTGTTCAGACGTCGAGGGCTAATTCTGTTTCCGAGGATAAAAACCCATCTGTTTCCACCGAAAAACATATCAGGGGATCGTTTGCAACAGTTTGCCAACATTTTTGAGTGAATTGCAGAACGTCAGATTTTTGCTGAAATTGTGACCGCGCGGCTTAGGGATTTTTTCAAAAAAAGTTGTTCAGACGTCGAGGGCTAATTCTGTTTCCGAGGATAAAAACCCATCTGTTTCCACGGAAAAACATATCAGGGGATGCTTTGCAACAGTTTGCCAACATTTTTGAGTGAATTGCAGAACGTCAGATTTTTGCTGAAATTGTGACCGCGCGCCTTAGGGATTTTTTCAAAAAAAGTTGTTCAGACGTCGAGGGCTAATTCTGTTTCCGAAGATAAAAACCCATCTGTTTCCACCGAAACACATATCAGGGGATCGTTTGCAACAGTTTGCCAACATTTTTGAGTGAATTGCAGAACGTCAGATTTTTGCTGAAATTGTGACCGCGCAGCTTAGGTATTCTTTCAAAAAAAGTTGTTCAGACGTCGAGGGCTAATTCTGTTTCCGAGGATAAAAACCCATCTGTTTCCACCGAAACACATATCAGCGGATCGTTTGCAACAGTTTGCCAACATTTTTGAGTGAATTGCAGAACGTCAGATTTTTGCTGAAATTGTGACCGCGCGGCTTAGGGATTCTTTCAAAAAAAGTTGTTCAGACGTCGAGGGCTAATTCTGTTTCCGAGGATAGAAACCCATCTGTTTCCACCGAAAAACATTTTAGGGGGTGCTTTGCAACAGTTTGCCAACATTTTTGAGTGAATTGCAGAACGACGGATTTTTGCTGAAATTGTGACCGCGCGGCTTAGGGATTTTTTCAAAAAAAGTTGTTCAGACGTCGAGGGCTAATTCTGTTTCTGAGGATAAAAACCCATCTGTTTCCACCGAAAAACATTTCAGGGGATCGTTTGCAACAGTTTGGCACCATTTTTGAGTGAATTGCAGAACGTCACATTTTTGCTGAAATTGTGACCGCGCGGCTTAGGGATTTTTTCAAAAAACGTTGTTCAGACGTCGAGGGCTAATTCTGTTTCCGAGGATAAAAACCCATCTGTTTCCACAGAAAAACATATCAGGGGATGCTTTGCAACAGTTTGCCAACATTTTTGAGTGAATTGCAGAACGTCAGATTTTTGCTGAAATTGTGACCGCGCGGCTTAGGGATTCTTTCAAAAAAAGTTGTTCAGACGTCGAGGGCTAATTCTGTTTCCGAAGATAAAAACCCATCTGTTTCCACCGAAACACATATCAGGGGATCGTTTGGAACAGTTTGCCAACATTTTTGAGTGAATTGCAGAACGTCAGATTTTTGCTGAAATTGTGACCGCGCAGCTTAGCGATTCTTTCAAAAAAAGTTGTTCAGACGTCGAGGGCTAATTCTGTTTCCGAGGATAAAAACCCATCTGTTTCCACCGAAAAACATATCAGGGGATCGACGTCTGAACAACTTATTTGAAAAAATCCCTAAGCCGCGCGGTCACAATTTCAGCAAAAATCTGACGTTCTGCAATTCACTCAAAAATGTTGGCAAACTGTTGCAAACGATCCCCTAAAATGTTTTTCGGTGGAAACAGATGGGTTTTTATCCTCGGAAACAGAATTAGCCCTCGACTTCTGAACAGCTTTTTTTGAAAAAATCCCTAAGCCGCGCGGTCACAATTTCAGCAAAAATCTGACGTTCTGCAATTCACTCAAAAATGTTGGCAAACTGTTGCAAACGATCCCCTAAAATGTTTTTCGGTGGAAACAGATGGGTTTTTATCCTCGGAAACAGAATTAGCCCTCGACGTCTGAACAACTTTTTTTGAAAAAATCCCTAAGCCGCGTGGTCACAATTTCAGTAAAAATCTGACGTTTTGCAGTTCACTCAAAAATGTTGGCAAACTGTTGCAAACGATCCCCTAGAAACAGATGGGTTTTTATCCTCGGAAACAGAATTAGCCCTCGACGTCTGAACAACTTTTTTTGAAAAAATCCCTAAGCCGCGCGGTCACAATTTCAGCAAAAATCTGACGTTCTGCAATTCACTCAAAAATGTTCGCAAACTTTTGCAAACGATCCCCTGATATGTTTTTTGGTAGAAACAGATGGGTTTTTATGCTCGGAAACAGAATGAGCCCTCGACACCTGAACAACTTTTTTTGAAAGAATCCCTAAGCTGCGCGGTCACAATTTCAGCAAAAATGTGACGTTCTGCAATTCACTCAAAAATGTTGACAAACTGTTGCAAACGATCCCCTGATATGTTTTTCGGTGGAAACAGATGGGGTTTTATCCTCGGAAACAGAATTAGCCCTCGACGTCTGAACAACTTTTTTTGAAAGAATCGCTAAGCTGCGCGGTCACAATTTCAGCAAAAATCTGACGTTCTGCAATTCACTCAAAAATGTTGGCAAACTGTTGCAAACGATTCCCTGATATGTTTTTCGGTGGAAACAGATGGGTTTTTATCTCCGGAAACAGAATTAGCCCTCAACGTCTGAACAACTTTTTTTGAAAAAATCCCTAAGCCGCGCGGTCACAATTTCAGCAAAAATGTGACGTTCTGCAATTCACTCAAAAATGGTGCCAAACTGTTGCAAACTATCCCCTGAAATGTTTTTCAGTGGAAACAGATGGGTTTTTATCCTCGGAAACAGAATTAGCCCTCGACATCTGAACAACTTTTTTTGAAAAAATACCTAAGCCGCGCGGTCACAATTTCAGCAAAAATCTGACGTTCTGCAATTCACTCAAAAATGTTGACAAACTGTTGCAAACGATCCCCTGAAATGTTTTTCGGTGGAAACAGATGGGTTTTTATCTTCGGAAACAGAATTAGCCCTTGACGTCTTAACAACTTTTTTTGAAAAAATCGCTAAGCCACGCGGTCACAATTTCAGCAAAAATCTGACGTTCTGCAATTCACTCAAAAATGTTGGCAAACTGTTGCAAACGATCCCCTGATATGTTTTTCGGTGGAAACAGATGGATTTTTATCCTCGGAAACAGAATTAGCCCTCGACGTCTGAACAACTTTTTTTGAAAGAATCGCTAAGCTGCGCGGTCACAATTTCAGCAAAAATCTGACGTTCTGCAATTCACTCAAAAATGTTGACAAACTGTTGCAAACGATCCCCTGAAATGTTTTTCGGTGGAAACAGATGGGTTTTTATCTTCGGAAACAGAATTAGCCCTTGACGTCTTAACAACTTTTTTTGAAAAAATCGCTAAGCCACGCGGTCACAATTTCAGCAAAAATCTGACGTTCTGCAATTCACTCAAAAATGTTGGCAAACTGTTGCAAACGATCCCCTGATATTTTTTTCGGTGGAAACAGATGGATTTTTATCCTCGGAAACAGAATTAGCCCTTGACGTCTTAACAACTTTTTTTGAAAAAATCGCTAAGCCGCGCGGTCACAATTTCAGCAAAAATCTGACGTTCTGCAATTCACTCAAAAATGTTGGCAAACTGTTGCAAACGATCCCCTGAAATGTTTTTCGGTGGAAACAGATGGATTTTTATCCTCGGAAACAGAATTAGCCCTCGACGTCTGAACAACTTTTTTTGAAAAAATCCCTAAGCCGCGTGGTCACAATTTCAGTAAAAATCTGACGTTTTGCAGTTCACTCAAAAATGTTGGCAAACTGTTGCAAACGATCCCCTAGAAACAGATGGGTTTTTATCCTCGGAAACAGAATTAGCCCTCGACGTCTGAACAACTTTTTTTGAAAAAATCCCTAAGCCGCGCGGTCACAATTTCAGCAAAAATCTGACGTTCTGCAATTCACTCAAAAATGTTCGCAAACTTTTGCAAACGATCCCCTGATATGTTTTTTGGTAGAAACAGATGGGTTTTTATGCTCGGAAACAGAATTAGCCCTCGACACCTGAACAACTTTTTTTGAAAGAATCCCTAAGCTGCGCGGTCACAATTTCAGCAAAAATGTGACGTTCTGCAATTCACTCAAAAATGTTGACAAACTGTTGCAAACGATCCCCTGATATGTTTTTCGGTGGAAACAGATGGGGTTTTATCCTCGGAAACAGAATTAGCCCTCGACGTCTGAACAACTTTTTTTGAAAGAATCGCTAAGCTGCGCGGTCACAATTTCAGCAAAAATCTGACGTTCTGCAATTCACTCAAAAATGTTGGCAAACTGTTGCAAACGATTCCCTGATATGTTTTTCGGTGGAAACAGATGGGTTTTTATCTCCGGAAACAGAATTAGCCCTCAACGTCTGAACAACTTTTTTTGAAAAAATCCCTAAGCCGCGCGGTCACAATTTCAGCAAAAATGTGACGTTCTGCAATTCACTCAAAAATGGTGCCAAACTGTTGCAAACGATCCCCTGAAATGTTTTTCGGTGGAAACAGATGGGTTTTTATCCTCGGAAACAGAATTAGCCCTCGACATCTGAACAACTTTTTTTGAAAAAATACCTAAGCCGCGCGGTCACAATTTCAGCAAAAATCTGACGTTCTGCAATTCACTCAAAAATGTTGGCAAACTGTTGCAAACGATCCCCTGATATTTTTTTCGGTGGAAACAGATGGATTTTTATCCTCGGAAACAGAATTAGCCCTTGACGTCTTAACAACTTTTTTTGAAAAAATCGCTAAGCCGCGCGGTCACAATTTCAGCAAAAATCTGACGTTCTGCAATTCACTCAAAAATGTTGGCAAACTGTTGCAAACGATCCCCTGAAATGTTTTTCGGTGGAAACAGATGGATTTTTATCATCGGAAACAGAATTAGCCCTCGACGTCTGAACAACTTTTTTTGAAAAAATCCCTAAGCCGCGTGGTCACAATTTCAGTAAAAATCTGACGTTTTGCAGTTCACTCAAAAATGTTGGCAAACTGTTGCAAACGATCCCCTAGAAACAGATGGGTTTTTATCCTCGGAAACAGAATTAGCCCTCGACGTCTGAACAACTTTTTTTGAAAAAATCCCTAAGCCGCGCGGTCACAATTTCAGCAAAAATCTGACGTTCTGCAATTCACTCAAAAATGTTCGCAAACTTTTGCAAACGATCCCCTGATATGTTTTTTGGTAGAAACAGATGGGTTTTTATGCTCGGAAACAGAATTAGCCCTCGACACCTGAACAACTTTTTTTGAAAGAATCCCTAAGCTGCGCGGTCACAATTTCAGCAAAAATGTGACGTTCTGCAATTCACTCAAAAATGTTGACAAACTGTTGCAAACGATCCCCTGATATGTTTTTCGGTGGAAACAGATGGGGTTTTATCCTCGGAAACAGAATTAGCCCTTGACGTCTTAACAACTTTTTTTGAAAAAATCGCTAAGCCACGCGGTCACAATTTCAGCAAAAATCTGACGTTCTGCAATTCACTCAAAAATGTTGGCAAACTGTTGCAAACGATCCCCTGATATGTTTTTCGGTGGAAACAGATGGATTTTTATCCTCGGAAACAGAATTAGCCCTCGACGTCTGAACAACTTTTTTTGAAAGAATCGCTAAGCTGCGCGGTCACAATTTCAGCAAAAATCTGACGTTCTGCAATTCACTCAAAAATGTTGACAAACTGTTGCAAACGATCCCCTGAAATGTTTTTCGGTGGAAACAGATGGGTTTTTATCTTCGGAAACAGAATTAGCCCTTGACGTCTTAACAACTTTTTTTGAAAAAATCGCTAAGCCACGCGGTCACAATTTCAGCAAAAATCTGACGTTCTGCAATTCACTCAAAAATGTTGGCAAACTGTTGCAAACGATCCCCTGATATGTTTTTCGGTGGAAACAGATGGATTTTTATCCTCGGAAACAGAATTAGCCCTTGACGTCTTAACAACTTTTTTTGAAAAAATCGCTAAGCCGCGCGGTCACAATTTCAGCAAAAATCTGACGTTCTGCAATTCACTCAAAAATGTTGGCAAACTGTTGCAAACGATCCCCTGAAATGTTTTTCGGTGGAAACAGATGGATTTTTATCCTCGGAAACAGAATTAGCCCTCGACGTCTGAACAACTTTTTTTGAAAGAATCGCTAAGCTGCGCGGTCACAATTTCAGCAAAAATCTGACGTTCTGCAATTCACTCAAAAATGTTGGCAAACTGTTCCAAACGATCCCCTGATATGTGTTTCGGTGGAAACAGATGGGTTTTTATCTTCGGAAACAGAATTAGCCCTCGACGTCTGAACAACTTTTTTTGAAAGAATCGCTAAGCTGCGCGGTCACAATTTCAGCAAAAATCTGACGTTCTGCAATTCACTCAAAAATGTTGGCAAACTGTTGCAAACGATTCCCTGATATGTTTTTCGGTGGAAACAGATGGGTTTTTATCTCCGGAAACAGAATTAGCCCTCAACGTCTGAACAACTTTTTTTGAAAAAATCCCTAAGCCGCGCGGTCACAATTTCAGCAAAAATCTGACGTTCTGCAATTCACTCAAAAATGTTGGCAAACTGTTGCAAAGCATCCCCTAAAATGTTTTTCGGTGGAAACAGATGGGTTTTTATCCTCGGAAATAGAATTAGCCCTCGACGTCTGAACAACTTTTTTTGAAAAAATCCCTAAGCCGCGCGGTCACAATTTCAGCAAAAATCTGACGTTCTGCAATTCACTCAAAAATGTTGGCAAACTGTTGCAAACGATCCCCTGAAATGTTTTTCGGTGGAAACAGATGGGTTTTTATCTTCGGAAACAGAATTAGCCCTCGACATCTGAACAACTTTTTTTGAAAAAAACGCTAAGCCGCACGGTCACAATTTCAGCAAAAATCTGACGTTCTGCAATTCACTCAAAAATGTTGACAAACTGTTGCAAACGATCCCCTGATATGTTTTTCGGTGGAAACAGATGGATTTTTATCCTCGGAAACAGAATTAGCCCTTGACGTCTTAACAACTTTTTTTGAAAAAATCGCTAAGCCGCGCGGTCACAATTTCAGCAAAAATCTGACGTTCTGCAATTCACTCAAAAATGTTGGCAAACTGTTGCAAACGATCCCCTGAAATGTTTTTCGGTGGAAACAGATGGATTTTTATCCTCGGAAACAGAATTAGCCCTCGACGTCTGAACAACTTTTTTTGAAAAAATCCCTAAGCCGCGCGGTCACAATTTCAGTAAAAATCTGACGTTTTGCAATTCACTCAAAAATGTTGGCAAACTGTTGCAAACGATCCCCTAGAAAAAGATGGGTTTTTATCCTCGGAAACAGAATTAGCCCTCGACGTCTGAACAACTTTTTTTGAAAAAATCCCTAAGCCGCGCGGTCACAGTTTCAGCAAAAATGTGACGTTCTGCAATTCACTCAAAAATGGTGCCAAACTGTTGCAAACAATCCCCTGAAATGTTTTTCAGTGGAAACAGATGGGTTTTTATCCTCGGAAACAGAATTAGCCCTCGACGTCTGAACAACTTTTTTTGAAAGAATCGCTAAGCTGCGCGGTCACAATTTCAGCAAAAATCTGACGTTCTGCAATTCACTCAAAAATGTTGGCAAACTGTTCCAAACGATCCCCTGATATGTGTTTCGGTGGAAACAGATGGGTTTTTATCTTCGGAAACAGAATTAGCCCTCGACGTCTGAACAACTTTTTTTGAAAGTATCGCTAAGCTGCGCGGTCACAATTTCAGCAAAAATCTGACGTTCTGCAATTCACTCAAAAATGTTGGCAAACTGTTGCAAACGATTCCCTGATATGTTTTTCGGTGGAAACAGATGGGTTTTTATCTCCGGAAACAGAATTAGCCCTCAACGTCTGAACAACTTTTTTTGAAAAAATCCCTAAGCCGCGCGGTCACAATTTCAGCAAAAATGTGACGTTCTGCAATTCACTCAAAAATGTTGGCAAACTGTTGCAAACGATCCCCTGAAATGTTTTTCGGTGGAAACAGATGGGTTTTTATCCTCGGAAACAGAATTAGCCCTCGACATCTGAACAACTTTTTTTGAAAAATTACCTAAGCCGCGCGGTCACAATTTCAGCAAAAATCTGACGTTCTGCAATTCACTCAAAAATGTTGACAAACTGTTGCAAACGATCACCTGAAATGTTTTTCGGTGGAAACAGATGGGTTTTTATCTTCGGAAACAGAATTAGCCCTTGACGTCTTAACAACATTTTTTTGAAAAAATCGCTAAGCCACGCGGTCACAATTTCAGCAAAAATCTGACGTTCTGCAATTCACTCAAAAATGTTAGCAAACTGTTGCAAACGATCCCCTGATATGTTTTTCGGTGGAAACAGATGGATTTTTATCCTCGGAAACAGAATTAGCCCTTGACGTCTTAACAACTTTTTTTGAAAAAATCGCTAAGCCGCGCGGTCACAATTTCAGCAAAAATCTGACGTTCTGCAATTCACTCAAAAATGTTGGCAAACTGTTGCAAACGATCCCCTGAAATGTTTTTCGGTGGAAACAGATGGATTTTTATCCTCGGAAACAGAATTAGCCCTCGACGTCTGAACAACTTTTTTGGAAAAAATCCCTAAGCCGCGCGGTAACAATTTCAGTAAAAATCTGACGTTTTGCAATTCACTCAAAAATGTTGGCAAACTGTTGCAAACGATCCCCTAGAAAAAGATGGGTTTTTATCCTCGACGTCTGAACAACTTTTTTTGAAAAAATCCCTAAGCCGCGCGGTCACAATTTCAGCAAAAATCCGACGTTCTGCAATTCACTCAAAAATGTTGGCAAACTGTTGCAAAGCACCCCCTAAAATGTTTTTCGGTGGAAACAGATGGGTTTTTATCCTCGGAAACAGAATTAGCCCTCGACGTCTGAACAACTTTTTTTGAAAGAATCCCTAAGCCGCGCGGTCACAATTTCAGCAAAAATCTGACGTTCTGCAATTCACTCAAAAATGTTGGCAAACTGTTGCAAACGATCCCCTAAAATTTTTTTCGGTGGAAACAGATGGGTTTTTATCCTCGGAAACAGAATTAGCCCTTGACGTCTTAACAACATTTTTTTGAAAAAATCGCTAAGCCACGCGGTCACAATTTCAGCAAAAATCTGACGTTCTGCAATTCACTCAAAAATGTTGGCAAACTGTTGCAAACGATCCCCTGATATGTTTTTCGGTGGAAACAGATGGATTTTTATCCTCGGAAACAGAATTAGCCCTTGACGTCTTAACAACTTTTTTTGAAAAAATCGCTAAGCCGCGCGGTCACAATTTCAGCAAAAATCTGACGTTCTGCAATTCACTCAAAAATGTTGGCAAACTGTTGCAAACGATCCCCTGAAATGTTTTTCGGTGGAAACAGATGGATTTTTATCCTCGGAAACAGAATTAGCCCTCGACGTAACAATTTCAGTAAAAATCTGACGTTTTGCAATTCACTCAAAAATGTTGGCAAACTGTTGCAAACGATCCCCTAGAAAAAGATGGGTTTTTATCCTCGGAAACAGAATTAGCCCTCGACGTCTGAACAACTTTTTTTGAAAAAATCCCTAAGCCGCGCGGTCACAGTTTCAGCAAAAATGTGACGTTCTGCAATTCACTCAAAAATGGTGCCAAACTGTTGCAAACAATCCCCTGAAATGTTTTTCGGTGGAAACAGATGGGTTTTTATCCTCGGAAACAGAATTAGCCCTCGACGTCTGAACAACTTTTTTTGAAAAAATCCCTAAGCCGCGCGGTCACAATTTCAGCAAAAATCCGACGTTCTGCAATTCACTCAAAAATGTTGGCAAACTGTTGCAAAGCACCCCCTAAAATGTTTTTCGGTGGAAACAGATGGGTTTTTATCCTCGGAAACAGAATTAGCCCTCGACGTCTGAACAACTTTTTTTGAAAGAATCCCTAAGCCGCGCGGTCACAATTTCAGCAAAAATCTGACGTTCTGCAATTCACTCAAAAATGTTGGCAAACTGTTGCAAAGCATCCCCTAAAATGTTTTTCGGTGGAAACAGATGGGTTTTTATCCTCGGAAACAGAATTAGCCCTTGACGTCCGAACAACTTTTTTTGAAAAAATCCCTAAGCCGCGCGGTCACAATTTCAGCAAAAATCTGATGTTCTGCAATTCACTCAAAAATGTTGGCAAACTGTTGCAAACGATCCCCTGATATGTTTTTCGGTGGAAACAGATGGGTTTTTATCCTCGGAAACAGAATTAGCCCTCGACGTCTGAACAACTTTTTTTGAAAAAATCCCTAAGCCGCGCGGTCACAATTTTAGCAAAAATCTGACGTTCTGCAATTCACACAAAAATGTTGGCAAACTGTTGCAAACGATCCCCTAAAAGGTTTTCGGAGGAAACAGATTGGTTTTTATCGTCGGAAACAGAATTAGCCCTCGACGTCTGAACAACTTTTTTTGAAAAAATCCCTAAGCCGCGCGGTCACAATTTCAGCAAAAATCCGACGTTCTGCAATTCACTCAAAAATGTTGGCAAACTGTTGCAAAGCACCCCCTAAAATGTTTTTCGGTGGAAACAGATGGGTTTTTATCCTCGGAAACAGAATTAGCCCTCGACGTCTGAACAACTTTTTTTGAAAGAATCCCTAAGCCGCGCGGTCACAATTTCAGCAAAAATCTGACGTTCTGCAATTCACTCAAAAATGTTGGCAAACTGTTGCAAACGATCCCCTAAAATTTTTTTCGGTGGAAACAGATGGGTTTTTATCCTCGGAAACAGAATTAGCCCTTGACGTCTTAACAACATTTTTTTGAAAAAATCGCTAAGCCACGCGGTCACAATTTCAGCAAAAATCTGACGTTCTGCAATTCACTCAAAAATGTTGGCAAACTGTTGCAAACGATCCCCTGATATGTTTTTCGGTGGAAACAGATGGATTTTTATCCTCGGAAACAGAATTAGCCCTTGACGTCTTAACAACTTTTTTTGAAAAAATCGCTAAGCCGCGCGGTCACAATTTCAGCAAAAATCTGACGTTCTGCAATTCACTCAAAAATGTTGGCAAACTGTTGCAAACGATCCCCTGAAATGTTTTTCGGTGGAAACAGATGGATTTTTATCCTCGGAAACAGAATTAGCCCTCGACGTAACAATTTCAGTAAAAATCTGACGTTTTGCAATTCACTCAAAAATGTTGGCAAACTGTTGCAAACGATCCCCTAGAAAAAGATGGGTTTTTATCCTCGGAAACAGAATTAGCCCTCGACGTCTGAACAACTTTTTTTGAAAAAATCCCTAAGCCGCGCGGTCACAGTTTCAGCAAAAATGTGACGTTCTGCAATTCACTCAAAAATGGTGCCAAACTGTTGCAAACAATCCCCTGAAATGTTTTTCGGTGGAAACAGATGGGTTTTTATCCTCGGAAACAGAATTAGCCCTCGACGTCTGAACAACTTTTTTTGAAAAAATCCCTAAGCCGCGCGGTCACAATTTCAGCAAAAATCCGACGTTCTGCAATTCACTCAAAAATGTTGGCAAACTGTTGCAAAGCACCCCCTAAAATGTTTTTCGGTGGAAACAGATGGGTTTTTATCCTCGGAAACAGAATTAGCCCTCGACGTCTGAACAACTTTTTTTGAAAGAATCCCTAAGCCGCGCGGTCACAATTTCAGCAAAAATCTGACGTTCTGCAATTCACTCAAAAATGTTGGCAAACTGTTGCAAACGATCCCCTAAAATTTTTTTCGGTGGAAACAGATGGGTTTTTATCCTCGGAAACAGAATTAGCCCTTGACGTCCGAACAACTTTTTTTGAAAAAATCCCTAAGCCGCGCGGTCACAATTTCAGCAAAAATCTGATGTTCTGCAATTCACTCAAAAATGTTGGCAAACTGTTGCAAACGATCCCCTGATATGTTTTTCGGTGGAAACAGATGGGTTTTTATCCTCGGAAACAGAATTAGCCCTCGACGTCTGAACAACTTTTTTTGAAAAAATCCCTAAGCCACGCGGTCACAATTTCAGTAAAAATCTGACGTTTTGCAATTCACTCAAAAATGTTGGCAAACTGTTGCAAACGATCCCCTAGAAACAGATGGGTTTTTATCCTCGGAAACAGAATTAGCCCTCGACGTCTGAACAACTTTTTTTGAAAAAATCCCTAAGCTGCGCGGTCACAATTTCAGCAAAAATCTGACGTTCTGCAATTCACTCAAAAATGTTGGCAAACTGTTGCAAACGATCCCCTGATATGTTTTTCGGTGGAAACAGATGGGTTTTTATCTTCGGAAACAGAATTAGCCCTTGACGTCTTAACAACTTTTTTTGAAAAAATCGCTAAGCCGCGCGGTCACAATTTCAGCAAAAATCTGACGTTCTGCAATTCACTCAAAAATGTTGGCAAACTGTTGCAAACGATCCCCTGATATGTTTTTCGGTGGAAACAGATGGGTTTTTATCCTCGGAAACAGAATTAGCCCTCGACGTCTGAACAACTTTTTTTGAAAAAATCCCTAAGCCGCGCGGTCACAATTTTAGCAAAAATCTGACGTTCTGCAATTCACACAAAAATGTTGGCAAACTGTTGCAAACGATCCCCTAAAAGGTTTTCGGAGGAAACAGATTGGTTTTTATCGTCGGAAACAGAATTAGCCCTCGACGTCTGAACAACTTTTTTTGAAAAAATCCCTAAGCCGCGCGGTCACAATTTCAGTAAAAATCTGACCTTTTGCAATTCCCTCAAAAATGTTGGCAAACTGTTGCAAACGATCCCCTAGAAACAGATGGGTTTTTATCCTCGGAAACAGAATTAGCCCTCGACGTCTGAACAACTTTTTTTGAAAAATTCCCTAAGCCGCGTGGTCACAATTTCAGCAAAAATCTGACGTTCTGCAATTCACTCAAAAATGTTGGCAAACTGTTGCAAACGATCCCCTGAAATTTTTTGGGGGGAAACAGATGGGTTTTTATCCTCGGAAACAGAATTAGCCCTCGACATCTGAACAACTTTTTTTGAAAAATCCTGAGCCGCGCGGTCACAATTTCAGCAAAAATCTGACGTTCTGCAATTCACTCAAAAATGTTGGCAAACTGTTACAAACGATCCCCTGAAATGTTTTTCGGTGGAAACAGATGGGTTTTTATCCTCGGAAACAGAATTAGCCCTCGACGTCTGAACAACTTTTTTTTGAAAGAATCGCTAAGCTGCGCGGTCACAATTTCAGCAAAAATCTGACGTTCTGCAATTCCCTCAAAAATGTTGGCAAACTGTTGCAAACGATCCCCTGATATGTTTTTCGGTGGAAACAGATGGGTTTTTATCTTCGGAAACAGAATTAGCCCTCGACGTCTGAACAACTTTTTTTGAAAAAATCGCTAAGCCGCGCGGTCACAGTTTCAGCAAAAAAGGGATTTTTTCAAAAAAAGTTGTTCAGACGTCAAGGGCTAATTCTGTTTCCGAGGATAAAAACCCATCTGTTTCCACCGAAAAACATATCAGGGGATGCTTTGCAACAGTTTGCCAACATTTTGAGTGAATTGCAGAACGTCAGATTTTTGCTGAAATTGTGACCGCGCGGCTTAGGGATTTTTTCAAAAAAAGTTGTTCAGACGTCGAGGGCTAATTCTGTTTCCGAAGATAAAAACCCATCTGTTTCCACCGGAAAAACATTTCAGGGGATCGTTTGCAACAGTTTGGCACCATTTTTGAGTGAATTGCAGAACGTCACATTTTTGCTGAAACTGTGACCGCGCGGCTTAGGGATTTTTTCAAAAAAAGTTGTTCAGACGTCGAGGGCTAATTCTGTTTCCGCGGATAAAAACCCATCTGTTTCCACCGAAAAACATTTTAGGGGATGCTTTGCAACAGTTTGCCAACATTTTTGAGTGAATTGCAGAACGTCAGATTTTTGCTGAAATTGTGACCGCGCGGCTTAGGGATTTTTTCAAAAAAAGTTGTTCAGACGTCGAGGGCTAATTCTGTTTCCGAAGATAAAAACCCATCTGTTTCCACCGGAAAAACATTTCAGGGGATCGTTTGCAACAGTTTGCCAACATTTTTGAGTGAATTGCAGAACGTCACATTTTTGCTGAAATTGTGACCGCGCGGCTTAGGGATTTTTTCAAAAAAAGTTGTTCAGACGTCGAGGGCTAATTCTGTTTCCGAGGATAAAAACCCATCTGTTTCCACCGAAAAACATATCAGGGGATGCTTTGCAACAGTTTGCCAACATTTTTGAGTGAATTGCAGAACGTCAGATTTTTGCTGAAATTGTGACCGCGCGGCTTAGGGATTCTTTCAAAAAAAGTTGTTCAGACGTCGAGGGCTAATTCTGTTTCCGAAGATAAAAACCCATCTGTTTCCACCGAAACACATATCAGGGGATCGTTTGGAACAGTTTGCCAACATTTTTGAGTGAATTGCAGAACGTCAGATTTTTGCTGAAATTGTTACCGCGCAGCTTAGCGATTCTTTCAAAAAAAGTTGTTCAGACGTCGAGGGCTAATTCTGTTTCCGAGGATAAAAACCCATCTGTTTCCACCGAAAAACATTTTAGGGGATCGTTTGCAACAGTTTGCCAACATTTTTGCGTGAATTGCAGAACGTCAGATTTTTGCTGAAATTGTGACCGCGCGGCTTAGGGATTCTTTCAAAAAAAGTTGTTCAGACGTCGAGGGCTAATTCTGTTTCCGAGGATAAAAACCCATCTGTTTCCACCGAAAAACATTTTAGGGGATGCTTTGCAACAGTTTGCCAACATTTTTGAGTGAATTGCAGAACGTCAGATTTTTGCTGAAATTGTGACCGCGCGGCTTAGGGATTTTTTCAAAAAAAGTTGTTCAGACGTCGAGGGCTAATTCTGTTTCCGAGGATAAAAACCCATCTGTTTCCACCGAAAAACATTTCAGGGGATTGTTTGCAACAGTTTGGCACCATTTTTGAGTGAATTGCAGAACGTCACATTTTTGCTGAAACTGTGACCGCGCGGCTTAGCGATTTTTTCAAAAAAAGTTGTTCAGACGTCGAGGGCTAATTCTGTTTCCGAAGATAAAAACCCATCTGTTTCCACCGAAAAACATATCAGGGGATCGTTTGCAACAGTTTGCCAACATTTTTGAGGGAATTGCAGAACGTCAGATTTTTGCTGAAATTGTGACCGCGCAGCTTAGCGATTCTTTAAAAAAAAGTTGTTCAGACGTCGAGGGCTAATTCTGTTTCCGAGGATAAAAACCCATCTGTTTCCACCGAAAAACATTTCAGGGGATCGTTTGTAACAGTTTGCCAACATTTTTGAGTGAATTGCAGAACGTCAGATTTTTGCTGAAATTGTGACCGCGCGGCTTAGGGATTTTTCAAAAAAAGTTGTTCAGACGTCAAGGGCTAATTCTGTTTCCGAGGATAAAAACCCATCTGTTTCCCCCCAAAAAAATTCAGGGGATCGTTTGCAACAGTTTGCCAACATTTTTGAGTGAATTGCAGAACGTCAGATTTTTGCTGAAATTGTGACCGCGCGGCTTAGGGATTTTTTCAAAAAAAGTTGTTCAGACGTCGAGGGCTAATTCTGTTTCCGAGGATAAAAACCCATCTGTTTCTAGGGGATCGTTTGCAACAGTTTGCCAACATTTTTGAGTGAATTGCAAAACGTCAGATTTTTACTGAAATTGTGACCGCGCGGCTTAGGGATTTTTCAAAAAAAGTTGTTCAGACGTCGAGGGCTAATTCTGTTTCCGAGGATAAAAACCCATCTGTTTCCACCGAAAAACATTTTAGGGGGTGCTTTGCAACAGTTTGCCAACATTTTTGAGTGAATTGCAGAACGTCGGATTTTTGCTGAAATTGTGACCGCGCGGCTTAGGGATTTTTTCAAAAAAAGTTGTTCAGACGTCGAGGGCTAATTCTGTTTCCGAGGATAAAAACCCATCTGTTTCCACCGAAAAACATTTCAGGGGATCGTTTGCAACAGTTTGGCACCATTTTTGAGTGAATTGCAGAACGTCACATTTTTGCTGAAACTGTGACCGCGCGGCTTAGGGATTTTTTCAAAAAAAGTTGTTCAGACGTCGAGGGCTAATTCTGTTTCCGAGGATAAAAACCCATCTGTTTCCACCGAAAAACATTTTAGGGGATGCTTTGCAACAGTTTGCCAACATTTTTGAGTGAATTGCAGAACGTCAGATTTTTGCTGAAATTGTGACCGCGCGGCTTAGGGATTTTTTCAAAAAAAGTTGTTCAGACGTCGAGGGCTAATTCTGTTTCCGAAGATAAAAACCCATCTGTTTCCACCGAAAAAACATTTCAGGGGATCGTTTGCAACAGTTTGCCAACATTTTTGAGTGAATTGCAGAACGTCAGATTTTTGCTGAAATTGTGACCGCGCGGCTTAGGGATTTTTTCAAAAAAAGTTGTTCAGACGTCAAGGGCTAATTCTGTTTCCGAGGATAAAAACCCATCTGTTTCCACCGAAAAACATTTTAGGGGATCGTTTGCAACAGTTTGCCAACATTTTTGAGTGAATTGCAGAACGTCAGATTTTTGCTGAAATTGTGACCGCGCGGCTTAGGGATTTTTTCAAAAAAAGTTGTTCAGACGTCGAGGGCTAATTCTGTTTCCGAGGATAAAAACCCATCTGTTTCCACCGAAAAACATTTCAGGGGATTGTTTGCAACAGTTTGGCACCATTTTTGAGTGAATTGCAGAACGTCACATTTTTGCTGAAACTGTGACCGCGCGGCTTAGGGATTTTTTCAAAAAAAGTTGTTCAGACGTCGAGGGCTAATTCTGTTTCCGAGGATAAAAACCCATCTGTTTCCACCGAAAAACATATCAGGGGATCGTTTGCAACAGTTTGCCAACATTTTTGAGGGAATTGCAGAACGTCAGATTTTTGCTGAAATTGTGACCGTGCAGCTTAGCGATTCTTTCAAAAAAAGTTGTTCAGACGTCGAGGGCTAATTCTGTTTCCGAGGATAAAAACCCATCTGTTTCCACCGAAAAACATATCAGGGGATCGTTTGTAACAGTTTGCCAACATTTTTGAGTGAATTGCAGAACGTCAGATTTTTGCTGAAATTGTGACCGCGCGGCTTAGGGATTTTTCAAAAAAAGTTGTTCAGACGTCGAGGGCTAATTCTGTTTCCGAGGATAAAAACCCATCTGTTTCCCCCCCAAAAAATTTCAGGGGATCGTTTGCAACAGTTTGCCAACATTTTTGACTGAATTGCAGAACGTCAGATTTTTGCTGAAATTGTGACCGCGCGGCTTAGCGATTTTTTTCAAAAAAAGTTGTTCAGACGTCGAGGGCTAATTCTGTTTCCGAAGATAAAAACCCATCTGTTTCCACCGAAAAACATATCAGGGGATCGTTTGCAACAGTTTGCCAACATTTTTGAGGGAATTGCAGAACGTCAGATTTTTGCTGAAATTGTGACCGCGCAGCTTAGCGATTCTTTCAAAAAAAGTTGTTCGGACGTTGAGGGCTAATTCTGTTTCCGAGGATAAAAACCCATCTGTTTCCACCGAAAAACATTTCAGGGGATCGTTTGCAACAGTTTGCCAACATTTTTGAGTGAATTGCAGAACGTAAGATTTTTGCTGAAATTGTGACCGCGCGGCTTAGCGATTCTTTCAAAAAAAGTTGTTCAGACGTCGAGGGCTAATTCTGTTTCCGAGGATAAAAACCCATCTGTTTCCACCGAAAAACATTTCAGGGGATCGTTTGTAACAGTTTGCCAACATTTTTGAGTGAATTGCAGAACGTCAGATTTTTGCTGAAATTATGACCGCGCGGCTTAGGGATTTTTCAAAAAAAGTTGTTCAGACGTCGAGGGCTAATTCTGTTTCCGAGGATAAAAACCCATCTGTTTCCACCGAAAAACATTTTAGGGGATCCTTTGCAACAGTTTGCCAACATTTTTGAGTGAATTGCAGAACGTCAGATTTTTGCTGAAATTGTGACCGCGCGGCTTAGCGATTTTTTTCAAAAAAAGTTGTTCAGACGTCGAGGGCTAATTCTGTTTCCGAAGATAAAAACCCATCTGTTTCCACCGAAAAACATATCAGGGGATCGTTTGCAACAGTTTGCCAACATTTTTGAGGGAATTGCAGAACGTCAGATTTTTGCTGAAATTGTGACCGCGCAGCTTAGCGATTCTTTCAAAAAAAGTTGTTCGGACGTTGAGGGCTAATTCTGTTTCCGAGGATAAAAACCCATCTGTTTCCACCGAAAAACATTTCAGGGGATCGTTTGCAACAGTTTGCCAACATTTTTGAGTGAATTGCAGAACGTAAGATTTTTGCTGAAATTGTGACCGCGCGGCTTACGGATTTTTTCAAAAAAAGTTGCTCAGACGTCGAGGGCTAATTCTGTTTCCGAGGATAAAAACCCATCTGTTTCCACCGAAAAACATTTCAGGGGATTGTTTGCAACAGTTTGGCACCATTTTTGAGTGAATTGCAGAACGTCACATTTTTGCTGAAACTGTGACCGCGCGGCTTAGGGATTTTTTCAAAAAAAGTTGTTCAGACGTCGAGGGCTAATTCTGTTTCCGAGGATAAAAACCCATCTGTTTCCACCGAAAAACATATCAGGGGATCGTTTGCAACAGTTTGCCAACATTTTTGAGGGAATTGCAGAACGTCAGATTTTTGCTGAAATTGTGACCGTGCAGCTTAGCGATTCTTTCAAAAAAAGTTGTTCAGACGTCGAGGGCTAATTCTGTTTCCGAGGATAAAAACCCATCTGTTTCCACCGAAAAACATATCAGGGGATCGTTTGTAACAGTTTGCCAACATTTTTGAGTGAATTGCAGAACGTCAGATTTTTGCTGAAATTGTGACCGCGCGGCTTAGGGATTTTTCAAAAAAAGTTGTTCAGACGTCGAGGGCTAATTCTGTTTCCGAGGATAAAAACCCATCTGTTTCCCCCCCAAAAAATTTCAGGGGATCGTTTGCAACAGTTTGCCAACATTTTTGACTGAATTGCAGAACGTCAGATTTTTGCTGAAATTGTGACCGCGCGGCTTAGCGATTTTTTTCAAAAAAAGTTGTTCAGACGTCGAGGGCTAATTCTGTTTCCGAAGATAAAAACCCATCTGTTTCCACCGAAAAACATATCAGGGGATCGTTTGCAACAGTTTGCCAACATTTTTGAGGGAATTGCAGAACGTCAGATTTTTGCTGAAATTGTGACCGCGCAGCTTAGCGATTCTTTCAAAAAAAGTTGTTCGGACGTTGAGGGCTAATTCTGTTTCCGAGGATAAAAACCCATCTGTTTCCACCGAAAAACATTTCAGGGGATCGTTTGCAACAGTTTGCCAACATTTTTGAGTGAATTGCAGAACGTAAGATTTTTGCTGAAATTGTGACCGCGCGGCTTAGCGATTCTTTCAAAAAAAGTTGTTCAGACGTCGAGGGCTAATTCTGTTTCCGAGGATAAAAACCCATCTGTTTCCACCGAAAAACATTTCAGGGGATCGTTTGTAACAGTTTGCCAACATTTTTGAGTGAATTGCAGAACGTCAGATTTTTGCTGAAATTATGACCGCGCGGCTTAGGGATTTTTCAAAAAAAGTTGTTCAGACGTCGAGGGCTAATTCTGTTTCCGAGGATAAAAACCCATCTGTTTCCACCGAAAAACATTTTAGGGGATCCTTTGCAACAGTTTGCCAACATTTTTGAGTGAATTGCAGAACGTCAGATTTTTGCTGAAATTGTGACCGCGCGGCTTAGCGATTTTTTTCAAAAAAAGTTGTTCAGACGTCGAGGGCTAATTCTGTTTCCGAAGATAAAAACCCATCTGTTTCCACCGAAAAACATATCAGGGGATCGTTTGCAACAGTTTGCCAACATTTTTGAGGGAATTGCAGAACGTCAGATTTTTGCTGAAATTGTGACCGCGCAGCTTAGCGATTCTTTCAAAAAAAGTTGTTCGGACGTTGAGGGCTAATTCTGTTTCCGAGGATAAAAACCCATCTGTTTCCACCGAAAAACATTTCAGGGGATCGTTTGCAACAGTTTGCCAACATTTTTGAGTGAATTGCAGAACGTAAGATTTTTGCTGAAATTGTGACCGCGCGGCTTACGGATTTTTTCAAAAAAAGTTGCTCAGACGTCGAGGGCTAATTCTGTTTCCGAGGATAAAAACCCATCTGTTTCCACCGAAAAACATTTCAGGGGATCGTTTGCAACAGTTTGCCAACATCTTTGAGTGAATTACAGAACGTCAGATTTTTGCTGAAATTGTGACTGCGCGGCTCAGGGAATTTTTCATAAAAGGTTGTTCAGACGTCGAGGGCTAATTCTGTTTCCGAGGATAAAAACCCATCTGTTTCCACCGAAAAACATTTTAGGGGATCCTTTGCAACAGTTTGCCAACATTTTTGAGTGAATTGCAGAACGTCAGATTTTTGCTGAAATTGTGACCGCGCGGCTTAGGGATTTTTTCAAAAAAAGTTGTTCAGACGTCGAGGGCTAATTCTGTTTCCGAAGATAAAAACCCATCTGTTTCCACCGAAAAAACATTTCAGGGGATCGTTTGCAACAGTTTGCCAACATTTTTTTTTTTTTTTATAATAATTTTTATTACATTTTTTGCAGAAATAACAAAGAGATAAAAAGAAAAAAAGACAAGAAAAAAAAGGAAAAAGAAAAACACGACCATTTCGATAACTCATTTCAAATTTCCATTGGACTTCCCCCATCCCTCGCAGAATGCATTTCTTGACAATAAATTTATCAGCAAATTATATCCTTGTTTCGTGTGTTTCTTTCTATTTTCAATTACAATTTAAGTTTAAACCTCTTGATCAACATATACTCTAAGCAATATACCATAATATCGTTTTTACCCATTTAAACCTTGGTTCTTTCGTAAATCTTATCAAATTTCATAAATAATTAAGTTTTGTTACTGGGGCTAGATTCCCAATCACACGACATCTTATGTTTCATATAACTTATAATACTTTTGCAAATAGTCTTTAAATTTTTTCCAGTCCTCCTCCATTGCTTCTTCTCCCAAGTCTCGGATCCTTGCAGTCATCTCGGCTAATTCCATGTAGTTCATCAGTTGCGTGTGCCAGTCCTCCAGTGTGGGCAAATCTTGGGTCTTCCAATGCTTAGCGATAAGAATTCTTGCTGCTGTTGTAGCGTACATAAAAAAGGTTCTATCCTTTTTAGACACCTTCTGGCCGACAATGCCCAGAAGGAAGGCCTCTGGTTTCTTGGGAAAAGTGTACTTAAACACCTTTTTTAACTCATTATAGATCATTTCCCAGAAGGCCTTCAGTCTTGGGCAGGTCCACCAGAGGTGAAAGAATGTTCCCTCAGCTTCCTTGCATTTCCAACATTTGTTATCGGACAGATGGTAAATCTTAGCTAACTTAACCGGGGTCATGTACCACCTGTATACCATTTTCATAATGTTTTCTTTCAAAGCATTACATGCAGTAAACTTCATACCGGTGGTCCATAACCTTTCCCAGTCATCAGACATAATATTATAACCAATGTCCTGAGCCCATTTTATCATTGCTGATTTAACTGTCTCATCTTGAGTGTTCCATTTAAGCAGCAAGTTATACATTCTGGATAATAACTTGGTCTTTGGTTCAAGCAACTCTGTCTCAAGTTTCGATTTTTCCACCTGGAAACCTGTTTTTTTGTCTAACTTAAAAACCTCATTAATTTGGGCATAATGCAGCCAATTTTGCACCTTATCCTTTAGTTTTTCAAAGCTCTGCAATCTCCAGTTACCTTCAATATTTTCTATTATTTCCCAATATTTCGGCCAATAAGCCTCCATATTGGTTGTTTTCCGAGCTTTGGCCTCTATTGGTGAGATCCACCTCGGAGTTTTACTTTCCAATAAGTCTTTGTATTTTTTCCAGACCATATATATTGCTTTTCTGACAATATGGTTTTTAAACATTCCATATGATTTACCCTTGTCATACCACAAATACGCATGCCAACCTGACGAATTGTTAAAGCCTTCCAGATCTAGGACATCAGTGTTTTCTAATAGAATCCAATCTTTCATCCAGCAGAAGGCTGCCGCTTCATAGTATAACCTTAGGTCCGGCAGGGCAAACCCCCCTCTCTCTTTTGCATCAGTTAATATCTTAAACTTTATTCGGGGCTTTTTGCCCTGCCAGACAAACCTAGAAATGTCCTTCTGCCACTTTCCAAAACATTCCACTCTGTCCACAATCTGCAAGGCTTGAAACAGAAACAACATCTTTGGCAAAACGTTCATCTTTATAGCTGCAATTCGGCCTAACAAGGATAATTTCAGTCTTGACCAAATTTCTAAATCTTTTTTAACTTCTAACCAACATTTCTCATAATTATCTTTAAATAGATTCAAATTCTTAGAAGACAGATTGACCCCCAGGTATTTCACTTTCTTAACAATATTTAGTTCTGTCTCTTTCTGAAACCCTTCTGTTTCCATGGCCGTCAAGTTTTTCCCTAAAACTTTAGTTTTTTGCTTGTTCAACTTAAAACCCGCCACCCAACCAAATTTCTGGATCAGTTCTAAAACTCTTTTTGTACTGGCTTCTGGCTCCTGTAGTGTTAAAACCAGGTCATCTGCAAATGCTTTCAGTTTATATTGTTTCGCTCCGACCCGTATTCCTTGTACCTGCCGATCCTCCCTTATCATGTTCAGCAAAACCTCCAGGACTGAAATAAACAATAAAGGGGATAGGGGGCACCCCTGTCGTGTTCCTTTCTCAATATGAAGTTCTTCTGTCACCACATTGTTCACTATCAACTTAGCTTTTTGTTCTGAATAGATTGCTTCTATTCCATTCTCAAACCCCCTTCCCACTCCCATCCCTTCCAAATTTTTCTTCATAAATTTCCAGGAAATGTTGTCAAAGGCCTTCTCCGCATCTATAAAGATCAATACTGCTTTGGTGTTAATATTTGTTTGTAAAAGTTCCAAGATATCAATAATGTTCCTGGTATTGTCAAACAAATGTCTACCTGGGAGAAAGCCGGCCTGGTCTTTATGGATTATCTCATTTAATACTTTTTTAAATCTGTTGGCCAAAATATCCGCAAATATTTTGTAATCCACATTTAGGAGTGAGATGGGACGGTAGTTCTTAAGTTGAGTTATTTCAGTTTCTACTTTGGGTATCAATGTGATGAATGCTTCTTTCCACGTATCTGGTGCCTTCCCTCCCCCCATAATCTGGTTACAAACCTCCTCTAGTGGTTGTATCAAATAGTCTTTTAGCGTCCTATAATACTTGGAGGTAAGTCCATCAGGTCCTGGAGATTTGCCCAGCTGCATATTCTGAATGGCATCCTCGATTTCCTGTTGTGTTATTTTACAATTCAAGGTTGATCTCTTCTCTTGAGATATTTCTGGAAGACCATTTTCTTTCAAGAATTGTTCTATCTCGGTTACATCCTCGGGTCCTTGTGTATACAATTTTTTAAAATATTTCTGGAAACACTTTCTAATTTCTCCCGGTTTCTGGATGTTCTTTCCTTCAACTTCTAGATTGGTAACATAGTTTAATTTTTGTCTCTTTTTCAACTGCCAAGCTAGCAGTTTCCCACATTTATTCGCCGATTCAAATGATCTTTGTTTCATTTGTTTAATTCTCCATTCCACTTCTTGGTTGATCAGTTGCGCATATTGTGACTGGTGGAATTTAATTTCTCTTAAGGTCTCTTTGGATTTTGGGTTTAATCTTAATTTTTTCTCGCCGTCCCTTATCTTCTCCAATATCTTGTCCTTTTTACCATTCCAGAGTTTTTTCTTAATCGTATTCTGTTGTATCAGAAACCCTCTCATAACAGCTTTGCTCGCGTCCCAGATTATTCTTTTTTCCACCGAGGTGTTCAAGTTGATTTCAAAATAATCCTTTAAAGCTTTTTGGGCCTTCTTTACAATCTCTTGATCTCTTAGCAGGTTGTCATTCATTTTCCATCTGAAGGAGTCGGCAGTAGTAAATCTCATTTCCATTTTCAAAGCGTTATGGTCGGAGCAAGTCTTTGGGCAGATTTCTATTTTTGTGGTCTTAGGTGCCAGCCCTCTAGTTGTCCAAATTTGGTCGATCCTTGTCCATGACAGGTGGGCCTCAGAAAAGAAAGTTCCTTCTTTACCGAGGGGGTTTCTCGTCCTCCATGAGTCAATTAAATCCATATTGTCAGTTAGTTCAAAGAAAGTTTTTGGTAGTCTTCCATCTTTAGTCAAATTCTGGTTCTGTGACTTATCCATAAAGGTAGAGACAACCCCATTCATGTCTCCCATCATAATGATGTTCGAATAGTCCAGATAGTCCAATAATGTCTCATGCAGCTTCTTATAAAATTCTGATTTCCCCTCGTTTGGTGCATAAATTCCTAATATCAAAATTTTCTCTCCTTGGGTCGAAATCTCAATAGCCAGGATTCTTCCTTGTTCATCTTTAAACAAAAATTTCGGTGAAAGAGTCTCTTTGGCGTAAATCACCACGCCTCTCTTCTTGACTCTATCTGATGAGATAAATTCTTGGCCTAATCTTTTATTTGTTAACACCTTCCTGTGAGCCCTTGTCACATGGGTTTCTTGCAAACAAATTATGTCCAAGTTCTCTTTCTTTAGGATATGGAAGATCCGTTTGCGTTTTTCTGGGGAATTCGCGCCTGTCAGAGCTGCTACCAGGTCCCAGCTCACATAGGACCACGCCACACAGCGTCCACTTTAAAAGAGTCTTTATTGAGTTACAGGTTTCATTTCCGAACTGCAGCGTGCAGCTCTACACCTTCTGCCCTAGGTCGGCGAAGACCCATCTGAGTCCCCGCCTCTTGCACACCAGCTTAATACCCTAGCCTTGCTCCACCTCCTTCGCCTCTCCCTACGTCTCTGGGTCCTTCTGCCCCCCTGGGACTCCTCCCTTCTACTCTCCTCTGACGCTGACCCCCCTGATCCTTCCGCTTCCTTTCGGCGGGCTTTGGGACCTGGCTCACTCTCCGGGCTGCTTACTGCTCCAGCTTCCGCTGCATTTGAACTTGGCGCGCGCGCCCAACTCTCTACTTTCCTCTTGACCGTTGCCTCGCTCTCTGAGGAGGGCGTGACCACCCCTGACTCGTGCCCTCCCTCCTGCTGACGGCCTCCGGAACCCGATGCCTGGCTGCCTTCCTCCCTGCTGCTCTCAGTCTTGAGCGTGGGTCCCGACTTCCAGCTGCTGCTCTCTGAATCTCCTCTGTTCCCTTCCTCCTGGGGTGTCCCCCCGGATCCCCCCCTTGCTCTGCTCACTGGGGCTCCCTTTTGGGAGTCCTCTGACTCACTGCTTAGGCTTGGAGATCTCGGGTCGTCATCATCACTCATTCTCCCTTCGGCTTCCTCCCCCTCGCTCTCTGTTTCCACCCTTCTCTGCGTCTCTGCTTCTGAACCCCTGACATCCATCCCCCCCTCGAAGCCCCCCCTTCCCCCCTCCCCGCTGTCAGGTGTGGGTGCTGGGTGCTCCATCATCATGGGAGGGAATGCTGGATACAGGTCGCTCCCCGTGGGTGGCCGCCAACTGAAGACCTCCGAGTCTTCCCCCTCGCGGTCGTCGACGTTGACTTGTTGCTCTTCCATCTCTGTACCGCCGTGCTCGAACCCGAGGTCCTCCCCGAACACGTCCATGTCAGTCTCTGCGTCGGTCGCTCGACCTGGCATCTCCAGCCACTTCCTGCGCCATTGCTCCTCTGGTCGATCGTCCCACCAATACGAGTTGCCTGATGCCGAACCTGCCGGTGAACCTTCTGGGAAACGGGTGCTCCGTGCGGGTTCCCCTTCTGAGTCGAATCCATGGAACGTGCTGGAAGAAAGTGTGGGTGTGAACAACCAGTCGTCGAAGAAGCTCGCTGGCATGGGTTTGTGTGGGAAGAGGGCATGAAACTCGTCCTTGAGCAGGGGTTCCTCCAAAGCGTAGTCTGGTACCCAGCTATTGGCGCTGGCCCGGGTGCCCTCTCTGGCTAAGAGGTATTCGACTCCCTCCTCCCCCCATCTGGAGTCCAAAATCTCCGTGACCTCGTTGATGTGGTCCTGGTGCTTCACCCCCCGCGTCTCCGTCCGTTCCCGGAGCGGACTTGGCGCCGTCCCTGGCTCCTGGAACCTGTGAGGTGCCTTGTAGGGAGTGAGCACCGACCTGTGGAACACCGGATGCATTCTGGAACCCTCCGGCAGCGCCAGTCGGAAGGCTACCGGGTTGATCTGCGCTTCGACTTGGTACGGACCGATCTGCTTGTGCCCCAACTTCTTCTTGGCAAGTGACCTGGTCGGCACTGCGTGGGCTGCCAACCAGACCCAGTCTCCCACTTGGATCACTTCGCCAACCCGCCTGTGCTTGTCAGCTTGCACCTTGTAGGCGTGCTTAGCTAGCTCCAGCTGCCGTCTGAGTTGATCGTGGACCGCCTGCAGCTCTGACGCGAACGCGTCCGCCGTCTGTGGTTCTCCTTCCCCCACTCTCTCCAGTCCCGGGAAGGTTCTGGGATGCCTCCCATTGTTGGCAAAGAACGGCGTCACTCCTGTGGACACGTGCTTCGTGTTGTTGTAAGCGAACTCGGCTAGCGGCAGGTAATCCACCCACGTCGCAGGCTGTTGATTGGCATAGCATCTCAGGTACTGCTGCATGATGGCATTGACCCTCTCTGCTTGCCCGTTGGTCTGCGGGTGTCTTGCTGATGCCAGATTGACCTTGACATTTAGAAAACCCATCAGCTTCTGCCAGAAAGACGAGATGAACTGGCGTCCGCGGTCGGACAGGATAGACCGTGGCAGGCCATGCACTTTGAACACGTGATCTATGAACAGTTTGGCGGTTTGTTCCGCCGTGGCCACCTTCGCACACGGAATGAAATGTGCCATCTTGGTGAACAAGTCCACCACCACTAGCACAGCTGTCTTGCCTCTCGAGCTGGGTAAATCCGTCACAAAGTCCAGGGCCACCCTCTCCCACGGTTCAAACGGCGTTTGCAGCGGTTCTAACAGTCCCGCCGGTGGTCTGTGTACCGGCTTGGCCCTCTGGCAGGTGTCGCACCTCGCGACGTAGTCCGCGACCTCCCCTCTCAGCCTGGGCCACCAGAAGTCTCTCGCGACTAATTCCATCGTCTTCTCTGTGCCAAAGTGACCGGCCGTGGGTGCGTCGTGCAACTGTTGCAGTACCTTGGCGCGAAGGTCGTCTCCTGGTACATAGACAGCCCCTTTGCGTAGGAGCAAGCCGTCCCGCACCTGGAACTCGTCCGTGGTAGCCGTGCCTCTGAGCAGTTCCGCCATCTTGTCTTGTGCGAATGAGTCGTCCCGCAATGCACGTCGCACCGCATCCAGGTCTACTGTAGCTGAGGCACACGCCCACGCCGTCGGTGCGAAGATGTGCATGGCCGCCGCTGGCGTCACCTCTTCTAGGTATTGCGGTTTTCGGGACAGTGCATCCGCCATGATGTTGGTGTCGCCTGGGACGTACTCTATTCGGAAATTGAAGTCAGCAAAGAACTCCGCCCAACGTATCTGCCTCTGGTTCAGGAACTGAGCCGTGCGCCAGTGCTCCAGATTCTTGTGGTCCGTGCAGACCTGCACCGTGTGCTTGGCGCCGATTAGGAAGTGCCTCCACGCCTTGAAAGCTGCATGAATGGCTAGCAACTCCCTGTCCCAGATGGTGTAGTTCTGCTCCGACTTGCTGAGCTTTCTGGAGTAGAACGCTCCCGGCCGCCACACCCCCTGCGGGTCTCGCTGCAGCAGAACAGCTCCCACGGCTCTGTCTGACGCGTCTGTCTCTACCCTCAACGGTTTACTGGGGTCGATATGCAGCAGTTGCTTCTCCGATGCGAAGAGACGCTTGAGCGCTTGAAAGGACTGCTCCGCCTGCTCCGTCCAGATGAATTTCTTTTTTTTGGAGCTGAGCGTGTCCGTAATTGCTGCCGTCTGCATCGCGAACCCCTTGATAAACTTGCGATAGAAGTTGGCGAAGCCGACAAACCGCTGGACCTCCTTCCGGTTGCGCGGGCTCTTCCAATCCAATACCGCACGAACCTTGGTGCTGTCCATGGCTATCCCCTTGTCCGACAACTTGTATCCCAGGAAATCCACCTCCTTCGTGTCGAACTGGCACTTCTCCAGCTTGGCGTACAGTCTATGTTGTTGCAACCTGCTGAGCACCTCCCTCACGTCTCGGTCGTGAGCTTGCTGCGAGTCCGAGAAAATCAGGATGTCATCCAGGAAGCAGACGCATGTCTTGTAGAGGAGTCCCTCCAACACGTGATGCATAAAAGCTTGAAAACAGTGAGAGCCATTTTGTAATC
This sequence comes from Podarcis vaucheri, assembly GCF_965113315.1. Taxonomy (NCBI): domain Eukaryota; kingdom Metazoa; phylum Chordata; class Lepidosauria; order Squamata; family Lacertidae; genus Podarcis; species Podarcis vaucheri. Next base: position 12,978,677 of record NC_138750.1, read on the forward strand.
CAAAGGGCATAACCCTGGACTCGTAGGTGCCCAGCGGCGTGAACATGGCCGTCTTCCACTCATCGCCCTCCCGCATGCGGATGAGATTGTACGCCCCTCGTAGGTCCAACTTGGTGAACACGCGTCCCTTGCGCACCGTCGCGAGGAGGTCGTCAATCCTGGGCATGGGGTAATCAGACGGTTTGGTCATCTGGTTCAAAAGGCGGTAGTCCACAACGAGTCTTTTTTGGGGCGTGTCTTTCTTTTTCACGAAGAAAACGGGACTGCCCCCCACTGCCTTGGACTCTCTGATGAAGCCACGCTCCAGGTTATGCTTGATGAACTGTTTGAGTTCCTGCATTTCATCTTCAGACATGGAGTATAGCCGCCCCTTCGGCAGCGTCGCCCCCGGTAGGAGGTCAATCTTGCAGTCATATGGCCGGTGAGGGGGTAGCTTGTCCGCCTCCTTCTCGCAGAAGACCTCCAAAAAGTTCGCGTATTTGTGGGGGACCGCTTGCAACGTTCCCAACTGCAGTTGTGATTCCTCCTCCTCTCCCTCCCGTCGGGGCAGGATGCAGTGTTCTGCGCAATAAGAGGAGCCGAAGATCAGTTGTCTCTGGTACCAAGCCAGTGTCGGACTGTGCCTGTCCAGCCAACTCATGCCCAACACAATGGGCGTGTCCGACAGTTGGGTGACATTAAAACTGATGACTTCCCTGTGGTTGCCAAGGCGCATCACCATTGGTGGCGTCTGCTTCACCACCTGCCCCCCTAGCAACTCTCTGCCATCCACTGTGACGACTTGCAGGGGCAGAGTGGCAGGCAATAGCTGTATAGCGTGCTGCTCCACAAAGCTCTGCGCTATAAAGTCTGCGTTGCTTCCAGAATCCACAGAAAGCGGCACTTCGATAGTGACGCCGTTGGGTAGCTGGAGAGACGCTGTGAGCTGCACCACTGGTTTGGGTGGGAGGGGATCCGTGGGTTGCAATATCGCTGGGGGCTGCTTCACAGATGCGTCTGGCTGGGCCCCAGTGCCTCCGTCTCCAGCCAGACATCGTCGTTTCCCTGCTGTGGTTCTCCTTGCTGCGTTGCTGCAGTCACCATTGCTGAGGCTGCAGTGTGCTTGTGGAGCCTCCGGGGACACTCCTTCGCCAAATGGCCTGGATCCTCGCAGATGTAACACTTCCTGTTCCCTCTAGGAGGCTTCGCTTTCACTGCTGCCGGTGCTAGGGCTCTGGCTGCTGACTGAGCCCTTGCACCTCCAACCTCCATCGGTTCCCCTCCCCCTCCTGGCGGAGGTGTGGATTGCGCACGCGCTGCTTCCCTCGGAACGAAAGAGAAACTTCTCGCTGCTTCGCGCCCTCCACGTCCTTCATCTCTGCACCATGGACGTTCTCCCAGCCTCACCCCCACAGTCAGCGCCCTTTGGACCACCTCCTGCGTGCTTCGGGGCCTCTCCCCCCTTGCAATTTCATCCTTAACCGCAGAACTTAGACCCTCCCAGAAGAGGTCTCTGACAGGGGGCGAATCCCGATCCCATTCTAAAGCACTGACCAGCGCAAAAAATCGGGCGTGATACTGCCGGACGCTCGCCCTCCCTTGTTTTAGTCCATGAATCTCCCGTCTGGCAAGATCCACATCAATAGTAGACAAAAAACACGCATCCATCGCTTTGATAAAGGCATCTGCATTCTGAAGCGCCGGATCTTTATCCCTCCACAAATTGCGCAGCCAGGCTTTGGCATCCCCATGCAAATGGGACAATATGAACCCCACCTTCTCTTCCTCATCTCTAAAGTCTTTTGCCAGCAGTTGCAGTGCGCACATTACGTCTGCTCTAAAATTAGGGTACTGTTGCAAAGTCCCATCGAAGTGAGCCACAAGCCCTCCTGCTCTCCGTGCCAATCCCACGCCCTCCGGTCTGGGTCCCGGTTGCCCTTGCTTAACAAGCATTTCAAACCTGGCGTGTAGGTCTCTGTAGGCGGCTGTAGTCTCCTCCTCCCGTTTCTTGGAAGCCAATACCTCTGAGGACAACTGGGTCACTGCCTCTTGCAGCGCGGAGATCCTCTGTTCTTCCGTCATCTTGCTAACCTTTGTGAGCTTGCTTACAGACACCCCTCTTCCTCCCCTAGCGAAGTTGTCGGACAAGGGGATAGCCATGGACAGCACCAAGGTCCGTGCGGTATTGGATTGGAAGAGCCCGCGCAACCGGAAGGAGGTCCAGCGGTTTGTCGGCTTCGCCAACTTCTATCGCAAGTTTATCAAGGGGTTCGCGATAAACCGTTGAGGGTAGAGACAGACGCGTCAGACAGAGCCGTGGGAGCTGTTCTGCTGCAGCGAGACCCGCAGGGGGTGTGGCGGCCGGGAGCGTTCTACTCCAGAAAGCTCAGCAAGTCGGAGCAGAACTACACCATCTGGGACAGGGAGTTGCTAGCCATTCATGCAGCTTTCAAGGCGTGGAGGCACTTCCTAATCGGCGCCAAGCACACGGTGCAGGTCTGCACGGACCACAAGAATCTGGAGCACTGGCGCACGGCTCAGTTCCTGAACCAGAGGCAGATACGTTGGGCGGAGTTCTTTGCTGACTTCAATTTCCGAATAGAGTACGTCCCAGGCGACACCAACATCATGGCGGATGCACTGTCCCGAAAACCGCAATACCTAGAAGAGGTGACGCCAGCGGCGGCCATGCACATCTTCGCACCGACGGCGTGGGCGTGTGCCTCAGCTACAGTAGACCTGGATGCGGTGCGACGTGCATTGCGGGACGACTCATTCGCACAAGACAAGATGGCGGAACTGCTCAGAGGCACGGCTACCACGGACGAGTTCCAGGTGCGGGACGGCTTGCTCCTACGCAAAGGGGCTGTCTATGTACCAGGAGACGACCTTCGCGCCAAGGTACTGCAACAGTTGCACGACGCACCCACGGCCGGTCACTTTGGCACAGAGAAGACGATGGAATTAGTCGCGAGAGACTTCTGGTGGCCCAGGCTGAGAGGGGAGGTCGCGGACTACGTCGCGAGGTGCGACACCTGCCAGAGGGCCAAGCCGGTACACAGACCACCGGCGGGACTGTTAGAACCGCTGCAAACGCCGTTTGAACCGTGGGAGAGGGTGGCCCTGGACTTTGTGACGGATTTACCCAGCTCGAGAGGCAAGACAGCTGTGCTAGTGGTGGTGGACTTGTTCACCAAGATGGCACATTTCATTCCGTGTGCGAAGGTGGCCACGGCGGAACAAACCGCCAAACTGTTCATAGATCACGTGTTCAAAGTGCATGGCCTGCCACGGTCTATCCTGTCCGACCGCGGACGCCAGTTCATCTCGTCTTTCTGGCAGAAGCTGATGGGTTTTCTAAATGTCAAGGTCAATCTGGCATCAGCAAGACACCCGCAGACCAACGGGCAAGCAGAGAGGGTCAATGCCATCATGCAGCAGTACCTGAGATGCTATGCCAATCAACAGCCTGCGACGTGGGTGGATTACCTGCCGCTAGCCGAGTTCGCTTACAACAACACGAAGCACGTGTCCACAGGAGTGACGCCGTTCTTTGCCAACAATGGGAGGCATCCCAGAACCTTCCCGGGACTGGAGAGAGTGGGGGAAGGAGAACCACAGACGGCGGACGCGTTCGCGTCAGAGCTGCAGGCGGTCCACGATCAACTCAGACGGCAGCTGGAGCTAGCTAAGCACGCCTACAAGGTGCAAGCTGACAAGCACAGGCGGGTTGGCGAAGTGATCCAAGTGGGAGACTGGGTCTGGTTGGCAGCCCACGCAGTGCCGACCAGGTCACTTGCCAAGAAGAAGTTGGGGCACAAGCAGATCGGTCCGTACCAAGTCGAAGCGCAGATCAACCCGGTAGCCTTCCGACTGGCGCTGCCGGAGGGTTCCAGAATGCATCCGGTGTTCCACAGGTCGGTGCTCACTCCCTACAAGGCACCTCACAGGTTCCAGGAGCCAGGGACGGCGCCAAGTCCGCTCCGGGAACGGACGGAGACGCGGGGGGTGAAGCACCAGGACCACATCAACGAGGTCACGGAGATTTTGGACTCCAGATGGGGGGAGGAGGGAGTCGAATACCTCTTAGCCAGAGAGGGCACCCGGGCCAGCGCCAATAGCTGGGTACCAGACTACGCTTTGGAGGAACCCCTGCTCAAGGACGAGTTTCATGCCCTCTTCCCACACAAACCCATGCCAGCGAGCTTCTTCGACGACTGGTTGTTCACACCCACACTTTCTTCCAGCACGTTCCATGGATTCGACTCAGAAGGGGAACCCGCACGGAGCACCCGTTTCCCAGAAGGTTCACCGGCAGGTTCGGCATCAGGCAACTCGTATTGGTGGGACGATCGACCAGAGGAGCAATGGCGCAGGAAGTGGCTGGAGATGCCAGGTCGAGCGACCGACGCAGAGACTGACATGGACGTGTTCGGGGAGGACCTCGGGTTCGAGCACGGCGGTACAGAGATGGAAGAGCAACAAGTCAACGTCGACGACCGCGAGGGGGAAGACTCGGAGGTCTTCAGTTGGCGGCCACCCACGGGGAGCGACCTGTATCCAGCATTCCCTCCCATGATGATGGAGCACCCAGCACCCACACCTGACAGCGGGGAGGGGGGAAGGGGGGGCTTCGAGGGGGGGATGGATGTCAGGGGTTCAGAAGCAGAGACGCAGAGAAGGGTGGAAACAGAGAGCGAGGGGGAGGAAGCCGAAGGGAGAATGAGTGATGATGACGACCCGAGATCTCCAAGCCTAAGCAGTGAGTCAGAGGACTCCCAAAAGGGAGCCCCAGTGAGCAGAGCAAGGGGGGGATCCGGGGGGACACCCCAGGAGGAAGGGAACAGAGGAGATTCAGAGAGCAGCAGCTGGAAGTCGGGACCCACGCTCAAGACTGAGAGCAGCAGGGAGGAAGGCAGCCAGGCATCGGGTTCCGGAGGCCGTCAGCAGGAGGGAGGGCACGAGTCAGGGGTGGTCACGCCCTCCTCAGAGAGCGAGGCAACGGTCAAGAGGAAAGTAGAGAGTTGGGCGCGCGCGCCAAGTTCAAATGCAGCGGAAGCTGGAGCAGTAAGCAGCCCGGAGAGTGAGCCAGGTCCCAAAGCCCGCCGAAAGGAAGCGGAAGGATCAGGGGGGTCAGCGTCAGAGGAGAGTAGAAGGGAGGAGTCCCAGGGGGGCAGAAGGACCCAGAGACGTAGGGAGAGGCGAAGGAGGTGGAGCAAGGCTAGGGTATTAAGCTGGTGTGCAAGAGGCGGGGACTCAGATGGGTCTTCGCCGACCTAGGGCAGAAGGTGTAGAGCTGCACGCTGCAGTTCGGAAATGAAACCTGTAACTCAATAAAGACTCTTTTAAAGTGGACGCTGTGTGGCGTGGTCCTATGTGAGCTGGGACCTGGTAGCAGCTCTGACAGGCGCGAATTCCCCAGAAAAACGCAAACGGATCTTCCATATCCTAAAGAAAGAGAACTTGGACATAATTTGTTTGCAAGAAACCCATGTGACAAGGGCTCACAGGAAGGTGTTAACAAATAAAAGATTAGGCCAAGAATTTATCTCATCAGATAGAGTCAAGAAGAGAGGCGTGGTGATTTACGCCAAAGAGACTCTTTCACCGAAATTTTTGTTTAAAGATGAACAAGGAAGAATCCTGGCTATTGAGATTTCGACCCAAGGAGAGAAAATTTTGATATTAGGAATTTATGCACCAAACGAGGGGAAATCAGAATTTTATAAGAAGCTGCATGAGACATTATTGGACTATCTGGACTATTCGAACATCATTATGATGGGAGACATGAATGGGGTTGTCTCTACCTTTATGGATAAGTCACAGAACCAGAATTTGACTAAAGATGGAAGACTACCAAAAACTTTCTTTGAACTAACTGACAATATGGATTTAATTGACTCATGGAGGACGAGAAACCCCCTCGGTAAAGAAGGAACTTTCTTTTCTGAGGCCCACCTGTCATGGACAAGGATCGACCAAATTTGGACAACTAGAGGGCTGGCACCTAAGACCACAAAAATAGAAATCTGCCCAAAGACTTGCTCCGACCATAACGCTTTGAAAATGGAAATGAGATTTACTACTGCCGACTCCTTCAGATGGAAAATGAATGACAACCTGCTAAGAGATCAAGAGATTGTAAAGAAGGCCCAAAAAGCTTTAAAGGATTATTTTGAAATCAACTTGAACACCTCGGTGGAAAAAAGAATAATCTGGGACGCGAGCAAAGCTGTTATGAGAGGGTTTCTGATACAACAGAATACGATTAAGAAAAAACTCTGGAATGGTAAAAAGGACAAGATATTGGAGAAGATAAGGGACGGCGAGAAAAAATTAAGATTAAACCCAAAATCCAAAGAGACCTTAAGAGAAATTAAATTCCACCAGTCACAATATGCGCAACTGATCAACCAAGAAGTGGAATGGAGAATTAAACAAATGAAACAAAGATCATTTGAATCGGCGAATAAATGTGGGAAACTGCTAGCTTGGCAGTTGAAAAAGAGACAAAAATTAAACTATGTTACCAATCTAGAAGTTGAAGGAAAGAACATCCAGAAACCGGGAGAAATTAGAAAGTGTTTCCAGAAATATTTTAAAAAATTGTATACACAAGGACCCGAGGATGTAACCGAGATAGAACAATTCTTGAAAGAAAATGGTCTTCCAGAAATATCTCAAGAGAAGAGATCAACCTTGAATTGTAAAATAACACAACAGGAAATCGAGGATGCCATTCAGAATATGCAGCTGGGCAAATCTCCAGGACCTGATGGACTTACCTCCAAGTATTATAGGACGCTAAAAGACTATTTGATACAACCACTAGAGGAGGTTTGTAACCAGATTATGGGGGGAGGGAAGGCACCAGATACGTGGAAAGAAGCATTCATCACATTGATACCCAAAGTAGAAACTGAAATAACTCAACTTAAGAACTACCGTCCCATCTCACTCCTAAATGTGGATTACAAAATATTTGCGGATATTTTGGCCAACAGATTTAAAAAAGTATTAAATGAGATAATCCATAAAGACCAGGCCGGCTTTCTCCCAGGTAGACATTTGTTTGACAATACCAGGAACATTATTGATATCTTGGAACTTTTACAAACAAATATTAACACCAAAGCAGTATTGATCTTTATAGATGCGGAGAAGGCCTTTGACAACATTTCCTGGAAATTTATGAAGAAAAATTTGGAAGGGATGGGAGTGGGAAGGGGGTTTGAGAATGGAATAGAAGCAATCTATTCAGAACAAAAAGCTAAGTTGATAGTGAACAATGTGGTGACAGAAGAACTTCATATTGAGAAAGGAACACGACAGGGGTGCCCCCTATCCCCTTTATTGTTTATTTCAGTCCTGGAGGTTTTGCTGAACATGATAAGGGAGGATCGGCAGGTACAAGGAATACGGGTCGGAGCGAAACAATATAAACTGAAAGCATTTGCAGATGACCTGGTTTTAACACTACAGGAGCCAGAAGCCAGTACAAAAAGAGTTTTAGAACTGATCCAGAAATTTGGTTGGGTGGCGGGTTTTAAGTTGAACAAGCAAAAAACTAAAGTTTTAGGGAAAAACTTGACGGCCATGGAAACAGAAGGGTTTCAGAAAGAGACAGAACTAAATATTGTTAAGAAAGTGAAATACCTGGGGGTCAATCTGTCTTCTAAGAATTTGAATCTATTTAAAGATAATTATGAGAAATGTTGGTTAGAAGTTAAAAAAGATTTAGAAATTTGGTCAAGACTGAAATTATCCTTGTTAGGCCGAATTGCAGCTATAAAGATGAACGTTTTGCCAAAGATGTTGTTTCTGTTTCAAGCCTTGCAGATTGTGGACAGAGTGGAATGTTTTGGAAAGTGGCAGAAGGACATTTCTAGGTTTGTCTGGCAGGGCAAAAAGCCCCGAATAAAGTTTAAGATATTAACTGATGCAAAAGAGAGAGGGGGGTTTGCCCTGCCGGACCTAAGGTTATACTATGAAGCGGCAGCCTTCTGCTGGATGAAAGATTGGATTCTATTAGAAAACACTGATGTCCTAGATCTGGAAGGCTTTAACAATTCGTCAGGTTGGCATGCGTATTTGTGGTATGACAAGGGTAAATCATATGGAATGTTTAAAAACCATATTGTCAGAAAAGCAATATATATGGTCTGGAAAAAATACAAAGACTTATTGGAAAGTAAAACTCCGAGGTGGATCTCACCAATAGAGGCCAAAGCTCGGAAAACAACCAATATGGAGGCTTATTGGCCGAAATATTGGGAAATAATAGAAAATATTGAAGGTAACTGGAGATTGCAGAGCTTTGAAAAACTAAAGGATAAGGTGCAAAATTGGCTGCATTATGCCCAAATTAATGAGGTTTTTAAGTTAGACAAAAAAACAGGTTTCCAGGTGGAAAAATCGAAACTTGAGACAGAGTTGCTTGAACCAAAGACCAAGTTATTATCCAGAATGTATAACTTGCTGCTTAAATGGAACACTCAAGATGAGACAGTTAAATCAGCAATGATAAAATGGGCTCAGGACATTGGTTATAATATTATGTCTGATGACTGGGAAAGGTTATGGACCACCGGTATGAAGTTTACTGCATGTAATGCTTTGAAAGAAAACATTATGAAAATGGTATACAGGTGGTACATGACCCCGGTTAAGTTAGCTAAGATTTACCATCTGTCCGATAACAAATGTTGGAAATGCAAGGAAGCTGAGGGAACATTCTTTCACCTCTGGTGGACCTGCCCAAGACTGAAGGCCTTCTGGGAAATGATCTATAATGAGTTAAAAAAGGTGTTTAAGTACACTTTTCCCAAGAAACCAGAGGCCTTCCTTCTGGGCATTGTCGGCCAGAAGGTGTCTAAAAAGGATAGAACCTTTTTTATGTACGCTACAACAGCAGCAAGAATTCTTATCGCTAAGCATTGGAAGACCCAAGATTTGCCCACACTGGAGGACTGGCACACGCAACTGATGAACTACATGGAATTAGCCGAGATGACTGCAAGGATCCGAGACTTGGGAGAAGAAGCAATGGAGGAGGACTGGAAAAAATTTAAAGACTATTTGCAAAAGTATTATAAGTTATATGAAACATAAGATGTCGTGTGATTGGGAATCTAGCCCCAGTAACAAAACTTAATTATTTATGAAATTTGATAAGATTTACGAAAGAACCAAGGTTTAAATGGGTAAAAACGATATTATGGTATATTGCTTAGAGTATATGTTGATCAAGAGGTTTAAACTTAAATTGTAATTGAAAATAGAAAGAAACACACGAAACAAGGATATAATTTGCTGATAAATTTATTGTCAAGAAATGCATTCTGCGAGGGATGGGGGAAGTCCAATGGAAATTTGAAATGAGTTATCGAAATGGTCGTGTTTTTCTTTTTCCTTTTTTTTCTTGTCTTTTTTTCTTTTTATCTCTTTGTTATTTCTGCAAAAAATGTAATAAAAATTATTATAAAAAAAAAAAAAAAAATGTTGGCAAACTGTTGCTTCTCCGATGCGAAGAGACGCTTGAGCGCTTGAAAGGACTGCTCCGCCTGCTCCGTCCAGATGAATTTCTTTTTTTTGGAGCTGAGCGTGTCCGTAATTGCTGCCGTCTGCATCGCGAACCCCTTGATAACAACAAAAAAAGTTGTTCAGACGTCGAGGGCTAATTCTGTTTCCGAGGATAAAAACCCATCTGTTTCCACCGAAAAACATTTTAGGGGATCCTTTGCAACAGTTTGCCAACATTTTTGAGTGAATTGCAGAACGTCAGATTTTTGCTGAAATTGTGACCGCGCGGCTTAGGGATTTTTTCAAAAAAAGTTGTTCAGACGTCGAGGGCTAATTCTGTTTACGAGGATAAAAACCCATCTGTTTCAACCGAAAAACATTTCAGGGGATCGTTTGCAACAGTTTGACAACATTTTTGAGTGAATTGCAGAACGTCAGATGTTTGCTGAAATTGTGACCGCGCGGCTTAGGGATTTTTTCAAAAAAAGTTGTTCAGACGTCGAGGGCTAATTCTGTTTCCGAGGATAAAAACCCATGTGTTTCCACCCAAAAAAATTTCAGGGGATCGTTTGCAACAGTTTGCCAACATTTTTGAGTGAATTGCAGAACGTCAGATTTTTGCTGAAATTGTGACCGCGCGGCTTAGCGATTTTTTCAAAAAAAGGTGTTCAGACGTCGAGGGCTAATTCTGTTTCCGAGGATAAAAACCCATCTGTTTCCACCGAAAAACATTTCAGGGTATCGTTTGCAAGAGTTTGCCAACATTTTTGAGTGAATTGCAGAACGTCAGATTTTTGCTGAAATTGTGACCGCGCGGCTTAGGGATTTTTTCAAAAAAAGTTGTTCAGACGTCGAGGGCTAATTCTGTTTCCGAGGATAAAAACCCATCTGTTTCCACCGAAAAACATTTCAGGGGATCGTTTGCAACAGTTTGCCAACATTTTTGAGGGAATTGCAGAATGTCAGATTTTTGCTGAAATTGTGACCGCGCAGCTTAGCGATTCTTTCAAAAAAAGTTGTTCAGACGTCGAGGGCTAATTCTGTTTCCGAGGATAAAAACCCATCTGTTTCCACCGAAAAACATTTCAGGGGATCGTTTGCAACAGTTTGCCAACATTTTTGAGTGAATTGCAGAACGTCAAATTCTTGCTGAAATTGTGACCGCGCGGCTTAGGGATTTTTTCAAAAAAAGTTGTTCAGACGTCGAGGGCTAATTCTGTTTCCGAGGATAAAAACCCATCTGTTTCCCCCCAAAAAATGTCAGGGGATCGTTTGCAACAGTTTGCCAACATTTTTGAGTGAATTGCGGAACGTCAGATTTTTGCTGAAATTGTGACCGCGCGGCTTAGGGATTTTTTCAAAAAAAGTTGTTCAGACGTCGAGGGCTAATTCTGTTTCCGAGGATAAAAACCCATCTGTTTCTAGGGGATCGTTTGCAACAGTTTGCCAACATTTTTGAGTGAATTGCAAAAGGTCAGATTTTTACTGAAATTGTGACCGCGCGGCTTAGGGATTTTTTCAAAAAAAGTTGTTCAGACGTCGAGGGCTAATTCTGTTTCCGAGGATAAAAACCCATCTGTTTCCACCGAAAAACATTTCAGGGGATCGTTTGCAACAGTTTGCCAACATTTTTGAGTGAATTGCAGAACGTCAAATTCTTGCTGAAATTGTGACCGCGCGGCTTAGGGATTTTTTCAAAAAAAGTTGTTCAGACGTCGAGGGCTAATTCTGTTTACGAGGATAAAAACCCATCTGTTTCAAACGAAAAACATTTCAGGGGATCGTTTGCAACAGTTTGACAACATTTTTGAGTGAATTGCAGAACGTCAGATGTTTGCTGAAATTGTGACCGCGCGGCTTAGGGATTTTTTCAAAAAAAGTTGTTCAGACGTCGAGGGCTAATTCTGTTTCCGAGGATAAAAACCCATGTGTTTCCACCCAAAAAAATTTCAGGGGATCGTTTGCAACAGTTTGCCAACATTTTTGAGTGAATTGCAGAACGTCAGATTTTTGCTGAAATTGTGACCGCGCGGCTTAGCGATTTTTTCAAAAAAAGGTGTTCAGACGTCGAGGGCTAATTCTGTTTCCGAGGATAAAAACCCATCTGTTTCCACCGAAAAACATTTCAGGGTATCGTTTGCAAGAGTTTGCCAACATTTTTGAGTGAATTGCAGAACGTCAGATTTTTGCTGAAATTGTGACCGCGCGGCTTAGGGATTTTTTCAAAAAAAGTTGTTCAGACGTCGAGGGCTAATTCTGTTTCCGAGGATAAAAACCCATCTGTTTCCACCGAAAAACATTTCAGGGGATCGTTTGCAACAGTTTGCCAACATTTTTGAGGGAATTGCAGAATGTCAGATTTTTGCTGAAATTGTGACCGCGCAGCTTAGCGATTCTTTCAAAAAAAGTTGTTCAGACGTCGAGGGCTAATTCTGTTTCCGAGGATAAAAACCCATCTGTTTCCACCGAAAAACATTTCAGGGGATCGTTTGCAACAGTTTGCCAACATTTTTGAGTGAATTGCAGAACGTCAAATTCTTGCTGAAATTGTGACCGCGCGGCTTAGGGATTTTTTCAAAAAAAGTTGTTCAGACGTCGAGGGCTAATTCTGTTTCCGAGGATAAAAACCCATCTGTTTCCCCCCAAAAAATGTCAGGGGATCGTTTGCAACAGTTTGCCAACATTTTTGAGTGAATTGCGGAACGTCAGATTTTTGCTGAAATTGTGACCGCGCGGCTTAGGGATTTTTTCAAAAAAAGTTGTTCAGACGTCGAGGGCTAATTCTGTTTCCGAGGATAAAAACCCATCTGTTTCTAGGGGATCGTTTGCAACAGTTTGCCAACATTTTTGAGTGAATTGCAAAAGGTCAGATTTTTACTGAAATTGTGACCGCGCGGCTTAGGGATTTTTTCAAAAAAAGTTGTTCAGACGTCGAGGGCTAATTCTGTTTCCGAGGATAAAAACCCATCTGTTTCCACCGAAAAACATTTCAGGGGATCGTTTGCAACAGTTTGCCAACATTTTTGAGTGAATTGCAGAACGTCAAATTCTTGCTGAAATTGTGACCGCGCGGCTTAGGGATTTTTTCAAAAAAAGTTGTTCAGACGTCGAGGGCTAATTTTGTTTACGAGGATAAAAACCCATCTGTTTCAAACGAAAAACATTTCAGGGAATCGTTTGCAACAGTTTGCCAACATTTTTGAGTGAATTGCAGAACGTCAGATGTTTGCTGAAATTGTGACCGCGCGGCTTAGGGATTTTTTCAAAAAAAGTTGTTCAGACGTCGAGGGCTAATTCTGTTTCCGAGGATAAAAACCCATCTGTTTCCACCGAAAAACATATCAGGGGATCGTTTGCAACAGTTTCCCAACATTTTTGAGTGAATTGCAGAACGTCAGATTTTTGCTGAAATTGTGACCGCGCGGCTTAGGGATTTTTTCAAAAAAAGTTGTTCAGACGTCGAGGGCTAATTCTGTTTCCGAGGATAAAAACCCATCTGTTTCTAGGGGATCGTTTGCAACAGTTTGCCAACATTTTTGAGTGAATTGCAAAACGTCAGATTTTTACTGAAATTGTGACCGCGCGGCTTAGCGATTTTTTCAAAAAAAGTTGTTAAGACGTCAAGGGCTAATTCTGTTTCCGAAGATAAAAACCCATCTGTTTCCACCGGAAAACATTTCAGGGGATCGTTTGCAACAGTTTGTCAACATTTTTGAGTGAATTGCAGAACGTCAGATTTTTCCTGAAATTGTGACCGCGCGGCTTAGGGATTTTTTCAAAAAAAGTTTTTCAGACGTCGAGGGCTAATTCTGTTTCCGAGGATAAAAACCCATCTGTTTCCACCGAAAAACATTTTAGGGGATCGTTTGCAACAGTTTGCCAACATTTTTGAGTGAATTGCAGAACGTCAGATTTTTGCTGAAATTGTGACCGCGCGGCTTAGGGATTTTTTCAAAAAAAGTTGTTCAAACGTCGAGGGCTAATTCTGTTTCCGAGGATAAAAACCCATCTGTTTCCACCGAAAAACATATCAGGGGATGCTTTGCAACAGTTTGCCAACATTTTTGAGTGAATTGCAGAACGTCAGATTTTTGCTGAAATTGTGACCGCGCGGCTTAGGGATTTTTTCAAAAAAAGTTGTTCAGACGTCGAGGGCTAATTCTGTTTCCGAGGATAAAAACCCATCTGTTTCCACCGAAAAACATTTCAGGGGATCGTTTGCAACAGTTTGCCAACATTTTTGAGTGAATTGCAGAACGTCAAATTCTTGCTGAAATTGTGACCGCGCGGCTTAGGGATTTTTTCAAAAAAAGTTGTTCAGACGTCGAGGGCTAATTCTGTTTCCGAGGATAAAAACCCATCTGTTTCCACCGAAAAACATATCAGGGGATGCTTTGCAACAGTTTGCCAACATTTTTGAGTGAATTGCAGAACGTCAGATTTTTGCTGAAATTGTGACCGCGCGGCTTAGGGATTTTTTCAAAAAAAGTTGTTCAGACGTCGAGGGCTAATTCTGTTTCCGAAGATAAAAACCCATCTGTTTCCACCGAAACACATATCAGGGGATCGTTTGGAACAGTTTGCCAACATTTTTGAGTGAATTGCAGAACGTCAGATTTTTGCTGAAATTGTGACCGCGCAGCTTAGCGATTCTTTCAAAAAAAGTTGTTCAGACGTCGAGGGCTAATTCTGTTTCCGAGGATAAAAACCCATCTGTTTCCACCGAAAAACATTTCAGGGGATCGTTTGCAACAGTTTGCCAACATTTTTGAGTGAATTGCAGAACGTCAAATTCTTGCTGAAATTGTGACCGCGCGGCTTAGGGATTTTTTCAAAAAAAGTTGTTCAGACGTCGAGGGCTAATTCTGTTTACGAGGATAAAAACCCATCTGTTTCAAACGAAAAACATTTCAGGGAATCGTTTGCAACAGTTTGCCAACATTTTTGAGTGAATTGCAGAACGTCAGATGTTTGCTGAAATTGTGACCGCGCGGCTTAGGGATTTTTTCAAAAAAAGTTGTTCAGACGTCGAGGGCTAATTCTGTTTCCGAGGATAAAAACCCATCTGCTTCCACCGAAAAACATATCAGGGGATCGTTTGCAACAGTTTCCCAACATTTTTGAGTGAATTGCAGAACGTCAGATTTTTGCTGAAATTGTGACCGCGCGGCTTAGGGATTTTTTCAAAAAAAGTTGTTCAGACGTCGAGGGCTAATTCTGTTTCCGAGGATAAAAACCCATCTGTTTCTAGGGGATCGTTTGCAACAGTTTGCCAACATTTTTGAGTGAATTGCAAAACGTCAGATTTTTACTGAAATTGTGACCGCGCGGCTTAGCGATTTTTTCAAAAAAAGTTGTTAAGACGTCAAGGGCTAATTCTGTTTCCGAAGATAAAAACCCATCTGTTTCCACCGGAAAACATTTCAGGGGATCGTTTGCAACAGTTTGTCAACATTTTTGAGTGAATTGCAGAACGTCAGATTTTTCCTGAAATTGTGACCGCGCGGCTTAGGGATTTTTTCAAAAAAAGTTTTTCAGACGTCGAGGGCTAATTCTGTTTCCGAGGATAAAAACCCATCTGTTTCCACCGAAAAACATTTTAGGGGATTGTTTGCAACAGTTTGCCAACATTTTTGAGTGAATTGCAGAACGTCAGATTTTTGCTGAAATTGTGACCGCGCGGCTTAGGGATTTTTTCAAAAAAGTTGTTCAAACGTCGAGGGCTAATTCTGTTTCCGAGGATAAAAACCCATCTGTTTCCACCGAAAAACATATCAGGGGATGCTTTGCAACAGTTTGCCAACATTTTTGAGTGAATTGCAGAACGTCAGATTTTTGCTGAAATTGTGACCGCGCGGCTTAGGGATTTTTTCAAAAAAAGTTGTTCAGACGTCGAGGGCTAATTCTGTTTCCGAAGATAAAAACCCATCTGTTTCCACCGAAACACATATCAGGGGATCGTTTGCAACAGTTTGCCAACATTTTTGAGTGAATTGCAGAACGTCAGATTTTTGCTGAAATTGTGACCGCGCAGCTTAGGTATTCTTTCAAAAAAAGTTGTTCAGACGTCGAGGGCTAATTCTGTTTCCGAGGATAAAAACCCATCTGTTTCCACCGAAAAACATATCAGGGGATCGTTTGCAACAGTTTGCCAACATTTTTGAGTGAATTGCAGAACGTCAGATTTTTGCTGAAATTGTGACCGTGCGGCTTAGGGATTTTTTCAAAAAAAGTTGTTCAGACGTCGAGGGCTAATTCTGTTTCCGAGGATAAAAACCCATCTGTTTCCACCGAAAAACATTTCAGGGGATCGTTTGCAACAGTTTGGCACCATTTTTGAGTGAATTGCAGAACGTCACATTTTTGCTGAAACTGTGACCGCGCGGCTTAGGGATTTTTTCAAAAAAAGTTGTTCAGACGTCGAGGGCTAATTCTGTTTCCGAGGATAAAAACCCATCTGTTTCCACCGAAAAACATTTCAGGGGATTGTTTGCAACAGTTTGGCACCATTTTTGAGTGAATTGCAGAACGTCACATTTTTGCTGAAACTGTGACAGCGCGGCTTAGCGATTTTTTCAAAAAAAGTTGTTCAGACGTCGAGGGCTAATTCTGTTTCCGAAGATAAAAACCCATCTGTTTCCAACGAAAAACATATCAGGGGATCGTTTGCAACAGTTTGCCAACATTTTTGAGGGAATTGCAGAACGTCAGATTTTTGCTGAAATTGTGACCGCGCAGCTTAGCGATTCTTTCAAAAAAAGTTGTTCAGACGTCGAGGGCTAATTCTGTTTCCGAGGATAAAAACCCATCTGTTTCCACCGAAAAACATTTCAGGGGATCGTTTGTAACAGTTTGCCAACATTTTTGAGTGAATTGCAGAACGTCAGATTTTTGCTGAAATTGTGACCGCGCGGCTTAGGGATTTTTTCAAAAAAAGTTGTTCAGACGTCGAGGGCTAATTCTGTTTCCGAGGATAAAAACCCATCTGTTTCCCCCCAAAAAATTTCAGGGAATCGTTTGCAACAGTTTGCCAACACTTTTGAGTGAATTGCAGAACGTCAGATTTTTGCTGAAATTGTGACCGCGCGGCTTAGGGATTTTTTCAAAAAAAGTTGTTCAGACGTCGAGGGCTAATTCTGTTTCCGAGGATAAAAACCCATCTGTTTCTAGGGGATCGTTTGCAACAGTTTGCCAACATTTTTGAGTGAATTGCAAAAGGTCAGATTTTAACTGAAATTGTGACCGCGCGTCTTAGGGATTTTTTCAAAAAAAGTTGTTCAGACGTCGAGGGCTAATTCTGTTTCCGAGGATAAAAACCCATCTGTTTCCACCGAAAAACATTTTAGGGGATCCTTTGCAACAGTTTGCCAACATTTTTGAGTGAATTGCAGAACGTCAGATTTTTGCTGAAATTGTGACCGCGCGGCTTAGGGATTTTTTCAAAAAAAGTTGTTCAGACGTCGAGGGCTAATTCTGTTTACGAGGATAAAAACCCATCTGTTTCAACCGAAAAACATTTCAGGGGATCGTTTGCAACAGTTTGACAACATTTTTGAGTGAATTGCAGAACGTCAGATGTTTGCTGAAATTGTGACCGCGCGGCTTAGGGATTTTTTCAAAAAAAGTTGTTCAGACGTCGAGGGCTAATTCTGTTTCCGAAGATAAAAACCCATCTGTTTCCACCGAAAAACATATCAGGGGATCGTTTGCAACAGTTTGCCAACATTTTTGAGGGAATTGCAGAACGTCAGATTTTTGCTGAAATTGTGACCGCGCAGCTTAGCGATTCTTTCAAAAAAAGTTGTTCGGACGTTGAGGGCTAATTCTGTTTCCGAGGATAAAAACCCATCTGTTTCCACCGAAAAACATTTCAGGGGATCGTTTGCAACAGTTTGCCAACATTTTTGAGTGAATTGCAGAACGTCAGATTTTTGCTGAAATTGTGACCGCGCGGCTTAGGGATTTTTTCAAAAAAAGTTGTTCAGACGTCGAGGGCTAATTCTGTTTCCGAGGATAAAAACCCATCTGTTTCCCCCCAAAAAATTTCAGGGGATCGTTTGCAACAGTTTGCCAACACTTTTGAGTGAATTGCAGAACGTCAGATTTTTGCTGAAATTGTGACCGCGCGGCTTAGGGATTTTTTCAAAAAAAGTTGTTCAGACGTCGAGGGCTAATTCTGTTTCCGAGGATAAAAACCCATCTGTTTCTAGGGGATCATTTGCAACAGTTTGCCAACATTTTTGAGTGAATTGCAAAAGGTCAGATTTTAACTGAAATTGTGACCGCGCGTCTTAGGGATTTTTTCAAAAAAAGTTGTTCAGACGTCGAGGGCTAATTCTGTTTCCGAGGATAAAAACCCATCTGTTTCCACCGAAAAACATTTTAGGGGATCCTTTGCAACAGTTTGCCAACATTTTTGAGTGAATTGCAGAACGTCAGATTTTTGCTGAAATTGTGACCGCGCGGCTTAGGGATTTTTTCAAAAAAAGTTGTTCAGACGTCGAGGGCTAATTCTGTTTACGAGGATAAAAACCCATCTGTTTCAACCGAAAAACATTTCAGGGGATCGTTTGCAACAGTTTGACAACATTTTTGAGTGAATTGCAGAACGTCAGATGTTTGCTGAAATTGTGACCGCGCGGCTTAGGGATTTTTTCAAAAAAAGTTGTTCAGACGTCGAGGGCTAATTCTGTTTCCGAAGATAAAAACCCATCTGTTTCCACCGAAAAACATATCAGGGGATCGTTTGCAACAGTTTGCCAACATTTTTGAGGGAATTGCAGAACGTCAGATTTTTGCTGAAATTGTGACCGCGCAGCTTAGCGATTCTTTCAAAAAAAGTTGTTCGGACGTTGAGGGCTAATTCTGTTTCCGAGGATAAAAACCCATCTGTTTCCACCGAAAAACATTTCAGGGGATCGTTTGCAACAGTTTGCCAACATTTTTGAGTGAATTGCAGAACGTCAGATTTTTGCTGAAATTGTGACCGCGCGGCTTAGGGATTTTTTCAAAAAAAGTTGTTCAGACGTCGAGGGCTAATTCTGTTTCCGAGGATAAAAACCCATCTGTTTCCCCCCAAAAAATTTCAGGGGATCGTTTGCAACAGTTTGCCAACACTTTTGAGTGAATTGCAGAACGTCAGATTTTTGCTGAAATTGTGACCGCGCGGCTTAGGGATTTTTTCAAAAAAAGTTGTTCAGACGTCGAGGGCTAATTCTGTTTCCGAGGATAAAAACCCATCTGTTTCTAGGGGATCATTTGCAACAGTTTGCCAACATTTTTGAGTGAATTGCAAAAGGTCAGATTTTAACTGAAATTGTGACCGCGCGTCTTAGGGATTTTTTCAAAAAAAGTTGTTCAGACGTCGAGGGCTAATTCTGTTTCCGAGGATAAAAACCCATCTGTTTCCACCGAAAAACATTTTAGGGGATCCTTTGCAACAGTTTGCCAACATTTTTGAGTGAATTGCAGAACGTCAGATTTTTGCTGAAATTGTGACCGCGCGGCTTAGGGATTTTTTCAAAAAAAGTTGTTCAGACGTCGAGGGCTAATTCTGTTTCCGAGGATAAAAACCCATCTGTTTCCCCCCAAAAAATTTCAGGGGATCGTTTGCAACAGTTTGCCAACACTTTTGAGTGAATTGCAGAACGTCAGATTTTTGCTGAAATTGTGACCGCGCGGCTTAGGGATTTTTTCAAAAAAAGTTGTTCAGACGTCGAGGGCTAATTCTGTTTCCGAGGATAAAAACCCATCTGTTTCTAGGGGATCGTTTGCAACAGTTTGCCAACATTTTTGAGTGAATTGCAAAAGGTCAGATTTTAACTGAAATTGTGACCGCGCGTCTTAGGGATTTTTTCAAAAAAAGTTGTTCAGACGTCGAGGGCTAATTCTGTTTCCGAGGATAAAAACCCATCTGTTTCCACCGAAAAACATTTTAGGGGATCCTTTGCAACAGTTTGCCAACATTTTTGAGTGAATTGCAGAACGTCAGATTTTTGCTGAAATTGTGACCGCGCGGCTTAGGGATTTTTTCAAAAAAAGTTGTTCAGACGTCGAGGGCTAATTCTGTTTACGAGGATAAAAACCCATCTGTTTCAACCGAAAAACATTTCAGGGGATCGTTTGCAACAGTTTGACAACATTTTTGAGTGAATTGCAGAACGTCAGATGTTTGCTGAAATTGTGACCGCGCGGCTTAGGGATTTTTTCAAAAAAAGTTGTTCAGACGTCGAGGGCTAATTCTGTTTCCGAAGATAAAAACCCATCTGTTTCCACCGAAAAACATATCAGGGGATCGTTTGCAACAGTTTGCCAACATTTTTGAGGGAATTGCAGAACGTCAGATTTTTGCTGAAATTGTGACCGCGCAGCTTAGCGATTCTTTCAAAAAAAGTTGTTCGGACGTTGAGGGCTAATTCTGTTTCCGAGGATAAAAACCCATCTGTTTCCACCGAAAAACATTTCAGGGGATCGTTTGCAACAGTTTGCCAACATTTTTGAGTGAATTGCAGAACGTCAGATTTTTGCTGAAATTGTGACCGCGCGGCTTAGGGATTTTTTCAAAAAAAGTTGTTCAGACGTCGAGGGCTAATTCTGTTTCCGAGGATAAAAACCCATCTGTTTCCCCCCAAAAAATTTCAGGGGATCGTTTGCAACAGTTTGCCAACACTTTTGAGTGAATTGCAGAACGTCAGATTTTTGCTGAAATTGTGACCGCGCGGCTTAGGGATTTTTTCAAAAAAAGTTGTTCAGACGTCGAGGGCTAATTCTGTTTCCGAGGATAAAAACCCATCTGTTTCTAGGGGATCATTTGCAACAGTTTGCCAACATTTTTGAGTGAATTGCAAAAGGTCAGATTTTAACTGAAATTGTGACCGCGCGTCTTAGGGATTTTTTCAAAAAAAGTTGTTCAGACGTCGAGGGCTAATTCTGTTTCCGAGGATAAAAACCCATCTGTTTCCACCGAAAAACATTTTAGGGGATCCTTTGCAACAGTTTGCCAACATTTTTGAGTGAATTGCAGAACGTCAGATTTTTGCTGAAATTGGGACCGCGCGGCTTAGGGATTTTTTCAAAAAAAGTTGTTCAGACGTCGAGGGCTAATTCTGTTTACGAGGATAAAAACCCATCTGTTTCAACCGAAAAACATTTCAGGGGATCGTTTGCAACAGTTTGACAACATTTTTGAGTGAATTGCAGAACGTCAGATGTTTGCTGAAATTGTGACCGCGCGGCTTAGGGATTTTTTCAAAAAAAGTTGTTCAGACGTCGAGGGCTAATTCTGTTTCCGAAGATAAAAACCCATCTGTTTCCACCGAAAAACATATCAGGGGATCGTTTGCAACAGTTTGCCAACATTTTTGAGGGAATTGCAGAACGTCAGATTTTTGCTGAAATTGTGACCGCGCAGCTTAGCGATTCTTTCAAAAAAAGTTGTTCGGACGTTGAGGGCTAATTCTGTTTCCGAGGATAAAAACCCATCTGTTTCCACCGAAAAACATTTCAGGGGATCGTTTGCAACAGTTTGCCAACATTTTTGAGTGAATTGCAGAACGTCAGATTTTTGCTGAAATTGTGACCGCGCGGCTTAGGGATTTTTTCAAAAAAAGTTGCTCAGACGTCGAGGGCTAATTCTGTTTCCGAGGATAAAAACCCATCTGTTTCCACCGAAAAACATTTCAGGGGATCGTTTGCAACAGTTTGCCAACATCTTTGAGTGAATTACAGAACGTCAGATTTTTGCTGAAATTGTGACCGCGCGGCTCAGGGAATTTTTCATAAAAAGTTTTTCAGACGTCGAGGGCTAATTCTGTTTCCGAGGATAAAAACCCATCTGTTTCCACCGAAAAACATTTTAGGGTATCGTTTGCAACAGTTTGCCAACATTTTTGAGTGAATTGCAGAACGTCAGATTTTTGCTGAAATTGTGACCGCGCGGCTTAGGGATTTTTTCAAAAAAAGTTGTTCAGACGTCGAGGGCTAATTCTGTTTCCGAAGATAAAAACCCATCTGTTTCCACCGAAAAAACATTTCAGGGGATCGTTTGCAACAGTTTGCCAACATTTTTGAGTGAATTGCAGAACGTCACATTTTTGCTGAAATTGTGACCGCGCGGCTTAGGGATTTTGTCAAAAAAAGTTGTTCAGACGTCGAGGGCTAATTCTGTTTCCGAGGATAAAAACCCATCTGTTTCCACCGAAAAACATATCAGGGGATGCTTTGCAACAGTTTGCCAACATTTTTGAGTGAATTGCAGAACGTCAGATTTTTGCTGAAATTGTGACCGCGTGGCTTAGGGATTTTTTCAAAAAAAGTTGTTCAGACGTCGAGGGCTAATTCTGTTTCCGAAGATAAAAACCCATCTGTTTCCACCGAAACACATATCAGGGGATCGTTTGCAACAGTTTGCCAACATTTTTGAGTGAATTGCAGAACGTCAGATTTTTGCTGAAATTGTGACCGCGCAGCTTAGGTATTCTTTCAAAAAAAGTTGTTCAGACGTCGAGGGCTAATTCTGTTTCCGAGGATAAAAACCCATCTGTTTCCACCGAAAAACATATCAGGGGATCGTTTGCAACAGTTTGCCAACATTTTTGAGTGAATTGCAGAACGTCAGATTTTTGCTGAAATTGTGACCGCGCGGCTTAGGGATTTTTTCAAAAAAAGTTGTTCAGACGTCGAGGGCTAATTCTGTTTCCGAGGATAAAAACCCATCTGTTTCCACCGAAAAACATTTCAGGGGATCGTTTGCAACAGTTTGGCACCATTTTTGAGTGAATTGCAGAACGTCACATTTTTGCTGAAACTGTGACCGCGCGGCTTAGGGATTTTTTCAAAAAAAGTTGTTCAGACGTCGAGGGCTAATTCTGTTTCCGAGGATAAAAACCCATCTGTTTCCACCGAAAAACATTTCAGGGGATTGTTTGCAACAGTTTGGCACCATTTTTGAGTGAATTGCAGAACGTCACATTTTTGCTGAAACTGTGACCGCGCGGCTTAGCGATTTTTTCAAAAAAAGTTGTTCAGACGTCGAGGGCTAATTCTGTTTCCGAAGATAAAAACCCATCTGTTTCCACCGAAAAACATATCAGGGGATCGTTTGCAACAGTTTGCCAACATTTTTGAGGGAATTGCAGAACGTAAGATTTTTGCTGAAATTGTGACCGCGCAGCTTAGCGATTCTTTCAAAAAAAGTTGTTCAGACGTCGAGGGCTAATTCTGTTTCCGAGGATAAAAACCCATCTGTTTCCACCGAAAAACATTTCAGGGGATCGTTTGTAACAGTTTGCCAACATTTTTGAGTGAATTGCAGAACGTCAGATTTTTGCTGAAATTGTGACCGCGCGGCTTAGGGATTTTTTCAAAAAAAGTTGTTCAGACGTCGAGGGCTAATTCTGTTTCCGAGGATAAAAACCCATCTGTTTCCCCCCAAAAAATTTCAGGGGATCGTTTGCAACAGTTTGCCAACACTTTTGAGTGAATTGCAGAACGTCAGATTTTTGCTGAAATTGTGACCGCGCGGCTTAGGGATTTTTTCAAAAAAAGTTGTTCAGACGTCGAGGGCTAATTCTGTTTCCGAGGATAAAAACCCATCTGTTTCTAGGGGATCGTTTGCAACAGTTTGCCAACATTTTTGAGTGAATTGCAAAAGGTCAGATTTTAACTGAAATTGTGACCGCGCGTCTTAGGGATTTTTTCAAAAAAAGTTGTTCAGACGTCGAGGGCTAATTCTGTTTCCGAGGATAAAAACCCATCTGTTTCCACCGAAAAACTTTTTAGGGGATCCTTTGCAACAGTTTGCCAACATTTTTGAGTGAATTGCAGAACGTCAGATTTTTGCTGAAATTGTGACCGCACGGCTTAGGGATTTTTTCAAAAAAAGTTGTTCAGACGTCGAGGGCTAATTCTGTTTACGAGGATAAAAACCCATCTGTTTCAACGGAAAAACATTTCAGGGGATCGTTTGCAACAGTTTGACAACATTTTTGAGTGAATTGCAGAACGTCAGATGTTTGCTGAAATTGTGACCGCGCGGCTTAGGGATTTTTTCAAAAAAAGTTGTTCAGACGTCGAGGGCTAATTCTGTTTCCGAAGATAAAAACCCATCTGTTTCCACCGAAAAACATATCAGGGGATCGTTTGCAACAGTTTGCCAACATTTTTGAGGGAATTGCAGAACGTCAGATTTTTGCTGAAATTGTGACCGCGCAGCTTAGCGATTCTTTCAAAAAAAGTTGTTCGGACGTTGAGGGCTAATTCTGTTTCCGAGGATAAAAACCCATCTGTTTCCACCGAAAAACATTTCAGGGGATCGTTTGCAACAGTTTGCCAACATTTTTGAGTGAATTGCAGAACGTCAGATTTTTGCTGAAATTGTGACCGCGCGGCTTAGGGATTTTTTCAAAAAAAGTTGCTCAGACGTCGAGGGCTAATTCTGTTTCCGAGGATAAAAACCCATCTGTTTCCACCAAAAAATATTTCAGGGGATCGTTTGCAACAGTTTGCCAACATCTTTGAGTGAATTACAGAACGTCAGATTTTTGCTGAAATTGTGACCGCGCGGCTCAGGGAATTTTTCATAAAAAGTTTTTCAGACGTCGAGGGCTAATTCTGTTTCCGAGGATAAAAACCCATCTGTTTCCACCAAAAAACATTTTAGGGGATCCTTTGCAACAGTTTGCCAACATTTTTGAGTGCATTGCAGAACGTCAGATTTTTGCTGAAATTGTGACCGCGCGGCTTAGGGATTTTTTCAAAAAAAGTTGTTCAGACGTCGAGGGCTAATTCTGTTTACGAGGATAAAAACCCATCTGTTTCAACCGAAAAACATTTCAGGGGATCGTTTGCAACAGTTTGACAACATTTTTGAGTGAATTGCAGAACGTCAGATGTTTGCTGAAATTGTGACCGCGCGGCTTAGGGATTTTTTCAAAAAAAGTTGTTCAGACGTCGAGGGCTAATTCTGTTTCCGAGGATAAAAACCCATCTGTTTCCACCCAAAAAAATTTCAGGGGATCGTTTGCAACAGTTTGCCAACATTTTTGAGTGAATTGCAGAACGTCAGATTTTTGCTGAAATTGTGACCGCGCGGTTTAGCGATTTTTTCAAAAAAAGGTGTTCAGACGTCGAGGGCTAATTCTGTTTCCAAGGATAAAAACCCATCTGTTTCCACCGAAAAACATTTCAGGGGATTGTTTGCAACAGTTTGGCACCATTTTTGAGTGAATTGCAGAACGTCACATTTTTGCTGAAACTGTGACCGCGCGGCTTAGCGATTTTTTCAAAAAAAGTTGTTCAGACGTCGAGGGCTAATTCTGTTTCCGAAGATAAAAACCCATCTGTTTCCACCGAAAAACATATCAGGGGATCGTTTGCAACAGTTTGCCAACATTTTTGAGGGAATTGCAGAACGTCAGATTTTTGCTGAAATTGTGACCGCGCAGCTTAGCGATTCTTTCAAAAAAAGTTGTTCAGACGTCGAGGGCTAATTCTGTTTCCGAGGATAAAAACCCATCTGTTTCCACCGAAAAACATTTCAGGGGATCGTTTGTAACAGTTTGCCAACATTTTTGAGTGAATTGCAGAACGTCAGATTTTTGCTGAAATTGTGACCGCGCGGCTTAGGGATTTTTCAAAAAAAGTTGTTCAGACGTCGAGGGCTAATTCTGTTTCCGAGGATAAAAACCCATCTGTTTCCCCCCAAAAAATTTCAGGGGATCGTTTGCAACAGTTTGCCAACATTTTTGAGTGAATTGCAGAACGTCAGATTTTTGCTGAAATTGTGACCGCGCGGCTTAGGGATTTTTTCAAAAAAAAGTTGTTAAGACGTCAAGGGCTAATTCTGTTTCCGAAGATAAAAACCCATCTGTTTCTAGGGGATCGTTTGCAACAGTTTGCCAACATTTTTGAGTGAATTGCAGAACGTCAGATTTTTACTGAAATTGTGACCGCGCGGCTTAGCGATTTTTTCAAAAAAAGTTGTTAAGACGTCAAGGGCTAATTCTGTTTCCGAGGATAAAAACCCATCTGTTTCCACCGAAAAACATTTTAGGGGATCGTTTGCAACAGTTTGCCAACATTTTTGAGTGAATTGCAGAACGTCAGATTTTTGCTGAAATTGTGACCGCGCGGCTTAGGGATTTTTTCAAAAAAAGTTTTTCAGACGTCGAGGGCTAATTCTGTTTCCGAGGATAAAAACCCATCTGTTTCCACCGAAAAACATTTTAGGGGATCGTTTGCAACAGTTTGCCAACATTTTTGAGTGAATTGCAGAACGTCAGATTTTTGCTGAAATTGTGACCGCGCGGCTTAGGGATTTTTTCAAAAAAAGTTGTTCAGACGTCGAGGGCTAATTCTGTTTCCGAAGATAAAAACCCATCTGTTTCCACCGAAAAAACATTTCAGGGGATCGTTTGCAACAGTTTGCCAACATTTTTGAGTGAATTGCAGAACGTCACATTTTTGCTGAAATTGTGACCGCGCGGCTTAGGGATTTTGTCAAAAAAAGTTGTTCAGACGTCGAGGGCTAATTCTGTTTCCGAGGATAAAAACCCATCTGTTTCCACCGAAAAACATATCAGGGGATGCTTTGCAACAGTTTGCCAACATTTTTGAGTGAATTGCAGAACGTCAGATTTTTGCTGAAATTGTGACCGCGCGGCTTAGGGATTTTTTCAAAAAAAGTTGTTCAGACGTCGAGGGCTAATTCTGTTTCCGAAGATAAAAACCCATCTGTTTCCACCGAAACACATATCAGGGGATCGTTTGCAACAGTTTGCCAACATTTTTGAGTGAATTGCAGAACGTCAGATTTTTGCTGAAATTGTGACCGCGCAGCTTAGGTATTCTTTCAAAAAAAGTTGTTCAGACGTCGAGGGCTAATTCTGTTTCCGAGGATAAAAACCCATCTGTTTCCACCTAAAAACATATCAGGGGATCGTTTGCAACAGTTTGCCAACATTTTTGAGTGAATTGCAGAACGTCAGATTTTTGCTGAAATTGTGACCGCGCGGCTTAGGGATTTTTTCAAAAAAAGTTGTTCAGACGTCGAGGGCTAATTCTGTTTCCGAGGATAAAAACCCATCTGTTTCCACCGAAAAACATTTCAGGGGATCGTTTGCAACAGTTTGGCACCATTTTTGAGTGAATTGCAGAACGTCACATTTTTGCTGAAACTGTGACCGCGCGGCTTAGGGATTTTTTCAAAAAAAGTTGTTCAGACGTCGAGGGCTAATTCTGTTTCCGAGGATAAAAACCCATCTGTTTCCACCGAAAAACATTTCAGGGGATTGTTTGCAACAGTTTGGCACCATTTTTGAGTGAATTGCAGAACGTCACATTTTTGCTGAAACTGTGACCGCGCGGCTTAGGGATTTTTTCAAAAAAAGTTGTTCAGACGTCGAGGGCTAATTCTGTTTCCGAAGATAAAAACCCATCTGTTTCCACCGAAAAACATATCAGGGGATCGTTTGCAACAGTTTGCCAACATTTTTGAGGGAATTGCAGAACGTCAGATTTTTGCTGAAATTGTGACCGCGCAGCTTAGCGATTCTTTCAAAAAAAGTTGTTCAGACGTCGAGGGCTAATTCTGTTTCCGAGGATAAAAACCCATCTGTTTCCACCGAAAAACATTTCAGGGGATCGTTTGTAACAGTTTGCCAACATTTTTGAGTGAATTGCAGAACGTCAGATTTTTGCTGAAATTGTGACCGCGCGGCTTAGGGATTTTTTCAAAAAAAGTTGTTCAGACGTCGAGGGCTAATTCTGTTTCCGAGGATAAAAACCCATCTGTTTCCCCCCAAAAAATTTCAGGGGATCGTTTGCAACAGTTTGCCAACACTTTTGAGTGAATTGCAGAACGTCAGATTTTTGCTGAAATTGTGACCGCGCGGCTTAGGGATTTTTTCAAAAAAAGTTGTTCAGACGTCGAGGGCTAATTCTGTTTCCGAGGATAAAAACCCATCTGTTTCTAGGGGATCGTTTGCAACAGTTTGCCAACATTTTTGAGTGAATTGCAAAAGGTCAGATTTTAACTGAAATTGTGACCGCGCGTCTTAGGGATTTTTTCAAAAAAAGTTGTTCAGACGTCGAGGGCTAATTCTGTTTCCGAGGATAAAAACCCATCTGTTTCCACCGAAAAACTTTTTAGGGGATCCTTTGCAACAGTTTGCCAACATTTTTGAGTGAATTGCAGAACGTCAGATTTTTGCTGAAATTGTGACCGCACGGCTTAGGGATTTTTTCAAAAAAAGTTGTTCAGACGTCGAGGGCTAATTCTGTTTACGAGGATAAAAACCCATCTGTTTCAACGGAAAAACATTTCAGGGGATCGTTTGCAACAGTTTGACAACATTTTTGAGTGAATTGCAGAACGTCAGATGTTTGCTGAAATTGTGACCGCGCGGCTTAGGGATTTTTTCAAAAAAAGTTGTTCAGACGTCGAGGGCTAATTCTGTTTCCGAGGATAAAAACCCATCTGTTTCCCCCAAAAAAATTTCAGGGGATCGTTTGCAACAGTTTGCCAACACTTTTGAGTGAATTGCAGAACGTCAGATTTTTGCTGAAATTGTGACCGCGCGGCTTAGGGATTTTTTCAAAAAAAGTTGTTCAGACGTCGAGGGCTAATTCTGTTTCCGAGGATAAAAACCCATCTGTTTCTAGGGGATCGTTTGCAACAGTTTGCCAACATTTTTGAGTGAATTACAGAACGTCAGATTTTTGCTGAAATTGTGACCGCGCGGCTCAGGGAATTTTTCATAAAAAGTTTTTCAGACGTCGAGGGCTAATTCTGTTTCCGAGGATAAAAACCCATCTGTTTCCACCGAAAAACATTTTAGGGGATCCTTTGCAACAGTTTGCCAACATTTTTGAGTGCATTGCAGAACGTCAGATTTTTGCTGAAATTGTGACCGCGCGGCTTAGGGATTTTTTCAAAAAAAGTTGTTCAGACGTCGAGGGCTAATTCTGTTTCCGAGGATAAAAACCCATCTGTTTTCCCCCAAAAAAATTCAGGGGATCGTTTGCAACAGTTTGCCAACATTTTTGAGTGAATTGCAGAACGTCAGATTTTTGCTGAAATTGTGACCGCGCGGCTTAGGGATTTTGTCAAAAAAAGTTGTTCAGACGTCGAGGGCTAATTCTGTTTCCGAGGATAAAAACCCATCTGTTTCTAGGGGATCGTTTGCAACAGTTTGCCAACATTTTTGAGTGAATTGCAAAAGGTCAGATTTTTACTGAAATTGTGACCGCGCGGCTTAGGGATTTTTTCAAAAAAAGTTGTTCAGACGTCGAGGGCTAATTCTGTTTCCGAGGATAAAAACCCATCTGTTTCCACCGAAAAACATTTCAGGGAATCGTTTGCAACAGTTTGCCAACATTTTTGAGTGAATTGCAGAACGTCAGATTTTTGCTGAAATTGTGACCGCGCGGCTTAGGGATTTTTTCAAAAAAAGTTGTTCAGACGTCGAGGGCTAATTCTGTTTCCGAGGATAAAAACCCATCTGTTTCCACCGAAAAACATATCAGGGGATCGTTTGCAACAGTTTCCCAACATTTTTGAGTGAATTGCAGAACGTCAGATTTTTGCTGAAATTGTGACCGCGCGGCTTAGGGATTTTTTCAAAAAAAGTTGTTCAGACGTCGAGGGCTAATTCTGTTTCCGAGGATAAAAACCCATCTGTTTCTAGGGGATCGTTTGCAACAGTTTGCCAACATTTTTGAGTGAATTGCAAAACGTCAGATTTTTACTGAAATTGTGACCGCGCGGCTTAGCGATTTTTTCAAAAAAAGTTTTTAAGACGTCAAGGGCTAATTCTGTTTCCGAAGATAAAAACCCATCTGTTTCCACCGGAAAACATTTCAGGGGATCGTTTGCAACAGTTTGTCAACATTTTTGAGTGAATTGCAGAACGTCAGATTTTTGCTGAAATTGTGACCGCGCGGCTTAGGGATTTTTTCAAAAAAAGTTGTTCAGACGTCGAGGGCTAATTCTGTTTCCGAAGATAAAAACCCATCTGTTTCCACTGAAAAAACATTTCAGGGGATCGTTTGCAACAGTTTGCCAACATTTTTGAGTGAATTGCAGAACGTCACATTTTTGCTGAAATTGTGACCGCGCGGCTTAGGGATTTTGTCAAAAAAAGTTGTTCAGACGTCGAGGGCTAATTCTGTTTCCGAGGATAAAAACCCATCTGTTTCCACCGAAAAACATATCAGGGGATGCTTTGCAACAGTTTGCCAACATTTTTGAGTGAATTGCAGAACGTCAGATTTTTGCTGAAATTGTGACCGCGCGGCTTAGGGATTTTTTCAAAAAAAGTTGTTGAGACGTCGAGGGCTAATTCTGTTTCCGAGGATAAAAACCCATCTGTTTCCACCGAAAAACATTTCAGGGGATCGTTTGCAACAGTTTGGCACCATTTTTGAGTGAATTGCAGAACGTCACATTTTTGCTGAAACTGTGACCGCGCGGCTTAGGGATTTTTTCAAAAAAAGTTGTTCAGACGTCGAGGGCTAATTCTGTTTCCGAGGATAAAAACCCATCTGTTTCCACCGAAAAACATATCAGGGGATCGTTTGCAACAGTTTGCCAACATTTTTGAGTGAATTGCAGAACGTCAGATTTTTGCTGAAATTGTGACCGCGCGGCTTAGGGATTTTTTCAAAAAAAGTTGTTCAGACGTCGAGGGCTAATTCTCTTTCCGAGGATAAAAACCCATCTGTTTCCACCGAAAAACATTTCAGGGGATCGTTTGCAACAGTTTGGCACCATTTTTGAGTGAATTGCAGAACGTCACATTTTTGCTGAAACTGTGACCGCGCGGCTTAGGGATTTTTTCACAAAAAGTTGTTCAGACGTCGAGGGCTAATTCTGTTTCCGAGGATAAAAACCCATCTGTTTCCACCGAAAAACATTTCAGGGGATTGTTTGCAACAGTTTGGCACCATTTTTGAGTGAATTGCAGAACGTCACATTTTT
The DNA here is from genome assembly GCF_965113315.1 of Podarcis vaucheri. NCBI lineage: Eukaryota > Metazoa > Chordata > Lepidosauria > Squamata > Lacertidae > Podarcis > Podarcis vaucheri. Next base: position 13,009,158 of record NC_138750.1, read on the forward strand.
GCTGAAACTGTGACCGCGCGGCTTAGGGATTTTTTCAAAAAAAGTTGTTCAGACGTCGAGGGCTAATTCTGTTTCCGAAGATAAAAACCCATCTGTTTCCACCGAAAAACATATCAGGGGATCGTTTGCAACAGTTTGCCAACATTTTTGAGGGAATTGCAGAACGTCAGATTTTTGCTGAAATTGTGACCGCGCAGCTTAGCGATTCTTTCAAAAAAAGTTGTTCAGACGTCGAGGGCTAATTCTGTTTCCGAGGATAAAAACCCATCTGTTTCCACCGAAAAACATTTCAGGGGATCGTTTGTAACAGTTTGCCAACATTTTTGAGTGAATTGCAGAACGTCAGATTTTTGCTGAAATTGTGACCGCGCGGCTTAGGGATTTTTTCAAAAAAAGTTGTTCAGACGTCGAGGGCTAATTCTGTTTCCGAGGATAAAAACCCATCTGTTTCCCCCCAAAAAATTTCAGGGGATCGTTTGCAACAGTTTGCCAACACTTTTGAGTGAATTGCAGAACGTCAGATTTTTGCTGAAATTGTGACCGCGCGGCTTAGGGATTTTTTCAAAAAAAGTTGTTCAGACGTCGAGGGCTAATTCTGTTTCCGAGGATAAAAACCCATCTGTTTCTAGGGGATCGTTTGCAACAGTTTGCCAACATTTTTGAGTGAATTGCAAAAGGTCAGATTTTAACTGAAATTGTGACCGCGCGTCTTAGGGATTTTTTCAAAAAAAGTTGTTCAGACGTCGAGGGCTAATTCTGTTTCCGAGGATAAAAACCCATCTGTTTCCACCGAAAAACTTTTTAGGGGATCCTTTGCAACAGTTTGCCAACATTTTTGAGTGAATTGCAGAACGTCAGATTTTTGCTGAAATTGTGACCGCACGGCTTAGGGATTTTTTCAAAAAAAGTTGTTCAGACGTCGAGGGCTAATTCTGTTTACGAGGATAAAAACCCATCTGTTTCAACGGAAAAACATTTCAGGGGATCGTTTGCAACAGTTTGACAACATTTTTGAGTGAATTGCAGAACGTCAGATGTTTGCTGAAATTGTGACCGCGCGGCTTAGGGATTTTTTCAAAAAAAGTTGTTCAGACGTCGAGGGCTAATTCTGTTTCCGAGGATAAAAACCCATCTGTTTCCCCCCAAAAAATTTCAGGGGATCGTTTGCAACAGTTTGCCAACACTTTTGAGTGAATTGCAGAACGTCAGATTTTTGCTGAAATTGTGACCGCGCGGCTTAGGGATTTTTTCAAAAAAAGTTGTTCAGACGTCGAGGGCTAATTCTGTTTCCGAGGATAAAAACCCATCTGTTTCTAGGGGATCGTTTGCAACAGTTTGCCAACATTTTTGAGTGAATTACAGAACGTCAGATTTTTGCTGAAATTGTGACCGCGCGGCTCAGGGAATTTTTCATAAAAAGTTTTTCAGACGTCGAGGGCTAATTCTGTTTCCGAGGATAAAAACCCATCTGTTTCCACCGAAAAACATTTTAGGGGATCCTTTGCAACAGTTTGCCAACATTTTTGAGTGCATTGCAGAACGTCAGATTTTTGCTGAAATTGTGACCGCGCGGCTTAGGGATTTTTTCAAAAAAAGTTGTTCAGACGTCGAGGGCTAATTCTGTTTCCGAGGATAAAAACCCATCTGTTTTCCCCCAAAAAAATTCAGGGGATCGTTTGCAACAGTTTGCCAACATTTTTGAGTGAATTGCAGAACGTCAGATTTTTGCTGAAATTGTGACCGCGCGGCTTAGGGATTTTGTCAAAAAAAGTTGTTCAGACGTCGAGGGCTAATTCTGTTTCCGAGGATAAAAACCCATCTGTTTCTAGGGGATCGTTTGCAACAGTTTGCCAACATTTTTGAGTGAATTGCAAAAGGTCAGATTTTTACTGAAATTGTGACCGCGCGGCTTAGGGATTTTTTCAAAAAAAGTTGTTCAGACGTCGAGGGCTAATTCTGTTTCCGAGGATAAAAACCCATCTGTTTCCACCGAAAAACATTTCAGGGAATCGTTTGCAACAGTTTGCCAACATTTTTGAGTGAATTGCAGAACGTCAGATTTTTGCTGAAATTGTGACCGCGCGGCTTAGGGATTTTTTCAAAAAAAGTTGTTCAGACGTCGAGGGCTAATTCTGTTTCCGAGGATAAAAACCCATCTGTTTCCACCGAAAAACATATCAGGGGATCGTTTGCAACAGTTTCCCAACATTTTTGAGTGAATTGCAGAACGTCAGATTTTTGCTGAAATTGTGACCGCGCGGCTTAGGGATTTTTTCAAAAAAAGTTGTTCAGACGTCGAGGGCTAATTCTGTTTCCGAGGATAAAAACCCATCTGTTTCTAGGGGATCGTTTGCAACAGTTTGCCAACATTTTTGAGTGAATTGCAAAACGTCAGATTTTTACTGAAATTGTGACCGCGCGGCTTAGCGATTTTTTCAAAAAAAGTTTTTAAGACGTCAAGGGCTAATTCTGTTTCCGAAGATAAAAACCCATCTGTTTCCACCGGAAAACATTTCAGGGGATCGTTTGCAACAGTTTGTCAACATTTTTGAGTGAATTGCAGAACGTCAGATTTTTGCTGAAATTGTGACCGCGCGGCTTAGGGATTTTTTCAAAAAAAGTTGTTCAGACGTCGAGGGCTAATTCTGTTTCCGAAGATAAAAACCCATCTGTTTCCACTGAAAAAACATTTCAGGGGATCGTTTGCAACAGTTTGCCAACATTTTTGAGTGAATTGCAGAACGTCACATTTTTGCTGAAATTGTGACCGCGCGGCTTAGGGATTTTGTCAAAAAAAGTTGTTCAGACGTCGAGGGCTAATTCTGTTTCCGAGGATAAAAACCCATCTGTTTCCACCGAAAAACATATCAGGGGATGCTTTGCAACAGTTTGCCAACATTTTTGAGTGAATTGCAGAACGTCAGATTTTTGCTGAAATTGTGACCGCGCGGCTTAGGGATTTTTTCAAAAAAAGTTGTTGAGACGTCGAGGGCTAATTCTGTTTCCGAGGATAAAAACCCATCTGTTTCCACCGAAAAACATTTCAGGGGATCGTTTGCAACAGTTTGGCACCATTTTTGAGTGAATTGCAGAACGTCACATTTTTGCTGAAACTGTGACCGCGCGGCTTAGGGATTTTTTCAAAAAAAGTTGTTCAGACGTCGAGGGCTAATTCTGTTTCCGAGGATAAAAACCCATCTGTTTCCACCGAAAAACATTTTAGGGGATGCTTTGCTACAGTTTGCCAACATTTTTGAGTGAATTGCAGAACGTCAGATTTTTGCTGAAATTGTGACCGCGCGGCTTAGGGATTTTTCAAAAAAAGTTGTTCAGACGTCGAGGGCTAATTCTGTTTCCGAGGATAAAAACCCATCTGTTTCCCCCAAAAAAATTTCAGGGGATCGTTTGCAACAGTTTGCCAACATTTTTGAGTGAATTGCAGAACGTCGGATTTTTGCTGAAATTGTGACCGCGCGGCTTAGGGATTTTTTCAAAAAAAGTTGTTCAGACGTCGAGGGCTAATTCTGTTTCCGAGGATAAAAACCCATCTGTTTCTAGGGGATCGTTTGCAACAGTTTGCCAACATTTTTGAGTGAATTGCAAAAGGTCAGATTTTTACTGAAATTGTGACCGCGCGGCTTAGGGATTTTTTCAAAAAAGTTGTTCAGACGTCGAGGGCTAATTCTGTTTCCGAGGATAAAAACCCATCTGTTTCCACCGAAAAACATTTCAGGGGATCGTTTGCAACAGTTTGCCAACATTTTTGAGTGAATTGCAGAACGTCAAATTCTTGCTGAAATTGTGACCGCGCGGCATAGCGTTTTTTTCAAAAAAAGTTTTTCAGACGTCGAGGGCTAATTCTGTTTCCGAGGATAAAAACCCATCTGTTTCCACCGAAAAACATTTCAGGGAATCGTTTGCAACAGTTTGCCAACATTTCTGAGTGAATTGCAGAACGTCAGATTTTTGCTGAAATTGTGACCGCGCGGCTTAGGGATTTTTTCAAAAAAAGTTTTTCAGACGTCGAGGGCTAATTCTGTTTCCGAGGATAAAAACCCATCTGTTTCCACCGAAAAACATATCAGGGGATCGTTTGCAACAGTTTCCCAACATTTTTGAGTGAATTGCAGAACGTCAGATTTTTGCTGAAATTGTGACCGCGCGGCTTAGGGATTTTTTCAAAAAAAGTTGTTCAGACGTCGAGGGCTAATTCTGTTTCCGAGGATAAAAACCCATTTGTTTCTAGGGGATCGTTTGCAACAGTTTGCCAACATTTTTGAGTGAATTGCAAAACGTCAGATTTTTACTGAAATTGTGACTGCGCGGCTTAGCGATTTTTTCAAAAAAAGTTGTTAAGACGTCAAGGGCTAATTCTGTTTCCGAAGATAAAAACCCATCTGTTTCCACCGGAAAACATTTCAGGGGATCGTTTGCAACAGTTTGTCAACATTTTTGAGTGAATTGCAGAACGTCAGATTTTTGCTGAAATTGTGACCGCGCGGCTTAGGGATTTTTTCAAAAAAAGTTGTTCAGACGTCGAGGGCTAATTCTGTTTCCGAGGATAAAAACCCATCTGTTTCCACCGAAAAACATTTTAGGGGAACGTTTGCAACAGTTTGCCAACATTTTTGAGTGAATTGCAGAACGTCAGATTTTTGCTGAAATTGTGACCGCGCGGCTTAGGGATTTTTTCAAAAAAAGTTGTTAAGACGTCAAGGGCTAATTCTGTTTCCGAAGATAAAAACCCATCTGTTTCCACCGGAAAACATTTCAGGGGATCGTTTGCAACAGTTTGCCAACATTTTTGAGTGAATTGCAGAACGTCAGATTTTTGCTGAAATTGTGACCGCGCGGCTTAGGGATTTTTTCAAAAAAAGTTGTTCAGACGTCGAGGGCTAATTCTGTTTCCGAGGATAAAAACCCATCTGTTTCCACCGAAAAACATTTTAGGGGAACGTTTGCAACAGTTTGCCAACATTTTTGAGTGAATTGCAGAACGTCAGATTTTTGCTGAAATTGTGACCGCGCGGCTTAGGGATTTTTTCAAAAAAAGTTGTTCAGACGTCGAGGGCTAATTCTGTTTCCGAAGATAAAAACCCATCTGTTTCCACTGAAAAAACATTTCAGGGGATCGTTTGCAACAGTTTGCCAACATTTTTGAGTGAATTGCAGAACGTCACATTTTTGCTGAAATTGTGACCGCGCGGCTTAGGGATTTTGTCAAAAAAAGTTGTTCAGACGTCGAGGGCTAATTCTGTTTCCGAGGATAAAAACCCATCTGTTTCCACCGAAAATATATCAGGGGATGCTTTGCAACAGTTTGCCAACATTTTTGAGTGAATTGCAGAACGTCAGATTTTTGCTGAAATTGTGACCGCGCGGCTTAGGGATTTTTTCAAAAAAAGTTGTTCAGACGTCGAGGGCTAATTCTGTTTCCGAAGATAAAAACCCATCTGTTTCCACCGAAACACATATCAGGGGATCGTTTGCAACAGTTTGCCAACATTTTTGAGTGAATTGCAGAACGTCAGATTTTTGCTGAAATTGTGACCGCGCAGCTTAGGTATTCTTTCAAAAAAAGTTGTTCAGACGTCGAGGGCTAATTCTGTTTCCGAGGATAAAAACCCATCTGTTTCCACCGAAAAACATATCAGGGGATCGTTTGCAACAGTTTGCCAACATTTTTGAGTGAATTGCAGAACGTCAGATTTTTGCTGAAATTGTGACCGCGCGGCTTAGGGATTTTTTCAAAAAAAGTTGTTCAGACGTCGAGGGCTAATTCTGTTTCCGAGGATAAAAACCCATCTGTTTCCACCGAAAAACATTTCAGGGGATCGTTTGCAACAGTTTGGCACCATTTTTGAGTGAATTGCAGAACGTCACATTTTTGCTGAAACTGTGACCGCGCGGCTTAGGGATTTTTTCAAAAAAAGTTGTTCAGACGTCGAGGGCTAATTCTGTTTCCGAGGATAAAAACCCATCTGTTTCCACCGAAAAACATTTTAGGGGATGCTTTGCAACAGTTTGCCAACATTTTTGAGTGAATTGCAGAACGTCAGATTTTTGCTGAAATTGTGACCGCGCGGCTTAGGGATTTTTTCAAAAAAAGTTGTTCAGACGTCGAGGGCTAATTCTGTTTCCGAGGATAAAAACCCATCTGTTTCCACCGAAAAACATTTCAGGGGATCGTTTGTAACAGTTTGCCAACATTTTTGAGTGAATTGCAGAACGTCAGATTTTTGCTGAAATTGTGACCGCGCGGCTTAGGGATTTTTCAAAAAAAGTTGTTCAGACGTCGAGGGCTAATTCTGTTTCCGAGGATAAAAACCCATCTGTTTCCACCGAAACACATATCAGGGGATCGTTTGCAACAGTTTGCCAACATTTTTGAGTGAATTGCAGAACGTCAGATTTTTGCTGAAATTGTGACCGCGCAGCTTAGGTATTCTTTCAAAAAAAGTTGTTCAGACGTCGAGGGCTAATTCTGTTTCCGAGGATAAAAACCCATCTGTTTCCACCGAAAAACATATCAGGGGATCGTTTGCAACAGTTTGCCAACATTTTTGAGTGAATTGCAGAACGTCAGATTTTTGCTGAAATTGTGACCGCGCGGCTTAGGGATTTTTTCAAAAAAAGTTGTTCAGACGTCGAGGGCTAATTCTGTTTCCGAGGATAAAAACCCATCTGTTTCCACCGAAAAACATTTCAGGGGATCGTTTGCAACAGTTTGGCACCATTTTTGAGTGAATTGCAGAACGTCACATTTTTGCTGAAACTGTGACCGCGCGGCTTAGGGATTTTTTCAAAAAAAGTTGTTCAGACGTCGAGGGCTAATTCTGTTTCCGAGGATAAAAACCCATCTGTTTCCACCGAAAAACATTTCAGGGGATCGTTTGCAACAGTTTGTCAACATTTTTGAGTGAATTGCAGAACGTCAGATTTTTGCTGAAATTGTGACCGCGCGGCTTAGGAATTTTTTCAAAAAAAGTTGTTCAGACGTCGAGGGCTAATTCTGTTTCCGAAGATAAAAACCCATCTGTTTCCACCGAAAAAACATTTCAGGGGATCGTTTGCAACAGTTTGCCAACATTTTTGAGTGAATTGCAGAACGTCACATTTTTGCTGAAATTGTGACCGCGCGGCTTAGGGATTTTTTCAAAAAAAGTTGTTCAGACGTCGAGGGCTAATTCTGTTTCCGAGGATAAAAACCCATCTGTTTCCACCGAAAAACATATCAGGGGATGCTTTGCAACAGTTTGCCAACATTTTTGAGTGAATTGCAGAACGTCAGATTTTTGCTGAAATTGTGACCGCGCGGCTTAGGGATTTTTTCAAAAAAAGTTGTTCAGACGTCGAGGGCTAATTCTGTTTCCGAAGATAAAAACCCATCTGTTTCCACCGAAACACATATCAGGGGATCGTTTGGAACAGTTTGCCAACATTTTTGAGTGAATTGCAGAACGTCAGATTTTTGCTGAAATTGTGACCGCGCAGCTTAGCGATTCTTTCAAAAAAAGTTGTTCAGACGTCGAGGGCTAATTCTGTTTCCGAGGATAAAAACCCATCTGTTTCCACCGAAAAACATATCAGGGGATCGTTTGCAACAGTTTGCCAACATTTTTGAGTGAATTGCAGAACGTCAGATTTTTGCTGAAATTGTGACCGCGCGGCTTAGGGATTTTTTCAAAAAAAGTTGTTCAGACGTCAAGGGCTAATTCTGTTTCCGAGGATAAAAACCCATCTGTTTCCACCGAAAAACATTTCAGGGTATCGTTTGCAACAGTTTGCCAACATTTTTGAGTGAATTGCAGAACGTCAGATTTTTGCTGAAATTGTGACCGCGCGGCTTAGGGATTCTTTCAAAAAATGTTGTTCAGACGTCGAGGGCTAATTCTGTTTCCGAGGATAAAAACCCATCTGTTTCCACCGAAAAACATTTTAGGGGGTGCTTTGCAACAGTTTGGCACCATTTTTGAGTGAATTGCAGAACGTCACATTTTTGCTGAAACTGTGACCACGCGGCTTAGGGATTTTTTCAAAAAAAGTTGTTCAGACGTCGAGGGCTAATTCTGTTTCCGAGGATAAAAACCCATCTGTTTCCACCGAAAAACATTTTAGGGGATGCTTTGCAACAGTTTGCCAACATTTTTGAGTGAATTGCAGAACGTCAGATTTTTGCTGAAATTGTGACCGCGCGGCTTAGCGATTTTTTCAAAAAAAGTTGTTCAGACGTCGAGGGCTAATTCTGTTTCCAAAGATAAAAACCCATCTGTTTCCACCGAAAAACATATCAGGGGATCGTTTGCAACAGTTTGCCAACATTTTTGAGGGAATTGCAGAACGTCAGATTTTTGCTGAAATTGTGACCGCGCAGCTTAGCGATTCTTTCAAAAAAAGTTGTTCAGACGTCGAGGGCTAATTCTGTTTCCGAGGATAAAAACCCATCTGTTTCCACTGAAAAACATTTTAGGGGATCCTTTGCAACAGTTTGCCAACATTTTTGAGTGAATTGCAGAACGTCAGATTTTTGCTGAAATTGTGACCGCGCGGCTTAGGGATTTTTTCAAAAAAAGTTGTTCAGACGTCGAGGGCTAATTCTGTTTCCGAGGATAAAAACCCATCTGTTTCAACCGAAAAACATTTCAGGGGATCGTTTGCAACAGTTTGACAACATTTTTGAGTGAATTGCAGAACGTCAGATGTTTGCTGAAATTGTGACCGCGCGGCTTAGGGATTTTTTCAAAAAAAGTTGTTCAGACGTCGAGGGCTAATTCTGTTTCCGAGGATAAAAACCCATCTGTTTCCACCGAAAAACATTTCAGGGTATCGTTTGCAAGAGTTTGCCAACATTTTTGAGTGAATTGCAGAACGTCAGATTTTTGCTGAAATTGTGACCGCGCGGCTTAGGGATTTTTTCAAAAAAAGTTGTTCAGACGTCGAGGGCTAATTCTGTTTCCGAAGATAAAAACCCATCTGTTTCCAACGAAAAAACATTTCAGGGGATCGTTTGCAACAGTTTGCCAACATTTTTGAGTGAATTGCAGAACGTCACATTTTTGCTGAAATTGTGACCGCGCGGCTTAGGGATTTTTTCAAAAAAAGTTGTTCCGACGTCGAGGGCTAATTCTGTTTCCGAGGATAAAAACCCATCTGTTTCCACCGAAAAACATTTCAGGGGATCGTTTGCAACAGTTTGCCAACATTTTTGAGTGAATTGCAGAACGTCAGATTTTTGCTGAAATTGTGACCGCGCGGCTTAGGGATTTTTTCAAAAAAAGTTGTTCAGACGTCGAGGGCTAATTCTGTTTCCGAAGATAAAAACCCATCTGTTTCCAACGAAAAAACATTTCAGGGGATCGTTTGCAACAGTTTGCCAACATTTTTGAGTGAATTGCAGAACGTCACATTTTTGCTGAAATTGTGACCGCGCGGCTTAGGGATTTTTTCAAAAAAAGTTGTTCCGACGTCGAGGGCTAATTCTGTTTCCGAGGATAAAAACCCATCTGTTTCCACCGAAAAACATTTCAGGGGATCGTTTGCAACAGTTTGCCAACATTTTTGAGTGAATTGCAGAACGTCAGATTTTTGCTGAAATTGTGACCGCGCGGCTTAGGGATTCTTTCAAAAAAAGTTGTTCAGACGTCGAGGGCTAATTCTGTTTCCGAAGATAAAAACCCATCTGTTTCCACCGAAACACATATCAGGGGATCGTTTGGAAAAGTTTGCCAACATTTTTGAGTGAATTGCAGAACGTCAGATTTTTGCTGAAATTGTGACCGCGCAGCTTAGCGATTCTTTCAAAAAAAGTTGTTCAGACGTCGAGGGCTAATTCTGTTTCCGAGGATAAAAACCCATCTGTTTCCACCGAAAAACATTTCAGGGTATCGTTTGCAAGAGTTTGCCAACATTTTTGAGTGAATTGCAGAACGTCAGATTTATGCTGAAATTGTGACCGCGCGGCTTAGGGATTTTTTCAAAAAAAGTTGTTCAGACGTCGAGGGCTAATTCTGTTTCCGAAGATAAAAACCCATCTGTTTCCAACGAAAAAACATTTCAGGGGATCGTTTGCAACAGTTTGCCAACATTTTTGAGTGAATTGCAGAACGTCACATTTTTGCTGAAATTGTGACCGCGCGGCTTAGGGATTTTTTCAAAAAAAGTTGTTCAGACGTCGAGGGCTAATTCTGTTTCCGAAGATAAAAACCCATCTGTTTCCACCGAAACACATATCAGGGGATCGTTTGGAACAGTTTGCCAACATTTTTGAGTGAATTGCAGAACGTCAGATTTTTGCTGAAATTGTGACCGCGCGGCTTAGCGATTTTTTCAAAAAAAGTTGTTCAGACGTCGAGGGCTAATTCTGTTTCCGAGGATAAAAACCCATCTGTTTCCACCGAAAAACATATCAGGGGATCGTTTGCAACAGTTTGCCAACATTTTTGAGTGAATTGCAGAACGTCAGATTTTTGCTGAAATTGTGACCGCGCGGCTTAGGGATTTTTTCAAAAAAAGTTGTTCAGACGTCAAGGGCTAATTCTGTTTCCGAGGATAAAAACCCATCTGTTTCCACCGAAAAACATTTTAGGGGATCGTTTGCAACAGTTTGCCAACATTTTTGAGTGAATTGCAGAACGTCAGATTTTTGCTGAAATTGTGACCGCGCGGCTTAGGGATTCTTTCAAAAAATGTTGTTCAGACGTCGAGGGCTAATTCTGTTTCCGAGGATAAAAACCCATCTGTTTCCACCGAAAAACATTTTAGGGGGTGCTTTGCAACAGTTTGGCACCATTTTTGAGTGAATTGCAGAACGTCACATTTTTGCTGAAACTGTGACCGCGCGGCTTAGGGATTTTTTCAAAAAAAGTTGTTCAGACGTCGAGGGCTAATTCTGTTTCCGAGGATAAAAACCCATCTGTTTCCACCGAAAAACATTTTAGGGGATGCTTTGCAACAGTTTGCCAACATTTTTGAGTGAATTGCAGAACGTCAGATTTTTGCTGAAATTGTGACCGCGCGGCTTAGCGATTTTTTCAAAAAAAGTTGTTCAGACGTCAAGGGCTAATTCTGTTTCCAAAGATAAAAACCCATCTGTTTCCACCGAAAAACATATCAGGGGATCGTTTGCAACAGTTTGCCAACATTTTTGAGGGAATTGCAGAACGTCAGATTTTTGCTGAAATTGTGACCGCGCAGCTTAGCGATTCTTTCAAAAAAAGTTGTTCAGACGTCGAGGGCTAATTCTGTTTCCGAGGATAAAAACCCATCTGTTTCCACTGAAAAACATTTTAGGGGATCCTTTGCAACAGTTTGCCAACATTTTTGAGTGAATTGCAGAACGTCAGATTTTTGCTGAAATTGTGACCGCGCGGCTTAGGGATTTTTTCAAAAAAAGTTGTTCAGACGTCGAGGGCTAATTCTGTTTCCGAGGATAAAAACCCATCTGTTTCAACCGAAAAACATTTCAGGGGATCGTTTGCAACAGTTTGACAACATTTTTGAGTGAATTGCAGAACGTCAGATGTTTGCTGAAATTGTGACCGCGCGGCTTAGGGATTTTTTCAAAAAAAGTTGTTCAGACGTCGAGGGCTAATTCTGTTTCCGAGGATAAAAACCCATCTGTTTCCACCGAAAAACATTTCAGGGTATCGTTTGCAAGAGTTTGCCAACATTTTTGAGTGAATTGCAGAACGTCAGATTTTTGCTGAAATTGTGACCGCGCGGCTTAGGGATTTTTTCAAAAAAAGTTGTTCAGACGTCGAGGGCTAATTCTGTTTCCGAAGATAAAAACCCATCTGTTTCCAACGAAAAAACATTTCAGGGGATCGTTTGCAACAGTTTGCCAACATTTTTGAGTGAATTGCAGAACGTCACATTTTTGCTGAAATTGTGACCGCGCGGCTTAGGGATTTTTTCAAAAAAAGTTGTTCCGACGTCGAGGGCTAATTCTGTTTCCGAGGATAAAAACCCATCTGTTTCCACCGAAAAACATTTCAGGGGATCGTTTGCAACAGTTTGCCAACATTTTTGAGTGAATTGCAGAACGTCAGATTTTTGCTGAAATTGTGACCGCGCGGCTTAGGGATTCTTTCAAAAAAAGTTGTTCAGACGTCGAGGGCTAATTCTGTTTCCGAAGATAAAAACCCATCTGTTTCCACCGAAACACATATCAGGGGATCGTTTGGAACAGTTTGCCAACATTTTTGAGTGAATTGCAGAACGTCAGATTTTTGCTGAAATTGTGACCGCGCAGCTTAGCGATTCTTTCAAAAAAAGTTGTTCAGACGTCGAGGGCTAATTCTGTTTCCGAGGATAAAAACCCATCTGTTTCCACCGAAAAACATTTCAGGGTATCGTTTGCAAGAGTTTGCCAACATTTTTGAGTGAATTGCAGAACGTCAGATTTTTGCTGAAATTGTGACCGCGCGGCTTAGGGATTTTTTCAAAAAAAGTTGTTCAGACGTCGAGGGCTAATTCTGTTTCCGAGGATAAAAACCCATCTGTTTCCACCGAAAAACATTTCAGGGGATCGTTTGCAACAGTTTGCCAACATTTTTGAGTGAATTGCAGAACGTCAGATTTTTGCTGAAATTGTGACCGCGCGGCTTAGGGATTCTTTCAAAAAAAGTTGTTCAGACGTCGAGGGCTAATTCTGTTTCCGAAGATAAAAACCCATCTGTTTCCACCGAAACACATATCAGGGGATCGTTTGGAACAGTTTGCCAACATTTTTGAGTGAATTGCAGAACGTCAGATTTTTGCTGAAATTGTGACCGCGCAGCTTAGCGATTCTTTCAAAAAAAGTTGTTCAGACGTCGAGGGCTAATTCTATTTCCGAGGATAAAAACCCATCTGTTTCCACCGAAAAACATATCAGGGGATCGTTTGCAACAGTTTGCCAACATTTTTGAGTGAATTGCAGAACGTCAGATTTTTGCTGAAATTGTGACCGCGCGGCTTAGGGATTTTTTCAAAAAAAGTTGTTCAGACGTCAAGGGCTAATTCTGTTTCCGAGGATAAAAACCCATCTGTTTCCACCGAAAAACATTTTAGGGGATCGTTTGCAACAGTTTGCCAACATTTTTGAGTGAATTGCAGAACGTCAGATTTTTGCTGAAATTGTGACCGCGCGGCTTAGGGATTCTTTCAAAAAAAGTTGTTCAGACGTCGAGGGCTAATTCTGTTTCCGAGGATAAAAACCCATCTGTTTCCACCGAAAAACATTTTAGGGGGTGCTTTGCAACAGTTTGCCAACATTTTTGAGTGAATTGCAGAACGTCAGATTTTTGCTGAAATTGTGACCGCGCGCCTTAGGGATTTTTCAAAAAAAGTTGTTCAGACGTCGAGGGCTAATTCTGTTTCCGAGGATAAAAACCCATCTGTTTCCCCCCCAAAAATTTCAGGGGATCGTTTGCAACAGTTTGCCAACATTTTTGAGTGAATTGCAGAACGTCAGATTTTTGCTGAAATTGTGACCGCGCGGCTTAGGGATTTTTTCAAAAAAAGTTGTTCAGACGTCGAGGGCTAATTCTGTTTCCGAGGATAAAAACCCATCTCTTTCTAGGGGATCGTTTGCAACAGTTTGCCAACATTTTTGAGTGAATTGCAAAAGGTCAGATTTTTACTGAAATTGTGACCGCGCGGCTTAGGGATTTTTTCAAAAAAAGTTGTTCAGACGTCGAGGGCTAATTCTGTTTCCGAGGATAAAAACCCATCTGTTTCCACCGAAAAACATTTCAGGGGATCGTTTGCAACAGTTTGCCAACATTTTTGAGTGAATTGCAGAACGTCAAATTCTTGCTGAAATTGTGACCGCGCGGCTTAGCGTTTTTTTCAAAAAAAGTTGTTCAGACGTCGAGGGCTAATTCTGTTTCCGAGGATAAAAACCCATCTGTTTCTAGGGGATCGTTTGCAACAGTTTGCCAACATTTTTGAGTGAATTGCAAAACGTCAGATTTTTACTGAAATTGTGACCGCGCGGCTTAGGGATTTTTTCAAAAAAAGTTGTTCAGACGTCGAGGGCTAATTCTGTTTCCGAGGATAAAAACCCATCTGTTTCCACCGAAAAACATTTTAGGGGATCGTTTGCAACAGTTTGCCAACATTTTTGAGTGAATTGCAGAACGTCAGATTTTTGCTGAAATTGTGACCGCGCAGCTTAGCGATTTTTTCAAAAAAAGTTGTTAAGACGTCAAGGGCTAATTCTGTTTCCGAAGATAAAAACCCATCTGTTTCCACCGGAAAACATTTCAGGGGATCGTTTGCAACAGTTTGTCAACATTTTTGAGTGAATTGCAGAACGTCAGATTTTTGCTGAAATTGTGACCGCGCGGCTTAGGGATTTTTTCAAAAAAAGTTGTTCAGACGTCGAGGGCTAATTCAGTTTCCGAGGATAAAAACCCATCTGTTTCCACCGAAAAACATTTTAGGGGATCGTTTGCAACAGTTTGCCAACATTTTTGAGTGAATTGCAGAACGTCAGATTTTTGCTGAAATTGTGACCGCGCGGCTTAGGGATTTTTTCAAAAAAAGTTGTTCAGACGTCGAGGGCTAATTCTGTTTCCGAAGATAAAAACCCATCTGTTTCCACCGAAAAAACATTTCAGGGGATCGTTTGCAACAGTTTGCCAACATTTTTGAGTGAATTGCAGAACGTCACATTTTTGCTGAAATTGTGACCGCGCGGCTTAGGGATTTTGTCAAAAAAAGTTGTTCAGACGTCGAGGGCTAATTCTGTTTCCGAGGATAAAAACCCATCTGTTTCCACTGAAAAACATATCAGGGGATGCTTTGCAACAGTTTGCCAACATTTTTGAGTGAATTGCAGAACGTCAGATTTTTGCTGAAATTGTGACCGCGCGGCTTAGGGATTTTTTCAAAAAAAGTTGTTCAGACGTCGAGGGCTAATTCTGTTTCCGAAGATAAAAACCCATCTGTTTCCACCGAAACACATATCAGGGGATCGTTTGCAACAGTTTGCCAACATTTTTGAGTGAATTGCAGAACCTCAGATTTTTGCTGAAATTGTGACCGCGCAGCTTAGTGATTCTTTCAAAAAAAGTTGTTCAGACGTCGAGGGCTAATTCTGTTTCCGAGGATAAAAACCCATCTGTTTCCACCGAAAAACATATCAGGGGATCGTTTGCAACAGTTTGCCAACATTTTTGAGTGAATTGCAGAACGTCAGATTTTTGCTGAAATTGTGACCGCGCGGCTTAGGGATTTTTTCAAAAAAAGTTGTTCAGACGTCGAGGGCTAATTCTGTTTCCGAGGATAAAAACCCATCTGTTTCCACCGAAAAAGATTTTAGGGGATCGTTTGCAACAGTTTGCCAACATTTTTGAGTAAATTGCAGAACGTCAGATTTTTGCTGAAATTGTGACCGCGCGGCTTAGGGATTCTTTCAAAAAAAGTTGTTCAGACGTCGAGGGCTAATTCTGTTTCCGAGGATAAAAACCCATCTGTTTCCACCGAAAAACATTTTAGGGGGTGCTTTGCAACAGTTTGCCAACATTTTTGAGTGAATTGCAGAACGTCCGGGTTTTTGCTGAAATTGTGACCGCGCGGCTTAGGGATTTTTTCAAAAAAAGTTGTTCAGACGTCGAGGGCTAATTCTGTTTCCGAGGATAAAAACCCATCTGTTTCCACCGAAAAACATTTCAGGGGATTGTTTGCAACAGTTTGGCACCATTTTTGAGTGAATTGCAGAACGTCACATTTTTGCTGAAACTGTGACCGCGCGGCTTAGGGATTTTTTCAAAAAAAGTTCTTCAGACGTCGAGGGCTAATTCTGTTTCCGAGGATAAAAACCCATCTGTTTCCACCGAAAAACATTTTAGGGGATGCTTTGCAACAGTTTGCCAACATTTTTGAGTGAATTGCAGAACGTCAGATTTTTGCTGAAATTGTGACCGCGCGGCTTAGGGATTTTTTCAAAAAAAGTTGTTCAGACATCGAGGGCTAATTCTGTTTCCGAGGATAAAAACCCATCTGTTTCCACCGAAAAACATTTTAGGGGATGCTTTGCAACAGTTTGCCAACATTTTTGAGTGAATTGCAGAACGTCAGATTTTTGCTGAAATTGTGACCGCGCGGCTTAGCGATTTTTTCAAAAAAAGTTGTTCAGACGTCGAGGGCTAATTCTGTTTCCGAAGATAAAAACCCATCTGTTTCCACTGAAAAACATATCAGGGGATCGTTTGCAACAGTTTGCCAACATTTTTGAGGGAATTGCAGAACGTCAGATTTTTGCTGAAATTGTGACCGCGCAGCTTAGCGATTCTTTCAAAAAAAGTTGTTCAGACGTCGAGGGCTAATTCTGTTTCCGAGGATAAAAACCCATCTGTTTCCACCGAAAAACATATCAGGGGATCGTTTGTAACAGTTTGCCAACATTTTTGAGTGAATTGCAGAACGTCAGATTTTTGCTGAAATTGTGACCGCGCGGCTTAGCGATTTTTCAAAAAAAGTTGTTCAGACGTCGAGGGCTAATTCTGTTTCCGAGGATAAAAACCCATCTGTTTCCCCCCAAAAAAATTCAGGGGATCGTTTGCAACAGTTTGCCAACATTTTTGAGTGAATTGCAGAACGTCAGATTTTTGCTGAAATTGTGACCGAGCGGCTTAGGGATTTTTTCATAAAAAGTTGTTCAGACGTCGAGGGCTAATTCTGTTTCCGAAGATAAAAACCCATCTGTTTCCACCGAAAAACATATCAGGGGATCGTTTGCAACAGTTTGCCAACATTTTTGAGGGAATTGCAGAACGTCAGATTTTTGC
This sequence comes from Podarcis vaucheri, assembly GCF_965113315.1. Lineage (NCBI taxonomy): Eukaryota > Metazoa > Chordata > Lepidosauria > Squamata > Lacertidae > Podarcis > Podarcis vaucheri. Next base: position 13,025,933 of record NC_138750.1, read on the forward strand.
TGAAATTGTGACCGCGCAGCTTAGCGATTCTTTCAAAAAAAGTTGTTCAGACGTCGAGGGCTAATTCTGTTTCCGAGGATAAAAACCCATCTGTTTCCACCGAAAAACATTTCAGGGGATCGTTTGCAACAGTTTGCCAACATTTTTGAGTGAATTGCAGAACGTCAGATTTTTGCTGAAATTGTGACCGCGCGGCTTAGGGATTTTTTCAAGAAAAGTTGTTCAGACGTCGAGGGCTAATTCTGTTTCCGAGGATAAAAACCCATCTGTTTCCCCCCAAAAAATTTCAGGGGATCGTTTGCAACAGTTTGCCAACATTTTTGAGTGAATTGCAGAACGTCAGATTTTTGCTGAAATTGTGACCGCGCGGCTTAGGGATTTTTTCATAAAAAGTTGTTCAGACGTCGAGGGCTAATTCTGTTTCCGAGGATAAAAACCCATCTGTTTCCACCGAAAAACATTTCAGGGGATCGTTTGCAACAGTTTGCCAACATTTTTGAGTGAATTGCAGAACGTCAGATTTTTGCTGAAATTGTGACCGCGCGGCTTAGGGATTTTTTCAAAAAAAGTTGTTCAGACGTCGAGGGCTAATTCTGTTTCCGAGGATAAAAACCCATCTGTTTCCACCGAAAAACATTTCAGGGGATCGTTTGCAACAGTTTGCCAACATCTTTGAGTGAATTACAGAACATCAGATTTTTGCTGAAATTGTGACCGCGCGGCTCAGGGAATTTTTCATAAAAAGTTGTTCAGACGTCGAGGGCTAATTCTGTTTCCGAGGATAAAAACCCATCTGTTTCCACCGAAAAACATTTTAGGGGATCCTTTGCAACAGTTTGCCAACATTTTTGAGTGAATTGCAGAACGTCAGATTTTTGCTGAAATTGTGACCGCGCGGCTTAGGGATTTTTTCAAAAAAAGTTGTTCAGACGTCGAGGGCTAATTCTGTTTACGAGGATAAAAACCCATCTGTTTCCACCGAAAAACATATCAGGGGATCCTTTGCAACAGTTTGCCAACATTTTTGAGTGAATTGCAGAACGTCAGATGTTTGCTGAAATTGTGACCGCGCGGCTTAGGGATTTTTTCAAAAAAAGTTGTTCAGACGTCGAGGGCTAATTCTGTTTCCGAGGATAAAAACCCATCTGTTTGCACCCAAAAAAATTTCAGGGGATCGTTTGCAACAGTTTGCCAACATTTTTGAGTGAATTGCAGAACGTCAGATTTTTGCTGAAATTGTGACCGCGCGGCTTAGGGATTTTTTCAAAAAAAGGTGTTCAGACGTCGAGGGCTAATTCTGTTTCCGAGGATAAAAACCCATCTGTTTCCACCGAAAAACATTTCAGGGTATCGTTTGCAAGAGTTTGCCAACATTTTTGAGTGAATTGCAGAACGTCAGATTTTTGCTGAAATTGTGACCGCGCGGCTTAGGGATTTTTTCAAAATAAGTTGTTCAGACGTCGAGGGCTAATTCTGTTTCCGAGGATAAAAACCCATCTGTTTCCACCGAAAAACATTTCAGGGGATCGTTTGCAACAGTTTGCCAACATTTTTGTGTGAATTGCAGAACGTCAGATTTTTGCTAAAATTGTGACCGCATGGCTTAGCGATTTTTTGAAAAAAAGTTGTTCAGACGTTGAGGGCTAATTCTGTTTCCGAGGATAAAAACCCATCTGTTTCCACCGAAAAACATTTCAGGGGATCGTTTGCAACAGTTTGCCAACATTTTTGTGTGAATTGCAGAACGTCAGATTTTTGCTAAAATTGTGACCGCATGGATTAGGGATTTTTTCAAAAAAAGTTGTTCAGACGTCGAGGGCTAATTCTGTTTCCGAGGATGAAAACCCATCTGTTTCCACCGAAAAACATTTCAGGGGATCGTTTGCAACAGTTTGCCAACATTTTTGAGTGAATTGAAGAACGTCAGATTTTTGCAGAAATTGTGACCGCGCGGCTTAGGGATTTTGTCAAAAAAAGGTGTTCAGACGTCGAGGGCTAATTCTGTTTCCGAGGATAAAAACCCATCTGTTTCCACCGAAAAACATTTCAGGGGATCGTTTGCAACAGTTTGCCAACATTTTTGAGTGAATTGCAGAACGTCAGATTTTTGCTGAAATTGTGACCGCGCGGCTTAGGGATTTTTTCAAAAAAAGTTGTTCAGACGTTGAGGGCTAATTCTGTTTCCGAGGATAAAAACCCATCTATTTCCACCGAAAAACATTTCAGGGGATCGTTTGCAACAGTTTGCCAACATTTTTGAGTGAATTGCAGAACGTCAGATTTTTGCAGAAATTGTGGCCGCGCGGCATAGGGATTTTTTCAAAAAAAGTTGTTCAGACGTCGAGGGCTAATTCTGTTTCCGAGGATAAAAACCCATCTGTTTCCACCGAAAAACATTTCAGGGGATCGTTTGCAACAGTTTGCCAACATTTTTGAGTGAATTGCAGAACGTCAGATTTTTGCTGAAATTGTGACTGCGCGGCTTTAGGAATTTTTCATAAAAAGTTGTTCAGACGTCGAGGGCTAATTCTGTTTCCGAGGATAAAAACCCATCTGTTTCCACCGAAAAACATTTCAGGGGATCGTTTGCAACAGTTTGCCAACATTTTTGAGTGAATTGCAGAACGTCAGATTTTTGCTGAAATTGTGACCGCGCGGCTTAGGGAATTTTTAATAAAAATTTGTTCAGACTTCGAGGGCTAATTCTGTTTCCGAGGATAAAAACCCATCTTTTTCCACCGAAAAACATTTCAGGGGATCGTTTGCAACAGTTTGCCAACATTTTTGAGTGAATTGCAGAACGTCAGATTTTTGCTGAAATTGTGACCGCGCGGCTTAGGGCTAATTCTGTTTCCGAGGATAAAAACCCATCTGTTTCCACCGAAAAACATTTCAGGGGATCGTTTGCAACAGTTTGCCAACATTTTTGAGTGAATTGCAGAACGTCAGATTTTTGCTGAAATTGTGACCGCGCGGCTTAGCGATTTTTTCAAAAAAAGTTGTTCAGACGTTGTGAGCTAATTCTGTTTCCGAGGATAAAAACCCATCTGTTTCCACCGAAAAACATTTCAGGGGATCGTTTGCAACAGTTTGCCAACATTTTTGAGTGAATTGCAGAACGTCAGATTTTTGCAGAAATTGTGACCGCGCGGCTTAGGGATTTTTTCAAAAAAAGTTGTTCAGACGTCGAGGGCTAATTCTGTTTCCGAGGATAAAAACCATCTGTTTACACCTAAAAACATTTCAGGGGATCGTTTGCAACAGTTTCCCAACATTTTTGAGTGAATTGCAGAACGTCAGATTTTTGCTGAAATTGTGACCGCGCGGCTTAGGGAATTTTTCATAAAAAGTTGTTCAGACGTCGAGGGCTAATTCTGTTTCCGAGGATAAAAACCCATCTGTTTCCACCGAAAAACATTTCAGGGGATCGTTTGCAACAGTTTGCCAACATTTTTGAGTGAATTGCAGAACGTCAAATTTTTGCTGAAATTGTGACTGCGCGGCTTTAGGAATTTTTCATAAAAAGTTGTTCAGACGTCGAGGGCTAATTCTGTTTCCGAGGATAAAAATCCATCTGTTTCCACCGAAAAACATTTCAGGGGATCGTTTGCAACAGTTTGCCAACATTTTTGAGTGAATTGCAGAACGTCAGATTTTTGCTGAAATTGTGACCGCGCGGCTTAGGGAATTTTTAATAAAAATTTGTTCAGACTTCGAGGGCTAATTCTGTTTCCGAGGATAAAAACCCATCTTTTTCCACCGAAAAACATTTCAGGGGATCGTTTGCAACAGTTTGCCAACATTTTTGAGTGAATTGCAGAACGTCAGATTTTTGCTGAAATTGTGACCGCGCGGCTTAGGGATTTTTTCAAAAAAAGTTGTTCAGACGTCGAGGGCTAATTCTGTTTCCGAGGATAAAAACCCATCTGTTTCCACCGAAAAACATTTCAGGGGATCGTTTGCAACAGTTTGCCAACATTTTTGAGTGAATTGCAGAACGTCAGATTTTTGCTGAAATTGTGACCGCGCGGCTTAGGGATTTTTTCAAAAAAAGTTGTTCAGACGTCGAGGGCTAATTCTGTTTCCGAGGATAAAAACCCATCTGTTTCCACCGAAAAACATTTCAGGGGATCGTTTGCAACAGTTTGCCAACATTTTTGAGTGAATTGCAGAACGTCAGATTTTTGCTGAAATTGTGACCGCGCGGCTTAGCGATTTTTTCAAAAAAAGTTGTTCAGACGTTGAGGGCTAATTCTGTTTCCGAGGATAAAAACCCATCTGTTTCCACCGAAAAACATTTCAGGGGATCGTTTGCAACAGTTTGCCAACATTTTTGAGTGAATTGCAGAACGTCAGATTTTTGCAGAAATTGTGACCGCGCGGCTTAGGGATTTTTTCAAAAAAAGTTGTTCAGACGTCGAGGGCTAATTCTGTTTCCGAGGATAAAAACCATCTGTTTACACCTAAAAACATTTCAGGGGATCGTTTGCAACAGTTTCCCAACATTTTTGAGTGAATTGCAGAACGTCAGATTTTTGCTGAAATTGTGACCGCGCGGCTTAGGGAATTTTTCATAAAAAGTTGTTCAGACGTCGAGGGCTAATTCTGTTTCCGAGGATAAAAACCCATCTGTTTCCACCGTAAAACATTTCAGGGGATCGTTAGCAACAGTTTGCCAACATTTTTGAGTGAATTGCAGAACGTCAGATTTTTGCTGAAATTGTGACTGCGCGGCTTAGCGATTTTTTGAAAAAAAGTTGTTCAGACGTTGAGGGCTAATTCTGTTTCCGAGGATAAAAACCCATCTGTTTCCACCGAAAAAAATTTCAGGGGATTGTTTGCAACAGTTTGCCAACATTTTTGAGTGAATTGCAGAACGTCAGATTTTTGCTGAAATTGTGATCGCGCGGCTTAGGGATTTTTTCAAAAAAAGTTGTTCAGACGTTGAGGGCTAATTCTGTTTCCGAGGATAAAAACCCATCTGTTTCCACCGAAAAACATTTCAGGGGATCGTTTGCAACAGTTTCCAAACATTTTTGAGTGAATTGCAGAACGTCAGATTTTTGCTGAAATTGTGACCGCGCGGCTTAGGGAATTTTTCATAAAAAGTTGTTCAGACGTCGAGGGCTAATTCTGTTTCCGAGGATAAAAACCATCTGTTTACACCTAAAAACATTTCAGGGGATCCTTTGCAACAGTTTCCCAACATTTTTGAGTGAATTGCAGAACGTCAGATTTTTGCTGAAATTGTGACCGCGCGGCTTAGGGATTTTTTCAAAAAAAGTTGTTCAGACGTCGAGCGCTAATTCTGTTTCCGAGGATAAAAACCCATCTGTTTCCACCGAAAAACATTTCAGCGGATCGTTTGCAACAGTTTGCCAACATTTTTGAGTGAATTGCAGAACGTCAGATTTTTGCTGAAATTGTGACCGCGCGGCTTAGGGATTTTTTCAAAAAACTTTGTTCAGATGTCGAGGGCTAATTCTGTTTCCGAGAATAAAAACCCATCTGTTTACACCGAAAAACATATCAGGGGATCGTTTGCAACAGTTTGCCAACATTTTTGAGTGAATTGCAGAACGTCAGATTTTTGCAGAAATTGTGACCGCGCGGCTTAGGGATTTTTTCAAAAAAAGGTGTTCAGACGTCGAGGGCTAATTCTGTTTCCGAAGATAAAAACCCATCTGTTTCCACCGAAAAACATATCAGGGGATCGTTTGCAACAGTTTGCCATGACTTTTGAGGGAATTGCAGAACGTCAGATTTTTGCTGAAATTGTGACCGCGCAGCTTAGCGATTCTTTCAAAAAAAGTTGTTCAGACGTCGAGGGCTAATTCTGTTTCCGAGGATAAAAACCCATCTGTTTCCACCGAAAAACTTTTCAGGGGATCGTTTGCAACAGTTTGCCAACATTTTTGAGTGAATTGCAGAACGTCACATTTTTGCTGAAATTGTGACCGCGCGGCTTAGGGAATTTTTCATAAAAAGGTGTTCAGACGTCGAGCGCTAATTCTGTTTCCGAGGATAAAAACCCATCTGTTTCCACCGAAAAACATTTCAGGGGATCGTTTGCAACAGTTTGCCAACATTTTTGAGTGAATTGCAGAACGTCAGATTTTTGCTGAAATTGTGACCGCGCGGCTTAGCGATTTTTTCCAAAAAAGTTGTGCAGACGTCGAGGGCTAATTCTGTTACCGAGGATAAAAACCCATCTGTTTCCACCGAAAAACATTTCAGGGGATTGTTTGCAACAGTTTGCCAACATTTTTGAGTGAATTGCAGAACGTCAGATTTTTGCTGAAATTGTGACCGCGCGGCTTAGGGATTTTTTCAAAAAAAGTTGTTCAGACGTCGAGCGCTAATTCTGTTTCCGAGGATAAAAACCCATCTGTTTCCACCGAAAAACATTTCAGCGGATCGTTTGCAACAGTTTGCCAACATTTTTGAGTGAATTGCAGAACGTCAGATTTTTGCTGAAATTGTGACCGCGCGGCTTAGGGATTTTTTCAAAAAACTTTGTTCAGATGTCGAGGGCTAATTCTGTTTCCGAGAATAAAAACCCATCTGTTTCCACCGAAAAACATATCAGGGGATCGTTTGCAACAGTTTGCCATGACTTTTGAGGGAATTGCAGAACGTCAGATTTTTGCTGAAATTGTGACCGCGCAGCTTAGCGATTCTTTCAAAAAAAGTTGTTCAGACGTCGAGGGCTAATTCTGTTTCCGAGGATAAAAACCCATCTGTTTCCACCGAAAAACATTTCAGGGGATCGTTTGCAACAGTTTGCCAACATTTTTGAGTGAATTGCAGAACGTCACATTTTTGCTGAAATTGTGACCGCGCGGCTTAGGGTTTTTTTTAAAAAAAGTTGTTCAGACGTCGAGGGCTAATTCTGTTTCCGAGGATAAAAACCCATCTGTTTCCACCGAAAAACATTTCAGGGGATCGTTTGCAACAGTTTGCCAACATTTTTGAGTGAATTGCAGAACGTCAGATTTTTGCTGAAATTGTGACCGCGCGGCTTAGGGAATTTTTCAAAAAAAGTTGTTCAGACGTCGAGGGCTAATTCTGTTTCCGAGGATAAAAACCCATCTGTTTCCACCGAAAAACATTTCAGAGGATTGTTTGCAACAGTTTGCCAACATTTTTGAGTGAATTGCAGAACGTCAGATTTTTGCTGAAATTGTGACCGCGCGGCTTAGGAATTTTTTCAAGAAAAGTTGTTCAGACGTCGAGGGCTAATTCTGTTTCCGAGGATAAAAACCCATCTGTTTCCACCGAAAAACATTTCAGGGGATTGTTTGCAACAGTTTGCCAACATTTTTGAGTGAATTGCAGAACGTCAGATTTTTGCTGAAATTGTGACCGCGCGGCTTAGGGATTTTTTCAAAAAAAGTTGTTCAGACGTCGAGGGCTAATTCTGTTTCCGAGGATAAAAACCCATCTGTTTCCACCGAAAAACATATCAGGGGATGCTTTGCAACAGTTTGCCAACATTTTTGAGTGAATTGCAGAACGTCAGATTTTTGCTGAAATTGTGACCGCGCGGCTTAGGGATTTTTTCAAAAAAAGTTGTTCAGACGTCGAGGGCTAATTCTGTTTCCGAGGATAAAAACCCATCTGTTTCCACCGAAAAACATTTCAGGGGATCGTTTGCAACAGTTTGCCAACATTTTTGAGTGAATTGCAGAACGTCAGATTTTTGCTGAAATTGTGACCGCGCGGCTTAGCGATTTTTTCAAAAAAAGTTGTTCAGACGTTGAGGGCTAATTCTGTTTCCGAGGATAAAAACCCATCTGTTTCCACCGAAAAACATTTCAGGGGATCGCTTGCAACAGTTTGCCAACATTTTTGAGTGAATTGCAGAACGTCAGATTTTTGCAGAAATTGTGACTGCGCGGCTTAGGGATTTTTTCAAAAAAAGTTGTTCAGACGTCGAGGGCTAATTCTGTTTCCGAGGATAAAAACCCATCTGTTTACACCTAAAAACATTTCAGGGGATCGTTTGCAACAGTTTCCCAACATTTTTGAGTGAATTGCAGAACGTCAGATTTTTGCTGAAATTGTGACCGCGCGGCTTAGGGAATTTTTCATAAAAAGTTGTTCAGACGTCGAGGGCTAATTCTGTTTCCGAGGATAAAAACCCATCTGTTTCCACCGAAAAACATTTCAGGGGATCGTTTGCAACAGTTTGCCAACATTTTTGAGTGAATTGCAGAACGTCAGATTTTTGCTGAAATTGTGACCGCGCGGCTTAGGGAATTTTTCATAAAAAGTTGTTCAGACGTCGAGGGCTAATTCTGTTTCCGAGGATAAAAACCCATCTGTTTCCACCGAAAAAAATTTCAGGGGATTGTTTGCAACAGTTTGCCAACATTTTTGAGTGAATTGCAGAACGTCAGATTTTTGCTGAAATTGTGATCGCGCGGCTTAGGGATTTTTTCAAAAAAAGTTGTTCAGACGTTGAGGGCTAATTCTGTTTCCGAGGATAAAAACCCATCTGTTTCCACCGAAAAACATTTCAGGGGATCGTTTGCAACAGTTTCCAAACATTTTTGAGTGAATTGCAGAACGTCAGATTTTTGCTGAAATTGTGACCGCGCGGCTTAGGGAATTTTTCATAAAAAGTTGTTCAGACGTCGAGGGCTAATTCTGTTTCCGAGGATAAAAACCCATCTGTTTCCACTGAAAAACATTTCAGGGGATCGTTTGCAACAGTTTGCCAACATTTTTGAGTGAATTGCAGAACGTCAGATTTTTGCTGAAATTGTGACCGCGCGGCTTAGGGAATTTTTCATAAAAAGGTGTTCAGACGTCGAGCGCTAATTCTGTTTCCGAGGATAAAAACCCATCTGTTTCCACCGAAAAACATTTCAGGGGATCGTTTGCAACAGTTTGCCAACATTTTTGAGTGAATTGCAGAACGTCAGATTTTTGCTGAAATTGTGACCGCGCGGCTTAGCGATTTTTTCAAAAAAAGTTGTTCAGACGTTGAGGGCTAATTCTGTTTCCGAGGATAAAAACCCATCTGTTTCCACCGAAAAACATTTCAGGGGATCGCTTGCAACAGTTTGCCAACATTTTTGAGTGAATTGCAGAACGTCAGATTTTTGCAGAAATTGTGACTGCGCGGCTTAGGGATTTTTTCAAAAAAAGTTGTTCAGACGTCGAGGGCTAATTCTGTTTCCGAGGATAAAAACCCATCTGTTTACACCTAAAAACATTTCAGGGGATCGTTTGCAACAGTTTCCCAACATTTTTGAGTGAATTGCAGAACGTCAGATTTTTGCTGAAATTGTGACCGCGCGGCTTAGGGATTTTTTCAAAAAAAGTTGTTCAGACGTCGAGCGCTAATTCTGTTTCCGAGGATAAAAACCCATCTGTTTCCACCGAAAAACATTTCAGGGGATCGTTTGCAACAGTTTGCCAACATTTTTGAGTGAATTGCAGAACGTCAGATTTTTGCTGAAATTGTGACCGCGCGGCTTAGGGAATTTTTCATAAAAAGTTGTTCAGACGTCGAGGGCTAATTCTGTTTCCGAGGATAAAAACCCATCTGTTTCCACCGAAAAAAATTTCAGGGGATTGTTTGCAACAGTTTGCCAACATTTTTGAGTGAATTGCAGAACGTCAGATTTTTGCTGAAATTGTGATCGCGCGGCTTAGGGATTTTTTCAAAAAAAGTTGTTCAGACGTTGAGGGCTAATTCTGTTTCCGAGGATAAAAACCCATCTGTTTCCACCGAAAAACATTTCAGGGGATCGTTTGCAACAGTTTCCAAACATTTTTGAGTGAATTGCAGAACGTCAGATTTTTGCTGAAATTGTGACCGCGCGGCTTAGGGAATTTTTCATAAAAAGTTGTTCAGACGTCGAGGGCTAATTCTGTTTCCGAGGATAAAAACCCATCTGTTTACACCTAAAAACATTTCAGGGGATCGTTTGCAACAGTTTCCCAACATTTTTGAGTGAATTGCAGAACGTCAGATTTTTGCTGAAATTGTGACCGCGCGGCTTAGGGAATTTTTCATAAAAAGTTGTTCAGACGTCGAGGGCTAATTCTGTTTCCGAGGATAAAAACCCATCTGTTTCCACCGAAAAACATTTCAGGGGATCGTTTGCAACAGTTTGCCAACATTTTTGAGTGAATTGCAGAACGTCAGATTTTTGCTGAAATTGTGACCGCGCGGCTTAGGGAATTTTTCATAAAAAGTTGTTCAGACGTCGAGGGCTAATTCTGTTTCCGAGGATAAAAACCCATCTGTTTCCACCGAAAAAAATTTCAGGGGATTGTTTGCAACAGTTTGCCAACATTTTTGAGTGAATTGCAGAACGTCAGATTTTTGCTGAAATTGTGATCGCGCGGCTTAGGGATTTTTTCAAAAAAAGTTGTTCAGACGTTGAGGGCTAATTCTGTTTCCGAGGATAAAAACCCATCTGTTTCCACCGAAAAACATTTCAGGGGATCGTTTGCAACAGTTTCCAAACATTTTTGAGTGAATTGCAGAACGTCAGATTTTTGCTGAAATTGTGACCGCGCGGCTTAGGGAATTTTTCATAAAAAGTTGTTCAGACGTCGAGGGCTAATTCTGTTTCCGAGGATAAAAACCCATCTGTTTCCACTGAAAAACATTTCAGGGGATCGTTTGCAACAGTTTGCCAACATTTTTGAGTGAATTGCAGAACGTCAGATTTTTGCTGAAATTGTGACCGCGCGGCTTAGGGAATTTTTCATAAAAAGGTGTTCAGACGTCGAGCGCTAATTCTGTTTCCGAGGATAAAAACCCATCTGTTTCCACCGAAAAACATTTCAGGGGATCGTTTGCAACAGTTTGCCAACATTTTTGAGTGAATTGCAGAACGTCAGATTTTTGCTGAAATTGTGACCGCGCGGCTTAGCGATTTTTTCAAAAAAAGTTGTTCAGACGTTGAGGGCTAATTCTGTTTCCGAGGATAAAAACCCATCTGTTTCCACCGAAAAACATTTCAGGGGATCGCTTGCAACAGTTTGCCAACATTTTTGAGTGAATTGCAGAACGTCAGATTTTTGCAGAAATTGTGACTGCGCGGCTTAGGGATTTTTTCAAAAAAAGTTGTTCAGACGTCGAGGGCTAATTCTGTTTCCGAGGATAAAAACCCATCTGTTTACACCTAAAAACATTTCAGGGGATCGTTTGCAACAGTTTCCCAACATTTTTGAGTGAATTGCAGAACGTCAGATTTTTGCTGAAATTGTGACCGCGCGGCTTAGGGAATTTTTCATAAAAAGTTGTTCAGACGTCGAGGGCTAATTCTGTTTCCGAGGATAAAAACCCATCTGTTTCCACCGAAAAACATTTCAGGGGATCGTTTGCAACAGTTTGCCAACATTTTTGAGTGAATTGCAGAACGTCAGATTTTTGCTGAAATTGTGACCGCGCGGCTTAGGGAATTTTTCATAAAAAGTTGTTCAGACGTCGAGGGCTAATTCTGTTTCCGAGGATAAAAACCCATCTGTTTCCACCGAAAAAAATTTCAGGGGATTGTTTGCAACAGTTTGCCAACATTTTTGAGTGAATTGCAGAACGTCAGATTTTTGCTGAAATTGTGATCGCGCGGCTTAGGGATTTTTTCAAAAAAAGTTGTTCAGACGTTGAGGGCTAATTCTGTTTCCGAGGATAAAAACCCATCTGTTTCCACCGAAAAACATTTCAGGGGATCGTTTGCAACAGTTTCCAAACATTTTTGAGTGAATTGCAGAACGTCAGATTTTTGCTGAAATTGTGACCGCGCGGCTTAGGGAATTTTTCATAAAAAGTTGTTCAGACGTCGAGGGCTAATTCTGTTTCCGAGGATAAAAACCCATCTGTTTCCACTGAAAAACATTTCAGGGGATCGTTTGCAACAGTTTGCCAACATTTTTGAGTGAATTGCAGAACGTCAGATTTTTGCTGAAATTGTGACCGCGCGGCTTAGGGAATTTTTCATAAAAAGGTGTTCAGACGTCGAGCGCTAATTCTGTTTCCGAGGATAAAAACCCATCTGTTTCCACCGAAAAACATTTCAGGGGATCGTTTGCAACAGTTTGCCAACATTTTTGAGTGAATTGCAGAACGTCAGATTTTTGCTGAAATTGTGACCGCGCGGCTTAGGGAATTTTTCATAAAAAGTTGTTCAGACGTCGAGGGCTAATTCTGTTTCCGAGGATAAAAACCCATCTGTTTCCACCGAAAAACATTTCAGGGGATCGTTAGCAACAGTTTGCCAACATTTTTGAGTGAATTGCAGAACGTCAGATTTTTGCTGAAATTGTGACTGCGCGGCTTAGCGATTATTTGAAAAAAAGTTGTTCAGACGTTGAGGGCTAATTCTGTTTCCGAGGATAAAAACCCATCTGTTTCCACCGAAAAAAATTTCAGGGGATTGTTTGCAACAGTTTGCCAACATTTTTGAGTGAATTGCAGAACGTCAGATTTTTGCTGAAATTGTGATCGCGCGGCTTAGGGATTTTTTCAAAAAAAGTTGTTCAGACGTTGAGGGCTAATTCTGTTTCCGAGGATAAAAACCCATCTGTTTCCACCGAAAAACATTTCAGGGGATCGTTTGCAACAGTTTCCAAACATTTTTGAGTGAATTGCAGAACGTCAGATTTTTGCTGAAATTGTGACCGCGCGGCTTAGGGAATTTTTCATAAAAAGTTGTTCAGACGTCGAGGGCTAATTCTGTTTCCGAGGATAAAAACCCATCTGTTTCCACTGAAAAACATTTCAGGGGATCGTTTGCAACAGTTTGCCAACATTTTTGAGTGAATTGCAGAACGTCAGATTTTTGCTGAAATTGTGACCGCGCGGCTTAGGGAATTTTTCATAAAAAGGTGTTCAGACGTCGAGCGCTAATTCTGTTTCCGAGGATAAAAACCCATCTGTTTCCACCGAAAAACATTTCAGGGGATCGTTTGCAACAGTTTGCCAACATTTTTGAGTGAATTGCAGAACGTCAGACTTTTGCTGAAATTGTGACCGCGCGGCTTAGCGATTTTTTCAAAAAAAGTTGTTCAGACGTTGAGGGCTAATTCTGTTTCCGAGGATAAAAACCCATCTGTTTCCACCGAAAAAAATTTCAGGGGATCGTTTGCAACAGTTTGCCAACATTTTTGAGTGAATTGCAGAACGTCAGATTTTTGCTGAAATTGTGACCGCGCGGCTTATTGATTTTTTCAAGAAAAGTTGTTCAGACGTCGAGGTCTAATTCTGTTTCCGAGGATAAAAACCCATCTGTTTCCACCGAAAAACATTTCAGGGGATCGTTTGCAACAGTTTGCCAACATTTTTGAGTGAATTGCAGAACGTCAGATTTTTGCTGAAATTGTGACCGCGCGGCTTAGGGAATTTTTCATAAAAAGTTGTTCAGACGTCGAGGGCTAATTCTGTTTCCGAGGATAAAAACCCATCTGTTTCCACTGAAAAACATTTCAGGGGATCGTTTGCAACAGTTTGCCAACATTTTTGAGTGAATTGCAGAACGTCAGATTTTTGCTGAAATTGTGACCGCGCGGCTTAGGGAATTTTTCATAAAAAGGTGTTCAGACGTCGAGCGCTAATTCTGTTTCCGAGGATAAAAACCCATCTGTTTCCACCGAAAAACATTTCAGGGGATCGTTTGCAACAGTTTGCCAACATTTTTGAGTGAATTGCAGAACGTCAGATTTTTGCTGAAATTGTGACCGCGCGGCTTAGGGAATTTTTCATAAAAAGTTGTTCAGACGTCGAGGGCTAATTCTGTTTCCGAGGATAAAAACCCATCTGTTTCCACCGAAAAACATTTCAGGGGATCGTTAGCAACAGTTTGCCAACATTTTTGAGTGAATTGCAGAACGTCAGATTTTTGCTGAAATTGTGACTGCGCGGCTTAGCGATTTTTTGAAAAAAAGTTGTTCAGACGTTGAGGGCTAATTCTGTTTCCGAGGATAAAAACCCATCTGTTTCCACCGAAAAAAATTTCAGGGGATTGTTTGCAACAGTTTGCCAACATTTTTGAGTGAATTGCAGAACGTCAGATTTTTGCTGAAATTGTGATCGCGCGGCTTAGGGATTTTTTCAAAAAAAGTTGTTCAGACGTTGAGGGCTAATTCTGTTTCCGAGGATAAAAACCCATCTGTTTCCACCGAAAAACATTTCAGGGGATCGTTTGCAACAGTTTCCAAACATTTTTGAGTGAATTGCAGAACGTCAGATTTTTGCTGAAATTGTGACCGCGCGGCTTAGGGAATTTTTCATAAAAAGTTGTTCAGACGTCGAGGGCTAATTCTGTTTCCGAGGATAAAAACCCATCTGTTTCCACTGAAAAACATTTCAGGGGATCGTTTGCAACAGTTTGCCAACATTTTTGAGTGAATTGCAGAACGTCAGATTTTTGCTGAAATTGTGACCGCGCGGCTTAGGGAATTTTTCATAAAAAGGTGTTCAGACGTCGAGCGCTAATTCTGTTTCCGAGGATAAAAACCCATCTGTTTCCACCGAAAAACATTTCAGGGGATCGTTTGCAACAGTTTGCCAACATTTTTGAGTGAATTGCAGAACGTCAGACTTTTGCTGAAATTGTGACCGCGCGGCTTAGCGATTTTTTCAAAAAAAGTTGTTCAGACGTTGAGGGCTAATTCTGTTTCCGAGGATAAAAACCCATCTGTTTCCACCGAAAAAAAATTCAGGGGATCGTTTGCAACAGTTTGCCAACATTTTTGAGTGAATTGCAGAACGTCAGATTTTTGCTGAAATTGTGACCGCGCGGCTTATTGATTTTTTCAAGAAAAGTTGTTCAGACGTCGAGGTCTAATTCTGTTTCCGAGGATAAAAACCCATCTGTTTCCACCGAAAAACATTTCAGGGGATCGTTTGCAACAGTTTGCCAACATTTTTGAGTGAATTGCAGAACGTCAGATTTTTGCTGAAATTGTGACTGCGCGGCTTAGGGATTTTTTCATAAAAAGTTGTTCAGACGTCGAGGGCTAATTCTGTTTCCGAGGATAAAAACCCATCTGTTTCCACCGAAAAACATTTCAGGGGATCGTTTGCAACAGTTTGCCAACATTTTTGAGTGAATTGCAGAACGTCAGATTTTTGCTGAAATTGTGACCGCGCGGCTTAGGGATTTTTTCAAAAAAAGTTGTTCAGACGTTGAGGGCTAATTCTGTTTCCGAGGATAAAAACCCATCTGTTTCCACCGAAAAACATTTCAGGGGATCGTTTGCAACAGTTTCCAAACATTTTTGAGTGAATTGCAGAACGTCAGATTTTTGCTGAAATTGTGACCGCGCGGCTTAGGGAATTTTTCATAAAAAGTTGTTCAGACGTCGAGGGCTAATTCTGTTTCCGAGGATAAAAACCCATCTGTTTCCACTGAAAAACATTTCAGGGGATCGTTTGCAACAGTTTGCCAACATTTTTGAGTGAATTGCAGAACGTCAGATTTTTGCTGAAATTGTGAGCGCGCGGCTTAGGGAATTTTTCATAAAAAGGTGTTCAGACGTCGAGCGCTAATTCTGTTTCCGAGGATAAAAACCCATCTGTTTCCACCGAAAAACATTTCAGGGGATCGTTTGCAACAGTTTGCCAACATTTTTGAGTGAATTGCAGAACGTCAGATTTTTGCTGAAATTGTGACCGCGCGGCTTAGGGAATTTTTCATAAAAAGTTGTTCAGACGTCGAGGGCTAATTCTGTTTCCGAGGATAAAAACCCATCTGTTTCCACCGAAAAACATTTCAGGGGATCGTTAGCAACAGTTTGCCAACATTTTTGAGTGAATTGCAGAACGTCAGATTTTTGCTGAAATTGTGACTGCGCGGCTTAGCGATTTTTTGAAAAAAAGTTGTTCAGACGTTGAGGGCTAATTCTGTTTCCGAGGATAAAAACCCATCTGTTTCCACCGAAAAAAATTTCAGGGGATTGTTTGCAACAGTTTGCCAACATTTTTGAGTGAATTGCAGAACGTCAGATTTTTGCTGAAATTGTGATCGCGCGGCTTAGGGATTTTTTCAAAAAAAGTTGTTCAGACGTTGAGGGCTAATTCTGTTTCCGAGGATAAAAACCCATCTGTTTCCACCGAAAAACATTTCAGGGGATCGTTTGCAACAGTTTCCAAACATTTTTGAGTGAATTGCAGAACGTCAGATTTTTGCTGAAATTGTGACCGCGCGGCTTAGGGAATTTTTCATAAAAAGTTGTTCAGACGTCGAGGGCTAATTCTGTTTCCGAGGATAAAAACCCATCTGTTTCCACTGAAAAACATTTCAGGGGATCGTTTGCAACAGTTTGCCAACATTTTTGAGTGAATTGCAGAACGTCAGATTTTTGCTGAAATTGTGACCGCGCGGCTTAGGGAATTTTTCATAAAAAGGTGTTCAGACGTCGAGCGCTAATTCTGTTTCCGAGGATAAAAACCCATCTGTTTCCACCGAAAAACATTTCAGGGGATCGTTTGCAACAGTTTGCCAACATTTTTGAGTGAATTGCAGAACGTCAGACTTTTGCTGAAATTGTGACCGCGCGGCTTAGCGATTTTTTCAAAAAAAGTTGTTCAGACGTTGAGGGCTAATTCTGTTTCCGAGGATAAAAACCCATCTGTTTCCACCGAAAAACATTTCAGGGGATCGTTTGCAACAGTTTGCCAACATTTTTGAGTGAATTGCAGAACGTCAGATTTTTGCTGAAATTGTGACCGCGCGGCTTAGGGATTTTTTCAAGAAAAGTTGTTCAGACGTCGAGGGCTAATTCTGTTTCCGAGGATAAAAACCCATCTGTTTCCACCGAAAAACATTTCAGGGGATCGTTTGCAACAGTTTGCCAACATTTTTGAGTGAATTGCAGAACGTCAGATTTTTGCTGAAATTGTGACCGCGCGGCTTAGGGATTTTTTCATAAAAAGTTGTTCAGACGTCGAGGGCTAATTCTGTTTCCGAGGATAAAAACCCATCTGTTTCCACCGAAAAACATTTCAGGGGATCGTTTGCAACAGTTTGCCAACATTTTTGAGTGAATTGCAGAACGTCAGATTTTTGCTGAAATTGTGACCGCGCGGCTTAGGGATTTTTTCAAAAAAAGTTGTTCAGACGTCGAGGGCTAATTCTGTTTCCGAGGATAAAAACCCATCTGTTTCAACCGAAAAACATTTCAGGGCATCGTTTGCAACAGTTTGCCAACATTTTTGAGTGAATTGCAGAACGTCAGATTTTTGCTGAAATTGTGACCGCGCGGCTTAGGGATTTTTTCAAAAAACGTTGTTCAGATGTCGAGGGCTAATTCTGTTTCCGAGAATAAAAACCCATCTGTTTACACCGAAAAACATATCAGGGGATCGTTTGCAACAGTTTGCCAACATTTTTGAGTGAATTGCAGAACGTCAGATTTTTGCTGAAATTGTGACCGCGCGGCTTAGGGATTTTTTCAAGAAAAGTTGTTCAGACGTCGAGGGCTAATTCTGTTTCCGAGGATAAAAACCCATCTGTTTCCACCGAAAAACATTTCAGGGGATCGTTTGCAACAGTTTGCCAACATTTTTGAGTGAATTGCAGAACGTCAGATTTTTGCTGAAATTGTGACCGCGCGGCTTAGGGATTTTTTCAAGAAAAGTTGTTCAGACGTCGAGGGCTAATTCTGTTTCCGAGGATAAAAACCCATCTGTTTCCACCGAAAAACATTTCAGGGGATCGTTTGCAACAGTTTGCCAACATTTTTGAGTGAATTGCAGAACGTCAGATTTTTGCTGAAATTGTGACCGCGCGGCTTAGGGATTTTTTCATAAAAAGTTGTTCAGACGTCGAGGGCTAATTCTGTTTCCGAGGATAAAAACCCATCTGTTTCCACCGAAAAACATTTCAGGGGATCGTTTGCAACAGTTTGCCAACATTTTTGAGTGAATTGCAGAACGTCAGATTTTTGCTGAAATTGTGACCGCGCGGCTTAGGGAATTTTTCATAAAAAGGTGTTCAGACGTCGAGCGCTAATTCTGTTTCCGAGGATAAAAACCCATCTGTTTCCACCGAAAAACATTTCAGGGGATCGTTTGCAACAGTTTGCCAACATTTTTGAGTGAATTGCAGAACGTCAGATTTTTGCTGAAATTGTGACCGCGCGGCTTAGCGATTTTTTCCAAAAAAGTTGTGCAGACGGCGAGGGCTAATTCTGTTACCGAGGATAAAAACCCATCTGTTTCCACCGAAAAACATTTCAGGGGATCGTTTGCAACAGTTTGCCAACATTTTTGAGTGAATTGCAGAACGTCAGATTTTTGCTGAAATTGTGACCGCGCGGCTTAGGGATTTTTTCAAAAAAAGTTGTTCAGACGTCGAGCGCTAATTCTGTTTCCGAGGATAAAAACCCATCTGTTTCCACCGAAAAACATTTCAGCGGATCGTTTGCAACAGTTTGCCAACATTTTTGAGTGAATTGCAGAACGTCAGATTTTTGCTGAAATTGTGACCGCGCGGCTTAGGGATTTTTTCAAAAAACTTTGTTCAGACGTCGAGGGCTAATTCTGTTTCCGAGAATAAAAACCCATCTGTTTACACCGAAAAACATATCAGGGGATCGTTTGCAACAGTTTGCCAACATTTTTGAGTGAATTGCAGAACGTCAGATTTTTGCAGAAATTGTGACCGCGCGGCTTAGGGATTTTTTCAAAAAAAGGTGTTCAGACGTCGAGGGCTAGTTCTGTTTCCGAAGATATAAACCCATCTGTTTCCACCGAAAAACATATCAGGGGATCGTTTGCAACAGTTTGCCATGACTTTTGAGGGAATTGCAGAACGTCAGATTTTTGCTGAAATTGTGACCGCGCAGCTTAGCGATTCTTTCAAAAAAAGTTGTTCAGACGTCGAGGGCTAATTCTGTTTCCGAGGATAAAAACCCATCTGTTTCCACCGAAAAACATTTCAGGGGATCGTTTGCAACAGTTTACCAACATTTTTGAGTGAATTGCAGAACGTCACATTTTTGCTGAAATTGTGACCGCGCGGCTTAGGGTTTTTTTTAAAAAAAGTTGTTCAGACGTCGAGGGCTAATTCTGTTTCCGAGGATAAAAACCCATCTGTTTCCACCGAAAAACATTTCAGGGGATCGTTTGCAGCAGTTTGCCAACATTTTTGAGTGAATTGCAGAACGTCAGATTTTTGCTGAAATTGTGACCGCGCGGCTTAGCGATTTTTTCAAAAAAAGTTGTTCAGACGTTGAGGGCTAATTCTGTTTCCGAGGATAAAAACCCATCTGTTTCCACCGAAAAAAATTTCAGGGGATCGTTTGCAACAGTTTGCCAACATTTTTGAGTGAATTGCAGAACGTCAGATTTTTGCTGAAATTGTGACCGCGTGGCTTAGGGATTTTTTCAAGAAAAGTTGTTCAGACGTCGAGGGCTAATCCTTTTTCCGAGGATAAAAACCCATCTGTTTCCACCGAAAAACATTTCAGGGGATCGTTTGCAACAGTTTGACAACATTTTTGAGTGAATTGCAGAACGTCAGATTTTTGCTGAAATTGTGACCGCGCGGCTTAGGGATTTTTTCATAAAAAGTTGTTCAGACGTCGAGGGCTAATTCTGTTTCCGAGGATAAAAACCCATCTGTTTCCACCGAAAAACATTTCAGGGGATCGTTTGCAACAGTTTGCCAACATTTTTGAGTGAATTGCAGAACGTCAGATTTTTGCTGAAATTGTGACCGCGCAGCTTAGGGATTTTTTCAAAAAAAGTTGTTCAGACGTCGAGGGCTAATTCTGTTTCTGAGGATAAAAACCCATCTGTTTCAACCGAAAAACATTTCAGGGGATCGTTTGCAACAGTTTGCCAACATTTTTGAGTGAATTGCAGAACGTCAGATTTTTGCTGAAATTGTGACCGCGCGGCTTAGGGATTTTTTCAAAAAACGTTGTTCAGATGTCGAGGGCTAATTCTGTTTCCGAGAATAAAAACCCATCTGTTTACACCGAAAAACATATCAGGGGATCGTTTGCAACAGTTTGCCAACATTTTTGAGTGAATTGCAGAACGTCAGATTTTTGCTGAAATTGTGACCGCGCGGCTTAGGGATCTTTTCAAGAAAAGTTGTTCAGACGTCGAGGGCTAATTCTGTTTCCGAGGATAAAAACCCATCTGTTTCCACCGAAAAACATTTCAGGGGATCGTTTGCAACAGTTTGCCAACATTTTTGAGTGAATTGCAGAACGTCAGATTTTTGCTGAAATTGTGACCGCGCGGCTTAGGGATTTTTTCAAGAAAAGTTGTTCAGACGTCGAGGGCTAATTCTGTTTCCGAGGATAAAAACCCATCTGTTTCCACCGAAAAACATTTCAGGGGATCGTTTGCAACAGTTTGCCAACATTTTTGAGTGAATTGCAGAACGTCAGATTTTTGCTGAAATTGTGACCGCGCGGCTTAGCGATTTTTTCAAAAAAAGTTGTTCAGACGTCGAGGGCTAATTCTCTTTCCGATGATAAAAACCCATCTGTTTCCACCGAAAAACATTTAAGGGGATCGTTTGCAACAGTTTGCCAACATTTTTGAGTGAATTGCAGAACGTCAGATTTTTGCTGAAATTGTGACCGCGCGGCTTAGGGATTTTTTCAAGAAAAGTTGTTCAGACGTCGAGGGCTAATTCTGTTTCCGAGGATAAAAACCCATCTGTTTCCACCGAAAAACATTTCAGGGGATCGTTTGCAACAGTTTGCCAACATTTTTTAGTGAATTGCAGAACGTCAGATTTTTGCTGAAATTGTGACCGCGCGGCTTAGGGATTTTTTCAAAAAAAGTTGTTCAGACGTCGAGGCCTAATTCTGTTTCGAGGATAAAAACCCATCTGTTTCCACCGAAAAACATTTCAGGGGATCGTTTGCAACAGTTTGACAACATTTTTGAGTGAATTGCAGAACGTCAGATTTTTGCTGAAATTGTGACCGCGCGGCTTAGGGATTTTTTCATAAAAAGTTGTTCAGACGTCGAGGGCTAATTCTGTTTCCGAGGATAAAAACCCATCTGTTTCCACCGAAAAACATTTCAGGGGATCGTTTGCAACAGTTTGCCAACATTTTTGAGTGAATTGCAGAACGTCAGATTTTTGCTGAAATTGTGACCGCGCAGCTTAGGGATTTTTTCAAAAAAAGTTGTTCAGACGTCGAGGGCTAATTCTGTTTCTGAGGATAAAAACCCATCTGTTTCAACCGAAAAACATTTCAGGGGATCGTTTGCAACAGTTTGCCAACATTTTTGAGTGAATTGCAGAACGTCAGATTTTTGCTGAAATTGTGACCGCGCGGCTTAGGGATTTTTTCAAAAAACGTTGTTCAGATGTCGAGGGCTAATTCTGTTTCCGAGAATAAAAACCCATCTGTTTACACCGAAAAACATATCAGGGGATCGTTTGCAACAGTTTGCCAACATTTTTGAGTGAATTGCAGAACGTCAGATTTTTGCTGAAATTGTGACCGCGCGGCTTAGGGATTTTTTCAAGAAAAGTTGTTCAGACGTCGAGGGCTAATTCTGTTTCCGAGGATAAAAACCCATCTGTTTCCACCGAAAAACATTTCAGGGGATCGTTTGCAACAGTTTGCCAACATTTTTGAGTGAATTGCAGAACGTCAGATTTTTGCTGAAATTGTGACCGCGCGGCTTAGGGATTTTTTCAAGAAAAGTTGTTCAGACGTCGAGGGCTAATTCTGTTTCCGAGGATAAAAACCCATCTGTTTCCACCGAAAAACATTTCAGGGGATCGTTTGCAACAGTTTGCCAACATTTTTGAGTGAATTGCAGAACGTCAGATTTTTGCTGAAATTGTGACCGCGCGGCTTAGCGATTTTTTCAAAAAAAGTTGTTCAGACGTCGAGGGCTAATTCTCTTTCCGATGATAAAAACCCATCTGTTTCCACCGAAAAACATTTAAGGGGATCGTTTGCAACAGTTTGCCAACATTTTTGAGTGAATTGCAGAACGTCAGATTTTTGCTGAAATTGTGACCGCGCGGCTTAGGGATTTTTTCAAGAAAAGTTGTTCAGACGTCGAGGGCTAATTCTGTTTCCGAGGATAAAAACCCATCTGTTTCCACCGAAAAACATTTCAGGGGATCGTTTGCAACAGTTTGCCAACATTTTTTAGTGAATTGCAGAACGTCAGATTTTTGCTGAAATTGTGACCGCGCGGCTTAGGGATTTTTTCAAAAAAAGTTGTTCAGACGTCGAGGCCTAATTCTGTTTCGAGGATAAAAACCCATCTGTTTCCACCGAAAAACATTTCAGGGGATCGTTTGCAACAGTTTGCCAACATTTTTGAGTGAATTGCAGAACGTCAGATTTTTGCTGAAATTGTGACCGCGCGGCTTAGGGATTTTTTCAAAAAAAGTTGTTCAGACGTCGAGGGCTAATTCTGTTTCCGAGGATAAAAACCCATCTGTTTCCACCGAAAAACATTTCAGGGGATCGTTTGCAACAGTTTGCCAACATTTTTGAGTGAATTGCAGAACGTCAGATTTTTGCTGAAATTGTGACCGCGCGGCTTAGGGATTTTTTCAAAAAAAGTTGTTCAGACGTCGAGGGCTAATTCTGTTTCCGAGGATAAAAACCCATCTGTTTCCACCGAAAAACATTTCAGGGGATCGTTTGCAACAGTTTGCCAACATTTTTGAGTGAATTGCAGAACGTCAGATTTTTGCTGAAATTGTGACCGCGCGGCTTAGGGATTTTTTCAAAAAAAGTTGTTCAGACGTCGAGGGCTAATTCTGTTTCCGAGGATAAAAACCCATCTGTTTCAACCGAAAAACATTTCAGGGGATTGTTTCCAACAGTTTGCCAACATTTTTGAGTGAATTGCAGAACGTCAGATTTTTGCTGAAATTGTGACCGCGCGGCTTAGGGATTTTTTCAAGAAAAGTTGTTCAGACGTCGAGGGCTAATTCTGTTTCCGAGGATAAAAACCCATCTGTTTCCACCGAAAAACATTTCAGGGGATCGTTTGCAACAGTTTGCCAACATTTTTGAGTGAATTGCAGAACGTCCGGTTTTTTGCTGAAATTGTGACCGCGCGGCTTAGGGATTTTTTCAACAAAAGGTGTTCAGACGTCGAGCGCTAATTCTGTTTCCGAGGATAAAAAACCCATCTGTTTCCACCGAAAAACATTTCAGGGGATTGTTTGCAACAGTTTGCCAACATTTTTGAGTGAATTGCAGAACGTCAGATTTTTGCTGAAATTGTGACCGCGCAGCTTAGGTATTCGTTCAAAAAAAGTTGTTCAGACGTCGAGGGCTAATTCTGTTTCCGAGGATAAAAACCCATCTGTTTCCACCGAAAAACATTTCAGGGGATCGTTTGCAACAGTTTGCCAACATTTTTGAGTGAATTGCAGAACGTCAGATTTTTGCTGAAATTGTGACCG
Organism: Podarcis vaucheri; assembly: GCF_965113315.1. NCBI lineage: Eukaryota > Metazoa > Chordata > Lepidosauria > Squamata > Lacertidae > Podarcis > Podarcis vaucheri. The sequence goes on from NC_138750.1 coordinate 13,049,317, forward strand.
TGCGGCTTAGCGATTTTTTCAAAAAAAGTTGTTCAGACGTTGAGGGCTAATTCTGTTTCCGAGGATAAAAACCCATCTGTTTCCACCGAAAAACATTTCAGGGGATCGTTTGCAACAGTTTGCCAACATTTTTGAGTGAATTGCAGAACGTCAGATTTTTGCTGAAATTGTGACCGCGCGGCTTAGGGATTTTTTCAAGAAAAGTTGTTCAGACGTCGAGGGCTAATTCTGTTTCCGAGGATAAAAACCCATCTGTTTCCACCGAAAAACATTTCAGGGGATCGTTTGCAACAGTTTGACAACATTTTTGAGTGAATTGCAGAACGTCAGATTTTTGCTGAAATTGTGACCGCGCGGCTTAGGGATTTTTTCATAAAAAGTTGTTCAGACGTCGAGGGCTAATTCTGTTTCCGAGGATAAAAACCCATCTGTTTCCACCGAAAAACATTTCAGGGGATCGTTTGCAACAGTTTGCCAACATTTTTGAGTGAATTGCAGAACGTCAGATTTTTGCTGAAATTGTGACCGCGCAGCTTAGGGATTTTTTCAAAAAAAGTTGTTCAGACGTCGAGGGCTAATTCTGTTTCTGAGGATAAAAACCCATCTGTTTCAACCGAAAAACATTTCAGGGGATCGTTTGCAACAGTTTGCCAACATTTTTGAGTGAATTGCAGAACGTCAGATTTTTGCTGAAATTGTGACCGCGCGGCTTAGCGATTTTTTCAAAAAAAGTTGTTCAGACGTCGAGGGCTAATTCTCTTTCCGATGATAAAAACCCATCTGTTTCCACCGAAAAACATTTAAGGGGATCGTTTGCAACAGTTTGCCAACATTTTTGAGTGAATTGCAGAACGTCAGATTTTTGCTGAAATTGTGACCGCGCGGCTTAGGGATTTTTTCAAGAAAAGTTGTTCAGACGTCGAGGGCTAATTCTGTTTCCGAGGATAAAAACCCATCTGTTTCCACCGAAAAACATTTCAGGGGATCGTTTGCAACAGTTTGCCAACATTTTTTAGTGAATTGCAGAACGTCAGATTTTTGCTGAAATTGTGACCGCGCGGCTTAGGGATTTTTTCAAAAAAAGTTGTTCAGACGTCGAGGCCTAATTCTGTTTCGAGGATAAAAACCCATCTGTTTCCACCGAAAAACATTTCAGGGGATCGTTTGCAACAGTTTGCCAACATTTTTGAGTGAATTGCAGAACGTCAGATTTTTGCTGAAATTGTGACCGCGCGGCTTAGGGATTTTTTCAAAAAAAGTTGTTCAGACGTCGAGGGCTAATTCTGTTTCCGAGGATAAAAACCCATCTGTTTCCACCGAAAAACATTTCAGGGGATCGTTTGCAACAGTTTGCCAACATTTTTGAGTGAATTGCAGAACGTCAGATTTTTGCTGAAATTGTGACCGCGCGGCTTAGGGATTTTTTCAAAAAAAGTTGTTCAGACGTCGAGGGCTAATTCTGTTTCCGAGGATAAAAACCCATCTGTTTCCACCGAAAAACATTTCAGGGGATCGTTTGCAACAGTTTGCCAACATTTTTGAGTGAATTGCAGAACGTCAGATTTTTGCTGAAATTGTGACCGCGCGGCTTAGGGATTTTTTCAAAAAAAGTTGTTCAGACGTCGAGGGCTAATTCTGTTTCCGAGGATAAAAACCCATCTGTTTCAACCGAAAAACATTTCAGGGGATTGTTTCCAACAGTTTGCCAACATTTTTGAGTGAATTGCAGAACGTCAGATTTTTGCTGAAATTGTGACCGCGCGGCTTAGGGATTTTTTCAAGAAAAGTTGTTCAGACGTCGAGGGCTAATTCTGTTTCCGAGGATAAAAACCCATCTGTTTCCACCGAAAAACATTTCAGGGGATCGTTTGCAACAGTTTGCCAACATTTTTGAGTGAATTGCAGAACGTCCGGTTTTTTGCTGAAATTGTGACCGCGCGGCTTAGGGATTTTTTCAACAAAAGGTGTTCAGACGTCGAGCGCTAATTCTGTTTCCGAGGATAAAAACCCATCTGTTTCCACCGAAAAACATTTCAGGGGATTGTTTGCAACAGTTTGCCAACATTTTTGAGTGAATTGCAGAACGTCAGATTTTTGCTGAAATTGTGACCGCGCGGCTTAGGGATTTTTTCAAAAAAAGGTGTTCAGACGTCGAGCGCTAATTCTGTTTCCGAGGATAAAAACCCATCTGTTTCCACCGAAAAACATTTCAGTGGATCGTTTGCAACAGTTTGCCAACATTTTTGAGTGAATTGCAGAACGTCAGATTTTTGCTGAAATTGTGACCACGCGGCTTAGCGATTTTTTCAAAAAAAGTTGTTCAGACGTTGAGGGCTAATTCTGTTTCCGAGGATAAAAACCCATCTGTTTCCACCGAAAAAAATTTCAGGGGATCGTTTGCAACAGTTTGCCAACATTTTTGAGTGAATTGCAGAACGTCAGATTTTTGCTGAAATTGTGACCGCGCGGCTTACGGATTTTTTCAAGAAAAGTTGTTCAGACGTCGAGGGCTAATTCTGTTTCCGAGGATAAAAACCCATCTGTTTCCACCGAAAAACATTTCAGGGGATCGTTTGCAACAGTTTGCCAACATTTTTGAGTGAATTGCAGAATGTCAGATTTTTGCTGAAATTGTGACCGCGCGGCTTAGCGATTTTTTCAAAAAAAGTTGTTCAGACGTCGAGGGCTAATTCTGTTTCCGAGGATAAAAACCCATCTGTTTCCACCGAAAAACATTTCAGGGGATCGTTTGCAACAGTTTGCCAACATTTTTGAGTGAATTGCAGAACGTCAGATTTTTGCTGAAATTGTGATCGCGCGGCTTAGGGAATTTTTCATAAAAAGTTGTTCAGACGTCGAGGGCTAATTCTGTTTCCGAGGATAAAAACCCATCTGTTTCCACCGAAAAACATTTCAGGGGATCGTTTGCAACAGTTTGCCAACATTTTTGAGTGAATTGCAGAACGTCAGATTTTTGCTGAAATTGTGACCGCGCGGCTTAGGGAATTTTTTCATAAAAAGGTGTTCAGACGTCGAGCGCTAATTCTGTTTCCGAGGATAAAAACCCATCTGTTTCCACCGAAAAACATTTCAGGGGATCGTTTGCAACAGTTTGCCAACATTTTTGAGTGAATTGCAGAACGTCAGACTTTTGCTGAAATTGTGACCGCTCGGCTTAGCGATTTTTTCACTAAAAGTTGTTCAGACGTTGAGGGGTAATTCTGTTTCCGAGGATAAAAACCCATCTGTTTCCACCGAAAAACATTTCAGGGGATCGTTTGCAACAGTTTGCCAACATTTTTGAGTGAATTGCAGAACGTCAGATTTTTGCTGAAATTGTGACCGCGCGGCTTACGGATTTTTTCAAGAAAAGTTGTTCAGACGTCGAGGGCTAATTCTGTTTCCGAGGATAAAAACCCATCTGTTTCCACCGAAAAACATTTCAGGGGATCGTTTGCAACAGTTTGCCAACATTTTTGAGTGAATTGCAGAATGTCAGATTTTTGCTGAAATTGTGACCGCGCGGCTTAGCGATTTTTTCAAAAAAAGTTGTTCAGACGTCGAGGGCTAATTCTGTTTCCGAGGATAAAAACCCATCTGTTTCCACTGAAAAACATTTCAGGGGATCGTTTGCAACAGTTTGCCAACATTTTTGAGTGAATTGCAGAACGTCAGATTTTTGCTGAAATTGTGATCGCGCGGCTTAGGGATTTTTTCAAAAAAAGTTGTTCAGACGTTGAGGGCTAATTCTGTTTCCGAGGATAAAAACCCATCTGTTTCCACCGAAAAACATTTCAGGGGATCGTTTGCAACAGTTTCCAAACATTTTTGAGTGAATTGCAGAACGTCAGATTTTTGCTGAAAATGTGACCGCGCGGCTTAGGGAATTTTTCATAAAAAGTTGTTCAGACGTCGAGGGCTAATTCTGTTTCCGAGGATAAAAACCCATCTGTTTCCACCGAAAAACATTTCAGGGGATCGTTTGCAACAGTTTGCCAACATTTTTGAGTGAATTGCAGAACGTCAGATTTTTGCTGAAATTGTGACCGCGCGGCTTAGGGAATTTTTCATAAAAAGGTGTTCAGACGTCGAGCGCTAATTCTGTTTCCGAGGATAAAAACCCATCTGTTTCCACCGAAAAACATTTCAGGGGATCGTTTGCAACAGTTTGCCAACATTTTTGAGTGAATTGCAGAACGTCAGACTTTTGCTGAAATTGTGACGGCGCGGCTTAGCGATTTTTTCACTAAAAGTTGTTCAGACGTTGAGGGCTAATTCTGTTTCCGAGGATAAAAACCCATCTGTTTCCACCGAAAAACATTTCAGGGGATCGTTTGCAACAGTTTGCCAACATTTTTGAGTGAATTGCAGAACGTCAGATTTTTGCTGAAATTGTGACCGCGCGGCTTAGGGATTTTTTCATAAAAAGTTGTTCAGACGTCGAGGGCTAATTCTGTTTCCGAGGATAAAAACCCATCTGTTTCCACCGAAAAACATTTCAGGGGATCGTTTGCAACAGTTTGCCAACATTTTTGAGTGAATTGCAGAACGTCAGATTTTTGCTGAAATTGTGACCGCGCGGCTTAGCGATTTTTTCAAAAAAAGTTGTTCAGACGTCGAGGGCTAATTCTGTTTCCGAGGATAAAAACCCATCTGTTTCCACCGAAAAACATTTCAGGGGATCGTTTGCAACAGTTTGCCAACATTTTTGAGTGAATTGCAGAACGTCAGATTTTTGCTGAAATTGTGACCGCGCGGCTTAGGGATTTTTTCAAAAAAAGTTGTTCAGACGTCGAGGGCTAATTCTGTTTCCGAGGATAAAAACCCATCTGTTTCCACCGAAAAACATTTCAGGGGATCGTTTGCAACAGTTTGCCAACATTTTTGAGTGAATTGCAGAACGTCAGATTTTTGCTGAAATTGTGACCGCGCGGCTTAGGGATTTTTTCATAAAAAGTTGTTCAGACGTCGAGGGCTAATTCTGTTTCCGAGGATAAAAACCCATCTGTTTCCACCGAAAAACATTTCAGGGGATCGTTTGCAACAGTTTGCCAACATTTTTGAGTGAATTGCAGAACGTCAGATTTTTGCTGAAATTGTGACCGCGCGGCTTAGGGATTTTTTCAAAAAAAGTTGTTCAGACGTCGAGGGCTAATTCTGTTTCGGAGGATAAAAACCCATCTGTTTCCACCGAAAAAAATTTCAGGGGATCGTTTGCAACAGTTTGCCAACATTTTTGAGTGAATTGCAGAACGTCAGATTTTTGCTGAAATTGTGACCGCGCGGCTTAGGGATTTTTTCAAAAAAAGTTGTGCAGACGTCGAGGGCTAATTCTGTTTCCGAGGATAAAAACCCATCTGTTTCCACCGAAAAACATTTCAGGGGATCGTTTGCAACAGTTTGCCAACATTTTTGAGTGAATTGCAGAACGTCAGACTTTTGCTGAAATTGTGACGGCGCGGCTTAGCGATTTTTTCACTAAAAGTTGTTCAGACGTTGAGGGCTAATTCTGTTTCCGAGGATAAAAACCCATCTGTTTCCACCGAAAAACATTTCAGGGGATCGTTTGCAACAGTTTGCCAACATTTTTGAGTGAATTGCAGAACGTCAGATTTTTGCTGAAATTGTGACCGCGCGGCTTAGGGATTTTTTCAAAAAAAGTTGTTCAGACGTCGAGGGCTAATTCTGTTTCCGAGGATAAAAACCCATCTGTTTCCACCGAAAAACATTTCAGGGGATCGTTTGCAACAGTTTGCCAACATTTTTGAGTGAATTGCAGAACGTCAGATTTTTGCTGAAATTGTGACCGCGCGGCTTAGCGATTTTTTCATAAAAAGTTGTTCAGACGTCGAGGGCTAATTCTGTTTCCGAGGATAAAAACCCATCTGTTTCCACCGAAAAACATTTCAGGGGATCGTTTGCAACAGTTTGCCAACATTTTTGAGTGAATTGCAGAACGTCAGATTTTTACTGAAATTGTGACCGCGCGGCTTAGGGATTTTTTCAAAAAAAGTTGTTCAGACGTCGAGGGCTAATTCTGTTTCCGAGGATAAAAACCCATCTGTTTCCACCGAAAAAAATTTCAGGGGATCGTTTGCAACAGTTTGCCAACATTTTTGAGTGAATTGCAGAACGTCAGATTTTTGCTGAAATTGTGACCGCGCGGCTTAGGGATTTTTTCAAAAAAAGTTGTTCAGACGTCGAGGGCTAATTCTGTTTCCGAGGATAAAAACCCATCTGTTTCCACCGAAAAACATTTCAGGGGATCGTTTGCAACAGTTTGCCAACATTTTTGAGTGAATTGCAGAACGTCAGATTTTTGCTGAAATTGTGACCGCGCGGCTTAGGGATTTTTTCAAAAAAAGTTGTTCAGACGTCGAGCGCTAATTCTGTTTCCGAGGATAAAAACCCATCTGTTTCCACCGAAAAACATTTCAGCGGATCGTTTGCAACAGTTTGCCAACATTTTTGAGTGAATTGCAGAACGTCAGATTTTTGCTGAAATTGTGACCGCGCGGCTTAGGGATTTTTTCAGAAAACGTTGTTCAGATGTCGAGGGCTAATTCTGTTTCCGAGAATAAAAACCCATCTGTTTACACCGAAAAACATATCAGGGGATCGTTTGCAACAGTTTGCCAACATTTTTGAGTGAATTGCAGAACGTCAGATTTTTGCTGAAATTGTGTCCGCGCGGCTTAGGGATTTTTTCAAGAAAAGTTGTTCAGACGTCGAGGGCTAATTCTGTTTCCGAGGATAAAAACCCATCTGTTTCCACCGAAAAACATTTCAGGGGATTGTTTGCAACAGTTTGCCAACATTTTTGAGTGAATTGCAGAACGTCCGGTTTTTTGCTGAAATTGTGACCGCGCGGCTTAGGGATTTTTTCAAAAAAAGTTCTTCAGACGTCGAGGGCTAATTCTGTTTCCGAGGATAAAAACCCATCTGTTTCCACCGAAAAAAATTTCAGGGGATCGTTTGCAACAGTTTGCCAACATTTTTGAGTGAATTGCAGAACGTTAGATTTTTGCTGAAATTGTGACCGCGCGGCTTAGGGATTTTTTCAAAAAAAGTTGTTCTGACGTTGAGGGCTAATTCTGTTTCCGAGGATAAAAACCCATCTGTTTCCACCGAAAAACATTTCAGGGGATCGTTTGCAACAGTTTGCCAACATTTTTGAGTGAATTGCAGAACGTCAGATTTTTGCTGAAATTGTGACCGCGCGGCTTAGGGATTTTTTCATAAAAAGTTGTTCAGACGTCGAGGGCTAATTCTGTTTCCGAGGATAAAAACCCATCTGTTTCCACCGAAAAACATTTCAGGGGATCGTTTGCAACAGTTTGCCAACATTTTTGAGTGAATTGCAGAACGTCAGATTTTTGCTGAAATTGTGACCGCGCGGCTTAGGGATTTTTTCAAAAAAAGTTGTTCAGACGTCGAGGGCTAATTCTGTTTCCGAGGATAAAAACCCATCTGTTTCCACCGAAAAAAATTTCAGGGGATCGTTTGCAACAGTTTGCCAACATTTTTGAGTGAATTGCAGAACGTCAGATTTTTGCTGAAATTGTGACCGCGCGGCTTAGGGATTTTTTCAAAAAAAGTTGTGCAGACGTCGAGGGCTAATTCTGTTTCCGAGGATAAAAACCCATCTGTTTCCACCGAAAAACATTTCAGGGGATCGTTTGCAACAGTTTGCCAACATTTTTGAGTGAATTGCAGAACGTCAGATTTTTGCTGAAATTGTGACCGCGCGGCTTAGGGATTTTTTCAAAAAAAGTTGTTCAGACGTCGAGCGCTAATTCTGTTTCCGAGGATAAAAACCCATCTGTTTCCACCGAAAAACATTTCAGCGGATCGTTTGCAACAGTTTGCCAACATTTTTGAGTGAATTGCAGAACGTCAGATTTTTGCTGAAATTGTGACCGCGCGGCTTAGGGATTTTTTCAGAAAACGTTGTTCAGATGTCGAGGGCTAATTCTGTTTCCGAGAATAAAAACCCATCTGTTTACACCGAAAAACATATCAGGGGATCGTTTGCAACAGTTTGCCAACATTTTTGAGTGAATTGCAGAACGTCAGATTTTTGCTGAAATTGTGTCCGCGCGGCTTAGGGATTTTTTCAAGAAAAGTTGTTCAGACGTCGAGGGCTAATTCTGTTTCCGAGGATAAAAACCCATCTGTTTCCACCGAAAAACATTTCAGGGGATTGTTTGCAACAGTTTGCCAACATTTTTGAGTGAATTGCAGAACGTCCGGTTTTTTGCTGAAATTGTGACCGCGCGGCTTAGGGATTTTTTCAAAAAAAGTTCTTCAGACGTCGAGGGCTAATTCTGTTTCCGAGGATAAAAACCCATCTGTTTCCACCGAAAAAAATTTCAGGGGATCGTTTGCAACAGTTTGCCAACATTTTTGAGTGAATTGCAGAACGTCAGATTTTTGCTGAAATTGTGACCGCGCGGCTTAGGGATTTTTTCAAGAAAAGTTGTTCAGACGTCGAGGGCTAATTCTGTTTCCGAGGATAAAAACCCATCTGTTTCCACCGAAAAACATTTCAGGGGATCGTTTGCAACAGTTTGCCAACATTTTTGAGTGAATTGCAGAACGTCAGATTTTTGCTGAAATTGTGACCGCGCGGCTTAGGGATTTTTTCAAAAAAAGTTGTTCAGACGTCGAGGGCTAATTCTGTTTCCGAGGATAAAAACCCATCTGTTTCCACCGAAAAACATTTCAGGGGATCGTTTGCAACAGTTTGCCAACATTTTTGAGTGAATTGCAGAACGTCAGATTTTTGCTGAAATTGTGACCGCGCGGCTTAGGGATTTTTTCAAGAAAAGTTGTTCAGACGTCGAGGGCTAATTCTGTTTCCGAGGATAAAAACCCATCTGTTTCCACCGAAAAACATTTCAGGGGATCGTTTGCAACAGTTTGCCAACATTTTTGAGTGAATTGCAGAACGTCAGATTTTTGCTGAAATTGTGACCGCGCGGCTTAGGGATTTTTTCAAAAAAAGTTGTTCAGACGTCGAGGGCTAATTCTGTTTCCGAGAATAAAAACCCATCTGTTTCCACCGAAAAACATTTCAGGGGATCGTTTGCAACAGTTTGCCAACATTTTTGAGTGAATTGCAGAACGTCAGATTTTTGCTGAAATTGTGACCGCGCGGCTTAGGGATTTTTTCAAAAAAAGTTGTTCAGACGTCGAGGGCTAATTCTGTTTCCGAGGATAAAAACCCATCTGTTTCCACCGAAAAACATTTCAGGGGATCGTTTGCAACAGTTTGCCAACATTTTTGAGTGAATTGCAGAACGTCAGATTTTTGCTGATATTGTGACCGCGCGGCTTAGGGATTTTTTCAAAAAAAGTTGTTCAGACGTCGAGGGCTAATTCTGTTTCCGAGGATAAAAACCCATCTGTTTCCACCGAAAAACATTTCAGGGGATCGTTTGCAACAGTTTGCCAACATTTTTGAGTGAATTGCAGAACGTCAGATTTTTGCTGAAATTGTGACCGCGCGGCTTAGCGATTTTTTCCAAAAAAGTTGTGCAACCGTCGAGGGCTAATTCTGTTTCCGAGGATAAAAACCCATCTGTTTCCACCGAAAAACATTTCAGGGGATCGTTTGCAACAGTTTGCCAACATTTTTGAGTGAATTGCAGAACGTCAGATTTTTGCTGATATTGTGACCGCGCGGCTTAGGGATTTTTTCAAAAAAAGTTGTTCAGACGTCGAGGGCTAATTCTGTTTCCGAGGATAAAAACCCATCTGTTTCCACCGAAAAACATTTCAGGGGATCGTTTGCAACAGTTTGCCAACATTTTTGAGTGAATTGCAGAACGTCAGATTTTTGCTGAAATTGTGACCGCGCGGCTTAGCGATTTTTTCCAAAAAAGTTGTGCAACCGTCGAGGGCTAATTCTGTTTCCGAGGATAAAAACCCATCTGTTTCCACCGAAAAACATTTCAGGGGATCGTTTGCAACAGTTTGCCAACATTTTTGAGTGAATTGCAGAACGTCAGATTTTTGCTGAAATTGTGACCGCGCGGCTTAGCGATTTTTTCAAAAAAAGTTGTTCAGACGTCGAGGGCTAATTCTGTTTCCGAGGATAAAAACCCATCTGTTTCCACCGAAAAACATTTCAGGGGGTCGTTTGCAACAGTTTGCCAACATTTTTGAGTGAATTGCAGAACGTCAGATTTTTGCTGAAATTGTGACCGCGCGGCTTAGGGATTTTTTCAAAAAAAGTTGTTCAGACGTCGAGGGCTAATTCTGTTTCCGAGGATAAAAACCCATCTGTTTCCACCGAAAAACATTTCAGGGGATCGTTTGCAACAGTTTGCCAACATTTTTGAGTGAATTGCAGAACGTCAGATTTTTGCTGAAATTGTGACCGCGCGGCTTAGGGATTTTTTCAAAAAAAGTTGTTCAGACGTCGAGGGCTAATTCTGTTTCCGAGGATAAAAACCCATCTGTTTCCACCGAAAAACATTTCAGGGGATCGTTTGCAACAGTTTGCCAACATTTTTGAGTGAATTGCAGAACGTCAGATTTTTGCTGAAATTGTGACCGCGCGGCTTAGGGATTTTTTCAAAAAAAGTTGTTCAGACGTCGAGGGCTAATTCTGTTTCCGAGGATAAAAACCCATCTGTTTCCACCGAAAAACATTTCAGGGGATCGTTTGCAACAGTTTGCCAACATTTTTGAGTGAATTGCAGAACGTCAGATTTTTGCTGAAATCGTGACCGCGCAGCTTAGGGATTTTTTCAAAAAAAGTTGTTCAGACGTCGAGGGCTAATTCTGTTTCCGAGGATAAAAACCCATCTGTTTCCACCGAAAAACATTTCAGGGGATCGTTTGCAACAGTTTGCCAACATTTTTGAGTGAATTGCAGAACGTCAGATTTTTGCTGAAATCGTGACCGCGCGGCTTAGGGATTTTTTCAAAAAAAGTTGTTCAGACGTCGAGGGCTAATTCTGTTTCCGAGGATAAAAACCCATCTGTTTCCACCGAAAAACATTTCAGGGGATCGTTTGCAACAGTTTGCCAACATTTTTGAATGAATTGCAGAACGTCAGATTTTTGCTGAAATTGTGACCGCGCGGCTTAGGGAATTTTTCATAAAAAGTTGTTCAGACGTCGAGGGCTAATTCTGTTTCCGAGGATAAAAACCCATCTGTTTCCACCGAAAAACATTTCAGGGGATCGTTTGCAACAGTTTGCCAACATTTTTGAGTGAATTGCAGAACGTCAGATTTTTGCTGAAATTGTGACCGCGCGGCTTAGGGATTTTTTCAAGAAAAGTTGTTCAGACGTCGAGGGCTAATTCTGTTTCCGAGGATAAAAACCCATCTGTTTCCACCGAAAAACATTTCAGGGGATCGTTTGCAACAGTTTGCCAACATTTTTGAGTGAATTGCAGAACGTCCGGTTTTTTGCTGAAATTGTGACCGCGCGGCTTAGGGATTTTTTCAACAAAAGGTGTTCAGACGTCGAGCGCTAATTCTGTTTCCGAGGATAAAAACCCATCTGTTTCCACCGAAAAACATTTCAGGGGATTGTTTGCAACAGTTTGCCAACATTTTTGAGTGAATTGCAGAACGTCAGATTTTTGCTGAAATTGTGACCGCGCGGCTTAGGGATTTTTTCAAAAAAAGTTGTTCAGACGTCGAGGGCTAATTCTGTTTCCGAGGATAAAAACCCATCTGTTTCAACCGAAAAACATATCAGGGGATCGTTTGCAACAGTTTGCCAACATTTTTGAGTGAATTGCAGAACATCAGATTTTTGCTGAAATTGTGACCGCGCGGCTTAGGGATTTTTTCAAAAAACGTTGTTCAGATGTCGAGGGCTAATTCTGTTTCGGAGAATAAAAACCCATCTGTTTCCACCGAAAAGCATATCAGGGGATCGTTTGCAACAGTTTGCCAACATTTTTGAGTGAATTGCAGAACGTCAGATTTTTGCAGAAATTGTGACCGCGCGGCTTAGCGATTTTTTCAAGAAAAGTTGTTCAGACGTCGAGGGCTAATTCTGTTTCCGAGGATAAAAACCCATCTGTTTCCACCGAAAAACATTTCAGGGGATCGTTTGCAACAGTTTGCCAACATTTTTGAGTGAATTGCAGAACGTCAGATTTTTGCTGAAATTGTGACCGCGCGGCTTAGGGATTTTTTCAAAAAAAGTTGTTCAGACGTCGAGGGCTAATTCTGTTTCCGAGGATAAAAACCCATCTGTTTCCACCGAAAAACATTTCAGGGGATCGTTTGCAACAGTTTGCCAACATTTTTGAGTGAATTGCAGAACGTCAGATTTTTGCTGAAATTGTGACCGCGCGGCTTAGGGATTTTTTCAAGAAAAGTTGTTCAGACGTCGAGGGCTAATTCTGTTTCCGAGGATAAAAACCCATCTGTTTCCACCGAAAAACATTTCAGGGGATCGTTTGCAACAGTTTGCCAACATTTTTGAGTGAATTGCAGAACGTCCGGTTTTTTGCTGAAATTGTGACCGCGCGGCTTAGGGATTTTTTCAACAAAAGGTGTTCAGACGTCGAGCGCTAATTCTGTTTCCGAGGATAAAAACCCATCTGTTTCCACCGAAAAACATTTCAGGGGATTGTTTGCAACAGTTTGCCAACATTTTTGAGTGAATTGCAGAACGTCAGATTTTTGCTGAAATTGTGACCGCGCGGCTTAGGGATTTTTTCAAAAAAAGTTGTTCAGACGTCGAGGGCTAATTCTGTTTCCGAGGATAAAAACCCATCTGTTTCAACCGAAAAACATATCAGGGGATCGTTTGCAACAGTTTGCCAACATTTTTGAGTGAATTGCAGAACGTCAGATTTTTGCTGAAATTGTGACCGCGCGGCTTAGGGATTTTTTCAAAAAAAGTTCAGATGTCGAGGGCTATTTCTGTTTCTGAGAATAAAATCCCATCTGTTTCCACCGAAAAACATATCAGGGGATTGTTTGCAACAGTTTGCCAACATTTTTGAGTGAATTGCAGAACGTCAGATTTTTGCTGAAATTGTGACCGCGCGGCTTAGGGATTTTTTCAAAAAAAGTTGTTCAGACGTCGAGGGCTAATTCTGTTTCCGAGGATAAAAACCCATCTGTTTCAACCGAAAAATATTTCAGGGGATCGTTTGCAACAGTTTGCCAACATTTTTGAGTGAATTGCAGAACGTCAGATTTTTGCTGAAATTGTGACCTTGCGGCTTAGGGATTTTTTCAAGAAAAGTTGTTCAGACGTCGAGGGCTAATTCTGTTTCCGGGGATAAAAACCCATCTGTTTCCACCGAAAAACATTTCAGGGGATTGTTTGCAACAGTTTGCCAACATTTTTGAGTGAATTGCAGAACGTCAGATTTTTGCTGAAATTGTGACCGCGCGGCTTAGGGATTTTTTCAAAAAAAGTTGTTCAGACGTCGAGGGCTAATTCTGTTTCTGAGGATAAAAACCCATCTGTTTCAACCGAAAAATATTTCAGGGGATCGTTTGCAACAGTTTGCCAACATTTTTGAGTGAATTGCAGAACGTCAGATTTTTGCTGAAATTGTGACCTTGCGGCTTAGGGATTTTTTCAAGAAAAGTTGTTCAGACGTCGAGGGCTAATTCTGTTTCCGGGGATAAAAACCCATCTGTTTCCACCGAAAAACATTTCAGGGGATTGTTTGCAACAGTTTGCCAACATTTTTGAGTGAATTGCAGAACGTCAGATTTTTGCTGAAATTGTGACCGCGCGGCTTAGGGATTTTTTCAAAAAAAGTTGTTCAGACGTCGAGGGCTAATTCTGTTTCCGAGGATAAAAACCCATCTGTTTCCACCGAAAAACATTTCAGGGGATCGTTTCCAACAGTTTGCCAACATGTTTGAGTGAATTGCAGAACGTCAGATTTTTGCTGAAATTGTGACCGCGCGGCTTAGGGATTTTTTCAAAAAAAGTTGTTCAGATGTCGAGGGCTAATTCTGTTTCCGAGAATAAAAACCCATCTGTTTCCACCGAAAAGCATTTCAGGGGATCGTTTGCAACAGTTTGCCAACATTTTTGAGTGAATTGCAGAACGTCAGATTTTTGCTGAAATTGTGACCGCGCGGCTTAGGGATTTTTTCAAAAAAAGTTGTTCAGACGTCGAGGGCTAATTCTGTTTCCGGGGATAAAAACCCATCTGTTTCCACCGAAAAACATTTCAGGGGATTGTTTGCAACAGTTTGCCAACATTTTTGAGTGAATTGCAGAACGTCAGATTTTTGCTGAAATTGTGACCGCGCGGCTTAGGGATTTTTTCAAAAAAAGTTGTTTAGACGTCGAGGGCTAATTCTGTTTCCGAGGATAAAAACCCATCTGTTTCCACCGAAAAACATTTCAGGGGATCGTTTCCAACAGTTTGCCAACATGTTTGAGTGAATTGCAGAACGTCAGATTTTTGCTGAAATTGTGACCGCGCGGCTTAGGGATTTTTTCAAAAAAAGTTCAGATGTCGAGGGCTATTTCTGTTTCTGAGAATAAAATCCCATCTGTTTCCACCGAAAAACATATCAGGGGATTGTTTGCAACAGTTTGCCAACATTTTTGAGTGAATTGCAGAACGTCAGATTTTTGCTGAAATTGTGACCGCGCGGCTTAGGGATTTTTTCAAAAAAAGTTGTTCAGACGTCGAGGGCTAATTCTGTTTCCGAGGATAAAAACCCATCTGTTTCAACCGAAAAATATTTCAGGGGATCGTTTGCAACAGTTTGCCAACATTTTTGAGTGAATTGCAGAACGTCAGATTTTTGCTGAAATTGTGACCTTGCGGCTTAGGGATTTTTTCAAGAAAAGTTGTTCAGACGTCGAGGGCTAATTCTGTTTCCGGGGATAAAAACCCATCTGTTTCCACCGAAAAACATTTCAGGGGATCGTTTCCAACAGTTTGCCAACATGTTTGAGTGAATTGCAGAACGTCAGATTTTTGCTGAAATTGTGACCGCGCGGCTTAGGGATTTTTTCAAAAAAAGTTGTTCAGACGTCGAGGGCTAATTCTGTTTCCGAGGATAAAAACCCATCTGTTTCCACCGAAAAACATTTCAGGGGATCGTTTCCAACAGTTTGCCAACATGTTTGAGTGAATTGCAGAACGTCAGATTTTTGCTGAAATTGTGACCGCGCGGCTTAGGGATTTTTTCAAAAAAAGTTGTTCAGATGTCGAGGGCTAATTCTGTTTCCGAGAATAAAAACCCATCTGTTTCCACCGAAAAGCATTTCAGGGGATCGTTTGCAACAGTTTGCCAACATTTTTGAGTGAATTGCAGAACGTCAGATTTTTGCTGAAATTGTGACCGCGCGGCTTAGGGATTTTTTCAAAAAAAGTTGTTCAGACGTCGAGGGCTAATTCTGTTTCCGGGGATAAAAACCCATCTGTTTCCACCGAAAAACATTTCAGGGGATTGTTTGCAACAGTTTGCCAACATTTTTGAGTGAATTGCAGAACGTCAGATTTTTGCTGAAATTGTGACCGCGCGGCTTAGGGATTTTTTCAAAAAAAGTTGTTTAGACGTCGAGGGCTAATTCTGTTTCCGAGGATAAAAACCCATCTGTTTCCACCGAAAAACATTTCAGGGGATCGTTTCCAACAGTTTGCCAACATGTTTGAGTGAATTGCAGAACGTCAGATTTTTGCTGAAATTGTGACCGCGCGGCTTAGGGATTTTTTCAAAAAAAGTTCAGATGTCGAGGGCTATTTCTGTTTCTGAGAATAAAATCCCATCTGTTTCCACCGAAAAACATATCAGGGGATTGTTTGCAACAGTTTGCCAACATTTTTGAGTGAATTGCAGAACGTCAGATTTTTGCTGAAATTGTGACCGCGCGGCTTAGGGATTTTTTCAAAAAAAGTTGTTCAGACGTCGAGGGCTAATTCTGTTTCCGAGGATAAAAACCCATCTGTTTCAACCGAAAAATATTTCAGGGGATCGTTTGCAACAGTTTGCCAACATTTTTGAGTGAATTGCAGAACGTCAGATTTTTGCTGAAATTGTGACCTTGCGGCTTAGGGATTTTTTCAAGAAAAGTTGTTCAGACGTCGAGGGCTAATTCTGTTTCCGGGGATAAAAACCCATCTGTTTCCACCGAAAAACATTTCAGGGGATTGTTTGCAACAGTTTGCCAACATTTTTGAGTGAATTGCAGAACGTCAGATTTTTGCTGAAATTGTGACCGCGCGGCTTAGGGATTTTTTCAAAAAAAGTTGTTCAGACGTCGAGGGCTAATTCTGTTTCCGAGGATAAAAACCCATCTGTTTCAACCGAAAAATATTTCAGGGGATCGTTTGCAACAGTTTGCCAACATTTTTGAGTGAATTGCAGAACGTCAGATTTTTGCTGAAATTGTGACCTTGCGGCTTAGGGATTTTTTCAAGAAAAGTTGTTCAGACGTCGAGGGCTAATTCTGTTTCCGGGGATAAAAACCCATCTGTTTCCACCGAAAAACATTTCAGGGGATTGTTTGCAACAGTTTGCCAACATTTTTGAGTGAATTGCAGAACGTCAGATTTTTGCTGAAATTGTGACCGCGCGGCTTAGGGATTTTTTCAAAAAAAGTTGTTCAGACGTCGAGGGCTAATTCTGTTTCCGAGGATAAAAACCCATCTGTTTCCACCGAAAAACATTTCAGGGGATCGTTTCCAACAGTTTGCCAACATGTTTGAGTGAATTGCAGAACGTCAGATTTTTGCTGAAATTGTGACCGCGCGGCTTAGGGATTTTTTCAAAAAAAGTTGTTCAGATGTCGAGGGCTAATTCTGTTTCCGAGAATAAAAACCCATCTGTTTCCACCGAAAAGCATATCAGGGGATCGTTTGCAACAGTTTGCCAACATTTTTGAGTGAATTGCAGAACGTCAGATTTTTGCAGAAATTGTGACCGCGCGGCTTAGCGATTTTTTCAAGAAAAGTTGTTCAGACGTCGAGGGCTAATTCTGTTTCCGAGGATAAAAACCCATCTGTTTCCACCGAAAAACATTTCAGGGGATCGTTTGCAACAGTTTGCCAACATTTTTGAGTGAATTGCAGAACGTCAGATTTTTGCTGAAATTGTGACCGCGCGGCTTAGCGATTTTTTCAAAAAAAGTTGTTCAGACGTCGAGGGCTAATTCTGTTTCCGAGGATAAAAACCCATCTGTTTCAACCGAAAAATATTTCAGGGGATCGTTTGCAACAGTTTGCCAACATTTTTGAGTGAATTGCAGAACGTCAGATTTTTGCTGAAATTGTGACCTTGCGGCTTAGGGATTTTTTCAAGAAAAGTTGTTCAGACGTCGAGGGCTAATTCTGTTTCCGGGGATAAAAACCCATCTGTTTCCACCGAAAAACATTTCAGGGTATTGTTTGCAACAGTTTGCCAACATTTTTGAGTGAATTGCAGAACGTCAGATTTTTGCTGAAATTGTGACCGCGCGGCTTAGGGATTTTTTCAAAAAAAGTTGTTCAGACGTCGAGGGCTAATTCTGTTTCCGAGGATAAAAACCCATCTGTTTCCACCGAAAAACATTTCAGGGGATCGTTTCCAACAGTTTGCCAACATGTTTGAGTGAATTGCAGAACGTCAGATTTTTGCTGAAATTGTGACCGCGCGGCTTAGGGATTTTTTCAAAAAAAGTTGTTCAGATGTCGAGGGCTAATTCTGTTTCCGAGAATAAAAACCCATCTGTTTCCACCGAAAAGCATATCAGGGGATCGTTTGCAACAGTTTGCCAACATTTTTGAGTGAATTGCAGAACGTCAGATTTTTGCAGAAATTGTGACCGCGCGGCTTAGCGATTTTTTCAAGAAAAGTTGTTCAGACGTCGAGGGCTAATTCTGTTTCCGAGGATAAAAACCCATCTGTTTCCACCGAAAAACATTTCAGGGGATCGTTTGCAACAGTTTGCCAACATTTTTGAGTGAATTGCAGAACGTCAGATTTTTGCTGAAATTGTGACCGCGCGGCTTAGCGATTTTTTCAAAAAAAGTTGTTCAGACGTCGAGGGCTAATTCTGTTTCCGAGGATAAAAACCCATCTGTTTCCACCGAAAAAAATTTCAGGGGATCGTTTGCAACAGTTTGCCAACATTTTTGAGTGAATTGCAGAACGTCAGATTTTTGCTGAAATTGTGACCGCGCGGCTTAGGGATTTTTTCAAAAAAAGTTCAGATGTCGAGGGCTATTTCTGTTTCTGAGAATAAAATCCCATCTGTTTCCACCGAAAAACATATCAGGGGATTGTTTGCAACAGTTTGCCAACATTTTTGAGTGAATTGCAGAACGTCAGATTTTTGCTGAAATTGTGACCGCGCGGCTTAGGGATTTTTTCAAAAAAAGTTGTTCAGACGTCGAGGGCTAATTCTGTTTCCGAGGATAAAAACCCATCTGTTTCCACCGAAAAACATTTCAGGGGATCGTTTGCAACAGTTTGCCAACATTTTTGAGTGAATTGCAGAACGTCAGATTTTTGCTGAAATTGTGACCGCGCGGCTTAGGGATTTTTTCAAAAAAAGTTGTTCAGACGTCGAGGGCTAATTCTGTTTCCGAGGATAAAAACCCATCTGTTTCAACCGAAAAATATTTCAGGGGATCGTTTGCAACAGTTTGCCAACATTTTTGAGTGAATTGCAGAACGTCAGATTTTTGCTGAAATTGTGACCGCGCGGCTTAGGGATTTTTTCAAGAAAAGTTGTTCAGACGTCGAGGGCTAATTCTGTTTCCGGGGATAAAAACCCATCTGTTTCCACCGAAAAACATTTCAGGGGATTGTTTGCAACAGTTTGCCAACATTTTTGAGTGAATTGCAGAACGTCAGATTTTTGCTGAAATTGTGACCGCGCGGCTTAGGGATTTTTTCAAAAAAAGTTGTTTAGACGTCGAGGGCTAATTCTGTTTCCGAGGATAAAAACCCATCTGTTTCCACCGATAAACATTTCAGGGGATCGTTTCCAACAGTTTGCCAACATGTTTGAGTGAATTGCAGAACGTCAGATTTTTGCTGAAATTGTGACCGCGCGGCTTAGGGATTTTTTCAAAAAAAGTTCAGATGTCGAGGGCTATTTCTGTTTCTGAGAATAAAATCCCATCTGTTTCCACCGAAAAACATATCAGGGGATTGTTTGCAACAGTTTGCCAACATTTTTGAGTGAATTGCAGAACGTCAGATTTTTGCTGAAATTGTGACCGCGCGGCTTAGGGATTTTTTCAAAAAAAGTTGTTCAGACGTCGAGGGCTAATTCTGTTTCCGAGGATAAAAACCCATCTGTTTCAACCGAAAAATATTTCAGGGGATCGTTTGCAACAGTTTGCCAACATTTTTGAGTGAATTGCAGAACGTCAGATTTTTGCTGAAATTGTGACCTTGCGGCTTAGGGATTTTTTCAAGAAAAGTTGTTCAGACGTCGAGGGCTAATTCTGTTTCCGGGGATAAAAACCCATCTGTTTCCACCGAAAAACATTTCAGGGGATTGTTTGCAACAGTTTGCCAACATTTTTGAGTGAATTGCAGAACGTCAGATTTTTGCTGAAATTGTGACCGCGCGGCTTAGGGATTTTTTCAAAAAAAGTTGTTCAGACGTCGAGGGCTAATTCTGTTTCCGAGGATAAAAACCCATCTGTTTCAACCGAAAAATATTTCAGGGGATCGTTTGCAACAGTTTGCCAACATTTTTGAGTGAATTGCAGAACGTCAGATTTTTGCTGAAATTGTGACCTTGCGGCTTAGGGATTTTTTCAAGAAAAGTTGTTCAGACGTCGAGGGCTAATTCTGTTTCCGGGGATAAAAACCCATCTGTTTCCACCGAAAAACATTTCAGGGGATTGTTTGCAACAGTTTGCCAACATTTTTGAGTGAATTGCAGAACGTCAGATTTTTGCTGAAATTGTGACCGCGCGGCTTAGGGATTTTTTCAAAAAAAGTTGTTCAGACGTCGAGGGCTAATTCTGTTTCCGAGGATAAAAACCCATCTGTTTCCACCGAAAAACATTTCAGGGGATCGTTTCCAACAGTTTGCCAACATGTTTGAGTGAATTGCAGAACGTCAGATTTTTGCTGAAATTGTGACCGCGCGGCTTAGGGATTTTTTCAAAAAAAGTTGTTCAGATGTCGAGGGCTAATTCTGTTTCCGAGAATAAAAACCCATCTGTTTCCACCGAAAAGCATATCAGGGGATCGTTTGCAACAGTTTGCCAACATTTTTGAGTGAATTGCAGAACGTCAGATTTTTGCAGAAATTGTGACCGCGCGGCTTAGCGATTTTTTCAAGAAAAGTTGTTCAGACGTCGAGGGCTAATTCTGTTTCCGAGGATAAAAACCCATCTGTTTCCACCGAAAAACATTTCAGGGGATCGTTTGCAACAGTTTGCCAACATTTTTGAGTGAATTGCAGAACGTCAGATTTTTGCTGAAATTGTGACCGCGCGGCTTAGCGATTTTTTCAAAAAAAGTTGTTCAGACGTCGAGGGCTAATTCTGTTTCCGAGGATAAAAACCCATCTGTTTCCACCGAAAAAAATTTCAGGGGATCGTTTGCAACAGTTTGCCAACATTTTTGAGTGAATTGCAGAACGTCAGATTTTTGCTGAAATTGTGACCGCGCGGCTTAGGGATTTTTTCAAAAAAAGTTCAGATGTCGAGGGCTATTTCTGTTTCTGAGAATAAAATCCCATCTGTTTCCACCGAAAAACATATCAGGGGATTGTTTGCAACAGTTTGCCAACATTTTTGAGTGAATTGCAGAACGTCAGATTTTTGCTGAAATTGTGACCGCGCGGCTTAGGGATTTTTTCAAAAAAAGTTGTTCAGACGTCGAGGGCTAATTCTGTTTCCGAGGATAAAAACCCATCTGTTTCAACCGAAAAATATTTCAGGGGATCGTTTGCAACAGTTTGCCAACATTTTTGAGTGAATTGCAGAACGTCAGATTTTTGCTGAAATTGTGACCTTGCGGCTTAGGGATTTTTTCAAGAAAAGTTGTTCAGACGTCGAGGGCTAATTCTGTTTCCGGGGATAAAAACCCATCTGTTTCCACCGAAAAACATTTCAGGGGATTGTTTGCAACAGTTTGCCAACATTTTTGAGTGAATTGCAGAACGTCAGATTTTTGCTGAAATTGTGACCGCGCGGCTTAGGGATTTTTTCAAAAAAAGTTGTTCAGACGTCGAGGGCTAATTCTGTTTCCGAGGATAAAAACCCATCTGTTTCAACCGAAAAATATTTCAGGGGATCGTTTGCAACAGTTTGCCAACATTTTTGAGTGAATTGCAGAACGTCAGATTTTTGCTGAAATTGTGACCTTGCGGCTTAGGGATTTTTTCAAGAAAAGTTGTTCAGACGTCGAGGGCTAATTCTGTTTCCGGGGATAAAAACCCATCTGTTTCCACCGAAAAACATTTCAGGGGATTGTTTGCAACAGTTTGCCAACATTTTTGAGTGAATTGCAGAACGTCAGATTTTTGCTGAAATTGTGACCGCGCGGCTTAGGGATTTTTTCAAAAAAAGTTGTTCAGACGTCGAGGGCTAATTCTGTTTCCGAGGATAAAAACCCATCTGTTTCCACCGAAAAACATTTCAGGGGATCGTTTGCAACAGTTTGCCAACATTTTTGAGTGAATTGCAGAACGTCAGATTTTTGCTGAAATTGTGACCGCGCGGCTTAGCGATTTTTTCAAAAAAAGTTGTTCAGACGTCGAGGGCTAATTCTGTTTCCGAGGATAAAAACCCATCTGTTTCCACCGAAAAAAATTTCAGGGGATCGTTTGCAACAGTTTGCCAACATTTTTGAGTGAATTGCAGAACGTCAGATTTTTGCTGAAATTGTGACCGCGCGGCTTAGGGATTTTTTCAAAAAAAGTTCAGATGTCGAGGGCTATTTCTGTTTCTGAGAATAAAATCCCATCTGTTTCCACCGAAAAACATATCAGGGGATTGTTTGCAACAGTTTGCCAACATTTTTGAGTGAATTGCAGAACGTCAGATTTTTGCTGAAATTGTGACCGCGCGGCTTAGGGATTTTTTCAAGAAAAGTTGTTCAGACGTCGAGGGCTAATTCTGTTTCCGAGGATAAAAACCCATCTGTTTCCACCGAAAAACATTTCAGGGGATCGTTTGCAACAGTTTGCCAACATTTTTGAGTGAATTGCAGAACGTCAGATTTTTGCTGAAATTGTGACCGCGCGGCTTAGGGATTTTTTCAAAAAAAGTTGTTCAGACGTCGAGGGCTAATTCTGTTTCCGAGGATAAAAACCCATCTGTTTCAACCGAAAAATATTTCAGGGGATCGTTTGCAACAGTTTGCCAACATTTTTGAGTGAATTGCAGAACGTCAGATTTTTGCTGAAATTGTGACCGCGCGGCTTAGGGATTTTTTCAAGAAAAGTTGTTCAGACGTCGAGGGCTAATTCTGTTTCCGGGGATAAAAACCCATCTGTTTCCACCGAAAAACATTTCAGGGGATTGTTTGCAACAGTTTGCCAACATTTTTGAGTGAATTGCAGAACGTCAGATTTTTGCTGAAATTGTGACCGCGCGGCTTAGGGATTTTTTCAAAAAAAGTTGTTCAGACGTCGAGGGCTAATTCTGTTTCCGAGGATAAAAACCCATCTGTTTCCACCGAAAAACATTTCAGGGGATCGTTTCCAACAGTTTGCCAACATGTTTGAGTGAATTGCAGAACGTCAGATTTTTGCTGAAATTGTGACCGCGCGGCTTAGGGATTTTTTCAAAAAAAGTTGTTCAGATGTCGAGGGCTAATTCTGTTTCCGAGAATAAAAACCCATCTGTTTCCACCGAAAAGCATATCAGGGGATCGTTTGCAACAGTTTGCCAACATTTTTGAGTGAATTGCAGAACGTCAGATTTTTGCAGAAATTGTGACCGCGCGGCTTAGCGATTTTTTCAAGAAAAGTTGTTCAGACGTCGAGGGCTAATTCTGTTTCCGAGGATAAAAACCCATCTGTTTCCACCGAAAAACATTTCAGGGGATCGTTTGCAACAGTTTGCCAACATTTTTGAGTGAATTGCAGAACGTCAGATTTTTGCTGAAATTGTGACCGCGCGGCTTAGCGATTTTTTCAAAAAAAGTTGTTCAGACGTCGAGGGCTAATTCTGTTTCCGAGGATAAAAACCCATCTGTTTCCACCGAAAAAAATTTCAGGGGATCGTTTGCAACAGTTTGCCAACATTTTTGAGTGAATTGCAGAACGTCAGATTTTTGCTGAAATTGTGACCGCGCGGCTTAGGGATTTTTTCAAAAAAAGTTCAGATGTCGAGGGCTATTTCTGTTTCTGAGAATAAAATCCCATCTGTTTCCACCGAAAAACATATCAGGGGATTGTTTGCAACAGTTTGCCAACATTTTTGAGTGAATTGCAGAACGTCAGATTTTTGCTGAAATTGTGACCGCGCGGCTTAGGGATTTTTTCAAAAAAAGTTGTTCAGACGTCGAGGGCTAATTCTGTTTCCGAGGATAAAAACCCATCTGTTTCAACCGAAAAATATTTCAGGGGATCGTTTGCAACAGTTTGCCAACATTTTTGAGTGAATTGCAGAACGTCAGATTTTTGCTGAAATTGTGACCTTGCGGCTTAGGGATTTTTTCAAGAAAAGTTGTTCAGACGTCGAGGGCTAATTCTGTTTCCGGGGATAAAAACCCATCTGTTTCCACCGAAAAACATTTCAGGGGATTGTTTGCAACAGTTTGCCAACATTTTTGAGTGAATTGCAGAACGTCAGATTTTTGCTGAAATTGTGACCGCGCGGCTTAGGGATTTTTTCAAAAAAAGTTGTTCAGACGTCGAGGGCTAATTCTGTTTCCGAGGATAAAAACCCATCTGTTTCAACCGAAAAATATTTCAGGGGATCGTTTGCAACAGTTTGCCAACATTTTTGAGTGAATTGCAGAACGTCAGATTTTTGCTGAAATTGTGACCTTGCGGCTTAGGGATTTTTTCAAGAAAAGTTGTTCAGACGTCGAGGGCTAATTCTGTTTCCGGGGATAAAAACCCATCTGTTTCCACCGAAAAACATTTCAGGGGATTGTTTGCAACAGTTTGCCAACATTTTTGAGTGAATTGCAGAACGTCAGATTTTTGCTGAAATTGTGACCGCGCGGCTTAGGGATTTTTTCAAAAAAAGTTGTTCAGACGTCGAGGGCTAATTCTGTTTCCGAGGATAAAAACCCATCTGTTTCCACCGAAAAACATTTCAGGGGATCGTTTCCAACAGTTTGCCAACATGTTTGAGTGAATTGCAGAACGTCAGATTTTTGCTGAAATTGTGACCGCGCGGCTTAGGGATTTTTTCAAAAAAAGTTGTTCAGATGTCGAGGGCTAATTCTGTTTCCGAGAATAAAAACCCATCTGTTTCCACCGAAAAGCATTTCAGGGGATCGTTTGCAACAGTTTGCCAACATTTTTGAGTGAATTGCAGAACGTCAGATTTTTGCTGAAATTGTGACCGCGCGGCTTAGGGATTTTTTCAAAAAAAGTTGTTCAGACGTCGAGGGCTAATTCTGTTTCCGGGGATAAAAACCCATCTGTTTCCACCGAAAAACATTTCAGGGGATTGTTTGCAACAGTTTGCCAACATTTTTGAGTGAATTGCAGAACGTCAGATTTTTGCTGAAATTGTGACCGCGCGGCTTAGGGATTTTTTCAAAAAAAGTTGTTTAGACGTCGAGGGCTAATTCTGTTTCCGAGGATAAAAACCCATCTGTTTCCACCGAAAAACATTTCAGGGGATCGTTTCCAACAGTTTGCCAACATGTTTGAGTGAATTGCAGAACGTCAGATTTTTGCTGAAATTGTGACCGCGCGGCTTAGGGATTTTTTCAAAAAAAGTTCAGATGTCGAGGGCTATTTCTGTTTCTGAGAATAAAATCCCATCTGTTTCCACCGAAAAACATATCAGGGGATTGTTTGCAACAGTTTGCCAACATTTTTGAGTGAATTGCAGAACGTCAGATTTTTGCTGAAATTGTGACCGCGCGGCTTAGGGATTTTTTCAAAAAAAGTTGTTCAGACGTCGAGGGCTAATTCTGTTTCCGAGGATAAAAACCCATCTGTTTCAACCGAAAAATATTTCAGGGGATCGTTTGCAACAGTTTGCCAACATTTTTGAGTGAATTGCAGAACGTCAGATTTTTGCTGAAATTGTGACCTTGCGGCTTAGGGATTTTTTCAAGAAAAGTTGTTCAGACGTCGAGGGCTAATTCTGTTTCCGGGGATAAAAACCCATCTGTTTCCACCGAAAAACATTTCAGGGGATTGTTTGCAACAGTTTGCCAACATTTTTGAGTGAATTGCAGAACGTCAGATTTTTGCTGAAATTGTGACCGCGCGGCTTAGGGATTTTTTCAAAAAAAGTTGTTCAGACGTCGAGGGCTAATTCTGTTTCCGAGGATAAAAACCCATCTGTTTCAACCGAAAAATATTTCAGGGGATCGTTTGCAACAGTTTGCCAACATTTTTGAGTGAATTGCAGAACGTCAGATTTTTGCTGAAATTGTGACCTTGCGGCTTAGGGATTTTTTCAAGAAAAGTTGTTCAGACGTCGAGGGCTAATTCTGTTTCCGGGGATAAAAACCCATCTGTTTCCACCGAAAAACATTTCAGGGGATTGTTTGCAACAGTTTGCCAACATTTTTGAGTGAATTGCAGAACGTCAGATTTTTGCTGAAATTGTGACCGCGCGGCTTAGGGATTTTTTCAAAAAAAGTTGTTCAGACGTCGAGGGCTAATTCTGTTTCCGAGGATAAAAACCCATCTGTTTCCACCGAAAAACATTTCAGGGGATCGTTTCCAACAGTTTGCCAACATGTTTGAGTGAATTGCAGAACGTCAGATTTTTGCTGAAATTGTGACCGCGCGGCTTAGGGATTTTTTCAAAAAAAGTTGTTCAGATGTCGAGGGCTAATTCTGTTTCCGAGAATAAAAACCCATCTGTTTCCACCGAAAAGCATATCAGGGGATCGTTTGCAACAGTTTGCCAACATTTTTGAGTGAATTGCAGAACGTCAGATTTTTGCAGAAATTGTGACCGCGCGGCTTAGCGATTTTTTCAAGAAAAGTTGTTCAGACGTCGAGGGCTAATTCTGTTTCCGAGGATAAAAACCCATCTGTTTCCACCGAAAAACATTTCAGGGGATCGTTTGCAACAGTTTGCCAACATTTTTGAGTGAATTGCAGAACGTCAGATTTTTGCTGAAATTGTGACCGCGCGGCTTAGCGATTTTTTCAAAAAAAGTTGTTCAGACGTCGAGGGCTAATTCTGTTTCCGAGGATAAAAACCCATCTGTTTCCACCGAAAAAAATTTCAGGGGATCGTTTGCAACAGTTTGCCAACATTTTTGAGTGAATTGCAGAACGTCAGATTTTTGCTGAAATTGTGACCGCGCGGCTTAGGGATTTTTTCAAAAAAAGTTCAGATGTCGAGGGCTATTTCTGTTTCTGAGAATAAAATCCCATCTGTTTCCACCGAAAAACATATCAGGGGATTGTTTGCAACAGTTTGCCAACATTTTTGAGTGAATTGCAGAACGTCAGATTTTTGCTGAAATTGTGACCGCGCGGCTTAGGGATTTTTTCAAAAAAAGTTGTTCAGACGTCGAGGGCTAATTCTGTTTCCGAGGATAAAAACCCATCTGTTTCAACCGAAAAATATTTCAGGGGATCGTTTGCAACAGTTTGCCAACATTTTTGAGTGAATTGCAGAACGTCAGATTTTTGCTGAAATTGTGACCTTGCGGCTTAGGGATTTTTTCAAGAAAAGTTGTTCAGACGTCGAGGGCTAATTCTGTTTCCGGGGATAAAAACCCATCTGTTTCCACCGAAAAACATTTCAGGGGATTGTTTGCAACAGTTTGCCAACATTTTTGAGTGAATTGCAGAACGTCAGATTTTTGCTGAAATTGTGACCGCGCGGCTTAGGGATTTTTTCAAAAAAAGTTGTTCAGACGTCGAGGGCTAATTCTGTTTCCGAGGATAAAAACCCATCTGTTTCAACCGAAAAATATTTCAGGGGATCGTTTGCAACAGTTTGCCAACATTTTTGAGTGAATTGCAGAACGTCAGATTTTTGCTGAAATTGTGACCTTGCGGCTTAGGGATTTTTTCAAGAAAAGTTGTTCAGACGTCGAGGGCTAATTCTGTTTCCGGGGATAAAAACCCATCTGTTTCCACCGAAAAACATTTCAGGGGATTGTTTGCAACAGTTTGCCAACATTTTTGAGTGAATTGCAGAACGTCAGATTTTTGCTGAAATTGTGACCGCGCGGCTTAGGGATTTTTTCAAAAAAAGTTGTTCAGACGTCGAGGGCTAATTCTGTTTCCGAGGATAAAAACCCATCTGTTTCCACCGAAAAACATTTCAGGGGATCGTTTCCAACAGTTTGCCAACATGTTTGAGTGAATTGCAGAACGTCAGATTTTTGCTGAAATTGTGACCGCGCGGCTTAGGGATTTTTTCAAAAAAAGTTGTTCAGATGTCGAGGGCTAATTCTGTTTCCGAGAATAAAAACCCATCTGTTTCCACCGAAAAGCATTTCAGGGGATCGTTTGCAACAGTTTGCCAACATTTTTGAGTGAATTGCAGAACGTCAGATTTTTGCTGAAATTGTGACCGCGCGGCTTAGGGATTTTTTCAAAAAAAGTTGTTCAGACGTCGAGGGCTAATTCTGTTTCCGAGGATAAAAACCCATCTGTTTCAACCGAAAAATATTTCAGGGGATCGTTTGCAACAGTTTGCCAACATTTTTGAGTGAATTGCAGAACGTCAGATTTTTGCTGAAATTGTGACCGCGCGGCTTAGGGATTTTTTCAAAAAAAGTTGTTCAGACGTCGAGGGCTAATTCTGTTTCCGAGGATAAAAACCCATCTGTTTCCACCGAAAAACATTTCAGGGGATCGTTTGCAACAGTTTTCCAACATTTTTGAGTGAATTGCAGAACGTCAGATTTTTGCTGAAATTGTGACCGCGCGGCTTAGCGATTTTTTCAAAAAAAGTTGTTCAGACGTCGAGGGCTAATTCTGTTTCCGAGGATAAAAACCCATCTGTTTCCACCGAAAAACATTTCAGGGGATCGTTTGCAACAGTTTGCCAACATTTTTGAGTGAATTGCAGAACGTCAGATTTTTGCTGAAATTGTGACCGCGCGGCTTAGGGATTTTTTCAAAAAAAGTTGTTCAGACGTCGAGGGCTAATTCTGTTTCCGAGGATAAAAACCCATCTGTTTCAACCGAAAAACATTTCAGGGGATTGTTTGCAACAGTTTGCCAACATTTTTGAGTGAATTGCAGAACGTCAGATTTTTGCTGAAATTGTGACCGCGGCTTAGGGATTTTTTCAAGAAATGTTGTTCAGACGTCGAGGGCTAATTCTGTTTCCGAGGATAAAAACCCATCTGTTTCCACCGAAAAACATTTCAGGGGATCGTTTGCAACAGTTTGCCAACATTTTTGAGTGAATTGCAGAACGTCCGGGTTTTTGCTGAAATTGTGACCGCGCGGCTTAGGGATTTTTTCAACAAAAGGTGTTCAGACGTCGAGCGCTAATTCTGTTTCCGAGGATAAAAACCCATCTGTTTCCACCGAAAAACATTTCAGGGGATTGTTTGCAACAGTTTGCCAACATTTTTGAGTGAATTGCAGAATGTCAGATTTTTGCTGAAATTGTGACCGCGCGGCTTAGGGATTTTTTCAAAAAAAGTTGTTCAGACGTCGAGCGCTAATTCTGTTTCCGAGGATAAAAACCCATCTGTTTCCACCGAAAAAAATTTCAGCGGATCGTTTGCAACAGTTTGCCAACATTTTTGAGTGAATTGCAGAACGTCAGATTTTTGCTGAAATTGTGACCGCGCGGCTTAGGGATTTTTTCAAAAAAAGTTGTTCAGATGTCGAGGGCTAATTCTGTTTCCGAGAATAAAAACGCATCTGTTTCCACCGAAAAGCATATCAGGGGATCGTTTGCAACAGTTTGCCAACATTTTTGAGTGAATTGCAGAACGTCAGATTTTTGCAGAAATTGTGACCGCGCGGCTTAGCGATTTTTTCAAGAAAAGTTGTTCAGACGTCGAGGGCTAATTCTGTTTCCGAGGATAAAAACCCATCTGTTTCCACCGAAAAACATTTCAGGGGATCGTTTGCAACAGTTTGCCAACATTTTTGAGTGAATTGCAGAACGTCAGATTTTTGCTGAAATTGTGACCGCGCGGCTTAGGGATTTTTTCAAAAAACGTTGTTCAGACGTCGAGGGCTAATTTTTTTTCCGAGGATAAAAACCCATCTGTTTCCACCGAAAAACATTTCAGGGGATCGTTTGCAACAGTTTGCCAACATTTTTGAGTGAATTGCAGAACGTCAGATTTTTGCTGAAATTGTGACCGCGCGGCTTAGCGATTTTTTCAAAAAAAGTTGTTCAGACGTCGAGGGCTAATTCTGTTTCCGAGGATAAAAACCCATCTGTTTCCACCGAAAAAAATTTCAGGGGATCGTTTGCAACAGTTTGCCAACATTTTTGAGTGAATTGCAGAACGTCAGATTTTTGCTGAAATTGTGACCGCGCGGCTTAGGGATTTTTTCAAAAAAAGTTGTTCAGACGTCGAGGGCTAATTCTGTTTCCGAGGATAAAAACCCATCTGTTTCCACCGAAAAACATTTCAGGGGATCGTTTGCAACAGTTTGCCAACATTTTTGAGTGAATTGCAGAACGTCCGGGTTTTTGCTGAAATTGTGACCGCGCGGCTTAGCGATTTTTTCAAGAAAAGTTGTTCAGACGTCGAGGGCTAATTCTGTTTCCGAGGATAAAAACCCATCTGTTTCCACCGAAAAACATTTCAGGGGATCGTTTGCAACAGTTTGCCAACATTTTTGAGTGAATTGCAGAACGTCAGATTTTTGCTGAAATTGTGACCGCGCGGCTTAGGGATTTTTTCAAAAAACGTTGTTCAGACGTCGAGGGCTAATTCTGTTTCCGAGGATAAAAACCCATCTGTTTCCACCGAAAAACATTTCAGGGGATCGTTTGCAACAGTTTGCCAACATTTTTGAGTGAATTGCAGAA
Source organism: Podarcis vaucheri (assembly GCF_965113315.1). NCBI lineage: Eukaryota > Metazoa > Chordata > Lepidosauria > Squamata > Lacertidae > Podarcis > Podarcis vaucheri. The sequence continues at coordinate 13,079,360 of NC_138750.1, forward strand.
CGTCAGATTTTTGCTGAAATTGTGACCTTGCGGCTTAGGGATTTTTTCAAAAAAAAGTTGTTCAGACGTCGAGGGCTAATTCTGTTTCCGAGGATAAAAACCCATCTGTTTCCACCGAAAAACATTTCAGGGGATCGTTTGCAACAGTTTGCCAACATTTTTGAGTGAATTGCAGAACGTCCGGTTTTTTGCTGAAATTGTGACCGCGCGGCTTAGGGATTTTTTCAACAAAAGGTGTTCAGACGTCGAGCGCTAATTCTTTTTCCGAGGATAAAAACCCATCTGTTTCCACCGAAAAAAAATTCAGGGGATTGTTTCCAACAGTTTGCCAACATTTTTGAGTGAATTGCAGAACGTCAGATTTTTGCTGAAATTGTGACCGCGCGGCTTAGGGATTTTTTCAAGAAAAGTTGTTCAGACGTCGAGGGCTAATTCTGTTTCTGAGGATAAAAACCCATCTGTTTCCACCGAAAAACATTTCAGGGGATCGTTTGCAACAGTTTGCCAACATTTTTGAGTGAATTGCAGAATGTCAGATTTTTGCTGAAATTGTGACCGCGCGGCTTAGCGATTTTTTCAAAAAAAGTTGTTCAGACGTTGAGGGCTAATTCTGTTTCCGAGGATAAAAACCCATCTGTTTCCACCGAAAAACATTTCAGGGGATCGTTTGCAACAGTTTGCCAACATTTTTGAGTGAATTGCAGAACGTCAGATTTTTGCAGAAATTGTGACCACGCGGCTTAGGGATTTTTTCAAGAAAAGTTGTTCAGACGTCGAGGGCTAATTCTGTTTCCGAGGATAAAAACCCATCTGTTTCCACCGAAAAACATTTCAGGGGATCGTTTGCAACAGTTTGCCAACATTTTTGAGTGAATTGCAGAACGTCAGATTTTTGCTGAAATTGTGACCGCGCGGCTTAGGGATTTTTTCAAAAAAAGTTGTTCAGACGTCGAGGGCTAATTCTGTTTTCGAGGATAAAAACCCATCTGTTTCCACCGAAAAACATTTCAGGGGATCGTTTGCAACAGTTTGCCAACATTTTTGAGTGAATTGCAGAACGTCAGATTTTTGCTGAAATTGTGACCGCGCGGCTTAGGGATTTTTTCAAAAAAAGTTCAGATGTCGAGGGCTATTTCTGTTTCTGAGAATAAAATCCCATCTGTTTCCACCGAAAAACATATCAGGGGATTGTTTGCAACAGTTTGCCAACATTTTTGAGTGAATTGCAGAATGTCAGATTTTTGCTGAAATTGTGACCGCGCGGCTTAGGGATTTTTTCAAAAAAAGTTGTTCAGACGTCGAGGGCTAATTCTGTTTCCGAGGATAAAAACCCATCTGTTTCAACCGAAAAATATTTCAGGGGATCGTTTGCAACAGTTTGCCAACATTTTTGAGTGAATTGCAGAACGTCAGATTTTTGCTGAAATTGTGACCTTGCGGCTTAGGGATTTTTTCAAGAAAAGTTGTTCAGACGTCGAGGGCAAATTCTGCTTCCGGGGATAAAAACCCATCTGTTTCCACCGAAAAACATTTCAGGGGATCGTTTGCAACAGTTTGCCAACATTTTTGAGTGAATTGCAGAACGTCCGGTTTTTTGCTGAAATTGTGACCGCGCGGCTTAGGGATTTTTTCAACAAAAGGTGTTCAGACGTCGAGCGCTAATTCTTTTTCCGAGGATAAAAACCCATCTGTTTCCACCGAAAAACATTTCAGGGGATTGTTTGCAACAGTTTGCCAACATTTTTGAGTGAATTGCAGAACGTCAGATTTTTGCTGAAATTGTGACCTTGCGGCTTAGGGATTTTTTCAAGAAAAGTTGTTCAGACGTCGAGGGCTAATTCTGTTTCCGGGGATAAAAACCCATCTGTTTCCACCGAAAAACATTTCAGGGGATCGTTTGCAACAGTTTGCCAACATTTTTGAGTGAATTGCAGAACGTCCGGTTTTTTGCTGAAATTGTGACCGCGCGGCTTAGGGATTTTTTCAACAAAAGGTGTTCAGACGTCGAGCGCTAATTCTTTTTCCGAGGATAAAAACCCATCTGTTTCCACCGAAAAACATTTCAGGGGATTGTTTGCAACAGTTTGCCAACATTTTTGAGTGAATTGCAGAACGTCAGATTTTTGCTGAAATTGTGACCGCGCGGCTTAGGGATTTTTTCAAAAAAAGTTGTTCAGACGTCGAGGGCTAATTCTGTTTCCGAGGATAAAAACCCATCTGTTTCCACCGAAAAACATTTCAGGGGATCGTTTCCAACAGTTTGCCAACATGTTTGAGTGAATTGCAGAACGTCAGATTTTTGCTGAAATTGTGACCGCGCGGCTTAGGGATTTTTTCAAAAAAAGTTGTTCAGATGTCGAGGGCTAATTCTGTTTCCGAGAATAAAAACCCATCTGTTTCCACCGAAAAGCATATCAGGGGATCGTTTGCAACAGTTTGCCAACATTTTTGAGTGAATTGCAGAACGTCAGATTTTTGCAGAAATTGTGACCGCGCGGCTTAGCGATTTTTTCAAGAAAAGTTGTTCAGACGTCGAGGGCTAATTCTGTTTCCGAGGATAAAAACCCATCTGTTTCCACCGAAAAACATTTCAGGGGATCGTTTGCAACAGTTTGCCAACATTTTTGAGTGAATTGCAGAACGTCAGATTTTTGCTGAAATTGTGACCGCGCGGCTTAGGGATTTTTTCAAAAAACGTTGTTCAGACGTCGAGGGCTAATTCTGTTTCCGAGGATAAAAACCCATCTGTTTCCACCGAAAAACATTTCAGGGGATCGTTTGCAACAGTTTGCCAACATTTTTGAGTGAATTGCAGAACGTCAGATTTTTGCTGAAATTGTGACCGCGCGGCTTAGCGATTTTTTCAAAAAAAGTTGTTCAGACGTCGAGGGCTAATTCTGTTTCCGAGGATAAAAACCCATCTGTTTCCACCGAAAAAAATTTCAGGGGATCGTTTGCAACAGTTTGCCAACATTTTTGAGTGAATTGCAGAACGTCAGATTTTTGCTGAAATTGTGACCGCGCGGCTTAGGGATTTTTTCAAAAAAAGTTGTTCAGACGTCGAGGGCTAATTCTGTTTCCGAGGATAAAAACCCATCTGTTTCCACCGAAAAACATTTCAGGGGATCGTTTGCAACAGTTTTCCAACATTTTTGAGTGAATTGCAGAACGTCAGATTTTTGCTGAAATTGTGACCGCGCGGCTTAGCGATTTTTTCAAAAAAAGTTGTTCAGACGTCGAGGGCTAATTCTGTTTCCGAGGATAAAAACCCATCTGTTTCCACCGAAAAACATTTCAGGGGATCGTTTGCAACAGTTTGCCAACATTTTTGAGTGAATTGCAGAACGTCAGATTTTTGCTGAAATTGTGACCGCGCGGCTTAGGGATTTTTTCAAAAAAAGTTGTTCAGACGTCGAGGGCTAATTCTGTTTCCGAGGATAAAAACCCATCTGTTTCAACCGAAAAACATTTCAGGGGATTGTTTGCAACAGTTTGCCAACATTTTTGAGTGAATTGCAGAACGTCAGATTTTTGCTGAAATTGTGACCGCGGCTTAGGGATTTTTTCAAGAAAAGTTGTTCAGACGTCGAGGGCTAATTCTGTTTCCGAGGATAAAAACCCATCTGTTTCCACCGAAAAACATTTCAGCGATCGTTTGCAACAGTTTGCCAACATTTTTGAGTGAATTGCAGAACGTCCGGGTTTTTGCTGAAATTGTGACCGCGCGGCTTAGCGATTCTTTCAAAAAAAGTTGTTCAGATGTCGAGGGCTAATTCTGTTTCCGAGGATAAAAACCCATCTGTTTCCACCGAAAAACATTTCAGGGGATTGTTTGCAACAGTTTGCCAACATTTTTGAGTGAATTGCAGAACGTCCGGTTTTTTGCTGAAATTGTGACCGCGCGGCTTAGGGATTTTTTCAAAAAAAGGTGTTCAGACGTCGAGGGCTAATTCTGTTTCCGAGGATAAAAACCCATCTGTTTCCACCGAAAAACATTTCAGGGGATCGTTTGCAACAGTTTGCCAACATTTTTGAGTGAATTGCAGAACGTCAGATTTTTGCTGAAATTGTGACCGCGCAGCTTAGCGATTTTTTCAAAAAAAGTTGTTCAGACGTTGAGGGCTAATTCTGTTTCCGAGGATAAAAACCCATCTGTTTCCACCGAAAAAAATTTCAGGGGATCGTTTGCAACAGTTTGCCAACATTTTTGAGTGAATTGCAGAACGTCAGATTTTTGCTGAAATTGTCACCGCGCGGCTTAGGGATTTTTTCAAGAAAAGTTGTTCAGACGTCGAGGGCTAATTCTGTTTCCGAGGATAAAAACCCATCTGTTTCCACCGAAAAACATTTCAGGGGATCGTTTGCAACAGTTTGCCAACATTTTTGAGTGAATTGCAGAACGTCAGATTTTTGCTGAAATTGTGACCGCGCGGCTTAGCGATTTTTTCAAAAAAAGTTGTTCAGACGTTGAGGGCTAATTCTGTTTCCGAGGATAAAAACCCATCTGTTTCCACCGAAAAACATTTCAGGGGATCGTTTGCAACAGTTTGCCAACATTTTTGAGTAAATTGCAGAACGTCAGATTTTTGCAGAAATTGTGACCGCGCGGCTTAGCGATTTTTTCAAAAAAAGTTGTTCAGACGTCGAGGGCTAATTCTCTTTCCGATGATAAAAACCCATCTGTTTCCACCGAAAAACATTTCAGGGGATCGTTTGCAACAGTTTGCCAACATTTTTGAGTGAATTGCAGAACGTCAGATTTTTGCTGAAATTGTGACCGCGTGGCTTAGGGATTTTTTCAAGAAAAGTTGTTCAGACGTCGAGGGCTAATTCTGTTTCCGAGGATAAAAACCCATCTGTTTCCACCGAAAAACATTTCAGGGGATCGTTTGCAACAGTTTGCCAACATTTTTGAGTGAATTGCAGAACGTCAGATTTTTGCAGAAATTGTGACCGCGCGACGTAGGGAATTTTTCCTAAAAAGTTGTTCAGACGTCGAGGGCTAATTCTGTTTCCGAGGATAAAAACCCATCTGTTTCCACCGAAAAACATTTCAGGGGATTGTTTGCAACAGTTTGCCAACATTTTTTAGTGAATTGCAGAACGTCCGGTTTTTTGCTGAAATTGTGACCGCGCGGCTTAGGGATTTTTTCAAAAAAAGGTGTTCAGACGTCGAGGGCTAATTCTGTTTCCGAGGATAAAAACCCATCTGTTTCCACCAAAAAACATTTCAGGGGATCGTTTGCAACAGTTTGCCAACATTTTTGAGTGAATTGCAGAACGTCAGATTTTTGCTGAATTTGTGTCCGCGCGGCTTAGGGAATTTTTCATAAAAAGTTGTTCAGACGTCAAGGGCTAATTCTGTTTCCGAGGATAAAAACCCATCTGTTTCCACCGAAAAACATTTCAGGGGATTGTTTGCAACAGTTTGCCAACATTTTTGAGTGAATTGCAGAACGTCCGGTTTTTTGCTGAAAATGTGACCGCGCGGCTTAGGGATTTTTTCAAAAAAAGGTGTTCAGACGTCGAGGGCTAATTCTGTTTCCGAGGATAAAAACCCATCTGTTTCCACCGAAAAACATTTCAGGGGATCGTTTGCAACAGTTTGCCAACATTTTTGAGTGAATTGCAGAACGTCAGATTTTTGCTGAAATTGTGACCGCGCGGCTTAGGGATTATTTCAAAAAAAGTTGTTCAGACGTCGAGGGCTAATTCTGTTTCCGAGGATAAAAACCCATCTGTTTCAACCGAAAAACATTTCAGGGGATTGTTTGCAACAGTTTGCCAACATTTTTGAGTGAATTGCAGAACGTCAGATTTTTGCTGAAATTGTGACCGCGGCTTAGGGATTTTTTCAAGAAAAGTTGTTCAGACGTCGAGGGCTAATTCTGTTTCCGAGGATAAAAACCCATCTGTTTCCACCGAAAAACATTTCAGGGGATCGTTTGCAACAGTTTGCCAACATTTTTGAGTGAATTGCAGAACGTCCGGGTTTTTGCTGAAATTGTGACCGCGCGGCTTAGGGATTTTTTCAACAAAAGGTGTTCAGACGTCGAGCGCTAATTCTGTTTCCGAGGATAAAAACCCATCTGTTTCCACCGAAAAACATTTCAGGGGATTGTTTGCAACAGTTTGCCAACATTTTTGAGTGAATTGCAGAACGTCAGATTTTTGCTGAAATTGTGACCGCGCGGCTTAGGGATTTTTTCAAAAAAAGTTGTTCAGACGTCGAGCGCTAATTCTGTTTCCGAGGATAAAAACCCATCTGTTTCCACCGAAAAAAATTTCAGCGGATCGTTTGCAACAGTTTGCCAACATTTTTGAGTGAATTGCAGAACGTCAGATTTTTGCTGAAATTGTGACCGCGCGGCTTAGGGATTTTTTCAAAAAACGTTGTTCAGATGTCGAGGGCTAATTCTGTTTCCGAGAATAAAAACCCATCTGTTTACACTGAAAAACATATCAGGGGATCGTTTGCAACAGTTTGCCAACATTTTTGAGTGAATTGCAGAACGTCAGATTTTTGCAGAAATTGTGACCGCGCGACGTAGGGAATTTTTCCTAAAAAGTTGTTCAGACGTCGAGGGCTAATTCTGTTTCCGAGGATAAAAACCCATCTGTTTCCACCGAAAAACATTTCAGGGGATTGTTTGCAACAGTTTGCCAACATTTTTTAGTGAATTGCAGAACGTCCGGTTTTTTGCTGAAATTGTGACCGCGCGGCTTAGGGATTTTTTCAAAAAAAGGTGTTCAGACGTCGAGGGCTAATTCTGTTTCCGAGGATAAAAACCCATCTGTTTCCACCAAAAAACATTTCAGGGGATCGTTTGCAACAGTTTGCCAACATTTTTGAGTGAATTGCAGAACGTCAGATTTTTGCTGAATTTGTGTCCGCGCGGCTTAGGGAATTTTTCATAAAAAGTTGTTCAGACGTCAAGGGCTAATTCTGTTTCCGAGGATAAAAACCCATCTGTTTCCACCGAAAAACATTTCAGGGGATTGTTTGCAACAGTTTGCCAACATTTTTGAGTGAATTGCAGAACGTCCGGTTTTTTGCTGAAAATGTGACCGCGCGGCTTAGGGATTTTTTCAAAAAAAGGTGTTCAGACGTCGAGGGCTAATTCTGTTTCCGAGGATAAAAACCCATCTGTTTCCACCGAAAAACATTTCAGGGGATCGTTTGCAACAGTTTGCCAACATTTTTGAGTGAATTGCAGAACGTCAGATTTTTGCTGAAATTGTGACCGCGCGGCTTAGGGATTATTTCAAAAAAAGTTGTTCAGACGTCGAGGGCTAATTCTGTTTCCGAGGATAAAAACCCAACTGTTTCAACCGAAAAACATTTCAGGGGATCGTTTGCAACAGTTTGCCAACATTTTTGAGTGAATTGCAGAACATCAGATTTTTGCTGAAATTGTGACCGCGCGGCTTAGGGATTTTTTCAAAAAACGTTGTTCAGATGTCGAGGGCTAATTCTGTTTCCGAGAATAAAAACCCATCTGTTTCCACCGAAAAGCATATCAGGGGATCGTTTGCAACAGTTTGTCAACATTTTTGAGTGAATTGCAGAACGTCAGATTTTTGCTGAAATTGTGACCGCGCGGCTTAGGGAATTTTTCATAAAAAGGTGTTCAGACGTCGAGGGCTAATTCTGTTTCCGAGGATAAAAACCCTTCTGTTTCCACCGAAAAACATTTTAGGGGATCCTTTGCAACAGTTTGCCAACAGTTTTGAGTGAATTGCAGAACGTCAGATTTTTGCTGAAATTGTGACCGCGCGGCTTAGCGATTTTTTCAAAAAAAGTTGTTCAGACGTTGAGGGCTAATTCTGTTTCCGAGGATAAAAACCCATCTGTTTCCACCGAAAAACATTTCAGGGGATCGTTTGCAACAGTTTGCCAACATTTTTGAGTGAATTGCAGAACGTCAGATTTTTGCTGAAATTGTGACCGCGCGGCTTAGGGAATTTTTCATAAAAAGTTGTTCAGACGTCGAGGGCTAATTCTGTTTCCGAGGATAAAAACCCTTCTGTTTCCACCGAAAAACATTTTAGGGGATCCTTTGCAACAGTTTGCCAACAGTTTTGAGTGAATTGCAGAACGTCAGATTTTTGCTGAAATTGTGACCGCGCGGCTTAGGGATTATTTCAAAAAAAGTTGTTCAGACGTCGAGGGCTAATTCTGTTTCCGAGGATAAAAACCCATCTGTTTCAACCGAAAAACATTTCAGGGGATCGTTTGCAACAGTTTGCCAACATTTTTGAGTGAATTGCAGAACGTCAGATTTTTGCTGAAATTGTGACCGCGCGGCTTAGGGATTTTTTCAAAAAACGTTCAGATGTCGAGGGCTAATTCTGTTTCCGAGGATAAAAACCCATCTGTTTCCACCGAAAAACATTTCAGGGGATTGTTTGCAACAGTTTGCCAACATTTTTGAGTGAATTGCAGAACGTCCGGTTTTTTGCTGAAATTGTGACCGCGCGGCTTAGGGATTTTTTCAAAAAAATGTGTTCAGACGTCGAGGGCTAATTCTGTTTCCGAGGATAAAAACCCATCTGTTTCCACCGAAAAACATTTCAGGGGATCGTTTGCAACAGTTTGCCAACATTTTTGAGTGAATTGCAGAACGTCAGATTTTTGCTGAAATTGTGACCGCACGGCTTAGCGATTTTTTCAAAAAAAGTTGTTCAGACGTTGAGGGCTAATTCTGTTTCCGAGGATAAAAACCCATCTGTTTCCACCGAAAAAAATTTCAGGGGATCGTTTGCAACAGTTTGCCAACATTTTTGAGTGAATTGCAGAACGTCAGATTTTTGCTGAAATTGTGACCGCGCGGCTTAGGGATTTTTTCAAAAAAAGTTGTTCAGACGTTGAGGGCTAATTCTGTTTCCGAGGATAAAAACCCATCTGTTTCCACCGAAAAACATTTCAGGGGATCGTTTGCAACAGTTTGCCAACATTTTTGAGTGAATTGCAGAACGTCAGATTTTTGCAGAAATTGTGACCGCGCGGCTTAGCGATTTTTTCAAAAAAAGTTGTTCAGACGTCGAGGGCTAATTCTCTTTCCGATGATAAAAACCCATCTGTTTCCACCGAAAAACATTTCAGGGGATCGTTTGCAACAGTTTGCCAACATTTTTGAGTGAATTGCAGAACGTCAGATTTTTGCTGAATTTGTGACCGCGCGGCTTAGGGAATTTTTCATAAAAAGTTGTTCAGACGTCGAGGGCTAATTCTGTTTCCGAGGATAAAAACCCATCTGTTTCCACCGAAAAACATTTCAGGGGATTGTTTGCAACAGTTTGCCAACATTTTTGAGTGAATTGCAGAACGTCCGGTTTTTTGCTGAAAATGTGACCGCGCGGCTTAGGGATTTTTTCAAAAAAAGGTGTTCAGACGTCGAGGGCTAATTCTGTTTCCGAGGATAAAAACCCATCTGTTTCCACCGAAAAACATTTCAGGGGATCGTTTGCAACAGTTTGCCAACATTTTTGAGTGAATTGCAGAACGTCAGATTTTTGCTGAAATTGTGACCGCGCGGCTTAGGGATTATTTCAAAAAAAGTTGTTCAGACGTCGAGGGCTAATTCTGTTTCCGAGGATAAAAACCCATCTGTTTCAACCGAAAAACATTTCAGGGGATCGTTTGCAACAGTTTGCCAACATTTTTGAGTGAATTGCAGAACATCAGATTTTTGCTGAAATTGTGACCGCGCGGCTTAGGGATTTTTTCAAAAAACGTTGTTCAGATGTCGAGGGCTAATTCTGTTTCCGAGAATAAAAACCCATCTGTTTCCACCGAAAAGCATATCAGGGGATCGTTTGCAACAGTTTGTCAACTTTTTTGAGTGAATTGCAGAACGTCAGATTTTTGCTGAAATTGTGACCGCGCGGCTTAGGGAATTTTTCATAAAAAGGTGTTCAGACGTCGAGGGCTAATTCTGTTTCCGAGGATAAAAACCCTTCTGTTTCCACCGAAAAACATTTTAGGGGATCCTTTGCATCAGTTTGCCAACAGTTTTGAGTGAATTGCAGAACGTCAGATTTTTGCTGAAATTGTGACCGCGCGGCTTAGCAATTTTTTCAAAAAAAGTTGTTCAGACGTTGAGGGCTAATTCTGTTTCCGAGGATAAAAACCCATCTGTTTCCACCGAAAAACATTTCAGGGGATCGTTTGCAACAGTTTGCCAACATTTATGAGTGAATTGCAGAACGTCAGATTTTTGCTGAAATTGTGACCGCGCGGCTTAGGGATTTTTTCAAAAAAAGTTGTTCAGACGTCAAGAGCTAATTCTGTTTCCGAGGATAAAAACCCTTCTGTTTCCACCGAAAAACATTTTAGGGGATCCTTTGCAACAGTTTGCCAACATTTTTGAGTGAATTGCAGAACGTCAGATTTTTGCTGAAATTGTGACCGCGCGGCTTAGGGATTTTTTCAAAAAAAGTTGTTCAGACGTTGAGGGCTAATTCTGTTTCCGAGGATAAAAACCCATCTGTTTCCACCAAAAAACATTTCAGGGGATCGTTTGCAACAGTTTGCCAACATTTTTGAGTGAATTGCAGAACGTCAGATTTTTGCTGAAATTGTGACTGCGCGGCTTAGGGAATTTTTCAAAAAAAGTTGTTCAGACGTCGAGGGCTAATTCTGTTACCGAGGATAAAAACCCACCTGTTTCCACCGAAAAACATTTTAGGGGATCCTTTGCAACAGTTTGCCAACAGTTTTGAGTGAATTGCAGAACGTCAGATTTTTGCTGAAATTGTGACCGCGCGGCTTAGGGATTTTTTCAAAAAAAGGTGTTCAGACGTCGAGGGCTAATTCTGTTTCCGAGGATAAAAACCCATCTGTTTCCACCGAAAAACATTTCAGCGGATCGTTTGCAACAGTTTGCCAACATTTTTGAGTGAATTGCAGAACGTCAGATTTTTGCTGAAATTGTGACCGCGCTGCTTAGCGATTTTTTCAAAAAAAGTTGTTCAGACGTCGAGGGCTAATTCTGTTTCTGAAGATAAAAACCCATCTGTTTCCACCGAAAAACATTTCAGGGGATTGTTTGCAACAGTTTGCCAACATTTTTGAGTGAATTGCAGAACGTCAGATTTTTGCTGAAATTTTGACCGCGCGGCTTAGGGATTTTTTCAAAAAAAGTTGTTCAGACGTCGAGCGCTAATTCTGTTTCCGAGGATAAAAACCCATCTGTTTCCACCGAAAAACATTTCAGGGGATCGTTTGCAACAGTTTGCCAACATTTTTTGAGTGAATTGCAGAACGTCAGATTTTTGCTGAAATTGGGACCGCGCGGCTTAGGGATTTTTTCAAAAAACGTTGTTCAGATGTCGAGGGCTAATTCTGTTTCCGAGGATAAAAACCCATCTGTTTCCACCGAAAAACATATCAGGGGATCGTATGCAACAGTTTGTCAACATTTTTGAGTGAATTGCAGAATGTCAGATTTTTGCCGAAATTGTGAACGCGCGGCTTAGGGATTTTTTCAACAAAAGGTGTTCAGACGTCGAGCGCTAATTCTGTTTCCGAGGATAAAAACCCATCTGTTTCCACCGAAAAGCATATCAGGGGATCGTTTGCAACAGTTTGTCAACTTTTTTGAGTGAATTGCAGAACGTCAGATTTTTGCTGAAATTGTGACCGCGCGGCTTAGGGAATTTTTCATAAAAAGGTGTTCAGACGTCGAGGGCTAATTCTGTTTCCGAGGATAAAAACCCTTCTGTTTCCACCGAAAAACATTTTAGGGGATCCTTTGCATCAGTTTGCCAACAGTTTTGAGTGAATTGCAGAACGTCAGATTTTTGCTGAAATTGTGACCGCGCGGCTTAGCAATTTTTTCAAAAAAAGTTGTTCAGACGTTGAGGGCTAATTCTGTTTCCGAGGATAAAAACCCATCTGTTTCCACCGAAAAACATTTCAGGGGATCGTTTGCAACAGTTTGCCAACATTTATGAGTGAATTGCAGAACGTCAGATTTTTGCTGAAATTGTGACCGCGCGGCTTAGGGATTTTTTCAAAAAAAGTTGTTCAGACGTCAAGAGCTAATTCTGTTTCCGAGGATAAAAACCCTTCTGTTTCCACCGAAAAACATTTTAGGGGATCCTTTGCAACAGTTTGCCAACATTTTTGAGTGAATTGCAGAACGTCAGATTTTTGCTGAAATTGTGACCGCGCGGCTTAGGGATTTTTTCAAAAAAAGTTGTTCAGACGTTGAGGGCTAATTCTGTTTCCGAGGATAAAAACCCATCTGTTTCCACCGAAAAAAATTTCAGGGGATCGTTTGCAACAGTTTGCCACCATTTTTGACTGAATTGCAGAACGTCAGATTTTTGCTGAAATTGTGACTGCGCGGCTTAGGGAATTTTTCAAAAAAAGTTGTTCAGACGTCGAGGGCTAATTCTGTTACCGAGGATAAAAACCCACCTGTTTCCACCGAAAAACATTTTAGGGGATCCTTTGCAACAGTTTGCCAACAGTTTTGAGTGAATTGCAGAACGTCAGATTTTTGCTGAAATTGTGACCGCGCGGCTTAGGGATTTTTTCAAAAAAAGGTGTTCAGACGTCGAGGGCTAATTCTGTTTCCGAGGATAAAAACCCATCTGTTTCCACCGAAAAACATTTCAGGGGATCGTTTGCAACAGTTTGCCAACATTTTTGAGTGAATTGCAGAACGTCAGATTTTTGCTGAAATTGTGACCGCGCTGCTTAGCGATTTTTTCAAAAAAAGTTGTTCAGACGTCGAGGGCTAATTCTGTTTCTGAAGATAAAAACCCATCTGTTTCCACCGAAAAACATTTCAGGGGATTGTTTGCAACAGTTTGCCAACATTTTTGAGTGAATTGCAGAACGTCAGATTTTTGCTGAAATTTTGACCGCGCGGCTTAGGGATTTTTTCAAAAAAAGTTGTTCAGACGTCGAGCGCTAATTCTGTTTCCGAGGATAAAAACCCATCTGTTTCCACCGAAAAACATTTCAGGGGATCGTTTGCAACAGTTTGCCAACATTTTTTGAGTGAATTGCAGAACGTCAGATTTTTGCTGAAATTGGGACCGCGCGGCTTAGGGATTTTTTCAAAAAACGTTGTTCAGATGTCGAGGGCTAATTCTGTTTCCGAGGATAAAAACCCATCTGTTTCCACCGAAAAACATATCAGGGGATCGTTTGCAACAGTTTGTCAACATTTTTGAGTGAATTGCAGAACGTCAGATTTTTGCCGAAATTGTGAACGCGCGGCTTAGGGATTTTTTCAACAAAAGGTGTTCAGACGTCGAGCGCTAATTCTGTTTCCGAGGATAAAAACCCATCTGTTTCCACCGAAAAACATTTCAGGGGATCGTTTGCAACAGTTTGCCAACATTTTTGAGTGAATTGCAGAACGTCAGATTTTTGCTGAAATTGTGACCGCGCGGCTTAGGGAATTTTTCAAAAAAAGTTGTTCAGACGTCGAGGGCTAATTCTGTTTCCGAGGATAAAAACCCATCTGTTTCCACCGAAAAACATTTCAGGGGATCGTTTGCAACAGTTTGCCAACATTTTTGAGTGAATTGCAGAACGTCAGATTTTTGCTGAAATTGTGACCGCGCGGCTTAGGGATTTTTTCAAAAAAAGTTGTTCAGACGTCGAGGGCTAATTCTGTTTCCGAGGATAAAAACCCATCTGTTTCAACCGAAAAACATTTCAGGGGATTGTTTGCAACAGTTTGCCAACACTTTTGAGTGAATTGCAGAACGTCAGATTTTTGCTGAAATTGTGACCGCGCGGCTTAGGGATTTTTTCAAAAAAAGTTGTTCAGACGTCGAGGGCTAATTCTGTTTCCGAGGATAAAAACCCATCTGTTTCCACCGAAAAACATTTCAGGGGATTGTTTGCAACAGTTTGCCAACATTTTTGAGTGAATTGCAGAACGTCCGGTTTTTTGCTGAAATTGTGACCACGCGGCTTAGGGATTTTTTCAACAAAAGGTGTTCAGACGTCGAGCGCTAATTCTGTTTCCGGGGATAAAAACCCATCTGTTTCCACCGAAAAACATTTCAGGGGATCGTTTGCAACAGTTTGCCAACATTTTTGAGTGAATTGCAGAACGTCAGATTTTTGCTGAAATTGTGACCGCGCGGCTTAGGGAATTTTTCAAAAAAAGTTGTTCCGACGTCGAGGGCTAATTCTGTTTCCGAGGATAAAAACCCATCTGTTTCCACCGAAAAACATTTCAGGGGATCGTTTGCAACAGTTTGCCAACATTTTTGAGTGAATTGCAGAACGTCAGATTTTTGCTGAAATTGTGACCGCGCGGCTTAGGGATTTTTTCAAAAAAAGTTCAGATGTCGAGGGCTAATTCTGTTTCTGAGAATAAAATCCCATCTGTTTCCACCGAAAAACATATCAGGGGATTGTTTGCAACAGTTTGCCAACATTTTTGAGTGAATTGCAGAACGTCAGATTTTTGCTGAAATTGTGACCGCGCGGCTTAGGGATTTTTTCAAAAAAAGTTGTTCAGACGTCGAGGGCTAATTCTGTTTCCGAGGATAAAAACCCATCTGTTTCCACCGAAAAATATTTCAGGGGATTGTTTGCAACAGTTTGCCAACATTTTTGAGTGAATTGCAGAACGTCCGGTTTTTTGCTGAAATTGTGACCACGCGGCTTAGGGATTTTTTCAACAAAAGGTGTTCAGACGTCGAGCGCTAATTCTGTTTCCGAGGGTAAAAACCCATCTGTTTCCACCGAAAAACATTTCAGGGGATCGTTTGCAACAGTTTGCCAACATTTTTGAGTGAATTGCAGAACGTCAGATTTTTGCTGAAATTGTGACCGCGCGGCTTAGGGATTTTTTCAAAAAAAGTTGTTCAGACGTCGAGCGCTAATTCTGTTTCCGAGGATAAAAACCCTTCTGTTTCCACCGAAAAACATTTTAGGGGATCCTTTGCAACAGTTTGCCAACATTTTTGAGTGAATTGCAGAACGTCAGATTTTTGCTGAAATTGTGACCGCGCGGCTTAGGGATTTTTTCAAAAAAAGTTGTTCAGACGTTGAGGGCTAATTTTGTTTCCGAGGATAAAAACCCATCTGTTTCCACCGAAAAAAATTTCAGGGGATCGTTTGCAACAGTTTGCCAACAGTTTTGAGTGAATTGCAGAACGTCAGATTTTTGCTGAAATTGTGACCGCGCGGCTTAGGGATTTTTTCAAAAAAAGTTGTTCAGACGTCGAGGGCTAATTCTGTTTCCGAGGATAAAAACCCATCTGTTTCAACCGAAAAACATTTCAGGGGATCGTTTGCAACAGTTTGCCAACATTTTTGAGTGAATTGCAGAACGTCAGATTTTTGCTGAAATTGTGACCGCGCGGCTTACGGATTTTTTCAAAAAACGTTCAGATGTCGAGGGCTAATTCTGTTTCTGAGAATAAAAACCCATCTGTTTCCACCGAAAAACATATCAGGGGATCGTTTGCAACAGTTTGTCAACATTTTTGAGTGAATTCCAGAACGTCAGATTTTTGCTGAAATTGTGAACGCGCGGCTTAGCGATTTTTTCAAAAAAAGTTGTTCAGACGTCGAGGGCTAATTCTGTTACCGAGGATAAAAACCCACCTGTTTCCACCGAAAAACATTTCAGGGGATTGTTTGCAACAGTTTGCCAACATTTTTGAGTGAATTGCAGAACGTCAGATTTTTGCTGAAATTGTGACCGCGCGGCTTAGGGAATTTTTCATAAAAAGTTGTTCAGACGTCGAGGGCTAATTCTGTTTCCGAGGATAAAAACCCATCTGTTTCCACCGAAAAACATTTCAGGGGATTGTTTGCAACAGTTTGCCAACATTTTTGAGTGAATTGCAGAACGTCAGATTTTTGCTGAAATTGTGACCGCGCGGCTTAGGGATTTTTTCAAAAAAAGTTGTTCAGACGTCGAGGGCTAATTCTGTTTCCGAGGATAAAAACCCATCTGTTTCCACCGAAAAACATTTCAGGGGATTGTTTGCAACAGTTTGCCAACATTTTTGAGTGAATTGCAGAACGTCCGGTTTTTTGCTGAAATTGTGACCACGCGGCTTAGGGATTTTTTCAACAAAAGGTGTTCAGACGTCGAGCGCTAATTCTGTTTCCGGGGATAAAAACCCATCTGTTTCCACCGAAAAACATTTCAGGGGATCGTTTGCAACAGTTTGCCAACATTTTTGAGTGAATTGCAGAACGTCAGATTTTTGCTGAAATTGTGACCGCGCGGCTTAGGGAATTTTTCAAAAAAAGTTGTTCCGACGTCGAGGGCTAATTCTGTTTCCGAGGATAAAAACCCATCTGTTTCCACCGAAAAACATTTCAGGGGATCGTTTGCAACAGTTTGCCAACATTTTTGAGTGAATTGCAGAACGTCAGATTTTTGCTGAAATTGTGACCGCGCGGCTTAGGGATTTTTTCAAAAAAAGTTCAGATGTCGAGGGCTAATTCTGTTTCTGAGAATAAAATCCCATCTGTTTCCACCGAAAAACATATCAGGGGATTGTTTGCAACAGTTTGCCAACATTTTTGAGTGAATTGCAGAACGTCAGATTTTTGCTGAAATTGTGACCGCGCGGCTTAGGGATTTTTTCAAAAAAAGTTGTTCAGACGTCGAGGGCTAATTCTGTTTCCGAGGATAAAAACCCATCTGTTTCCACCGAAAAATATTTCAGGGGATTGTTTGCAACAGTTTGCCAACATTTTTGAGTGAATTGCAGAACGTCCGGTTTTTTGCTGAAATTGTGACCACGCGGCTTAGGGATTTTTTCAACAAAAGGTGTTCAGACGTCGAGCGCTAATTCTGTTTCCGAGGGTAAAAACCCATCTGTTTCCACCGAAAAACATTTCAGGGGATCGTTTGCAACAGTTTGCCAACATTTTTGAGTGAATTGCAGAACGTCAGATTTTTGCTGAAATTGTGACCGCGCGGCTTAGGGATTTTTTCAAAAAAAGTTGTTCAGACGTCGAGCGCTAATTCTGTTTCCGAGGATAAAAACCCTTCTGTTTCCACCGAAAAACATTTTAGGGGATCCTTTGCAACAGTTTGCCAACATTTTTGAGTGAATTGCAGAACGTCAGATTTTTGCTGAAATTGTGACCGCGCGGCTTAGGGATTTTTTCAAAAAAAGTTGTTCAGACGTTGAGGGCTAATTTTGTTTCCGAGGATAAAAACCCATCTGTTTCCACCGAAAAAAATTTCAGGGGATCGTTTGCAACAGTTTGCCAACAGTTTTGAGTGAATTGCAGAACGTCAGATTTTTGCTGAAATTGTGACCGCGCGGCTTAGGGATTTTTTCAAAAAAAGTTGTTCAGACGTCGAGGGCTAATTCTGTTTCCGAGGATAAAAACCCATCTGTTTCAACCGAAAAACATTTCAGGGGATCGTTTGCAACAGTTTGCCAACATTTTTGAGTGAATTGCAGAACGTCAGATTTTTGCTGAAATTGTGACCGCGCGGCTTACGGATTTTTTCAAAAAACGTTCAGATGTCGAGGGCTAATTCTGTTTCTGAGAATAAAAACCCATCTGTTTCCACCGAAAAACATATCAGGGGATCGTTTGCAACAGTTTGTCAACATTTTTGAGTGAATTCCAGAACGTCAGATTTTTGCTGAAATTGTGAACGCGCGGCTTAGCGATTTTTTCAAAAAAAGTTGTTCAGACGTCGAGGGCTAATTCTGTTACCGAGGATAAAAACCCACCTGTTTCCACCGAAAAACATTTCAGGGGATTGTTTGCAACAGTTTGCCAACATTTTTGAGTGAATTGCAGAACGTCAGATTTTTGCTGAAATTGTGACCGCGCGGCTTAGGGAATTTTTCATAAAAAGTTGTTCAGACGTCGAGGGCTAATTCTGTTTCCGAGGATAAAAACCCATCTGTTTCCACCGAAAAACATTTCAGGGGATTGTTTGCAACAGTTTGCCAACATTTTTGAGTGAATTGCAGAACGTCCGGTTTTTTGCTGAAATTGTGACCACGCGGCTTAGGGATTTTTTCAACAAAAGGTGTTCAGACGTCGAGCGCTAATTCTGTTTCCGAGGGTAAAAACCCATCTGTTTCCACCGAAAAACATTTCAGGGGATCGTTTGCAACAGTTTGCCAACATTTTTGAGTGAATTGCAGAACGTCAGATTTTTGCTGAAATTGTGACCGCGCGGCTTAGGGATTTTTTCAAAAAAAGTTGTTCAGACGTCGAGCGCTAATTCTGTTTCCGAGGATAAAAACCCTTCTGTTTCCACCGAAAAACATTTTAGGGGATCCTTTGCAACAGTTTGCCAACATTTTTGAGTGAATTGCAGAACGTCAGATTTTTGCTGAAATTGTGACCGCGCGGCTTAGGGATTTTTTCAAAAAAAGTTGTTCAGACGTTGAGGGCTAATTTTGTTTCCGAGGATAAAAACCCATCTGTTTCCACCGAAAAAAATTTCAGGGGATCGTTTGCAACAGTTTGCCAACAGTTTTGAGTGAATTGCAGAACGTCAGATTTTTGCTGAAATTGTGACCGCGCGGCTTAGGGATTTTTTCAAAAAAAGTTGTTCAGACGTCGAGGGCTAATTCTGTTTCCGAGGATAAAAACCCATCTGTTTCAACCGAAAAACATTTCAGGGGATCGTTTGCAACAGTTTGCCAACATTTTTGAGTGAATTGCAGAACGTCAGATTTTTGCTGAAATTGTGACCGCGCGGCTTACGGATTTTTTCAAAAAACGTTCAGATGTCGAGGGCTAATTCTGTTTCTGAGAATAAAAACCCATCTGTTTCCACCGAAAAACATATCAGGGGATCGTTTGCAACAGTTTGTCAACATTTTTGAGTGAATTCCAGAACGTCAGATTTTTGCTGAAATTGTGAACGCGCGGCTTAGCGATTTTTTCAAAAAAAGTTGTTCAGACGTCGAGGGCTAATTCTGTTACCGAGGATAAAAACCCACCTGTTTCCACCGAAAAACATTTCAGGGGATTGTTTGCAACAGTTTGCCAACATTTTTGAGTGAATTGCAGAACGTCAGATTTTTGCTGAAATTGTGACCGCGCGGCTTAGGGAATTTTTCATAAAAAGTTGTTCAGACGTCGAGGGCTAATTCTGTTTCCGAGGATAAAAACCCATCTGTTTCCACCGAAAAACATTTCAGGGGATTGTTTGCAACAGTTTGCCAACATTTTTGAGTGAATTGCAGAACGTCCGGTTTTTTGCTGAAATTGTGACCACGCGGCTTAGGGATTTTTTCAAAAAAAGGTGTTCAGACGTCGAGGGCTAATTCTGTTTCCGAGGATAAAAACCCATCTGTTTCCACCGAAAAACAGTTCAGGGGATCGTTTGCAACAGTTTGCCAACATTTTTGAGTGAATTGCAGAACGTCAGATTTTTGCTGAAATTGTGACCGCGCGGCTTAGCGATTTTTTCAAAAAAAGTTGTTCAGACGTCGAGGGCTAATTCTGTTTCCGAGGATAAAAACCCATCTGTTTCCACCGAAAAACATTTCAGGGGATCGTTTGCAACAGTTTGCCAACATTTTTGAGTGAATTGCAGAACGTCAGATTTTTGCTGCAATTGTGACCGCGCGGCTTAGGGATTTTTTCAAAAAAAGTTCAGATGTCGAGGGCTAATTCTGTTTCTGAGAATAAAAAGCCATCTGTTTCCACCGAAAAACATATCAGGGGATTGTTTGCAACAGTTTGCCAACATTTTTGAGTGAATTGCAGAACGTCAGATTTTTGCTGAAATTGTGACCGCGCGGCTTAGGGATTTTTTCAACAAAAGGTGTTCAGACGTCGAGCGCTAATTCTGTTTCCGAGGATAAAAACCCATCTGTTTCCACCGAAAAACATTTCAGGGGATCGTTTGCAACAGTTTGCCAACATTTTTGAGTGAATTGCAGAACGTCAGATTTTTGCTGAAATTGTGACCGCGCGGCTTAGGGAATTTTTCATAAAAAGTTGTTCAGACGTCGAGGGCTAATTCTGTTTCCGAGGATAAAAACACATCTGTTTCCACCGAAAAACATTTCAGGGGATCATTTGCAACAGTTTGCCAACATTTTTGAGTGAATTGCAGAACGTCAGATTTTTGCTGAAATTGTGAACGCGCGGCTTAGGGATTTTTTCAAAAAAAGTTGTTCAGACGTCGAGGGCTAATTCCGTTTCCGAGGATAAAAACCCATCTGTTTCAACCGAAAAACATTTCAGGGGATCGTTTGCAACAGTTTGCCAACATTTTCGAGTGAATTGCAGAACGTCAGATTTTTGCTGAAATTGTGACCGCGCGGCTTAGCGATTTTTTCCAAAAAAGTTGTTCAGACGTCGAGGGCTAATTCTGTTACCGAGGATAAAAACCCATCTGTTTCCACCGAAAAGCATTTCAGGGGATTGTTTGCAACAGTTTGCCAACATTTTTGAGTGAATTGCAGAACGTCAGATTTTTGCTGAAATTGTGACCGCGCGGCTTAGGGAATTTTTCATAAAAAGTTGTTCAGACGTCGAGGGCTAATTCTGTTTCCGAGGATAAAAACCCACCTGTTTCCACCGAAAAACATTTCAGGGGATTGTTTGCAACAGTTTGCCAACATTTTTGAGTGAATTGCAGAACGTCAGATTTTTGCCGAAATTGTGACCGCGCGGCTTAGGGAATTTTTCATAAAAAGTTGTTCAGACGTCGAGGGCTAATTCTGTTACCGAGGATAAAAACCCATCTGTTTCCACCGAAAAACATTTCAGGGGATCATTTGCAACAGTTTGCCAACATTTTTGAGTGAATTGCAGAACGTCAGATTTTTGCTGAAATTGTGACCGCGCGGCTTAAGGAATTTTTCATAAAAAGTTGTTCAGACGTCGAGGGCTAATTCTGTTTCCGAGGATAAAAACCCACCTGTTTCCACCGAAAAACATTTCAGGGGATTGTTTGCAACAGTTTGCCAACATTTTTGAGTGAATTGCAGAACGTCAGATTTTTGCCGAAATTGTGACCGCGCGGCTTAGGGAATTTTTCAAAAAAAGTTGTTCAGACGTCGAGGGCTAATTCTGTTTCCGAGGATAAAAACCCATCTGTTTCCACCGAAAAACATTTCAGGGGATTGTTTGCAACAGTTTGCCAACATTTTTGAGTGAATTGCAGAACGTCCGGTTTTTTGCTGAAATTGTGACCACGCGGCTTAGGGATTTTTTCAACAAAAGGTGTTCAGACGTCGAGCGCTAATTCTGTTTCCGGGGATAAAAACCCATCTGTTTCCACCGAAAAACATTTCAGGGGATCGTTTGCAACAGTTTGCCAACATTTTTGAGTGAATTGCAGAACGTCAGATTTTTGCTGAAATTGTGACCGCGCGGCTTAGGGAATTTTTCAAAAAAAGTTGTTCCGACGTCGAGGGCTAATTCTGTTTCCGAGGATAAAAACCCATCTGTTTCCACCGAAAAACATTTCAGGGGATCGTTTGCAACAGTTTGCCAACATTTTTGAGTGAATTGCAGAACGTCAGATTTTTGCTGAAATTGTGACCGCGCGGCTTAGGGATTTTTTCAAAAAAAGTTCAGATGTCGAGGGCTAATTCTGTTTCTGAGAATAAAATCCCATCTGTTTCCACCGAAAAACATATCAGGGGATTGTTTGCAACAGTTTGCCAACATTTTTGAGTGAATTGCAGAACGTCAGATTTTTGCTGAAATTGTGACCGCGCGGCTTAGGGATTTTTTCAAAAAAAGTTGTTCAGACGTCGAGGGCTAATTCTGTTTCCGAGGATAAAAACCCATCTGTTTCCACCGAAAAATATTTCAGGGGATTGTTTGCAACAGTTTGCCAACATTTTTGAGTGAATTGCAGAACGTCCGGTTTTTTGCTGAAATTGTGACCACGCGGCTTAGGGATTTTTTCAACAAAAGGTGTTCAGACGTCGAGCGCTAATTCTGTTTCCGAGGGTAAAAACCCATCTGTTTCCACCGAAAAACATTTCAGGGGATCGTTTGCAACAGTTTGCCAACATTTTTGAGTGAATTGCAGAACGTCAGATTTTTGCTGAAATTGTGACCGCGCGGCTTAGGGATTTTTTCAAAAAAAGTTGTTCAGACGTCGAGCGCTAATTCTGTTTCCGAGGATAAAAACCCTTCTGTTTCCACCGAAAAACATTTTAGGGGATCCTTTGCAACAGTTTGCCAACATTTTTGAGTGAATTGCAGAACGTCAGATTTTTGCTGAAATTGTGACCGCGCGGCTTAGGGATTTTTTCAAAAAAAGTTGTTCAGACGTTGAGGGCTAATTTTGTTTCCGAGGATAAAAACCCATCTGTTTCCACCGAAAAAAATTTCAGGGGATCGTTTGCAACAGTTTGCCAACAGTTTTGAGTGAATTGCAGAACGTCAGATTTTTGCTGAAATTGTGACCGCGCGGCTTAGGGATTTTTTCAAAAAAAGTTGTTCAGACGTCGAGGGCTAATTCTGTTTCCGAGGATAAAAACCCATCTGTTTCAACCGAAAAACATTTCAGGGGATCGTTTGCAACAGTTTGCCAAAATTTTTGAGTGAATTGCAGAACGTCAGATTTTTGCTGAAATTGTGACCGCGCGGCTTAGGGATTTTTTCAAAAAACGTTCAGATGTCGAGGGCTAATTCTGTTTCTGAGAATAAAAACCCATCTGTTTCCACCAAAAAACATATCAGGGGATCGTTTGCAACAGTTTGTCAACATTTTTGAGTGAATTGCAGAACGTCAGATTTTTGCTGAAATTGTGACCGCGCGGCTTAGGGATTTTTTCAAAAAAAGTTGTTCAGACGTCGAGGGCTAATTCTGTTTCCGAGGATAAAAACCCATCTGTTTCAACCGAAAAACATTTCAGAGGATCGTTTGCAACAGTTTGCCAACATTTTTGAGTGAATTGCAGAACGTCAGATTTTTGCTGAAATTGTGACCGCGCGGCTTACGGATTTTTTCAAAAAACGTTCAGATGTCGAGGGCTAATTCTGTTTCTGAGAATAAAAACCCATCTGTTTCCACCGAAAAACATATCAGGGGATCGTTTGCAACAGTTTGTCAACATTTTTGAGTGAATTCCAGAACGTCAGATTTTTGCTGAAATTGTGAACGCGCGGCTTAGCGATTTTTTCAAAAAAAGTTGTTCAGACGTCGAGGGCTAATTCTGTTACCGAGGATAAAAACCCACCTGTTTCCACCGAAAAACATTTCAGGGGATTGTTTGCAACAGTTTGCCAACATTTTTGAGTGAATTGCAGAACGTCAGATTTTTGCTGAAATTGTGACCGCGCGGCTTAGGGAATTTTTCATAAAAAGTTGTTCAGACGTCGAGGGCTAATTCTGTTTCCGAGGATAAAAACCCATCTGTTTCCACCGAAAAACATTTCAGGGGATTGTTTGCAACAGTTTGCCAACATTTTTGAGTGAATTGCAGAACGTCCGGTTTTTTGCTGAAATTGTGACCACGCGGCTTAGGGATTTTTTCAAAAAAAGGTGTTCAGACGTCGAGGGCTAATTCTGTTTCCGAGGATAAAAACCCATCTGTTTCCACCGAAAAACAGTTCAGGGGATCGTTTGCAACAGTTTGCCAACATTTTTGAGTGAATTGCAGAACGTCAGATTTTTGCTGAAATTGTGACCGCGCGGCTTAGCGATTTTTTCAAAAAAAGTTGTTCAGACGTCGAGGGCTAATTCTGTTTCCGAGGATAAAAACCCATCTGTTTCCACCGAAAAACATTTCAGGGGATCGTTTGCAACAGTTTGCCAACATTTTTGAGTGAATTGCAGAACGTCAGATTTTTGCTGAAATTGTGACCGCGCGGCTTAGGGATTTTTTCAAAAAAAGTTCAGATGTCGAGGGCTAATTCTGTTTCTGAGAATAAAAAGCCATCTGTTTCCACCGAAAAACATATCAGGGGATTGTTTGCAACAGTTTGCCAACATTTTTGAGTGAATTGCAGAACGTCAGATTTTTGCTGAAATTGTGACCGCGCGGCTTAGGGATTTTTTCAACAAAAGGTGTTCAGACGTCGAGCGCTAATTCTGTTTCCGAGGATAAAAACCCATCTGTTTCCACCGAAAAACATTTCAGGGGATCGTTTGCAACAGTTTGCCAACATTTTTGAGTGAATTGCAGAACGTCAGATTTTTGCTGAAATTGTGACCGCGCGGCTTAGGGAATTTTTCATAAAAAGTTGTTCAGACGTCGAGGGCTAATTCTGTTTCCGAGGATAAAAACACATCTGTTTCCACCGAAAAACATTTCAGGGGATCATTTGCAACAGTTTGCCAACATTTTTGAGTGAATTGCAGAACGTCAGATTTTTGCTGAAATTGTGAACGCGCGGCTTAGGGATTTTTTCAAAAAAAGTTGTTCAGACGTCGAGGGCTAATTCCGTTTCCGAGGATAAAAACCCATCTGTTTCAACCGAAAAACATTTCAGGGGATCGTTTGCAACAGTTTGCCAACATTTTCGAGTGAATTGCAGAACGTCAGATTTTTGCTGAAATTGTGACCGCGCGGCTTAGCGATTTTTTCCAAAAAAGTTGTTCAGACGTCGAGGGCTAATTCTGTTACCGAGGATAAAAACCCATCTGTTTCCACCGAAAAGCATTTCAGGGGATTGTTTGCAACAGTTTGCCAACATTTTTGAGTGAATTGCAGAACGTCAGATTTTTGCTGAAATTGTGACCGCGCGGCTTAGGGAATTTTTCATAAAAAGTTGTTCAGACGTCGAGGGCTAATTCTGTTTCCGAGGATAAAAACCCACCTGTTTCCACCGAAAAACATTTCAGGGGATTGTTTGCAACAGTTTGCCAACATTTTTGAGTGAATTGCAGAACGTCAGATTTTTGCCGAAATTGTGACCGCGCGGCTTAGGGAATTTTTCATAAAAAGTTGTTCAGACGTCGAGGGCTAATTCTGTTACCGAGGATAAAAATCCATCTGTTTCCACCGAAAAACATTTCAGGGGATCATTTGCAACAGTTTGCCAACATTTTTGAGTGAATTGCAGAACGTCAGATTTTTGCTGAAATTGTGACCGCGCGGCTTAGCGATTTTTTCCAAAAAAGTTGTGCAGACGTCGAGGGCTAATTCTGTTACCGAGGATAAAAACCCATCTGTTTCCACCGAAAAGCATTTCAGGGGATTGTTTGCAACAGTTTGCCAACATTTTTGAGTGAATTGCAGAACGTCAGATTTTTGCTGAAATTGTGACCGCGCGGCTTAGGGATTTTTTCAAAAAAAGTTGTTCAGACGTCGAGGGCTAATTCTGTTACCGAGGATAAAAACCCACCTGTTTCCACCGAAAAACTTTTCAGGGGATTGTTTGCAACAGTTTGCCAACATTTTTGAGTGAATTGCAGAACGTCAGATTTTTGCCCAAATTGTGAACGCGCGGCTTACGGATTTTTTCAAAAAAAGTTGTTCAGACGTCGAGGGCTAATTCTGTTTCCGAGGATAAAAACCCATCTGTTTCCACCGAAAAACATTTCAGGGGATTGTTTGCAACAGTTTGCCAACATTTTTGAGTGAATTGCAGAACGTCCGGTTTTTTGCTGAAATTGTGACCACGCGGCTTAGGGATTTTTTCAACAAAAGGTGTTCAGACGTCGAGCGCTAATTCTGTTTCCGAGGATAAAAACCCATCTGTTTCAACCGAAAAACATTTCAGGGGATCGTTTGCAACAGTTTGCCAACATTTTTGAGTGAATTGCAGAACGTCAGATTTTTGCTGAAATTGTGACCGCGCGGCTTAGCGATTTTTTCCAAAAAAGTTGTGCAGACGTCGAGGGCTAATTCTGTTACCGAGGATAAAAACCCATCTGTTTCCACCGAAAAACTTTTCAGGGGATTGTTTGCAACAGTTTGCCAACATTTTTGAGTGAATTGCAGAACGTCAGATTTTTGCTGAAATTGTGACCGCGCGGCTTAGGGATTTTTTCAAAAAAAGTTGTTCAGACGTCGAGCGCTAATTCTGTTTCCGAGGATAAAAACCCATCTGTTTCCACCGAAAAACATTTCAGCGGATCGTTTGCAACAGTTTGCCAACATTTTTGAGTGAATTGCAGAACGTCAGATTTTTGCTGAAATTGTGACCGCGCGGCTTAGGGATTTTTTCAAAAAAAGTTGTTCAGACGTTGAGGGCTAATTTTGTTTCCGAGGATAAAAACCCATCTGTTTCCACCGAAAAAAATTTCAGGGGATCGTTTGCAACAGTTTGCCAACATTTTTGAGTGAATTGCAGAACGTCAGATTTTTGCTGAAATTGTGACCGCGCGGCTTAGGGAATTTTTCATAAAAAGTTGTTCAGACGTCGAGGGCTAATTCTGTTTCCGAGGATAAAAACCCATCTGTTTCAACCGAAAAACATATCAGGGGATTGTTTGCAACAGTTTGCCAACATTTTTGAGTGAATTGCAGAACGTCAGATTTTTGCTGAAATTGTGAACGCGCGGCTTAGGGATTTTTTCAAAAAAAGTTGTTCAGACGTCGAGGGCTAATTCCGTTTCCGAGGATAAAAACCCATCTGTTTCAACCGAAAAACATTTCAGGGGATCGTTTGCAACAGTTTGCCAACATTTTTGAGTGAATTGCAGAACGTCAGATTTTTGCTGAAATTGTGACCGCGCGGCTTAGCGATTTTTTCAAAAAAAGTTGTTCAGACGTCGAGGGCTAATTCTGTTACCGAGGATAAAAACCCATCTGTTTCCACCGAAAAGCATTTCAGGGGATTGTTTGCAACAGTTTGCCAACATTTTTGAGTGAATTGCAGAACGTCAGATTTTTGCTGAAATTGTGACCGCGCGGCTTAGGGAATTTTTCATAAAAAGTTGTTCAGACGTCGAGGGCTAATTCTGTTTCCGAGGATAAAAACCCACCTGTTTCCACCGAAAAACATTTCAGGGGATTGTTTGCAACAGTTTGCCAACATTTTTGAGTGAATTGCAGAACGTCAGATTTTTGCCGAAATTGTGACCGCGCGGCTTAGGGAATTTTTCATAAAAAGTTGTTCAGACGTCGAGGGCTAATTCTGTTTCCGAGGATAAAAACCCATCTGTTTCCACCGAAAAACATTTCAGGGGATTGTTTGCAACAGTTTGCCAACATTTTTGAGTGAATTGCAGAACGTCCGGTTTTTTGCTGAAATTGTGACCGCGCGGCTTAGGGATTTTTTCAACAAAAGGTGTTCAGACGTCGAGCGCTAATTCTGTTTCCGAGGATAAAAACCCATCTGTTTCCACCGAAAAACATTTCAGCGGATCGTTTGCAACAGTTTGCCAACATTTTTGAGTGAATTGCAGAACGTCAGATTTTTGCTGAAATTGTGACCGCGCGGCTTAGGGAATTTTTCATAAAAAGTTGTTCAGACGTCGAGGGCTAATTCTGTTTCCGAGGATAAAAACCCATCTGTTTCCACCGAAAAACATTTCAGGGGATTGTTTGCAACAGTTTGCCAACATTTTTGAGTGAATTGCAGAACGTCAGATTTTTGCTGAAATTGTGACCGCGCGGCTTATGGATTTTTTCAAAAAAAGTTGTTCAGACGTCGAGGGCTAATTCTGTTTCCGAGGATAAAAACCCATCTGTTTCCACCGAAAAACATTTCAGGGGATCGTTTGCAACAGTTTGCCAACATTTTGAGTGAATTGCAGAACGTCAGATTTTTGCTGAAATTGTGACCGCGCGGCTTAGGGATTTTTTCAAAAAAAGTTGTTCAGACGTCGAGCGCTAATTCTGTTTCCGAGGATAAAAACCCATCTGTTTCAACCGAAAAACATTTCAGGGGATTGTTTGCAACAGTTTGCCAACATTTTTGAGTGAATTGCAGAACGTCAGATTTTTGCTGAAATTGTGACCGCGCGGCTTAGGGAATTTTTCATAAAAAGTTGTTCAGACGTCGAGGGCTAATTCTGTTTCCGAGGATAAAAGCCCATCTGTTTCCACCGAAAAACATTTCAGGGGATCGTTTGCAACAGTTTGCCAACATTTTTGAGTGAATTGCAGAACGTCCGGTTTTTTGCTGAAATTGTGACCACGCGGCTTAGGGATTTTTTCAAAAAAAGTTGTTCAGACGTCGAGGGCTTATTCTGTTTCCGAGGATAAAAACCCATCTGTTTCAACCGAAAAACATTTCAGGGGATTGTTTGCAACAGTTTGCCAACATTTTTGAGTGAATTGCAGAACGTCAGATTTTTGCTGAAATTGTGACCGCGCGGCTTAGGGAATTTTTCATAAAAAGTTGTTCAGACGTCGAGGGCTAATTCTGTTTCCGAGGATAAAAACCCATCTGTTTCAACCGAAAAACATTTCAGGGGATTGTTTGCAACAGTTTGCCAACATTTTTGAGTGAATTGCAGAACGTCAGATTTTTGCTGAAATTGTGACCGCGCGGCTTAGGGAATTTTTCATAAAAAGTTGTTCAGACGTCGAGGGCTAATTCTGTTTCCGAGGATAAAAGCCCATCTGTTTCCACCGAAAAACATTTCAGGGGATCGTTTGCAACAGTTTGCCAACATTTTTGAGTGAATTGCAGAACGTCCGGTTTTTTGCTGAAATTGTGACCACGCGGCTTAGGGATTTTTTCAAAAAAAGTTGTTCAGACGTCGAGGGCTTATTCTGTTTCCGAGGATAAAAACCCATCTGTTTCAACCGAAAAACATTTTAGGGGATCGTTTGCAACAGTTTGCCAACATTTTTGAGTGAATTGCAGAACGTCAGATTTTTGCTGAAATTGTGACCACGCGGCTTAGGGATTTTTTCAAAAAAAGTTGTTCAGACGTCGAGGGCTTATTCTGTTTCCGAGGATAAAAACCCATCTGTTTCAACCGAAAAACATTTCAGGGGATTGTTTGCAACAGTTTGCCAACATTTTTGAGTGAATTGCAGAACGTCAGATTTTTGCTGAAATTGTGACCGCGCGGCTTAGGGAATTTTTCATAAAAAGTTGTTCAGACGTCGAGGGCTAATTCTGTTTCCGAGGATAAAAACCCATCTGTTTCCACCGAAAAACATTTCAGGGGATTGTTTGCAACAGTTTGCCAACATTTTTGAGTGAATTGCAGAACGTCAGATTTTTGCTGAAATTGTGACCGCGCGGCTTAGGGATTTTTTCAAAAAAAGTTGTTCAGACGTCGAGGGCTAATTCTGTTTCCGAGGATAAAAACCCATCTGTTTCCACCGAAAAACATTTCAGGGGATCGTTTGCAACAGTTTGCCAACATTTTGAGTGAATTGCAGAACGTCAGATTTTTGCTGAAATTGTGACCGCGCGGCTTAGGGATTTTTTCAAAAAAAGTTGTTCAGACGTCGAGCGCTAATTCTGTTTCCGAGGATAAAAACCCATCTTTTTCAACCGAAAAACATTTCAGGGGATTGTTTGCAACAGTTTGCCAACATTTTTGAGTGAATTGCAGAACGTCAGATTTTTGCTGAAATTGTGACCGCGCGGCTTAGGGAATTTTTCATAAAAAGTTGTTCAGACGTCGAGGGCTAATTCTGTTTCCGAGGATAAAAGCCCATCTGTTTCCACCGAAAAACATTTCAGGGGATCGTTTGCAACAGTTTGCCAACATTTTTGAGTGAATTGCAGAACGTCCGGTTTTTTGCTGAAATTGTGACCACGCGGCTTAGGGATTTTTTCAAAAAAAGTTGTTCAGACGTCGAGGGCTTATTCTGTTTCCGAGGATAAAAACCCATCTGTTTCAACCGAAAAACATTTTAGGGGATCGTTTGCAACAGTTTGCCAACATTTTTGAGTGAATTGCAGAACGTCAGATTTTTGCTGAAATTGTGACCGCGCGGCTTAGGGAATTTTTCATAAAAAGTTGTTCAGACGTCGAGGGCTAATTCTGTTTCCGAGGATAAAAGCCCATCTGTTTCCACCGAAAAACATTTCAGGGGATCGTTTGCAACAGTTTGCCAACATTTTTGAGTGAATTGCAGAACGTCCGGTTTTTTGCTGAAATTGTGACCACGCGGCTTAGGGATTTTTTCAAAAAAAGTTGTTCAGACGTCGAGGGCTTATTCTGTTTCCGAGGATAAAAACCCATCTGTTTCAACCGAAAAACATTTCAGGGGATTGTTTGCAACAGTTTGCCAACATTTTTGAGTGAATTGCAGAACGTCAGATTTTTGCTGAAATTGTGACCGCGCGGCTTAGGGAATTTTTCATAAAAAGTTGTTCAGACGTCGAGGGCTAATTCTGTTTCCGAGGATAAAAACCCATCTGTTTCCACCGAAAAACATTTCAGGGGATTGTTTGCAACAGTTTGCCAACATTTTTGAGTGAATTGCAGAACGTCAGATTTTTGCTGAAATTGTGACCGCGCGGCTTAGGGATTTTTTCAAAAAAAGTTGTTCAGACGTCGAGGGCTAATTCTGTTTCCGAGGATAAAAACCCATCTGTTTCCACCGAAAAACATTTCAGGGGATCGTTTGCAACAGTTTGCCAACATTTTGAGTGAATTGCAGAACGTCAGATTTTTGCTGAAATTGTGACCGCGCGGCTTAGGGATTTTTTCAAAAAAAGTTGTTCAGACGTCGAGCGCTAATTC
This sequence comes from Podarcis vaucheri, assembly GCF_965113315.1. Classification (NCBI taxonomy): domain Eukaryota; kingdom Metazoa; phylum Chordata; class Lepidosauria; order Squamata; family Lacertidae; genus Podarcis; species Podarcis vaucheri. The sequence goes on from NC_138750.1 coordinate 13,109,875, forward strand.
TGTTTCCGAGGATAAAAACCCATCTGTTTCAACCGAAAAACATTTCAGGGGATTGTTTGCAACAGTTTGCCAACATTTTTGAGTGAATTGCAGAACGTCAGATTTTTGCTGAAATTGTGACCGCGCGGCTTAGGGAATTTTTCATAAAAAGTTGTTCAGACGTCGAGGGCTAATTCTGTTTCCGAGGATAAAAGCCCATCTGTTTCCACCGAAAAACATTTCAGGGGATCGTTTGCAACAGTTTGCCAACATTTTTGAGTGAATTGCAGAACGTCCGGTTTTTTGCTGAAATTGTGACCACGCGGCTTAGGGAATTTTTCATAAAAAGTTGTTCAGACGTCGAGGGCTAATTCTGTTTCCGAGGATAAAAACCCATCTGTTTCCACCGAAAAACATTTCAGGGGATTGTTTGCAACAGTTTGCCAACATTTTTGAGTGAATTGCAGAACGTCAGATTTTTGCTGAAATTGTGACCGCGCGGCTTATGGATTTTTTCAAAAAAAGTTGTTCAGACGTCGAGGGCTAATTCTGTTTCCGAGGATAAAAACCCATCTGTTTCCACCGAAAAACATTTCAGGGGATCGTTTGCAACAGTTTGCCAACATTTTGAGTGAATTGCAGAACGTCAGATTTTTGCTGAAATTGTGACCGCGCGGCTTAGGGATTTTTTCAAAAAAAGTTGTTCAGACGTCGAGCGCTAATTCTGTTTCCGAGGATAAAAACCCATCTGTTTCAACCGAAAAACATTTCAGGGGATTGTTTGCAACAGTTTGCCAACATTTTTGAGTGAATTGCAGAACGTCAGATTTTTGCTGAAATTGTGACCGCGCGACTTAGGGAATTTTTCATAAAAAGTTGTTCAGACGTCGAGGGCTAATTCTGTTTCCGAGGATAAAAGCCCATCTGTTTCCACCGAAAAACATTTCAGGGGATCGTTTGCAACAGTTTGCCAACATTTTTGAGTGAATTGCAGAACGTCCGGTTTTTTGCTGAAATTGTGACCACGCGGCTTAGGGATTTTTTCAAAAAAAGTTGTTCAGACGTCGAGGGCTTATTCTGTTTCCGAGGATAAAAACCCATCTGTTTCAACCGAAAAACATTTCAGGGGATTGTTTGCAACAGTTTGCCAACATTTTTGAGTGAATTGCAGAACGTCAGATTTTTGCTGAAATTGTGACCGCGCGGCTTAGGGAATTTTTCATAAAAAGTTGTTCAGACGTCGAGGGCTAATTCTGTTTCCGAGGATAAAAACCCATCTGTTTCCACCGAAAAACATTTCAGGGGATTGTTTGCAACAGTTTGCCAACATTTTTGAGTGAATTGCAGAACGTCAGATTTTTGCTGAAATTGTGACCGCGCGGCTTAGGGATTTTTTCAAAAAAAGTTGTTCAGACGTCGAGGGCTAATTCTGTTTCCGAGGATAAAAACCCATCTGTTTCCACCGAAAAACATTTCAGGGGATCGTTTGCAACAGTTTGCCAACATTTTGAGTGAATTGCAGAACGTCAGATTTTTGCTGAAATTGTGACCGCGCGGCTTAGGGATTTTTTCAAAAAAAGTTGTTCAGACGTCGAGCGCTAATTCTGTTTCCGAGGATAAAAACCCATCTGTTTCAACCGAAAAACATTTCAGGGGATTGTTTGCAACAGTTTGCCAACATTTTTGAGTGAATTGCAGAACGTCAGATTTTTGCTGAAATTGTGACCGCGCGGCTTAGGGAATTTTTCATAAAAAGTTGTTCAGACGTCGAGGGCTAATTCTGTTTCCGAGGATAAAAGCCCATCTGTTTCCACCGAAAAACATTTCAGGGGATCGTTTGCAACAGTTTGCCAACATTTTTGAGTGAATTGCAGAACGTCCGGTTTTTTGCTGAAATTGTGACCACGCGGCTTAGGGATTTTTTCAAAAAAAGTTGTTCAGACGTCGAGGGTTTATTCTGTTTCCGAGGATAAAAACCCATCTGTTTCAACCGAAAAACATTTTAGGGGATCGTTTGCAACAGTTTGCCAACATTTTTGAGTGAATTGCAGAACGTCAGATTTTTGCTGAAATTGTGACCGCGCGGCTTAGGGAATTTTTCATAAAAAGTTGTTCAGACGTCGAGGGCTAATTCTGTTTCCGAGGATAAAAACCCATCTGTTTCCACCGAAAAACATTTCAGGGGATTGTTTGCAACAGTTTGCCAACATTTTTGAGTGAATTGCAGAACGTCCGGTTTTTTGCTGAAATTGTGACCACGCGGCTTAGGGATTTTTTCAACAAAAGGTGTTCAGACGTCGAGCGCTAATTCTGTTTCCGAGGATAAAAACCCATCTGTTTCCACCGAAAAACATTTCAGGGGATCGTTTGCAACAGTTTGCCAACATTTTTGAGTGAATTGCAGAACGTCAGATTTTTGCTGAAATTGTGACCGCGCGGCTTAGCGATTTTTTCCAAAAAAGTTGTGCAGACGTCGAGGGCTAATTCTGTTACCGAGGATAAAAACCCATCTGTTTCCACCGAAAAGCATTTCAGGGGATTGTTTGCAACAGTTTGCCAACATTTTTGAGTGAATTGCAGAACGTCAGATTTTTGCTGAAATTGTGACCGCGCGGCTTAGGGATTTTTTCAAAAATAGTTGTTCAGACGTCGAGCGCTAATTCTGTTTCCGAGGATAAAAACCCATCTGTTTCCACCGAAAAACATTTCAGCGGATCGTTTGCAACAGTTTGCCAACATTTTTGAGTGAATTGCAGAACGTCAGATTTTTGCCGAAATTGTGAACGCGCGGCTTAGGGATTTTTTCAAAAAAAGTTGTTCAGACGTCGAGGGCTAATTCTGTTACCGAGGATAAAAACCGACCTGTTTCCACCGAAAAACTTTTCAGGGGATTGTTTGCAACAGTTTGCCAACATTTTTGAGTGAATTGCAGAACGTCAGATTTTTGCCCAAATTGTGAACGCGCGGCTTAGGGATTTTTTCAAAAAAAGTTGTTCAGACGTCGAGGGCTAATTCTGTTTCCGAGGATAAAAACCCATCTGTTTCCACCGAAAAACATTTCAGGGGATTGTTTGCAACAGTTTGCCAACATTTTTGAGTGAATTGCAGAACGTCCGGTTTTTTGCTGAAATTGTGACCACGCGGCTTAGGGATTTTTTCAACAAAAGGTGTTCAGACATCGAGCGCTAATTCTGTTTCCGAGGATAAAAACCCATCTGTTTCAACCGAAAAACATTTCAGGGGATCGTTTGCAACAGTTTGCCAACATTTTTGAGTGAATTGCAGAACGTCAGATTTTTGCTGAAATTGTGACCGAGCGGCTTAGCGATTTTTTCCAAAAAAGTTGTGCAGACGTCGAGGGCTAATTCTGTTACCGAGGATAAAAACCCATCTGTTTCCACCGAAAAACTTTTCAGGGGATTGTTTGCAACAGTTTGCCAACATTTTTGAGTGAATTGCAGAACGTCAGATTTTTGCTGAAATTGTGACCGCGCGGCTTAGGGATTTTTTCAAAAATAGTTGTTCAGACGTCGAGCGCTAATTCTGTTTCCGAGGATAAAAACCCATCTGTTTCCACCGAAAAACATTTCAGCGGATCGTTTGCAACAGTTTGCCAACATTTTTGAGTGAATTGCAGAACGTCAGATTTTTGCCGAAATTGTGAACGCGCGGCTTAGGGATTTTTTCAAAAAAAGTTGTTCAGACGTCGAGGGCTAATTCTGTTACCGAGGATAAAAACCCACCTGTTTCCACCGAAAAACTTTTCAGGGGATTGTTTGCAACAGTTTGCCAACATTTTTGAGTGAATTGCAGAACGTCAGATTTTTGTTGAAATTGTGACCGCGCGGCTTAGGGAATTTTTCATAAAAAGTTGTTCAGACGTCGAGGGCTAATTCTGTTTCCGAGGATAAAAACCCATCTGTTTCCACCGAAAAACATTTCAGGGGATTGTTTGCAACAGTTTGCCAACATTTTTGAGTGAATTGCAGAATGTCCGGTTTTTTGCTGAAATTGTGACCACGCGGCTTAGGGATTTTTTCAACAAAAGGTGTTCAGACGTCGAGCGCTAATTCTGTTTCCGAGGATAAAAACCCATCTGTTTCCACCGAAAAACATTTCAGGGAATCGTTTGCAACAGTTTGCCAACATTTTTGAGTGAATTGCAGAACGTCAGATTTTTGCTGAAATTGTGACCGCGCGGCTTAGCGATTTTTTCAAAAAAAGTTGTTCAGACGTCGAGGGCTAATTCTGTTTCCGAGGATAAAAACCCATCTGTTTCCACCGAAAAAAATTTCAGGGGATCGTTTGCAACAGTTTGCCAACATTTTTGAGTGAATTGCAGAACGTCAGATTTTTGCTGAAATCGTGACCGCGCGGCTTAGGGATTTTTTCAAGAAAAGTTGTTCAGACGTCGAGGGCTAATTCTGTTTCAGAGGATAAAAACCCATCTGTTTCCACCGAAAAACATTTCAGGGGATCGTTTCCAACAGTTTGCCAACATTTTTGAGTGAATTGCAGAACGTCAGATTTTTGCTGAAATTGTGACCGCGCGGCTTAGGGAATTTTTCATAAAAAGTTGTTCAGACGTCGAGGGCTAATTCTGTTTCCGAGGATAAAAACCCATCTGTTTCCACCGAAAAACATTTCAGGGGATCATTTGCAACAGTTTGCCAACATTTTTGAGTGAATTGCAGAACGTCAGATTTTTGCTGAAATTGTGACCGCGCGGCTTAGGGAATTTTTCATAAAAAGTTGTTCAGACGTCGAGGGCTAATTCTGTTTCCGAGGATAAAAACCCATCTGTTTCAACCGAAAAACATTTCAGGGGATCGTTTGCAACAGTTTGCCAACATTTTTGAGTGAATTGCAGAACGGCTTAGCGATTTTTTCAAAAAAAGTTGTTCAGACGTCGAGGGCTAATTCTGTTTCCGAGGATAAAAACCCGTCTGTTTCCACCGAAAAACATTTCAGGGGATCGTTTGCAACAGTTTGCCAACATTTTTGAGTGAATTGCAGAACGTCAGATTTTTGCTGAAATTGTGACCGCGCGGCTTAGGGATTTTTTCAAGAAAAGTTGTTCAGACGTCGAGGGCTAATTCTGTTTCAGAGGATAAAAACCCATCTGTTTCCACCGAAAAACATTTCAGGGGATCGTTTCCAACAGTTTGCCAACATTTTTGAGTGAATTGCAGAACGTCAGAATTTTGCTGAAATTGTGACCGCGCGGCTTAGGGAATTTTTCATAAAAAGTTGTTCAGACGTCGAGGGCTAATTCTGTTTCCGAGGATAAAAACCCATCTGTTTCCACCGAAAAACATTTCAGGGGATCGTTTGCAACAGTTTGCCAACATTTTTGAGTGAATTGCAGAACGTCAGATTTTTGCTGAAATTGTGACCGCGCGGCTTAGGGAATTTTTCATAAAAAGTTGTTCAGACGTCGAGGGCTAATTCTGTTTCCGAGGATAAAAACCCATCTGTTTCCACCGAAAAACATTTCAGGGGATCGTTTGCAACAGTTTGCCAACATTTTTGAGTGAATTGCAGAACGTCAGATTTTTGCTGAAATTGTGACCGCGCGGCTTAGGGATTTTTTCAAAAAAAGTTGTTCAGACGTCGAGGGCTAATTCTGTTTCCGAGGATAAAAACCCATCTGTTTCAACCGAAAAACATTTCAGGGGATCGTTTGCAACAGTTTGCCAACATTTTTGAGTGAATTGCAGAACGTCAGATTTTTGCTGAAATTGTGACCGCGCGGCTTAGCGATTTTTTCCAAAAAAGTTGTGCAGACGTCGAGGGCTAATTCTGTTACCGAGGATAAAAACCCTTCTGTTTCCACCGAAAAACATTTCAGGGGATTGTTTGCAACAGTTTGCCAACATTTTTGAGTGAATTGCAGAACGTCAGATTTTTGCTGAAATTGTGACCGCGCGGCTTAGGGATTTTTTCAAAAAAAGTTGTTCAGACGTCGAGCGCTAATTCTGTTTCCGAGGATAAAAACCCATCTGTTTCCACCGAAAAACATTTCAGCGGATCGTTTGCAACAGTTTGCCAACATTTTTGAGTGAATTGCAGAACGTCAGATTTTTGCTTAAATTGTGACCGCGCGGCTTAGGGATATTTTCAAATAACGTTGTTCAGATGTCGAGGGCTAATTCTGTTTCCGAGAATAAAAACCCATCTGTTTACACCGAAAAACATATCAGGGGATCGTTTGCAACAGTTTGTCAACATTTTTGAGTGAATTGCAGAACGTCAGATTTTTGCCGAAATTGTGAACGCGCGGCTTAGGGATTTTTTCAAAAAAAGTTGTTCAGACGTCGAGGGCTAATTCTGTTACCGAGGATAAAAACCCACCTGTTTCCACCGAAAAACTTTTCAGGGGATTGTTTGCAACAGTTTGCCAACATTTTTGAGTGAATTGCAGAACGTCAGATTTTTGCTGAAATTGTGACCGCGAGGCTTAGCGATTTTTTCAAAAAAAGTTGTTCAGACGTTGAGGGCTAATTCTGTTTCCGAGGATAAAAACCCATCTGTTTCCACCGAAAAACATTTCAGGGGATTGTTTGCAACAGTTTGCCAACATTTTTGAGTGAATTGCAGAACGTCCGGTTTTTTGCTGAAATTGTGACCGCGCGGCTTAGGGATTTTTTCAAAAAAAGTTGTTCAGACGTTGAGGGCTAATTCTGTTTCCGAGGATAAAAACCCATCTGTTTCCACCGAAAAACATTTCAGGGGATCGTTTGCAACAGTTTGCCAACATTTTTGAGTGAATTGCAGAACGTCAGATTTTTGCTGAAATTGTGACCGCGCGGCTTAGGGATTTTTTCAAAAAAAGTTGTTCAGACGTCGAGGGCTAATTCTGTTTCCGAGGATAAAAACCCATCTGTTTCCACCGAAAAACATTTCAGGGGATCATTTGCAACAGTTTGCCAACATTTTTGAGTGAATTGCAGAACGTCAGATTATTGCTGAAATTGTGACCGCGCGGCTTAGGGAATTTTTCATAAAAAGTTGTTCAGACGTCGAGGGCTAATTCTGTTTCCGAGGATAAAAACCCATCTGTTTCAACCGAAAAACATTTCAGGGGATCGTTTGCAACAGTTTGCCAACATTTTTGAGTGAATTGCAGAACGTCAGATTTTTGCTGAAATTGTGACCGCGCGGCTTAGCGATTTTTTCAAAAAAAGTTGTTCAGACGTCGAGGGCTAATTCTGTGTCCGAGGATAAAAACCCATCTGTTTCCACCGAAAAAAATTTCAGGGGATCGTTTGCAACAGTTTGCCAACATTTTTGAGTGAATTGCAGAACGTCAGATTTTTGCTGAAATTGTGACCGCGCGGCTTAGGGATTTTTTCAAAAAAAGTTGTTCAGACGTCGAGGGCTAATTCTGTTTCCGAGGATAAAAACCCATCTGTTTCCACCGAAAAACATTTCAGGGGATCATTTGCAACAGTTTGCCAACATTTTTGAGTGAATTGCAGAACGTCAGATTTTTGCTGAAATTGTGACCGTGCGGCTTAGCGATTTTTTCAAAAAAAGTTGTTCAGACGTCGAGGGCTAATTCTGTTTCCGAGGATAAAAACCCATTTGTTTCCACCGAAAAACATTTCAGGGGATCGTTTGCAACAGTTTGCCAACATTTTTGAGTGAATTGCAGAACGTCAGATTTTTGCTGAAATTGTGACCGCGCGGCTTAGGGATTTTTTCAAGAAAAGTTGTTTAGACGTCGAGGGCTAATTCTGTTTCAGAGGATAAAAACCCATGTGTTTCCACCGAAAAACATTTCTGGGGATCGTTTCCAACAGTTTGCCAACATTTTTGAGTGAATTGCAGAACGTCAGAATTTTGCTGAAATTGTGACCGCGCGGCTTAGGGAATTTTTCATAAAAAGTTGTTCAGACGTCGAGGGCTAATTCTGTTTCCGAGGATAAAAACCCATCTGTTTCCACCGAAAAACATTTCAGGGGATCGTTTGCAACAGTTTGCCAACATTTTTGAGTGAATTGCAGAACGTCAGATTTTTGCTGAAATTGTGACCGCGCGGCTTAGGGAATTTTTCATAAAAAGTTGTTCAGACGTCGAGGGCTAATTCTGTTTCCGAGGATAAAAACCCATCTGTTTCCACCGAAAAACATTTCAGGGGATCGTTTGCAACAGTTTGCCAACATTTTTGAGTGAATTGCAGAACGTCAGATTTTTGCTGAAATTGTGACCGCGCGGCTTAGGGATTTTTTCAAAAAAAGTTGTTCAGACGTCGAGGGCTAATTCTGTTTCCGAGGATAAAAACCCATCTGTTTCAACCGAAAAACATTTCAGGGGATCGTTTGCAACAGTTTGCCAACATTTTTGAGTGAATTGCAGAACGTCAGATTTTTGCTGAAATTGTGACCGCGCGGCTTAGCGATTTTTTCCAAAAAAGTTGTGCAGACGTCGAGGGCTAATTCTGTTACCGAGGATAAAAACCCTTCTGTTTCCACCGAAAAACATTTCAGGGGATTGTTTGCAACAGTTTGCCAACATTTTTGAGTGAATTGCAGAACGTCAGATTTTTGCTGAAATTGTGACCGCGCGGCTTAGGGATTTTTTCAAAAAAAGTTGTTCAGACGTCGAGCGCTAATTCTGTTTCCGAGGATAAAAACCCATCTGTTTCCACCGAAAAACATTTCAGCGGATCGTTTGCAACAGTTTGCCAACATTTTTGAGTGAATTGCAGAACGTCAGATTTTTGCTTAAATTGTGACCGCGCGGCTTAGGGATATTTTCAAATAACGTTGTTCAGATGTCGAGGGCTAATTCTGTTTCCGAGAATAAAAACCCATCTGTTTACACCGAAAAACATATCAGGGGATCGTTTGCAACAGTTTGTCAACATTTTTGAGTGAATTGCAGAACGTCAGATTTTTGCCGAAATTGTGAACGCGCGGCTTAGGGATTTTTTCAAAAAAAGTTGTTCAGACGTCGAGGGCTAATTCTGTTACCGAGGATAAAAACCCACCTGTTTCCACCGAAAAACTTTTCAGGGGATTGTTTGCAACAGTTTGCCAACATTTTTGAGTGAATTGCAGAACGTCAGATTTTTGCTGAAATTGTGACCGCGCGGCTTAGCGATTTTTTCAAAAAAAGTTGTTCAGACGTTGAGGGCTAATTCTGTTTCCGAGGATAAAAACCCATCTGTTTCCACCGAAAAACATTTCAGGGGATTGTTTGCAACAGTTTGCCAACATTTTTGAGTGAATTGCAGAACGTCCGGTTTTTTGCTGAAATTGTGACCGCGCGGCTTAGGGATTTTTTCAAAAAAAGTTGTTCAGACGTTGAGGGCTAATTCTGTTTCCGAGGATAAAAACCCATCTGTTTCCACCGAAAAACATTTCAGGGGATCGTTTGCAACAGTTTGTCAACATTTTTGAGTGAATTGCAGAACGTCAGATTTTTGCTGAAATTGTGACCGCGCGGCTTAGCGATTTTTTCAAAAAAAGTTGTTCAGACGTCGAGGGCTAATTCTGTGTCCGAGGATAAAAACCCATCTGTTTCCACCGAAAAAAATTTCAGGGGATCGTTTGCAACAGTTTGCCAACATTTTTGAGTGAATTGCAGAACGTCAGATTTTTGCTGAAATTGTGACCGCGCGGCTTAGGGATTTTTTCAAAAAAAGTTGTTCAGACGTCGAGGGCTAATTCTGTTTCCGGGGATAAAAACCCATCTGTTTCCACCGAAAAACATTTCAAGGGATCGTTTGCAACAGTTTGCCAACATTTTTGAGTGAATTCCAGAACGTCAGATTTTTGCTGAAATTGTGACCGCGCGGCTTAGCGATTTTTTCAAAAAAAGTTGTTCAGACGTCGAGGGCTAATTCTGTTTCCGAGGGAAAAAACCCATCTGTTTCCACCGAAAAACATTTCAGGGGATTGTTTGCAACAGTTTGCCAACATTTTTGAGTGAATTGCAGAACGTCAGATTTTTGCTGAAATTGTGACCGCGCGGCTTAGCGATTTATTCATAAAAAGTTGTTCACACGTCGAGGGCTAATTCTGTTTCCGAGGATAAAAACCCATCTGTTTCCACCGAAAAACATTTCAGGGGATTGTTTGCAACAGTTTGCCAACATTTTTGAGTGAATTGCAGAACGTCCGGTTTTTTGCTGAAATTGTGACCACGCGGCTTAGGGATTTTTTCAAAAAAAGTTGTTCAGACGTCGAGGGCTAATTCTGTTTCCGAGGATAAAAACCCATCTGTTTCAACCGAAAAACATTTCAGGGGATCGTTTGCAACAGTTTGCCAACATTTTTGAGTGAATTGCAGAACGTCAGATTTTTGCTGAAATTGTGACCGCGCGGCTTAGCGATTTTTTCCAAAAAAGTTGTGCAGACGTCGAGGGCTAATTCTGTTACCGAGGATAAAAACCCTTCTGTTTCCACCGAAAAACATTTCAGGGGATTGTTTGCAACAGTTTGCCAACATTTTTGAGTGAATTGCAGAACGTCAGATTTTTGCTGAAATTGTGACCGCGCGGCTTAGGGATTTTTTCAAAAAAAGTTGTTCAGACGTCGAGCGCTAATTCTGTTTCCGAGGATAAAAACCCATCTGTTTCCACCGAAAAACATTTCAGCGGATCGTTTGCAACAGTTTGCCAACATTTTTGAGTGAATTGCAGAACGTCAGATTTTTGCTTAAATTGTGACCGCGCGGCTTAGGGATATTTTCAAATAACGTTGTTCAGATGTCGAGGGCTAATTCTGTTTCCGAGAATAAAAACCCATCTGTTTACACCGAAAAACATATCAGGGGATCGTTTGCAACAGTTTGTCAACATTTTTGAGTGAATTGCAGAACGTCAGATTTTTGCCGAAATTGTGAACGCGCGGCTTAGGGATTTTTTCAAAAAAAGTTGTTCAGACGTCGAGGGCTAATTCTGTTACCGAGGATAAAAACCCACCTGTTTCCACCGAAAAACTTTTCAGGGGATTGTTTGCAACAGTTTGCCAACATTTTTGAGTGAATTGCAGAACGTCAGATTTTTGCTGAAATTGTGACCGCGCGGCTTAGCGATTTTTTCAAAAAAAGTTGTTCAGACGTTGAGGGCTAATTCTGTTTCCGAGGATAAAAACCCATCTGTTTCCACCGAAAAACATTTCAGGGGATTGTTTGCAACAGTTTGCCAACATTTTTGAGTGAATTGCAGAACGTCCGGTTTTTTGCTGAAATTGTGACCGCGCGGCTTAGGGATTTTTTCAAAAAAAGTTGTTCAGACGTTGAGGGCTAATTCTGTTTCCGAGGATAAAAACCCATCTGTTTCCACCGAAAAACATTTCAGGGGATCGTTTGCAACAGTTTGTCAACATTTTTGAGTGAATTGCAGAACGTCAGATTTTTGCTGAAATTGTGACCGCGCGGCTTAGCGATTTTTTCAAAAAAAGTTGTTCAGACGTCGAGGGCTAATTCTGTGTCCGAGGATAAAAACCCATCTGTTTCCACCGAAAAAAATTTCAGGGGATCGTTTGCAACAGTTTGCCAACATTTTTGAGTGAATTGCAGAACGTCAGATTTTTGCTGAAATTGTGACCGCGCGGCTTAGGGATTTTTTCAAAAAAAGTTGTTCAGACGTCGAGGGCTAATTCTGTTTCCGGGGATAAAAACCCATCTGTTTCCACCGAAAAACATTTCAAGGGATCGTTTGCAACAGTTTGCCAACATTTTTGAGTGAATTCCAGAACGTCAGATTTTTGCTGAAATTGTGACCGCGCGGCTTAGCGATTTTTTCAAAAAAAGTTGTTCAGACGTCGAGGGCTAATTCTGTTTCCGAGGGAAAAAACCCATCTGTTTCCACCGAAAAACATTTCAGGGGATTGTTTGCAACAGTTTGCCAACATTTTTGAGTGAATTGCAGAACGTCAGATTTTTGCTGAAATTGTGACCGCGCGGCTTAGCGATTTATTCATAAAAAGTTGTTCACACGTCGAGGGCTAATTCTGTTTCCGAGGATAAAAACCCATCTGTTTCCACCGAAAAACATTTCAGGGGATTGTTTGCAACAGTTTGCCAACATTTTTGAGTGAATTGCAGAACGTCCGGTTTTTTGCTGAAATTGTGACCACGCGGCTTAGGGATTTTTTCAACAAAAGGTGTTCAGACGTCGAGCGCTAATTCTGTTTCCGAGGATAAAAACCCATCTGTTTCAACCGAAAAACATTTCAGGGGATCGTTTGCAACAGTTTGCCAACATTTTTGAGTGAATTGCAGAACGTCAGATTTTTGCTGAAATTGTGACTGCGCGGCTTAGCGATTTTTTCAAAAAAAGTTGTGCAGACGTCGAGGGCTAATTCTGTTACCGAGGATAAAAACCCATCTGCTTCCACCCAAAAGCATTTCAGGGGATTGTTTGCAACAGTTTGCCAACATTTTTGAGTGAATTGCAGAACGTCAGATTTTTGCTGAAATTGTGACCGCGCGGCTTAGGGATTTTTTCAAAAAAAGTTGTTCAGACGTCAAGCGCTAATTCTGTTTCCGAGGATAAAAACCCATCTGTTTCCACCGAAAAACATTTCGGCGGATCGTTTGCAACAGTTTGCCAACATTTTTGAGTGAATTGCAGAACGTCAGATTTTTGCCGAAATTGTGAACGCGCGGCTTAGGGATTCTTTCAAAAAAAGTTGTTCAGACGTCGAGGGCTAATTCTGTTTCCGAGGATAAAAACCCATCTGTTTCCACCGAAAAACATTTCAGGGGATCGTTTGCAACAGTTTGCCAACATTTTTGAGTGAATTCCAGAACATCAGATTTTTGCTGAAATTGTGACCGCGCGGCTTAGCGATTTTTTCAAAAAAAGTTGTTCAGACGTCGAGGGCTAATTCTGTGTCCGAGGATAAAAACCCATCTGTTTCCACCGAAAAAAATTTCAGGGGATCGTTTGCAACAGTTTGCCAACATTTTTGAGTGAATTGCAGAACGTCAGATTTTTGCTGAAATTGTGACCGCGCGGCTTAGGGATTTTTTCAAAAAAAGTTGTTCAGACGTCGAGGGCTAATTCTGTTTCCGAGGATAAAAACCCATCTGTTTCCACCGAAAAACATTTCAGGGGATTGTTTGCAACAGTTTGCCAACATTTTTGAGTGAATTCCAGAACGTCAGATTTTTGCTGAAATTGTGACCGCGCGGCTTAGCGATTTTTTCAAAAAAAGTTGTTCAGACGTCGAGGGCTAATTCTGTTTCCGAGGATAAAAACCCATCTGTTTCCACCGAAAAACATTTCAGGGGATCGTTTGCAACAGTTTGCCAACATTTTTGAGTGAATTGCAGAACGTCAGATTTTTGCTGAAATTGTGACCGCGCGGCTTAGCGATTTTTTCAAAAAAAGTTGTGCAGACGTCGAGGGCTGATTCTGTTTCCGAGGATAAAAACCCATCTGTTTCCACCGAAACACATATCAGGGGATCGTTTGCAACAGTTTGCCAACATTTTTGAGTGAATTGCAGAACGTCAGATTTTTGCTGAAATTGTGACCGCGCGGCTTAGGGATTTTTTCAAAAAAAGTTGTTCAGACGTCAAGCGCTAATTCTGTTTCCGAGGATAAAAACCCATCTGTTTCCACCGAAAAACATTTCGGCGGATCGTTTGCAACAGTTTGCCAACATTTTTGAGTGAATTGCAGAACGTCAGATTTTTGCCGAAATTGTGAACGCGCGGCTTAGGGATTTTTTCAAAAAAAGTTGTTCAGACGTCGAGGGCTAATTCTGTTACCGAGGATAAAAACCCACCTGTTTCCACCGAAAAACTTTTCAGGGGATTGTTTGCAACAGTTTGCCAACATTTTCGAGTGAATTGCAGAACGTCAGATTTTTGCTGAAATTGTGACCGCGCGGCTTAGGGAATTTTTCATAAAAAGTTGTTCAGACGTCGAGGGCTAATTCTGTTTCCGAGGATAAAAACCCATCTGTTTCCACCGAAAAACATTTCAGGGGATCGTTTGCAACAGTTTGCCAACATTTTCGAGTGAATTGCAGAACGTCGGATTTTTGCAGAAATTGTGACCGCGCGGCTTAGGGATTTTTTCAAAAAATGTTGTTCAGACTTCGAGGGCTAATTCTGTTTCCGAGAATAAAAACCCATCTGTTTCCACCGAAAAACATTTCAGGGGATCGTTTGCAACAGTTTGCCAACATTTTTGAGTGAATTGCAGAACGTCGGATTTTTGCAGAAATTGTGACCGCGCGGCTTAGGGATTTTTTCAAAAAAAGTTGTTCAGACGTCGAGGGCTAATTCTGTTTCCGAGGATAAAAACCCATCTGTTTCCACCGAAAAACATTTCAGGGGATCGTTTGCAACAGTTTGCCAACATTTTTGAGTGAATTGCAGAACGTCAGATTTTTGCTGAAATTGTGACCGCGCGGCTTAGGGATTTTTTCAAGAAAAGTTCTTCAGACGTCGAGGGCTAATTCTGTTTCCGAGGATAAAAACCCATCTGTTTCCAGCGAAAAACATTTCAGGGGATCGTTTGCAACAGTTTGCCAACATTTTTGAGTGAATTGCAGAACGTCAGATTTTTGCTGAAATTGTGACCGCGCGGCTTAGGGATTTTTTCAAAAAAAGTTGTTCAGACGTCGAGGGCTAATTCTGTTTCCGAGGATAAAAACCCATTTGTTTCCACCAAAAAACATTTCAGGGGATCGTTTGCCACAGTTTGCCAACATTTTTGAGTGAATTGCAGAACGTCAGATTTTTGCTGAAATTGTGACCGCGCGGCTTAGCGATTTATTCAAAAAAACTTGTTCAGACGTTGAGGGCTAATTCTGTTTCCGAGGATAAAAACCCATCTGTTTCCACCGAAAAACATTTCAGGGGATCGTTTGCAACAGTTTGCCAACATTTTTGAGTGAATTGCAGAACGTCAGATTTTTGCTGAAATTGTGACCGCGCGGCTTAGCGATTTATTCAAAAAAAGTTGTTCAGACGTTGAGGGCTAATTCTGTTTCCGAGGATAAAAACCCATCTGTTTCCACCAAAAAAAATTTCAGGGGATCGTTTGCAACAGTTTGCCAACATTTTTGAGTGAATTGCAGAACGTCAGATTTTTGCTGAAATTGTGACCGCGCGGCTTAGGGAATTTTTCATAAAAAGTTGTTCAGACGTCGAGGGCTAATTCTGTTTCCGAGGATAAAAACCCATCTGTTTCAACCGAAAAACATTTCAGGGGATCGTTTGCAACAGTTTGCCAACATTTTTGAGTGAATTGCAGAACGTCAGATTTTTGCTGAAATTGTGACCACGCGGCTTAGGGATTTTTTCAACAAAAGGTGTTCAGACGTCGAGCGCTAATTCTGTTTCCGAGGATAAAAACCCATCTGTTTCCACCGAAAAACATTTCAGGGGATCGTTTGCAACAGTTTGCCAACATTTTTGAGTGAATTGCAGAACGTCAGATTTTTGCTGAAATCGTGACCGCGCGGCTTAGGGATTTTTTCAAGAAAAGTTGTTCAGACGTCGAGGGCTAATTCTGTTTCCGAGGATAAAAACCCATCTGTTTCCACCGAAAAACATTTCAGGGGATCGTTTCCAACAGTTTGCCAACATTTTTGAGTGAATTGCAGAACGTCAGATTTTTGCTGAAATTGTGACCGCGCGGCTTAGGGATTTTTTCAAAAAAAGTTGTTCAGACGTCGAGGGCTAATTCTGTTTCCGAGGATAAAAACCCATCTGTTTCAACCGAAAAACATTTCAGGGGATCGTTTGCAACAGTTTGCCAACATTTTTGAGTGAATTGCAGAACGTCAGATTTTTGCAGAAATTGTGACCGCGCGGCTTAGGGATTTTTTCAAAAAAAGTTGTTCAGACGTCGAGGGCTAATTCTGTTTCCGAGGATAAAAACCCATCTGTTTCCACCGAAAAACATTTCAGGGGATCGTTTGCAACAGTTTGCCAACATTTTTGAGTGAATTGCAGAACGTCAGATTTTTGCTGAAATTGTGACCGCGCGGCTTAGGGATTTTTTCAAGAAAAGTTGTTCAGACGTCGAGGGCTAATTCTGTTTCCGAGGATAAAAACCCATCTGTTTCCACCGAAAAACATATCAGGGGATCGTTTGCAACAGTTTGCCAACATCTTTGAGTGAATTGCAGAACGTCAGATTTTTGCTGAAATTGTGACCGCGCGGCTTAGGGAATTTTTCATAAAAAGTTGTTCAGACGTCGAGGGCTAATTCTGTTTCCGAGGTTAAAAACCCATCTGTTTCCACCGAAAAACATTTCAGGGGATCGTTTGCAACAGTTTGCCAACATTTTTGAGTGAATTGCAGAACGTCAGATTTTTGCTGAAATTGTGACCGCGCGGCTTTAGGGAATTTTTCATAAAAAGTTGTTCAGACGTCGAGGGCTAATTCTGTTTCCGAGGATAAAAACCCATCTGTTTCCACCGAAAAACATTTCAGGGGATTGTTGGCAACAGTTTGCCAACATTTTTGAGTGAATTGCAGAACGTCAGATTTTTGCTGAAATTGTGACCGCGCGGCTTAGCGATTTATTCAAAAAAAGTTGTTCAGATGTTGAGGGCTAATTCTGTTTCCGAGGATAAAAACCCATCTGTTTCCACCGAAAAACATTTCAGGGGATCGTTTGCAACAGTTTGCCAACATTTTTGAGTGAATTGCAGAACGTCGGATTTTTGCAGAAATTGTGACCGCGCGGCTTAGGGATTTTTTCAAAAAAAGTTGTTCAGACGTCGAGGGCTAATTCTGTTTCCGAGGATAAAAACCCATCTGTTTCCACCGAAAAACATTTCAGGGGATCGTTTGCAACAGTTTGCCAACATTTTTGAGTGAATTGCAGAACGTCAGATTTTTGCTGAAATTGTGACCGCGCGGCTTAGGGATTTTTTCAAAAAAAGTTGTTCAGACGTCGAGGGCTAATTCTGTTTCCGAGGATAAAAACCCATCTGTTTCCACCGAAAAACATTTCAGGGGATCGTTTGCAACAGTTTGCCAACATTTTTGAGTGAATTGCAGAACGTCAGATTTTTGCTGAAATTGTGACCGCGCGGCTTAGGGATTTTTTCAAGAAAAGTTGTTCAGACGTCGAGGGCTAATTCTGTTTCCGAGGATAAAAACCCATCTGTTTCCACCGAAAAACATTTCAGGGGATCGTTTGCAACAGTTTGCCAACATTTTTGAGTGAATTGCAGAACGTCAGATTTTTGCTGAAATTGTGACCGCGCGGCTTAGCGATTTATTCAAAAAAAGTTGTTCAGACGTTGAGGGCTAATTCTGTTTCCGAGGATAAAAACCCATCTGTTTCCACCAAAAAAAATTTCAGGGGATCGTTTGCAACAGTTTGCCAACATTTTTGAGTGAATTGCAGAACGTCAGATTTTTGCTGAAATTGTGACCGCGCGGCTTAGGGAATTTTTCATAAAAAGTTGTTCAGACGTCGAGGGCTAATTCTGTTTCCGAGGATAAAAACCCATCTGTTTCAACCGAAAAACATTTCAGGGGATCGTTTGCAACAGTTTGCCAACATTTTTGAGTGAATTGCAGAACGTCAGATTTTTGCTGAAATTGTGACCACGCGGCTTAGGGATTTTTTCAACAAAAGGTGTTCAGACGTCGAGCGCTAATTCTGTTTCCGAGGATAAAAACCCATCTGTTTCCACCGAAAAACATTTCAGGGGATCGTTTGCAACAGTTTGCCAACATTTTTGAGTGAATTGCAGAACGTCAGATTTTTGCTGAAATCGTGACCGCGCGGCTTAGGGATTTTTTCAAGAAAAGTTGTTCAGACGTCGAGGGCTAATTCTGTTTCCGAGGATAAAAACCCATCTGTTTCCACCGAAAAACATTTCAGGGGATCGTTTCCAACAGTTTGCCAACATTTTTGAGTGAATTGCAGAACGTCAGATTTTTGCTGAAATTGTGACCGCGCGGCTTAGGGATTTTTTCAAAAAAAGTTGTTCAGACGTCGAGGGCTAATTCTGTTTCCGAGGATAAAAACCCATCTGTTTCAACCGAAAAACATTTCAGGGGATCGTTTGCAACAGTTTGCCAACATTTTTGAGTGAATTGCAGAACGTCAGATTTTTGCTGAAATTGTGACCGCGCGGCTTAGCGATTTTTTCCAAAAAAGTTGTGCAGACGTCGAGGGCTAATTCTGTTACCGAGGATAAAAACCCTTCTGTTTCCACCGAAAAACATTTCAGGGGATTGTTTGCAACAGTTTGCCAACATTTTTGAGTGAATTGCAGAACGTCAGATTTTTGCTGAAATTGTGACCGCACGGCTTAGGGATTTTTTTCAAAAAAAGTTGTTCAGACGTCGAGCCCTAATTCTGTTTCCGAGGATAAAAACCCATCTGTTTCCACCGAAAAACATTTCAGCGTATCGTTTGCAACAGTTTGCCAACATTTTTGAGTGAATTGCAGAACGTCAGATTTTTGCTGAAATTGTGACCGCGCGGCTTAGGGATATTTTCAAATAACGTTGTTCAGATGTCGAGGGCTAATTCTGTTTCCGAGAATAAAAACCCATCTGTTTACACCGAAAAACATATCAGGGGATCGTTTGCAACAGTTTGTCAACATTTTTGAGTGAATTGCAGAACGTCAGATTTTTGCCGAAATTGTGAACGCGCGGCTTAGGGATTTTTTCAAAAAAAGTTGTTCAGACGTCGAGGGCTAATTCTGTTACCGAGGATAAAAACCCACCTGTTTCCACCGAAAAACTTTTCAGGGGATTGTTTGCAACAGTTTGCCAACATTTTTGAGTGAATTGCAGAACGTCAGATTTTTGCTGAAATTGTGACCGCGCGGCTTAGCGATTTTTTCAAAAAAAGTTGTTCAGACGTCGAGGGCTAATTCTGTTTCCGAGGATAAAAACCCATCTGTTTCCACCGAAAAACATTTCAGGGGATTGTTTGCAACAGTTTGCCAACATTTTTGAGTGAATTGCAGAACGTCCGGTTTTTTGCTGAAATTGTGACCGCGCGGCTTAGGGATTTTTTCAAAAAAAGTTGTTCAGACGTTGAGGGCTAATTCTGTTTCCGAGGATAAAAACCCATCTGTTTCCACCGAAAAACATTTCAGGGGATCGTTTGCAACAGTTTGTCAACATTTTTGAGTGAATTGCAGAACGTCAGATTTTTGCTGAAATTGTGACCGCGCGGCTTAGCGATTTTTTCAAAAAAAGTTGTTCAGACGTCGAGGGCTAATTCTGTGTCCGAGGATAAAAACCCATCTGTTTCCACCGAAAAAAATTTCAGGGGATCGTTTGCAACAGTTTGCCAACATTTTTGAGTGAATTGCAGAACGTCAGATTTTTGCTGAAATTGTGACCGCGCGGCTTAGGGATTTTTTCAAAAAAAGTTGTTCAGACGTCGAGGGCTAATTCTGTTTCCGAGGATAAAAACCCATCTGTTTCCACCGAAAAACATTTCAAGGGATCGTTTGCAACAGTTTGCCAACATTTTTGAGTGAATTCCAGAACGTCAGATTTTTGCTGAAATTGTGACCGCGCGGCTTAGCGATTTTTTCAAAAAAAGTTGTTCAGACGTCGAGGGCTAATTCTGTTACCGAGGATAAAAACCCACCTGTTTCCACCGAAAAACCTTTCAGGGGATTGTTTGCAACAGTTTGCCAACATTTTTGAGTGAATTGCAGAACGTCAGATTTTTGCTGAAATTGTGACCGCGCGGCTTAGCGATTTTTTCAAAAAAAGTTGTTCAGACGTTGAGGGCTAATTCTGTTTCCGAGGATAAAAACCCATCTGTTTCCACCGAAAAACATTTCAGGGGATTGTTTGCAACAGTTTGCCAACATTTTTGAGTGAATTGCAGAACGTCCGGTTTTTTGCTGAAATTGTGACCGCGCGGCTTAGGGATTTTTTCAAAAAAAGTTGTTCAGACGTTGAGGGCTAATTCTGTTTCCGAGGATAAAAACCCATCTGTTTCCACCGAAAAACATTTCAGGGGATCGTTTGCAACAGTTTGTCAACATTTTTGAGTGAATTGCAGAACGTCAGATTTTTGCTGAAATTGTGACCGCGCGGCTTAGCGATTTTTTCAAAAAAAGTTGTTCAGACGTCGAGGGCTAATTCTGTGTCCGAGGATAAAAACCCATCTGTTTCCACCGAAAAAAATTTCAGGGGATCGTTTGCAACAGTTTGCCAACATTTTTGAGTGAATTGCAGAACGTCAGATTTTTGCTGAAATTGTGACCGCGCGGCTTAGCGATTTATTCAAAAAAAGTTGTTCAGACGTTGAGGGCTAATTCTGTTTCCGAGGATAAAAACCCATCTGTTTCCACCGAAAAACATTTCAGGGGATCGTTTGCAACAGTTTGCCAACATTTTTGAGTGAATTGCAGAACGTCGGATTTTTGCTGAAATTGTGACCGCGCGGCTTAGGGATTTTTTCAAAAAAAGTTGTTCAGACGTCGAGGGCTAATTCTGTTTCCGAGGAAAAAAACCCATCTGTTTCCACCGAAAAACATTTCAGGGAATTGTTTGCAACAGTTTGCCAACATTTTTGAGTGAATTGCAGAACGTCAGATTTTTGCTGAAATTGTGACCGCGCGGCTTAGGGAATTTTTCATAAAAAGTTGTTCAGACGTCGAGGGCTAATTCTGTTTCCGAGGTTAAAAACCCATCTGTTTCCACCGAAAAACATTTCACGGGATTGTTTGCAACAGTTTTCCAACATTTTTGAGTGAATTGCAGAACGT
Organism: Podarcis vaucheri; assembly: GCF_965113315.1. NCBI lineage: Eukaryota > Metazoa > Chordata > Lepidosauria > Squamata > Lacertidae > Podarcis > Podarcis vaucheri. Next base: position 13,130,548 of record NC_138750.1, read on the forward strand.
CCGGTTTTTTGCTGAAATTGGGACCGCGCGGCTTAGGGATTTTTTCAAAAAAAGGTGTTCAGACGTTGAGGGCTAATTCGGTTTCTGAGGATAAAAACCCATCTGTTTCCACCGAAAAACATTTCAGGGGATCGTTTGCAACAGTTTGCCAACATTTTTGAGTGAATTGCAGAACGTCAGATTTTTGCTGAAATTGTGACCGCGCGGCTTAGCGATTTTTTCAAAAAAAGTTGTTCAGACGTTGAGGGCTAATTCTGTTTCCGAGGATAAAAACCCATCTGTTTCCACCGAAAAACATTTCAGGGGATCGTTTGCAACAGTTTGCCAACATTTTTGAGTGAATTGCAAAACGTCAGATTTTTGCTGAAATTGTGACCGCGCGGCTTAGGGATTTTTTCAAAAAAAGTTGTTCAGACGTCGAGGGCTAATTCTGTTTCCGAGGATAAAAACCCATCTGCTTCCACCGAAAAACATTTGAGGGGATCGTTTGCAACAGTTTGCCAACATTTTTGAGTGAATTGCAGAACGTCAGATTTTTGCTTAAATTGTGACCGCGCGGCTTAGGGATTTTTTCAAAAAAAGTTGTTCAGACGTCGAGGGCTAATTCTGTTTCCGAGGATAAAAACCCATCTGTTTCCACCGAAAAACATTTCAGGGGATCGTTTGCAACAGTTTGCCAACATTTTTGAGTGAATTGCAAAACGTCAGATTTTTGCTGAAATTGTGACCGCGCGGCTTAGGGATTTTTTCAAGAAAAGTTGTTCAGACGTCGAGGGCTAATTCTGTTTCCGAGGATAAAAACCCATCTGTTTCCACCGAAAAACATTTCAGGGGATCGGTTGCAACAGTATGCCAACATTTTTGAGTGAATTGCAGAACGTCAGATTTTTGCTGAAATTGTGACCGCGCGGTTTAGCGATTTTTTCAAAAAAAGTTGTTCAGACGTCGAGGGCTAATTCTGTTTCCGAGGATAAAAACCCATCAGTTTCCACCGAAAAACATATCAGGGGATCGTTTGCAACAGTTTGCCAACATTTTTGAGTGAATTGCAGAACGTCGGATTTTTGCAGAAATTGTGACCGCGCGGCTTAGGGATTTTTTCAAAAAAGGTTGTTCAGACGTCGAGGGCTAATTCTGTTTCCGAGGATAAAAACCCATCTGTTTCCACCGAAAAACATTTCAGGGGATCGTTTGCAACAGTTTACCAACATTTTTGAGTGAATTGCAGAACGTCAGATTTTTGCTGAAATTGTGACCGCGCGGCTTAGTGATTTTTTCAAAAAAAGGTGTTCAGACGTCGAGGGCTAATTCTGTTTCCGAGGATAAAAACCCATCTGTTTCCACCGAAAAACATTTCAGGGGATCCTTTGCAACAGTTTGCCAACATTTTTGAGTGAATTGCAAAACGTCAGATTTTTGCTGAAATTGTGACCGCGCGGCTTAGGGATTTTTTCAAAAAAAGTTGTTCAGACGTCGAGGGCTAATTCTGTTTCCGAGGATAAAAACCCATCTGTTTCCACCGAAAAACATTTCAGGGGATCGTTTGCAACAGTTTGCCAACATTTTTGAGTGAATTGCAGAACGTCAGATTTTTACTGAAATTGTGACCGCGCGGCTTAGGGATTTTTTCAAAAAAAGTTGTTCAGACGTCGAGGGCTAATTCTGTTTCCGAGGATAAAAACCAATCTGTTTCCACCGAAAAACATTTCAGGGGATCGGTTGCAACAGTATGCCAACATTTTTGAGTGAATTGCAGAACGTCAGATTTTTGCTGAAATTGTGACCGCGCGGCTTAGCGATTTTTTCAAAAAAAGTTGTTCAGACGTCGAGGGCTAATTCTGTTTCCGAGGATAGAAACCCATCTGTTTCCACCGAAAAACATATCAGGGGATCGTTTGCAACAGTTTGCCAACATTTTTGAGTGAATTGCAGAACGTCGGATTTTTGCAGAAATTGTGACTGCGCGGCTTTGCGATTTTTTCAAAAAAAGTTGTTCAGACGTCGAGGGCTAATTCTGTTTCCGAGGATAAAAACCCATCTGTTTCCACCGAAAAACATTTCAGGGGATCGTTTGCAACAGTTTGCCAACATTTTTGAGTGAATTGCAGAACGTCAGATTTTTGCTGAAATTGTGACCGCGCGGCTTAGGGATTTTTTCAAAAAAGGTTGTTCAGACGTCGAGGGCTAATTCTGTTTCCGAGGATAAAAACCCATCTGTTTCCACCGAAAAACATTTCAGGGGATCGTTTGCAACAGTTTACCAACATTTTTGAGTGAATTGTCGAACGTCAGATTTTTGCTGAAATTGTGACCGCGCGGCTTAGCGATTTTTTCAAAAAAAGGTGTTCAGACGTCGAGGGCTAATTCTGTTTCCGAGGATAAAAACCCATCTGTTTCCACCGAAAAACATTTCAGGGGATCGTTTGCAACAGTTTGCCAACATTTTTGAGTGAATTGCAGAACGTCAGATTTTTGCTGAAATTGTGACCGCGCGGCTTAGGGATTTTTTCAAAAAAAGTTCTTCAGACGTCGAGGGCTAATTCTGTTTCCGAGGATAGAAACCCATCTGTTTCCACCGAAAAACATTTCAGGGGATCGTTTCCAACAGTTTGCCAACATTTTTGAGTGAATTGCAGAACGTCAGATTTTTGCTGAAATTGTGACCGCGCAGCTTAGGGATTTTTTCAAAAAAAGTTGTTCAGACGTCGAGGGCTAATTCTGTTTACGAGGATAAAAACCCATCTGTTTCCACCGAAAAACATTTTAGGGGATCCTTTGCAACAGTTTGTCAACATTTTTGAGTGAATTGCAGAACGTCAGATTTTTGCTGAAATTGTGACCGCGCGGCTTAGGGATTTTTTCAAAAAAAGTTGTTCAGACGTCGAGGGCTAATTCTGTTTCCGAGGATAAAAACCCATCTGTTTCCACCGAAAAACATTTCAGGGGATCCTTTGCAACAGTTTGTCAACATTTTTGAGTGAATTGCAGAACGTCAGATTTTTGCTGAAATTGTGACCGCGCGGCTTAGGGATTTTTTCAAAAAAAGTTGTTCAGACATCGAGGGCTAATTCTGTTTCCGAGGATAAAAACCCATCTGTTTCCACCGAAAAACATTTCAGGGGATCGTATGCAACAGTTTGCCAACATTTTTGAGTGAATTGCAGAACGTCAGATTTTTACTGAAATTGTGACCGCGCGGCTTAGGGATTTTTTCAAAAAAAGTTGTTCAGACGTCGAGGGCTAATTCTGTTTCCGAGGATAAAAACCAATCTGTTTCCACCGAAAAACATTTCAGGGGATCGGTTGCAACAGTATGCCAACATTTTTGAGTGAATTGCAGAACGTCAGATTTTTGCTGAAATTGTGACCGCGCGGCTTAGCGATTTTTTCAAAAAAAGTTGTTCAGACGTCGAGGGCTAATTCTGTTTCCGAGGATAGAAACCCATCTGTTTCCACCGAAAAACATATCAGGGGATCGTTTGCAACAGTTTGCCAACATTTTTGAGTGAATTGCAGAACGTCGGATTTTTGCAGAAATTGTGACTGCGCGGCTTTGCGATTTTTTCAAAAAAAGTTGTTCAGACGTCGAGGGCTAATTCTGTTTCCGAGGATAAAAACCCATCTGTTTCCACCGAAAAACATTTCAGGGGATCGTTTGCAACAGTTTGCCAACATTTTTGAGTGAATTGCAGAACGTCAGATTTTTGCTGAAATTGTGACCGCGCGGCTTAGGGATTTTTTCAAAAAAGGTTGTTCAGACGTCGAGGGCTAATTCTGTTTCCGAGGATAAAAACCCATCTGTTTCCACCGAAAAACATTTCAGGGGATCGTTTGCAACAGTTTACCAACATTTTTGAGTGAATTGTCGAACGTCAGATTTTTGCTGAAATTGTGACCGCGCGGCTTAGCGATTTTTTCAAAAAAAGGTGTTCAGACGTCGAGGGCTAATTCTGTTTCCGAGGATAAAAACCCATCTGTTTCCACCGAAAAACATTTCAGGGGATCGTTTGCAACAGTTTGCCAACATTTTTGAGTGAATTGCAGAACGTCAGATTTTTGCTGAAATTGTGACCGCGCGGCTTAGGGATTTTTTCAAAAAAAGTTCTTCAGACGTCGAGGGCTAATTCTGTTTCCGAGGATAGAAACCCATCTGTTTCCACCGAAAAACATTTCAGGGGATCGTTTCCAACAGTTTGCCAACATTTTTGAGTGAATTGCAGAACGTCAGATTTTTGCTGAAATTGTGACCGCGCAGCTTAGGGATTTTTTCAAAAAAAGTTGTTCAGACGTCGAGGGCTAATTCTGTTTACGAGGATAAAAACCCATCTGTTTCCACCGAAAAACATTTTAGGGGATCCTTTGCAACAGTTTGTCAACATTTTTGAGTGAATTGCAGAACGTCAGATTTTTGCTGAAATTGTGACCGCGCGGCTTAGGGATTTTTTCAAAAAAAGTTGTTCAGACGTCGAGGGCTAATTCTGTTTCCGAGGATAAAAACCCATCTGTTTCCACCGAAAAACATTTCAGGGGATCCTTTGCAACAGTTTGTCAACATTTTTGAGTGAATTGCAGAACGTCAGATTTTTGCTGAAATTGTGACCGCGCGGCTTAGGGATTTTTTCAAAAAAAGTTGTTCAGACATCGAGGGCTAATTCTGTTTCCGATGATAGAAACCCATCTGTTTCCACCGAAAAACATTTCAGGGGATCGTATGCAACAGTTTACCAACATTTTTGAGTGAATTGCAGAACGTCAGATTTTTGCTGAAATTGTGACCGCGCGGCTTAGGGATTTTTTCACAAAAAGTTGTTCAGACGTCGAGGGCTAATTCTGTTTCCGAGGATAAAAACCCATCTGTTTCCACCGAAAAACATTTCAGGGGATCGTTTGCAACAGTTTGCCAACATTTTTGAGTGAATTGCAGAACGTCAGATTTTTGCTGAAATTGTGACCGCGCGGCTTAGGGATTTTTTCACAAAAAGTTGTTCAGACGTCGAGGGCTAATGCTGTTTCCGAGGATAAAAACCCATCTGTTTCCACCGAAAAACATTTGAGGGGATCGTTTGCAACAGTTTGCCAACATTTTTGAGTGAATTGCAGAACGTCAGATTTCTGCTGAAATTGTGACCGCGCGGCTTAGGGATTTTTTCAAAAAAAGTTGTTCAGACGTCGAGGGCTAATTCTGTTTCCGAGGATAAAAACCCATCTGTTTCCACCGAAAAACATTTCAGGGGATCGTTTGCAACAGTTTGCCAACATTTTTGAGTGAATTGCAGAACGTCAGATTTCTGCTGAAATTGTGACCGCGCGGCTTAGGGATTTTTTCAAAAAAAGTTGTTCAGACGTCGAGGGCTAATTCTGTTTCCGATGATAGAAACCCATCTGTTTCCACCGAAAAACATTTCAGGGGATCGTATGCAACAGTTTACCAACATTTTTGAGTGAATTGCAGAACGTCAGATTTTTGCTGAAATTGTGACCGCGCGGCTTAGGGATTTTTTCAAAAAAAGTTGTTCAGACGTCGAGGGCTAATTCTGTTTCCGAGGATAAAAACCCATCTGTTTCCACCGAAAAACATTTTAGGGGATCCTTTGCAACAGTTTGTCAACATTTTTGAGTGAATTGCAAAACGTCAGATTTTTGCTGAAATTGTGACCGCGCGGCTTAGGGATTTTTTCAAAAAAAGTTGTTCAGACGTCGAGGGCTAATTCTGTTTCCGAGGATAAAAACCCATCTGTTTCCACCGAAAAACATTTCAGGGGATCGTATGCAACAGTTTGTCAACATTTTTGAGTGAATTGCAGAACGTCAGATTTTTGCTGAAATTGTGACCGCGCGGCTTAGGGATTTTTTCAAAAAAAGTTGTTCAGACGTCGAGGGCTAATTCTGTTTCCGAGGATAAAAACCCATCTGTTTCCACCGAAAAACATTTTAGGGGATCCTTTGCAACAGTTTGTCAACATTTTTGAGTGAATTGCAGAACGTCAGATTTTTGCTGAAATTGTGACCGCGCGGCTTAGGGATTTTTTCAAAAAAAAGTTGTTCAGACGTCGAGGGCTAATTCTGTTTCCGAGGATAAAAACCCATCTGTTTCCACCGAAAAACATTTCAGGGGATCGTTTGCAACAGTTTGCCAACATTTTTGAGTGAATTGCAGAACGTCAGATTTTTGCTGAAATTGTGACCGCGCGGCTTAGGGATTTTTTCAAAAAAAGTTGTTCAGACGTCGAGGGCTAATTCTGTTTCCGAGGATAAAAACCCCTCTGTTTCCACCGAAAAACATTTTAGGGGATCCTTTGCAACAGTTTGTCAACATTTTTGAGTGAATTGCAGAATGTCAGATTTTTGCTGAAATTGTGACCGCGCGGCTTAGCGATTTTTTCAAAAAAAGTTGTTCAGACGTCGAGGGCTAATTCTGTTTCCGAGGATAAAAACCCATCTGTTTCCACCGAAAAACATTTCAGGGGATCGTTTGCAACAGTTTGCCAACATTTTTGAGTGAATTGCAGAACGTCAGATTTCTGCTGAAATTGTGACCGCGCGGCTTAGGGATTTTTTCAAAAAAAGTTGTTCAGACGTCGAGGGCTAATTCTGTTTCCGATGATAGAAACCCATCTGTTTCCACCGAAAAACATTTCAGGGGATCGTATGCAACAGTTTACCAACATTTTTGAGTGAACTGCAGAACGTCAGATTTTTGCTGAAATTGTGACCGCGCGGCTTAGGGATTTTTTCAAAAAAAGTTGTTCAGACGTCGAGGGCTAATTCTGTTTCCGAGGATAAAAACCCATCTGTTTCCACCGAAAAACATTTTAGGGGATCCTTTGCAACAGTTTGTCAACATTTTTGAGTGAATTGCAAAACGTCAGATTTTTGCTGAAATTGTGACCGCGCGGCTTAGGGATTTTTTCAAAAAAAGTTTTTCAGACGTCGAGGGCTAATTCTGTTTCCGAGGATAAAAACCCATCTGTTTCCACCGAAAAACATTTCAGGGGATCGTATGCAACAGTTTGTCAACATTTTTGAGTGAATTGCAGAACGTCAGATTTTTGCTGAAATTGTGACCGCGCGGCTTAGGGATTTTTTCAAAAAAAGTTGTTCAGACGTCGAGGGCTAATTCTGTTTCCGAGGATAAAAACCCATCTGTTTCCACCGAAAAACATTTTAGGGGATCCTTTGCAACAGTTTGTCAACATTTTTGAGTGAATTGCAGAACGTCAGATTTTTGCTGAAATTGTGACCGCGCGGCTTAGGGATTTTTTCAAAAAAAGTTGTTCAGACGTCGAGGGCTAATTCTGTTTCCGAGGATAGAAACCCATCTGTTTCCACCGAAAAACATTTCAGGGGATCGTTTGCAACAGTTTGCCAACATTTTTGAGTGAATTGCAGAACGTCAGATTTTTGCTGAAATTGTGACCGCGCGGCTTAGGGATTTTTTCAAAAAAAGTTGTTCAGACGTCGAGGGCTAATTCTGTTTCCGAGGATAAAAACCCCTCTGTTTCCACCGAAAAACATTTTAGGGGATCCTTTGCAACAGTTTGTCAACATTTTTGAGTGAATTGCAGAATGTCAGATTTTTGCTGAAATTGTGACCGCGCGGCTTAGCGATTTTTTCAAAAAAAGTTGTTCAGACTTCGAGGGCTAATTCTGTTTCCGAGGATAAAAACCCATCTGTTTCCACCGAAAAACATTTCAGGGGATCGTTTGCAACAGTTTGCCAACATTTTTGAGTGAATTGCAGAACGTCAGATTTCTGCTGAAATTGTGACCGCGCGGCTTAGGGATTTTTTCAAAAAAAGTTGTTCAGACGTCGAGGGCTAATTCTGTTTCCGATGATAGAAACCCATCTGTTCCCACCGAAAAACATTTCAGGGGATCGTATGCAACAGTTTACCAACATTTTTGAGTGAATTGCAGAACGTCAGATTTTTGCTGAAATTGTGACCGCGCGGCTTAGGGATTTTTTCAAAAAAAGTTGTTCAGACGTCGAGGGCTAATTCTGTTTCCGAGGATAAAAACCCATCTGTTTCCACCGAAAAACATTTTAGGGGATCCTTTGCAACAGTTTGTCAACATTTTTGAGTGAATTGCAAAACGTCAGATTTTTGCTGAAATTGTGACCGCGCGGCTTAGGGATTTTTTCAAAAAAAGTTGTTCAGACGTCGAGGGCTAATTCTGTTTCCGAGGATAAAAACCCATCTGTTTCCACCGAAAAACATTTCAGGGGATCGTATGCAACAGTTTGTCAACATTTTTGAGTGAATTGCAGAACGTCAGATTTTTGCTGAAATTGTGACCGCGCGGCTTAGGGATTTTTTCAAAAAAAGTTGTTCAGACGTCGAGGGCTAATTCTGTTTCCGAGGATAAAAACCCATCTGTTTCCACCGAAAAACATTTTAGGGGATCCTTTGCAACAGTTTGTCAACATTTTTGAGTGAATTGCAGAACGTCAGATTTTTGCTGAAATTGTGACCGCGCGGCTTAGGGATTTTTTCAAAAAAAGTTGTTCAGACGTCGAGGGCTAATTCTGTTTCCGAGGATAAAAACCCATCTGTTTCCACCGAAAAACATTTCAGGGGATCGTTTGCAACAGTTTGCCAACATTTTTGAGTGAATTGCAGAACGTCAGATTTTTGCTGAAATTGTGACCGCGCGGCTTAGGGATTTTTTCAAAAAAAGTTGTTCAGACGTCGAGGGCTAATTCTGTTTCCGAGGATAAAAACCCCTCTGTTTCCACCGAAAAACATTTTAGGGGATCCTTTGCAACAGTTTGTCAACATTTTTGAGTGAATTGCAGAACGTCAGATTTTTGCTGAAATTGTGACCGCGCGGCTTAGGGATTTTTTCAAAAAAAGTTGTTCAGACGTCGAGGGCTAATTCTGTTTCCGAGGATAAAAACCCATCTGTTTCCACCGAAAAACATATCAGGGGATCGTTTGCAACAGTTTGCCAACATTTTTGAGTGAATTGCAGAAAGTCAGATTTTTGCTGAAATTGTGACCGCGCGGCTTAGGGATTTTTTCAAAAAAAGTTTTTCAGACGTCGAGGGCTAATTCTGTTTCCGAGGATAAAAACCCATCTGTTTCCACCGAAAAACATTTTAGAGGATCGTTTGCAACAGTTTGCCAACATTTTTGAGTGAATTGCATAACGTCAGATTTTTGCTGAAATTGTGACCGCGCGGCTTAGGGATTTTTTCAAAAAAAGTTGTTCAGACGTCGAAGGCTAATTCTGTTTCCGAGGATAAAAACCCATCTGTTTCCACCGAAAAACATTTCAGGGGATCGTTTGCAACAGTTTGCCAACATTTTTGAGTGAATTGCAGAACGTCAGATTTTTGCTGAAATTGTGACCGCGCGGCTTAGGGATTTTTTCAAAAAAAGTTGTTCAGACGTCGAGGGCTAATTCTGTTTCCGAGGATAGAAACCCATCTGTTTCCACCGAAAAACATTTCAGGGGATCGTTTGCAACAGTTTGCCAACATTTTTGAGTGAATTGCAGAACGTCAGATTTTTGCTGAAATTGTGACCGCGCGGCTTAGGGATTTTTTCAAAAAAAGTTGTTCAGACGTCGAGGGCTAATTCTGTTTCCGAGGATAAAAACCCATCTGTTTCCACCGAAAAACATTTTAGGGGATCCTTTGCAACAGTTTGTCAACATTTTTGAGTGAATTGCAGAATGTCAGATTTTTGCTGAAATTGTGACCGCGCGGCTTAGCGATTTTTTCAAAAAAAGTTGTTCAGACGTCGAGGGCTAATTCTGTTTCCGAGGATAAAAACCCATCTGTTTCCACCGAAAAACATTTCAGGGGATCGTTTGCAACAGTTTGCCAACATTTTTGAGTGAATTGCAGAACGTCAGATTTCTGCTGAAATTGTGACCGCGCGGCTTAGGGATTTTTTCAAAAAAAGTTGTTCAGACGTCGAGGGCTAATTCTGTTTCCGATGATAGAAACCCATCTGTTTCCACCGAAAAACATTTCAGGGGATCGTATGCAACAGTTTACCAACATTTTTGAGTGAATTGCAGAACGTCAGATTTTTGCTGAAATTGTGACCGCGCGGCTTAGGGATTTTTTCAAAAAAAGTTGTTCAGACGTCGAGGGCTAATTCTGTTTCCGAGGATAAAAACCCATCTGTTTCCACCGAAAAACATTTTAGGGGATCCTTTGCAACAGTTTGTCAACATTTTTGAGTGAATTGCAAAACGTCAGATTTTTGCTGAAATTGTGACCGCGCGGCTTAGGGATTTTTTCAAAAAAAGTTGTTCAGACGTCGAGGGCTAATTCTGTTTCCGAGGATAAAAACCCATCTGTTTCCACCGAAAAACATTTCAGGGGATCGTATGCAACAGTTTGTCAACATTTTTGAGTGAATTGCAGAACGTCAGATTTTTGCTGAAATTGTGACCGCGCGGCTTAGGGATTTTTTCAAAAAAAGTTGTTCAGACGTCGAGGGCTAATTCTGTTTCCGAGGATAAAAACCCATCTGTTTCCACCGAAAAACATTTTAGGGGATCCTTTGCAACAGTTTGTCAACATTTTTGAGTGAATTGCAGAACGTCAGATTTTTGCTGAAATTGTGACCGCGCGGCTTAGGGATTTTTTCAAGAAAAGTTGTTCAGACGTCGAGGGCTAATTCTGTTTCCGAGGATAAAAACCCATCTGTTTCCACCGAAAAACATTTCAGGGGATCGTTTGCAACAGTTTGCCAACATTTTTGAGTGAATTGCAGAACGTCAGATTTTTGCTGAAATTGTGACCGCGCGGCTTAGGGATTTTTTCAAAAAAAGTTGTTCAGACGTCGAGGGCTAATTCTGTTTCCGAGGATAAAAACCCATCTGTTTCCACCGAAAAACATTTTAGGGGATCCTTTGCAACAGTTTGTCAACATTTTTGAGTGAATTGCAAAACGTCAGATTTTTGCTGAAATTGTGACCGCGCGGCTTAGGGATTTTTTCAAAAAAAGTTGTTCAGACGTCGAGGGCTAATTCTGTTTCCGAGGATAAAAACCCATCTGTTTCCACCGAAAAACATTTCAGGGGATCGTATGCAACAGTTTGTCAACATTTTTGAGTGAATTGCAGAACGTCAGATTTTTGCTGAAATTGTGACCGCGCGGCTTAGGGATTTTTTCAAAAAAAGTTGTTCAGACGTCGAGGGCTAATTCTGTTTCCGAGGATAAAAACCCATCTGTTTCCACCGAAAAACATTTTAGGGGATCCTTTGCAACAGTTTGTCAACATTTTTGAGTGAATTGCAGAACGTCAGATTTTTGCTGAAATTGTGACCGCGCGGCTTAGGGATTTTTTCAAAAAAAGTTGTTCAGACGTCGAGGGCTAATTCTGTTTCCGAGGATAAAAACCCATCTGTTTCCACCGAAAAACATTTCAGGGGATCGTTTGCAACAGTTTGCCAACATTTTTGAGTGAATTGCAGAACGTCAGATTTTTGCTGAAATTGTGACCGCGCGGCTTAGGGATTTTTTCAAAAAAAGTTGTTCAGACGTCGAGGGCTAATTCTGTTTCCGAGGATAAAAACCCCTCTGTTTCCACCGAAAAACATTTTAGGGGATCCTTTGCAACAGTTTGTCAACATTTTTGAGTGAATTGCAGAACGTCAGATTTTTGCTGAAATTGTGACCGCGCGGCTTAGGGATTTTTTCAAAAAAAGTTGTTCAGACGTCGAGGGCTAATTCTGTTTCCGAGGATAAAAACCCATCTGTTTCCACCGAAAAACATATCAGGGGATCGTTTGCAACAGTTTGCCAACATTTTTGAGTGAATTGCAGAAAGTCAGATTTTTGCTGAAATTGTGACCGCGCGGCTTAGGGATTTTTTCAAAAAAAGTTTTTCAGACGTCGAGGGCTAATTCTGTTTCCGAGGATAAAAACCCATCTGTTTCCACCGAAAAACATTTTAGAGGATCGTTTGCAACAGTTTGCCAACATTTTTGAGTGAATTGCATAACGTCAGATTTTTGCTGAAATTGTGACCGCGCGGCTTAGGGATTTTTTCAAAAAAAGTTGTTCAGACGTCGAAGGCTAATTCTGTTTCCGAGGATAAAAACCCATCTGTTTCCACCGAAAAACATTTCAGGGGATCGTTTGCAACAGTTTGCCAACATTTTTGAGTGAATTGCAGAACGTCAGATTTTTGCTGAAATTGTGACCGCGCGGCTTAGGGATTTTTTCAAAAAAAGTTGTTCAGACGTCGAGGGCTAATTCTGTTTCCGAGGATAGAAACCCATCTGTTTCCACCGAAAAACATTTCAGGGGATCGTTTGCAACAGTTTGCCAACATTTTTGAGTGAATTGCAGAACGTCAGATTTTTGCTGAAATTGTGACCGCGCGGCTTAGGGATTTTTTCAAAAAAAGTTGTTCAGACGTCGAGGGCTAATTCTGTTTCCGAGGATAAAAACCCATCTGTTTCCACCGAAAAACATTTTAGGGGATCCTTTGCAACAGTTTGTCAACATTTTTGAGTGAATTGCAGAATGTCAGATTTTTGCTGAAATTGTGACCGCGCGGCTTAGCGATTTTTTCAAAAAAAGTTGTTCAGACGTCGAGGGCTAATTCTGTTTCCGAGGATAAAAACCCATCTGTTTCCACCGAAAAACATTTCAGGGGATCGTTTGCAACAGTTTGCCAACATTTTTGAGTGAATTGCAGAACGTCAGATTTCTGCTGAAATTGTGACCGCGCGGCTTAGGGATTTTTTCAAAAAAAGTTGTTCAGACGTCGAGGGCTAATTCTGTTTCCGATGATAGAAACCCATCTGTTTCCACCGAAAAACATTTCAGGGGATCGTATGCAACAGTTTACCAACATTTTTGAGTGAATTGCAGAACGTCAGATTTTTGCTGAAATTGTGACCGCGCGGCTTAGGGATTTTTTCAAAAAAAGTTGTTCAGACGTCGAGGGCTAATTCTGTTTCCGAGGATAAAAACCCATCTGTTTCCACCGAAAAACATTTTAGGGGATCCTTTGCAACAGTTTGTCAACATTTTTGAGTGAATTGCAAAACGTCAGATTTTTGCTGAAATTGTGACCGCGCGGCTTAGGGATTTTTTCAAAAAAAGTTGTTCAGACGTCGAGGGCTAATTCTGTTTCCGAGGATAAAAACCCATCTGTTTCCACCGAAAAACATTTCAGGGGATCGTATGCAACAGTTTGTCAACATTTTTGAGTGAATTGCAGAACGTCAGATTTTTGCTGAAATTGTGACCGCGCGGCTTAGGGATTTTTTCAAAAAAAGTTGTTCAGACGTCGAGGGCTAATTCTGTTTCCGAGGATAAAAACCCATCTGTTTCCACCGAAAAACATTTTAGGGGATCCTTTGCAACAGTTTGTCAACATTTTTGAGTGAATTGCAGAACGTCAGATTTTTGCTGAAATTGTGACCGCGCGGCTTAGGGATTTTTTCAAGAAAAGTTGTTCAGACGTCGAGGGCTAATTCTGTTTCCGAGGATAAAAACCCATCTGTTTCCACCGAAAAACATTTCAGGGGATCGTTTGCAACAGTTTGCCAACATTTTTGAGTGAATTGCAGAACGTCAGATTTTTGCTGAAATTGTGACCGCGCGGCTTAGGGATTTTTTTCAAAAAAAGTTGTTCAGACGTCGAGGGCTAATTCTGTTTCCGAGGATAAAAACCCATCTGTTTCCACCGAAAAACATTTCAGGGGATCGTTTGCAACAGTTTGCCAACATTTTTGAGTGAATTGCAGAACGTCAGATTTTTGCTGAAATTGTGACCGCGCGGCTTAGGGATTTTTTCAAAAAAGGTTATTCAGACGTCGAGGGCTAATTCTGTTTCCGAGGATAAAAACCCATCTGTTTCCACCGAAAAACATTTTAGAGGATCGTTTGCAACAGTTTGCCAACATTTTTGAGTGAATTGCAGAACGTCAGATTTTTGCTGAAATTGTGACCGCGCGGCTTAGGGATTTTTTCACAAAAAGTTGTTCAGACGTCGAGGGCTAATTCTGTTTCCGAGGATAAAAACCCATCTGTTTCCACCGAAAAACATTTCAGGGGATCGTTTGCAACAGTTTGCCAATATTTTTGAGTGAATTGCAGAACGTCAGATTTTTGCTGAAATTGTGACCGCGCGGCTTAGGGATTTTTTCAAAAAAAGTTGTTCAGACGTCGAGGGCTAATTCTGTTTCCGAGGATAGAAACCCATCTGTTTCCACCGAAAAACATTTCAGGGGATCGTTTGCAACAGTTTGCCAACATATTTGAGTGAATTGCAGAACGTCAGATTTTTGCTGAAATTGTGACCGCGCGGCTTAGCGATTTTTTCAAAAAAAGTTGTTCAGACGTCGAGGGCTAATTCTGTTTCCGAGGATAAAAACCCATCTGTTTCCACCGAAAAACATTTTAGAGGATCGTTTGCAACAGTTTGCCAACATTTTTGAGTGAATTGCAGAACGTCAGATTTTTGCTGAAATTGTGACCGCGCGGCTTAGGGATTTTTTCACAAAAAGTTGTTTAGACGTCGAGGGCTAATTCTGTTTCCGAGGATAAAAACCCATCTGTTTCCACCGAAAAACATTTCAGGGGATCGTTTGCAACAGTTTGCCAACATTTTTGATTGAATTGCAGAACGTCAGATTTTTGCTGAAATTGTGACTGCGCGGCTTAGGGATTTTTTCAAAAAAAGTTGTTCAGACGTCGAGGGCTAATTCTGTTTCCGAAGATAAAAACCCATCTGTTTCCAACGAAACACATATCTGGGGATCGTTTGCAACAGTTTGCCAACATTTTTGAGTGAATTGCAGAACGTCAGATTTTTGCTGAAATTGTGACCGCGCAGCTTAGGTATTCTTTCAAAAAAAGTTGTTCAGACGTCGAGGGCTAATTCTGTTTCCGAGGATAAAAACCCATCTGTTTCCACCGAAACACATTTCAGGGGATCGTTTGCAACAGTTTGCCAACATTTTTGAGTGAATTGCAAAACGTCAGATTTTTGCTGAAATTGTGACCGCGCGGCTTAGGGATTTTTTCAAAAAAAGTTGTTCAGACGTCGAGGGCTAATTCTGTTTCCGAGGATAGAAACCCATCTGTTTCCACCGAAAAACATTTCAGGGGATCGTTTGCAACAGTTTGCCAACATTTTTGAGTGAATTGCAGAATGTCAGATTTTTGCTGAAATTGTGACCGCGCGGCTTAGCGATTCTTTCAAAAAAAGTTGTTCAGACGTCGAGGGCTAATTCTGTTTCCGAGGATAAAAACCCATCTGTTTCCACCGAAAAACATTTCAGGGGATCCTTTGCAACAGTTTGTCAACATTTTTGAGTGAATTGCAGAACGTCAGATTTTTGCTGAAATTGTGACCGCGCGGCTTAGGGATTTTTTCACAAAAAGTTGTTCAGACATCGAGGGCTAATTCTGTTTCCGAGGATAAAAACCCATCTGTTTCCACCGAAAAACATTTCAGGGGATCGTTTGCAACAGTTTGCCAACATTTTTGAGTGAATTGCAAAACGTCAGATTTTTGCTGAAATTGTGACCGCGCGGCTTAGGGATTTTTTCAAAAAAAGTTGTTCAGACGTCGAGGGCTAATTCTGTTTCCGATGATAGAAACCCATCTGTTTCCACCGAAAAACATTTCAGGGGATCGTATGCAACAGTTTACCAACATTTTTGAGTGAATTGCAGAACGTCAGATTTTTGCTGAAATTGTGACCGCGCGGCTTAGGGATTTTTTCAAAAAAAGTTGTTCAGACGTTGAGAGCTAATTCTGTTTCCGAGGATAAAAACCCATCTGTTTCCAGCGAAAAACATTTTAGAGGATCGTTTGCAACAGTTTGCCAACATTTTTGAGTGAATTGCAGAACGTCAGATTTTTGCTGAAATTGTGTCCGCTCCTTAGCTATTTTTTCAAAAAAAAGTTGTTCAGACGTCGAGGGCTAATTCTGTTTCCGAGGATAAAAACCCATCTCTTTCCACCGAAAAACAATTCTGGGGATCGTTTGCAACAGTTTGCCAACATTTTTGAGTGAATTGCAGAACGTCAGATTTTTGCTGAAATTGTGACCGCGCGGCTTAGCGATTTTTTCAAAAAAAGTTGTTCAGACGTCGAGGGCTAATTCTGTTTCCGAGGATAAAAACCCATCTGTTTTCCACCGAAAAACATTTCAGGGGATCATTTGCAACAGTTTACCAACATGTTTGAGAGAATTGCAGAACGTCAGATTTTTGCTGAAATTGTGACCGCGCGGCTTAGCGATTTTTTCACAAAAAGGTGTTCAGACGTCGAGGGCTAATTCTGTTTCCGAGGATAAAAACCCATCTGTTTCCACCGAAAAACATTTTAGGGGATCCTTTGCAACAGTTTGTCAACATTTTTGAGTGAATTGCAGAACGTCAGATTTTTGCTGAAATTGTGACTGCGCGGCTTAGGGATTTTTTCACAAAAAGTTGTTCAGACGTCGAGGGCTAATTCTGTTTCCGAGGATAGAAACCCATCTGTTTCCACCGAAAAACATTTCAGGGGAGCGTTTGCAACAGTTTGCCAACATTTTTGAGTGAATTGCAGAACGTCAGATTTTTGCTGAAATTGTGACCGCGCGGCTTAGGGATTTTTTCAAAAAAAGTTGTTCAGACGTTGAGGGCTAATTCTGTTTCCGAGGATAAAAACCCATCTGTTTCCACCGAAAAACATTTCAGGGGATCGTTTGCAACAGTTTGCCAACATATTTGAGTGAATTGCAGAACGTCAGATTTTTGCTGAAATTGTGACCGCGCGGCTTAGCGATTTTTTCAAAAAAAGTTTTTCAGACGTTGAGGGCTAATTCTGTTTCCGAGGATAAAAACCCATCTGTTTCCAGCGAAAAACATTTTAGAGGATCGTTTGCAACAGTTTGCCAACATTTTTGAGTGAATTGCAGAACGTCAGATTTTTGCTGAAATTGTGACCGCGCGGCTTAGGGATTTTTTCAAAAAAAGTTGTTCAGACGTCGAGGGCTAATTCTGTTTCCGAGGATAAAAACCCATCTGTTTCCACCGAAAAACATTTCAGGGGATCGTTTGCAACAGTTTGCCAACATTTTTGAGTGAATTGCAGAACGTCAGATTTTTGTTGAAATTGTGACCGCGCGGCTTAGGGATTTTTTCACAAAAAGTTGTTTAGACGTCGAGGGCTAATTCTGTTTCCGAGGATAGAAACCCATCTGTTTCCACCGAAAAACATTTCAGGGGATCGTTTGCAACAGTTTGCCAACATTTTTGAGTGAATTGCAGAACGTCAGATTTTTGCTGAAATTGTGACTGCGCGGCTTAGGGATTTTTTCAAAAAAAGTTGTTCAGACGTCGAGGGCTAATTCTGTTTCCGAAGATAAAAACCCATCTGTTTCCAACGAAACACATATCTGGGGATCGTTTGCAACAGTTTGCCAACATTTTTGAGTGAATTGCAGAACGTCAGATTTTTGCTGAAATTGTGACCGCGCAGCTTAGGTATTCTTTCAAAAAAAGTTGTTCAGACGTCGAGGGCTAATTCTGTTTCCGAGGATAAAAACCCATCTGTTTCCACCGAAACACATTTCAGGGGATCGTTTGCAACAGTTTGCCAACATTTTTGAGTGAATTGCAAAACGTCAGATTTTTGCTGAAATTGTGACCGCGCGGCTTAGGGATTTTTTCAAAAAAAGTTGTTCAGACGTCGAGGGCTAATTCTGTTTCCGAGGATAGAAACCCATCTGTTTCCACCGAAAAACATTTCAGGGGATCGTTTGCAACAGTTTGCCAACATATTTGAGTGAATTGCAGAACGTCAGATTTTTGCTGAAATTGTGACCGCGCGGCTTAGCGATTTTTTCAAAAAAAGTTTTTCAGACGTTGAGGGCTAATTCTGTTTCCGAGGATAAAAACCCATCTGTTTCCAGCGAAAAACATTTTAGAGGATCGTTTGCAACAGTTTGCCAACATTTTTGAGTGAATTGCAGAACGTCAGATTTTTGCTGAAATTGTGACCGCGCGGCTTAGGGATTTTTTCAAAAAAAGTTGTTCAGACGTCGAGGGCTAATTCTGTTTCCGAGGATAGAAACCCATCTGTTTCTACCGAAAAACATTTCAGGGGATCGTTTGCAACAGTTTGCCAACATTTTTGAGTGAATTGCAGAACGTCAGATTTTTGCTGAAATTGTGACCGCGCGGCTTAGGGATTTTTTCAAAAAAAGTTGTTCAGACGTCGAGGGCTAATTCTGTTTCCGAGGATAAAAACCCATCTGTTTCCACCGAAAAACATTTCAGGGGATCGTTTGCAACAGTTTGCCAACATTTTTGAGTGAATTGCAGAACGTCAGATTTTTGCTGAAATTGTGACCGCGCGGCTTAGGGATTTTTTCAAAAAAAGTTGTTCAGACGTCGAGGGCTAATTCTGTTTCCGAGGATAAAAACCCATCTGTTTCCACCGAAAAACATTTCAGGGGATCCTTTGCAACAGTTTGTCAACATTTTTGAGTGAATTGCAGAACGTCAGATTTTTGCTGAAATTGTGACCGCGCGGCTTAGGGATTTTTTCACAAAAAGTTGTTCAGACATCGAGGGCTAATTCTGTTTCCGAGGATAAAAACCCATCTGTTTCCACCGAAAAACATTTCAGGGGATCGTTTGCAACAGTTTGCCAACATTTTTGAGTGAATTGCAAAACGTCAGATTTTTGCTGAAATTGTGACCGCGCGGCTTAGGGATTTTTTCAAAAAAAGTTGTTCAGACGTCGAGGGCTAATTCTGTTTCCGATGATAGAAACCCATCTGTTTCCACCGAAAAACATTTCAGGGGATCGTATGCAACAGTTTACCAACATTTTTGAGTGAATTGCAGAACGTCAGATTTTTGCTGAAATTGTGACCGCGCGGCTTAGGGATTTTTTCAAAAAAAGTTGTTCAGACGTTGAGGGCTAATTCTGTTTCCGAGGATAAAAACCCATCTGTTTCCAGCGAAAAACATTTTAGAGGATCGTTTGCAACAGTTTGCCAACATTTTTGAGTGAATTGCAGAACGTCAGATTTTTGCTGAAATTGTGACCGCTCCTTAGCGATTTTTTCAAAAAAAAGTTGTTCAGACGTCGAGGGCTAATTCTGTTTCCGAGGATAAAAACCCATCTCTTTCCACCGAAAAACAATTCTGGGGATCGTTTGCAACAGTTTGCCAACATTTTTGAGTGAATTGCAGAACGTCAGATTTTTGCTGAAATTGTGACCGCGCGGCTTAGCGATTTTTTCAAAAAAAGTTGTTCAGACGTCGAGGGCTAATTCTGTTTCCGAGGATAAAAACCCATCTGTTTCCACCGAAAAACATTTCAGGGGATCATTTGCAACAGTTTACCAACATGTTTGAGTGAATTGCAGAACGTCAGATTTTTGCTGAAATTGTGACCGCGCGGCTTAGCGATTTTTTCACAAAAAGGTGTTCAGACGTCGAGGGCTAATTCTGTTTCCGAGGATAAAAACCCATCTGTTTCCACCGAAAAACATTTTAGGGGATCCTTTGCAACAGTTTGTCAACATTTTTGAGTGAATTGCAGAACGTCAGATTTTTGCTGAAATTGTGACTGCGCGGCTTAGGGATTTTTTCACAAAAAGTTGTTCAGACGTCGAGGGCTAATTCTGTTTCCGAGGATAGAAACCCATCTGTTTCCACCGAAAAACATTTCAGGGGAGCGTTTGCAACAGTTTGCCAACATTTTTGAGTGAATTGCAGAACGTCAGATTTTTGCTGAAATTGTGACCGCGCGGCTTAGGGATTTTTTCAAAAAAAGTTGTTCAGACGTTGAGGGCTAATTCTGTTTCCGAGGATAAAAACCCATCTGTTTCCACCGAAAAACATTTTAGGGGATGCTTTGCAACAGTTTGCCAACATTTTTTAGTGAATTGCAGAACGTCAGATTTTTGCTGAAATTGTGACCGCGCGGCTTAGGGATTTTTTCAAAAAAAGTTGTTCAGACGTCGAGGGCTAATTCTGTTTCCGAGGATAAAAACGCATCTGTTTCCACCGAAAAACATTTTAGGGGAACCTTTGCAACAGTTTGTCAACATTTTTGAGTGAATTGCAGAACGTCAGATTTTTGCTGAAATTGTGACCGCGCGGCTTAGGGATTTTTTTCAAAAAAAGTTGTTCAGACGTCGAGGGCTAATTCTGTTTCCGATGATAGAAACCCATCTGTTTCCACCGAAAAACATTTCAGGGGATCGTTTGCAACAGTTTGCCAACATTTTTGAGTGAATTGCAGAACGTCAGATTTTTGCTGAAATTGTGACCGCGCGGCTTAGGGATTTTTTCAAAAAAAGTTGTTCAGACGTTGAGGGCTAATTCTGTTTCCGAGGATAAAAACCCATTTGTTTCCACCGAAAAACATTTTAGAGGATCGTTTGCAACAGTTTGCCAACATTTTTGAGTGAATTGCAGAACGTCAGATTTTTGCTGAAATTGTGACCGCGCGGCTTAGGGATTTTTTCAAAAAAAGTTGTTCAGACGTCGAGGGCTAATTCTGTTTCCGAGGATAGAAACCCATCTGTTTCCACCGAAAAACATTTCAGGGGATCGTTTGCAACAGTTTGCCAACATTTTTGAGTGAATTGCAGAACGTCAGATTTTTGCTGAAATTGTGACCGCGCGGCTTAGGGATTTTTTCACAAAAAGTTGTTCAGACGTCGAGGGCTAATTCTGTTTCCGAGGATAAAAACGCATCTGTTTCCACCGAAAAACATTTTAGGGGAACCTTTGCAACAGTTTGTCAACATTTTTGAGTGAATTGCAGAACGTCAGATTTTTGCTGAAATTGTGACCGCGCGGCTTAGGGATTTTTTTCAAAAAAAGTTGTTCAGACGTCGAGGGCTAATTCTGTTTCCGATGATAGAAACCCATCTGTTTCCACCGAAAAACATTTCAGGGGATCGTTTGCAACAGTTTGCCAACATTTTTGAGTGAATTGCAGAACGTCAGATTTTTGCTGAAATTGTGACCGCGCGGCTTAGGGATTTTTTCAAAAAAAGTTGTTCAGACGTTGAGGGCTAATTCTGTTTCCGAGGATAAAAACCCATTTGTTTCCACCGAAAAACATTTTAGAGGATCGTTTGCAACAGTTTGCCAACATTTTTGAGTGAATTGCAGAACGTCAGATTTTTGCTGAAATTGTGACCGCGCGGCTTAGGGATTTTTTCAAAAAAAGTTGTTCAGACGTCGAGGGCTAATTCTGTTTCCGAGGATAGAAACCCATCTGTTTCCACCGAAAAACATTTCAGGGGATCGTTTGCAACAGTTTGCCAACATTTTTGAGTGAATTGCAGAACGTCAGATTTTTGCTGAAATTGTGACCGCGCGGCTTAGGGATTTTTTCACAAAAAGTTGTTCAGACGTCGAGGGCTAATTCTGTTTCCGAGGATAGAAACCCATCTGTTTCCACCGAAAAACATTTCAGGGGATCGTTTGCAACAGTTTGCCAACATTTTTGAGTGAATTGCAAAACGTCAGATTTTTGCTGAAATTGTGACCGCGCGGCTTAGGGATTTTTTCAAAAAAGGTTGTTCAGACGTCGAGGGCTAATTCTGTTTCCGAGGATAAAAACCCATCTGTTTCCACCGAAAAACATTTTAGAGGATCGTTTGCAACAGTTTGCCAACATTTTTGAGTGAATTGCAGAACGTCAGATTTTTGCTGAAATTGTGACCGCGCGGCTTAGGGATTTTTTCAAAAAAAGTTGTTCAGACGTTGAGGGCTAATTCTGTTTCCGAGGATAAAAACCCATCTGTTTCCACCGAAAAACATTTTAGGGGATGCTTTGCAACAGTTTGCCAACATTTTTTAGTGAATTGCAGAACGTCAGATTTTTGCTGAAATTGTGACCGCGCGGCTTAGGGATTTTTTCAAAAAAAGTTGTTCAGACGTCGAGGGCTAATTCTGTTTCCGAGGATAAAAACGCATCTGTTTCCACCGAAAAACATTTTAGGGGAACCTTTGCAACAGTTTGTCAACATTTTTGAGTGAATTGCAGAACGTCAGATTTTTGCTGAAATTGTGACCGCGCGGCTTAGGGATTTTTTCAAAAAAAGTTGTTCAGACGTCGAGGGCTAATTCTGTTTCCGATGATAGAAACCCATCTGTTTCCACCGAAAAACATTTCAGGGGATCGTTTGCAACAGTTTGCCAACATTTTTGAGTGAATTGCAGAACGTCAGATTTTTGCTGAAATTGTGACCGCGCGGCTTAGGGATTTTTTCAAAAAAAGTTGTTCAGACGTTGAGGGCTAATTCTGTTTCCGAGGATAAAAACCCATTTGTTTCCACCGAAAAACATTTTAGAGGATCGTTTGCAACAGTTTGCCAACATTTTTGAGTGAATTGCAGAACGTCAGATTTTTGCTGAAATTGTGACCGCGCGGCTTAGGGATTTTTTCAAAAAAAGTTGTTCAGACGTCGAGGGCTAATTCTGTTTCCGAGGATAAAAACCCATCTGTTTCCACCGAAAAACATTTTAGAGGATCGTTTGCAACAGTTTGCCAACATTTTTGAGTGAATTGCAGAACGTCAGATTTTTGCTGAAATTGTGACTGCGCGGCTTAGGGATTTTTTCACAAAAAGTTGTTCAGACGTCGAGGGCTAATTCTGTTTCTGAGGATAAAAACCCATCTGTTTCCACCGAAAAACATTTCAGGGGATCGTTTGCAACAGTTTGCCAACATTTTTGAGTGAATTGCAGAACGTCAGATTTTTGCTGAAATTGTGACGGCGCGGCTTAGGGATTTTTTCAAAAAAAGGTGTTCAGACGTCGAGGGCTAATTCTGTTTCCGAGGATAAAATCCCATCTGTTTCCACCGAAAAACATTTCAGGGGATCGTTTGCAACAGTTTGCCAACATTTTTGAGTGAATTGCAGAACGTCAGATTTTTGCTGAAATTGTGACCGCGCCTTAGCGATTTTTTCAAAAAAAAGTTCTTCAGACGTCGAGGGCTAATTCTGTTTCCGAGGATAAAAACCCATCTGTTTCCACCGAAAAACATATCAGGGGATCTTTTGCAACAGTTTGCCAACATTTTTGAGTGAATTGCAGAACATCAGATTTTTGCTGAAATTGTGACCGCGCGGCTTAGGGATTTTTTCAAAAAAAGTTGTTCAGACGTCGAGGGCTAATTCTGTTTCCGAGGATAAAAACCCATCTGTTTCCACCGAAAAACATTTTAGGGGATCGTTTGCAACAGTTTGCCAACATTTTTGAGTGAATTGCAGAACGTCAGCTTTTTGTTGAAATTGTGACCGCGCGGCTTAGGGATTTTTTCAAAAAAAGTTGTTCAGACGTCGAGGGCTAATTCTGTTTCCGAGGATAGAAAACCATCTGTTTCCACCGAAAAACATTTTAGGGGATCCTTTGCAACAGTTTGTCAACATTTTTGAGTGAATTGCAGAACGTCAGATTTTTGCTGAAATTGTGACCGCGCGGCTTAGGGATTTTTTCAAAAAAAGTTGTTCAGACGTCGAGGGCTAATTCTGTTTCCGAGGATAAAAACCCCTCTGTTTCCACCGAAAAACATTTCAGGGGATCGTTTGCAACAGTTTGCCAACATTTTTGAGTGACTTGCAGAACGTCAGATTTTTGCTGAAATTGTGACCGCGCCTTAGCGATTTTTTCAAAAAAAAGTTGTTCAGACGTCGAGGGCTAATTCTGTTTCCGAGGATAGAAACCCATCTGTTTCCACCGAAAAACATATCAGGGGATCGTTTGCAACAGTTTGCCAACATCTTTGTTTTTTTTTTTTTTTTGCATTTTAAAATTTTATTAATATTCCATATATATACATTATATTCGTATTGCGTACATCTCATACATTTTAGACTTCCTTCAGCGTCGTTGACATTCATTCGTATTTGTTTCTTTATAGCACATTCCGATCGTTCATACTGCCATTTATACCTCCCTCCATACATTATTTCCAATGAGCAGTACCTCTTAATGCTTTACAGTGCCTCTTTAAATCCCACTAGCGTTGTATTTACAAGACATTTGTTCTCCAGATAGCCCACAAATTTTCCCCAGTCATTAATAAACTTTTGATCCTTAATATATCTAATTTTCCCTGTTAATTTATCCAGCTCAGCATATTCAATCAGTTTTAGTCTCCACTCTGCTATCGTTGGGCTTTCTTCCTGCTTCCACTTCTGCGCTACCACAATTCTGGCTGCCGTTACCGCATACTGGAAGATTTTACAGTCCTTTCTTTTAATATCTTTTCCCACCAGGCCTAATAGAAAAGCTTCAGGTTTCTTTACGAAAGTATAGCTTAGTATTTTTTTAATTTCATTATAAATTTCATCCCAGAAGCCTTTAACTTTCGTACATTCCCACCATAGATGATAGAACGTTCCTTCTTTTTGTCTGCATTTCCAGCATTTGTTATCTGTTTTATACATCTTAGCTAATTTTACAGGTGTCATATACCATCTGAATAGCATCTTCATCATATTTTCTCTCAGTAACACACAAGCAGTAAACTTTATATTCACTCTCCACAGTTTTTCCCAATTCTCTAGTTGAATATCGTAGCCGAAGTCCTTTGCCCATTGACTCATCACCTTTTTAACTTTCTCCTCTCTCGTGTTCCATTCTAACAGTATATTATACATTTTTGACAGGTTTTTACAATCATTATTTATTATCTCTCTCTGAAATATCGATACCTTTTCTTCATAACCCCTTTCCTTCACCTCTTTTTTAAATATTTCATTTATCTGGAAGTAGCTCAGCCAGTCATATGTAAATATTTTAACCTGATCATATGGTTTTATTTTCCACTTCGCTCCTTCCTTCATTACCATATCTCCATACCTGCCCCATTTTTTCTCCATATTAACTTTTTTTACACTTATCAGCTCTAATGGGGACAACCAATGTGGGGTTTTTGGTTCTAATATATTCCTATACCTATTCCAGACCTCTATCAAGGGTCCTTTAAAGATATGGTTGCAAAATCCCTTATGTACTCTTATTTTATCCCTCCACAGGTATGCATGCCACCCAAATCTGTTCTTATACCCTTCTAGATCCAGTAACTCTGTGTCTTCCAGCTTTATCCACTCTTTTATCCAGCAAAGGCATGCAGCCTCGTAATACAATCTCATGTCTGGTAAGGCAAAGCCCCCTCTTTCCGTTGTGTCTGTTAAAAACTTAAACTTAATTCTGGGCTTCTTTCCTTCCCAGACATATCTGGAGATCACCTTTTGCCATTCTTTAAAGTTTTTAGTACCTTTTATTATGGGTATCGTTTGGAATAGGAATAGCATTTTAGGGAGTATCATCATTTTCACCATAGATATTCTTCCCCAGAAAGATAGTTTCATCCTGGCCCAGATCTCCAAATTTTTTTTAATTTCGTTCCAAACCGGGATGTAGTTATTTTGGTATAGATCAATATTTTTATTAGTGAGCCAGAGACCTAAATATTTTACCTTATTTACGACTTCGATTTCTGTTTGTTGTTGTAATATTTGTATCTTATCTTGGTCCAGATTTTTAACAATCATTTTAGTCTTGCTCTTATTCAATTTAAATCCTGCTAGTTTCCCGAATTCCTCCATCTCTTCCATAATTCCCTTTATGCTATCTATAGGTTCTTCTACCGTTAAGACCACGTCATCAGCATAGGCTTTAACCTTATATTCATTTGAGCCTAATGTTATTCCCTTAATTTGTTTGTTTTGCCTTATCGCATTTAGTAGAACCTCCAAGACAATTATGAAGAGGAGTGGCGAAAGCGGGCAGCCCTGCCTTGTTCCTTTGGAAATTTTTATGTCTTCAGTGATGACATTATTTATTATCAACTTCGCTTTCTGTTCTGTATATATTGCCTTTATCCCATTCCAAAACTTTTGACCCACATCCATAAATTCCAAATTTCTCAACATAAAATCCCAGGCTACGTTATCGAAGGCTTTCTCCGCGTCTACAAAAATTAAACTAGCTGGTTTGTCATATCTATCCGATAAATATTCTATTATGTTAATTATACTTCTTGTATTGTTTTTTATTTGCCTTCCCGGTAGAAAGCCCGCTTGGTCTTTGTGGATGGTCTTTATTAATATCTTTTTTAATCTTTTTGCTAAGATTCCAGCGAAGATCTTATAGTCTGTATTTAATAAAGAAATGGGTCTGTAATTTTTTACTTGAGTTAGATCTGCGTCTTGTTTTGGAATTATTGTGATAAATGCTTCCTTCCAAGTACTTGGGATCTCTCTTTCTTTTAAGATGTTATTCATCACGTTAACTAACGGAGTCATCAATATATCTTTCATTTCTTTGTAATAACTTGAAGTAAACCCATCCGGGCCAGGAGCTTTCCCTCTTTTCAATTCCTTTATCACTTCTTCCACCTCTTCTCTGAGAATTGGGGCATTTAACCTTTCTTTTTGCTCTGTCGAGATTTTCCTCACCATTTTTTCTTTTAGATATCTTTCTATTTTCCTATTGTTGTTTTTGTCCTTGTTTCTATATAGTTGCTCGTAAAAATCCACAAATCCTTTTCTAATTCTTTTTGGATCTATTACCTCTTCTCCATTTAATTGTATTTTGTTAATTGTTTTTTGTTCCTTTCTCTTTTTGACTTGCCATGCAAGCCATTTCCCTGACTTATTGGCAAATTCAAAATTTTTCTGTCTTAGTCTTTTAATATTCCACTCCACCTCCTTATTTATTAACATTGCAAATTGTGTTTGGAGGGACTTTATTTCCTGCAGTATCCTTTCATTGTTTGGTTTTTTAGTCAGTTTTTGTTCATAATCCATAATCTGTCTCAAAATCTCCTTAGATCTTCTTTCTTTGTTGTTTCTTTTCCACACGTTTTGTTGAATAAACAGGCCCCTCATTACAGCCTTACTGGCATCCCATACCACACTTGTTTTTACCCCTTTGTCTAGATTATCTGTAAAATATTCAAATAGTCTCGTCCGTATTTTTTCCACAAATTTTTGGTCGTCCCATAGATTATCATTTAGTCTCCATCTAAAGGTTCGTTTTTCAACTCCCCTCATCTCCATTGTTATGGGGTTGTGGTCAGAGATAACTTTAGCCTGGATTTCAATTTTTATAATTCTTATTGTCAGTTCATTTGATATCCATATTTGGTCTAATCTTGACATCGATTGATTTGGTTCAGAGTGAAATGTATATTGTTTCTCCAAGGGGTGTCTCAATCTCCATATATCTACTAAGTTGCAGTTCTTGACCATTTCGAAAAATGTCTTAGGTAATTTCCCTCCTTCTGTCTTTGTTTTTCTTAGTCTATCTATTTCCGTTGAGACCACCCCGTTCATATCCCCCATTATTATAATTTTTTGATCTAAGTATTCAAATAATCTCTCTTCCAGTAGTCTGAAAAATTCCGTTTTATTTCCATTTGGCGCGTAGATCCCCACTATTATCAACGTTTCGCCTTGCCATTTAATGCGAACTGCTATTATTCTCCCTTCCTCATCCTTAAACAATTGGTGTGCTTCGATGTTATTTTTGATATAGAGTATTACTCCTCTTTTTTTCTTTTTATCCGAGGAGATAAATTCATTCCCTAGCCTCTTATTAATAAGGATTTTTTTATGTTTGTTGGCCACGTGTGTTTCTTGGAGGCATATAATATCTAAATTTTTCTTTTTTAAAATGCGTTCGATTCCATTCCGTTTTTTCTTGTCGTTCATTCCATTAATATTCCAATTCCATAATTTTAAAGACATGTTAATTTAAGTGTTGCTCTAATTTAGGTGTTACTCTATATCCTTTCTATCTCCTCTCCTTCTTCCTCCTCTTCGTCTTCTTCTAATTCTCCTCTGTTTTGATCTTCCTCTTCCCCTAACTCTAGTTCTTCCCTCAAGTTAAGTCCACCTTCTGCCCCTTTCAACTCCTCCTCTCCCGACTGAAGCTCTTTATATCTTCTTATAAACTTTCCTATTTCCTCGGGGCTGGTTAATCTTCTTTTAACCCTTTTATAAAAAAAGGAGACACCTTCCGGAAATTCCCATCGGAAGTCAATCCTATTCTTTTTGAGCAATTGCACTAATGGTTTATAGGGTTCTCTTCGTTTTAACAGCCTTATTGGAATATCTTTAAATATGATTATGTAATGTCCGTCAATATATAGTCTCTTTTCCCTATTTCTTTGCAAAATCAGATTCCTCATCTCTCTATCTTTAAATGTGACTAAACAGTCCCCTGGGAATTTCCTGGCTTTACTTGATTTTATTTTCATTCTATATGCATTTATAATTGTCCTTGCCACATCTTCCTCCTCTACCTCCATCCACTGTGCTATTTCTTTTACTAATCTTTCCTTTATATTTTCATTTTGTACTTCCGGGATTTGCCTCAGTCTTAAATTAATCTCTCTCTGTTTTAATTCATTCATTGCAATGGAGTCTTTTATTTCTTCCTGTATTCTGTTTAGATCTGCTATCTCATTCCTCATTCTTTCTTCTTCTCGCTTCATTTCTTTCATTTCCTGCTTTGTCTTCTTTAATCCCTCATCCACTCTTTTTGATACCTCTTTAATCTGTCCTTTTAACTCACTTACTGTCTCCTCAATTTTTTTATCCATTTTTCCAATTTTATTGTCCACCTGTTCCAATTTTGTCTCTAAGTTCTTTTCGCTTTGCTTTATTTCTGCAAACATCCTCAATATTTCTGTTCTAAATTCAGTTTCTTGTTTTGAAGCTCTTCTATCAGTTGGGGTTCCTCCTTCTGCCCCTTTCTTTTGAGCGTGTGACATTGTCTTTAAACCTCGTGGGTTCCTTTATATTGCTAAGTATGTCACTAAATCACCTGTCCTCCCTGTATGTATCCTCCTGTTCTTATAATTGGGCTATCCAGTTGTTCAATTAGCCCCTAAGAGGTATTAATCTCCAAAGATACTCTAAACCCCTTTATATATTAACAACATATAATATTAACCACACATAGAGACAGGTGATAGATTACCAAAGATAGAGAGGGGACCATCAAACCCCTCTTCTCTGAACGCTCTTTTAGTCGATATGTTTATATATTGTCCTCCTTGCTAAGGCTTGGAGGAGGATGGTTGATCTTCCGTCGTAGTAGTATCCTAATTTGTATTCTTCTTGCCAGTTTGCCAACATCTTTGGGTGAATTGCAGAACGTCAGATTTTTGCTGAAAGTGTGACCGCGCGGGTTAGGGATTTTTTCAAAAAAAGGTGTTCAGACGTCGAGGGCTAATTCTGTTTCCGAGGATAAAAACCCATCTGTTTCCACCGAAAAACATTTCAGGGGATCGTTTGCAACATTTTCCCAACATTTTTGAGTGAATTGCAGAACGACAGATTTTTGCTGAAATTGTGACTGCGCGGCTTAGCGATTTTTTCAAAAAAAGTTGTTCAGACGTCGAGGGCTAATTCTGTTTCCGAGGATAAAAACCCATCTGTTTCCACCGAAAAACATTTCAGGGGATCGTTTGCAACAGTTTGCCAACATTTTTGAGTGAATTGCAGAACGTCAGATTTTTGTTGAAATTGTGACCGCACGGCTTAGGGATTTTTTCAAAAAAAGTTGTTCAGACGTCGAGGGCTAATTCTGTTTCCGAGGATAGAAAACCATCTGTTTCCACCGAAAAACATTTTAGGGGATCCTTTGCAACAGTTTGCCAACATCTTTGAGTGAATTGCAGAACGTCAGATTTTTGCTGAAAGTGTGACCGCGCGGCTTAGGGATTTTTTCAAAAAAAGGTGTTCAGACGTCGAGGGCTAATTCTGTTTCCGAGGATAAAAACCCATCTGTTTCCACCGAAAAACATTTCAGGGGATCGTTTGCAACATTTTCCCAACATTTTTGAGTGAATTGCAGAACGACAGATTTTTGCTGAAATTGTGACTGCGCGGCTTAGCGATTTTTTCAAAAAAAGTTGTTCAGACGTCGAGGGCTAATTCTGTTTCCGAGGATAAAAACCCATCTGTTTCCACCGAAAAACATTTCAGGGGATCGTTTGCAACAGTTTGCCAACATTTTTGAGTGAATTGCAGAACGTCAGATTTTTGCTGAAGTTGTGACCGCGCGGCTTAGCGATTTTTTCAAAAAAAGGTGTTCAGACGTCGAGGGCTAATTCTGTTTCCGAGGATAAAAACCCATCTGTTTCCACCGAAAAACATTTCAGGGGATCCTTTGCAACAGTTTGCCAACATTTTTGAGTGAATTGCAAAACGTCAGATTTTTGCTGAAATTGTGACCGCGCGGCTTAGGGATTTTTTCAAAAAAAGTTGTTCAGACGTCGAGGGCTAATTCTGTTTCCGAGGATAAAAACCCATCTGTTTCCACCGAAAAACATTTCAGGGGATCGTTTGCAACAGTTTGCCAACATTTTTGAGTGAATTGCAGAACGTCAGATTTTTACTGAAATTGTGACCGCGCGGCTTAGCGATTCTTTCAAAAAAAGTTGTTCAGACGTCGAGGGCTAATTCTGTTTCCGAGGATAGAAACCCATCTGTTTCCACCGAAAAACATTTCAGGGGATCGTTTGCAACAGTTTGCCAACATTTTTGAGTGAATTGCATAACGTCAGATTTTTGCTGAAATTGTGACCGCGCGGCTTAGGGATTTTTTCAAAAAAAGTTGTTCAGACGTCGAGGGCTAATTCTGTTTCCGAGGATAGAAACCCATCTGTTTCCACCGAAAAACATATCAGGGGATCGTTTGCAACAGTTTGCCAATATCTTTGAGTGAATTGCAGAACGTCAGATTTTTGCTGAAAGTGTGACCGCGCGGCTTAGCGATTTTTTCAAAAAAAGTTGTTCAGACGTCGAGGGCTAATTCTGTTTCCGAGGATAAAAACCCATCTGTTTCCACCGAAAAACATTTTAGGGGATCCTTTGCAACAGTTTGTCAACATTTTTGAGTGAATTGGAGAACGTCAGATTTTTGCTGAAATTGTGACCGCGCGGCTTAGGGATTTTTTCAAAAAAAGTTGTTCAGACGTCGAGGGCTAATTCTGTTTCCGAGGATAAAAACCCCTCTGTTTCCACCGAAAAACATTTTAGGGGATCCTTTGCAACAGTTTGTCAACATTTTTGAGTGAATTGCAAAACGTCAGATTTTTGCTGAAATTGTGACCGCGTGGCTTAGCGATTTTTTCAAAAAAAGTTGTTCAGACGTCGAGGGCTAATTCTGTTTCCGAGGATAAAAACCCATCTGTTTCCACCGAAAAACATATCAGGGGATCGTTTGCAACAGTTTGCCAACATTTTTGAGTGAATAGCAGAACGTCAGATTTTTGCTGAAATTGTGACCGCGCGGCTTAGGGATTTTTTCAAAAAAAGTTGTTCAGACGTCGAGGGCTAATTCTGTTTCCGATGATAGAAACCCATCTGTTTCCACCGAAAAACATATCAGGGGATCGTTTGCAACAGTTTGCCAACATTTTTGAGTGAATAGCAGAACGTCAGATTTTTGCTGAAATTGTGACCGCGCGGCTTAGGGATTTTTTCAAAAAAAGTTGTTCAGACGTCGAGGGCTAATTCTGTTTCCGAGGATAAAAACCCATCTGTTTTCACCGAAAAACATTTTAGGGGATCCTTTGCAACAGTTTGTCAACATTTTTGAGTGAATTGCAGAACGTCAGATTTTTGCTGAAATTGTGACCGCGCGGCTTAGGGATTTTTTCAAAAAAAGTTGTTCAGACGTCGAGGGCTAATTCTGTTTCCGAGGATAAAAACCCATCTGTTTCCACCGAAAAACATTTTAGGGGATCCTTTGCAACAGTTTGTCAACATTTTTGAGTGAATTGCAGAACGTCAGATTTTTGCTGAAATTGTGACCGCGCGGCTTAGGGATTTTTTCAAAAAAAGTTTTTCAGACGTCGAGGGCTAATTCTGTTTCCGAGGATAAAAACCCCTCTGTTTCCACCGAAAAACATTTTAGGGGATCCTTTGCAACAGTTTGTCAACATTTTTGAGTGAATTGCAAAACGTCAGATTTTTGCTGAAATTGTGACCGCGCGGCTTAGGGATTTTTTCAAAAAAAGTTGTTCAGACGTCGAGGGCTAATTCTGTTTCCGAGGATAAAAACCCCTCTGTTTCCACCGAAAAACATTTTAGGGGATCCTTTGCAACAGTTTGTCAACATTTTTGAGTGAATTGCGAAACGTCAGATTTTTGCTGAAATTGTGACCGCGCGGCTTAGGGATTTTTTCAAAAAAAGTTGTTCAGACGTCGAGGGCTAATTCTGTTTCCGAGGATAAAAACCCATCTGTTTCCACCGAAAAACATATCAGGGGATCGTTTGCAACAGTTTGCCAACATTTTTGAGTGAATTGCAGAACGTCAGATTTTTGCTGAAGTTGTGACCGCGCGGCTTAGCGATTTTTTCAAAAAAAGGTGTTCAGACGTCGAGGGCTAATTCTGTTTCCGAGGATAAAAACCCATCTGTTTCCACCGAAAAACATTTCAGGGGATCCTTTGCAACAGTTTGCCAACATTTTTGAGTGAATTGCAAAACGTCAGATTTTTGCTGAAATTGTGACCGCGCGGCTTAGGGATTTTTTCAAAAAAAGTTGTTCAGACGTCGAGGGCTAATTCTGTTTCCGAGGATAAAAACCCATCTGTTTCCACCGAAAAACATTTCAGGGGATCGTTTGCAACAGTTTGCCAACATTTTTGAGTGAATTGCAGAACGTCAGATTTTTACTGAAATTGTGACCGCGCGGCTTAGCGATTCTTTCAAAAAAAGTTGTTCAGACGTCGAGGGCTAATTCTGTTTCCGAGGATAGAAACCCATCTGTTTCCACCGAAAAACATTTCAGGGGATCGTTTGCAACAGTTTGCCAACATTTTTGAGTGAATTGCATAACGTCAGATTTTTGCTGAAATTGTGACCGCGCGGCTTAGGGATTTTTTCAAAAAAAGTTGTTCAGACGTCGAGGGCTAATTCTGTTTCCGAGGATAGAAACCCATCTGTTTCCACCGAAAAACATATCAGGGGATCGTTTGCAACAGTTTGCCAATATCTTTGAGTGAATTGCAGAACGTCAGATTTTTGCTGAAAGTGTGACCGCGCGGCTTAGCGATTTTTTCAAAAAAAGTTGTTCAGACGTCGAGGGCTAATTCTGTTTCCGAGGATAAAAACCCATCTGTTTCCACCGAAAAACATTTTAGGGGATCCTTTGCAACAGTTTGTCAACATTTTTGAGTGAATTGGAGAACGTCAGATTTTTGCTGAAATTGTGACCGCGCGGCTTAGGGATTTTTTCAAAAAAAGTTGTTCAGACGTCGAGGGCTAATTCTGTTTCCGAGGATAAAAACCCCTCTGTTTCCACCGAAAAACATTTTAGGGGATCCTTTGCAACAGTTTGTCAACATTTTTGAGTGAATTGCAAAACGTCAGATTTTTGCTGAAATTGTGACCGCGTGGCTTAGCGATTTTTTCAAAAAAAGTTGTTCAGACGTCGAGGGCTAATTCTGTTTCCGAGGATAAAAACCCATCTGTTTCCACCGAAAAACATATCAGGGGATCGTTTGCAACAGTTTGCCAACATTTTTGAGTGAATAGCAGAACGTCAGATTTTTGCTGAAATTGTGACCGCGCGGCTTAGGGATTTTTTCAAAAAAAGTTGTTCAGACGTCGAGGGCTAATTCTGTTTCCGATGATAGAAACCCATCTGTTTCCACCGAAAAACATATCAGGGGATCGTTTGCAACAGTTTGCCAACATTTTTGAGTGAATAGCAGAACGTCAGATTTTTGCTGAAATTGTGACCGCGCGGCTTAGGGATTTTTTCAAAAAAAGTTGTTCAGACGTCGAGGGCTAATTCTGTTTCCGAGGATAAAAACCCATCTGTTTTCACCGAAAAACATTTTAGGGGATCCTTTGCAACAGTTTGTCAACATTTTTGAGTGAATTGCAGAACGTCAGATTTTTGCTGAAATTGTGACCGCGCGGCTTAGGGATTTTTTCAAAAAAAGTTGTTCAGACGTCGAGGGCTAATTCTGTTTCCGAGGATAAAAACCCATCTGTTTCCACCGAAAAACATTTTAGGGGATCCTTTGCAACAGTTTGTCAACATTTTTGAGTGAATTGCAGAACGTCAGATTTTTGCTGAAATTGTGACCGCGCGGCTTAGGGATTTTTTCAAAAAAAGTTTTTCAGACGTCGAGGGCTAATTCTGTTTCCGAGGATAAAAACCCCTCTGTTTCCACCGAAAAACATTTTAGGGGATCCTTTGCAACAGTTTGTCAACATTTTTGAGTGAATTGCAAAACGTCAGATTTTTGCTGAAATTGTGACCGCGCGGCTTAGGGATTTTTTCAAAAAAAGTTGTTCAGACGTCGAGGGCTAATTCTGTTTCCGAGGATAAAAACCCCTCTGTTTCCACCGAAAAACATTTTAGGGGATCCTTTGCAACAGTTTGTCAACATTTTTGAGTGAATTGCGAAACGTCAGATTTTTGCTGAAATTGTGACCGCGCGGCTTAGGGATTTTTTCAAAAAAAGTTGTTCAGACGTCGAGGGCTAATTCTGTTTCCGAGGATAAAAACCCATCTGTTTCCACCGAAAAACATATCAGGGGATCGTTTGCAACAGTTTGCCAACATTTTTGAGTGAATAGCAGAACGTCAGATTTTTGCTGAAATTGTGACCGCGCGGCTTAGGGATTTTTTCAAAAAAAGTTGTTCAGACGTCGAGGGCTAATTCTGTTTCCGATGATAGAAACCCATCTGTTTCCACCGAAAAACATATCAGGGGATCGTTTGCAACAGTTTGCCAACATTTTTGAGTGAATAGCAGAACGACAGATTTTTGCTGAAATTGTGACCGCGCGGCTTAGGGATTTTTTCAAAAAAAGTTGTTCAGACGTCGAGGGCTAATTCTGTTTCCGAGGATAAAAACCCATCTGTTTCCACCGAAAAACATTTTAGGGGATCCTTTGCAACAGTTTGTCAACATTTTTGAGTGAATTGCAGAACGTCAGATTTTTGCTGAAATTGTGACCGCGCGGCTTAGGGATTTTTTCAAAAAAAGTTGTTCAGACGTCGAGGGCTAATTCTGTTTCCGAGGATAAAAACCCCTCTGTTTCCACCGAAAAACATTTTAGGGGATCCTTTGCAACAGTTTGTCAACATTTTTGAGTGAATTGCAAAACGTCAGATTTTTGCTGAAATTGTGACCGCGCGGCTTAGCGATTTTTTCAAAAAAAGTTGTTCAGACGTCGAGGGCTAATTCTGTTTCCGAGGATAAAAACCCATCTGTTTCCACCGAAAAACATTTCAGGGGATCGTTTGCAACAGTTTGCCAACATTTTTGAGTGAATTGCAGAACGTCAGATTTTTGCTGAAATTGTGACCGCACGGCTTAGGGATTTTTTCAAAAAAAGTTGTTCAGACGTCGAGGGCTAATTCTGTTTCCGAGGATAAAAACCCATCTGTTTCCACCGAAAAACATTTCAGGGGATCGTTTGCAACAGTTTGCCAACATATTTGAGTGAATTGCAGAACGTCAGATTTTTGCTGAAATTGTGACCGCGCGGCTTAGCGATTTTTTCAAAAAAAGTTGTTCAGACGTCGAGGGCTAATTCTGTTTCCGAGGATAAAAACCCATCTGTTTCCACCGAAAAACATTTTAGAGGATCGTTTGCAACAGTTTGCCAACATTTTTGAGTGAATTGCAGAACGTCAGATTTTTGCTGAAATTGTGACCGCGCGGCTTAGGGATTTTTTCAAAAAAAGTTGTTCAGACGTCGAGGGCTAATTCTGTTTCCGAGGATAAAAACCCATCTGTTTCCACCGAAAAACATTTCAGGGGATCGTTTGCAACAGTTTGCCAACATTTTTGAGTGAATTGCAGAACGTCAGATTTTTGCTGAAATTGTGACCGTGCGGCTTAGGGATTTTTTCAAAAAAAGTTGTTCAGACGTCGAGGGCTAATTCTGTTTCCGAGGATAAAAACCCATCTGTTTCCACCGAAAAACATTTTAGGGGATCGTTTGCAACAGTTTGCCAACATTTTTGAGTGAATTGCAGAACGTCAGATTTTTGCTGAAATTGTGACCGCGCGGCTTAGCGATTCTTTCAAAAAATGTTGTTCAGACGTCTAGGGCTAATTCTGTTTCCGAGGATAAAAACCCATCTGTTTCCACCGAAAAACATTTTAGGGGATCGTATGCAACAGTTTGCCAACATTTTTGAGTGAATTGCAGAACGTCAGATTTTTGCTGAAATTGTGACCGCGCGGCTTAGGGATTTTTTCACAAAAAGTTGTTCAGACGTCGAGGGCTAATCCTGTTTCCGAGGATAAAAACCCATCTGTTTCCACCGAAAAACATTTCAGGGGATCGTTTGCAACAGTTTGCCAACATTTTTGAGTGAATTGCAGAACGTCAGATTTTTGCTGAAATTGTGACCGCGCGGCTTAGGGATTTTTTCAAAAAAAGTTGTTCAGACGTCGAGGGCTAATTCTGTTTCCGAGGATAAAAACCCATCTGTTTCCACCGAAAAACATTTCAGGGGATCGTTTGCAACAGTTTGCCAACATTTTTGAGTGAATTGCAGAACGTCAGATTTTTGCTGAAATTGTGACCCCGCGGCTTAGCGATTTTTTCAAAAAAAGTTGTTCAGACGTCGAGGGCTAATTCTGTTTCCGAGGATAAAAACCCATCTGTTTCCACCGAAAAACATTTTAGGGGATCGTTTGCAACAGTTTGCCAACATTTTTGAGTGAATTGCAGAACGTCAGATTTTTGCTGAAATTGTGACCGCGCGGCTTAGCGATTTTTTCAAAAAAAGTTTTTCAGACGTCGAGGGCTAATTCTGTTTCCGAGGATAAAAACCCATCTGTTTCCACCGAAAAACATTTCAGGGGATCGTTTGCAACAGTTTGCCAACATTTTTGAGTGAATTGCAGAACGTCAGATTTTTGCTGAAATTGTGACCGCGCGGTTTAGGGATTTTTTCACAAAAAGTTGTTCAGACGTCGAGGGCTAATTCTGTTTCCGAGGATAAAAACCCATCTGTTTCCACCGAAAAACATTTCAGGGGATCGTTTGCAACAGTTTGCCAACATTTTTGAGTGAATTGCAGAACGTCAGATTTTTGCTGAAATTGTGACCGCGCGGCTTAGCGATTCTTTCAAAAAAAGTTTTTCAGACGTCGAGGGCTAATTCTGTTTCCGAGGATAAAAACCCATCTGTTTCCACCGAAAAACATTTTAGGGGATCGTTTGCAACAGTTTGCCAACATATTTGAGTGAATTGCAGAACGTCAGATTTTTGCTGAAATTGTGACCGCGCGGCTTAGGGATTTTTTCACAAAAAGTTGTTCAGACGTCGAGGGCTAATTCTGTTTCCGAGGATAAAAACCCATCTGTTTCCACCGAAAAACATTTCAGGGGATCGTTTGCAACAGTTTGCCAACATTTTTGAGTGAATTGCAGAACGTCAGATTTTTGCTGAAATTGTGACCGCGCGGCTTAGGGATTTTTTCACAAAAAGTTGTTCAGACGTCGAGGGCTAATTCTGTTTCCGAGGATAAAAACCCATCTGTTTCCACCGAAAAACATTTCAGGGGATCGTTTGCAACAGTTTGCCAACATTTTTGAGTGAATTGCAGAACGTCAGATTTTTGCTGAAATTGTGACCCCGCGGCTTAGCGATTTTTTCAAAAAAAGTTGTTCAGACGTCGAGGGCTAATTCTGTTTCCGAGGATAAAAACCCATCTGTTTCCACCGAAAAACATTTTAGGGGATCGTTTGCAACAGTTTGCCAACATTTTTGAGTGAATTGCAGAACGTCAGATTTTTGCTGAAATTGTGACCGCGCGGCTTAGCGATTCTTTCAAAAAAAGTTTTTCAGACGTCGAGGGCTAATTCTGTTTCCGAGGATAAAAACCCATCTGTTTCCACCGAAAAACATTTCAGGGGATCGTTTGCAACAGTTTGCCAACATTTTTGAGTGAATTGCAGAACGTCAGATTTTTGCTGAAATTGTGACCGCGCGGTTTAGGGATTTTTTCACAAAAAGTTGTTCAGACGTCGAGGGCTAATTCTGTTTCCGAGGATAAAAACCCATCTGTTTCCACCGAAAAACATTTCAGGGGATCGTTTGCAACAGTTTGCCAACATTTTTGAGTGAATTGCAGAACGTCAGATTTTTGCTGAAATTGTGACCGCGCGGCTTAGCGATTCTTTCAAAAAAAGTTTTTCAGACGTCGAGGGCTAATTCTGTTTCCGAGGATAAAAACCCATCTGTTTCCACCGAAAAACATTTTAGGGGATCGTTTGCAACAGTTTGCCAACATATTTGAGTGAATTGCAGAACATCAGATTTTTGCTGAAATTGTGACCGCGCGGCTTAGGGATTTTTTCACAAAAAGTTGTTCAGACGTCGAGGGCTAATTCTGTTTCCGAGGATAAAAACCCATCTGTTTCCACCGAAAAACATTTCAGGGGATCGTTTGCAACAGTTTGCCAACATTTTTGAGTGAATTGCAGAACGTCAGATTTTTGCTGAAATTGTGACCGCGCGGCTTAGGGATTTTTTCACAAAAAGTTGTTCAGACGTCGAGGGCTAATTCTGTTTCCGAGGATAAAAACCCATCTGTTTCCACCGAAAAACATTTCAGGGGATCGTTTGCAACAGTTTGCCAACATTTTTGAGTGAATTGCAGAACGTCAGATTTTTGCTGAAATTGTGACCGCGCGGCTTAGGGATTTTTTCAAAAAAAGTTGTTCAGACGTCGAGGGCTAATTCTGTTTCCGAGGATAAAAACCCATCTGTTTCCACCGAAAAACATTTCAGGGGATCGTTTGCAACAGTTTGCCAACATTTTTGAGTGAATTGCAGAACGTCAGATTTTTGCTGAAATTGTGACCGCGCGGCTTAGGGATTTTTTCAAAAAAAGTTGTTCAGACGTCGAGGGCTAATTCTCTTTCCGAGGATAAAAACCCATCTGTTTCCACCGAAAAACATTTCAGGGGATCGTTTGCAACAGTTTGCCAACATTTTTGAGTGAATTGCAGAACGTCAGATTTTTGCTGAAATTGTGACCGTGCGGCTTAGGGATTTTTTCAAAAAAAGTTGTTCAGACGTCGAGGGCTAATTCTGTTTCCGAGGATAAAAACCCATCTGTTTCCACCGAAAAACATTTCAGGGGATCGTTTGCAACAGTTTGCCAACATTTTTGAGTGAATTGCAGAACGTCAGATTTTTGCTGAAATTGTGACCGCGCGGCTTAGCGATTCTTTCAAAAAAAGTTGTTCAGACGTCGAGGGCTAATTCTGTTTCCGAGGATAAAAACCCATCTGTTTCCACCGAAAAACATTTCAGGGGATCGTTTGCAACAGTTTGCCAACATTTTTGAGTGAATTGCAGAACGTCAGATTTTTGCTGAAATTGTGACCGCGCGGCTTAGCGATTCTTTCAAAAAAAGTTGTTCAGACGTCGAGGGCTAATTCTGTTTCCGAGGATAAAAACCCATCTGTTTCCACCGAAAAACATTTCAGGGGATCGTTTGCAACAGTTTGCCAACATTTTTGAGTGAATTGCAGAACGTCAGATTTTTGCTGAAATTGTGACCGCGCGGCTTAGGGATTTTTTCAAAAAAAGTTGTTCAGACGTCGAGGGCTAATTCTGTTTCCGAGGATAAAAACCCATCTGTTTCCACCGAAAAACATTTCAGGGGATCGTTTGCAACAGTTTGCCAACATTTTTGAGTGAATTGCAGAACGTCAGATTTTTGCTGAAATTGTGACCGCGCGGCTTAGGGATTTTTTCAAAAAAAGTTGTTCAGACGTCGAGGGCTAATTCTGTTTCCGAGGATAAAAACCCATCTGTTTCCACCGAAAAACATTTTAGGGGATCGTTTGCAACAGTTTGCCAACATATTTGAGTGAATTGCAGAACGTCAGATTTTTGCTGAAATTGTGACCGCGCGGCTTAGGGATTTTTTCACAAAAAGTTGTTCAGACGTCGAGGGCTAATTCTGTTTCCGAGGATAAAAACCCATCTGTTTCCACCGAAAAACATTTCAGGGGATCGTTTGCAACAGTTTGCCAACATTTTTGAGTGAATTGCAGAACGTCAGATTTTTGCTGAAATTGTGACCGCGCGGCTTAGGGTTTTTTTCAAAAAAAGTTGTTCAGACGTCGAGGGCTAATTCTGTTTCCTAGGATAGAAACCCATCTGTTTCCACCGAAAAACATTTTAGGGGATCCTTTGCAACAGTTTGTCAACATTTTTGAGTGAATTGCAGAACGTCAGATTTTTGCTGAAATTGTGACCCCGCGGCTTAGGGATTTTTTCAAAAAAAGTTTTTCAGACGTGGAGGGCTAATTCTGTTTCCGAGGATAAAAACCCATCTGTTTCCACCGAAAAACATTTCAGGGGATCGTTTGCAACAGTTTGCCAACATTTTTGAGTGAATTGCAGAACGTCAGATTTTTGCTGAAATTGTGACCGCGCGGCTTAGCGATTCTTTCAAAAAAAGTTTTTCAGACGTCGAGGGCTAATTCTGTTTCCGAGGATAAAAACCCATCTGTTTCCACCGAAAAACATTTTAGGGGATCGTTTGCAACAGTTTGCCAACATATTTGAGTGAATTGCAGAACGTCAGATTTTTGCTGAAATTGTGACCGCGCGGCTTAGGGATTTTTTCACAAAAAGTTGTTCAGACGTCGAGGGCTAATTCTGTTTCCGAGGATAAAAACCCATCTGTTTCCACCGAAAAACATTTCAGGGGATCGTTTGCAACAGTTTGCCAACATTTTTGAGTGAATTGCAGAACGTCAGATTTTTGCTGAAATTGTGACCGCGCGGCTTAGGGATTTTTTCACAAAAAGTTGTTCAGACGTCGAGGGCTAATTCTGTTTCCGAGGATAAAAACCCATCTGTTTCCACCGAAAAACATTTCAGGGGATCGTTTGCAACAGTTTGCCAACATTTTTGAGTGAATTGCAGAACGTCAGATTTTTGCTGAAATTGTGACCGCGCGGCTTAGGGATTTTTTCAAAAAAAGTTGTTCAGACGTCGAGGGCTAATTCTGTTTCCGAGGATAAAAACCCATCTGTTTCCACCGAAAAACATTTCAGGGGATCGTTTGCAACAGTTTGCCAACATTTTTGAGTGAATTGCAGAACGTCAGATTTTTGCTGAAATTGTGACCGCGCGGCTTAGGGATTTTTTCAAAAAAAGTTGTTCAGACGTCGAGGGCTAATTCTCTTTCCGAGGATAAAAACCCATCTGTTTCCACCGAAAAACATTTCAGGGGATCGTTTGCAACAGTTTGCCAACATTTTTGAGTGAATTGCAGAACGTCAGATTTTTGCTGAAATTGTGACCGTGCGGCTTAGGGATTTTTTCAAAAAAAGTTTTTCAGACGTCGAGGGCTAATTCTGTTTCCGAGGATAAAAACCCATCTGTTTCCACCGAAAAACATTTTAGGGGATCGTTTGCAACAGTTTGCCAACATTTTTGAGTGAATTGCAGAACGTCAGATTTTTGCTGAAATTGTGACCGCGCGGCTTAGCGATTCTTTCAAAAAAAGTTGTTCAGACGTCGAGGGCTAATTCTGTTTCTGAGGATAAAAACCCATCTGTTTCCACCGAAAAACATTTCAGGGGATCGTTTGCAACAGTTTGCCAACATTTTTGAGTGAATTGCAGAACGTCAGATTTTTGCTGAAATTGTGACCGCGCGGCTTAGGGATTTTTTCAAAAAAAGTTGTTCAGACGTCGAGGGCTAATTCTGTTTCCTAGGATAGAAACCCATCTGTTTCCACCGAAAAACATTTCAGGGGATCGTTTGCAACAGTTTGCCAACATTTTTGAGTGAATTGCAGAACGTCAGATTTTTGCTGAAATTGTGACCGCGCGGCTTAGGGATTTTTTCAAAAAAAGTTGTTCAGACGTCGAGGGCTAATTCTGTTTCCGAGGATAAAAACCCATCTGTTTCCACCGAAAAACATTTTAGGGGATCGTTTGCAACAGTTTGCCAACATATTTGAGTGAATTGCAGAACGTCAGATTTTTGCTGAAATTGTGACCGCGCGGCTTAGGGATTTTTTCACAAAAAGTTGTTCAGACGTCGAGGGCTAATTCTGTTTCCGAGGATAAAAACCCATCTGTTTCCACCGAAAAACATTTCAGGGGATCGTTTGCAACAGTTTGCCAACATTTTTGAGTGAATTGCAGAACGTCAGATTTTTGCTGAAATTGTGACCGCGCGGCTTAG
The DNA here is from genome assembly GCF_965113315.1 of Podarcis vaucheri. Taxonomy (NCBI): domain Eukaryota; kingdom Metazoa; phylum Chordata; class Lepidosauria; order Squamata; family Lacertidae; genus Podarcis; species Podarcis vaucheri. The sequence goes on from NC_138750.1 coordinate 13,172,742, forward strand.
GGTTTTTTTCAAAAAAAGTTGTTCAGACGTCGAGGGCTAATTCTGTTTCCTAGGATAGAAACCCATCTGTTTCCACCGAAAAACATTTTAGGGGATCCTTTGCAACAGTTTGTCAACATTTTTGAGTGAATTGCAGAACGTCAGATTTTTGCTGAAATTGTGACCCCGCGGCTTAGGGATTTTTTCAAAAAAAGTTTTTCAGACGTGGAGGGCTAATTCTGTTTCCGAGGATACAAACCCATCTGTTTCCACCGAAAAACATTTCAGGGGATCGTTTGCAACAGTTTGCCAACATTTTTGAGTGAATTGCAGAACGTCAGATTTTTGCTGAAATTGTGACCGCGCGGCTTAGGGATTTTTTCAAAAAAAGTTGTTCAGACGTGGAGGGCTAATTCTGTTTCCGAGGATAAAAACCCATCTGTTTCCACCGAAAAACATTTCAGGGGATCGTTTGCAACAGTTTGCCAACATTTTTGAGTGAATTGCAGAACGTCAGATTTTTGCTGAAATTGTGACCGCGCGGCTTAGGGATTTTTTCACAAAAAGTTGTTCAGACGTCGAGGGCTAATTCTGTTTCCTAGGATAGAAACCCATCTGTTTCCACCGAAAAACATTTTAGGGGATCCTTTGCAACAGTTTGCCAACATTTTTGAGTGAATTGCAGAACGTCAGATTTTTGCTGAAATTGTGACCGCGCGGCTTAGGGATTTTTTCAAAAAAAGTTGTTCAGACGTTGAGGGCTAATTCTGTTTCCGAGGATAAAAACCCATCTGTTTCCACCGAAAAACATTTCAGGGGATCGTTTGCAACAGTTTGCCAACATTTTTGAGTGAATTGCAGAACGTCAGATTTTTGCTGAAATTGTGACCGCGCGGCTTAGCGATTCTTTCAAAAAAAGTTTTTCAGACGTCGAGGGCTAATTCTGTTTCCGAGGATAAAAACCCATCTGTTTCCACCGAAAAACATTTTAGGGGATTGTTTGCAACAGTTTGCCAACATATTTGAGTGAATTGCAGAACGTCAGATTTTTGCTGAAATTGTGACCGCGCGGCTTAGGGATTTTTTCACAAAAAGTTGTTCAGACGTCGAGGGCTAATTCTGTTTCCGAGGATAAAAACCCATCTGTTTCCACCGAAAAACATTTCAGGGGATCGTTTGCAACAGTTTGCCAACATTTTTTAGTGAATTGCAGAACGTCAGATTTTTGCTGAAATTGTGACCGCGCGGCTTAGGGTTTTTTTCAAAAAAAGTTGTTCAGACGTCGAGGGCTAATTCTGTTTCCTAGGATAGAAACCCATCTGTTTCCACCGAAAAACATTTTAGGGGATCCTTTGCAACAGTTTGTCAACATTTTTGAGTGAATTGCAGAACGTCAGATTTTTGCTGAAATTGTGACCCCGCGGCTTAGGGATTTTTTCAAAAAAAGTTTTTCAGACGTGGAGGGCTAATTCTGTATCCGAGGATAAAAACCCATCTGTTTCCACCGAAAAACATTTCAGGGGATCGTTTGCAACAGTTTGCCAACATTTTTGAGTGAATTGCAGAACGTCAGATTTTTGCTGAAATTGTGACCGCGCGGCTTAGGGATTTTTTCAAAAAAAGTTGTTCAGACGTGGAGGGCTAATTCTGTTTCCGAGGATAAAAACCCATCTGTTTCCACCGAAAAACATTTCAGGGGATCGTTTGCAACAGTTTGCCAACATTTTTGAGTGAATTGCAGAACGTCAGATTTTTGCTGAAATTGTGACCGCGCGGCTTAGGGATTTTTTCACAAAAAGTTGTTCAGACGTCGAGGGCTAATTCTGTTTCCTAGGATAGAAACCCATCTGTTTCCACCGAAAAACATTTTAGGGGATCCTTTGCAACAGTTTGCCAACATTTTTGAGTGAATTGCAGAACGTTAGATTTTTGCTGAAATTGTGACCGCGCGGCTTAGGGATTTTTTCAAAAAAAGTTGTTCAGACGTCGAGGGCTAATTCTGTTTCCGAGGATAAAAACCCATCTGTTTCCACCGAAAAACATTTCAGGGGATCGTTTGCAACAGTTTGCCAACATTTTTGAGTGAATTGCAGAACGTCAGATTTTTGCTGAAATTGTGACCGCGCGGCTTAGGGATTTTTTCAAAAAAAGTTGTTCAGACGTCGAGGGCTAATTCTGTTTCCGAGGATAAAAACCCATCTGTTTCCACCGAAAAACATTTCAGGGGATCGTTTGCAACAGTTTGCCAACATTTTTGAGTGAATTGCAGAACGTCAGATTTTTGCTGAAATTGTGACCGCGCGGCTTAGGGATTTTTTCAAAAAAAGTTGTTCAGACGTCGAGGGCTAATTCTGTTTCCGAGGATAAAAACCCATCTGTTTCCACCGAAAAACATTTTAGGGGATCGTTTGCAACAGTTTGCCAACATATTTGAGTGAATTGCAGAACGTCAGATTTTTGCTGAAATTGTGACCGCGCGGCTTAGGGATTTTTTCACAAAAAGTTGTTCAGACGTCGAGGGCTAATTCTGTTTCCGAGGATAAAAACCCATCTGTTTCCACCGAAAAACATATCAGGGGATGCTTTGCAACAGTTTGCCAACATTTTTGAGTGAATTGCAGAACGTCAGATTTTTGCTGAAATTGTGACCGCGCGGCTTAGGGTTTTTTTTCAAAAAAAGGTGTTCAGACGTCGAGGGCTAATTCTGTTTCCTAGGATAGAAACCCATCTGTTTCCACCGAAAAACATTTTAGGGGATCCTTTGCAACAGTTTGTCAACATTTTTGAGTGAATTGCAGAACGTCAGATTTTTGCTGAAATTGTGACCGCGCGGCTTAGGGATTTTTTCAAAAAAAGTTTTTCAGACGTGGAGGGCTAATTCTGTTTCCGAGGATAAAAACCCATCTGTTTCCACCGAAAAACATTTCAGGGGATCGTTTGCAACAGTTTGCCAACATTTTTGAGTGAATTGCAGAACGTCAGATTTTTGCTGAAATTGTGACCGCGCGGCTTAGGGATTTTTTCAAAAAAAGTTGTTCAGACGTCGAGGGCTAATTCTGTTTCCGAGGATAAAAACCCATCTGTTTCCACCGAAAAACATTTCAGGGGATCGTTTGCAACAGTTTGCCAACATTTTTGAGTGAATTGCAGAACGTCAGATTTTTGCTGAAATTGTGACCGCGAGGCTTAGGGATTTTTTCAAAAAAAGTTGTTCAGACGTCGAGGGCTAATTCTGTTTCCGAGGATAAAAACCCCTCTGTTTCCAACGAAAAACATTTTAGGGGATCCTTTGCAACAGTTTGTCAACATTTTTGAGTGAATTGCAGAACGTCAGATTTTTGCTGAAATTGTGACCGCGCGGCTTAGAGATTTTTTCAAAAAAAGTTGTTCATACGTCGAGGGCTAATTCTGTTTCCGAGGATAAAAACCCATCTGTTTCCACCGAAAAACATTTTAGGGGATCGTTTGCAACAGTTTGCCAACATTTTTGAGTGAATTGCAGAACGTCAGATTTTTGCTGAAATTGTGACCGCGCGGCTTAAGGATTTTTTCACAAAAAGTTGTTCAGACGTCGAGGGCTAATCCTGTTTCCGAGGCTAAAAACCCATCTGTTTCCACCGAAAAACATTTCAGGGGATCGTTTGCAACAGTTTGCCAACATTTTTGAGTGAATTGCAGAACGTCAGATTTTTGCTGAAATTGTGACCGCGCGGCTTAGGGATTTTTTCAAAAAAAGTTGTTCAGACGTCGAGGGCTAATTCTGTTTCCGAGGATAAAAACCCATCTGTTTCCACCGAAAAACATTTTAGGGGATCGTTTGCAACAGTTTGCCAACATATTTGAGTGAATTGCAGAACGTCAGATTTTTGCTGAAATTGTGACCGCGCGGCTTAGGGATTTTTTCACAAAAAGTTGTTCAGACGTCGAGGGCTAATTCTGTTTCCGAGGATAAAAACCCATCTGTTTCCACCGAAAAACATTTCAGGGGATCGTTTGCAACAGTTTGCCAACATTTTTGAGTGAATTGCAGAACGTCAGATTTTTGCTGAAATTGTGACCGCGCGGCTTAGGGTTTTTTTCAAAAAAAGGTGTTCAGACGTCGAGGGCTAATTCTGTTTCCTAGGATAGAAACCCATCTGTTTCCACCGAAAAACATTTTAGGGGATCCTTTGCAACAGTTTGTCAACATTTTTGAGTGAATTGCAGAACGTCAGATTTTTGCTGAAATTGTGACCGCGCGGCTTAGGGATTTTTTCAAAAAAAGTTTTTCAGACGTGGAGGGCTAATTCTGTTTCCGAGGATAAAAACCCATCTGTTTCCACCGAAAAACATTTCAGGGGATCGTTTGCAACAGTTTGCCAACATTTTTGAGTGAATTGCAGAACGTCAGATTTTTGCTGAAATTGTGACCGCGCGGCTTAGGGATTTTTTCAAAAAAAGTTGTTCAGACGTCGAGGGCTAATTCTGTTTCCGAGGATAAAAACCCATCTGTTTCCACCGAAAAACATTTTAGGGGATCGTTTGCAACAGTTTGCCAACATTTTTGAGTGAATTGCAGAACGTCAGATTTTTGCTGAAATTGTGACCGCGTGGCTTAGCGATTCTTTCAAAAAAAGTTTTTCAGACGTCGAGGGCTAATTCTGTTTCCGAGGATAAAAACCCATCTGTTTCCACCGAAAAACATTTCAGGGGATCGTTTGCAACAGTTTGCCAACATTTTTGAGTGAATTGCAGAACGTCAGATTTTTGCTGAAATTGTGACCGCGCGGCTTAGGGATTTTTTCAAAAAAAGTTGTTCAGACGTCGAGGGCTAATTCTGTTTCCGAGGATAAAAACCCATCTGTTTCCACCGAAAAACATTTCAGGGGATCGTTTGCAACAGTTTGCCAACATTTTTGAGTGAATTGCAGAACGTCAGATTTTTGCTGAAATTGTGACCGCGCGGCTTAGGGATTTTTTCAAAAAAAGTTGTTCAGACGTCGAGGGCTAATTCTGTTTCCGAGGATAAAAACCCATCTGTTTCCACCGAAAAACATTTCAGGGGATCGTTTGCAACAGTTTGCCAACATTTTTGAGTGAATTGCAGAACGTCAGATTTTTGCTGAAATTGTGACCGCGCGGCTTAGGGATTTTTTCAAAAAAAGTTGTTCAGACGTCGAGGGCTAATTCTGTTTCCGAGGATAAAAACCCCTCTGTTTCCAACGAAAAACATTTTAGGGGATCCTTTGCAACAGTTTGTCAACATTTTTGAGTGAATTGCAGAACGTCAGATTTTTGCTGAAATTGTGACCGCGCGGCTTAGAGATTTTTTCAAAAAAAGTTGTTCATACGTCGAGGGCTAATTCTGTTTCCGAGGATAAAAACCCATCTGTTTCCACCGAAAAACATTTTAGGGGATTGTTTGCAACAGTTTGCCAACATTTTTGAGTGAATTGCAGAACGTCAGATTTTTGCTGAAATTGTGACCGCGCGGCTTAAGGATTTTTTCACAAAAAGTTGTTCAGACGTCGAGGGCTAATCCTGTTTCCGAGGCTAAAAACCCATCTGTTTCCACCGAAAAACATTTCAGGGGATCGTTTGCAACAGTTTGCCAACATTTTTGAGTGAATTGCAGAACGTCAGATTTTTGCTGAAATTGTGACCGCGCGGCTTAGGGATTTTTTCAAAAAAAGTTGTTCAGACGTCGAGGGCTAATTCTGTTTCCGAGGATAAAAACCCATCTGTTTCCACCGAAAAACATTTTAGGGGATCGTTTGCAACAGTTTGCCAACATATTTGAGTGAATTGCAGAACGTCAGATTTTTGCTGAAATTGTGACCGCGCGGCTTAGGGATTTTTTCACAAAAAGTTGTTCAGACGTCGAGGGCTAATTCTGTTTCCGAGGATAAAAACCCATCTGTTTCCACCGAAAAACATTTCAGGGGATCGTTTGCAACAGTTTGCCAACATTTTTGAGTGAATTGCAGAACGTCAGATTTTTGCTGAAATTGTGACCGCGCGGCTTAGGGTTTTTTTCAAAAAAAGGTGTTCAGACGTCGAGGGCTAATTCTGTTTCCTAGGATAGAAACCCATCTGTTTCCACCGAAAAACATTTTAGGGGATCCTTTGCAACAGTTTGTCAACATTTTTGAGTGAATTGCAGAACGTCAGATTTTTGCTGAAATTGTGACCGCGCGGCTTAGGGATTTTTTCAAAAAAAGTTTTTCAGACGTGGAGGGCTAATTCTGTTTCCGAGGATAAAAACCCATCTGTTTCCACCGAAAAACATTTCAGGGGATCGTTTGCAACAGTTTGCCAACATTTTTGAGTGAATTGCAGAACGTCAGATTTTTGCTGAAATTGTGACCGCGCGGCTTAGGGATTTTTTCAACAAAAGTTGTTCAGACGTCGAGGGCTAATTCTGTTTCCGAGGATAAAAACCCATCTGTTTCCACCGAAAAACATTTTAGGGGATCGTTTGCAACAGTTTGCCAACATTTTTGAGTGAATTGCAGAACGTCAGATTTTTGCTGAAATTGTGACCGCGCGGCTTAGCGATTCTTTCAAAAAAAGTTTTTCAGACGTCGAGGGCTAATTCTGTTTCCGAGGATAAAAACCCATCTGTTTCCACCGAAAAACATTTCAGGGGATCGTTTGCAACAGTTTGCCAACATTTTTGAGTGAATTGCAGAACGTCAGATTTTTGCTGAAATTGTGACCGCGCGGCTTAGGGATTTTTTCAAAAAAAGTTGTTCAGACGTCGAGGGCTAATTCTGTTTCCGAGGATAAAAACCCATCTGTTTCCACCGAAAAACATTTCAGGGGATCGTTTGCAACAGTTTGCCAACATTTTTGAGTGAATTGCAGAACGTCAGATTTTTGCTGAAATTGTGACCGCACGGCTTAGGGATTTTTTCAAAAAAAGTTGTTCAGACGTCGAGGGCTAATTCTGTTTCCGAGGATAAAAACCCATCTGCTTCCACCGAAAAACATTTTAGGGGATCGTTTGCAACAGTTTGCCAACATATTTGAGTGAATTGCAGAACGTCAGATTTTTGCTGAAATTGTGACCGCGCGGCTTAGGGATTTTTTCACAAAAAGTTGTTCAGACGTCGAGGGCTAATTCTGTTTCCGAAGATAAAAACCCATCTGTTTCCACCGAAAAACATTTCAGGGGATCGTTTGCAACAGTTTGCCAACATTTTTGAGTGAATTGCAGAACGTCAGATTTTTGCTGAAATTGTGACCGCGCGGCTTAGGGATTTTTTCAAAAAAAGTTGTTCAGACGTCGAGGGCTAATTCTGTTTCCGAGGATAAAAACCCATCTGTTTCCACCGAAAAACATATCAGGGGATCGTTTGCAACAGTTTGCCAACATTTTTGAGTGAATTGCAGAACGTCAGATTATTGCTGAAATTGTGACCGCGCGGCTTAGGGTTTTTTTCAAAAAAAGTTGTTCAGACGTCGAGGGCTAATTCTGTTTCCTAGGATAGAAACCCATCTGTTTCCACCGAAAAACATTTTAGGGGATCCTTTGCAACAGTTTGTCAACATTTTTGAGTGAATTGCAGAACGTCAGATTTTTGCTGAAATTGTGACCGCGCGGCTTAGGGATTTTTTCAAAAAAAGTTTTTCAGACTTGGAGGGCTAATTCTGTTTCCGAGGATAAAAACCCATCTGTTTCCACCGAAAAACATTTCAGGGGATCGTTTGCAACAGTTTGCCAACATTTTTGAGTGAATTGCAGAACGTCAGATTTTTGCTGAAATTGTGACCGTGCGGCTTAGGGATTTTTTCAAAAAAAGTTGTTCAGACGTCGAGGGCTAATTCTGTTTCCGAGGATAAAAACCCATCTGTTTCCACCGAAAAACATTTCAGGGGATCGTTTGCAACAGTTTGCCAACATTTTTGAGTGAATTGCAGAACGTCAGATTTTTGCTGAAATTGTGACCGCGAGGCTTAGGGATTTTTTCAAAAAAAGTTGTTCAGACGTCGAGGGCTAATTCTGTTTCCGAGGATAAAAACCAGTCTGTTTCCAACGAAAAACATTTTAGGGGATCCTTTGCAACAGTTTGTCAACATTTTTGAGTGAATTGCAGAACGTCAGATTTTTGCTGAAATTGTGACCGCGCGGCTTAGAGATTTTTTCAAAAAAAGTTGTTCATACGTCGAGGGCTAATTCTGTTTCCGAGGATAAAAACCCATCTGTTTCCACCGAAAAACATTTTAGGGGATCGTTTGCAACAGTTTGCCAACATTTTTGAGTGAATTGCAGAACGTCAGATTTTTGCTGAAATTGTGACCGCGCGGCTTAAGGATTTTTTCACAAAAAGTTGTTCAGACGTCGAGGGCTAATCCTGTTTCCGAGGCTAAAAACCCATCTGTTTCCACCGAAAAACATTTCAGGGGATCGTTTGCAACAGTTTGCCAACATTTTTGAGTGAATTGCAGAACGTCAGATTTTTGCTGAAATTGTGACCGCGCGGCTTAGGGATTTTTTCAAAAAAAGTTGTTCAGACGTCGAGGGCTAATTCTGTTTCCGAGGATAAAAACCCATCTGTTTCCACCGAAAAACATTTTAGGGGATCGTTTGCAACAGTTTGCCAACATATTTGAGTGAATTGCAGAACGTCAGATTTTTGCTGAAATTGTGACCGCGCGGCTTAGGGATTTTTTCACAAAAAGTTGTTCAGACGTCGAGGGCTAATTCTGTTTCCGAGGATAAAAACCCATCTGTTTCCACCGAAAAACATTTCAGGGGATCGTTTGCAACAGTTTGCCAACATTTTTGAGTGAATTGCAGAACGTCAGATTTTTGCTGAAATTGTGACCGCGCGGCTTAGGGTTTTTTTCAAAAAAAGGTGTTCAGACGTCGAGGGCTAATTCTGTTTCCTAGGATAGAAACCCATCTGTTTCCACCGAAAAACATTTTAGGGGATCCTTTGCAACAGTTTGTCAACATTTTTGAGTGAATTGCAGAACGTCAGATTTTTGCTGAAATTGTGACCGCGCGGCTTAGGGATTTTTTCAAAAAAAGTTTTTCAGACGTGGAGGGCTAATTCTGTTTCCGAGGATAAAAACCCATCTGTTTCCACCGAAAAACATTTCAGGGGATCGTTTGCAACAGTTTGCCAACATTTTTGAGTGAATTGCAGAACGTCAGATTTTTGCTGAAATTGTGACCGCGCGGCTTAGGGATTTTTTCAAAAAAAGTTGTTCAGACGTCGAGGGCTAATTCTGTTTCCGAGGATAAAAACCCATCTGTTTCCACCGAAAAACATTTTAGGGGATCGTTTGCAACAGTTTGCCAACATTTTTGAGTGAATTGCAGAACGTCAGATTTTTGCTGAAATTGTGACCGCGCGGCTTAGCGATTCTTTCAAAAAAAGTTTTTCAGACGTCGAGGGCTAATTCTGTTTCCGAGGATAAAAACCCATCTGTTTCCACCGAAAAACATTTCAGGGGATCGTTTGCAACAGTTTGCCAACATTTTTGAGTGAATTGCAGAACGTCAGATTTTTGCTGAAATTGTGACCGCGCGGCTTAGGGATTTTTTCAAAAAAAGTTGTTCAGACGTCGAGGGCTAATTCTGTTTCCGAGGATAAAAACCCATCTGTTTCCACCGAAAAACATTTCAGGGGATCGTTTGCAACAGTTTGCCAACATTTTTGAGTGAATTGCAGAACGTCAGATTTTTGCTGAAATTGTGACCGCGCGGCTTAGGGATTTTTTCAAAAAAAGTTGTTCAGACGTCGAGGGCTAATTCTGTTTCCGAGGATAAAAACCCATCTGTTTCCACCGAAAAACATTTCAGGGGATCGTTTGCAACAGTTTGCCAACATTTTTGAGTGAATTGCAGAACGTCAGATTTTTGCTGAAATTGTGACCGCGCGGCTTAGGGATTTTTTCAAAAAAAGTTGTTCAGACGTCGAGGGCTAATTCTGTTTCCGAGGATAAAAACCCCTCTGTTTCCAACGAAAAACATTTTAGGGGATCCTTTGCAACAGTTTGTCAACATTTTTGAGTGAATTGCAGAACGTCAGATTTTTGCTGAAATTGTGACCGCGCGGCTTAGAGATTTTTTCAAAAAAAGTTGTTCATACGTCGAGGGCTAATTCTGTTTCCGAGGATAAAAACCCATCTGTTTCCACCGAAAAACATTTTAGGGGATCGTTTGCAACAGTTTGCCAACATTTTTGAGTGAATTGCAGAACGTCAGATTTTTGCTGAAATTGTGACCGCGCGGCTTAAGGATTTTTTCACAAAAAGTTGTTCAGACGTCGAGGGCTAATCCTGTTTCCGAGGCTAAAAACCCATCTGTTTCCACCGAAAAACATTTCAGGGGATCGTTTGCAACAGTTTGCCAACATTTTTGAGTGAATTGCAGAACGTCAGATTTTTGCTGAAATTGTGACCGCGCGGCTTAGGGATTTTTTCAAAAAAAGTTGTTCAGACGTCGAGGGCTAATTCTGTTTCCGAGGATAAAAACCCATCTGTTTCCACCGAAAAACATTTTAGGGGATCGTTTGCAACAGTTTGCCAACATATTTGAGTGAATTGCAGAACGTCAGATTTTTGCTGAAATTGTGACCGCGCGGCTTAGGGATTTTTTCACAAAAAGTTGTTCAGACGTCGAGGGCTAATTCTGTTTCCGAGGATAAAAACCCATCTGTTTCCACCGAAAAACATTTCAGGGGATCGTTTGCAACAGTTTGCCAACATTTTTGAGTGAATTGCAGAACGTCAGATTTTTGCTGAAATTGTGACCGCGCGGCTTAGGGTTTTTTTCAAAAAAAGGTGTTCAGACGTCGAGGGCTAATTCTGTTTCCTAGGATAGAAACCCATCTGTTTCCACCGAAAAACATTTTAGGGGATCCTTTGCAACAGTTTGTCAACATTTTTGAGTGAATTGCAGAACGTCAGATTTTTGCTGAAATTGTGACCGCGCGGCTTAGGGATTTTTTCAAAAAAAGTTTTTCAGACGTGGAGGGCTAATTCTGTTTCCGAGGATAAAAACCCATCTGTTTCCACCGAAAAACATTTCAGGGGATCGTTTGCAACAGTTTGCCAACATTTTTGAGTGAATTGCAGAACGTCAGATTTTTGCTGAAATTGTGACCGCGCGGCTTAGGGATTTTTTCAAAAAAAGTTGTTCAGACGTCGAGGGCTAATTCTGTTTCCGAGGATAAAAACCCATCTGTTTCCACCGAAAAACATTTTAGGGGATCGTTTGCAACAGTTTGCCAACATTTTTGAGTGAATTGCAGAACGTCAGATTTTTGCTGAAATTGTGACCGCGCGGCTTAGCGATTCTTTCAAAAAAAGTTTTTCAGACGTCGAGGGCTAATTCTGTTTCCGAGGATAAAAACCCATCTGTTTCCACCGAAAAACATTTCAGGGGATCGTTTGCAACAGTTTGCCAACATTTTTGAGTGAATTGCAGAACGTCAGATTTTTGCTGAAATTGTGACCGCGCGGCTTAGGGATTTTTTCAAAAAAAGTTGTTCAGACGTCGAGGGCTAATTCTGTTTCCGAGGATAAAAACCCATCTGTTTCCACCGAAAAACATTTCAGGGGATCGTTTGCAACAGTTTGCCAACATTTTTGAGTGAATTGCAGAACGTCAGATTTTTGCTGAAATTGTGACCGCACGGCTTAGGGATTTTTTCAAAAAAAGTTGTTCAGACGTCGAGGGCTAATTCTGTTTCCGAGGATAAAAACCCATCTGCTTCCACCGAAAAACATTTTAGGGGATCGTTTGCAACAGTTTGCCAACATATTTGAGTGAATTGCAGAACGTCAGATTTTTGCTGAAATTGTGACCGCGCGGCTTAGGGATTTTTTCACAAAAAGTTGTTCAGACGTCGAGGGCTAATTCTGTTTCCGAAGATAAAAACCCATCTGTTTCCACCGAAAAACATTTCAGGGGATCGTTTGCAACAGTTTGCCAACATTTTTGAGTGAATTGCAGAACGTCAGATTTTTGCTGAAATTGTGACCGCGCGGCTTAGGGATTTTTTCAAAAAAAGTTGTTCAGACGTCGAGGGCTAATTCTGTTTCCGAGGATAAAAACCCATCTGTTTCCACCGAAAAACATATCAGGGGATCGTTTGCAACAGTTTGCCAACATTTTTGAGTGAATTGCAGAACGTCAGATTATTGCTGAAATTGTGACCGCGCGGCTTAGGGTTTTTTCCAAAAAAAGTTGTTCAGACGTCGAGGGCTAATTCTGTTTCCTAGGATAGAAACCCATCTGTTTCCACCGAAAAACATTTTAGGGGATCCTTTGCAACAGTTTGTCAACATTTTTGAGTGAATTGCAGAACGTCAGATTTTTGCTGAAATTGTGACCGCGCGGCTTAGGGATTTTTTCAAAAAAAGTTTTTCAGACTTGGAGGGCTAATTCTGTTTCCGAGGATAAAAACCCATCTGTTTCCACCGAAAAACATTTCAGGGGATCGTTTGCAACAGTTTGCCAACATTTTTGAGTGAATTGCAGAACGTCAGATTTTTGCTGAAATTGTGACCGCGCGGCTTAGGGATTTTTTCAAAAAAAGTTGTTCAGACGTGTAGGGCTAATTCTGTTTCCGAGGATAAAAACCCATCTGTTTCCACCGAAAAACATTTCAGGGGATCGTTTGCAACAGTTTGCCAACATTTTTGAGTGAATTGCAGAACGTCAGATTTTTGCTGAAATTGTGACCGTGCGGCTTAGGGATTTTTTCAAAAAAAGTTGTTCAGACGTCGAGGGCTAATTCTGTTTCCGAGGATAAAAACCCATCTGTTTCCACCGAAAAACATTTCAGGGGATCGTTTGCAACAGTTTGCCAACATTTTTGAGTGAATTGCAGAACGTCAGATTTTTGCTGAAATTGTGACCGCGCGGCTTAGCGATTCTTTCAAAAAAAGTTTTTCAGACGTCGAGGGCTAATTCTGTTTCCGAGGATAAAAACCCATCTGTTTCCACCGAAAAACATTTCAGGGGATCGTTTGCAACAGTTTGCCAACATTTTTGAGTGAATTGCAGAACGTCAGATTTTTGCTGAAATTGTGACCGCGCGGCTTAGCGATTTTTTCAAAAAAAGTTGTTCAGACGTCGAGGGCTAATTCTGTTTCCGAGGATAAAAACCCATCTGTTTCCACCGAAAAACATTTTAGGGGATCGTTTGCAACAGTTTGCCAACATTTTTGAGTGAATTGCAGAACGTCAGATTTTTGCTGAAATTGTGACCGCGCGGCTTAGCGATTCTTTCAAAAAAAGTTTTTCAGACGTCGAGGGCTAATTCTGTTTCCGAGGATAAAAACCCATCTGTTTCCACCGAAAAACATTTCAGGGGATCGTTTGCAACAGTTTGCCAACATTTTTGAGTGAATTGCAGAACGTCAGATTTTTGCTGAAATTGTGACCGCGCGGCTTAGCGTTTTTTTCGCAAAAAGTTGTTCAGACGTGGAGGGCTAATTCTGTTTCCGAGGATAAAAACCCATCTGTTTCCACCGAAAAACATTTCAGGGGATCGTTTGCAACAGTTTGCCAACATTTTTGAGTGAATTGCAGAACGTCAGATTTTTGCTGAAATTGTGACCGCGCGGCTTAGGGATTTTTTCAAAAAAAGTTGTTCAGACGTGTAGGGCTAATTCTGTTTCCGAGGATAAAAACCCATCTGTTTCCACCGAAAAACATTTCAGGGGATCGTTTGCAACAGTTTGCCAACATTTTTGAGTGAATTGCAGAACGTCAGATTTTTGCTGAAATTGTGACCGTGCGGCTTAGGGATTTTTTCAAAAAAAGTTGTTCAGACGTCGAGGGCTAATTCTGTTTCCGAGGATAAAAACCCATCTGTTTCCACCGAAAAACATTTTAGGGGATCGTTTGCAACAGTTTGCCAACATTTTTCAGTGAATTGCAGAACGTCAGATTTTTGCTGAAATTGTGACCGCGCGGCTTAGCGATTTTTTCAAAAAAAGTTTTTCAGACGTGGAGGGCTAATTCTGTTTCCGAGGATAAAAACCCATCTGTTTCCACCGAAAAACATTTCAGGGGATCGTTTGCAACAGTTTGCCAACATTTTTGAGTGAATTGCAGAACGTCAGATTTTTGCTGAAATTGTGACCGCGCGGCTTAGCGATTTTTTCACAAAAAGTTGTTCAGACGTCGAGGGCTAATTCTGTTTCCGAGGATAAAAACCCATCTGTTTCCACCGAAAAACATTTCAGGGGATCGTTTGCAACAGTTTGCCAACATTTTTGAGTGAATTGCAGAACGTCAGATTTTTGCTGAAATTGTGACCGCGCGGCTTAGGGATTTTTTCAAAAAAAGTTGTTCAGACGTCGAGGGCTAATTCTGTTTCCGAGGATAAAAACCCATCTGTTTCCTCCGAAAAACATATCCGGGGGTCGTTTGCAACAGTTTGCCAACATTTTTGAGTGAATTGCAGAACGTCAGATTATTGCTGAAATTGTGACCGCGTGGCTTAGGGTTTTTTTCAAAAAAAGTTGTTCAGACGTCGAGGGCTAATTCTGTTTCCTTGGATAGAAACCCATCTGTTTCCACCGAAAAACATTTCAGGGGATCGTTTGCAACAGTTTGCCAACATTTTTGAGTGAATTGCAGAACGTCAGATTTTTGCTGAAATTGTGACCGCGCGGCTTAGGGATTTTTTCAAAAAAAGTTGTTCAGACGTCGAGGGCTAATTCTGTTTCCTAGGATAGAAACCCATCTGTTTCCACCGAAAAACATTTTAGGGGATCCTTTGCAACAGTTTGTCAACATTTTTGAGTGAATTGCAGAACGTCAGATTTTTGCTGAAATTGTGACCGCGCGGCTTAGGGATTTTTTCAAAAAAAGTTTTTCAGACGTGGAGGGCTAATTCTGTTTCCGAGGATAAAAACCCATCTGTTTCCACCGAAAAACATTTCAGGGGATCGTTTGCAACAGTTTGCCAACATTTTTGAGTGAATTGCAGAACGTCAGATTTTTGCTGAAATTGTGACCGCGCGGCTTAGGGATTTTTTCAAAAAAAGTTGATCAGACGTGTAGGGCTAATTCTGTTTCCGAGGATAAAAACCCATCTGTTTCCACCGAAAAACATTTCAGGGGATCGTTTGCAACAGTTTGCCAACATTTTTGAGTGAATTGCAGAATGTCAGATTTTTGCTGAAATTGTGACCGTGCGGCTTAGGGATTTTTTCAAAAAAAGTTGTTCAGACGTCGAGGGTTAATTCTGTTTCCGAGGATAAAAACCCATCTGTTTCCACCGAAAAACATTTTAGGGGATCGTTTGCAACAGTTTGCCAACATTTTTGAGTGAATTGCAGAACGTCAGATTTTTGCTGAAATTGTGACCGCGCGGCTTAGCGATTCTTTCAAAAAAAGTTTTTCAGACGTCGAGGGCTAATTCTGTTCCTGAGGATAAAAACCCATCTGTTTCCACCGAAAAACATTTCAGGGGATCGTTTGCAACAGTTTGCCAACATTTTTGAGTGAATTGCAGAACGTCAGATTTTTGCTGAAATTGTGACCGCGCGGCTTAGGGATTTTTTCAAAAAAAGTTGTTCAGACGTCGAGGGCTAATTCTGTTTCCGAGGATAAAAACCCATCTGTTTCCACCGAAAAACATTTCAGGGGATCGTTTGCAACAGTTTGCCAACATTTTTGAGTGAATTGCAGAACGTCAGATTTTTGCTGAAATTGTGACCACGCGGCTTAGGGATTTTTTCAAAAAAAGTTGTTCAGACGTCGAGGGCTAATTCTGTTTCCGAGGATAAAAACCCATCTGTTTCCACCGAAAAACATTTTAGGGGATCGTTTGCAACAGTTTGCCAACATATTTGAGTGAATTGCAGAACGTCAGATTTTTGCTGAAATTGTGACCGCGCGGCTTAGCGATTTTTTCACAAGAAGTTGTTCAGACGTCAAGGGCTAATTCTGTTTCCGAGGATAAAAACCCATCTGTTTCCACCGAAAAACATTTCAGGGGATCGTTTGCAACAGTTTGCCAACATTTTTGAGTGAATTGCAGAACGTCAGATTTTTGCTGAAATTGTGACCGCGCAGCTTAGGGATTTTTTCAAAAAATGTTGTTCAGACGTCGAGGGCTAATTCTGTTTCCGAGGATAAAAACCCATCTGTTTCCACCGAAAAACATATCAGGGGATCGTTTGCAACAGTTTGCCAACATTTTTGAGTGAATTGCAGAACGTCAGATTATTGCTGAAATTGTGACCGCGCGGCTTAGGGTTTTTTTCAAAAAAAGTTGTTCAGACGTCGAGGGCTAATTCTGTTTCCTAGGATAGAAACCCATCTGTTTCCACCGAAAAACATTTTAGGGGATCCTTTGCAACAGTTTGTCAACATTTTTGAGTGAATTGCAGAACGTCAGATTTTTGCTGAAATTGTGACCGCGCGGCTTAGGGATTTTTTCAAAAAAAGTTTTTCAGACGTGGAGGGCTAATTCTGTTTCCGAGGATAAAAACCCATCTGTTTCCACCGAAAAACATTTCAGGGGATCGTTTGCAACAGTTTGCCAACATTTTTGAGTGAATTGCAGAACGTCAGATTTTTGCTGAAATTGTGACCGCGCGGCTTAGGGATTTTTTCAAAAAAAGTTGTTCAGACGTCGAGGGCTAATTCTGTTTCCGAGGATAAAAACCCCTCTGTTTCCAACGAAAAACATTTTAGGGGATCCTTTGCAACAGTTTGTCAACATTTTTGAGTGAATTGCAGAACGTCAGATTTTTGCTGAAATTGTGACCGCGCGGCTTAGAGATTTTTTCAAAAAAAGTTGTTCATACGTCGAGGGCTAATTCTGTTTCCGAGGATAAAAACCCATCTGTTTCCACCGAAAAACATATCCGGGGATCGTTTGCAACAGTTTGCCAACATTTTTGAGTGAATTGCAGAACGTCAGATTTTTGCTGAAATTGTGTCCGCGCGGCTTAGCGATTCTTTCAAAAAAAGTTTTTCAGACGTCGAGGGCTAATTCTGTTTCCGAGGATAAAAACCCATCTGTTTCCACCGAAAAACATTTCAGGGGATCGTTTGCAACAGTTTGCCAACATTTTTGAGTGAATTGCAGAACGTCAGATTTTTGCTGAAATTGTGACCGCGCGGCTTAGGGATTTTTTCACAAAAAGTTGTTCAGACGTCGAGGGCTAATTCTGTTTCCGAGGATAAAAACCCATCTGTTTCCACCGAAAAACATTTCAGGGGATCGTTTGCAACAGTTTGCCAACATTTTTGAGTGAATTGCAGAACGTCAGATTTTTGCTGAAATTGTGACCGCGCGGCTTAGCGATTTTTTCAAAAAAAGTTGTTCAGACGTCGAGGGCTAATTCTGTTTCCGAGGATAAAAACCCATCCGTTTCCACCGAAAAACATTTCAGGGGATCGTTTGCAACAGTTTGCCAACATTTTTGAGTGAATTGCAGAACGTCAGATTTTTGCTGAAATTGTGACCGCGCGGCTTAGCGATTTTTTCAAAAAAAGTTGTTCAGACGTCGAGGGCTAATTCTTTTTCCGAGGATAGAAACCCATCTGTTTCCACCGAAAAACATTTCAGGGGATCGTTTGCAACAGTTTGCCAACATTTTTGAGTGAATTGCAGAACGTCAGATTTTTGCTGAAATTGTGACCGCGCGGCTTAGGGATTTTTTTCAAAAAAAGTTGTTCAGACGTCGAGGGCTAATTCTGTTTCCGAGGATAAAAACCCATCTGTTTCCACCGAAAAACATATCAGGGGATCCTTTGCAACAGTTTGCCAACATTTTTGAGTGAATTGCAGAACGTCAGATTTTTGCTGAAATTGTGACCGCGCGGCTTAGGGATTTTTTCACAAAAAGTTGTTCAGACGTCGAGGGCTAATCCTGTTTCCGAGGATAAAAACCCAACTGTTTCCACCGAAAAACATTTCAGGGGATCGTTTGCAACAGTTTGCCAACATTTTTGAGTGAATTGCAGAACGTCAGATTTTTGCTGAAATTGTGACCGCGCGGCTTAGCGATTTTTTCAAAAAAAGTTGTTCAGACGTCGAGGGCTAATTCTGTTTCCGAGGATAAAAACCCATCTGTTTCCACCGAAAAACATTTCAGGGGATCGTTTGCAACAGTTTGCCAACATTTTTGAGTGAATTGCAGAACGTCAGATTTTTGCTGAAATTGTGACCGCGCGGCTTAGGGTTTTTTTCAAAAAAAGGTGTTCAGACGTCGAGGGCTAATTCTGTTTCCTAGGATAGAAACCCATCTGTTTCCACCGAAAAACATTTTAGGGGATCCTTTGCAACAGTTTGTCAACATTTTTGAGTGAATTGCAGAACGTCAGATTTTTGCTGAAATTGTGACCGCGCGGCTTAGGGATTTTTTCAAAAAAAGTTTTTCAGACGTGGAGGGCTAATTCTGTTTCCGAGGATAAAAACCCATCTGTTTCCACCGAAAAACATTTCTGGGGATCGTTTGCAACAGTTTGCCAACATTTTTGAGTGAATTGCAGAACGTCAGATTTTTGCTGAAATTGTGACCGCGCGGCTTAGGGATTTTTTCAAAAAAAGTTGTTCAGACGTCGAGGGCTAATTCTGTTTCCGAGGATAAAAACCCATCTGTTTCCACCGAAAAACATTTTAGGGGATCCTTTGCAACAGTTTGTCAACATTTTTGAGTGAATTGCAGAACGTCAGATTTTTGCTGAAATTGTGACCGCGCGGCTTAGAGATTTTTTCAAAAAAAGTTGTTCATACGTCGAGGGCTAATTCTGTTTCCGAGGATAAAAACCCATCTGTTTCCACCGAAAAACATTTTAGGGGATCGTTTGCAACAGTTTGCCAACATTTTTGAGTGAATTGCAGAACGTCAGATTTTTGCTGAAATTGTGACCGCGCGGCTTAGGGATTTTTTTCAAAAAAAGTTGTTCAGACGTCGAGGGCTAATTCTGTTTCCGAGGATAAAAACCCATCTGTTTCCACCGAAAAACATATCAGGGGATCGTTTGCAACAGTTTGTCAACATTTTTGAGTGAATTGCAGAACGTCAGATTTTTGCTGAAATTGTGACCGCGCGGCTTAGGGATTTTTTCACAAAAAGTTGTTCAGACGTCGAGGGCTAATCCTGTTTCCGAGGATAAAAACCCAACTGTTTCCACCGAAAAACATTTCAGGGGATCGTTTGCAACAGTTTGCCAACATTTTTGAGTGAATTGCAGAACGTCAGATTTTTGCTGAAATTGTGACCGCGCGGCTTAGCGATTTTTTCAAAAAAAGTTGTTCAGACGTCGAGGGCTAATTCTGTTTCCGAGGATAAAAACCCATCTGTTTCCACCGAAAAACATTTCAGGGGATCGTTTGCAACAGTTTGCCAACATTTTTGAGTGAATTGCAGAACGTCAGATTTTTGCTGAAATTGTGACCGCGCGGCTTAGGGATTTTTTCAAAAAAAGTTTTTCAGACGTGGAGGGCTAATTCTGTTTCCGAGGATAAAAACCCATCTGTTTCCACCGAAAAACATTTCTGGGGATCGTTTGCAACAGTTTGCCAACATTTTTGAGTGAATTGCAGAACGTCAGATTTTTGCTGAAATTGTGACCGCGCGGCTTAGGGATTTTTTCAAAAAAAGTTGTTCAGACGTCGAGGGCTAATTCTGTTTCCGAGGATAAAAACCCATCTGTTTCCACCGAAAAACATTTTAGGGGATCCTTTGCAACAGTTTGTCAACATTTTTGAGTGAATTGCAGAACGTCAGATTTTTGCTGAAATTGTGACCGCGCGGCTTAGAGATTTTTTCAAAAAAAGTTGTTCATACGTCGAGGGCTAATTCTGTTTCCGAGGATAAAAACCCATCTGTTTCCACCGAAAAACATTTTAGGGGATCGTTTGCAACAGTTTGCCAACATTTTTGAGTGAATTGCAGAACGTCAGATTTTTGCTGAAATTGTGACCGCGCGGCTTAGCGATTTTTTCAAAAAAAGTTGTTCAGACGTCGAGGGCTAATTCTGTTTCCGAGGATAAAAACCCATCTGTTTCCACCGAAAAACATTTTAGGGGATCGTTTGCAACAGTTTGCCAACATTTTTGAGTGAATTGCAGAACGTCAGATTTTTGCTGAAATTGTGACCGCGCGGCTTAGCGATTCTTTCAAAAAAAGTTTTTCAGACGTCGAGGGCTAATTCTGTTTCCGAGGATAAAAACCCATCTGTTTCCACCGAAAAACATTTCAGGGGATCGTTTGCAACAGTTTGCCAACATTTTTGAGTGAATTGCAGAACGTCAGATTTTTGCTGAAATTGTGACCGCGCGGCTTAGGGATTTTTTCAAAAAAAGTTGTTCAGACGTCGAGGGCTAATTCTGTTTCCGAGGATAAAAACCCATCTGTTTCCACCGAAAAACATTTCAGGGGATCGTTTGCAACAGTTTGCCAACATTTTTGAGTGAATTGCAGAACGTCAGATTATTGCTGAAATTGTGACCGCGCGGCTTAGGGTTTTTTTCAAAAAAAGTTGTTCAGACGTCGAGGGCTAATTCTGTTTCCGAGGATAAAAACCCATCTGTTTCCACCGAAAAACATTTTAGGGGATCGTTTGCAACAGTTTGCCAACATTTTTGAGTGAATTGCAGAACGTCAGATTTTTGCTGAAATTGTGACCGCGCGGCTTAGCGATTCTTTCAAAAAAAGTTTTTCAGACGTCGAGGGCTAATTCTGTTTCCGAGGATAAAAACCCATCTGTTTCCACCGAAAAACATTTCAGGGGATCGTTTGCAACAGTTTGCCAACATTTTTGAGTGAATTGCAGAACGTCAGATTTTTGCTGAAATTGTGACCGCGCGGCTTAGCGATTTTTTCACAAAAAGTTGTTCAGACGTCGAGGGCTAATTCTGTTTCCGAGGATAAAAACCCATCTGTTTCCACCGAAAAACATTTCAGGGGATCGTTTGCAACAGTTTGCCAACATTTTTGAGTGAATTGCAGAACGTCAGATTTTTGCTGAAATTGTGACCGCGCGGCTTAGGGATTTTTTCAAAAAAAGTTTTTCAGACGTGGAGGGCTAATTCTGTTTCCGAGGATAAAAACCCATCTGTTTCCACCGAAAAACATTTCAGGGGATCGTTTGCAACAGTTTGCCAACATTTTTGAGTGAATTGCAGAACGTCAGATTTTTGCTGAAATTGTGACCGCGCGGCTTAGGGATTTTTTCAAAAAAAGGTGTTCAGACGTGTAGGGCTAATTCTGTTTCCGAGGATAAAAACCCATCTGTTTCCACCGAAAAACATTTCAGGGGATCGTTTGCAACAGTTTGCCAACATTTTTGAGTGAATTGCAGAACGTCAGATTTTTGCTGAAATTGTGACCGTGCGGCTTAGGGATTTATTCAAAAAAAGTTGTTCAGACGTCGAGGGCTAATTCTGTTTCCGAGGATAAAAACCCATCTGTTTCCACCGAAAAACATTTTAGGGGATCGTTTGCAACAGTTTGCCAACATTTTTGAGTGAATTGCAGAACGTCAGATTTTTGCTGAAATTGTGACCGCGCGGCTTAGCGATTCTTTCAAAAAAAGTTTTTCAGACGTCGAGGGCTAATTCTGTTTCCGAGGATAAAAACCCATCTGTTTCCACCGAAAAACATTTCAGGGGATCGTTTGCAACAGTTTGCCAACATTTTTGAGTGAATTGCAGAACGTCAGATTTTTGCTGAAATTGTGACCGCGCGGCTTAGCGATTTTTTCACAAAAAGTTGTTCAGACGTCGAGGGCTAATTCTGTTTCCGAGGATAAAAACCCATCTGTTTCCACCGAAAAACATTTCAGGGGATCGTTTGCAACAGTTTGCCAACATTTTTGAGTGAATTGCAGAACGTCAGATTTTTGCTGAAATTGTGACCGCGCGGCTTAGGGATTTTTTCAAAAAAAGTTGTTCAGACGTCGAGGGCTAATTCTGTTTCCGAGGATAAAAACCCATCTGTTTCCACCGAAAAACATATCCGGGGGTCGTTTGCAACAGTTTGCCAACATTTTTGAGTGAATTGCAGAACGTCAGATTATTGCTGAAATTGTGACCGCGTGGCTTAGGGTTTTTTTCAAAAAAAGTTGTTCAGACGTCGAGGGCTAATTCTGTTTCCTTGGATAGAAACCCATCTGTTTCCACCGAAAAACATTTCAGGGGATCGTTTGCAACAGTTTGCCAACATTTTTGAGTGAATTGCAGAACGTCAGATTTTTGCTGAAATTGTGACCGCGCGGCTTAGGGATTTTTTCAAAAAAAGTTGTTCAGACGTCGAGGGCTATTTCTGTTTCCTAGGATAGAAACCCATCTGTTTCCACCGAAAAACATTTTAGGGGATCCTTTGCAACAGTTTGTCAACATTTTTGAGTGAATTGCAGAACGTCAGATTTTTGCTGAAATTGTGACCGCGCGGCTTAGGGATTTTTTCAAAAAAAGTTTTTCAGACGTGGAGGGCTAATTCTGTTTCCGAGGATAAAAACCCATCTGTTTCCACCGAAAAACATTTCAGGGGATCGTTTGCAACAGTTTGTCAACATTTTTGAGTGAATTGCAGAACGTCAGATTTTTGCTGAAATTGTGACCGCGCGGCTTAGGGATTTTTTCAAAAAAAGTTTTTCAGACGTGGAGGGCTAATTCTGTTTCCGAGGATAAAAACCCATCTGTTTCCACCGAAAAACATTTCAGGGGATCGTTTGCAACAGTTTGCCAACATTTTTGAGTGAATTGCAGAACGTCAGATTTTTGCTGAAATTGTGACCGCGCGGCTTAGGGATTTTTTCAAAAAAAGTTGTTCAGACGTCGAGGGCTAATTCTGTTTCCTAGGATAGAAACCCATCTGTTTCCACCGAAAAACATTTTAGGGGATCCTTTGCAACAGTTTGTCAACATTTTTGAGTGAATTGCAGAACGTCAGATTTTTGCTGAAATTGTGACCGCGCGGCTTAGGGATTTTTTCAAAAAAAGTTTTTCAGACGTGGAGGGCTAATTCTGTTTCCGAGGATAAAAACCCATCTGTTTCCACCGAAAAACATTTCAGGGGATCGTTTGCAACAGTTTGCCAACATTTTTGAGTGAATTGCAGAACGTCAGATTTTTGCTGAAATTGTGACCGCGCGGCTTAGGGATTTTTTCAAAAAAAGTTGTTCAGACGTGTAGGGCTAATTCTGTTTCCGAGGATAAAAACCCATCTGTTTCCACCGAAAAACATTTCAGGGGATCGTTTGCAACAGTTTGCCAACATTTTTGAGTGAATTGCAGAATGTCAGATTTTTGCTGAAATTGTGACCGTGCGGCTTAGGGATTTTTTCAAAAAAAGTTGTTCAGACGTCGAGGGCTAATTCTGTTTCCGAGGATAAAAACCCATCTGTTTCCACCGAAAAACATTTTAGGGGATCGTTTGCAACAGTTTGCCAACATTTTTGAGTGAATTGCAGAACGTCAGATTTTTGCTGAAATTGTGACCGCGCGGCTTAGCGATTCTTTCAAAAAAAGTTTTTCAGACGTCGAGGGCTAATTCTGTTTCTGAGGATAAAAACCCATCTGTTTCCACCGAAAAACATTTCAGGGGATCGTTTGCAACAGTTTGCCAACATTTTTGAGTGAATTGCAGAACGTCAGATTTTTGCTGAAATTGAGACCGCGCGGCTTAGGGATTTTTTCAAAAAAAGTTGTTCAGACGTCGAGGGCTAATTCTGTTTCCGAGGATAAAAACCCATCTGTTTCCACCGAAAAACATTTCAGGGGATCGTTTGCAACAGTTTGCCAACATTTTTGAGTGAATTGCAGAACGTCAGATTTTTGCTGAAATTGTGACCACGCGGCTTAGGGATTTTTTCAAAAAAAGTTGTTCAGACGTCGAGGGCTAATTCTGTTTCCGAGGATAAAAACCCATCTGTTTCCACCGAAAAACATTTCAGGGGATCGTTTGCAACAGTTTGCCAACATTTTTGAGTGAATTGCAGAACGTCAGATTTTTGCTGAAATTGTGACCGCGCAGCTTAGGGTTTTTTTCAAAAAAAGTTGTTCAGACGTCGAGGGCTAATTCTGTTTCCTAGGATAGAAACCCATCTGTTTCCACCGAAAAACATTTCAGGGGATCCTTTGCAACAGTTTGTCAACATTTTTGAGTGAATTGCAGAACGTTAGATTTTTGCTGAAATTGTGACCGCGCGGCTTAGGGATTTTTTCAAAAAAAGTTTTTCAGACGTGGAGGGCTAATTCTGTTTCCGAGGGTAAAAACCCATCTGTTTCCACCGAAAAACATTTCAGGGGATCGTTTGCAACAGTTTGCCAACATTTTTGAGTGAATTGCAGAACGTCAGATTTTTGCTGAAATTGTGACCGCGCGGCTTAGGGATTTTTTCAAAAAAAGTTGTTCAGACGTCGAGGGCTAATTCTGTTTCCGAGGATAAAAACCCCTCTGTTTCCAACGAAAAACATTTTAGGGGATCCTTTGCAACAGTTTGTCAACATTTTTGAGTGAATTGCAGAACGTCAGATTTTTGCTGAAATTGTGACCGCGCGGCTTAGAGATTTTTTCAAAAAAAGTTGTTCATACGTCGTGGGCTAATTCTGTTTCCGAGGATAAAAACCCATCTGTTTCCACCGAAAAACATATCCGGGGATCGTTTGCAACAGTTTGCCAACATTTTTGAGTGAATTGCAGAACGTCAGATTTTTGCTGAAATTGTGACCGCGCGGCTTAGCGATTATTTCAAAAAAAGTTTTTCAGACGTCGAGGGCTAATTCTGTTTCCGAGGATAAAAACCCATCTGTTTCCACCGAAAAACATTTCAGGGGATCGTTTGCAACAGTTTGCCAACATTTTTGAGTGAATTGCAGAACGTCAGATTTTTGCTGAAATTGAGACCGCGCGGCTTAGGGATTTTTTCAAAAAAAGTTGTTCAGACGTCGAGGGCTAATTCTGTTTCCGAGGATAAAAACCCATCTGTTTCCACCGAAAAACATTTCAGGGGATCGTTTGCAACAGTTTGCCAACATTTTTGAGTGAATTGCAGAACGTCAGATTTTTGCTGAAATTGTGACCACGCGGCTTAGGGATTTTTTCAAAAAAAGTTGTTCAGACGTCGAGGGCTAATTCTGTTTCCGAGGATAAAAACCCATCTGTTTCCACCGAAAAACATTTTAGGGGATCGTTTGCAACAGTTTGCCAACATATTTGAGTGAATTGCAGAACGTCAGATTTTTGCTGAAATTGTGACCGCGCGGCTTAGCGATTTTTTCACAAAAAGTTGTTCAGACGTCGAGGGCTAATTCTGTTTCCGAGGATAAAAACCCATCTGTTTCCACCGAAAAACATTTCAGGGGATCGTTTGCAACAGTTTGCCAACATTTTTGAGTGAATTGCAGAACGTCAGATTTTTGCTGAAATTGTGACCGCGCAGCTTAGGGTTTTTTTCAAAAAAAGTTGTTCAGACGTCGAGGGCTAATTCTGTTTCCTAGGATAGAAACCCATCTGTTTCCACCGAAAAACATTTCAGGGGATCCTTTGCAACAGTTTGTCAACATTTTTGAGTGAATTGCAGAACGTTAGATTTTTGCTGAAATTGTGACCGCGCGGCTTAGGGATTTTTTCAAAAAAAGTTTTTCAGACGTGGAGGGCTAATTCTGTTTCCGAGGGTAAAAACCCATCTGTTTCCACCGAAAAACATTTCAGGGGATCGTTTGCAACAGTTTGCCAACATTTTTGAGTGAATTGCAGAACGTCAGATTTTTGCTGAAATTGTGACCGCGCGGCTTAGGGATTTTTTCAAAAAAAGTTGTTCAGACGTCGAGGGCTAATTCTGTTTCCGAGGATAAAAACCCCTCTGTTTCCAACGAAAAACATTTTAGGGGATCCTTTGCAACAGTTTGTCAACATTTTTGAGTGAATTGCAGAACGTCAGATTTTTGCTGAAATTGTGACCGCGCGGCTTAGAGATTTTTTCAAAAAAAGTTGTTCATACGTCGTGGGCTAATTCTGTTTCCGAGGATAAAAACCCATCTGTTTCCACCGAAAAACATATCCGGGGATCGTTTGCAACAGTTTGCCAACATTTTTGAGTGAATTGCAGAACGTCAGATTTTTGCTGAAATTGTGACCGCGCGGCTTAGCGATTATTTCAAAAAAAGTTTTTCAGACGTCGAGGGCTAATTCTGTTTCCGAGGATAAAAACCCATCTGTTTCCACCGAAAAACATTTCAGGGGATCGTTTGCAACAGTTTGCCAACATTTTTGAGTGAATTGCAGAACGTCAGATTTTTGCTGAAATTGTGACCGCGCGGCTTAGCGATTTTTTCAAAAAAAGTTGTTCAGACGTCGAGGGCTAATTCTTTTTCCGAGGATAGAAACCCATCTGTTTCCACCGAAAAACATTTCAGGGGATCGTTTGCAACAGTTTGCCAACATTTTTGAGTGAATTGCAGAACGTCAGATTTTTGCTGAAATTGTGACCGTGCGGCTTAGGGATTTTTTCAAAAAAAGTTGTTCAGACGTCGAGGGCTAATTCTTTTTCCGAGGATAGAAACCCCTCTGTTTCCAACGAAAAACATTTTAGGGGATCGTTTGCAACAGTTTGCCAACATTTTTGAGTGAATTGCAGAACGTCAGATTTTTGCTGAAATTGTGACCGCGCGGCTTAGGGATTTTTTCAAGAAAAGTTGTTCAGACGTCGAGGGCTAATTCTGTTTCCGAGGATAAAAACCCATCTGTTTCCACCGAAAAACATTTCAGGGGATCGTTTGCAACAGTTTGCCAACATTTTTGAGTGAATTGCAGAACGTCAGATTTTTGCTGAAATTGTGACCGCGCGGCTTAGCGATTTTTTCAAAAAAAGTTGTTCAGACGTCGAGGGCTAATCCTGTTTCCGAGGATAAAAACCCATCTGTTTCCACCGAAAAACATATCAGGGGATCGTTTGCAACAGTTTGTCAACATTTTTGAGTGAATTGCAGAACGTCAGATTTTTGCTGAAATTGTGACCGCGCGGCTTAGGGATTTTTTCACAAAAAGTTGTTCAGACGTCGAGGGCTAATTCTGTTTCCGAGGATAAAAACCCATCTGTTTCCACCGAAAAACATTTCAGGGGATCGTTTGCAACAGTTTGCCAACATTTTTGAGTGAATTGCAGAACGTCAGATTTTTGCTGAAATTGTGACCGCGCGGCTTAGGGATTTTTTTCAAAAAAAGTTGTTCAGACGTCGAGGGCTAATTCTGTTTCCGAGGATAAAAACCCATCTGTTTCCACCGAAAAACATATCAGGGGATCGTTTGCAACAGTTTGTCAACATTTTTGAGTGAATTGCAGAACGTCAGATTTTTGCTGAAATTGTGACCGCGCGGCTTAGGGATTTTTTCACAAAAAGTTGTTCAGACGTCGAGGGCTAATCCTGTTTCCGAGGATAAAAACCCATCTGTTTCCACCGAAAAACATTTCAGGGGATCGTTTGCAACAGTTTGCCAACATTTTTGAGTGAATTGCAGAACGTCAGATTTTTGCTGAAATTGTGACCGCGCGGCTTAGCGATTTTTTCAAAAAAAGTTGTTCAGACGTCGAGGGCTAATTCTGTTTCCGAGGATAAAAACCCATCTGTTTCCACCGAAAAAATTTCAGGGGATCGTTTGCAACAGTTTGCCAACATTTTTGAGTGAATTGCAGAACGTCAGATTTTTGCTGAAATTGTGACCGTGCGGCTTAGGGATTTTTTCAAAAAAAGTTGTTCAGACGTCGAGGGCTAATTCTTTTTCCGAGGATAGAAACCCATCTGTTTCCACCGAAAAACATTTCAGGGGATCGTTTGCAACAGTTTGCCAACATTTTTGAGTGAATTGCAGAACGTCAGATTTTTGCTGAAATTGTGACCGCGCGGCTTAGGGATTTTTTCAAGAAAAGTTGTTCAGACGTCGAGGGCTAATTCTGTTTCCGAGGATAAAAACCCATCTGTTTCCACCGAAAAACATATCAGGGGATCGTTTGCAACAGTTTGCCAACATTTTTGAGTGAATTGCAGAACGTCAGATTTTTGCTGAAATTGTGACCGTGCGGCTTAGGGATTTTTTCAAAAAAAGTTGTTCAGACGTCGAGGGCTAATTCTTTTTCCGAGGATAGAAACCCATCTGTTTCCACCGAAAAACATTTCAGGGGATCGTTTGCAACAGTTTGCCAACATTTTTGAGTGAATTGCAGAACGTCAGATTTTTGCTGAAATTGTGACCGCGCGGCTTAGGGATTTTTTCAAGAAAAGTTGTTCAGACGTCGAGGGCTAATTCTGTTTCCGAGGATAAAAACCCATCTGTTTCCACCGAAAAACATATCAGGGGATCGTTTGCAACAGTTTGCCAACATTTTTGAGTGAATTGCAGAACGTCAGATTTTTGCTGAAATTGTGACCGCGCGGCTTAGCGATTCTTTCAAAAAAAGTTCTTCAGACGTCGAGGGCTAATTCTGTTTCCGAGGATAAAAACCCATCTGTTTCCACCGAAAAACATTTCAGGGGATCGTTTGCAACAGTTTGCCAACATTTTTGAGTGAATTGCAGAACGTCAGATTTTTGCTGAAATTGTGACCGCGCGGCTTAGGGATTTTTTCAAAAAAAGTTGTTCAGACGTCGAGGGCTAATCCTGTTTCCGAGGATAAAAACCCAACTGTTTCCACCGAAAAACATTTCAGGGGATCGTTTGCAACAGTTTGCCAACATTTTTGAGTGAATTGCAGAACGTCAGATTTTTGCTGAAATTGTGACCGCGCGGCTTAGCGATTCTTTCAAAAAAAGTTCTTCAGACGTCGAGGGCTAATTCTGTTTCCGAGGATAAAAACCCATCTGTTTCCACCGAAAAACATTTCAGGGGATCGTTTGCAACAGTTTGCCAACATTTTTGAGTGAATTGCAGAACGTCAGATTTTTGCTGAAATTGTGACCGCGCGGCTTAGGGATTTTTTTCAAAAAAAGTTGTTCAGACGTCGAGGGCTAATTCTGTTTCCGAGGATAAAAACCCATCTGTTTCCACCGAAAAACATATCAGGGGATCGTTTGCAACAGTTTGTCAACATTTTTGAGTGAATTGCAGAACGTCAGATTTTTGCTGAAATTGTGACCGCGCGGCTTAGCGATTTTTTCAAAAAAAGTTGTTCAGACGTTGAGGGCTAATTCTGTTTCCGAGGATAAAAACCCATCTGTTTCCACCGAAAAAATTTCAGGGGATCGTTTGCAACAGTTTGCCAACATTTTTGAGTGAATTGCAGAACGTCAGATTTTTGCTGAAATTGTGACCGCGCGGCTTAGGGATTTTTTCAAAAAAAGTTGTTCAGACGTCGAGGGCTAATTCTGTTTCCGAGGATAAAAACCCATCTGTTTTCACCGAAAAACATTTCAGGGGATCGTTTGCAACAGTTTGCCAACATTTTTGAGTGAATTGCAGAACGTCAGATTTTTGCTGAAATTGTGACCGCGCGGCTTAGGGATTTTTTCAAAAAAAGTTGTTCAGACGTCGAGGGCTAATTCTGTTTCCGAGGATAAAAACCCATCTGTTTCCACCGAAAAACATATCAGGGGATCATTCGCAACAGTTTGCCAACATTTTTGAGTGAATTGCAGAACGTCAGATTTTTGCTGAAATTGTGACCGCGCGGCTTAGCGATTCCTTCAAAAAAGGTTGTTCAGACGTCGAGGGCTAATCCTGTTTCCGAGGATAAAAACCCATCTGTTTCCACCGAAAAACATATCAGGGGATCGTTTGCAACAGTTTGTCAACATTTTTGAGTGAATTGCAGAACGTCAGATTTTTGCTGAAATTGTGACCGCGCGGCTTAGGGATTTTTTCACAAAAAGTTGTTCAGACGTCGAGGGCTAATTCTGTTTCCGAGGATACAAACCCATCTGTTTCCACCGAAAAACATTTCAGGGGATCGTTTGCAACAGTTTGCCAACATTTTTGAGTGAATTGCAGAACGTCAGATTTTTGCTGAAATTGTGACCGCGCGGCTTAGCGATTTTTTCAAAAAAAGTTGTTCAGACGTCGAGGGCTAATTCTTTTTCCGAGGATAGAAACCCATCTGTTTCCACCGAAAAACATTTCAGGGGATCGTTTGCAACAGTTTTCCAACATTTTTGAGTGAATTGCAGAACGTCAGATTTTTGCTGAAATTGTGACCGCGCGGCTTAGGGATTTTTTTCAAAAAAAGTTGTTCAGACGTCGAGGGCTAATTCTGTTTCCGAGGATAAAAACCCATCTGTTTCCACCGAAAAACATATCAGGGGATCGTTTGCAACAGTTTGTCAACATTTTTGAGTGAATTGCAGAACGTCAGATTTTTGCTGAAATTGTGACCGCGCGGCTTAGGGATTTTTTCACAAAAAGTTGTTCAGACGTTGAGGGCTAATCCTGTTTCCGAGGATAAAAACCCATCTGTTTCCACCGAAAAACATTTCAGGGGATCGTTTGCAACAGTTTGCCAACATTTTTGAGTGAATTGCAGAACGTCAGATTTTTGCTGAAATTGTGACCGCGCGGCTTAGCGATTTTTTCAAAAAAAGTTGTTCAGACGTCGAGGGCTAATTCTGTTTCCGAGGATAAAAACCCATCTGTTTCCACCGAAAAACATTTCAGGGGATCGTTTGCAACAGTTTGCCAACATTTTTGAGTGAATTGCAGAACGTCAGATTTTTGCTGAAATTGTGACCGCGCGGCTTAGGGATTTTTTCAAAAAAAGTTGTTCAGACGTCGAGGGCTAATCCTGTTTCCGAGGATAAAAACCCAACTGTTTCCACCGAAAAACATTTCAGGGGATCGTTTGCAACAGTTTGCCAACATTTTTGAGTGAATTGCAGAACGTCAGATTTTTGCTGAAATTGTGACCGCGCGGCTTAGCGATTCTTTCAAAAAAAGTTCTTCAGACGTCGAGGGCTAATTCTGTTTCCGAGGATAAAAACCCATCTGTTTCCACCGAAAAACATTTCAGGGGATCGTTTGCAACAGTTTGCCAACATTTTTGAGTGAATTGCAGAACGTCAGATTTTTGCTGAAATTGTGACCGCGCGGCTTAGCGATTTTTTCAAAAAAAGTTGTTCAGACGTCGAGGGCTAATTCTTTTTCCGAGGATAGAAACCCATCTGTTTCCACCGAAAAACATTTCAGGGGATCGTTTGCAACAGTTTGCCAACATTTTTGAGTGAATTGCAGAACGTCAGATTTTTGCTGAAATTGTGACCGCGCGGCTTAGGGATTTTTTTCAAAAAAAGTTGTTCAGACGTCGAGGGCTAATTCTGTTTCCGAGGATAAAAACCCATCTGTTTCCACCGAAAAACATTTCAGGGGATCGTTTGCAACAGTTTGCCAACATTTTTGAGTGAATTGCAGAACGTCAGATTTTTGCTGAAATTGTGACCGCGCGGCTTAGCGATTTTTTCAAAAAAAGTTGTTCAGACGTTGAGGGCTAATTCTGTTTCCGAGGATAAAAACCCATCTGTTTCCACCGAAAAAATTTCAGGGGATCGTTTGCAACAGTTTGCCAACATTTTTGAGTGAATTGCAGAACGTCAGATTTTTGCTGAAATTGTGACCGCGCGGCTTAGGGATTTTTTCAAAAAAAGTTGTTCAGACGTCGAGGGCTAATTCTGTTTCCGAGGATAAAAACCCATCTGTTTTCACCGAAAAACATTTCAGGGGATCGTTTGCAACAGTTTGCCAACATTTTTGAGTGAATTGCAGAACGTCAGATTTTTGCTGAAATTGTGACCGCGCGGCTTAGGGATTTTTTCAAAAAAAGTTGTTCAGACGTCGAGGGCTAATTCTGTTTCCGAGGATAAAAACCCATCTGTTTCCACCGAAAAACATATCAGGGGATCATTCGCAACAGTTTGCCAACATTTTTGAGTGAATTGCAGAACGTCAGATTTTTGCTGAAATTGTGACCGCGCGGCTTAGCGATTCCTTCAAAAAAGGTTGTTCAGACGTCGAGGGCTAATCCTGTTTCCGAGGATAAAAACCCATCTGTTTCCACCGAAAAACATATCAGGGGATCGTTTGCAACAGTTTGTCAACATTTTTGAGTGAATTGCAGAACGTCAGATTTTTGCTGAAATTGTGACCGCGCGGCTTAGGGATTTTTTCACAAAAAGTTGTTCAGACGTCGAGGGCTAATTCTGTTTCCGAGGATACAAACCCATCTGTTTCCACCGAAAAACATTTCAGGGGATCGTTTGCAACAGTTTGCCAACATTTTTGAGTGAATTGCAGAACGTCAGATTTTTGCTGAAATTGTGACCGCGCGGCTTAGCGATTTTTTCAAAAAAAGTTGTTCAGACGTCGAGGGCTAATTCTTTTTCCGAGGATAGAAACCCATCTGTTTCCACCGAAAAACATTTCAGGGGATCGTTTGCAACAGTTTGCCAACATTTTTGAGTGAATTGCAGAACGTCAGATTTTTGCTGAAATTGTGACCGCGCGGCTTAGGGATTTTTTTCAAAAAAAGTTGTTCAGACGTCGAGGGCTAATTCTGTTTCCGAGGATAAAAACCCATCTGTTTCCACCGAAAAACATATCAGGGGATCGTTTGCAACAGTTTGTCAACATTTTTGAGTGAATTGCAGAACGTCAGATTTTTGCTGAAATTGTGACCGCGCGGCTTAGGGATTTTTTCACAAAAAGTTGTTCAGACGTTGAGGGCTAATCCTGTTTCCGAGGATAAAAACCCATCTGTTTCCACCGAAAAACATTTCAGGGGATCGTTTGCAACAGTTTGCCAACATTTTTGAGTGAATTGCAGAACGTCAGATTTTTGCTGAAATTGTGACCGCGCGGCTTAGCGATTTTTTCAAAAAAAGTTGTTCAGACGTCGAGGGCTAATTCTGTTTCCGAGGATAAAAACCCATCTGTTTCCACCGAAAAACATTTCAGGGGATCGTTTGCAACAGTTTGCCAACATTTTTGAGTGAATTGCAGAACGTCAGATTTTTGCTGAAATTGTGACCGTGCGGCTTAGGGATTTTTTCAAAAAAAGTTGTTCAGACGTCGAGGGCTAATTCTTTTTCCGAGGATAGAAACCCATCTGTTTCCACCGAAAAACATTTCAGGGGATCGTTTGCAACAGTTTGCCAACATTTTTGAGTGAATTGCAGAACGTCAGATTTTTGCTGAAATTGTGACCGCGCGGCTTAGGGATTTTTTCAAGAAAAGTTGTT
Organism: Podarcis vaucheri; assembly: GCF_965113315.1. Classification (NCBI taxonomy): domain Eukaryota; kingdom Metazoa; phylum Chordata; class Lepidosauria; order Squamata; family Lacertidae; genus Podarcis; species Podarcis vaucheri. Next base: position 13,205,858 of record NC_138750.1, read on the forward strand.
CAGACGTCGAGGGCTAATTCTGTTTCCGAGGATAAAAACCCATCTGTTTCCACCGAAAAACATATCAGGGGATCGTTTGCAACAGTTTGCCAACATTTTTGAGTGAATTGCAGAACGTCAGATTTTTGCTGAAATTGTGACCGCGCGGCTTAGCGATTCTTTCAAAAAAAGTTCTTCAGACGTCGAGGGCTAATTCTGTTTCGGAGGATAAAAACCCATCTGTTTCCACCGAAAAACATTTCAGGGGATCGTTTGCAACAGTTTGCCAACATTTTTGAGTGAATTGCAGAACGTCAGATTTTTGCTGAAATTGTGACCGCGCGGCTTAGGGATTTTTTCAAAAAAAGTTGTTCAGACGTCGAGGGCTAATTCTGTTTCCGAGGATAAAAACCCCTCTGTTTCCAACGAAAAACATTTTAGGGGATCCTTTGCAACAGTTTGCCAACATCTTTGAGTGAATTGCAGAACATCAGATTTTTGCTGAAATTGTGACCGCGCGGCTTAGAGATTTTTTCAAAAAAAGTTGTTCAGACGTCGAGGGCTAATTCTTTTTCCGAGGATAGAAACCCATCTGTTTCCACCGAAAAACATTTCAGGGGATCGTTTGCAACAGTTTGCCAACATTTTTGAGTGAATTGCAGAACGTCAGATTTTTGCTGAAATTGTGACCGCGCGGCTTAGGGATTTTTTCAAAAAAAGTTGTTCAGACGTCGAGGGCTAATTCTGTTTCCGAGGATAAAAACCCATTTGTTTCCACCGAAAAACATTTCAGGGGATCGTTTGCAACAGTTTGCCAACATTTTTGAGTGAATTGCAGAACGTCAGATTTTTGCTGAAATTGTGACGGCGCGGCTTAGGGATTTTTTCAAAAGAAGTTGTTCAGACGTCGAGGGCTAATTCTGTTTCCGAGGATAAAAACCCATCTGTTTCCACCGAAAAACATTTCAGGGGATCGTTTGCAACAGTTTGCCAACATTTTTGAGTGAATTGCAGAACGTCAGATTTTTGCTGAAATGTGACCGGTTAAGTTTTTGAGGGCTGATTTCTTGTCCTGTGATAAAAAGCCTTCTGTTTCCATCGCCAAACTTTCAGGGGAGCATTTGCAACCGGTTGGCACCATTTTTGAGTGAATTGCCAAAAGTCAGATTTTTGCTGAAATTGTGACGCCGGGGCTTAGGGATTTTTTTAAAAAAATATTTTCTGCCGGTTAAGTTTTTGAGGGCTGATTTCTTGTCCTGGGATAAAAAGCCTTCTGTTTCTATCGCCAAAGCTTTCAGGGGAGCATTTGCAAGCGGTTGGCACCATTTTTGAGTCAACTACCAAAAGTCAGATTTTTGCTGAAATTGTGACCCCGGGGCTTAGGGATTTTTTCAAAAAAAGTTGTTCAGACGTCGAGGGCTAATTCTGTTTCCGAGGATAAAAACCCATCTGTTTCCACCGAAAAACATTTCAGGGGATCGTTTGCAACAGTTTGCCAACATTTTTGAGTGAATTCCAGAACGTCAGATTTTTGCTGAAATTGTGACCGTGCGGCTTAGGGATTTTTTCAAAAAAAGTTGTTCAGACGTCGAGGGCTAATTCTGTTTCCGAGGATAAAAACCCATCTGTTTCCACCGAAAAACATATCAGGGGATCGTTTGCAACAGTTTGCCAACATTTTTGAGTGAATTGCAGAACGTCAGATTTTTGCTGAAATTGTGACCGCGCGGCTTAGCGATTCTTTCAAAAAAAGTTCTTCAGACGTCGAGGGCTAATTCTGTTTCCGAGGATAAAAACCCATCTGTTTCCACCGAAAAACATTTCAGGGGATCGTTTGCAACAGTTTGCCAACATTTTTGAGTGAATTGCAGAACGTCAGATTTTTGCTGAAATTGTGACCGCGCGGCTTAGGGATTTTTTCAAAAAAAGTTGTTCAGACGTCGAGGGCTAATTCTGTTTCCGAGGATAAAAACCCCTCTGTTTCCAACGAAAAACATTTTAGGGGATCCTTTGCAACAGTTTGCCAACATCTTTGAGTGAATTGCAGAACATCAGATTTTTGCTGAAATTGTGACCGCGCGGCTTAGAGATTTTTTCAAAAAAAGTTGTTCAGACGTCGAGGGCTAATTCTTTTTCCGAGGATAGAAACCCATCTGTTTCCACCGAAAAACATTTCAGGGGATCGTTTGCAACAGTTTGCCAACATTTTTGAGTGAATTGCAGAACGTCAGATTTTTGCTGAAATTGTGACCGCGCGGCTTAGGGATTTTTTCAAAAAAAGTTGTTCAGACGTCGAGGGCTAATTCTGTTTCCGAGGATAAAAACCCATTTGTTTCCACCGAAAAACATTTCAGGGGATCGTTTGCAACAGTTTGCCAACATTTTTGAGTGAATTGCAGAACGTCAGATTTTTGCTGAAATTGTGACGGCGCGGCTTAGGGATTTTTTCAAAAGAAGTTGTTCAGACGTCGAGGGCTAATTCTGTTTCCGAGGATAAAAACCCATCTGTTTCCACCGAAAAACATTTCAGGGGATCGTTTGTAACAGTTTGCCAACATTTTTGAGTGAATTGCAGAACGTCAGATTTTTGCTGAAATGTGACCGGTTAAGTTTTTGAGGGCTGATTTCTTGTCCTGTGATAAAAAGCCTTCTGTTTCCATCACCAAACTTTCAGGGGAGCATTTGCAACCGGTTGGCACCATTTTTGAGTGAATTGCCAAAAGTCAGATTTTTGCTGAAATTGTGACGCCGGGGCTTAGGGATTTTTTTAAAAAAATATTTTCTGCCGGTTAAGTTTTTGAGGGCTGATTTCTTGTCCTGGGATAAAAAGCCTTCTGTTTCTATCGCCAAAGCTTTCAGGGGAGCATTTGCAAGCGGTTGGCACCATTTTTGAGTCAACTACCAAAAGTCAGATTTTTGCTGAAATTGTGACCCCGGGGCTTAGGGATTTTTTCAAAAAAAGTTGTTCAGACGTCGAGGGCTAATCCTGTTTCCGAGGATAAAAACCCATCTGTTTCCACCGAAAAACATTTCAGGGGATCGTTTGCAACAGTTTGCCAACATTTTTGAGTGAATTGCAGAACGTCAGATTTTTGCTGAAATTGTGACCGCGCGGCTTAGCGATTTTTTCAAAAAAAGTTGTTCAGACGTCGAGGGCTAATCCTGTTTCCGAGGATAAAAACCCATCTGTTTCCACCGAAAAACATATCAGGGGATCGTTTGCAACAGTTTGTCAACATTTTTGAGTGAATTGCAGAACGTCAGATTTTTGCTGAAATTGTGACCGCGCGGCTTAGGGATTTTTTCACAAAAAGTTGTTCAGACGTCGAGGGCTAATTCTGTTTCCGAGGATAAAAACCCATCTGTTTCCACCGAAAAACATTTCAGGGGATCGTTTGCAACAGTTTGCCAACATTTTTGAGTGAATTGCAGAACGTCAGATTTTTGCTGAAATTGTGACCGCGCGGCTTAGCGATTTTTTCAAAAAAAGTTGTTCAGACGTCGATGGCTAATTCTTTTTCCGAGGATAGAAACCCATCTGTTTCCACCGAAAAACATTTCAGGGGATCGTTTGCAACAGTTTGCCAACATTTTTGAGTGAATTGCAGAACGTCAGATTTTTGCTGAAATTGTGACCGCGCGGCTTAGGGATTTTTTTCAAAAAAAGTTGTTCAGACGTCGAGGGCTAATTCTGTTTCCGAGGATAAAAACCCATCTGTTTCCACCGAAAAACATATCAGGGGATCGTTTGCAACAGTTTGTCAACATTTTTGAGTGAATTGCAGAACGTCAGATTTTTGCTGAAATTGTGACCGCGCGGCTTAGGGATTTTTTCACAAAAAGTTGTTCAGACGTCGAGGGCTAATCCTGTTTCCGAGGATAAAAACCCATCTGTTTCCACCGAAAAACATTTCAGGGGATCGTTTGCAACAGTTTGCCAACATTTTTGAGTGAATTGCAGAACGTCAGATTTTTGCTGAAATTGTGACCGCGCGGCTTAGCGATTTTTTCAAAAAAAGTTGTTCAGACGTCGAGGGCTAATTCTGTTTCCGAGGATAAAAACCCATCTGTTTCCACCGAAAAACATTTCAGGGGATCGTTTGCAACAGTTTGCCAACATTTTTGAGTGAATTGCAGAACGTCAGATTTTTGCTGAAATTGTGACCGTGCGGCTTAGGGATTTTTTCAAAAAAAGTTGTTCAGACGTCGAGGGCTAATTCTTTTTCCGAGGATAGAAACCCATCTGTTTCCACCGAAAAACATTTCAGGGGATCGTTTGCAACAGTTTGCCAACATTTTTGAGTGAATTGCAGAACGTCAGATTTTTGCTGAAATTGTGACCGCGCGGCTTAGGGATTTTTTCAAGAAAAGTTGTTCAGACGTCGAGGGCTAATTCTGTTTCCGAGGATAAAAACCCATCTGTTTCCACCGAAAAACATTTCAGGGGATCGTTTGCAACAGTTTGCCAACATTTTTGAGTGAATTGCAGAACGTCAGATTTTTGCTGAAATTGTGACCGCGCGGCTTAGCGATTTTTTCAAAAAAAGTTGTTCAGACGTCGAGGGCTAATCCTGTTTCCGAGGATAAAAACCCATCTGTTTCCACCGAAAAACATATCAGGGGATCGTTTGCAACAGTTTGTCAACATTTTTGAGTGAATTGCAGAACGTCAGATTTTTGCTGAAATTGTGACCGCGCGGCTTAGGGATTTTTTCACAAAAAGTTGTTCAGACGTCGAGGGCTAATTCTTTTTCCGAGGATAGAAACCCATCTGTTTCCACCGAAAAACATTTCAGGGGATCGTTTGCAACAGTTTGCCAACATTTTTGAGTGAATTGCAGAACGTCAGATTTTTGCTGAAATTGTGACCGCGCGGCTTAGGGATTTTTTCAAAAAAAGTTGTTCAGACGTCGAGGGCTAATTCTGTTTCCGAGGATAAAAACCCATTTGTTTCCACCGAAGAACATTTCAGGGGATCGTTTGCAACAGTTTGCCAACATTTTTGAGTGAATTGCAGAACGTCAGATTTTTGCTGAAATTGTGACGGCGCGGCTTAGGGATTTTTTCAAAAGAAGTTGTTCAGACGTCGAGGGCTAATTCTGTTTCCGAGGATAAAAACCCATCTGTTTCCACCGAAAAACATTTCAGGGGATCGTTTGCAACAGTTTGCCAACATTTTTGAGTGAATTGCAGAACGTTAGATTTTTGCTGAAATTGTGACCGCGCGGCTTAGGGATTTTTTCACAAAAAGTTGTTCAGACGTCGAGGGCTAATCCTGTTTCCGAGGATAAAAACCCATCTGTTTCCACCGAAAAACATTTCAGGGGATCGTTTGCAACAGTTTGCCAACATTTTTGAGTGAATCGCAGAACGTCAGATTTTTGCTGAAATTGTGACCGCGCGGCTTAGCGATTTTTTCAAAAAAAGTTGTTCAGACGTCGAGGGCTAATTCTGTTTCCGAGGATAAAAACCCATCTGTTTCCACCGAAAAACATTTCAGGGGATCGTTTGCAACAGTTTGCCAACATTTTTGAGTGAATTGCAGAACGTCAGATTTTTGCTGAAATTGTGACCGCGCGGCTTAGGGATTTTTTCAAGAAAAGTTGTTCAGACGTCGAGGGCTAATTCTGTTTCCGAGGATAAAAACCCATCTGTTTCCACCGAAAAACATTTCAGGGGATCGTTTGCAACAGTTTGCCAACATTTTTGAGTGAATTGCAGAACGTCAGATTTTTGCTGAAATTGTGACCGCGCGGTTTAGGGATTTTTTCACAAAAAGTTGTTCAGACGTCGAGGGCTAATTCTGTTTCGGAGGATAAAAACCCATCTGTTTCCACCGAAAAACATATCAGGGGATCGTTTGCAACAGTTTGCCAACATATTTGAGTGAATTGCAGAACGTCAGATTTTTGCTGAAATTGTGACCGCGCGGCTTAGAGATTTTTTCAAAAAAAGTTGTTCAGACGTCGAGGGCTAATTCTTTTTCCGAGGATAGAAACCCATCTGTTTCCACCGAAAAACATTTCAGGGGATCGTTTGCAACAGTTTGCCAACATTTTTGAGTGAATTGCAGAACGTCAGATTTTTGCTGAAATTGTGACCGCGCGGCTTAGGGATTTTTTCAAAAAAAGTTGTTCAGACGTCGAGGGCTAATTCTGTTTCCGAGGATAAAAACCCATTTGTTTCCACCGAAGAACATTTCAGGGGATCGTTTGCAACAGTTTGCCAACATTTTTGAGTGAATTGCAGAACGTCAGATTTTTGCTGAAATTGTGACGGCGCGGCTTAGGGATTTTTTCAAAAGAAGTTGTTCAGACGTCGAGGGCTAATTCTGTTTCCGAGGATAAAAACCCATCTGTTTCCACCGAAAAACATTTCAGGGGATCGTTTGCAACAGTTTGCCAACATTTTTGAGTGAATTGCAGAACGTCAGATTTTTGCTGAAATTGTGACCGCGCGGCTTAGGGATTTTTTCACAAAAAGTTGTTCAGACGTCGAGGGCTAATCCTGTTTCCGAGGATAAAAACCCATCTGTTTCCACCGAAAAACATTTCAGGGGATCGTTTGCAACAGTTTGCCAACATTTTTGAGTGAATTGCAGAACGTCAGATTTTTGCTGAAATTGTGACCGCGCGGCTTAGCGATTTTTTCAAAAAAAGTTGTTCAGACGTCGAGGGCTAATTCTGTTTCCGAGGATAAAAACCCATCTGTTTCCACCGAAAAACATTTCAGGGGATCGTTTGCAACAGTTTGCCAACATTTTTGAGTGAATTGCAGAACGTCAGATTTTTGCTGAAATTGTGACCGCGCGGCTTAGGGATTTTTTCAAGAAAAGTTGTTCAGACGTCGAGGGCTAATTCTGTTTCCGAGGATAAAAACCCATCTGTTTCCACCGAAAAACATTTCAGGGGATCGTTTGCAACAGTTTGCCAACATTTTTGAGTGAATTGCAGAACGTCAGATTTTTGCTGAAATTGTGACCGCGCGGTTTAGGGATTTTTTCACAAAAAGTTGTTCAGACGTCGAGGGCTAATTCTGTTTCGGAGGATAAAAACCCATCTGTTTCCACCGAAAAACATATCAGGGGATCGTTTGCAACAGTTTGCCAACATATTTGAGTGAATTGCAGAACGTCAGATTTTTGCTGAAATTGTGACCGCGCGGTTTAGGGATTTTTTCACAAAAAGTTGTTCAGACGTCGAGGGCTAATTCTGTTTCGGAGGATAAAAACCCATCTGTTTCCACCGAAAAACATATCAGGGGATCGTTTGCAACAGTTTGCCAACATATTTGAGTGAATTGCAGAACGTCAGATTTTTGCTGAAATTGTGACCGCGCGGCTTAGGGATTTTTTCACAAAAAGTTGTTCAGACGTCGAGGGCTAATTCTGTTTCCGAGGATAAAAACCCATCTGTTTCCACCGAAAAACATTTTAGGGGATCCTTTGCAACAGTTTGTCAACATTTTTGAGTGAATTGCAGAACGTAAGATTTTTGCTGAAATTGTGACCGCGCGGCTTAGGGATTTTTTCAAAAAAAGTTGTTAAGACGTCGAGGGCTAATTCTGTTTCCGAGGATAAAAACCCATCTGTTTCCACCGAAAAACATTTTAGGGGATCGTTTGCAACAGTTTGCCAACATTTTTGAGTGAATTGCAGAACGTCAGATTTTTGCTGAAATTGTGACCGCGCGGTTTAGAGATTTTTTCACAAAAAGTTGTTCAGACGTCGAGGGCTAATCCTGTTTCCGAGGATAAAAACCCATCTGTTTCCACCGAAAAACATTTCAGGGGATCGTTTGCAACAGTTTGCCAACATTTTTGAGTGAATTGCAGAACGTCAGATTTTTGCTGAAATTGTGACCGCGCGGCTTAGCGATTTTTTCAAAAAAAGTTGTTCAGACGTCGAGGGCTAATTCTGTTTCCGAGGATAAAAACCCATCTGTTTCCACCGAAAAACATTTCAGGGGATCGTTTGCAACAGTTTGCCAACATTTTTGAGTGAATTGCAGAACGTCAGATTTTTGCTGAAATTGTGACCGCGCGGCTTAGCGATTTTTTCAAAAAAAGTTGTTCAGACGTCGAGGGCTAATTCTTTTTCCGAGGATAGAAACCCATCTGTTTCCACCGAAAAACATTTCAGGGGATCGTTTGCAACAGTTTGCCAACATTTTTGAGTGAATTGCAGAACGTCAGATTTTTGCTGAAATTGTGACCGCGCGGCTTAGGGATTTTTTTCAAAAAAAGTTGTTCAGACGTCGAGGGCTAATTCTGTTTCCGAGGATAAAAACCCATCTGTTTCCACCGAAAAACATATCAGGGGATCGTTTGCAACAATTTGTCAACATTTTTGAGTGAATTGCAGAACGTCAGATTTTTGCTGAAATTGTGACCGCGCGGCTTAGCGATTTTTTCAAAAAAAGTTGTTCAGACGTGTAGGGCTAATTCTGTTTCCGAGGATAAAAACCCATCTGTTTCCACCGAAAAACATTTCAGGGGATCGTTTGCAACAGTTTGCCCACATATTTGAGTGAATTGCAGAACGTCAGATTTTTGCTGAAATTGTGACCGCGCGTCTTAGGGATTTTTTCAAAAAAAGTTGTTCAGACGTGGAGGGCTAATTCTGTTTCCGAGGATAAAAACCCATCTGTTTCCACCGAAAAACATGTCAGGGGATCGTTTGCAACAGTTTGCCAACATTTTTGAGTGAATTGCAGAACGTCAGATTTTTGCTGAAATCGTGACCGCGCGGCTTAGGGATTTTTTCAAAAAAAGTTGTTAAGACGTCGAGGGCTAATTCTGTTTCCGAAGATAAAAACCCATCTGTTTCCACCGAAAAACATTTCAGGGGATCGTTTGCAGCAGTTTGCCAACATTTTTGAGTGAATTGCAGAACGTCAGATTTTTGCTGAAATTGTGACCGCGCGGCTTAGGGATTTTTTCAAAAAAAGTTGTTCAGACGTCGAGGGCTAATTCTGTTTCCGAGGATAAAAACCCATCTGTTTCCACCGAAAAACATATCAGGGGATCATTCGCAACAGTTTGCCAACATTTTTGAGTGAATTGCAGAACGTCAGATTTTTGCTGAAATTGTGACCGCGCGGCTTAGGGATTTTTTCAAAAAAAGTTGTTAAGACGTCGAGGGCTAATTCTGTTTCCGAAGATAAAAACCCATCTGTTTCCACCGAAAAACATTTCAGGGGATCGTTTGCAGCAGTTTGCCAACATTTTTGAGTGAATTGCAGAACGTCAGATTTTTGCTGAAATTGTGACCGCGCGGCTTAGGGATTTTTTCAAAAAAAGTTGTTCAGACGTCGAGGGCTAATTCTGTTTCCGAGGATAAAAACCCATCTGTTTCCACCGAAAAACATATCAGGGGATCATTCGCAACAGTTTGCCAACATTTTTGAGTGAATTGCAGAACGTCAGATTTTTGCTGAAATTGTGACCGCGCTACTTAGCGATTCCTTCAAAAAAGGTTGTTCAGACGTCGAGGGCTAATTCTGTTTCCGAGGATAAAAACACATCTGTTTCCACCGAAAAACATTTCAGGGGATCGTTTGCAACAGTTTGCCAACATTTTTGAGTGAATTGCAGAACGTCAGATTTTTGCTGAAATTGTGACCGCGCGGCTTAGGGATTTTTTCAAAAAAAGTTGTTCAGACGTCGAGGGCTAATTCTGTTTCCGAGGATAAAAACCCATCTGTTTCCACCGAAAAACATATCAGGGGATCATTCGCAACAGTTTGCCAACATTTTTGAGGGAATTGCAGAACGTCAGATTTTTGCTGAAATTGTGACCGCGCTACTTAGCGATTCCTTCAAAAAAGGTTGTTCAGACGTCGAGGGCTAATTCTGTTTCCGAGGATAAAAACCCATCTGTTTCCACCGAAAAACATTTCAGGGGATCGTTTGCAACAGTTTGCCAACATTTTTGAGTGAATTGCAGAACGTCAGATTTTTGCTGAAATTGTGACCGCGCGTCTTAGGGATTTTTTCAAAAAAAGTTGTTCAGACGTGGAGGGCTAATTCTGTTTCCGAGGATAAAAACCCATCTGTTTCCACCGAAAAACATGTCAGGGGATCGTTTGCAACAGTTTGCCAACATTTTTGAGTGAATTGCAGAACGTCAGATTTTTGCTGAAATCGTGACCGCGCGGCTTAGGGATTTTTTCAAAAAAAGTTGTTAAGACGTCGAGGGCTAATTCTGTTTCCGAAGATAAAAACCCATCTGTTTCCACTGAAAAACATTTCAGGGGATTGTTTGCAACAGTTTGCTAACATTTTTGAGTGAATTGCAGAACGTCAGATTTTTGCTGAAATTGTGACCGCGCGGCTTAGGGATTTTTTCAAAAAAAGTTGTTCAGACATCGAGGGCTAATTCTGTTTCCGAGGATAAAAACCCATCTGTTTCCACCGAAAAACATTTCAGGGGATCGTTTGCAACAGTTTGCCAACATTTTTGAGTGAATTGCAGAACGTCAGATTTTTGCTGAAATTGTGACCGCGCGGCTTAGGGATTTTTTCAAAAAAAGTTGTTCAGACGTCGAGGGCTAATTCTGTTTCCGAGGATAAAAACCCATCTGTTTCCACCGAAAATCATATCAGGGGATCATTCGCAACAGTTTGCCAACATTTTTGAGTGAATTGCAGAACGTCAGATTTTTGCTGAAATTGTGACCGCGCTACTTAGCGATTCCTTCAAAAAAGGTTGTTCAGACGTCGAGGGCTAATTCTGTTTCCGAGGATAAAAACACATCTGTTTCCACCGAAAAACATTTCAGGGGATCGTTTGCAACAGTTTGCCAACATTTTTGAGTGAATTGCAGAACGTCAGATTTTTGCTGAAATTGTGACCGCGCGGCTTAGGGATTTTTTCAAAAAAAGTTGTTCAGACGTCGAGGGCTAATTCTGTTTCCGAGGATAAAAACCCATCTGTTTCCACCGAAAAACATTTCAGGGGATCGTTTGCAACAGTTTGCCCACATATTTGAGTGAATTGCAGAACGTCAGATTTTTGCTGAAATTGTGACCGCGCGTCTTAGGGATTTTTTCAAAAAAAGTTGTTCAGACGTGGAGGGCTAATTCTGTTTCCGAGGATAAAAACCCATCTGTTTCCACCGAAAAACATGTCAGGGGATCGTTTGCAACAGTTTGCCAACATTTTTGAGTGAATTGCAGAACGTCAGATTTTTGCTGAAATCGTGACCGCGCGGCTTAGGGATTTTTTCAAAAAAAGTTGTTCAGACGTCGAGGGCTAATTCTGTTTCCGAAGATAAAAACCCATCTGTTTCCACCGAAAAACATTTCAGGGGATCGTTTGCAACAGTTTGCCAACATTTTTGAGTGAATTGCAGAACGTCAGATTTTTGCTGAAATTGTGACCGCGCGGCTTAGGGATTTTTTCAAAAAAAGTTGTTCAGACGTCGAGGGCTAATTCTGTTTCCGAGGATAAAAACCCATCTGTTTCCACCGAAAATCATTTCAGGGGATCGTTTGCAGCAGTTTGCCAACATTTTTGAGTGAATTGCAGAACGTCAGATTTTTGCTGAAATTGTGACCGCGCGGCTTAGGGATTTTTTCAAAAAAAGTTGTTCAGACGTCGAGGGCTAATTCTGTTTCCGAGGATAAAAACCCATCTGTTTCCACCGAAAAACATATCAGGGGATCGTTTGCAACAGTTTGCCAACATTTTTGAGTGAATTGCAGAACGTCAGATTTTTGCTGAAATTGTGACCGCGCGGCTTAGGGATTTTTTCAAAAAAGGTTGTTCAGATGTCGAGGACTAATTCTGTTTCCGAGGATAAAAACCCATCTGTTTCCACCGAAAAACATTTCAGGGGATCGTTTGCAACAGTTTGCCAACATTTTTGAGGGAATTGCAGAACGTCAGATTTTTGCTGAAATTGTGACCGCGCTACTTAGCGATTCCTTCAAAAAAGGTTGTTCAGACGTCGAGGGCTAATTCTGTTTCCGAGGATAAAAACCCATCTGTTTCCACCGAAAAACATTTCAGGGGATCGTTTGCAACAGTTTGCCAACATTTTTGAGTGAATTGCAGAACGTCAGATTTTTGCTGAAATTGTGACCGCGCGGCTTAGGGATTTTTTCAAAAAAAGTTGTTCAGACGTGTAGGGCTAATTCTGTTTCCGAGGATAAAAACCCATCTGTTTCCACCGAAAAACATTTCAGGGGATCGTTTGCAACAGTTTGCCCACATATTTGAGTGAATTGCAGAACGTCAGATTTTTGCTGAAATTGTGACCGCGCGTCTTAGGGATTTTTTCAAAAAAAGTTGTTCAGACGTGGAGGGCTAATTCTGTTTCCAAGGATAAAAACCCATCTGTTTCCACCGAAAAACATGTCAGGGGATCGTTTGCAACAGTTTGCCAACATTTTTGAGTGAATTGCAGAACGTCAGATTTTTGCTGAAATCGTGACCGCGCGGCTTAGGGATTTTTTCAAAAAAAGTTGTTAAGACGTCGAGGGCTAATTCTGTTTCCGAAGATAAAAACCCATCTGTTTCCACCGAAAAACATTTCAGGGGATCGTTTGGAACAGTTTTCCAACATTTTTGAGTGAATTGCAGAACGTCAGATTTTTGCTGAAATTGTGACCGCGCGGCTTAGGGATTTTTTCAAAAAAAGTTGTTCAGACGTCGAGGGCTAATTCTGTTTCCGAGGATAAAAACCCATCTGTTTCCACCGAAAAACATTTCAGGGGATCGTTTGCAACAGTTTGCCAACATTTTTGAGTGAATTGCAGAACGTCAGATTTTTGCTGAAATTGTGACCGCGCGGCTTAGGGATTTTTTCAAAAAAAGTTGTTCAGACGTCGAGGGCTAATTCTGTTTCCGAGGATAAAAACCCATCTGTTTCCACCGAAAATCATATTAGGGGATCATTCGCAACAGTTTGCCAACATTTTTGAGTGAATTGCAGAACGTCAGATTTTTGCTGAAATTGTGACCGCGCTACTTAGCGATTCCTTCAAAAAAGGTTGTTCAGACGTCGAGGGCTAATTCTGTTTCCGAGGATAAAAACACATCTGTTTCCACCGAAAAACATTTCAGGGGATCGTTTGCAACAGTTTGCCAACATTTTTGAGTGAATTGCAGAACGTCAGATTTTTGCTGAAATTGTGACCGCGCGGCTTAGGGATTTTTTCAAAAAAAGTTGTTCAGACGTCGAGGGCTAATTCTGTTTCCGAGGATAAAAACCCATCTGTTTCCACCGAAAAACATATCAGGGGATCATTCACAACAGTTTGCCAACATTTTTGAGTGAATTGCAGAACGTCAGATTTTTGCTGAAATTGTGACCGCGCTACTTAGCGATTCCTTCAAAAAAGGTTGTTCAGACGTCGAGGGCTAATTCTGTTTCCGAGGATAAAAACCCATCTGTTTCCACCGAAAAACATTTCAGGGGATCGTTTGCAACAGTTTGCCAACATTTTTGAGTGAATTGCAGAACGTCAGATTTTTGCTGAAATTGTGACCGCGCGGCTTAGGGTTTTTTTCAAAAAAAGTTGTTCAGACGTGTAGGGCTAATTCTGTTTCCGAGGATAAAAACCCATCTGTTTCCACCGAAAAACATTTCAGGGGATCGTTTGCAACAGTTTGCCCACATATTTGAGTGAATTGCAGAACGTCAGATTTTTGCTGAAATTGTGACCGCGCGTCTTAGGGATTTTTTCAAAAAAAGTTGTTCAGACGTGGAGGGCTAATTCTGTTTCCGAGGATAAAAACCCATCTGTTTCCACCGAAAAACATGTCAGGGGATCGTTTGCAACAGTTTGCCAACATTTTTGAGTGAATTGCAGAACGTCAGATTTTTGCTGAAATCGTGACCGCGCGGCTTAGGGATTTTTTCAAAAAAAGTTGTTAAGACGTCGAGGGCTAATTCTGTTTCCGAAGATAAAAACCCATCTGTTTCCACCGAAAAACATTTCAGGGGATCGTTTGCAACAGTTTGCCAACATTTTTGAGTGAATTGCAGAACGTCAGATTTTTGCTGAAATTGTGACCGCGCGGCTTAGGGATTTTTTCAAAAAAAAGTTGTTCAGACGTCGAGGGCTAATTCTGTTTCCGAGGATAAAAACCCATCTGTTTCCACCGAAAAACATTTCAGGGGATCGTTTGCAGCAGTTTACCAACATTTTTGAGTGAATTGCAGAACGTCAGATTTTTGTTGAAATTGTGACCGCGCGGCTTAGGGATTTTTTCAAAAAAAGTTGTTCAGACGTCGAGGGCTAATTCTGTTTCCGAGGATAAAAACCCATCTGTTTCCACCGAAAAACATATCAGGGGATCGTTTGCAACAGTTTGCCAACATTTTTGAGTGAATTGCAGAACGTCAGATTTTTGCTGAAATTGTGACCGCGCGGCTTAGGGATTTTTTCAAAAAAAGTTGTTCAGATGGCGAGGGCTAATTCCATTTCCGAGGATAAAAACCCATCTGTTTCCACCGAAACATTTCAGGGGATCGTTTGCAACAGTTTGCCAACATTTTTGAGTGAATTGCAGAACGTCAGATTTTTGCTGAAATTGTGACCGCGCGGCTTAGGGATTTTTTCAAAAAAAGTTGTTCAGACGTGGAGGGCTAATTCTGTTTCTGAGGATAAAAACCCATCAGTTTCCACCGAAAAACTTATCAGGGGATCGTTTGCAACAGTTTGCCAACATTTTTGAGTGAATTGCAGAACGTAGATTTCTGCTGAAATTGTGACCGCGCGGCTTAGGGATTTTTTCAAAAAAAGTTGTTCAGACGTCGAGGGCTAATTCTGTTTCTGAGGATAAAAACCCATCTGTTTCCACCGAAAAACTTATCAGGGGATCGTTTGTAACAGTTTGCCAACATTTTTGAGTGAATTGCAGAACGTCAGATTTCTGCTGAAATTGTGACCGCGCGGCTTAGGGATTTTTTCAAAAAAAGTTGTTCAGACGTCGAGGGCTAATTCTGTTTCCGAGGATAAAAACCCATCTGTTTCCACCGAAAAACATTTTAGGGGATCCTTTGCAACAGTTTGTCAACATTTTTGAGTGAATTGCAGAACGTCAGATTTTTGCTGAAATTGTGACCGCGCGGCTTAGGGATTTTTTCACAAAAAGTTGTTCAGACATCGAGGGCTAATTCTGTTTCCGAGGATAAAAACCCATCTGTTTCCACCGAAAAACATTTTAGGGGATCCTTTGCAACAGTTTGTCAACATTTTTGAGTGAATTGCAGAACGTCAAATTTTTGCTGAAATTGTGACCGCGCGGCTTAGGGATTTTTTCACAAAAAGTTGTTCAGACATCGAGGGCTAATTCTGTTTCTGAGGATAAAAACCCATCTGTTTCCACCGAAAAACTTATCAGGGGATCGTTTGCAACAGTTTGCCAACATTTTTGAGTGAATTGCAGAACGTAGATTTCTGCTGAAATTGTGACCGCGCGGCTTAGGGATTTTTTCAAAAAAAGTTGTTCAGACGTCGAGGGCTAATTCTGTTTCTGAGGATAAAAACCCATCTGTTTCCACCGAAAAACTTATCAGGGGATCGTTTGTAACAGTTTGCCAACATTTTTGAGTGAATTGCAGAACGTCAGATTTCTGCTGAAATTGTGACCGCGCGGCTTAGGGATTTTTTCAAAAAAAGTTGTTCAGACGTCGAGGGCTAATTCTGTTTCCGAGGATAAAAACCCATCTGTTTCCACCGAAAAACATTTTAGGGGATCCTTTGCAACAGTTTGTCAACATTTTTGAGTGAATTGCAGAACGTCAGATTTTTGCTGAAATTGTGACCGCGCGGCTTAGGGATTTTTTCACAAAAAGTTGTTCAGACATCGAGGGCTAATTCTGTTTCCGAGGATAAAAAACCATCTGTTTCCACCGAAAAACATTTCAGGGGATCGTTTGAAACAGTTTGCCAACATTTTTGAGTGAATTGCAGAACGTCAGATTTTTGCTGAAATTGTGACCGCGCGTCTTAGGGATTTTTTCAAAAAAAGTTGTTCAGACGTGGAGGGCTAATTCTGTTTCCGAGGATAAAAACCCATCTGTTTCCACCGAAAAACATGTCAGGGGATCGTTTGCAACAGTTTGCCAACATTTTTGAGTGAATTGCAGAACGTCAGATTTTTGCTGAAATCGTGACCGCGCGGCTTAGGGATTTTTTCAAAAAAAGTTGTTAAGACGTCGAGGGCTAATTCTGTTTCCGAAGATAAAAACCCATCTGTTTCCACCGAAAAACATTTCAGGGGATCGTTTGCAACAGTTTACCAACATTTTTGAGTGAATTGCAGAACGTCAGATTTTTGCTGAAATTGTGACCGCGCGGCTTAGGGATTTTTTCAAAAAAAGTTGTTCAGACGTCGAGGGCTAATTCTGTTTCTGAGGATAAAAACCCATCTGTTTCCACCGAAAAACTTATCAGGGGATCGTTTGTAACAGTTTGCCAACATTTTTGAGTGAATTGCAGAACGTCAGATTTCTGCTGAAATTGTGACCGCGCGGCTTAGGGATTTTTTCAAAAAAAGTTGTTCAGACGTCGAGGGCTAATTCTGTTTCCGAGGATAAAAACCCATCTGTTTCCACCGAAAAACATTTTAGGGGATCCTTTGCAACAGTTTGTCTACATTTTTGAGTGAATAGCAGAACGTCAGATTTTTGCTGAAATTGTGACCGCGCGGCTTAGGGATTTTTTCACAAAAAGTTGTTCAGACGTCGAGGGCTAATTCTGTTTCCGAGGATAAAAAACCATCTGTTTCCACCGAAAAACATTTCAGGGGATCGTTTGCAACAGTTTGCCAACATTTTTGAGTGAATTGCAAAACGTCAGATTTTTGCTGAAATTGTGACCGCGCGGCTTAGGGATTTTTTCAAAAAAAGTTGTTCAGACGTCGAGGGCTAATTCTGTTTCCGATGATAGAAACCCATCTGTTTCCACCGAAAAACATTTCAGGGGATCGTATGCAACAGTTTACCAACATTTTTGAGTGAATTGCAGAACGTCAGATTTTTGCTGAAATTGTGACCGCGCGGCTTAGGGATTTTTTCAAAAAAAGTTGTTCAGACGTCGAGGGCTAATTCTGTTTCCGAGGATAAAAACCCATCTGTTTCCACCGAAAAACATTTTAGGGGATCCTTTGCAACAGTTTGTCAACACTTTTGAGTGAATTGCAAAACGTCAGATTTTTGCTGAAATTGTGATCGCGCGGCTTAGGGATTTTTTCAAAAAAAGTTGTTCAGACGTCGAGGGCTAATTCTGTTTCCGAGGATAAAAAACCATCTGTTTCCACCGAAAAACATTTCAGGGGATCGTTTGCAACAGTTTGCCAACATTTTTGAGTGAATTGCAAAACGTCAGATTTTTGCTGAAATTGTGACCGCGCGGCTTAGGGATTTTTTCAAAAAAAGTTGTTCAGACGTCGAGGGCTAATTCTGTTTCCGATGATAGAAACCCATCTGTTTCCACCGAAAAACATTTCAGGGGATCGTATGCAACAGTTTACCAACATTTTTGAGTGAATTGCAGAACGTCAGATTTTTGCTGAAATTGTGACCGCGCGGCTTAGGGATTTTTTCAAAAAAAGTTGTTCAGACGTCGAGGGCTAATTCTGTTTCCGAGGATAAAAACCCATCTGTTTCCACCGAAAAACATTTTAGGGGATCCTTTGCAACAGTTTGTCAACACTTTTGAGTGAATTGCAAAACGTCAGATTTTTGCTGAAATTGTGATCGCGCGGCTTAGGGATTTTTTCAAAAAAAGTTGTTCAGACGTCGAGGGCTAATTCTGTTTCCGAGGATAAAAAACCATCTGTTTCCACCGAAAAACATTTCAGGGGATCGTTTGCAACAGTTTGCCAACATTTTTGAGTGAATTGCAAAACGTCAGATTTTTGCTGAAATTGTGACCGCGCGGCTTAGGGATTTTTTCAAAAAAAGTTGTTCAGACGTCGAGGGCTAATTCTGTTTCCGATGATAGAAACCCATCTGTTTCCACCGAAAAACATTTCAGGGGATCGTATGCAACAGTTTACCAACATTTTTGAGTGAATTGCAGAACGTCAGATTTTTGCTGAAATTGTGACCGCGCGGCTTAGGGATTTTTTCAAAAAAAGTTTTTCAGACGTCGAGGGCTAATTCTGTTTCCGAGGATAAAAACCCATCTGTTTCCACCGAAAAACATTTTAGGGGATCCTTTGCAACAGTTTGTCAACATTTTTGAGTGAATTGCAAAACGTCAGATTTTTGCTGAAATTGTGACCGCGCGGCTTAGGGATTTTTTCAAAAAAAGTTGTTCAGACGTCGAGGGCTAATTCTGTTTCCGAGGATCAAAACCCATCTGTTTCCACCGAAAAACATTTTAGGGGATCCTTTGCAACAGTTTGTCAACATTTTTGAGTGAATTGGAGAACGTCAGATTTTTGCTGAAATTGTGACCGCGCGGCTTAGGGATTTTTTCAAAAAAAGTTGTTCAGACGTGGAGGGCTAATTCTGTTTCCGAGGGTAAAAACCCATCTGTTTCCACCGAAAAACATTTCAGGGGATCGTTTGCAACAGTTTGCCAAAATTTTTGAGTGAATTGCAGAACGTCAGATTTTTGCTGAACTTGTGACCGCGCGGCTTAGCGATTATTTCAAAAAAATGTAGTTCAGACTTCGAGGGCTAATTCTGTTTCCGAGGATAAAAAGCCATCTGTTTCCACCGAAAAACATTTCAGGGGATTGTTTGCAACAGTTTGCCAACATTTTTGAGTGAATTGCAGAACGTCAGATTTTTGCTGAAATGTGACCGGTTAAGTTTTTGAGGGCTGATTTCTTGTCCTGTGATAAAAAGCCTTCTGTTTCCATCGCCAAACTTTCAGGGGAGCATTTGCAACCGGTTGGCACCATTTTTGAGTGAATTGCCAAAAGTCAGATTTTTGCTGAAATTGTGACCCCGGGGCTTAGGGATTTTTTCAAAAAAAGTTGTTCAGACGTCGAGGGCTAATTCTGTTTCCGAGGATAAAAACCCATCTGTTTCCACCGAAAAACATTTTAGGGGATCCTTTGCAACAGTTTGTCAACATTTTTGAGTGAATTGCAGAGCGTCAGATTTTTGCTGAAATTGTGACCGCGCGGCTTAGGGATTTTTTCAAAAAAAGTTGTTCAGACGTCGAGGGCTAATTCTGTTTCCGAGGATAAAAACCCATCTGTTTCCACCGAAAAACATTTTAGGGGATCATTTGCAACAGTTTGCCAACATTTTTGAGTGAATTGCAGAACGTCAGATTTTTGCTGAAATTGTGACCGCGCGGCTTAGGGATTTTTTCAAAAAAAGTTGTTCAGACGTCGAGGGCTAATTCTGTTTCCAAGGATAAAAACCCATCTGTTTCCACCGAAAAACATTTTAGGGGATCCTTTGCAACGGTTTGCCAACATTTTTGAGTGAATTGCAGAACGTCAGATTTTTGCTGAAATTGTGACCGCGCGGCTTAGCGATTCTTTAAAAAAAATGTAGTTCAGACTTCGAGGGCTAATTCTGTTTCCGAGGATAAAAAGCCATCTGTTTCCACCGAAAAACATTTCAGGGGATTGTTTGCAACAGTTTGCCAACATTTTTGAGTGAATTGCAGAACGTAAGATTTTTGCTGAAATGCGACCAGTTAAGTTTTTGAGGGCTGATTTCTTGTCCTGTGATAAAAAGCCTTCTGTTTCGAGTGCCAAACCTTTCAGGGGAGCATTTGCAACCGGTTGGCACCATTTTTGAGTGAATTGCCAAAAGTCAGATTTTTGCTGAAATTGTGACCCCGGGGCTTAGGGATTTTTTCAAAAAAATATTTTCTTCCGGTTAAGTTTTTGAGGGCTGATTTCTTGTCCTGTGATAAAAAGCCTTCTGTTTCGAATGCCAAACCTTTCAGGGGAGCATTTTCAATCTTTTGGCACCATTTTTGAGTGAATTGCCAATATCAGATTTTTGCTGAAATTTAGACCCCGGGGCTTAGGGATTTTTTCAATAAAAGTTGTTCAGACGTCGAGGGCTAATTCTGTTTCCGAGGATAAAAACCCATCTGTTTCCACCGAAAAACATTTTAGGGGATCGTTTGCAACAGTTTGCCAACATTTTTGAGTGAATTGCAGAACGTCAGATTTTTGCTGAAATTGTGACCGCGCGGCTTAGGGATTTTTTCAAAAAAAATTGTTCAGACGTCGAGGGCTAATTCTGTTTCCAAGGATAAAAACCCATCTGTTTCCACCGAAAAACATTTTAGGGGATCCTTTGCAACAGTTTGCCAAAATTTTTGGGTGAATTGCAGAACGTCAGATTTTTGCTGAAATTGTGACTGCGCGGCTTAGGGATTTTTTCAAAAAAAGTTGTTCAGACATGGAGGGCTAATTCTGTTTCCGAGGATAAAAACCCATCTGTTTCCACCGAAAAACATATCAGGGGATCGTTTGCAACAGTTTGCCAACATTTTTGAGTGAATTGCAGAACGTCAGATTTTTGCTGAACTTGTGACCGCGCGGCTTAGCGATTCTTTAAAAAAAATGTAGTTCAGACTTCGAGGGCTAATTCTGTTTCCGAGGATAAAAAGCCATCTGTTTCCACCGAAAAACATGTCAGGGGATCGTTTGCAACAGTTTGCCAACATTTTTGAGTGAATTGCAGAACGTCAGATTTTTGCTGAAATGCGACCAGTTAAGTTTTTGAGGGCTGATTTCTTGTCCTGTGATAAAAAGCCTTCTGTTTCCATCGCCAAACTTTCAGGGGAGCATTTGCAACCGGTTGGCACCATTTTTGAGTGAATTGCCAAAAGTCAGATTTTTGCTGAAATTGTGACCCCGGGGCTTAGGGTTTTTTTCAAAAAAAGTTGTTCAGACGTCGAGGGCTAATTCTGTTTCCGAGGATAAAAACCCATCTGTTTCCACCGAAAAACATTTTAGGGGATCCTTTGCAACAGTTTGTCAACATTTTTGAGTGAATTGCAGAGCGTCAGATTTTTGCTGAAATTGTGACCGCGCGGCTTAGGGATTTTTTCAATAAAAGTTGTTCAGACGTCGAGGGCTAATTCTGTTTCCGAGGATAAAAACCCATCTGTTTCCACCGAAAAACATTTTAGGGGATCGTTTGCAACAGTTTGCCAACATTTTTGAGTGAATTGCAGAACGTCAGATTTTTGCTGAAATTGTGACCGCGCGGCTTAGGGATTTTTTCAAAAAAAGTTGTTCAGATGTCGAGGGCTAATTCTGTTTCCAAGGATAAAAACCCATCTGTTTCCACCGAAAAACATTTTAGGGGATCCTTTGCAACAGTTTGCCAACATTTTTGAGTGAATTGCAGAACGTCAGATTTTTGCTGAAATTGTGACCGCGCGGCTTAGGGATTTTTTCAAAAAAAGTTGTTCAGACGTGGAGGGCTAATTCTGTTTCCGAGGATAAAAACCCATCTGTTTCCACCGAAAAACATTTCAGGGGATCGTTTGCAACAGTTTGCCAACATTTTTGAGTGAATTGCAGAACGTCAGATTTTTGCTGAACTTGTGACCGCGCGGCTTAGCGATTCTTTCAAAAAAATGTAGTTCAGACTTCGAGGGCTAATTCTGTTTCCGAGGATAAAAAGCCATCTGTTTCCACCGAAAAACATTTCAGGGGATTGTTTGCAACAGTTTGCCAACATTTTTGAGTGAATTGCAGAACGTCAGATTTTTGCTGAAATGTGACCGGTTAAGTTTTTGAGGGCTGATTTCTTGTCCTGTGATAAAAAGCCTTCTGTTTCGAGTGCCAAACCTTTCAGGGGAGCATTTGCAACCGGTTGGCACCATTTTTGAGTGAATTGCCAAAAGTCAGATTTTTGCTGAAATTGTGACCCCGGGGCTTAGGGATTTTTTCAAAAAAATATTTTCTTCCGGTTAAGTTTTTGAGGGCTGATTTCTTGTCCTGTGATAAAAAGCCTTCTGTTTCGAATGCCAAACCTTTCAGGGGAGCATTTTCAATCTTTTGGCACCATTTTTGAGTGAATTGCCAATATCAGATTTTTGCTGAAATTTAGACCCCGGGGCTTAGGGATTTTTTCAATAAAAGTTGTTCAGACGTCGAGGGCTAATTCTGTTTCCGAGGATAAAAACCCATCTGTTTCCACCGAAAAACATTTTAGGGGATCGTTTGCAACAGTTTGCCAACATTTTTGAGTGAATTGCAGAACGTCAGATTTTTGCTGAAATTGTGACCGCGCGGCTTAGGGATTTTTTCAAAAAAAATTGTTCAGACGTCGAGGGCTAATTCTGTTTCCAAGGATAAAAACCCATCTGTTTCCACCGAAAAACATTTTAGGGGATCCTTTGCAACAGTTTGCCAAAATTTTTGGGTGAATTGCAGAACGTCAGATTTTTGCTGAAATTGTGACTGCGCGGCTTAGGGATTTTTTCAAAAAAAGTTGTTCAGACATGGAGGGCTAATTCTGTTTCCGAGGATAAAAACCCATCTGTTTCCACCGAAAAACATATCAGGGGATCGTTTGCAACAGTTTGCCAACATTTTTGAGTGAATTGCAGAACGTCAGATTTTTGCTGAAATTGTGACCGCGCGGCTTAGGGATTTTTTCAAAAAAAGTTGTTCAGACGTCGAGGGCTAATTCTGTTTCCGAGGATAAAAACCCATCTGTTTCCACCGAAAAACATTTTAGGGGATCGTTTGCAACAGTTTGCCAACATTTTTGAGTGAATTGCAGAACGTCAGATTTTTGCTGAAATGTGACCGGTTAAATTTTTGAGGGCTGATTTCTTGTCCTGTGATAAAAAGCCTTCTGTTTCTATCGCCAAAGCTTTCAGGGGAGCATTTGCAACCGGTTGGCACCATTTTTGAGTGAACTGCCAAAAGTCAGATTTTTGCTGAAATTGTGACCCCGGGGCTTAGGGATTTTTTCAAAAAAATATTTTCTCCCGGTTAAGTTTTTGAGGGCTGATTTCTTGTCCTGTGATAAAAAGCCTTCTGTTTCGAGTGCCAAACCTTTCAGGGGAGCATTTGCAACCGGTTGGCACCATTTTTGAGTCAACTACCAAAAGTCAGATTTTTGCTGAAATTGTGACCCCGGGGCTTAGGGATTTTTTCAAAAAAATATTTTCTTCCGGTTAAGTTTTCGAGGGCTGATTTCTTGTCCTGTGATAAAAAGCCTTCTGTTTCCATCGCCAAACTTTCAGGGGAGCATTTGCAACCGGTTGGCACCATTTTTAAGTGAATTGCCGAAAGTCAGATTTTTGCTGAAATTTTGACCCCGGGGCTTAGGGATTTTTTCAAAAAAATATTTTCTGACGGTTAAGTTTTTGAGGCCTGATTTCTTGTCCTGTGATAAAAAGCCTTCTGTTTCGAATGCCAAACCTTTCAGGGGAGCATTTGCAACCGGTTGGCACCATTTTTAAGTGAATTGCCAAAAGTCAGATTTTTGCTGAAATGGTGACCCCGGGGCTTAGGGATTTTTTCAAAAAAATATTTTCTGCCGGTTAAGTTTTTGAGGGCTGATATCTTGCCCTGTGATAAAAAGCCTTCTGTTTCCATCACCAAAGCTTTCAGGGGAGCATTTGCAACCGGTTGGCACCATTTTTGAGTGAATTAGCAAAAGTCAGATTTTTGCTGAAATTGTGACCCCGGGGCTTAGGGATTTTTTCAAAAAAATATTTTCTGCCGGTTAAGTTTTTGAGGGCTGATTTCTTGTCCTTTGATAAAAAACCTTCTGTTTCCATCGCCAAATTTTCAGGGGAGCATTTTCAAGCTTTTGGAACCATTTTTGAGTGAACTGCCAAAAGTCAGATTTTTGCTGAAATTGTGACCCCGGGGCTTAGGGGTTTTTTCAAAAAAATATTTTCTGCCGGTTAAGTTTTTGAGGGCTGATTTCTTGTCCTGTGATAAAAAGCCTTCTGTTTCCACCACCAAAGCTTTCAGGGGAGCATTTGCAACCGGTTGGCACCATTTTTGAGTGAATTGCCAAAAGTCAGATTTTTGCTGAAATTGTGACCCCGGGGCTTAGGGGTTTTTTCAAAAAAATATTTTCTGCCGGTTAAGTTTTTGAGGGCTGATTTCTTGTCCTGTGATAAAAAGCCTTCTGTTTCCATCACCAAAGCTTTCAGGGGAGCATTTGCAACCGGTTGGCACCATTTTTGAGTGAATTGCCAAAAGTCAGATTTTTGCTGAAATCGTGACCCCGGGGCTTCGGGATTTTTTTAAAAAAATATTTTCTGCCGGTTAAGTTTTTGAGGGCTGATTTCTTGTCCTGTGATAAAAAGCCTTCTGTTTCCATCGCCAAACTTTCAGGGGAGCATTTGCAACCGGTTGGCAACATTTTTGAGTGAACTGCAAAAAGTCAGATTTTTGCTGAAATTGTGACCCCGAGGCTTAGGGATTTTTTCAAAAAAATATTTTCTGCCGGTTAAGTTTTTGAGGCCTGATTTCTTGTCCTGTGATAAAAAGCCTTCTGTTTCGAATGCCAAACCTTTCAGGGGAGCATTTGCAACCGGTTGGCACCATTTTTAAGTGAATTGCCAAAAGTCAGATTTTTGCTGAAATTGTGACCCCGGGGCTTAGGGATTTTTTCAAAAAAATATTTTCTGCCGGTTAAGTTTTTGAGGGCTGATTTCTAGTCCTGTGATAAAAAGCCTTCTGTTTCCATCGCCACAGCTTTCAGGGGAGCATTTGCAACCGGTTGGCATCATTTTTGAGTGAACTGCCGAAAGTCAGATTTTTGCTGAAATTGTGACCCCGGGGCTTAGTGGTTTTTTCAAAAAAATATTTTCTGCCGGTTAAGTTTTTGAGGGCTGATTTCTTGTCCTGTGATAAAAAGCCTTCTGTTTCTATCACCAAAGCTTTCAGGGGAGCATTTGCAACCGGTTGGCACCATTTTTGAGTGAATTGCCAAAAGTCAGATTTTTGCTGAAATTGTGACCCCGGGGCTTGGGGATTTTTTCAAAAAAATATTTTCTGCCGTTTAAGTTTTTGAGGGCTGATTTCTTGTCCTGTGATAAAAAGCCTTCTGTTTCCATCGCCAAACTTTCAAGGGAGCATTTGCAACCGGTTGGCACCATTTTTGAGTGAATTGCCAAAAGTCAGATTTTTGCTGAAATTGTAACCCCGGGGCTTAGGGATTTTTTCAAAAAAATATTTTCTGCCGGTTAAGTTTTTGAGGGCTGATATCTTGTCCTGTGATAAAAAGCCTTCTGTTTCCATCACCAAAGCTTTCAGGGGAGCATTTTCAAGCTTTTGGCACCATTTTTGAGTGAATTGCCAAAAGTCAGATTTCTGCTGAAATTGTGACCCCGGGGCTTAGGGATTTTTTCAAAAAAATATTTTCTGCCGGTTAAGTTTTTGAGGGCTGATTTCTTGTCCTGTGATAAAAAGCCTTCTGTTTCCATCGCCAAACTTTCAAGGGAGCATTTGCAACCGGTTGGCACCATTTTTGAGTGAATTGCCAAAAGTCAGATTTTTGCTGAAATTGTAACCCCGGGGCTTAGGGATTTTTTCAAAAAAATATTTTCTGCCGGTTAAGTTTTTGAGGGCTGATATCTTGTCCTGTGATAAAAAGCCTTCTGTTTCCATCACCAAAGCTTTCAGGGGAGCATTTGCAACCGGTTGGCACCATTTTTGAGTGAATTGCCAAAAGTCAGATTTTTGCTGAAATTGTGACCCCGGGGCTTAGGGATTTTTTCAAAAAAATATTTTCTGCCGGTTAAGTTTTTGAGGGATGATTTCTTGTCCTTTGATAAAAAACCTTCTGTTTCCATCGCCAAATTTTCAGGGGAGCATTTTCAAGCTTTTGGAACCATTTTTGAGTGAACTGCCAAAAGTCAGATTTTTGCTGAAATTGTGATCCCGGGGCTTAGGGATTTTTTCAAAAAAAATATTTTCTGCCGGTTATGTTTTTGAGGGCTGATTTCTTGTCCCGTGATAAAAAGCCTTCTGTTCCCATCACCAAAGCTTTCAGGGGAGCATTTGCAACCGGTTGGCACCATTTTTGAGTGAATTGCCAAAAGTCAAATTTTTGCTGAAATTGTGACCCCGGGGCTTAGGGATTTTTTCAAAAAAATATTTTCTGCCGGATAAGTTTTTGAGGGCTGATTTCTTGTCCTGTGATAAAAAGCCTTCTGTTTCCATCGCCAAAGCTTTCAGGGGAGCATTTGCAACCGGTTGGCACCATTTTTGAGTGAACTGCCAAAAGTCAGATTTTTGCTGAAATTGTGACCCCGGGGCTAAGGGATTTTTTCAAAAAAAAATTTTTGCCGGTTAAGTTTTTGAGGCCTGATTTCTTGTCCTGTGAGAAAAAACATTCTGTTTCGAATGCCAAACCTTTCAGGGGAGCATTTGCAACCGGTTGGCACCATTTTTAAGTGAACAGCCAAAAGTCAGATTTTTGCTGAAATTGTGATCCCGGGGCTTAGGGATTTTTTCAAAAAAAATATTTTCTGCCGGTTATGTTTTTGAGGGCTGATTTCTTGTCCCGTGATAAAAAGCCTTCTGTTCCCATCACCAAAGCTTTCAGGGGAGCATTTGCAACCGGTTGGCACCATTTTTGAGTGAATTGCCAAAAGTCAAATTTTTGCTGAAATTGTGACCCCGGGGCTTAGGGATTTTTTCAAAAAAATATTTTCTGCCGGATAAGTTTTTGAGGGCTGATTTCTTGTCCTGTGATAAAAAGCCTTCTGTTTCGAGTACCAAACCTTTCAGGGGAGCATTTTCAAGCTTTTGGCACCATTTTTGAGTGAATTGCCAAAAGTCATATTTTTGCTGAAATTGTGACCGTGGGGCTTAGGGATTTTTTCAAAAAAATATTTTCTGCCGGTTAAGTTTTTGAGGGCTGATTTCTTGTCCTGTGATAAAAAGCCTTCTGTTTCCATCGCCAGAGCTTTCAGGGGAGCATTTGCAACCGGTTGGCACCATTTTTGAGTGAACTGCCAAAAGTCAGATTTTTGCTGAAATTGTGACCCCGGGGCTTAGGGATTTTTTCAAAAAAATATTTTCTGCCGGTTAAGTTTTTGAGGGATGATTTCTTGTCCTGTGATGAAAAGCCTTCTGTTTCCATCACCAAAGCTTTCAGGGGAGCATTTGCAACCGGTTGGCACCATTTTTGAGTGAACTGCCAAAAGTCAGATTTTTGCTGAAATTGTGACCCCGGGGCTTAGGGATTTTTTGAAACAAATATTGTCTGCCGGTTAAGTTTTTGAGGGCTGATTTCTTGTCCTGTGATAAAAAGCCTTCTGTTTCCATCGCCACAGGTTTCAGCGGAGCATTTGCAACCGGTTGGCACCATTTTTGAGTCAACTGCCAAAAGTCAGATTTTTGCTGAAATTGTGACCCCGGGGCATAGGGATTTTTTCAAAAAAATATTTTCTGCCGGTTAAGTTTTTGAGGGCTGATTTCTAGTCCTGTGATAAAAAGCCTTCTGTTTCCATCGCCACAGCTTTCAGGGGAGCATTTGAAACCGGTTGGCACCATTGTTAAGTGAACTGCCAAAAGTCAGATTTTTGCTGAAATTGTGACCCTGGGGCTTAGGGATTTTTTCAAAAAAACTTAACTTAAGTTAAAACTTAAGTTAAAAACTTAAACTTAACTTAAGAATGTTTTTAGGGATTTTTCAATAAAAGTTGTTCAGACGTCGAGGGCTAATTCTGTTTCCGAGGATAAAAAGCCATCTGTTTCCACCGAAAAACATTTTAGGGGATTCTTTGCAACAGTTTGCCAACATTTTTGAGTGAATTGCAGAACGTCAGATTTTTGCTGAAATGTGACCGATTAAGTTTTTGAGGGCTGATTTCTTGTCCTGTTATAAAAAGCCTTCTGTTTCCATCGCCAAACTTTCAGGGGAGCATTTGCAACCGGTTAGCACCATTTTTGAGTGAATTGCCAAAAGTCAGATTTTTGCTGAAATTGTAACCCCGGGGCTTAGGGATTTTTTTAAAAAAATATTTTCTGCCGGTTAAGTTTTTGAAGGCTGATTTCTTGTCCTGTGATAAAAAGCCTTCTGTTTCGAGTGCCAAACCTTTCAGGGGAGCATTTGCAACCGGTTGGCACCATTTTTGAGTCAACTACCAAAAGTCAGATTTTTGCTGAAATTGTGACCCCGGGGCTTAGGGATTTTTTCGAAAAAAGTTGTTCAGACGTCGAGGGCTAATTCTGTTTCCGAGGATAAAAACCCGTCTGTTTCCACCGAAAAACATTTTAGGGGATTCTTTGCAATAGTTTGCCAACATTTTTGAGTGAATTCCAGAACGTCAGATTTTTGCTGAAATTGTGACCGCGCGGCTTAGGGATTTTTTCAAAAAAAGTTGTTCAGACGTGGAGGGCTAATTCTGTTTCCGAGGATAAAAACCCATCTGTTTCCACCGAAAAACATTTTAGGGGATTCTTTGCAACAGTTTGCCAACATTTTTGAGTGAATTGCAGAACGTCAGATTTTTGCTGAAATGTGACCGGTTAAGTTTTTGAGGGCTGATTTCTTGTCCTGTGATAAAAAGCCTTCTGTTTCCATCGCCAAACTTTCAGGGGAGCATTTGCAACCGGTTGGCACCATTTTTGAGTGAATTGCCAAAAGTCAGATTTTTGCTGAAATTGTAACCCCGGGGCTTAGGGATTTTTAAAAAAAAATATTTTCTGTCGGTTAAGTTTTTGAGGGCTGATTTCTTGTCCTGTGATAAAAAGCCTTCTGTTTCCATCGCCAAATTTTCAGGGGAGCATTTTCAAGCTTTTGGAACCATTTTCGAGTGAACTGCCAAAAGTCAGATTTTTGCTGAAATTGTGACCCCGGGGCTTAGGGGTTTTTTCAAAAAAATATTTTCTGCCGGTTAAGTTTTTGAGGGCTGATTTCTTGTCCTGTGATAAAAAGCCTTCTGTTTCCATCACCAAAGCTTTCAGGGGAGCATTTGCAACCGGTTGGCACCATTTTTGAGTGAATTGCCAAAAGTCAGATTTTTGCTGAAATCGTGACCCCGGGGCTTCGGGATTTTTTTAAAAAAATATTTTCTGCCGGTTAAGTTTTTGAGGGCTGATTTCTTGTCCTGTGATAAAAAGCCTTCTGTTTCCATCGCCAAACTTTCAGGGGAGCATTTGCAACCGGTTGGCACCATTTTTGAGTGAACTGCCAAAAGTCAGATTTTTGCTGAAATTGTGACCCCGGGGCTTAGGGATTTTTTCAAAAAAATATTTTCTGCCGGTTAAGTTTTTGAGGGCTGATTTCTTGTCCTGTGATAAAAAGCCTTCTGTTTCCACCACCAAAGCTTTCAGGGGAGCATTTGCAACCGGTTGGCACCATTTTTGAGTGAATTGCCAAAAGTCAGATTTTTGCTGAAATTGTGACCCCGGGGCTTAGGGATTTTTTTAAAAAAATATTTTCTTCCGGTTAAGTTTTTGAGGGCTGATTTCTTGTCCTGTGATAAAAAGCCTTCTGTTTCCATCGCCAAACTTTCAGGGGAGCATTTGCAACCGGTTGGCACCATTTTTAAGTGAATTGCCGAAAGTCAAATTTTTGCTGAAATTGTGACCCCAGGGCTTAGGGATTTTTTCAAAAAAATATTTTCTGACGGTTAAGTTTTGCTGAAATTTTTTTCAAAAAAAGTTGTTCAGACGTCGAGGGCTAATTCTGTTTCCGAGGATAAAAACCAGTCTGTTTCCACCGAAAAACATTTTAGGGGATTCTTTGCAACAGTTTGCCAACATTTTTGAGTGAATTGCAGAACGTCAGATTTTTGCTGAAATTGTGACCGCGCGGCTTAGGGATTTTTTCAAAAAAAGTTGTTCAGACGTGGAGGGCTAATTCTTTTTCCGAGGATAAAAACCCATCTGTTTCCACCGAAAAACATTTTAGGGGATTCTTTGCAACAGTTTGCCAACATTTTTGAGTGAATTGCAGAACGTCAGATTTTTGCTGAAATGTGACCGGTTAAGTTTTTGAGGGCTGATTTCTTGTCCTGTGATAAAAAGCCTTCTGTTTCCATCACCACAGGTTTCAGCGTAGCATTTGCAAACGGTTGGCACCATTTTTGAGTGAACTGCCAAAAGTCAGATTTTTGCTGAAATTGTAACCCTTAGGGATTTTTTAAAAAAAATATTTTCTGACGGTTAAGTTTTTGAGGGCTGATTTCTTGTCCTGTGATAAAAAGGATTCTGTTTCTATCGCCAAAGCTTTCAGGGGAGCATTTGCAACCGGTTGGCACCATTTTTGAGTGAACTGCCAAAAGTCAGATTTTTGCTGAAATTGTGACCCCGGGGCTTAGGGATTTTTTCAAAAAAATATTTTCTGCCGGTTAAGTTTTTGAGGGCTGATTTCTTGTCCTGTGATAAAAAGCCTTCTGTTTCCACCACCAAAGCTTTCAGGGGAGCATTTGCAACCGGTTGGCACCATTTTTGAGTGAATTGCCAAAAGTCAGATTTTCTGCCGGTTAAGTTTTTGAGGGCTGATTTCTTGTCCTGTGATTTTATCCCTAAAAAATCCCTAAGCCCCGGGGTCACAATTTCAGCAGAAATCTGACTTTTGGCAATTCACTCAAAAATGGTGCCAACCGGTTGCAAATGCTCCCCTGAAAGCCTTCTGTTTTGAGTGCCACACCTTTCAGGAGAGCATTTTCAATCTTTTGGCACCATTTTTGAGTGAATTGCCAATATCAGATTTTTGCTGAAATTGTGACCCCGGGACTTAGGGATTTTTTCAAAAAAAGTTGTTCAGACGTCGAGGGCTAATTCTGTTTACGAGGATAAAAACCCATCTGTTTCCTCCGAAAAACATTTTAGGGGATCCTTTGCAAAAGTTTGTCAACATTTTTGAGTGAATTGCAGAACATCAGATTTTTGCTGCAATTGTGACCGCGCGGCTTAGGGATTTTTTCAAAAAAAGTTGTTAAGACGTCGAGGGCTAATTCTGTTTCCGAGGATAAAAACCCATCTGTTTCCACCGAAAAACATTTTAGGGGATGCTTTTCAACAGTTTGCCAACATTTTTGAGTGAATTGCAGAACGTCAGATTTTTGCTGAAATTGTGACCGCGCGGATTAGGGATTTTTTCAAAAAAAAGTTGTTCAGACGTCGAGGGCTAATTCTGTTTCCGAAGATAAAATCCCATCTGTTTCCACCGAAATCATATCAGGGAATCGTTTGCAACAGTTTGCCAACATTTTTGAGTGAATTGCAGAACGTCAGATTCTTGCTGAAATTGTGACCGCGCAGCTTAGCGATTCTTTCAAAAAAAGTTGTTTAGACGTCGAGGGCTAATTCTCTTTCCGAGGATAAAAACCCATCTGTTTCCACCGAAAAACATTTTAGGGGATTCTTTGCAACAGTTTGCCAACATTTTTGAGTGAATTGCAGAACGTCAGATTTTTGCTGAAATTGTGACCGCGCGGCTTAGGGATTTTTTCAAAAAAAGTTGTTCAGACGTGGAGGGCTAATTCTGTTTCCGAGGATAAAAACCCATCTGTTTCCACCGAAAAACATTTCAGGGGATCGTTTGCAACAGTTTGCCAACATTTTTGAGTGAATTGCAGAACGTCAGATTTTTGCTGAAATGTGACCGGTTAAGTTTTTGAGGGCTGATTTCTTGTCCTGTGATAAAAAGCCTTCTGTTTCCATCGCCAAACTTTCAGGGGAGCATTTGCAACCGGTTGGCACCATTTTTGAGTGAATTGCCAAAAGTCAGATTTTTGCTGAAATTGTAACCCTTAGGGATTTTTTAAAAAAAATATTTTCTGACGGTTAAGTTTTTGAGGGCTGATTTCTTGTCCTGTGATAAAAAGGATTCTGTTTCTATCGCCAAAGCTTTCAGGGGAGCATTTGCAACCGGTTGGCACCATTTTTGAGTGAACTGCCAAAAGTCAGATTTTTGCTGAAATTGTGACCCCGGGGCTTAGGGATTTTTTCAAAAAAATATTTTCTGCCGGTTAAGTTTTTGAGGGCTGATTTCTTGTCCTGTGATAAAAAGCCTTCTGTTTCCACCACCAAAGCTTTCAGGGGAGCATTTGCAACCGGTTGGCACCATTTTTGAGTGAATTGCCAAAAGTCAGATTTCTGCTGAAATTGTGACCCCGGGGCTTAGGGATTTTTTCAAAAAAATATTTTCTGCCGGTTAAGTTTTTGAGGGCTGATTTCTTGTCCTGTGATAAAAAGCCTTCTGTTTTGAGTGCCACACCTTTCAGGAGAGCATTTTCAATCTTTTGGCACCATTTTTGAGTGAATTGCCAATATCAGATTTTTGCTGAAATTGTGACCCCGGGACTTCTGGATTTTTTCAAAAAAAGTTGTTCAGACGTCGAGGGCTAATTCTGTTTACGAGGATAAAAACCCATCTGTTTCCTCCGAAAAACATTTTAGGGGATCCTTTGCAAAAGTTTGTCAACATTTTTGAGTGAATTGCAGAACATCAGATTTTTGCTGCAATTGTGACCGCGCGGCTTAGGGATTTTTTCAAAAAAAGTTGTTAAGACGTCGAGGGCTAATTCTGTTTCCGAGGATAAAAACCCATCTGTTTCCACCGAAAAACATTTTAGGGGATGCTTTTCAACAGTTTGCCAACATTTTTGAGTGAATTGCAGAACGTCAGATTTTTGCTGAAATTGTGACCGCGCGGATTAGGGATTTTTTCAAAAAAAAGTTGTTCAGACGTCGAGGGCTAATTCTGTTTCCGAAGATAAAATCCCATCTGTTTCCACCGAAATCATATCAGGGAATCGTTTGCAACAGTTTGCCAACATTTTTGAGTGAATTGCAGAACGTCAGATTCTTGCTGAAATTGTGACCGCGCAGCTTAGCGATTCTTTCAAAAAAAGTTGTTTAGACGTCGAGGGCTAATTCTCTTTCCGAGGATAAAAACCCATCTGTTTCCACCGAAAAACATTTTAGGGGATTCTTTGCAACAGTTTGCCAACATTTTTGAGTGAATTGCAGAACGTCAGATTTTTGCTGAAATTGTGACCGCGCGGCTTAGGGATTTTTTCAAAAAAAGTTGTTCAGACGTGGAGGGCTAATTCTGTTTCCGAGGATAAAAACCCATCTGTTTCCACCGAAAAACATTTCAGGGGATCGTTTGCAACAGTTTGCCAACATTTTTGAGTGAATTGCAGAACGTCAGATTTTTGCTGAAATGTGACCGGTTAAGTTTTTGAGGGCTGATTTCTTGTCCTGTGATAAAAAGCCTTCTGTTTCCATCGCCAAACTTTCAGGGGAGCATTTGCAACCGGTTGGCACCATTTTTGAGTGAATTGCCAAAAGTCAGATTTTTGCTGAAATTGTAACCCTTAGGGATTTTTTAAAAAAAATATTTTCTGACGGTTAAGTTTTTGAGGGCTGATTTCTTGTCCTGTGATAAAAAGGATTCTGTTTCTATCGCCAAAGCTTTCAGGGGAGCATTTGCAACCGGTTGGCACCATTTTTGAGTGAACTGCCAAAAGTCAGATTTTTGCTGAAATTGTGACCCCGGGGCTTAGGGATTTTTTCAAAAAAATATTTTCTGCCGGTTAAGTTTTTGAGGGCTGATTTCTTGTCCTGTGATAAAAAGCCTTCTGTTTCCACCACCAAAGCTTTCAGGGGAGCATTTGCAACCGGTTGGCACCATTTTTGAGTGAATTGCCAAAAGTCAGATTTCTGCTGAAATTGTGACCCCGGGGCTTAGGGATTTTTTCAAAAAAATATTTTCTGCCGGTTAAGTTTTTGAGGGCTGATTTCTTGTCCTGTGATAAAAAGCCTTCTGTTTTGAGTGCCACACCTTTCAGGAGAGCATTTTCAATCTTTTGGCACCATTTTTGAGTGAATTGCCAATATCAGATTTTTGCTGAAATTGTGACCCCGGGACTTCTGGATTTTTTCAAAAAAAGTTGTTCAGACGTCGAGGGCTAATTCTGTTTACGAGGATAAAAACCCATCTGTTTCCTCCGAAAAACATTTTAGGGGATCCTTTGCAAAAGTTTGTCAACATTTTTGAGTGAATTGCAGAACATCAGATTTTTGCTGCAATTGTGACCGCGCGGATTAGGGATTTTTTCAAAAAAAAGTTGTTCAGATGTCGAGGGCTAATTCTGTTTCCGAAGATAAAATCCCATCTGTTTCCACCGAAATCATATCAGGGAATCGTTTGCAACAGTTTGCCAACATTTTTGAGTGAATTGCAGAACGTCAGATTCTTGCTGAAATTGTGACCGCGCAGCTTAGCGATTCTTTCAAAAAAAGTTGTTTAGACTTCGAGGGCTAATTCTCTTTCCGAGGATAAAAACCCATCTGTTTCCACCGAAAAACATATCAGGGGATCGTTTGCAACAGTTTGCCAACATTTTTGAGTGAATTGCAGAACGTCAGATTTTTGCTGAAATTGTGACCGCGCGGTTTAGGGATTTTTTCAAAAAAAGTTGTTCAGACGTCGAGGGCTAATTCTGTTTCCGAGGATAAAAACCCATCTGTTTCCACCCAAAAACATTTTAGGGGATTCTTTGCAACAGTTTGCCAACATTTTTGAGTGAATTGCAGAACGTCAGATTTTTGCTGAAATGTGACCGGTTAAGTTTTTGAGGGCTGATTTCTTGTCCTGTGATAAAAAGCCTTCTGTTTCCATCGCCAAACTTTCAGGGGAGCATTTGCAACCGGTTGGCACCATTTTTGAGTGAATTGCCAAAAGTCAGATTTTTGCTGAAATTGTGACCCCGG
The DNA here is from genome assembly GCF_965113315.1 of Podarcis vaucheri. Lineage (NCBI taxonomy): Eukaryota > Metazoa > Chordata > Lepidosauria > Squamata > Lacertidae > Podarcis > Podarcis vaucheri. Next base: position 13,240,452 of record NC_138750.1, read on the forward strand.
GGCTTAGGGATTTTTTCAAAAAAATATTTTCTGCCGGTTAAGTTTTTGAGGGCTGATTTCTTGTCCTGTGATAAATAGCCTTCTGTTTCCACCGCCAAAGCTTTCAGGGGAGCATTTGCAACCGGTTGGCACCATTTTTGAGTGAATTGCCAAAAGTCAGATTTTTGCTGAAATTGTGACCCCGGGGCTTAGGGATTTTTTTTTTAAAAAATTGTCTGCCGGTTAAGTTTTTGAGGGCTGATTTCTAGTCCTGTGATAAAAAGCCTTCTGTTTCCATCGCCACAGGTTTCAGTGGAGCATTTGCAATCGGTTGGCACCATTTTTGAGTCAACTGCCAAAAGTCAGATTTTTGCTGAAATTGTGACCCCGGGGCTTAGGGATTTTTTTCAAAAAAATATTTTCTGCCGGTTAAGTTTTTGAGGGCTGATTTCTTGTCCTGTGATAAAAAGCCTTCTGTTTTGAGTGCCAAACCTTTCAGGAGAGCATTTTCAATCTTTTGGCACCATTTTTGAGTTAACTGCCAAAAGTCAGATTTTTGCTGAAATTGTGACCCCAGGGCTTAGGGATTTTTTCAAAAAAATATTTTCTCCCGGTTAAGTTTTTGAGGGCTGATTTCTTGTCCTGTGATAAAACGCCTTCTGTTTCCATCACCACAGGTTTCAGCGTAGCATTTGCAACCGGTTGGCACCATTTTTGAGTGAACTGCCAAAAGTCAGATTTTTGCTGAAATTGTGACGCCGGGGCTTAGGGATTTTTTCAAAAAAATATTTTCTGCCGGTTAAGTTTTTGAGGGCTGATTTCTTGTCCTGTGATAAAAAGCCTTCTGTTTCCATCACCACAGGTTTCAGCGGAGCATTTGCAACCGGTTGGCACCATTTTTAAGTCAATTGCCGAAAGTCAGATTTTTGCTGAAATTGTGACCCCGGGGCTTAGGGATTTTTTCAAAAAAATATTTTCTTCCGGTTAAGTTTTTGAGGGCTGATTTCTTGTCCTGTGATAAAAAGCCTTCTGTTTCCATCGCCAAAGCTTTCAGGGGAGCATTTGCAACCGGTTCGCACCATTTTTGAGTGAATTGCCAAAAGTCAGATTTTTGCTGAAATTGTGACCCCGGGGCTTAGGGATTTTTTCAAAAAAATATTTTCTGCCGGTTAAGTTTTTGAGGGCTGATTTCTTGTCCTGTGATAAAAAGCCTTCTGTTTCCACCGCCAAAGCTTTCAGGGGAGCATTTGCAACCGGTTGGCACCATTTTTGAGTGAATTGCCAAAAGTCAGATTTTTGCTGAAATTGTGACCCCGGGGCTTAGGGATTTTTTTTAAAAAAAATTGTCTGCCGGTTAAGTTTTTGAGGGCTGATTTCTAGTCCTGTGATAAAAAGCCTTCTGTTTCCATCGCCACAGGTTTCAGCGGAGCATTTGCAACCGGTTGGCACCATTTTTGAGTCAACTGCCAAAAGTCAGATTTTTGCTGAAATTGTGACCCCGGGGCTTAGGGATTTTTTTCAAAAAAATATTTTCTGCCGGTTAAGTTTTTGAGGGCTGATTTCTTGTCCTGTGATAAAAAGCCTTCTGTTTTGAGTGCCAAACCTTTCAGGAGAGCATTTTCAATCTTTTGGCACCATTTTTGAGTTAACTGCCAAAAGTCAGATTTTTGCTGAAATTGTGACCCCAGGGCTTAGGGATTTTTTCAAAAAAATATTTTCTGCCGGTTAAGTTTTTGAGGGCTGATTTCTTGTCCTGTGATAAAAAGCCTTCTGTTTCCATCACCACAGGTTTCAGCGGAGCATTTGCAACCGGTTGGAACCATTTTTAAGTCAATTGCCGAAAGTCAGTTTTTTGCTGAAATTGTGACCCCGGGGCTTAGGGATTTTTTCAAAAAAATATTTTCTTCCGGTTAAGTTTTTGAGGGCTGATTTCTTGTCCTGTGATAAAAAGCCTTCTGTTTCCATCGCCAAAGCTTTCAGCGGAGCATTTTCAAGCTTTTGGCACCATTTTTGAATTAACTGCCAAAAGTCAGATTTTTGCTGAAATTGTGACCCCGGGGCTTAGGGATTTTTTCAAAAAAATATTTTCTGCCGGTTAAGTTTTTGAGGGCTGATTTCTTGTCCTGTGATAAAAAGCCTTCTGTTTTGAGTGCCAAACTTTCAGGGGAGCATTTGCAACCGGTTGGCACCATTTTTGAGTGAACTGCCAAAAGTCAGATTTTTGCTGAAATTGTGAACCCTGGGCTTAGGGTTTTTTTCAAAAAAATATTTGATGCCAGTTAAGTTTTTGAGGGCTGATTTCTTGTCCTGTGATAAAAAGCCTTCTGCTTTGAGTGCCAAACCTTTCAGGAGAGCATTTGCAACCGGTTGGCACCATTTTTGAGTGAACTGTCAAAAGTCAGATTTTTGCTGAAATTGTGAACCTGGGGCTTAGGGATTTTTTCAAAAAAATATTTTCTGCCGGTTAAGTTTTTGAGGGCTGATTTCTTGTCCTGTGATAAAAAGCCTTCTGTTTTGAGTGCCACACCTTTCAGGAGAGCATTTTCAATCTTTTGGCACCATTTTTGAGTGAATTGCCAATATCAGATTTTTGCTGAAATTGTGACCCCGGGACTTAGGGATTTTTTCAAAAAAAGTTGTTCAGACGTCGAGGGCTAATTCTGTTTACGAGGATAAAAACCCATCTGTTTCCTCCGAAAAACATTTTAGGGGATCCTTTGCAAAAGTTTGTCAACATTTTTGAGTGAATTGCAGAACATCAGATTTTTGCTGCAATTGTGACCGCGCGGCTTAGGGATTTTTTTCAAAAAAAGTTGTTAAGACGTCGAGGGCTAATTCTGTTTCCGAGGATAAAAACCCATCTGTTTCCACCGAAAAACATTTTAGGGGATGCTTTTCAACAGTTTGCCAACATTTTTGAGTGAATTGCAGAACGTCAGATTTTTACTGAAATTGTGACCGCGCGGCTTAGGGATTTTTTCAAAAAAAAGGTTGTTCAGACGTCGAGGGCTAATTCTGTTTCCGAAGATAAAATCCCATCTGTTTCCACCGAAATCATATCAGGGAATCGTTTGCAACAGTTTGCCAACATTTTTGAGTGAATTGCAGAACGTCAGATTCTTGCTGAAATTGTGACCGCGCAGCTTAGCGATTCTTTCAAAAAAAGTTGTTTAGACGTCGAGGGCTAATTCTCTTTCCGAGGATAAAAACCCATCTGTTTCCACCGAAAAACATATCAGGGGATCGTTTGCAACAGTTTGTCAACATTTTTGAGTGAATTGCAGAACGTCAGATTTTTGCTGAAATGTGACCGGTTAAGTTTTTGAGGGCTGATTTCTTGTCCTGTGATAAAAAGCCTTCTGTTTGCATCGCCAAAGCTTTCAGGGGAGCATTTGCAACCGGTTGGCACCATTTTTGAGTGAATTGCGAAAAGTCAGATTTTTGCTGAAATTGTGACCCCGGGGCTTAGGGATTTTTTCAAAAAAATATTTTCTGCCGGTTAAGTTTTTGAGGGCTGATTTCTTGTCCTGTGATAAAAAGCCTTCTGTTTCCACCGCCAAAGCTTTCAGGGGAGCATTTGCAACCGGTTGGCACCATTTTTGAGTGAATTGCCAAAAGTCAGATTTTTGCTGAAATTGTGACCCCGGGGCTTAGGGATTTTTTTTAAAAAAAATTGTCTGCCGGTTAAGTTTTTGAGGGCTGATTTCTAGTCCTGTGATAAAAAGCCTTCTGTTTCCATCGCCACAGGTTTCAGCGGAGCATTTGCAACCGGTTGGCACCATTTTTGAGTCAACTGCCAAAAGTCAGATTTTTGCTGAAATTGTGACCCCGGGGCTTAGGGATTTTTTTCAAAAAAATATTTTCTGCCGGTTAAGTTTTTGAGGGCTGATTTCTTGTCCTGTGATAAAAAGCCTTCTGTTTTGAGTGCCAAACCTTTCAGGAGAGCATTTTCAATCTTTTGGCACCATTTTTGAGTTAACTGCCAAAAGTCAGATTTTTGCTGAAATTGTGACCCCAGGGCTTAGGGATTTTTTCAAAAAAATATTTTCTGCCGGTTAAGTTTTTGAGGGCTGATTTCTTGTCCTGTGATAAAAAGCCTTCTGTTTCCATCACCACAGGTTTCAGCGGAGCATTTGCAACCGGTTGGAACCATTTTTAAGTCAATTGCCGAAAGTCAGTTTTTTGCTGAAATTGTGACCCCGGGGCTTAGGGATTTTTTCAAAAAAATATTTTCTTCCGGTTAAGTTTTTGAGGGCTGATTTCTTGTCCTGTGATAAAAAGCCTTCTGTTTCCATCGCCAAAGCTTTCAGCGGAGCATTTTCAAGCTTTTGGCACCATTTTTGAATTAACTGCCAAAAGTCAGATTTTTGCTGAAATTGTGACCCCGGGGCTTAGGGATTTTTTCAAAAAAATATTTTCTGCCGGTTAAGTTTTTGAGGGCTGATTTCTTGTCCTGTGATAAAAAGCCTTCTGTTTTGAGTGCCAAACTTTCAGGGGAGCATTTGCAACCGGTTGGCACCATTTTTGAGTGAACTGCCAAAAGTCAGATTTTTGCTGAAATTGTGAACCCTGGGCTTAGGGTTTTTTTCAAAAAAATATTTGCTGCCGGTTAAGTTTTTGAGGGCTGATTTCTTGTCCTGTGATAAAAAGCCTTCTGTTTTGAGTGCCAAACCTTTCAGGAGAGCATTTGCAACCGGTTGGCACCATTTTTGAGTGAACTGTCAAAAGTCAGATTTTTGCTGAAATTGTGACCCTGGGGCTTAGGGATTTTTTCAAAAAAATATTTTCTTCCGGTTAAGTTTTTGGGGGTTGATTTCTTGTCCTGTGATAAAAAGCCTTCTGTTTCCATCGCCAAAGCTTTCAGCCTAGCATTTGCAACCGGTTGGCACCATTTTTGAGTGAACTGCCAAAAGTCAGATTTTTGCTGAAATTGTGACCCCTGGGCTTAGGGATTTTTTCAAAAAAATATTTTCTCCCGGTTAAGTTTTTGAGGGCTGATTTCTTGTCCTGTGATAAAACGCCTTCTGTTTCCATCACCACAGGTTTCAGCGTAGCATTTGCAACCGGTTGGCACCATTTTTGAGTGAACTGCCAAAAGTCAGATTTTTGCTGAAATTGTGACGCCGGGGCTTAGGGATTTTTTCAAAAAAATATTTTCTGCCGGTTAAGTTTTTGAGGGCTGATTTATTGTCCTGTGATAAAAAGCCTTCTGTTTCCATCACCACAGGTTTCAGCGGAGCATTTGCAACCGGTTGGCACCATTTTTAAGTCAATTGCCGAAAGTCAGATTTTTGCTGAAATTGTGACCCCGGGGCTTAGGGATTTTTTCAAAAAAATATTTTCTTCCGGTTAAGTTTTTGAGGGCTGATTTCTTGTCCTGTGATAAAAAGCCTTCTGTTTCCATCGCCAAAGCTTTCAGCGGAGCATTTTCAAGCTTTTGGCACCATTTTTGAATTAACTGCCAAAAGTCAGATTTTTGCTGAAATTGTGACCCCGGGGCTTAGGGATTTTTTCAAAAAAATATTTTCTGCCGGTTAAGTTTTTGAGGGCTGATTTCTTGTCCTGTGATAAAAAGCCTTCTGTTTTGAGTGCCAAACCTTTCAGGGGAGCATTTGCAACCGGTTGGCACCATTTTTGAGTGAACTGCCAAAAGTCAGATTTTTGCTGAAATTGTGACCCCGGGGCTTAGGGATTTTTTCAAAAAAATATTTTCTTCCGGTTAAGTTTTTGAGGGCTGATTTCTTGTCCTGTGATAAAAAGCCTTCTGTTTCCATCGCCACGGCTTTCAGGGGAGCATTTGCAACCGGATGGCAACATTTTTGAGTGAACTGCCAAAAGTCAGATTTTTGCTGAAATTGTGACGCCGGGGCTTAGGGATTTTTTCAAAAAAATATTTTCTGCCGGTTAAGTTTTTGAGGGATGATTTCTTGTCCTGTGATAAAAAGCCTTCCTTTTCGAGTGCCAAACTTTCAGGGGAGCATTTGCAACCGGTTGGCACCATTTTTAAGTCAATTGCCGAAAGTCAGATTTTTGCTGAAATTGTGACGCCGGGGCTTAGGGATTTTTTCAAAAAAATATTTTCTGCCGGTTAAGTTTTTGAGGGATGATTTCTTGTCCTGTGATAAAAAGCCTTCTGTTTCCATCACCACTGGTTTCAGCGGAGCATTTGCAACCGGTTGGCACCATTTTTGAGTGAATTGCCAAAAGTCAGATTTTTGCTGAAATTGTGACGCCGGGGCTTAGGGATTTTTTCAAAAAAATATTTTCTGCCGGTTAAGTTTTTGAGGGATGATTTCTTGTCCTGTGATAAAAAGCCTTCTGTTTCCATCACCACTGGTTTCAGCGGAGCATTTGCAACCGGTTGGCACCATTTTTGAGTGAATTGCCAAAATCAGATTTTTGCTGAAATTGTGACCCCGGGGCTTAGGGATTTTTTCAAAAAAATATTTTCTTCCGGTTAAGTTTTTGAGGGCTGATTTCTTGTCCATGTGATAAAAAAGCCTTCTGTTTCGAGTGCCAAACTTTCAGGGGAGCATTTGCAACCGGTTGGCACCATTTTTAAGTCAATTGCCGAAAGTCAGATTTTTGCTGAAATTGTGACCCCGGGGCTTAGGGATTTTTTCAAAAAAATATTTTCTGCCGGTTAAGTTTTTGAGGGCTGATTTCTTGTCCTGTGATAAAAAGCCTTCTGTTTTGAGTGCCAAACCTTTCAGGAGAGCATTTTCAATCTTTTGGCACCATTTTTGAGTGAATTGCCAATATCAGATTTTTGCTGAAATTGTGACCCCGGGGCTTAGGGATTTTTTCAAAAAAATATTTTCTGCTGGTTAAGTTTTTGAGGGCTGATTTCTTGTCCTGTGATAAAAAGCCTTCTGTTTCCATCGCCAAAGCTTTCAGAGGAGCATTTTCAAGCTTTTGGCACCATTTTTGAGTGAATTGCCAAAAGTCAGATTTTTGCTGAAATTGTGACCCCGGGGCTTAGGGATTTTTTCAAAAAAATATTTTCTTCCGGTTAAGTTTTTGAGGGCTGATTTCTTGGCCTGTGATAAAAAGCCTTCTGTTTCTATCGCCAAAGCTTTCAGGGGAGCAATTGCAACCGTTTGGCACCATTTTTGAGTGAACTGCCAAAAGTCAGATTTTTGCTGAAATTGTGACCCCGGGGCTTAGGGATTTTTTCAAAAAAATATTTTCTGCCGGTTAAGTTTTTGAGGCCTGATTTCTTGTCCTGTGATAAAAAGCCTTCTGTTTCGAATGCCAAACCTTTCAGGGGAGCATTTGCAACCGGTTGGCACCATTTTTAAGTGAATTGCCGAAAGTCAGATTTTTGCTATAATTATGACCCCGGGGCTTAGGGATTTTTTCAAAAAAATATTTTCTGCCGGTTAAGCTTTTGAGGGCTGATTTCTTGTCCTGTGATAAAAAGCCTTCTGTTTCCATTGCCACAGCTTTCAGGGGAGCATTTGCAACCGGTTGGCACCATTTTTGAGTGAATTGCCAAAAGTCAGATTTTTGCTGAAATTGTGACCCCGGGGCTTAGGGATTTTTTCAAAAAAATATTTTCTGCCGGTTAAGTTTTTGAGGGCTGATTTCTTGTCCTGTGATAAAAAGCCTTCCGTTTCCATCACCAAAGCTTTCAGGGGAGCATTTGCAACCGGTTGGCACCATTTTTGAGTGAACTGCCAAAAGTCAGATTTTTGCTGAAATGGTGACCCCGGGGCTTAGGGATTTTTTCAAAAAAATATTTTCTGCCGGTTAAGTTTTTGAGGGCTGATTTCTTGTCCTGTGATAAAAAGCCTTCTGTTTCCATCGCCACAGCTTTCAGGAGAGCATTTGCAACCGGTTGGCACCATTTTTGAGTGAACTGCCAAAAGTCAGATTTTTGCTGAAATTGTGACCCCGGGGCTTAGGGATTTTTTCAAAAAAATATTTTCTGCCGGTTAAGTTTTTGAGGGTTGATTTCTTGTCCTGTGATAAAAAGCCTTCTGTTTCCATCACCACAGGTTTCAGCGGAGCATTTGCAACCGGTTGGCACCATTTTTGAGTGAACTGCCAAAAGTCAGATTTTTGCTGAAATTGTGACCCCGGGGCTTAGGGATTTTTTCAAAAAAAATATTTTCTTCCGGTTAAGTTTTTGAGGGCTGATTTCTTGTCCTGTGATAAAAAGCCTTCTCTTTCCATCGCCACAGGTTTCAGCGGAGCATTTGCAACCGGTTGGCACCATTTTTGAGTGAATTGCCAAAAGTCAGATTTTTGCTGAAATTGTGACCCCGGGGCTTAGGGATTTTTTCAAAAAAATATTTTCTTCCTGTTAAGTTTTTGAGGGCTGATTTCTTGTCCATGTGATAAAAAAGCCTTCTGTTTCGAGTGCCAAACTTTCAGGGGAGCATTTGCAACCGGTTGGCACCATTTTTAAGTCAATTGCCGAAAGTCAGATTTTTGCTGAAATTGTGACCCCGGGGCTTAGGGATTTTTTCAAAAAAATATTTTCTGCCGGTTAAGTTTTTGAGGGCTGATTTCTTGTCCTGTGATAAAAAGCCTTCTGTTTTGAGTGCCAAACCTTTCAGGAGAGCATTTTCAATCTTTTGGCACCATTTTTGAGTGAATTGCCAATATCAGATTTTTGCTGAAATTGTGACCCCGGGGCTTAGGGATTTTTTCAAAAAAATATTTTCTGCTCGTTAAGTTTTTGAGGGCTGATTTCTTGTCCTGTGATAAAAAGCCTTCTGTTTCCATCGCGAAAGCTTTCAGCGGAGCATTTTCAAGCTTTTGGCACCATTTTTGAGTGAATTGCCAAAAGTCAGATTTTTGCTGAAATTGTGACCCCGGGGCTTAGGGATTTTTTCAAAAAAATATTTTCTTCCGGTTAAGTTTTTGAGGGCTGATTTCTTGGCCTGTGATAAAAAGCCTTCTGTTTCGAATGCCAAACCTTTCAGGGGAGCATTTGCAACCGGTTGGCACCATTTTTAAGTGAATTGCCGAAAGTCAGATTTTTGCTGAAATTATGACCCCGGGGCTTAGGGATTTTTTCAAAAAAATATTTTCTGCCGGTTAAGCTTTTGAGGGCTGATTTCTTGTCCTGTGATAAAAAGCCTTCTGTTTCCATTGCCACAGCTTTCAGGGGATCATTTGCAACCGGTTGGCACCATTTTTGAGTGAATTGCCAAAAGTCAGATTTTTGCTGAAATTGTGACCCCGGGGCTTAGGGATTTTTTCAAAAAAATATTTTCTGCCGGTTAAGTTTTTGAGGGCTGATTTCTTGTCCTGTGATAAAAAGCCTTCCGTTTCCATCACCAAAGCTTTCAGGGGAGCATTTGCAACCGGTTGGCACCATTTTTGAGTGAACTGCCAAAAGTCAGATTTTTGCTGAAATGGTGACCCCGGGGCTTAGGGATTTTTTCAAAAAAATATTTTCTGCCGGTTAAGTTTTTGAGGGCTGATTTCTTGTCCTGTGATAAAAAGCCTTCTGTTTCCATCGCCACAGCTTTCAGGAGAGCATTTGCAACCGGTTGGCACCATTTTTGAGTGAACTGCCAAAAGTCAGATTTTTGCTGAAATTGTGACCCCGGGGCTTAGGGATTTTTTCAAAAAAATATTTTCTGCCGGTTAAGTTTTTGAGGGCTGATTTCTTGTCCTGTGATAAAAAGCCTTCTGTTTCCATCACCACAGGTTTCAGCGGAGCATTTGCAACCGGTTAGCACCATTTTTGAGTGAACTGCCAAAAGTCAGATTTTTGCTGAAATTGTGACCCCGGGGCTTAGGGATTTTTTCAAAAAAATATTTTCTTCCGGTTAAGTTTTTGAGGGCTGATTTCTTGTCCTGTGATAAAAAGCCTTCTGTTTCCATCACCAAAGCTTTCAGGGGAGCATTTGCAACCGGTTGGCACCATTTTTGAGTGAACTGCCAAAAGTCAGATTTTTGCTGAAATTGTGACCCCGGGGCTTAGGGATTTTTTCAAAAAAATATATTCTGCCGGTTAAGTTTTTTCAGGGCTGATTTCTTGTCCTGTGAAAAGCCTTCTGTTTCCATCACAAAAGCTTTCAGGGGAGCATTTGTAACCGGTTGGCACCATTTTTGAGTGAACTGCCAAAAGTCAGATTTTTGCTGAAATTGTGACGCCGGGGCTTAGGGATTTTTTCAAAAAAATATTTTCTTCCGGTTAAGTTTTTGAGGGCTGATTTCTTGTCCTGTGATAAAAAGCCTTCTGTTTCCATTGCCACAGCTTTCAGGGGAGCATTTGCAACCGGATGGCAACATTTTTGAGTGAACTGCCAAAAGTCAGATTTTTGCTGAAATTGTGACGGCGGGGGTTAGGGATTTTTTCAAAAAAATATTTTCTGCCGGTTAAGTTTTTGAGGGCTGATTTCTTGTCCTGTGATAAAAGGCCTTCTGTTTCCATCGCCAAACTTTCAGGGGAGCATTTTCAAGCTTTTGGCACTATTTTTGAGTGAACTGCCAAAAGTCAGATTTTTGCTGAAATTGTGACCCCGGGGCTTAGGGATTTTTTCAAAAAAATATTTTCTGCCGGTTAAGTTTTTGAGGGATGATTTCTTGTCCTGTGATAAAAAGCCTTCTGTTCCCATCACCAAAGCTTTCAGGGGAGCATTTGCAACCGGTTGGCACCATTTTTGAGTGAACTGCCAAAAGTCAGATTTTTGCTGAAATTGTGACCCCGGGGCTTAGGGATTTTTTCAAAAAAATATATTCTGCCGGTTAAGTTTTTTCAGGGCTGATTTCTTGTCCTGTGAAAAGCCTTCTGTTTCCATCACAAAAGCTTTCAGGGGAGCATTTGTAACCGGTTGGCACCATTTTTGAGTGAACTGCCAAAAGTCAGATTTTTGCTGAAATTGTGACGCCGGGGCTTAGGGATTTTTTCAAAAAAATATTTTCTTCCGGTTAAGTTTTTGAGGGCTGATTTCTTGTCCTGTGATAAAAAGCCTTCTGTTTCCATTGCCACAGCTTTCAGGGGAGCATTTGCAACCGGATGGCAACATTTTTGAGTGAACTGCCAAAAGTCAGATTTTTGCTGAAATTGTGACGGCGGGGGTTAGGGATTTTTTCAAAAAAATATTTTCTGCCGGTTAAGTTTTTGAGGGCTGATTTCTTGTCCTGTGATAAAAGGCCTTCTGTTTCCATCGCCACACTTTCAGGGGAGCATTTTCAAGCTTTTGGCACTATTTTTGAGTGAACTGCCAAAAGTCAGATTTTTGCTGAAATTGTGACCCCGGGGCTTAGGGATTTTTTCAAAAAAATATTTTCTGCCGGTTAAGTTTTTGAGGGATGATTTCTTGTCCTGTGATAAAAAGCCTTCTGTTCCCATCACCAAAGCTTTCAGGGGAGCATTTGCAACCGGTTGGCACCATTTTTGAGTGAACTGCCGAAAGTCAGATTTTTGCTGAAATTGTGACCCCGGGGCTTAGGGATTTTTTCAAAAAAATATTTTCTTCCGGTTAAGTTTTTGAGGGCTGATTTCTTGTCCTGTGATAAAAAGCCTTCTGTTTCCATCGCCACGGCTTTCAGGGGAGCATTTGCAACCGGATGGCAACATTTTTGAGTGAACTGCCAAAAGTCAGATTTTTGCTGAAATTGTGACCGCGGGGCTTAGGGATTTTTTCAAAAAAATATTTTCTTCCGGTTAAGTTTTTGAGGGCTGATTTCTTGTCCATGTGATAAAAAAGCCTTCTGTTTCGAGTGCCAAACTTTCAGGGGAGCATTTGCAACCGGTTGGCACCATTTTTAAGTCAATTGCCGAAAGTCAGATTTTTGCTGAAATTGTGACCCCGGGGCTTAGGGATTTTTTCAAAAAAATATTTTCTGCCGGTTAAGTTTTTGAGGGCTGATTTCTTGTCCTGTGATAAAAAGCCTTCTGTTTTGAGTGCCAAACCTTTCAGGAGAGCATTTTCAATCTGTTGGCACCATTTTTGAGTGAATTGCCAATATCAGATTTTTGCTGAAATTGTGACCCTGGGGCTTAGGGATTTTTTCAAAAAAATATTTTCTGCTGGTTAAGTTTTTGAGGGCTGATTTCTTGTCCTGTGATAAAAAGCCTTCTGTTTCCATCGCCAAAGCTTTCAGCGGAGCATTTTCAAGCTTTTGGCACCATTTTTGAGTGAATTGCCAAAAGTCAGATTTTTGCTGAAATTGTGACCCCGGGGATTAGGGATTTTTTCAAAAAAATATTTTCTTCCGGTTAAGTTTTTGAGGGATGATTTCTTGTCCTGTGATAAAAAGCCTTCTGTTTCCATCACCAAAGCTTTCAGGGGAGCATTTGCAACCGGTTGGCACCATTTTTGAGTGAACTGCCAAAAGTCAGATTTTTGCTGAAATTGTAACCCTGGGGCTTAGGGATTTTTTTAAAAAAATATTTTCTGCCGGTTAAGTTTTTGAGGCCTGATTTCTTGTCCTGTGATAAAAAGCCTTCTGTTTCGAATGCCAAACCTTTCAAGGGAGCATTTGCAACCGGTTGGCACCATTTTTAAGTGAATTGCCAAAAGTCAGATTTTTGCTGAAATTGTGACCCCGGGGCTTAGGGATTTTTTCAAAAAAAATATTTTCTGCCTGATAAGTTTTTGAGGGCTGATTTCTTGTCCTGTGATAAAAAGTCTTCTGTTTCTATCGCCAAAGCTTTCAGGGGAGCATTTGCAACCGGTTGGCACCATTTTTAAGTGAATTGCCAAAAGTCAGATTTTTGCTAAAATTGTGACCCCGGGGCTTAGGGATTTTTTCAAAAAAATATTGTCTGCCGGTTAAGTTTTTGAGGGCTGATTTCTTGTCCTGTGATAAAAAGCCTTCTGTTTTGAGTGCCAAACCTTTCAGGAGAGCATTTTCAATCTTTTGGCCAGATTTTTGAGTGAATTGCCAATATCAGATTTTTGCTGGAATTGTGACCCCGGGGCTTAGGGATTTTTTCAAAAAAATATTTTCTGCCGGTTAAGGTTTTGAGGGCTGATTTCTTGTCCTGTGATAAAAAGCCTTCTGTTTCGAGTGCCAAACCTTTCAGGAGAGCATTTGCAACCGGTTGGCACCATTTTTGAGTGAATTGCCAAAAGTCAGATTTTTGCTGAAATTGTAACCCCGGGGCTTAGGGATTTTTTCAAAAAAATATTTTCTGCCGGTTAAGTTTTTGAGGGCTGATTTCTTGGCCTGTGATAAAAAGCCTTCTGTTTCTATCGCCAAAGCTTTCAGGGGAGCATTTGCAACCGGTTGGCACCATTTTTAAGTGAATTGCCAAAAGTCAGATTTTTGCTGAAATTGTGACCCCGGGGCTTAGGGATTTTTGTCAAAAAAAATATTTTCTGCCGGTTAAGTTTTTGAGGGCTGATTTCTTGTCCTGTGATAAAAAGCTTTCTGTTTCCATCGCCACAACTTTCAGGGGAGCATTTGCAACCGGTTGGCACCATTTTTGAGTGAACTGCCAAAAGTCAGATTTTTGCTGAAATTGTGACCCTTGGGCTTAGGGATTTTTTCAAAAAAATATTTTGTTCCGGTTAATTTTTTGAGGGCTGATTTCTTGTCCTGTGATAAAAAGCCTTCTGTTTCCATCGCCAAAGCTTTCAGGGGAGCATTTGCAACCGGTTGGAACCATTTTTGAGTGAATTGCCAAAAGTCAGATTTTTGCTGAAATTGTGACCCCGGGGCTTAGGGATTTTTTCAAAAAAATATTTTCTGCCGGTTAAGTTTTTGAGGGCTGATTTCTTGTTATGTGATAAAAAGCCTTCCGTTTCCATCACCAAAGCTTTCAGGGGAGCATTTGCAACCGGTTGGCACCATTTTTGAGTGAACTGCCAAAAGTCAGATTTTTGCTGAAATGTTGACCCCGGGGCTTAGGGATTTTTTCAAAAAAATATTTTCTGCCGGTTAAGTTTTTGAGGGCTGATTTCTTGTCCTGTGATAAAAAGCCTTCTGTTTCCATTGCCAAAGCTTTCAGCAGAGCATTTTCAAGGTTTTGGCACCATTTTTGGGTTAACTGCCAAAAGTCAGATTTTTGCTGAAATTGTGACCCCGGGGCTTAGGGATTTTTTCAAAAAAATATTTTCTTCCGGTTAAGTTTTTGAGGGCTGATTTCTTGTCCATGTGATAAAAAAGCCTTCTGTTTCCATCGCCAAACTTTCAGGGGAGCATTTGCAACCGGTTGGCACCATTTTTAAGTCAATTGCCGAAAGTCAGATTTTTGCTGAAATTGTGACCCCGGGACTTAGGGATTTTTTCAAAAAAAATATTTTCTGCCGGTTAAGTTTTTGAGGGCTGATTTCTAGTCCTGTGATAAAAGGCCTTCTGTTTCCATCGCCAAAGCTTTCACCGGAGCATTTTCAAGCTTTTGGCACCATTTTTGAGTGAACTGCCAAAAGTCAGATTTTTGCTGAAATTGTGACCCAGGGGCTTAGGGATTTTTTCAAAAAAATATTTTCTGCCGGATAAGTTTTTGAGGGCTGATTTCTTGCCCTGTGATAAAAAGCCTTCTGTTTCCATCGCCAAACTTTCAGGGGAGCATTTTCAAGCTTTTGGCACCATTTTTGAGTGAATTGCCAAAAGTCAGATTTTTGCTGAAATTGTGACCCCAGGGCTTAGGGATTTTTTCAAAAAAATATTTTCTGCCGGTTAAGTTTTTGAGGGCTGATTTCTTGTCCTGTGATAAAAAGCCTTCTGTTTCCATCGCCACAGGTTTCAGCGGAGCATTTGCAACCGGTTGGCACCATTTTTGAGTGAACTGCCAAAAGTCAGATTTTTGCTGAAATTGTGACCCCGGGGCTTAGGGATTTTTTCAAAAAAATATTTTCTGCCGGTTAAGTTTTTGAGGGCTGATTTCTTGTCCTGTGATAAAAAGCCTTCTGTTTCCATCGCCAAACTTTCAGGGGAGCATTTGCAACCGGTTGGCACCATTTTTGAGTGAACTGCCAAAAGTCAGATTTTTGCTGAAATTGTGACCCCGGGGCTTAGGGATTTTTTCAAAAAAATATTTTCTGCCGGTTAAGTTTTTGAGGGCTGATTTCTTGTCTTGTGATTAAAAGCCTTCTGTTTCCATCGCCAAACTTTCAGGGGAGCATTTTCAAGCTTTTGGCACCATTTTTGAGTGAATTGCCAAAAGTCAGATTTTTGCTGAAATTGTGACCCCGGGGTTTAGGGATTTTTTCAAAAAAATATTTTCTGCCGGTTAAGTTTTTGAGGGCTGATTTCTTGTCCTGTGATAAAAAGCCTTCTGTTTCGAGTGCCAGACCATTCAGGCGAGCATTTTCTAGCTTTTGGCACCATTTTTGAGTGAATTGCCAAAAGTCAGATTTTTGCTGAAATTGTGACCCCGGGGCTTAGGGATTTTTTCCAAAAAATATTTTCTGCCGGTTAAGTTTTTGAGGGCTGATTTCTTGTCCTGTGATAAAAAGCCTTCTGTTTCCATCGCCACAGGTTTCAGCGGAGCATTTGCAACCGGTTGGCACCATTTTTGAGTCAACTGCCAAAAGTCAGATTTTTGCTGAAATTGTGACCCCGGGGCTTAGGGATTTTTTCAAAAAAATATTTTCTGCCGGTTAAGTTTTTGAGGGCTGATTTCTTGTCCTATGATAAAAAGCCTTCTGTTTTGAGTGCCAAACCTTTCAGGGGAGCATTTTCAAGCTTTTGGCACCATTTTTAAGTGAATTGCCAAAAGTCAGATTTTTGCTGAAATTGTGACCCCGGGGCTTAGGGATTTTTTCAAAAAAATATTTTCTGCCGGTTAAGTTTTTGAGGGCTGATTTCTTGTCCTGTGATAAAAAGCCTTCTGTTTCCATCGCCACAGATTTCAGCGGAGCATTTGCAACCGGTTGGCACCATTTCTGAGTGAACTGCCAAAAGTCAGATTTTTGCTGAAATTGTGACCCCGGGGCTTAGGGATTTTTTCAAAAAAATATTTTCTGCCGGTTAAGTTTTTGAGGGCTGATTTCTTGTCCTGTGATAAAAAGCCTTCTGTTTCCATCGCCACAGATTTCAGCGGAGCATTTGCAACCGGTTGGCACCATTTTTGAGTGAACTGCCAAAAGTCAGATTTTTGCTGAAATTGTGACCCCGGGGCTTAGGGATTTTTTCAAAAAAATATTTTCTGCCGGTTAAGTTTTTGAGGGCTGATTTCTTGTCCTGTGATAAAAAGCCTTCTGTTTCCATCGCCACAGATTTCAGCGGAGCATTTGCAACCGATTGGCACCATTTTTGAGTGAACTGCCAAAAGTCAGATTTTTGCTGAAATTGTGACCCCGGGGCTTAGGGATTTTTTCAAAAAAATATTTTCTGCCGGTTAAGTTTTTGAGGGCTGATTTCTTGTCCTGTGATAAAAAGCCTTCTGTTTCCATCGCCACAGATTTCAGCGGAGCATTTGCAACCGGTTGGCACCATTTTTGAGTGAACTGCCAAAAGTCAGATTTTTGCTGAAATTGTGACCCTGGGGCTTAGGGATTTTTTCAAAAAAATATTTTCTGCCGGTTAAGTTTTTGAGGGCTGATTTCTTGACCTGTGATAAAAAGCCTTCTGTTTCCATCGCCACAGATTTCAGCGGAGCATTTTCAAGCTTTTGGCACCATTTTTGAGTGAATTGCCAAAAGTCAGATTTTTGCTGAAATTGTGACCCCGGGGCTTAGGGATTTTTTCAAAAAAATATTTTCTGCCGGATAAGTTTTTGAGGGCTGATTTCTTGTCCTGTGATAAAAAGGCTTCTGTTTCTATCGCCAAAGCTTTCAGGGGAGCATTTGCAACCGGTTGGCACCATTTTTGAGTGAACTGCCAAAAGTCAGATTTTTGCTGAAATTGTGACCCCGGGGTTTAGGGGTTTTTTCAAAAAAATATTTTCTTCCGGTTAAGTTTTTGAGGGCTGATTTCTTGACCTGTGATAAAAAGCCTTCTGTTTCCATCGCCACAGCTTTCAGCGGAGCATTTTCAAGCTTTTGGCACCATTTTTGAGTGAATTGCCAAAAGTCAGATTTTTGCTGAAATTGTGACCCCGGGGCTTAGGGATTTTTTCAAAAAAATGTTTTCTGCCGGTTAAGTTTTTGAGGGCTGATTTCTTGTCCTGTGATAAAAAGCCTTCTGTTTCGAGTGCCAAACCTTTCAGGGGAGCACTTTCAAGCTTTTGGCACCATTTTTGAGTGAATTGCCAAAAGTCAGATTTTTGCTGAAATTGTGACCCCGGGGCTTAGGGATTTTTTCAAAAAAATATTTTCTACCGGTTAAGTTTTTGAGGGCTGATTTCTTGTCCTGTGATAAAAAGCCTTCTGTTTCCATCGCCACAGATTTCAGCGGAGCATTTGCAACCGGTTGGCACCATTTTTGAGTGAACTGCCAAAAGTCAGATTTTTTCTGAAATTGTGACCCCGGGGCTTAGGGATTTTTTCAAAAAAATATTTTCTGCCGATTAAGTTTTTGAGGGCTGATTTCTTGTCCTGTGATAAAAAGCCTTCTGTTTTGAGTGCCAAACCTTTCAGGAGAGCATTTTCAAGCTTTTGGCACCATTTTTGAGTGAATTGCCAAAAGTCAAATTTTTGCTGAAATTGTGACCCCGGGGCTTAGGGATTTTTTCAAAAAAATATTTTCTGCCGGATAAGTTTTTGATGGCTGATTTCTTGTCCTGTGATAAAAAGCCTTCTGTTTCTATCGCCAAAGCTTTCAGGGGAGCATTTGCAACCGGTTGGCACCATTTTTGAGTGAACTGCCAAAAGTCAGATTTTTGCTGAAATTGTGACCCCGGGGCTTAGGGATTTTTTTAAAAAAATATTTTCTGCCGGATAAGTTTTTGATGGCTGATTTCTTGTCCTGTGATAAAAAGCCTTCTGTTTCTATCGCCAAAGCTTTCAGGGGAGCATTTGCAACCGGTTGGCACCATTTTTGAGTGAACTGCCAAAAGTCAGATTTTTGCTGAAATTGTGACCCCAGGGCTTAGGGATTTTTTCAAAAAAATATTTTCTGCCGGTTAAGTTTTTGAGGGCTGATTTCTTTTCCTGTGATAAAAAGCCTTCTGTTTCTATCGCCAAAGCTTTCAGGGGAGCATTTGCAACCGTTTGGCACCATTTTTGAGTGAACTGCCAAAAGTCAGATTTTTGCTGAAATTGTGACCCCGGGGCTTAGGGATTTTTTCAAAAAAATATTTTCTGCCGGTTAAGTTTTTGAGGGCTGATTTCTTGTCCTGTGATAAAAAGCCTTCTGTTTCCATCGCCACAGATTTCAGCGGAGCATTTGCAACCGGTTGGCACCATTTTTGAGTGAACTGCCAAAAGTCAGATTTTTTCTGAAATTGTGACCCCGGGGCTTAGGGATTTTTTCAAAAAAATATTTTCTGCCGGATAAGTTTTTGAGGGCTGATTTCTTGTCCTGTGATAAAAAGCCTTCTGTTTTGAGTGCCAAACCTTTCAGGAGAGCATTTTCAAGCTTTTGGCACCATTTTTGAGTGAATTGCCAAAAGTCAAATTTTTGCTGAAATTGTGACCCCGGGGCTTAGGGATTTTTTCAAAAAAATATTTTCTGCCGGTTAAGTTTTTGAGGACTGATTTCTTGTCCTGTGATAAAAAGCCTTCTGTTTCTATCGCCAAAGCTTTCAGGGGAGCATTTGCAACCGGTTGGCACCATTTTTGAGTGAACTGCCAAAAGTCAGATTTTTGCTGAAATTGTGACCCCGGGGCTTAGGGATTTTTTCAAAAAAATATTTTCTGCCGGATAAGTTTTTGATGGCTGATTTCTTGTCCTGTGATAAAAAGCCTTCTGTTTCTATCGCCAAAGCTTTCAGGGGAGCATTTGCAACCGGTTGGCACCATTTTTGAGTGAACTGCCAAAAGTCAGATTTTTGCTGAAATTGTGACCCCGGGGCTTAGGGATTTTTTCAAAAAAATATTTTCTGCCGGATAAGTTTTTGATGGCTGATTTCTTGTCCTGTGATAAAAAGCCTTCTGTTTCTATCGCCAAAGCTTTCAGGGGAGCATTTGCAACCGGTTGGCACCATTTTTGAGTGAACTGCCAAAAGTCAGATTTTTGCTGAAATTGTGACCCCAGGGCTTAGGGATTTTTTCAAAAAAATATTTTCTGCCGGTTAAGTTTTTGAGGGCTGATTTCTTGTCCTGTGATAAAAAGCCTTCTGTTTCCATCACCAAAGCTTTCAGGGGAGCATTTGCAACCGTTTGGCACCATTTTTGAGTGAACTGGCAAAAGTCAGATTTTTGCTGAAATTGTGACCCCGGGGCTTAGGGATTTTTTCAAAAAAATATTTTCTGCCGGATATGTTTTTGAGGGCTGATTTCTTGTCCTGTGAAAAAAAGCCTTCTGTTTCCATCACCAAAGCTTTCAGGGGAGCATTTGCAACCGGTTGGCACCATTTTTGAGTGAATAGCCAAAAGTCAGATTTTTGCTGAAATTGTGACCCCGGGGCTTAGGGATTTTTTCAAAAAAAAATATTTTCTGCCGGTTAAGTTTTTGAGGGCTGATTTCTTGTCCTGTGATAAAAAGCCTTCTGTTTCCATCACCAAAGCTTTCAGGGGAGCATTTTCAAGCTTTTGGCACCATTTTTGAGTGAACTGCCAAAAGTCAGATTTTTGCTGAAATTGTGACCCCGGGGCTTAGGGATTTTTTCAAAAAAATATTTTCTGCCGGTTAAGTTTTTGAGGGCTGATTTCTTGTCCTGTGATAAAAAGCCTTCTGTTTCCATCGCCACAGCTTTCAGGGGAGCATTTGCAACCGGTTGGCACCATTTTTGAGTGAATTGCCAAAAGTCAGATTTTTGCTGAAATTGTGACCCCGGGGCTTAGGGTTTTTTTCAAAAAAATATTTTCTGCCGGATAAGTTTTTGAGGGCTGATTTCTTGTCCTATGATAAAAAGCCTTCTGTTTCTATCGCCACAGCTTTCAGGGGAGCATTTGCAACAGGTTGGCACTATTTTTGAGTGAACTGCCAAAAGACAGATTTTTGCTGAAATTGTGACCCCGGGGCTTAGGGATTTTTTCAAAAAAATATTTTCTGCCGGTTAAGTTTTTGAGGGCTGATTTCTTGTCCTGTGATAAAAAGCCTTCTGTTTCCATCGCCAAACTTTCAGGGGAGCATTTTCAAGCTTTTGGCACCGTTTTTGAGTGAATTGCCAAAAGTCAGATTTTTGCTGAAATTGTGACCCCGGGGCTAAGGGGTTTTTTCAAAAAAATATTTTCTGCCGGTTAAGTTTTTGAGGACTGATTTCTTGTCCTGTGATAAAAAGCCTTCTGTTTCTATCGCCAAAGCTTTCAGGGGAACATTTGCAACCGGTTGGCACCATTTTTGAGTGAACTGCCAAAAGTCAGATTTTTGCTGAAATTGTGACCCCGGGGCTTAGGGATTTTTTCAAAAAAATATTTTCTGCCGGTTAAGTTTTTGAGGGCTGATTTCTTGTCCTGTGATAAAAAGCCTTCTGTTTCCATCACCAAAGCTTTCAGGGGAGCATTTGCAACCGTTTGGCACCATTTTTGAGTGAACTGCCAAAAGTCAAATTTTTGCTGAAATTGTGAACCCGGGGCTTAGGTATTTTTTCAAAAAAATATTTTCTGCCGGTTAAGTTTTTGAGGGCTCTTTTCTTGTCCTGTGATAAAAAGCCTTCTGTTTCCATCGCCAAACTTCCAGGGGAGCATTTGCAACCTGTTGGCACCATTTTAAAGTGAATTGCCAAAAGTCAAATTTTTGCTGAAATTGTGACCCCGGGGCTTAGGGATTTTTTCAAAAAAATATTTTCTGCCGGTTAATTTTTTGAGGGCTGATTTCTTGTCCTGTGATAAAAAGCCTTCTGTTTCCATCACCAAAGCTTTCAGGGGAGCATTTGCAACCGGTTGGCACCATTTTTGAGTGAATTGCCAAAAGTCAGATTTTTGCTGAAATTGTGACCCCGGGGCTTAGGGATTTTTTCAAAAAAAATATTTTCTGCCGGTTAATTTTTTGAGGGCTGATTTCTTGTCCTGTGATAAAAAGCCTTCTGTTTCCATCACCAAAGCTTTCAGGGGAGCATTTGCAACCGGTTGGCACCATTTTTGAGTGAATTGCCAAAAGTCAGATTTTTGCTGAAATTGTGACCCCGGGGCTTAGGGATTTTTTCAAAAAAAATATTTTCTGCCGGTTAAGTTTTTGAGGGCTGATTTCTTGTCCTGTGATAAAAAGCCTTCTGTTTCCATCACCAAAGCTTTCAGGGGAGCATTTTCAAGCTTTTGGCACCATTTTTGAGTGAACTGCCAAAAGTCAGATTTTTGCTGAAATTGTGACCCCGGGGCTTAGGGATTTTTTCAAAAAAATATTTTCTTCCGGTTAAGTTATTGAGGGATGATTTCTTGTCCTGTGATAAAAAGCCTTCTGTTTCCATCGCCACAGCTTTCAGGGGAGCATTTGCAACCGGTTGGCACCATTTTTGAGTGAACTGACAAAAGTCAGATTTTTGCTGAAATTGTGACCCCGGGGCTTAGGGATTTTTTCAAAAAAATATTTTCTGCCGGTTAAGTTTTTGAGGGCTGATTTCTTGTCCTGTGATAAAAAGCCTTCTGTTTCGAGTGCCAAACCTTTCAGGGGAGCATTTTCAAGCTTTTGGCACCATTTTTGAGTGAATTGCCAAAAGTCAGATTTTTGCTGAAATTGTGACCCCGGGGCTTAGGGATTTTTTCAAAAAAATATTTTCTGCCGGATAAGTTTTTGAGGGCTGATTTCTTGTCCTGTGATAAAAAGCCTTCTGTTTCCATCGCCAAAGCTTTCAGGGGAGCATTTGCAACCGGTTGGCACCATTTTTGAGTGCCGGTTAAGTTTTTGAGGGCTGATTTCTTGTCCTGTGATAAAAAGCCTTCTGTTTCCATCGCCACAGGTTTCAGCGGAGCATTTGCAACCGGTTGGCACCATTTTTGAGTCAACTGCCAAAAGTCAGATTTTTGCTGCAATTGTGACCCCGGGGCTTAGGGATTTTTTCAAAAAAATATTTTCTGCCGGTTAAGTTTTTGAGGGCTGATTTCTTGTCCTGTGATAAAAAGCCTTCTGTTTCCATCACCAAAGCTTTCAGGGGAGCATTTGCAACCGGTTGGCACCATTTTTGAGTGAACTGCCAAAAGTCAGATTTTTGCTGAAATTGTGACCCCGGGGTTTAGGGATTTTTTCAAAAAAATATTTTCTGCCGGTTAAGTTTTTGAGGGCTGATTTCTTGTCCTGTGATAAAAAGCCTTCTGTTTCCATCGCCACAGGTTTCAGCGGAGCATTTGCATCCGGTTGGCACCATTTTTGAGTGAACTGCCAAAAGTCAGATTTTTGCTGAAATTGTGACCCCGGGGTTTAGGGATTTTTTCAAAAAAATATTTTCTGCCGGTTAAGTTTTTGAGGGCTGATTTCTTGTCCTGTGATAAAAAGCCTTCTGTTTCCATCGCCACAGCTTTCAGGGGAGCATTTGCAACCGGTTGGCACCATTTTTGAGTGAACTGCCCAAAGTCAGATTTTTGCTGAAATTGTGACCCCAGGGCTTAGGGATTTTTTCAAAAATATATTTTCTGCCGGTTAAGTTTTTGAGGGCTGATTTCTTGTCCTGTGATAAAAAGCCTTCTGTTTCCATCGCCAAAGCTTTTAGGGGAGCATTTGCAACCGGTTGGCACCATTTTTGAGTGAACTGCCCAAAGTCAGATTTTTGCTGAAATTGTGATCCCGGGGCTTAGGGATTTTTTCAAAAAAATATTTTCTGCCGGATAAGTTTTTTGAGGGCTGATTTCTTGTCCTGTGATAAAAAGCCTTCTGTTTCCATTGCCACAGCTTTCAGGGGAGCATTTGCAACCGGTTGGCACCATTTTTGAGTGAATTGCCAAAAGTCAGATTTTTGCTGAAATTGTGACCCCGGGGCTTAGGGATTTTTTCAAAAAAATATTTTCTGCCGGTTAGGTTTTTGAGGGCTGATTTCTTCTCCTGTGATAAAAAGCCTTCTGTTTCCATCGCCAAAGCTTTCAGGGGAGCATTTGCAACCGGTTGGCACCATTTTTGAGTGAACTGCCAAAAGTCAGATTTTTGCTGAAATTGTGACCCCGGGGCTTAGGGATTTTTTCAAAAAAATATTTTCTGCCGGTTAAGTTTTTGAGGGCTGATTTCTTGTCCTGTGATAAAAAGCCTTCTGTTTCCATCGCCAAAGCTTTCAGGGGAGCATTTGCAACCGGTTGGCACCATTTTTGAGTGAACTGCCCAAAGTCAGATTTTTGCTGAAATTGTGATCCCGGGGCTTAGGGATTTTTTCAAAAAAATATTTTCTGCCGGATAAGTTTTTTGAGGGCTGATTTCTTGTCCTGTGATAAAAAGCCTTCTGTTTCCATTGCCACAGCTTTCAGGGGAGCATTTGCAACCGGTTGGCACCATTTTTGAGTGAATTGCCAAAAGTCAGATTTTTGCTGAAATTGTGACCCCGGGGCTTAGGGATTTTTTCAAAAAAATATTTTCTGCCGGTTAAGTTTTTGAGGGCTGATTTCTTGTCCTGTGATAAAAAGCCTTCTGTTTCCATCGCCACAGCTTTCAGGGGAGCATTTGCAACCGGTTGGCACCATTTTTGAGTGAACTGACAAAAGTCAGATTTTTGCTGAAATTGTGACCCCGGGGCTTAGGGATTTTTTCAAAAAAATATTTTCTGCCGGTTAAGTTTTTGAGGGCTGATTTCTTGTCCTGTGATAAAAAGCCTTCTGTTTCGAGTGCCAAACCTTTCAGGGGAGCATTTTCAAGCTTTTGGCACCATTTTTGAGTGAATTGCCAAAAGTCAGATTTTTGCTGAAATTGTGACCCCGGGGCTTAGGGATTTTTTCAAAAAAATGTTTTCTGCCGGATAAGTTTTTGAGGGCTGATTTCTTGTCCTGTGATAAAAAGCCTTCTGTTTCCATCGCCAAAGCTTTCAGGGGAGCATTTGCAACCGGTTGGCACCATTTTTGAGTGCCGGTTAAGTTTTTGAGGGCTGATTTCTTGTCCTGTGATAAAAAGCCTTCTGTTTCCATCGCCACAGGTTTCAGCGGAGCATTTGCAACCGGTTGGCACCATTTTTGAGTCAACTGCCAAAAGTCAGATTTTTGCTGCAATTGTGACCCCGGGGCTTAGGGATTTTTTCAAAAAAATATTTTCTGCCGGTTAAGTTTTTGAGGGCTGATTTCTTGTCCTGTGATAAAAAGCCTTCTGTTTCCATCACCAAAGCTTTCAGGGGAGCATTTGCAACCGGTTGGCACCATTTTTGAGTGAACTGCCAAAAGTCAGATTTTTGCTGAAATTGTGACCCCGGGGTTTAGGGATTTTTTCAAAAAAATATTTTCTGCCGGTTAAGTTTTTGAGGGCTGATTTCTTGTCCTGTGATAAAAAGCCTTCTGTTTCCATCGCCACAGGTTTCAGCGGAGCATTTGCATCCGGTTGGCACCATTTTTGAGTGAACTGCCAAAAGTCAGATTTTTGCTGAAATTGTGACCCCGGGGTTTAGGGATTTTTTCAAAAAAATATTTTCTGCCGGTTAAGTTTTTGAGGGCTGATTTCTTGTCCTGTGATAAAAAGCCTTCTGTTTCCATCGCCACAGCTTTCAGGGGAGCATTTGCAACCGGTTGGCACCATTTTTGAGTGAACTGCCCAAAGTCAGATTTTTGCTGAAATTGTGACCCCAGGGCTTAGGGATTTTTTCAAAAATATATTTTCTGCCGGTTAAGTTTTTGAGGGCTGATTTCTTGTCCTGTGATAAAAAGCCTTCTGTTTCCATCGCCAAAGCTTTTAGGGGAGCATTTGCAACCGGTTGGCACCATTTTTGAGTGAACTGCCCAAAGTCAGATTTTTGCTGAAATTGTGATCCCGGGGCTTAGGGATTTTTTCAAAAAAATATTTTCTGCCGGATAAGTTTTTTGAGGGCTGATTTCTTGTCCTGTGATAAAAAGCCTTCTGTTTCCATTGCCACAGCTTTCAGGGGAGCATTTGCAACCGGTTGGCACCATTTTTGAGTGAATTGCCAAAAGTCAGATTTTTGCTGAAATTGTGACCCCGGGGCTTAGGGATTTTTTCAAAAAAATATTTTCTGCCGGTTAGGTTTTTGAGGGCTGATTTCTTGTCCTGTGATAAAAAGCCTTCTGTTTCCATCGCCAAAGCTTTCAGGGGAGCATTTGCAACCGGTTGGCACCATTTTTGAGTGAACTGCCAAAAGTCAGATTTTTGCTGAAATTGTGACCCCGGGGCTTAGGGATTTTTTCAAAAAAATATTTTCTGCCGGTTAAGTTTTTGAGGGCTGATTTCTTGTCCTGTGATAAAAAGCCTTCTGTTTCCATCGCCAAAGCTTTCAGGGGAGCATTTGCAACCGGTTGGCACCATTTTTCAGTGAATTGCCAAAAGTCAGATTTTTGCTGAAATTGTGACCCCGGGGCTTAGGGATTTTTTCAAAAAAATATTTTCTGCCGGTTAAGTTTTTGAGGGCTGATTTCTTGTCCTGTGATAAAAAGCCTTCTGTTTCCATCGCCACAGCTTTCAGGGGAGCATTTGCAACCGGTTGGCACCATTTTTGAGTGAACTGACAAAAGTCAGATTTTTGCTGAAATTGTGACCCCGGGGCTTAGGGATTTTTTCAAAAAATTATTTTCTGCCGGTTAAGTTTTTGAGGGCTGATTTCTTGTCCTGTGATAAAAAGCCTTCTGTTTCGAGTGCCAAACCTTTCAGGGGAGCATTTTCAAGCTTTTGGCACCATTTTTGAGTGAATTGCCAAAAGTCAGATTTTTGCTGAAATTGTGACCCCGGGGCTTAGGGATTTTTTCAAAAAAATATTTTCTGCCGGTTAGGTTTTTGAGGGCTGATTTCTTGTCCTGTGATAAAAAGCCTTCTGTTTCCATCGCCAAAGCTTTCAGGGGAGCATTTGCAACCGGTTGGCACCATTTTTGAGTGAACTGCCAAAAGTCAGATTTTTGCTGAAATTGTGACCCCGGGGCTTAGGGATTTTTTCAAAAAAATATTTTCTGCCGGTTAAGTTTTTGAGGGCTGATTTCTTGTCCTGTGATAAAAAGCCTTCTGTTTCCATCGCCAAAGCTTTCAGGGGAGCATTTGCAACCGGTTGGCACCATTTTTGAGTGAACTGCCCAAAGTCCGATTTTTGCTGAAATTGTGATCCCGGGGCTTAGGGATTTTTTCAAAAAAATATTTTCTGCCGGATAAGTTTTTTGAGGGCTGATTTCTTGTCCTGTGATAAAAAGCCTTCTGTTTCCATTGCCACAGCTTTCAGGGGAGCATTTGCAACCGGTTGGCACCATTTTTGAGTGAATTGCCAAAAGTCAGATTTTTGCGGAAATTGTGACCCCGGGGCTTAGGGATTTTTTCAAAAAAATATTTTCTGCCGGATAAGTTTTTGAGGGCTGATTTCTTGTCCTATGATAAAAAGCCTTCTGTTTCTATCGCCACAGCTTTCAGGGGAGCATTTGCAACCGGTTGGCACTATTTTTGAGTGAACTGCCAAAAGACAGATTTTTGCTGAAATTGTGACCCCGGGGCTTAGGGATTTTTTCAAAAAAATATTTTCTGCCGGTTAAGTTTTTGAGGGCTGATTTCTTGTCCTGTGATAAAAAGCCTTCTGTTTCCATCGCCAAACTTTCAGGGGAGCATTTTCAAGCTTTTGGCACCGTTTTTGAGTGAATTGCCAAAAGTCAGATTTTTGCTGAAATTGTGACCCCGGGGCTAAGGGGTTTTTTCAAAAAAATATTTTCTGCCGGTTAAGTTTTTGAGGGCTGATTTCTTGTCCTGTGATAAAAAGCCTTCTGTTTCCATCGCCAAAGCTTTCAGGGGAGCATTTGCAACCGGTTGGCACCATTTTTGAGTGCCGGTTAAGTTTTTGAGGGCTGATTTCTTGTCCTGTGATAAAAAGCCTTCTGTTTCGAGTGCCAAACCTTTCAGGGGAGCATTTTCAAGCTTTTTGCACCATTTTTGAGTGAATTGCCAAAAGTCAGATTTTTGCTGAAATTGTGACCCCGGGGCTTAGGGATTTTTTCAAAAAAATATTTTCTGCCGGATAAGTTTTTGAGGGCTGATTTCTTGTCCTGTGATAAAAACCTTCTGTTTCCATCGCCAAAGCTTTCAGGGGAGCATTTGCAACCGGTTGGCACCATTTTTGAGTGCCGGTTAAGTTTTTGAGGGCTGATTTCTTGTCCTGTGATAAAAAGCCTTCTGTTTCCATCGCCACAGGTTTCAGCGGAGCATTTGCAACCGGTTGGCACCATTTTTGAGTCAACTGCCAAAAGTCAGATTTTTGCTGCAATTGTGACCCCGGGGCTTAGGGATTTTTTCAAAAAAATATTTTCTGCCGGTTAAGTTTTTGAGGGCTGATTTCTTGTCCTGTGATAAAAAGCCTTCTGTTTCCATCACCAAAGCTTTCAGGGGAGCATTTGCAACCGGTTGGCACCATTTTTGAGTGAACTGCCAAAAGTCAGATTTTTGCTGAAATTGTGATCCCGGGGCTTAGGGATTTTTTCAAAAAAATATTTTCTGCCGGATAAGTTTTTTGAGGGCTGATTTCTTGTCCTGTGATAAAAAGCCTTCTGTTTCCATCGCCAAAGCTTTCAGGGGAGCATTTGCAACTGGTTGGCACCATTTTTGAGTGAATTGCCAAAAGTCAGATTTTTGCTGAAATTGTGACCCCGGGGCTTAGGGATTTTTTCAAAAAAAATATTTTCTGCCGGTTAAGTTTTTGAGGGCTGATTTCTTGTCCTGTGATAAAAAGCCTTCTGTTTCCATCGCCAAAGCTTTCAGGGGAGCATTTGCAACCGGTTGGCACCATTTTTGAGTGCCGGTTAAGTTTTTGAGGGCTGATTTCTTGTCCTGTGATAAAAAGCCTTCTGTTTCGAGTGCCAAACCTTTCAGGGGAGCATTTTCAAGCTTTTTGCACCATTTTTGAGTGAATTGCCAAAAGTCAGATTTTTGCTGAAATTGTGACCCCGGGGCTTAGGGATTTTTTCAAAAAAATATTTTCTGCCGGATAAGTTTTTGAGGGCTGATTTCTTGTCCTGTGATAAAAACCTTCTGTTTCCATCGCCAAAGCTTTCAGGGGAGCATTTGCAACCGGTTGGCACCATTTTTGAGTGCCGGTTAAGTTTTTGAGGGCTGATTTCTTGTCCTGTGATAAAAAGCCTTCTGTTTCCATCGCCACAGGTTTCAGCGGAGCATTTGCAACCGGTTGGCACCATTTTTGAGTCAACTGCCAAAAGTCAGATTTTTGCTGCAATTGTGACCCCGGGGCTTAGGGATTTTTTCAAAAAAATATTTTCTGCCGGTTAAGTTTTTGAGGGCTGATTTCTTGTCCTGTGATAAAAAGCCTTCTGTTTCCATCACCAAAGCTTTCAGGGGAGCATTTGCAACCGGTTGGCACCATTTTTGAGTGAACTGCCAAAAGTCAGATTTTTGCTGAAATTGTGATCCCGGGGCTTAGGGATTTTTTCAAAAAAATATTTTCTGCCGGATAAGTTTTTTGAGGGCTGATTTCTTGTCCTGTGATAAAAAGCCTTCTGTTTCCATCGCCAAAGCTTTCAGGGGAGCATTTGCAACTGGTTGGCACCATTTTTGAGTGAATTGCCAAAAGTCAGATTTTTGCTGAAATTGTGACCCCGGGGCTTAGGGATTTTTTCAAAAAAAATATTTTCTGCCGGTTAAGTTTTTGAGGGCTGATTTCTTGTCCTGTGATAAAAAGCCTTCTGTTTCCATCGCCAAAGCTTTCAGGGGAGCATTTGCAACCGGTTGGCACCATTTTTGAGTGCCGGTTAAGTTTTTGAGGGCTGATTTCTTGTCCTGTGATAAAAAGCCTTCTGTTTCCATCGCCACAGGTTTCAGCGGAGCATTTGCAACCGGTTGGCACCATTTTTGAGTCAACTGCCAAAAGTCAGATTTTTGCTGAAATTGTGACCCCGGGGCTTAGGGATTTTTTCAAAAAAAATATTTTCTGCCGGTTAAGTTTTTGAGGGCTGATTTCTTGTCCTGTGTTAAAAAGCCTTCTGTTTCCATCACCAAAGCTTTCAGGGGAGCATTTGCAACCGGTTGGCACCATTTTTGAGTGAACTGCCAAAAGTCAGATTTTTGCTGAAATTGTGACCCCGGGGTTTAGGGATTTTTTCAAAAAAATATTTTCTGCCGGTTAAGTTTTTGAGGGCTGATTTCTTGTGCTGTGATAAAAAGCCTTCTGTTTCCATCGCCACAGCTTTCAGGGGAGCATTTGCAACCGGTTGGCACCATTTTTGAGTGAACTGACAAAAGTCAGATTTTTGCTGAAATTGTGACCCCGGGGCTTAGGGATTTTTTCAAAAAAATATTTTCTGCCGGTTAAGTTTTTGAGGGCTGATTTCTTGTCCTGTGATAAAAAGCCTTCTGTTTCGAGTGCCAAACCTTTCAGGGGAGCATTTTCAAGCTTTTGGCACCATTTTTGAGTGAATTGCCAAAAGTCAGATTTTTGCTGAAATTGTGACCCCGGGGCTTAGGGATTTTTTCAAAAATATATTTTCTGCCGGTTAAGTTTTTGAGGGCTGATTTCTTGTCCTGTGATAAAAAGCCTTCTGTTTCCATCGCCAAAGCTTTTAGGGGAGCATTTGCAACCGGTTGGCACCATTTTTGAGTGAACTGCCCAAAGTCAGATTTTTGCTGAAATTGTGATCCCGGGGCTTAGGGATTTTTTCAAAAAAATATTTTCTGCCGGATAAGTTTTTTGAGGGCTGATTTCTTGTCCTGTGATAAAAAGCCTTCTGTTTCCATTGCCACAGCTTTCAGGGGAGTATTTGCAACCGGTTGGCACCATTTTTGAGTGAATTGCCAAAAGTCAGATTTTTGCTGAAATTGTGACCCCGGGGCTTAGGGATTTTTTCAAAAAAATATTTTCTGCCGGTTAGGTTTTTGAGGGCTGATTTCTTGTCCTGTGATAAAAAGCCTTCTGTTTCCATCGCCACAGCTTTCAGGGGAGCATTTGCAACCGGTTGGCACCATTTTTGAGTGAACTGCCCAAAGTCAGATTTTTGCTGAAATTGTGATCCCGGGGCTTAGGGATTTTTTCAAAAAAATATTTTCTGCCGGATAAGTTTTTTGAGGGCTGATTTCTTGTCCTGTGATAAAAAGCCTTCTGTTTCCATTGCCACAGCTTTCAGGGGAGCATTTGCAACCGGTTGGCATCATTTTTGAGTGAACTGCCCAAAGTCAGATTTTTGCTGAAATTGTGACCCCGGGGCTTAGGGATTTTTTTAAAAAAATATTTTCTGCCGGTTAAGTTTCTGAGGGCTGATTTCTTGTCCTGTGATAAAAAGCCTTCTGTTTCCATCGCCAAAGCTTTCAGCGGAGCATTTGCAACCGGTTGGCACCATTTTTGAGTCAACTGCCCAAAGTCAGATTTTTGCTGAAATTGTGACCCCAGGGCTTAGGGATTTTTTCAAAAATATATTTTCTGCCGGTTAAGTTTTTGAGGGCTGATTTCTTGTCCTGTGATAAAAAGCCTTCTGTTTCCATTGCCACAGCTTTCAGGGGAGCATTTGCAACCGGTTGGCACCATTTTTGAGTGAATTGTCAAAAGTCAGATTTTTGCTGAAATTGTGACCCCGGGGCTTAGGGATTTTTTCAAAACAATATTTTCTGCCGGTTAGGTTTTTGAGGGCTGATTTCTTGTCCTGTGATAAAAAGCCTTCTGTTTCCATCGCCAAAGCTTTCAGGGGAGCATTTGCAACCGGTTGGCACCATTTTTGAGTGAATTGTCAAAAGTCAGATTTTTGCTGAAATTGTGACCCCGGGGCTTAGGGATTTTTTCAAAAAAAATATTTTCTGCCGGTTAAGTTTTTGAGGGCTGATTTCTTGTCCTGTGATAAAAAGCCTTCTGTTTCCATCGCCAAAGCTTTCAGGGGAGCATTTGCAACCGGTTGGCACCATTTTTGACTGCCGGTTAAGTTTTTGAGGGCTGATTTCTTGTCCTGTGATAAAACGCCTTCTGTTTCCATCGCCACAGGTTTCAGCGGAGCATTTGCAACCGGTTGGCACCATTTTTGAGTCAACTGCCCAAAGTCAGATTTTTGCTGAAATTGTGACCCCAGGGCTTAGGGATTTTTTCAAAAATATATTTTCTGCCGGTTAAGTTTTTGAGGGCTGATTTCTTGTCCTGTGATAAAAAGCCTTCTGTTTCCATTGCCACAGCTTTCAGGGGAGCATTTGCAACCGGTTGGCACCATTTTTGAGTGAATTGTCAAAAGTCAGATTTTTGCTGAAATTGTGACCCCGGGGCTTAGGGATTTTTTCAAAACAATATTTTCTGCCGGTTAGGTTTTTGAGGGCTGATTTCTTGTCCTGTGATAAAAAGCCTTCTGTTTCCATCGCCAAAGCTTTCAGGGGAGCATTTGCAACCGGTTGGCATCATTTTTGAGTGAACTGCCCAAAGTCAGATTTTTGCTGAAATTGTGACCCCGGGGCTTAGGGATTTCTTCAAAAAAAATATTTTCTGCCGGTTAAGTTTTTGAGGGCTGATTTCTTGTCCTGTGATAAAAAGCCTTCTGTTTCCATCGCCAAAGCTTTCAGGGGAGCATTTGCAACCGGTTGGCACCATTTTTGAGTGAACTGCCAAAAGTCAGATTTTTGCTGAAATTGTGACACCGGGGCTTAGGGATTTTTTCAAAAAAATATTTTCTGCCGGTTAAGTTTTTGAGGGCTGATTTCTTGTCCTGTGATAAAAAGCCTTCTGTTTCCATCGCCAAAGCTTTCAGGGGAGCATTTGCAACCGGTTGGCACCATTTTTGAGTGCCGGTTAAGTTTTTGAGGGCTGATTTCTTGTCCTGTGATAAAAAGCCTTCTGTTTCCATCGCCACAGGTTTCAGCGGAGCATTTGCAACCGGTTGGCACCATTTTTGAGTCAACTGCCAAAAGTCAGATTTTTGCTGAAATTGTGACCCCGGGGCTTAGGGATTTTTTCAAAAAAATATTTTCTGCCGGTTAAGTTTTTGAGGGCTGATTTCTTGTCCTGTGTTAAAAAGCCTTCTGTTTCCATCACCAAAGCTTTCAGGGGAGCATTTGCAACCGGTTTGCACCATTTTTGAGTGAACTGCCAAAAGTCAGATTTTTGCTGAAATTGTGACCCCGGGGTTTAGGGATTTTTTCAAAAAAATATTTTCTGCCGGTTAAGTTTTTGAGGGCTCATTTCTTGTCCTGTGATAAAAAGCCTTCTGTTTCCATCGCCACAGCTTTCAGGGGAGCATTTGCAACCGGTTGGCACCATTTTTGAGTGCCGGTTAAGTTTTTGAGGGCTGATTTCTTGTCCAGTGATAAAAAGCCTTCTGTTTCGAGTGCCAAACCTTTCAGGGGAGCATTTTCTAGCTTTTGGCACCATTTTTGAGTGAATTGCCAAAAGTCAGATTTTTGCTGAAATTGTGACCCCGGGGCTTAGGGATTTTTTCAAAAAAATATTTTCTGCCGGATAAGTTTTTGAGGGCTGATTTCTTGTCCTGTGATAAAAAGCCTTCTGTTTCCATCGCCAAAGCTTTCAGGGGAGCATTTGCAACCGGTTGGCACCATTTTTGAGTGCCGGTTAAGTTTTTGAGGGCTGATTTCTTGTCCTGTGATAAAAAGCCTTCTGTTTCCATCGCCACAGGTTTCAGCGGAGCATTTGCAACCGGTTGGCACCATATTTGAGTCAACTGCCAAAAGTCAGATTTTTGCTGAAATTGTGACCCCGGGGCTTAGGGATTTTTTCAAAAAAATATTTTCTGCCGGTTAAGTTTTTGAGGGCTGATTTCTTGTCCTGTGATAAAAAGCCTTCTGTTTCCATCACCAAAGCTTTCAGGGGAGCATTTGCAAACGGTTGGCACCATTTTTGAGTGAACTGCCAAAAGTCAGATTTTTGCTGAAATTGTGACCCCGGGGTTTAGGGATTTTTTCAAAAAAATATTTTCTGCCGGTTAAGTTTTTGAGGGCTGATTTCTTGTCCTGTGATAAAAAGCCTTCTGTTTCCATCGCCACAGGTTTCAGCGGAGCATTTGCATCCGGTTGGCACCATTTTTGAGTGAACTGCCAAAAGTCAGATTTTTGCTGAAATTGTGACCCCGGGGTTTAGGGATTTTTTCAAAAAAATATTTTCTGCCGGTTAAGTTTTTGAGGGCTGATTTCTTGTACTGTGATAAAAAGCCTTCTGTTTCCATCGCCACAGCTTTCAGGGGAGCATTTGCAACCGGTTGGCACCATTTTTGAGTGAACTGCCCAAAGTCAGATTTTTGCTGAAATTGTGACCCCAGGGCTTAGGGATTTTTTCAAAAATATATTTTCTGCCGGTTAAGTTTTTGAGGGCTGATTTCTTGTCCTGTGATAAAAAGCCTTCTGTTTCCATCACCAAAGCTTTTAGGGGAGCATTTGCAACCGGTTGGCACCATTTTTGAGTGAACTGCCCAAAGTCAGATTTTTGCTGAAATTGTGATCCCGGGGCTTAGGGATTTTTTCAAAAAAATATTTTCTGCCGGATAAGTTTTTTGAGGGCTGATTTCTTGTCCAGTGATAAAAAGCCTTCTGTTTCCATTGCCACAGCTTTCAGGGGAGCATTTGCAACCGGTTGGCACCATTTTTGAGTGAATTGCCAAAAGTCAGATTTTTGCTGAAATTGTGACCCCGGGGCTTAGGGATTTTTTCAAAAAAATATTTTCTGCCGGTTAGGTTTTTGAGGGCTGATTTCTTGTCCTGTGATAAAAAGCCTTCTGTTTCCATCGCCAAAGCTTTCAGGGGAGCATTTGCAACCGGTTGGCACCATTTTTGAGTGAACTGCCAAAAGTCAGATTTTTGCTGAAATTGTGACCCCGGGGCTTAGGGATTTTTTCAAAAAAATATTTTCTGCCGGTTAAGTTTTTGAGGGCTGATTTCTTGTCCTGTGATAAAAAGCCTTCTGTTTCCATCGCCAAAGCTTTCAGGGGAGCATTTGCAACCGGTTGGCACCATTTTTGAGTGAACTGCCCAAAGTCCGATTTTTGCTGAAATTGTGATCCCGGGGCTTAGGGATTTTTTCAAAAAAATATTTTCTGCCGGATAAGTTTTTTGAGGGCTGATTTCTTGTCCTGTGATAAAAAGCCTTCTGTTTCCATTGCCACAGCTTTCAGGGGAGCATTTGCAACCGGTTGGCACCATTTTTGAGTGAATTTCCAAAAGTCAGATTTTTGCTGAAATTGTGACCCCGGGGCTTAGGGATTTTTTCAAAAAAATATTTTCTGCCGGTTAAGTTTCTGAGGGCTGATTTCTTGTCCTGTGATAAAAAGCCTTCTGTTTCCATCGCCAAAGCTTTCAGGGGAGCATTTGCAACCGGTTGGCACCATTTTTGAGTGAACTGCCAAAAGTCAGATTTTTGCTGAAATTGTGATCCCGGGGCTTAGGGATTTTTTCAAAAATAATTTTTTCTGCCGGATAAGTTTTTTGAGGGCTGATTTCTTGTCCTGTGATAAAAAGCCTTCTGTTTCCATCGCCAAAGCTTTCAGGGGAGCATTTGCAACTAGTTGGCACCATTTTTGAGTGAATTGCCAAAAGTCAGATTTTTGCTGAAATTGTGACCCCGGGGCTTAGGGATTTTTTCAAAAAAAATATTTTCTGCCGGTTAAGTTTTTGAGGGCTGATTTCTTGTCCTGTGATAAAAAGCCTTCTGTTTCCATCGCCAAAGCTTTCAGGGGAGCATTTGCAACCGGTTGGCACCATTTTTGAGTGCCGGTTAAGTTTTTGAGGGCTGATTTCTTGTCCTGTGATAAAAAGCCTTCTGTTTCCATCGCCACAGGTTTCAGCGGAGCATTTGCAACCGGTTGGCACCATTTTTGAGTCAACTGCCAAAAGTCAGATTTTTGCTGAAATTGTGACCCCGGGGCTTAGGGATTTTTTCAAAAAAATATTTTCTGCCGGTTAAGTTTTTGAGGGCTGATTTCTTGTCCTGTGTTAAAAAGCCTTCTGTTTCCATCACCAAAGCTTTCAGGGGAGCATTTGCAACCGGTTGGCACCATTTTTGAGTGAACTGCCAAAAGTCAGATTTTTGCTGAAATTGTGACCCCGGGGTTTAGGGATTTTTTCAAAAAAATATTTTCTGCCGGTTAAGTTTTTGAGGGCTGATTTCTTGTCCTGTGATAAAAAGCCTTCTGTTTCCATCGCCACAGGTTTCAGCGGAGCATTTGCATCCGGTTGGCACCATTTTTGAGTGAACTGCCAAAAGTCAGATTTTTGCTGAAATTGTGACCCCGGGGTTTAGGGATTTTTTCAAAAAAATATTTTCTGCCGGTTAAGTTTTTGAGGGCTGATTTCTTGTCCTGTGATAAAAAGCCTTCTGTTTCCATCGCCACAGCTTTCAGGGGAGCATTTGCAACCGGTTGGCACCATTTTTGAGTGAACTGCCCAAAGTCAGATTTTTGCTGAAATTGTGACCCCAGGGCTTAGGGATTTTTTCAAAATAATATTTTCTGCCAGTTAAGTTTTTTGAGGGCTGATTTCTTGTCCTGTGATAAAAAGCCTTCTGTTTCCATTGCCACAGCTTTCAGGGGAGCATTTGCAACCGGTTGGCACCATTTTTGAGTGAATTGCCAAAAGTCAGATTTTTGCTGAAATTGTGACCCCGGGGCTTAGGGATTTTTTCAAAAAAATATTTTCTGCCGGTTAGGTTTTTGAGGGCTGATTTCTTGTCCTGTGATAAAAAGCCTTCTGTTTCCATCGCCAAAGCTTTCAGGGGAGCATTTGCAACCGGTTGGCATCATTTTTGAGTGAACTGCCCAAAGTCAGATTTTTGCTGAAATTGTGACCCCGGGGCTTAGGGATTTTTTTAAAAAAATATTTTCTGCCGGTTAAGTTTCTGACGGGCTGATTTCTTGTCCTGTGATAAAAAGCCTTCTGTTTCCATCGCCAAAGCTTTCAGGGGAGCATTTGCAACCGGTTGGCACCATTTTTGAGTGAACTGCCAAAAGTCAGATTTTTGCTGAAATTGTGATCCCGGGGCTTAGGGATTTTTTCAAAAAAATATTTTCTGCCGGATAAGTTTTTTGAGGGCTGATTTCTTGTCCTGTGATAAAAAGCCTTCTGTTTCCATCGCCAAAGCTTTCAGGGGAGCATTTGCAACTGGTTGGCACCATTTTTGAGTGAATTGCCAAAAGTCAGATTTTTGCTGAAATTGTGACCCCGGGGCTTAGGGATTTTTTCAAAAAAAATATTTTCTGCCGGTTAAGTTTTTGAGGGCTGATTTCTTGTCCTGTGATAAAAAGCCTTCTGTTTCCATCGCCAAAGCTTTCAGGGGAGCATTTGCAACCGGTTGGCACCATTTTTGAGTGAACTGCCAAAAGTCAGATTTTTGCTGAAATTGTGACCCCGGCGCTTAGGGATTTTTTCAAAAAAATATTTTCTGCCGGATAAGTTTTTTGAGGGCTGATTTCTTGTACTGTGATAAAAAGCCTTCTGTTTCCATCGCCAAAGCTTTCAGGGGAGCATTTGCAACTGGTTGGCACCATTTTTGAGTGAATTGCCAAAAGTCAGATTTTTGCTGAAATTGTGATCCCGGGGCTTAGGGATTTTTTCAAAAAAATATTTTCTGCCGGATAAGTTTTTTGAGGGCTGATTTCTTGTCCTGTGATAAAAAGCCTTCTGTTTCCATTGCCACAGCTTTCAGGGGAGCATTTGCAACCGGTTGGCACCATTTTTGAGTGAATTGCCAAAAGTCAGATTTTTGCTGAAATTGTGACCTCGGGGCTTAGGGATTTTTTCAAAAAAATATTTCCTGCCGGTTAAGTTTTTGAGGGCTGATTTCTTGTCCTGTGATAAAAAGCCTTCTGTTTCCATCGCCACAGCTTTCAGGGGAGCATTTGCAACCGGTTGGCATCATTTTTGAGTGAACTGCCCAAAGTCAGATTTTTGCTGAAATTGTGACCCCGGGGCTTAGGAATTTTTTTAAAAAAATATTTTCTGCCGGTTAAGTTTCTGAGGGCTGATTTCTTGTCCTGTGATAAAAAGCCTTCTGTTTCCATCGCCAAAGCTTTCAGGGGAGCATTTGCAACCGGTTGGCACCATTTTTGAGTGAACTGCCAAAAGTCAGATTTTTGCTGAAATTGTGATCCCGGGGCTTAGGGATTTTTTCAAAAAAATATTTTCTGCCGGATAAGTTTTTTGAGGGCTGATTTCTTGTCCTGTGATGAAAAGCCTTCTGTTTCCATCGCCAAAGCTTTCAGGGGAGCATTTGCAACTGGTTGGCACCATTTTTGAGTGAATTGCCAAAAGTCAGATTTTTGCTGAAATTGTGACCCCGGGGCTTAGGGATTTTTTCAAAAAAAATATTTTCTGCCGGTTAAGTTTTTGAGGGCTGATTTCTTGTCCTGTGATAAAAAGCCTTCTGTTTCCATCGCCAAAGCTTTCAGGGGAGCATTTGCAACCGGTTGGCACCATTTTTGAGTGCCGGTTAAGTTTTTGAGGGCTGATTTCTTGTCCTGTGATAAAAAGCCTTCTGTTTCCATCGCCACAGGTTTCAGCGGAGCATTTGCAACCGGTTGGCACCATTTTTGAGTCAACTGCCAAAAGTCAGATTTTTGCTGAAATTGTGACCCCGGGGCTTAGGGATTTTTTCAAAAAAATATTTTCTGCCGGATAAGTTTTTTGAGGGCTGATTTCTTGTCCTGTGATAAAAAGCCTTCTGTTTCCATCGCCAAAGCTTTCAGGGGAGCATTTGCAACCGGTTGGCACCATTTTTGAGTGAATTGTCAAAAGTCAGATTTTTGCTGAAATTGTGACCCCGGGGCTTAGGGATTTTTTCAAAAAAATATTTTCTGCCGGTTAGGTTTTTGAGGGCTGATTTCTTGTCCTGTGATAAAAAGACTTCTGTTTCCATCGCCAAAGCTTTCAGGGGAGCATTTGCAACCGGTTGGCATCATTTTTGAGTGAACTGCCCAAAGTCAGATTTTTGCTGAAATTGTGACCCCGGGGCTTAGGGATTTTTTTAAAAAAATATTTTCTGCCGGTTAAGTTTCTGAGGGCTGATTTCTTGTCCTGTGATAAAAAGCCTTCTGTTTCCATCGCCAAAGCTTTCAGGGGAGCATTTCCTACCGGTTGGCACCATTTTTGAGTGAACTGCCAAAAGTCAGATTTTTGCTGAAATTGTGATCCCGGGGCTTAGGGATTTTTTCAAAAAAATATTTTCTGCCGGATAAGTTTTTTGAGGGCTGATTTCTTGTCCTGTGATAAAAAGCCTTCTGTTTCCATCGCCAAAGCTTTCAGGGGAGCATTTGCAACCGGTTGGCACCATTTTTGAGTGAACTGCCAAAAGTCAGATTTTTGCTGAAATTGTGACCCCGGGGCTTAGGGATTTTTTCAAAAAAATATTTTCTGCCGGATAAGTTTTTTGAGGGCTGATTTCTTGTCCTGTGATGAAAAGGCTTCTGTTTCCATCGCCAAAGCTTTCAGGGGAGCATTTGCAACTGGTTGGCACCATTTTTGAGTGAATTGCCAAAAGTCAGATTTTTGCTGAAATTGTGACCCCGGGGCTTAGGGATTTTTTCAAAAAAAATATTTTCTGCCGGTTAAGTTTTTGAGGGCTGATTTCTTGTCCTGTGATAAAAAGCCTTCTGTTTCCATCGCCAAAGCTTTCAGGGGAGCAT
The DNA here is from genome assembly GCF_965113315.1 of Podarcis vaucheri. NCBI lineage: Eukaryota > Metazoa > Chordata > Lepidosauria > Squamata > Lacertidae > Podarcis > Podarcis vaucheri. Next base: position 13,278,959 of record NC_138750.1, read on the forward strand.
TTGCAACCGGTTGGCACCATTTTTGAGTGCCGGTTAAGTTTTTGAGGGCTGATTTCTTGTCCTGTGATAAAAAGCCTTCTGTTTCCATCGCCACAGGTTTCAGCGGAGCATTTGCAACCGGTTGGCACCATTTTTGAGTCAACTGCCAAAAGTCAGATTTTTGCTGAAATTGTGACCCCGGGGCTTAGGGATTTTTTCAAAAAAATATTTTCTGCCGGATAAGTTTTTTGAGGGCTGATTTCTTGTCCTGTGATAAAAAGCCTTCTGTTTCCATCGCCAAAGCTTTCAGGGGAGCATTTGCAACCGGTTGGCACCATTTTTGAGTGAATTGTCAAAAGTCAGATTTTTGCTGAAATTGTGACCCCGGGGCTTAGGGATTTTTTCAAAAAAATATTTTCTGCCGGTTAGGTTTTTGAGGGCTGATTTCTTGTCCTGTGATAAAAAGACTTCTGTTTCCATCGCCAAAGCTTTCAGGGGAGCATTTGCAACCGGTTGGCATCATTTTTGAGTGAACTGCCCAAAGTCAGATTTTTGCTGAAATTGTGACCCCGGGGCTTAGGGATTTTTTTAAAAAAATATTTTCTGCCGGTTAAGTTTCTGAGGGCTGATTTCTTGTCCTGTGATAAAAAGCCTTCTGTTTCCATCGCCAAAGCTTTCAGGGGAGCATTTCCAACCGGTTGGCACCATTTTTGAGTGAACTGCCAAAAGTCAGATTTTTGCTGAAATTGTGATCCCGGGGCTTAGGGATTTTTTCAAAAAAATATTTTCTGCCGGATAAGTTTTTTGAGGGCTGATTTCTTGTCCTGTGATAAAAAGCCTTCTGTTTCCATCGCCAAAGCTTTCAGGGGAGCATTTGCAACCGGTTGGCACCATTTTTGAGTGAACTGCCAAAAGTCAGATTTTTGCTGAAATTGTGATCCCGGGGCTTAGGGATTTTTTCAAAAAAATATTTTCTGCCGGATAAGTTTTTTGAGGGCTGATTTCTTGTCCTGTGATAAAAAGCCTTCTGTTTCCATCGCCAAAGCTTTCAGGGGAGCATTTGCAACCGGTTGGCACCATTTTTGAGTGAACTGCCAAAAGTCAGATTTTTGCTGAAATTGTGACCCCGGGGCTTAGGGATTTTTTCAAAAAAATATTTTCTGCCGGATAAGTTTTTTGAGGGCTGATTTCTTGTCCTGTGATGAAAAGCCTTCTGTTTCCATCGCCAAAGCTTTCAGGGGAGCATTTGCAACTGGTTGGCACCATTTTTGAGTGAATTGCCAAAAGTCAGATTTTTGCTGAAATTGTGACCCCGGGGCTTAGGGATTTTTTCAAAAAAAATATTTTCTGCCGGTTAAGTTTTTGAGGGCTGATTTCTTGTCCTGTGATAAAAAGCCTTCTGTTTCCATCGCCAAAGCTTTCAGGGGAGCATTTGCAACCGGTTGGCACCATTTTTGAGTGCCGGTTAAGTTTTTGAGGGCTGATTTCTTGTCCTGTGATAAAAAGCCTTCTGTTTCCATCGCCACAGGTTTCAGCGGAGCATTTGCAACCGGTTGGCACCATTTTTGAGTCAACTGCCAAAAGTCAGATTTTTGCTGAAATTGTGACCCCGGGGCTTAGGGATTTTTTCAAAAAAATATTTTCTGCCGGATAAGTTTTTTGAGGGCTGATTTCTTGTCCTGTGATGAAAAGCCTTCTGTTTCCATCGCCAAAGCTTTCAGGGGAGCATTTGCAACTGGTTGGCACCATTTTTGAGTGAATTGCCAAAAGTCAGATTTTTGCTGAAATTGTGACCCCGGGGCTTAGGGATTTTTTCAAAAAAATATTTTCTGCCGGTTAGGTTTTTGAGGGCTGATTTCTTGTCCTGTGATAAAAAGACTTCTGTTTCCATCGCCAAAGCTTTCAGGGGAGCATTTGCAACCGGTTGGCATCATTTTTGAGTGAACTGCCCAAAGTCAGATTTTTGCTGAAATTGTGACCCCGGGGCTTAGGGATTTTTTTAAAAAAATATTTTCTGCCGGTTAAGTTTCTGAGGGCTGATTTCTTGTCCTGTGATAAAAAGCCTTCTGTTTCCATCGCCAAAGCTTTCAGGGGAGCATTTCCAACCGGTTGGCACCATTTTTGAGTGAACTGCCAAAAGTCAGATTTTTGCTGAAATTGTGATCCCGGGGCTTAGGGATTTTTTCAAAAAAATATTTTCTGCCGGATAAGTTTTTTGAGGGCTGATTTCTTGTCCTGTGATAAAAAGCCTTCTGTTTCCATCGCCAAAGCTTTCAGGGGAGCATTTGCAACCGGTTGGCACCATTTTTGAGTGAACTGCCAAAAGTCAGATTTTTGCTGAAATTGTGATCCCGGGGCTTAGGGATTTTTTCAAAAAAATATTTTCTGCCGGATAAGTTTTTTGAGGGCTGATTTCTTGTCCTGTGATAAAAAGCCTTCTGTTTCCATCGCCAAAGCTTTCAGGGGAGCATTTGCAACCGGTTGGCACCATTTTTGAGTGAACTGCCAAAAGTCAGATTTTTGCTGAAATTGTGACCCCGGGGCTTAGGGATTTTTTCAAAAAAATATTTTCTGCCGGATAAGTTTTTTGAGGGCTGATTTCTTGTCCTGTGATGAAAAGCCTTCTGTTTCCATCGCCAAAGCTTTCAGGGGAGCATTTGCAACTGGTTGGCACCATTTTTGAGTGAATTGCCAAAAGTCAGATTTTTGCTGAAATTGTGACCCCGGGGCTTAGGGATTTTTTCAAAAAAAATATTTTCTGCCGGTTAAGTTTTTGAGGGCTGATTTCTTGTCCTGTGATAAAAAGCCTTCTGTTTCCATCGCCAAAGCTTTCAGGGGAGCATTTGCAACCGGTTGGCACCATTTTTGAGTGCCGGTTAAGTTTTTGAGGGCTGATTTCTTGTCCTGTGATAAAAAGCCTTCTGTTTCCATCGCCACAGGTTTCAGCGGAGCATTTGCAACCGGTTGGCACCATTTTTGAGTCAACTGCCAAAAGTCAGATTTTTGCTGAAATTGTGACCCCGGGGCTTAGGGATTTTTTCAAAAAAATATTTTCTGCCGGATAAGTTTTTTGAGGGCTGATTTCTTGTCCTGTGATAAAAAGCCTTCTGTTTCCATCGCCAAAGCTTTCAGGGGAGCATTTGCAACCGGTTGGCACCATTTTTGAGTGAATTGTCAAAAGTCAGATTTTTGCTGAAATTGTGACCCCGGGGCTTAGGGATTTCTTCAAAAAAATATTTTCTGCCGGTTAGGTTTTTGAGGGCTGATTTCTTGTCCTGTGATAAAAAGACTTCTGTTTCCATCGCCAAAGCTTTCAGGGGAGCATTTGCAACCGGTTGGCATCATTTTTGAGTGAACTGCCCAAAGTCAGATTTTTGCTGAAATTGTGACCCCGGGGCTTAGGGATTTTTTAAAAAAAATATTTTCTGCCGGTTAAGTTTCTGAGGGCTGATTTCTTGTCCTGTGATAAAAAGCCTTCTGTTTCCATCGCCAAAGCTTTCAGGGGAGCATTTGCAACCGGTTGGCACCATTTTTGAGTGCCGGTTAAGTTTTTGAGGGCTGATTTCTTGTCCTGTGATAAAAAGCCTTCTGTTTCCATCGCCACAGGTTTCAGCGGAGCATTTGCAACCGGTTGGCACCATTTTTGAGTCAACTGCCAAAAGTCAGATTTTTGCTGAAATTGTGACCCCGGGGCTTAGGGATTTTTTCAAAAAAATATTTTCTGCCGGTTAAGTTTTTGAGGGCTGATTTCTTGTCCTGTGATAAAAAGCCTTCTGTTTCCATCGCCAAAGCTTTCAGGGGAGCATTTGCAACCGGTTGGCACCATTTTTGAGTGCCGGTTAAGTTTTTGAGGGCTGATTTCTTGTCCTGTGATAAAAAGCCTTCTGTTTCCATCGCCACAGGTTTCAGCGGAGCATTTGCAACCGGTTAGCACCATTTTTGAGTCAACTGCCAAAAGTCAGATTTTTGCTGAAATTGTGACCCCGGGGCTTAGGGATTTTTTCAAAAAAATATTTTCTGCCGGTTAAGTTTTTGAGGGCTGATTTCTTGTCCTGTGATAAAAAGCCTTCTGTTTCCATCGCCACAGCTTTCAGGGGAGCATTTGCAACCGGTTGGCACCATTTTTGAGTGCCGGTTAAGTTTTTGAGGGCTGATTTCTTGTCCTGTGATAAAAAGCCTTCTGTTTCCATCGCCACAGGTTTCAGCGGAGCATTTGCAACCGGTTGGCACCATTTTTGAGTCAACTGCCAAAAGTCAGATTTTTGCTGAAATTGTGACCCCGGGGCTTAGGGATTTTTTCAAAAAAATATTTTCTGCCGGTTAAGTTTTTGAGGGCTGATTTCTTGTCCTGTGTTAAAAAGCCTTCTGTTTCCATCACCAAAGCTTTCAGGGGAGCATTTGCAACCGGTTGGCACCATTTTTGAGTGAACTGCCAAAAGTCAGATTTTTGCTGAAATTGTGACCCCGGGGTTTAGGGATTTTTTCAAAAAAATATTTTCTGCCGGTTAAGTTTTTGAGGGCTGATTTCTTGTCCTGTGATAAAAAGCCTTCTGTTTCCATCGCCACAGCTTTCAGGGGAGCATTTGCAACCGGTTGGCACCATTTTTGAGTGAACTGACAAAAGTCAGATTTTTGCTGAAATTGTGACCCCGGGGCTTAGGGATTTTTTCAAAAAAATATTTTCTGCCGGTTAAGTTTTTGAGGGCTGATTTCTTGTCCTGTGATAAAAAGCCTTCTGTTTCGAGTGCCAAACCTTTCAGGGGAGCATTTTCTTGCTTTTGGCACCATTTTTGAGTGAATTGCCAAAAGTCAGATTTTTGCTGAAATTGTGACCCCGGGGCTTAGGGATTTTTTCAAAAAAATATTTTCTGCCGGATAAGTTTTTGAGGGCTGATTTCTTGTCCTGTGATAAAAAGCCTTCTGTTTCCATCGCCAAAGCTTTCAGGGGAGCATTTGCAACCGGTTGGCACCATTTTTGAGTGCCGGTTAAGTTTTTGAGGGCTGATTTCTTGTCCTGTGATAAAAAGCCTTCTGTTTCCATCGCCACAGGTTTCAGCGAAGCATTTGCAACCGGTTGGCATCATATTTGAGTCAACTGCCAAAAGTCAGATTTTTGCTGAAATTGTGACCCCGGGGCTTAGGGATTTTTTCAAAAAAATATTTTCTGCCGGTTAAGTTTTTGAGGGCTGATTTCTTGTCCTGTGATAAAAAGCCTTCTGTTTCCATCACCAAAGCTTTCAGGGGAGCATTTGCAACCGGTTGGCACCATTTTTGAGTGAACTGCCAAAAGTCAGATTTTTGCTGAAATTGTGACCCCGGGGTTTAGGGATTTTTTCAAAAAAATATTTTCTGCCGGTTAAGTTTTTGAGGGCTGATTTCTTGTCCTGTGATAAAAAGCCTTCTGTTTCCATCGCCACAGGTTTCAGCGGAGCATTTGCATCCGGTTGGCACCATTTTTGAGTGAACTGCCAAAAGTCAGATTTTTGCTGAAATTGTGACCCCGGGGTTTAGGGATTTTTTCAAAAAAATATTTTCTGCCGGTTAAGTTTTTGAGGGCTGATTTCTTGTCCTGTGATAAAAAGCCTTCTGTTTCCATTGCCACAGCTTTCAGGGGAGCATTTGCAACCGGTTGGCACCATTTTTGAGTGAATTGCCAAAAGTCAGATTTTTGCTGAAATTTAGACCCCGGGGCTTAGGGATTTTTTCAAAAAAATATTTTCTGCCGGTTAAGTTTTTGAGGGCTGATTTCTTGTCCTGTGATAAAAAGCCTTCTGTTTCCATCGCCACAGCTTTCAGGGGAGCATTTGCAACCGGTTGGCATCATTTTTGAGTGAACTGCCCAAAGTCAGATTTTTGCTGAAATTGTGACCCCGGGGCTTAGGGATTTTTTAAAAAAAATATTTTCTGCCGGTTAAGTTTCTGAGGGCTGATTTCTTGTCCTGTGATAAAAAGCCTTCTGTTTCCATCGCCAAAGCTTTCAGGGGAGCATTTGCAACCGGTTGGCACCATTTTTGAGTGAACTGCCAAAAGTCAGATTTTTGCTGAAATTGTGATCCCGGGGCTTAGGGATTTTTTCAAAAAAATATTTTCTGCCGGATAAGTTTTTTGAGGGCTGATTTCTTGTCCTGTGATAAAAAGCCTTCTGTTTCCATCGCCAAAGCTTTCAGGGGAGCATTTGCAACTGGTTGGCACCATTTTTGAGTGAATTGCCAAAAGTCAGATTTTTGCTGAAATTGTGACCCCGGGGCTTAGGGATTTTTTCAAAAAAAATATTTTCTGCCGGTTAAGTTTTTGAGGGCTGATTTCTTGTCCTGTGATAAAAAGCCTTCTGTTTCCATCGCCAAAGCTTTCAGGGGAGCATTTGCAACCGGTTGGCACCATTTTTGAGTGCCGGTTAAGTTTTTGAGGGCTGATTTCTTGTCCTGTGATAAAAAGCCTTCTGTTTCCATCGCCACAGGTTTCAGCGGAGCATTTGCAACCGGTTGGCACCATTTTTGAGTCAACTGCCAAAAGTCAGATTTTTGCTGAAATTGTGACCCCGGGGCTTAGGGATTTTTTCAAAAAAATATTTTCTGCCGGTTAAGTTTTTGAGGGCTGATTTCTTGTCCTGTGTTAAAAAGCCTTCTGTTTCCATCACCAAAGCTTTCAGGGGAGCATTTGCAACCGGTTGGCACCATTTTTGAGTGAACTGCCAAAAGTCAGATTTTTGCTGAAATTGTGACCCCGGGTTTTAGGGATTTTTTCAAAAAAATATTTTCTGCCGGTTAAGTTTTTGAGGGCTGATTTCTTGTCCTGTGATAAAAAGCCTTCTGTTTCCATCGCCACAGGTTTCAGCGGAGCATTTGCATCCGGTTGGCACCATTTTTGAGTGAACTGCCAAAAGTCAGATTTTTGCTGAAATTGTGACCCCGGGGTTTAGGGATTTTTTCAAAAAAATATTTTCTGCCGGTTAAGTTTTTGAGGGCTGATTTCTTGTCCTGTGATAAAAAGCCTTCTGTTTCCATCGCCACAGCTTTCAGGGGAGCATTTGCAACCGGTTGGCACCATTTTTGAGTGAACTGCCCAAAGTCAGATTTTTGCTGAAATTGTGACCCCGGGGCTTAGGGATTTTTTCAAAAATATATTTTCTGCCGGTTAAGTTTTTGAGGGCTGATTTCTTGTCCTGTGATAAAAAGCCTTCTGTTTCCATCGCCAAAGCTTTCAGGGGAGCATTTGCAACCGGTTGGCACCATTTTTGAGTGAACTGCCCAAAGTCAGATTTTTGCTGAAATTGTGATCCGGGGGCTTAGGGATTTTTTCAAAATAATATTTTCTGCCAGTTAAGTTTTTTGAGGGCTGATTTCTTGTCCTGTGATAAAAAGCCTTCTGTTTCCATTGCCACAGCTTTCAGGGGAGCATTTGCAACCGGTTGGCACCATTTTTGAGTGAATTGCCAAAAGTCAGATTTTTGCTGAAATTGTGACCCCGGGGCTTAGGGATTTTTACAAAAAAATATTTTCTGCCGGTTAGGTTTTTGAGGGCTGATTTCTTGTCCTGTGATAAAAAGCCTTCTGTTTCCATCGCCAAAGCTTTCAGGGGAGCATTTGCAACCGGTTTGCATCATTTTTGAGTGAACTGCCCAAAGTCAGATTTTTGCTGAAATTGTGACCCCGGGGCTTAGGGATTTTTTTAAAAAAATATTTTCTGCCGGTTAAGTTTCTGAGGGCTGATTTCTTGTCCTGTGATAAAAAGCCTTCTGTTTCCATCGCCAAAGCTTTCAGGGGAGCATTTGCAACCGGTTGGCACCATTTTTGAGTGAACTGCCAAAAGTCAGATTTTTGCTGAAATTGTGATCCCGGGGCTTAGGGATTTTTTCAAAAAAATATTTTCTGCCGGATAAGTTTTTTGAGGGCTGATTTCTTGTCCTGTGATAAAAAGCCTTCTGTTTCCATCGCCAAAGCTTTCAGGGGAGCATTTGCAACTGGTTGGCACCATTTTTGAGTGAATTGCCAAAAGTCAGATTTTTGCTGAAATTGTGACCCCGGGGCTTAGGGATTTTTTCAAAAAAAATATTTTCTGCCGGTTAAGTTTTTGAGGGCTGATTTCTTGTCCTGTGATAAAAAGCCTTCTGTTTCCATCGCCAAAGCTTTCAGGGGAGCATTTGCAACCGGTTGGCACCATTTTTGAGTGAACTGCCAAAAGTCAGATTTTTGCTGAAATTGTGACCCCGGCGCTTAGGGATTTTTTCAAAAAAATATTTTCTGCCGGATAAGTTTTTTGAGGGCTGATTTCTTGTCCTGTGATAAAAAGCCTTCTGTTTCCATCGCCAAAGCTTTCAGGGGAGCATTTGCAACTGGTTTGCACCATTTTTGAGTGAATTGCCAAAAGTCAGATTTTTGCTGAAATTGTGACCCCGGGGCTTAGGGATTTTTTCAAAAAAAATTTTTTCTGCCGGTTAAGTTTTTGAGGGCTGATTTCTTGTCCTGTGATAAAAAGCCTTCTGTTTCCATCGCCAAAGCTTTCAGGGGAGCATTTGCAACCGGTTGGCACCATTTTTGAGTGAACTGCCAAAAGTCAGATTTTTGCTGAAATTGTGACCCCGGGGCTTAGGGATTTTTTCAAAAAAATATTTTCTGCCGGTTAAGTTTTTGAGGGCTGATTTCTTGTCCTGTGATAAAAAGCCTTCTGTTTCCATCGCCAAAGCTTTCAGGGGAGCATTTGCAACCGGTTGGCACCATTTTTGAGTGAACTGCCCAAAGTCAGATTTTTGCTGAAATTGTGATCCCGGGGCTTAGGGATTTTTTCAAAAAAATATTTTCTGCCCTTTAAGTTTTTGAGGCCTGACTTCTTGTCCTGTGATAAAAAGCCTTCTGCTTCCATCGCCACAGGTTTCAGCGGAGCATTTGCAACCGGTTGGCACCATTTTTGAGTGAATTGCCAAAAGTCAGATTTTTGCTGAAATTGTGACCCCGGGGCTTAGGGATTTTTTCAAAAAAATATTTTCTGCCGGTTAAGTTTTTGAGGGCTGATTTCTTGTCCTGTGATAAAAAGCCTTCTGTTTCCATCACCAAAGCTTTCAGGGGAGCATTTGCAACCGGTTGGCACCATTTTTGAGTGAACTGCCAAAAGTCAGATTTTTGCTGAAATTGTGACCCCGGGGCTTAGGGATTTTTTCAAAAAAATATTTTCTGCCGGTTAAGTTTTTGAGGGCTGATTTCTTGTCCTGTGATAAAAAGCCTTCTGTTTCCATCGCCACAGCTTTCAGGGGAGCATTTGCAACCGGTCGGCATCATTTTTGAGTGAACTGCCCAAAGTCAGATTTTTGCTGAAATTGTGACCCCGGGGCTTAGGGATTTTTTTTAAAAAAATATTTTCTGCCGGTTAAGTTTCTGAGGGCTGATTTCTTGTCCTGTGATAAAAAGCCTTCTGTTTCCATCGCCAAAGCTTTCAGGGGAGCATTTGCAACCGGTTGGCACCATTTTTGAGTGAATTGCCAAAAGTCAGATTTTTGCTGAAATTGTGACCCCGGGGCTTAGGGATTTTTTCAAAAAAATATTTTCTGCCGGTTAAGTTTTTGAGGGCTTATTTCTTGTCCTGTGATAAAAAGCCTTCTGTTTCCATCGCCAAAGCTTTCAGGGGAGCATTTGCAACCGGTTGGCACCATTTTTGAGTGAATTGCCAAAAGTCAGATTTTTGCTGAAATTGTGACCCCGGGGCTTAGGGATTTTTTCAAAAAAAAATATTATCTGCCGGTTAAGTTTTTGAGGGCTGATTTCTTGTCCTGTGATAAAAAGCCTTCTGTTTCCATCACCAAAGCTTTCAGGGGAGCATTTGCAACCGGTTGGCACCATTTTTGAGTGAACTGCCAAAAGTCAGATTTTTGCTGAAATTGTGACCCCGGCGCTTAGGGATTTTTTCAAAAAAATATTTTCTGCCGGTTAAGTTTTTGAGGGCTGATTTCTTGTCCTGTGATAAAAAGCCTTCTGTTTCCATCGCCACAGCTTTCAGGGGAGCATTTGCAACCGGTTGGCATCATTTTTGAGTGAACTGCCCAAAGTCAGATTTTTGCTGAAATTGTGACCCCGGGGCTTAGGGATTTTTTTAAAAAAATATTTTCTGCCGGTTAAGTTTCTGAGGGCTGATTTATTGTCCTGTGATAAAAAGCCTTCTGTTTCCATCGCCAAAGCTTTCAGGGGAGCATTTGCAACCGGTTGGCACCATTTTTGAGTGAACTGCCAAAAGTCAGATGTTTGCTGAAATTGTGATCCCGGGGCTTAGGTATTTTTTCAAAAAAATATTTTCTGCCGGATAAGTTTTTTGAGGGCTGATTTCTTGTCCTGTGATAAAAAGCCTTCTGTTTCCATCGCCAAAGCTTTCAGGGGAGCATTTGCAACTGGTTGGCACCATTTTTGAGTGAATTGCCAAAAGTCAGATTTTTGCTGAAATTGTGACCCCGGGGCTTAGGGATTTTTTCAAAAAAAATATTTTCTGCCGGTTAAGTTTTTGAGGGCTGATTTCTTGTCCTGTGATAAAAAGCCTTCTGTTTCCATCACCAAAGCTTTCAGAGGAGCATTTGCAACCGGTTGGCACCATTTTTGAGTGAACTGCCAAAAGTCAGATTTTTGCTGAAATTGTGACCCCGGGGCTTAGGGATTTTTTCAAAAAAATATTTTCTGCCGTTTAAGTTTTTGAGGGCTGATTTCTTGTCCTGTGATAAAAAGCCTTCTGTTTTCATCACCAAAGCTTTCAGGGGAGCATTTGCAACCGGTTGGCACCATTTTTGAGTGAACTGCCAAAAGTCAGATTTTTGCTGAAATTGTGATCCCGGGGCTTAGGGATTTTTTCAAAAAAATATTTTCTGCCGTTTAAGTTTTTGAGGCCTGATTTCTTGTCCTGTGATAAAAAGCCTTCTGTTTCCATCGCCACAGGTTTCAGCGGAGCATTTGCAACCGGTTGGCACCATTTTTGAGTGAATAGCCAAAAGTCAGATTTTTGCTGAAATTGTGACCCCGGGGCTTCGGGATTTTTTCAAAAAAATATTTTCTGCCGGTTAAGTTTTTGAGGGCTGGTTTCTTGTCCTGTGATAAAAAGCCTTCTGTTTCCATCGCCAAAGCTTTCAGGGGAGCATTTGCAACCGGTTGGCACCATTTTTGAGTGAATTGCCAAAAGTCAGATTTTTGCTCAAATTGTGACCCCGGGGCTTAGGGATTTTTTCAAAAAAATATTTTCTGCCGGTTAAGTTTTTGAGGGCTGATTTCTTGTCCTGTGATAAAAAGCCTTCTGTTTCCATCGCCACAGGTTTTAGCGGAGCATTTGCAACCGGCTGGCACCATTTTTGAGTGAACTGCCAAAAGTCAGATTTTTGCTGAAATTGTGATCCCGGGGCTTAGGGATTTTTTCAAAAAAATATTTTCTGCCGGTTAAGTTTTTGAGGGCTGATTTCTTGACCTGTGATAAAAAGCCTTCTGTTTCCATCACCAAAGCTTTCAGGGGAGCATTTGCAACCGGTTGGCACCATTTTTGAGTGAACTGCCAAAAGTCAGATTTTTGCTGAAATTGTGACCCCGGGGCTTAGGGATTTTTTCAAAAAAATATTTTCTGCCGGTGAAGTTTTTGAGGGCTGATTTCTTGTCCTGTGATAAAAAGCCTTCTGTTTCCATCGCCACAGCTTTCAGGGGAGCATTTGCAACCGGTTGGCATCATTTTTGAGTGAACTGCCCAAAGTCAGATTTTTGCTGAAATTGTGACCCCGGGGCTTAGGGATTTTTTTTAAAAAATATTTTCTGCCGGTTAAGTTTCTGAGGGCTGATTTCTTGTCCTGTGATAAAAAGCCTTCTGTTTCCATCGCCAAAGCTTTCAGGGGAGCATTTGCAACCGGTTGGCACCATTTTTCAGTGAACTGCCAAAAGTCAGATTTTTGCTGAAATTGTGATCCCGGGGCTTAGGGATTTTTTCAAAAAAATATTTTCTGCCGGATAAGTTTTTTGAGGGCTGATTTCTTGTCCTGTGATAAAAAGCCTTCTGTTTCCATCGCCAAAGCTTTCAGGGGAGCATTTGCAACTGGTTGGCACCATTTTTGAGTGAATTGCCAAAAGTCAGATTTTGCTGAAATTGTGACCCCGGGGCTTAGGGATCTTTTCAAAAAAAATATTTTCTGCCGGTTAAGTTTTTGAGGGCTGATTTCTTGTCCTGTGATAAAAAGCCTTCTGTTTCCATCGCCACAGGTTTCAGGGGAGAATTTGCAACCGGTTGGCACCATTTTTGAGTCAACTGCCAAAAGTCAGATTTTTGCTGAAATTGTGACCCCGGGGTTTAGGGATTTTTTCAAAAAAATATTTTCTGCCGGTTAAGTTTTTGAGGGCTGATTTCTTGTCCTGTGATAAAAAACCTTCTGTTTCCATCACCAAAGCTTTCAGGGGAGCATTTGCAACCGGTTGGCACCATTTTTGAGTGAACTGCCAAAAGTCAGATTTTTGCTGAAATTGTGATCCCGGGGCTTAGGGATTTTTTCAAAAAAAAATTTCTGCCGGTTAAGTTTTTGAGGGCTGATTTTTTGTCCTGTGATAAAAAGCCTTCTGTTTCCATCGCCACAGGTTTCAGGGGAGAATTTGCAACCGGTTGGCACCATTTTTGAGTGAATTGCCAAAAGTCAGATTTTTGCTGAAATTGTGACCCCGGGGCTTAGGGATTTTTTCAAAAAAATATTTTCTGCCGGTTAAGTTTTTGAGGGCTGATTTCTTGTCCTGTGATAAAAAGCCTTCTGTTTCCATAACCAAAGCTTTCAGGGGAGCATTTGCAACCGGTTGGCACCATTTTTGAGTGAACTGCCAAAAGTCAGATTTTTGCTGAAATTGTGACCCCGGGGCTTAGGGATTTTTTCAAAAAAATATTTTCTGCCGGTGAAGTTTTTGAGGGCTGATTTCTTGTCCTGTGATAAAAAGCCTTCTGTTTCCATCGCCACAGCTTTCAGGGGAGCATTTGCAACCGGTTGGCATCATTTTTGAGTGAACTGCCCAAAGTCAGATTTTTGCTGAAATTGTGACCCCGGGGCTTAGGGATTTTTTTTAAAAAAATATTTTCTGCCGGTTAAGTTTCTGAGGGCTGATTTCTTGTCCTGTGATAAAAAGCCTTCTGTTTCCATCGCCAAAGCTTTCAGGGGAGCATTTGCAACCGGTTGGCACCATTTTTCAGTGAACTGCCAAAAGTCAGATTTTTGCTGAAATTGTGATCCCGGGGCTTAGGGATTTTTTCAAAAAAATATTTTCTGCCGGATAAGTTTTTTGAGGGCTGATTTCTTGTCCTGTGATAAAAAGCCTTCTGTTTCCATCGCCAAAGCTTTCAGGGGAGCATTTGCAACTGGTTGGCACCATTTTTGAGTGAATTGCCAAAAGTCAGATTTTGCTGAAATTGTGACCCCGGGGCTTAGGGATCTTTTCAAAAAAAATATTTTCTGCCGGTTAAGTTTTTGAGGGCTGATTTCTTGTCCTGTGATAAAAAGCCTTCTGTTTCCATCGCCACAGGTTTCAGGGGAGAATTTGCAACCGGTTGGCACCATTTTTGAGTCAACTGCCAAAAGTCAGATTTTTGCTGAAATTGTGACCCCGGGGTTTAGGGATTTTTTCAAAAAAATATTTTCTGCCGGTTAAGTTTTTGAGGGCTGATTTCTTGTCCTGTGATAAAAAACCTTCTGTTTCCATCACCAAAGCTTTCAGGGGAGCATTTGCAACCGGTTGGCACCATTTTTGAGTGAACTGCCAAAAGTCAGATTTTTGCTGAAATTGTGATCCCGGGGCTTAGGGATTTTTTCAAAAAAAAAAATTCTGCCGGTTAAGTTTTTGAGGGCTGATTTTTTGTCCTGTGATAAAAAGCCTTCTGTTTCCATCGCCACAGGTTTCAGGGGAGAATTTGCAACCGGTTGGCACCATTTTTGAGTCAACTGCCAAAAGTCAGATTTTTGCTGAAATTGTGACCCCGGGGTTTAGGGATTTTTTCAAAAAAATATTTTCTGCCGGTTAAGTTTTTGAGGGCTGATTTCTTGTCCTTTGATAAAAAGCCTTCTGTTTCCATCGTCAAAGCTTTCAGGGGAGCATTTGCAACCGGTTGGCACCATTTTTGAGTGAATTGCCAAAAGTCAGATTTTTGCTGAAATTGTGACCCCGGGGCTTAGGGATTTTTTCAAAAAAATATTTTCTGCCGGTTAAGTTTTTGAGGGCTGATTTCTTGTCCTGTGATAAAAAGCCTTCTGTTTCCATCGCCACAGGTTTCAGGGGAGAATTTGCAACCGGTTGGCACCATTTTTGAGTCAACTGCCAAAAGTCAGATTTTTGCTGAAATTGTGACCCCGGGGTTTAGGGATTTTTTCAAAAAAATATTTTCTGCCGGTTAAGTTTTTGAGGGCTGATTTCTTGTCCTGTGATAAAAAGCCTTCTGTTTCCATCGTCAAAGCTTTCAGGGGAGCATTTGCAACCGGTTGGCACCATTTTTGAGTGAATTGCCAAAAGTCAGATTTTTGCTGAAATTGTGACCCCGGGGCTTAGGGATTTTTTCAAAAAAATATTTTCTGCCGGTTAAGTTTTTGAGGGCTGATTTCTTGTCCTGTGATAAAAAGCCTTCTGTTTCCATCGCCACAGGTTTCAGCGGAGCATTTGCAACCGGCTGGCACCATTTTTGAGTGAACTGCCAAAAGTCAGATTTTTGCTGAAATTGTGACCCCGGGGCTTAGGGATTTTTTTAAAAAAAATATTTTCTGCCGGTTAAGTTTCTGAGGGCTGATTTCTTGTCCTGTGATAAAAAGCCTTCTGTTTCCATCGCCAAAGCTTTCAGGGGAGCATTTGCAACTGGTTGGCACCATTTTTGAGTGAATTGCCAAAAGTCAGATTTTGCTGAAATTGTGACCCCGGGGCTTAGGGATCTTTTCAAAAAAAATATTTTCTGCCGGTTAAGTTTTTGAGGGCTGATTTCTTGTCCTGTGATAAAAAGCCTTCTGTTTCCATCGCCACAGGTTTCAGGGGAGAATTTGCAACCGGTTGGCACCATTTTTGAGTCAACTGCCAAAAGTCAGATTTTTGCTGAAATTGTGACCCCGGGGTTTAGGGATTTTTTCAAAAAAATATTTTCTGCCGGTTAAGTTTTTGAGGGCTGATTTCTTGTCCTGTGATAAAAAACCTTCTGTTTCCATCACCAAAGCTTTCAGGGGAGCATTTGCAACCGGTTGGCACCATTTTTGAGTGAACTGCCAAAAGTCAGATTTTTGCTGAAATTGTGATCCCGGGGCTTAGGGATTTTTTCAAAAAAAAATTTCTGCCGGTTAAGTTTTTGAGGGCTGATTTCTTGTCCTGTGATAAAAAGCCTTCTGTTTCCATCGTCAAAGCTTTCAGGGGAGCATTTGCAACCGGTTGGCACCATTTTTGAGTGAATTGCCAAAAGTCAGATTTTTGCTGAAATTGTGACCCCGGGGCTTAGGGATTTTTTCAAAAAAATATTTTCTGCCGGTTAAGTTTTTGAGGGCTGATTTCTTGTCCTGTGATAAAAAGCCTTCTGTTTCCATCGCCACAGGTTTCAGCGGAGCATTTGCAACCGGCTGGCACCATTTTTGAGTGAACTGCCAAAAGTCAGATTTTTGCTGAAATTGTGATCCCGGGGCTTAGGGATTTTTTCAAAAAAATATTTTCTGCCCTTTAAGTTTTTGAGGCCTGATTTCTTGTCCTGTGATAAAAAGCCTTCTGTTTCCATCGCCACAGGTTTCACCGGAGCATTTGCAACCGGTTGGCACCATTTTTGAGTGAATTGCCAAAAGTCAGATTTTTGCTGAAATTGTGACCCCGGGGCTTAGGGATTTTTTCAAAAAAATATTTTCTGCCGGTTAAGTTTTTGAGGGCTGATTTCTTGTCCTGTGATAAAAAGCCTTCTGTTTCCATCACCAAAGCTTTCAGGGGAGCATTTGCAACTGGTTGGCACCATTTTTGAGTGAATTGCCAAAAGTCAGATTTTTGCTGAAATTGTGACCCCGGGGCTTAGGGATTTTTTCAAAAAAAATATTTTCTGCCGGTTAAGTTTTTGAGGGCTGATTTCTTGTCCTGTGATAAAAAGCCTTCTGTTTCCATCACCAAAGCTTTCAGGGGAGCATTTGCAACCGGTTGGCACCATTTTTGAGTGAACTGCCAAAAGTCAGATTTTTGCTGAAATTGTGACCCCGGGGCTTAGGGATTTTTTCAAAAAAATATTTTCTGCCGTTTAAGTTTTTGAGGGCTGATTTCTTGTCCTGTGATAAAAAGCCTTCTGTTTCATCACCAAAGTTTTCAGGGGAGCATTTGCAACCGGTTGGCACCATTTTTGAGTGAACTGCCAAAAGTCAGATTTTTGCTGAAATTGTGATCCCGGGGCTTAGGGATTTTTTCAAAAAAATATTTTCTGCCGTTTAAGTTTTTGAGGGCTGATTTCTTGTCCTGTGATAAAAAGCCTTCTGTTTCCATCGCCACAGGTTTCAGCGGAGCATTTGCAACCGGTTGGCACCATTTTTGAGTGAATAGCCAAAAGTCAGATTTTTGCTGAAATTGTGACCCCGGGGCTTCGGGATTTTTTCAAAAAAATATTTTCTGCCGGTTAAGTTTTTGAGGGCTGATTTCTTGTCCTGTGATAAAAAGCCTTCTGTTTCCATCGCCAAAGCTTTCAGGGGAGCATTTGCAACCGGTTGGCACCATTTTTGAGTGAATTGCCAAAAGTCAGATTTTTGCTCAAATTGTGACCCCGGGGCTTAGGGATTTTTTCAAAAAAATATTTTCTGCCGGTTAAGTTTTTGAGGGCTGATTTCTTGTCCTGTGATAAAAAGCCTTCTGTTTCCATCGCCACAGGTTTCAGCGGAGCATTTGCAACCGGTTGGCACCATTTTTGAGTGAATAGCCAAAAGTCAGATTTTTGCTGAAATTGTGACCCCGGGGCTTCGGGATTTTTTCAAAAAAATATTTTCTGCCGGTTAAGTTTTTGAGGGCTGATTTCTTGTCCTGTGATAAAAAGCCTTCTGTTTCCATCGCCAAAGCTTTCAGGGGAGCATTTGCAACCGGTTGGCACCATTTTTGAGTGAATTGCCAAAAGTCAGATTTTTGCTCAAATTGTGACCCCGGGGCTTAGGGATTTTTTCAAAAAAATATTTTCTGCCGGTTAAGTTTTTGAGGGCTGATTTCTTGTCCTGTGATAAAAAGCCTTCTGTTTCCATCGCCACAGGTTTCAGCGGAGCATTTGCAACCGGTTGGCACCATTTTTGAGTGAATAGCCAAAAGTCAGATTTTTGCTGAAATTGTGACCCCGGGGCTTCGGGATTTTTTCAAAAAAATATTTTCTGCCGGTTAAGTTTTTGAGGGCTGATTTCTTGTCCTGTGATAAAAAGCCTTCTGTTTCCATCGCCAAAGCTTTCAGGGGAGCATTTGCAACCGGTTGGCACCATTTTTGAGTGAATTGCCAAAAGTCAGATTTTTGCTCAAATTGTGACCCCGGGGCTTAGGGATTTTTTCAAAAAAATATTTTCTGCCGGTTAAGTTTTTGAGGGCTGATTTCTTGTCCTGTGATAAAAAGCCATCTGTTTCCATCACCAAAGCTTTCAGGGGAGCATTTGCAACCGGTTGGCACCATTTTTGAGTGAACTGCCAAAAGTCAGATTTTTGCTGAAATTGTGATCCCGGGGCTTAGGGATTTTTTCAAAAAAATATTTTCTGCCGGTTAAGTTTTTGAGGGCTGATTTCTTGTCCTGTGATAAAAAGCCTTCTGTTTCCATCGCCACAGCTTTCAGGGGAGCATTTGCAACCGGTTGGCACCATTTTTGAGTGAACTGCCAAAAGTCAGATTTTTGCTGAAATTGTGACCCCGGGGCTTAGGGATTTTTTCAAAAAAATGTTTTCTGCCGTTTAAGTTTTTGAGGGCTGATTTCTTGTCCTGTGATAAAAAGCCTTCTGTTTTCATCACCAAAGCTTTCAGGGGAGCATTTGCAACCGGTTGGCACCATTTTTGAGTGAACTGCCAAAAGTCAGATTTTTGCTGAAATTGTGATCCCGGGGCTTAGGGATTTTTTCAAAAAAATATTTTCTGCCGTTTAAGTTTTTGAGGGCTGATTTCTTGTCCTGTGATAAAAAGCCTTCTGTTTCCATCGCCACAGGTTGCAGCGGAGTATTTGCAACCGGTTGGCACCATTTTTGAGTGAATTGCCAAAAGTCAGATTTTTGCTGAAATTGTGATCCCGGGGCTTAGGGATTTTTTCAAAAAAATATTTTCTGCCGGTTAAGTTTTTGAGGGCTGATTTCTTGTCCTGTGATAAAAAGCCTTCTGTTTCCATCGACAAAGCTTTCAGGGGAGCATTTGCAACCGGTTGGCACCATTTTTGAGTGAACTGCCAAAAGTCAGATTTTTGCTGAAATTGTGACCCCGGGGCTTAGGGATTTTTTCAAAAAAATATTTTCTGCCGGTTAAGTTTTTGAGGGCTGATTTCTTGTCCTGTGATAAAAAGCCTTCTGTTTCCATCGCCACAGGTTTCAGCGGAGCATTTGCAACCGGTTGGCACCATTTTTGAGTCAACTGCCAAAAGTCAGATTTTTGCTGAAATTGTGACCCCGGGGCTTAGGAATTTTTCCAAAAAAATATTTTCTGCCGGTTAAGTTTTTGAGGGCTGATTTCTTGTCCTGTGATAAAAAGCCTTCTGTTTCCATCGCCAAACTTTCAGGGGAGCATTTTCAAGCTTTTGGCACCATTTTTGAGTGAATTGCCAAAAGTCAGATTTTTGCTGAAATTGTGACCCCGGGGCTTAGGGATTTTTTCAAAAAAATATTTTAGCCGGTTAAGTTTTTGAGGGCTGATTTCTTGTCCTGTGATAAAAAGCCTTCTGTTTCCATCGCCAAAGCTTTCAGGGGAGCATTTGCAACCGGTTGGCACCATTTTTGAGTGAATTGCCAAAAGTCAGATTTTTGCTGAAATTGTGACCCCGGGGCTTAGGGATTTTTTCAAAAAAATATTTTCTGCCGGTTAAGTTTTTGAGGGCTGATTTCTTGTCCTGTGATAAAAAGCCTTCTGTTTCCATCGCCAAACTTTCAGGGGAGCATTTTCAAGCTTTTGGCACCATTTTTGAGTGAATTGCCAAAAGTCAGATTTTTGCTGAAATTGTGACCCTGGGGCTTAGGGATTTTTTCAAAAAAATATTTTCTGCCGTTTACGTTTTTGAGGGCTGATTTCTTGTCCTGTGATAAAAAGCCTTCTGTTTTCATCACCAAAGCTTTCAGGGGAGCATTTGCAACCGGTTAGCACCATTTTTGAGTGAACTGCCAAAAGTCAGATTTTTGCTGAAATTGTGATCCCGGGGCTTAGGGATTTTTTCAAAAAAATATTTTCTGCCGTTTAAGTTTTTGAGGGCTGATTTCTTGTCCTGTGATAAAAAGCCTTCTGTTTCCATCGCCAAAGCTTTCAGGGGAGCATTTGCAACCGGTTGGCACCATTTTTGAGTGAATTGTCAAAAGTCAGATTTTTGCTCAAATTGTGACCCCGGGGCTTAGGGATTTTTTCAAAAAAATATTTTCTGCCGGTTAAGTTTTTGAGGGCTGATTTCTTGTCCTGTGATAAAAAGCCATCTGTTTCCATCACCAAAGCTTTCAGGGGAGCATTTGCAACCGGTTGGCACCATTTTTGAGTGAACTGCCAAAAGTCAGATTTTTGCTGAAATTGTGATCCCGGGGCTTAAGGATTTTTTCAAAAAAATATTTTCTGCCGGTTAAGTTTTTGAGGGCTGATTTCTTGTCCTGTGATAAAAAGCCTTCTGTTTCCATCGCCACAGGTTTCAGGGGAGAATTTGCAACCGGTTGGCACCATTTTTGAGTCAACTGCCAAAAGTCAGATTTTTGCTGAAATTGTGCCCCCGGGGTTTAGGGATTTTTTCAAAAAAATATTTTCTGCCGGTTAAGTTTTTGAGGGCTGATTTCTTGTCCTGTGATAAAAAACCTTCTGTTTCCATCACCAAAGCTTTCAGGGGAGCATTTGCAACCGGTTGGCACCATTTTTGAGTGAACTGCCAAAAGTCAGATTTTTGCTGAAATTGTGATCCCGGGGCTTAGGGATTTTTTCAAAAAAAAATTTCTGCCGGTTAAGTTTTTGAGGGCTGATTTTTTGTCCTGTGATAAAAAGCCTTCTGTTTCCATCGCCACAGGTTTCAGGGGAGAATTTGCAACCGGTTGGCACCATTTTTGAGTCAACTGCCAAAAGTCAGATTTTTGCTGAAATTGTGACCCCGGGGTTTAGGGATTTTTTCAAAAAAATATTTTCTGCCGGTTAAGTTTTTGAGGGCTGATTTCTTGTCCTGTGATAAAAAGCCTTCTGTTTCCATCGCCAAAGCTTTCAGGGGAGCATTTGCAACCGGTTGGCACCATTTTTGAGTGAATTGCCAAAAGTCAGATTTTTGCTGAAATTGTGACCCCGGGGCTTAGGGATTTTTTCAAAAAAATATTTTCTGCCGGTTAAGTTTTTGAGGGCTGATTTCTTGTCCTGTGATAAAAAGCCTTCTGTTTCCATCGCCACAGGTTTCAGCGGAGCATTTGCAACCGGCTGGCACCATTTTTGAGTGAACTGCCAAAAGTCAGATTTTTGCTGAAATTGTGATCCCGGGGCTTAGGGATTTTTTCAAAAAAATATTTTCTGCCCTTTAAGTTTTTGAGGCCTGATTTCTTGTCCTGTGATAAAAAGCCTTCTGTTTCCATCGCCACAGGTTTCACCGGAGCATTTGCAACCGGTTGGCACCATTTTTGAGTGAATTGCCAAAAGTCAGATTTTTGCTGAAATTGTGACCCCGGGGCTTAGGGATTTTTTCAAAAAAATATTTTCTGCCGGTTAAGTTTTTGAGGGCTGATTTCTTGTCCTGTGATAAAAAGCCTTCTGTTTCCATCACCAAAGCTTTCAGGGGAGCATTTGCAACTGGTTGGCACCATTTTTGAGTGAATTGCCAAAAGTCAGATTTTTGCTGAAATTGTGACCCCGGGGCTTAGGGATTTTTTCAAAAAAAATATTTTCTGCCGGTTAAGTTTTTGAGGGCTGATTTCTTGTCCTGTGATAAAAAGCCTTCTGTTTCCATCACCAAAGCTTTCAGGGGAGCATTTGCAACCGGTTGGCACCATTTTTGAGTGAACTGCCAAAAGTCAGATTTTTGCTGAAATTGTGACCCCGGGGCTTAGGGATTTTTTCAAAAAAATATTTTCTGCCGTTTAAGTTTTTGAGGGCTGATTTCTTGTCCTGTGATAAAAGGCCTTCTGTTTTCATCACCAAAGTTTTCAGGGGAGCATTTGCAACCGGTTGGCACCATTTTTGAGTGAACTGCCAAAAGTCAGATTTTTGCTGAAATTGTGATCCCGGGGCTTAGGGATTTTTTCAAAAAAATATTTTCTGCCGTTTAAGTTTTTGAGGGCTGATTTCTTGTCCTGTGATAAAAAGCCTTCTGTTTCCATCGCCAAAGCTTTCAGGGGAGCATTTGCAACCGGTTGGCACCATTTTTGAGTGAATTGCCAAAAGTCAGATTTTTGCTCAAATTGTGACCCCGGGGCTTAGGAATTTTTTCAAAAAAATATTTTCTGCCGGTTAAGTTTTTGAGGGCTGATTTCTTGTCCTGTGATAAAAAGCCTTCTGTTTCCATCGCCACAGGTTTCAGCGGAGCATTTGCAACCGGTTGGCACCATTTTTGAGTGAATAGCCAAAAGTCAGATTTTTGCTGAAATTGTGACCCCGGGGCTTCGGGATTTTTTCAAAAAAATATTTTCTGCCGGTTAAGTTTTTGAGGGCTGATTTCTTGTCCTGTGATAAAAAGCCTTCTGTTTCCATCGCCAAAGCTTTCAGGGGAGCATTTGCAACCGGTTGGCACCATTTTTGAGTGAATTGCCAAAAGTCAGATTTTTGCTGAAATTGTGACCCCGGGGCTTCGGGAGTTTTTCAAAAAAATATTTTCTGCCGGTTAAGTTTTTGAGGGCTGATTTCTTGTCCTGTGATAAAAAGCCTTCTGTTTCCATCGCCAAAGCTTTCAGGGGAGCATTTGCAACCGGTTGGCACCATTTTTGAGTGAATTGCCAAAAGTCAGATTTTTGCTCAAATTGTGACCCCGGGGCTTAGGGATTTTTTCAAAAAAATATTTTCTGCCGGTTAAGTTTTTGAGGGCTGATTTCTTGTCCTGTGATAAAAAGCCATCTGTTTCCATCACCAAAGCTTTCAGGGGAGCATTTGCAACCGGTTGGCACCATTTTTGAGTGAACTGCCAAAAGTCAGATTTTTGCTGAAATTGTGATCCCGGGGCTTCGGGATTTTTTCAAAAAAATATTTTCTGCCGGTTAAGTTTTTGAGGGCTGATTTCTTGTCCTGTGATAAAAAGCCTTCTGTTTCCATCGCCACAGGTTTCAGCGGAGCATTTGCAACCGGTTGGCACCATTTTTGAGTGAATAGCCAAAAGTCAGATTTTTGCTGAAATTGTGACCCCGGGGCTTCGGGATTTTTTCAAAAAAATATTTTCTGCCGGTTAAGTTTTTGAGGGCTGATTTCTTGTCCTGTGATAAAAAGCCTTCTGTTTCCATCGCCAAAGCTTTCAGGGGAGCATTTGCAACCGGTTGGCACCATTTTTGAGTGAATTGCCAAAAGTCAGATTTTTGCTGAAATTGTGACCCCGGGGCTTTGGGATTTTTTCAAAAAAATATTTTCTGCCGGTTAAGTTTTTGAGGGCTGATTTCTTGTCCTGTGATAAAAAGCCATCTGTTTCCATCACCAAAGCTTTCAGGGGAGCATTTGCAACCGGTTGGCACCATTTTTGAGTGAACTGCCAAAAGTCAGATTTTTGCTGAAATTGTGATCCCGGGGCTTAAGGATTTTTTCAAAAAAATATTTTCTGCCGGTTAAGTTTTTGAGGGCTGATTTCTTGTCCTGTGATAAAAAGCCTTCTGTTTCCGTCACCAAAGCTTTAAGGGGAGCATTTGCAACCGGTTGGCACCATTTTTGAGTGAACTGCCAAAAGTCAGATTTTTGCTGAAATTGTGACCCCGGGGCTTAGGGATTTCGTCAAAAAAATAATTTCTGCCAATTAAGTTTTTGAGGGCTGATTTCTTGCCCTGTGATAAAAAGCCTTCTGTTTCCATCACCAAAGCTTTCAGGGGAGCATTTCTGAGTGAACTGCCAAAAGTCAGATTTTTGCTGAAATTGTGACCCCGGGGCTTAGGGATTTTTTCAAAAAAATATTTTCTGCCGGTTAAGTTTTTGAGGGCTGATTTCTTGTCCTGTGATAAAAAGCCTTCTGTTTCCATCGCCAAAGCTTTCAGGGGAGCATTTGCAACCGGTTGGCACCATTTTTGAGTGAATTGCCAAAAGTCAGATTTTTGCTGAAATTGTGATCCCGGGGCTTAGGGATTTTTTCAAAAAAATATTTTCTGCCGGTTAAGTTTTTGAGGGCTGATTTCTTGTCCTGTGATAAAAAGCCTTCTGTTTCCATCGACAAAGCTTTCAGGGGAGCATTTGCAACCGGTTGGCACCATTTTTGAGTGAACTGCCAAAAGTCAGATTTTTGCTGAAATTGTGACCCCGGGGCTTAGGGATTTTTTCAAAAAAATATTTTCTGCCGGTTAAGTTTTTGAGGGCTGATTTCTTGTCCTGTGATAAAAAGCCTTCTGTTTCCATCGCCACAGGTTTCAGGGGAGCATTTGCAACCGGTTGGCACCATTTTTGAGTGAACTGCCAAAAGTCAGATTTTTGCTGAAATTGTGACCCCGGGGCTTAGGGATTTTTTCAAAAAAATATTTTCTGCCGGTTAAGTTTTTGAGGGCTGATTTCTTGTCCTGTGATAAAAAGCCTTCTGTTTCCATCGCCACAGGTTTCAGCGGAGCATTTGCAACCGGTTGTCACCATTTTTGAGTGAATAGCCAAAAGTCAGATTTTTGCTGAAATTGTGACCCCGGGGCTTAGGGATTTTTTCAAAAAAATATTTTCTGCCGGTTAAGTTTTTGAGGGCTGATTTCTTGTCGTGTGATAAAAAGCCTTCTGTTTCCATCGCCAAAGCTTTCAGGGGAGCATTTGCAACCGGTTGGCACCATTTTTGAGTGAACTGCCAAAAGTCAGATTTTTGCTGAAATTGTGACCCCGGGGCTTAGGGATTTTTTCAAAAAAATATTTTCTGCCGGTTAAGTTTTTGAGGGCTGATTTCTTGTCGTGATAAAAAGCCTTCTCTTTACATCGCCAAAGCTTTCAGGGGAGCATTTGCAACCGGTTGGCACCATTTTTGAGTGAACTGCCAAAAGTCAGATTTTTGCTGAAATTGTGACCCCGGGGCTTAGGGATTTTTTCAAAAAAATATTTTCTGCCGGTTAAGTTTTTGAGGGCTGATTTCTTGTCCTGTGATAAAAAGCCTTCTGTTTCCGTCACCAAAGCTTTAAGGGGAGCATTTGCAACCGGTTGGCACCATTTTTGAGTGAACTGCCAAAAGTCAGATTTTTGCTGAAATTGTGACCCCGGGGCTTAGGGATTTCGTCAAAAAAATAATTTCTGCCAATTAAGTTTTTGAGGGCTGATTTCTTGCCCTGTGATAAAAAGCCTTCTGTTTCCATCACCAAAGCTTTCAGGGGAGCATTTCTGAGTGAACTGCCAAAAGTCAGATTTTTGCTGAAATTGTGACCCCGGGGCTTAGGGGTTTTTTCAAAAAAATATTTTCTGCCGGTTAAGTTTTTGAGGGCTGATTTCTTGTCCTGTGATAAAAAGCCTTCTTTTTCCATCGCCAAAGCTTTCAGCGGAGCATTTTCAAGCTTTTGGCACCATATATGAGTGAATTGCCAAAAGTCAGATTTTTGCTGAAATTCTGACCCCGGGGCATAGGGATTTTTTCAAAAAAATATTTTCTGCCGGTTAAGTTTTTGAGGGCTGATTTCTTTTCCTGTGATAAAAAGCCTTCTGTTTCCATCACCAAAGCTTTCAGCGGAGCATTTGCAACCGGTTGGCACCATTTTTGAGTGAACTGCGAAAAGTCAGATTTTTGCTGAAATTGTGACCCCAGGGCTTAGCGATTTTTTCAAAAAAATATTTTCTGCCGGTTAAGTTTTTGAGGGCTGATTTCTTGTCCTGTGATAAAAAGCCTTCTGTTTCCATCACCAAAGCTTTCAGCGGAGCATTTTCAAGCTTTTGCCACTATTTTTGAGTGAATTGCCAAAAGTCAGATTTTTGCTGAAATTGTGACCCCGGGGCTTAGGGATTTTTTCAAAAAAATATTTTCTGCCGGTTAAGTTTTTGAGGGCTGATTTCTTGTCCTGTGATAAAAAGCCTTCTGTTTCCATCACCAAAGCTTTCAGGGGAGCATTTGCAACCGGTTGGCACCATGTTTGAGTGAACTGCCAAAAGTCAGATTTTTGCTGAAATTCTGACCCCCGGGCTTAAAGGATTTTTTCAAAAAAATATTTTCTGCCGGTTAAGTTTTTGAGGGCTGATTTCTTGTCCTGTGATAAAAAGCCTTCTGTTTCCATCGCCAAAGCTTTCAGCGGAGCATTTTCAGGGCTGATTTCTTGTCCTGTGATAAAAAGCCTTCTGTTTCCATCACCAAAGCTTTCAGGGGAGCATTTGCAACCGGTTGGCACCATTTTTGAGTGAATTGCCAAAAGTCAGATTTTTGCTGAAATTGTGACCCCGGGGCTTAGGGATTTTTTCACAAAAATACTTTCTGCCGGTTAAGTTTTTGAGGGCTGATTTCTTGTCCTGTGATAAAAAGCCTTCTGTTTCCATCGCCAAACTTTCAGGGGAGCATTTGCTACCGGTTGGCACCATTTTTGAGTGAACTGCCAAAAGTCAGATTTTTGGTGAAATTGTGACCCCGGGGCTAAGGGATTTTTTCAAAAAAAATTTTTCTGCCGGTTAAGTTTTTGAGGGCTGATTTCTTGTCCTGTGAGAAAAAACCTTCTGTTTCGAATGCCAAACCTTTCAGGGGAGCATTTGCAACCGGTTGGCACCATTTTTAAGTGAATTGCCAAAAGTCAGATTTTTGCTGAAATTGTGATCCCGGGGCTTAGGGATTTTTTCAAAAAAAATATTTTCTGCCGGTTATGTTTTTGAGGGCTGATTTCTTGTCCCGTGATAAAAAGCCTTCTGTTCCCATCACCAAAGCTTTCAGGGGAGCATTTGCAACCGGTTGGCACCATTTTTGAGTGAATTGCCAAAAGTCAAATTTTTGCTGAAATTGTGACCCCGGGGCTTAGGGATTTTTTCAAAAAAATATATTCTGCCGGATAAGTTTTTGAGGGCTGATTTCTTGTCCTGTGATAAAAAGCCTTCTGTTTCCATCGCCAAAGCTTTCAGGGGAGCATTTGCAACCGGTTGGCACCATTTTTAAGTGAATAGCCGAAAGTCAGATTTTTGCTGAAATTGTGACCCTGGGACTTAGGGATTTTTTCAAAAAAATATTTTCTACCAGTTAAGTTTTTGAGGGCTGATTTCTTGTCCTGTGATAAAAAGCCTTCTGTTTCGAGTACCAAACCTTTCAGGGGAGCATTTTCAAGCTTTTGGCACCATTTTTGAGTGAATTGCCAAAAGTCATATTTTTGCTGAAATTGTGACCGTGGGGCTTAGGGATTTTTTCAAAAAAATATTTTCTGCCGGTTAAGTTTTTGAGGGCTGATTTCTTGTCCTGTGATAAAAAGCCTTCTGTTTCCATCGCCAGAGCTTTCAGGGGAGCATTTGCAACCGGTTGGCACCATTTTTGAGTGAACTGCCAAAAGTCAGATTTTTGCTGAAATTGTGACCCCGGGGCTTAGGGATTTTTTCAAAAAAATATTTTCTGCCGGTTAAGTTTTTGAGGGCTGATATCTTGTCCTGTGATAAAAAGCCTTCTGTTTCCATCACCAAAGCTTTCAGGGGAGCATTTGCAACCGGTTGGCACCATTTTTGAGTGAATTGCCAAAAGTCAGATTTTTGCTGAAATTGTGACCCCGGGGCTTAGGGATTTTTTCAAAAAAATATTTTCTGCCGGTTAAGTTTTTGAGGGCTGATTTCTTGTCCTGTGATAAAAAGCCTTCTGTTTCCATCACCAAAGCTTTCAGGGGAGCATTTGCAACCGGTTGGCATCATTTTTGAGTGAACTGCCAAAAGTCATATTTTTGCTGAAATTGTGACCCCGGGGCTTAGGGATTTTTTCAAAAAAATATTTTCTGCCGGTTAAGTTTTTGAGGGCTGATTTCTAGTCCTGTGATAAAAAGCCTTCTGTTTCCATCGCCAAACTTTCAAGGGAGCATTTGCAACCGGTTGGCACCATTTTTGAGTGAATTGCCAAAAGTCAGATTTTTGCTGAAATTGTAACCCCGGGGCTTAGGGATTTTTTCAAAAAAATATTTTCTGCCGGTTAAGTTTTTGAGGGCTGATTTCTTGTCCTGTGATAAAAAGCCTTCTGTTTCCATCGCCACAGGTTTCAGCGGAACATTTGCAACCGGTTGGCACCATTTTTGAGTCAACTGCCAAAAGTCAGATTTTTGCTGAAATTGTGACCCCGGGGCATAGGGATTTTTTCAAAAAAATATTTTCTGCCGGTTAAGTTTTTGACGGCTGATTTCTAGTCCTGTGATAAAAAGCCTTCTGTTTCCATCGCCACAGCTTTCAGGGGAGCATTTGCAACCGGTTGGCACCATTTTTGAGTGAACTGCCAAAAGTCAGATTTTTGCTGAAATTGTGACCCTGGGGCTTAGGGATTTTTTCAAAAAAACTTAACTTAAGTTAAAACTTAAGTTAAAAACTTAAACTTAACTTAAGAAAGTTTTTAGGGATTTTTCAATAAAAGTTGTTCAGACGTCGAGGGCTAATTCTGTTTCCGAGAATAAAAACCCATCTGTTTCCACCGAAAAACATTTTAGGGGATCGTTTGCAACAGTTTGCCAACATTTTTGAGTGAATTGCAGAACGTCAGATTTTTGCTGAAATTGTGACCGCGCGGCTTAGGGATTTATTCAAAAAAAGTTGTTCAGACTTCGAGGGCTAATTCTGTTTCCGAGGATAAAAACCCATCTGTTTCCACCGAAAAACATTTCAGGGGATCGTTTGCAACAGT
Source organism: Podarcis vaucheri (assembly GCF_965113315.1). Taxonomy (NCBI): domain Eukaryota; kingdom Metazoa; phylum Chordata; class Lepidosauria; order Squamata; family Lacertidae; genus Podarcis; species Podarcis vaucheri. The sequence continues at coordinate 13,306,974 of NC_138750.1, forward strand.
TTGCCAACATTTTTAAGTGAATTGCAGAACGTCAGATTTTTGCTGAAATGTGAATGGTTAAGTTTTTGAGGGCTGATTTCTTGTCCTGTTATAAAAAGCCTTCTGTTTCCATCGGCAAACTTTCCGGGGAGCATTTGCAACCGTTTAGCACCATTTTTGAGTGAATTGCCAAAAGTCAGATTTTTGCTGAAATTGTAACCCCGGGGCTTAGGGATTTTTTTAAAAAAATATTTTCTGCCGGTTAAGTTTTTGAGGGCTGATTTCTTGTCCTGTGATAAAAAGCCTTCTGTTTCCATCGCCAAACTTTCAGGGGAGCATTTGCAACCGGTTGGCACCATTTTTGAGTGAACTGCCAAAAGTCAGATTTTTGGTGAAATTGTGACCCCGGGGCTAAGGGATTTTTTCAAAAAAAATATTTTCTGCCGGTTATGTTTTTGAGGGCTGATTTCTTGTCCCGTGATAAAAAGCCTTCTGTTCCCATCACCAAAGCTTTCAGGGGAGCATTTGCAACCGGTTGGCACCATTTTTAAGTGAATTGCCGAAAGTCAGATTTTTGCTGAAATTGTGACCCTGGGGCTTAGGGATTTTTTCAAAAAAATATTTTCTGCCAGTTAAGTTTTTGAGGGCTGATTTCTTGTCCCGTGATAAAAAGCCTTCTGTTCCCATCACCAAAGCTTTCAGGGGAGCATTTGCAACCGGTTGGCACCATTTTTAAGTGAATTGCCGAAAGTCAGATTTTTGCTGAAATTGTGACCGTGGGGCTTAGGGATTTTTTCAAAAAAATATTTTCTGCCGGTTAAGTTTTTGAGGGCTGATTTCTTGTCCTGTGATAAAAAGCCTTCTGTTTCCATCGCCAGAGCTTTCAGGGGAGCATTTGCAACCGGTTGGCACCATTTTTGAGTGAACTGCCAAAAGTCAGATTTTTGCTCAAATTGTGACCCCGGGGCTTAGGGATTTTTTGAAACAAATATTGTCTGCCGGTTAAGTTTTTGAGGGCTGATTTCTTGTCCTGTGATAAAAAGCCTTCTGTTTCCATCGCCACAGGTTTCAGCGGAGCATTTGCAACCGGTTGGCACCATTTTTGAGTCAACTGCCAAAAGTCAGATTTTTGCTGAAATTGTGACCCCGGGGCATAGGGATTTTTTCAAAAAAATATTTTCTGCCGGTTAAGTTTTTGAGGGCTGATTTCTAGTCCTGTGATAAAAAGCCTTCTGTTTCCATCACCAAAGCTTTCAGGGGAGCATTTGCAACCGGTTGGCACCATTTTTGAGTGAATTGCCAAAAGTCAGATTTTTGCTGAAATTGTGACCCCGGGGCTTAGGGATTTTTTCAAAAAAATATTTTCTGCTGGTTAAGTTTTTGAGGGCTGATTTCTTGTCCTGTGAAAAAAAGGCTTCTGTTTCCATCGCCAAACTTTCAGGGGAGCATTTGCAACCGGTTGGCACCATTTTTGAGTGAACTGCCAAAAGTCAGATTTTTGCTGAAATTGTGACCCCGGGGCTTAGGGGTTTTTTTCAAAAAAATATTTTCTGCCGGTTAAGTTTTTGAGGGCTGATTTCTTGTCCTGTGATAAAAAGCCTTCTGTTTCCATCACCAAAGCTTTCAGGGGAGCATTTGCAACCGGTTGGCACCATTTTTGAGTGAATTGCCAAAAGTCAGATTTTTGCTGAAATTGTGACCCCGGGGCTTAGGGATTTTTTCAAAAAAATATTTTCTGCCGGTTAAGTTTTTGAGGGCTGATTTCTTGTCCTGTGAAAAAAAGGCTTCTGTTTCCATCGCCAAACTTTCAGGGGAGCATTTGCAACCGGTTGGCACCATTTTTGAGTGAACTGCCAAAAGTCAGATTTTTGGTGAAATTGTGACCCCGGGGCTAAGGGATTTTTTCAAAAAAAATATTTTCTGCCGGTTATGTTTTTGAGGGCTGATTTCTTGTCCCGTGATAAAAAGCCTTCTGTTCCCATCACCAAAGCTTTCAGGGGAGCATTTGCAACCGGTTGGCACCATTTTTAAGTGAATTGCCGAAAGTCAGATTTTTGCTGAAATTGTGACCCTGGGGCTTAGGGATTTTTTCAAAAAAATATTTTCTGCCAGTTTAGTTTTTGAGGGCTGATTTCTTGTCCTGTGATAAAAAGCCTTCTGTTTCGAGTACCAAACCTTTCAGGGGAGCATTTTCAAGCTTTTGGCACCATTTTTGAGTGAATTGCCAAAAGTCATATTTTTGCTGAAATTGTGACCGTGGGGCTTAGGGATTTTTTGAAACAAATATTGTCTGCCGGTTAAGTTTTTGAGGGCTGATTTCTTGTCCTGTGATAAAAAGCCTTCTGTTTCCATCGCCACATGTTTCAGCGGAGCATTTGCAACCGGTTGGCACCATTTTTGAGTCAACTGCCAAAAGTCAGATTTTTGCTGAAATTGTGACCCCGGGGCATAGGGATTTTTTCAAAAAAATATTTTCTGCCGGTTAAGTTTTTGACGGCTGATTTCTAGTCCTGTGATAAAAAGCCTTCTGTTTCCATCGCCACAGCTTTCAGGGGAGCATTTGCAACCGGTTGGCACCATTTTTGAGTGAACTGCCAAAAGTCAGATTTTTGCTGAAATTGTGACCCTGGGGCTTAGGGATTTTTTCAAAAAAACTTAACTTAAGTTAAAACTTAAGTTAAAAACTTAAACTTAACTTAACAAAGTTTTTAGGGATTTTTCAATAAAAGTTGTTCAGACGTCGAGGGCTAATTCTGTTTCCGAGGATAAAAACCCATCTGTTTCCACCGAAAAACATTTTAGGGGATCGTTTGCAACAGTTTGCCAACATTTTTGAGTGAATTGCAGAACGTCAGATTTTTGCTGAAATTGTGACCGCGCGGCTTAGGGATTTTTTCAAAAAAAGTTGTTCAGACTTCGAGGGCTAATTCTGTTTCCGAGGATAAAAACCCATCTGTTTCCACCGAAAAACATTTCAGGGGATCGTTTGCAACAGTTTGCCAACATTTTTAAGTGAATTGCAGAACGTCAGATTTTTGCTGAAATGTGACTGGTTAAGTTTTTGAGGGCTGATTTCTTGTCCTGTTATAAAAAGCCTTCTGTTTCCATCGCCAAACTTTCAGGGGAGCATATGCAACCGTTTAGCACCATTTTTGAGTGAATTGCCAAAAGTCAGATTTTTGCTGAAATTGTAACCCCGGGGCTTAGGGATTTTTTTAAAAAAATATTTTCTGCCGGTTAAGTTTTTGAAGGCTGATTTCTTGTCCTGTGATAAAAAGCCTTCTGTTTCGAGTGCCAAACCTTTCAGGGGAGCATTTGCAACCGGTTGGCACCATTTTTGAGTCAACTACCAAAAGTCAGATTTTTGCTGAAATTGTGACCACGGGGCTTAGGGATTTTTTCGAAAAAAGTTGTTCAGACGTCGAGGGCTAATTCTGTTTCCGAGGATAAAAACCCGTCTGTTTCCACCGAAAAACATTTTAGGGGATTCTTTGCAACAGTTTGCTAACATTTTTGAGTGAATTGCAGAACGTCAGATTTTTGCTGAAATTGTGACCGCGCGGCTTAGGGATTTTTTCAAAAAAAGTTGTTCAGACGTGGAGGGCTAATTCTGTTTCCGAGGATAAAAACCCATCTGTTTCCACCGAAAAACATTTTAGGGGATTCTTTGCAACAGTTTGCCAACATTTTTGAGTGAATTGCAGAACGTCAGATTTTTGCTGAAATGTGACCGGTTATGTTTTTGAGGGCGGATTTCTTGTCCTGTGATAAAAAGCCTTCTGTTTCCATCGCCAAACTTTCAGGGGAGCATTTGCAACCGGTTGGCACCATTTTTGAGTGAACTGCCAAAAGTCAGATTTTTGCTGAAATTGTGACCCCGGGGCTTAGGGATTTTTTTTAAAAAATATTTTCTGACGGTTAAGTTTTTGAGGGCTGATTTCTTGTCCTGTGATAAAAAGCCTTCTGTTTCCATCGCCAAACTTTCAGGGGAGCATTTGCAACCGGTTGGCACCATTTTTGAGTAAACTGCCAAAAGTCAGATTTTTGCTGAAATTGTGACCCCGGGGCTTAGGGGTTTTTTCAAAAAAATATTTTCTGCCGGTTAAGTTTTTGAGGGCTGATTTCTTATCCTGTGATAAAAAGCCTTCTGTTTCCATCACCAAAGCTTTCAGGGGAGCATTTGCAACCGGTTGGCACCATTTTTGAGTGAATTGCCAAAAGTCATATTTTTGCTGAAATCGTGACCCCGGGGCTTAGGGATTTTTTAAAAAAAATATTTTCTGCCGGTTAAGATTTTGAGGGCTGATTTCTTGTCCTGTGATAAAAAGCCTTCTGTTTCCATCGCCAAACTTTCAGGGGAGCATTTGCAACCGGTTGGCACCATTTTTGAGTGAATTGCCAAAAGTCATATTTTTGCTGAAATTGTGACCCCGGGGCTTACGGATTTTTTCAAAAAAAATATTTTCTGCCGGTTAAGTTTTTGAGGCCTGATTTCTTGTCCTGTGATAAAAAGCCTTCTGTTTCGAGTGCCAAACCTTTCAGGGGAGCATTTGCAACCGGTTGGCACCATTTTTAAGTGAACAGCCAAAAGTCAGATTTTTGCTGAAATTGTGACCCCGGGGCTTAGGGATTTTTTCAAAAAAGATATTTTCTGCCGGTTAAGTTTTTGAGGGCTGATTTCTTGTCCTGTGATAAAAAGCCTTCTGTTTCCATCGCCACAGGTTTCAGCGGAGCATTTGCAACCGGTTGGCACCATTTTTGAGTGAACTGCCAAAAGTCAGATTTTTGCTGAAATTGTGACCCCGGGGCTTAGGGATTTTTTCAAAAAAATATTTTCTGCCGGATAAGTTTTTAGGGATTTTTCAATAAAAGTTGTTCAGACGTCGAGGGCTAATTCTGTTTCCGAGGATAAAAACCCATCTGTTTCCACCGAAAAACATTTTAGGGGATCGTTTGCAACAGTTTGCCAACATTTTTGAGTGAATTGTTGAACGTCAGATTTTTGCTGAAATTGTGACCGCGCAGTTTAGGGATTTTTTCAAAAAAAGTTGTTCAGACGTGGAGGGCTAATTCTGTTTCCGAGGATAAAAACCCATCTGTTTCCACCGAAAAACATATCAGGGGATCGTTTGCAACAGTTTGCCAACATTTTTGAGTGAATTGCAGAACGTCAGATTTTTGCTGAAATTGTGACCGCGCGGCTTAGCGATTCTTTCAAAAAAATGTTGTTCAGACGTCGAGGGCTAATTCTGTTTCCGAGGATAGAAACCCATCTGTTTCCACCGAAAAACCTTTCAGGGGATCGTTTGCAACAGTTTGTCAACATTTTTGAGTGAATTGCAGAACGTCAGATTTTTGCTGAAATTGTGACCGCGCGGCTTAGGGATTTTTTCAAAAAAAGTTGTTCAGACTTCGAGGGCTAATTCTGTTTCCGAGGATAAAAACCCATCTGTTTCCACCGAAAAACATTTCAGGGGATCGTTTGCAACAGTTTGCCAACATTTTTGAGTGAATTGCAGAACGTCAGATTTTTGCTGAAATGTGACCAGTTAAGTTTTTGAGGGCTGATTTCTTGTCCTGTGATAAAAAGCCTTCTGTTTCCATCGCCAAACTTTCAGGGGAGCATTTGCAACCGGTTAGCACCATTTTTGAGTGAATTGCCAAAAGTCAGATTTTTGCTGAAATTGTAACCCCGGGGCTTAGGGATATTTTCAAAAAAATATTTTCTGCCGGTTAAGTTTTTGAGGGCTGATTTCTTGTCCTGTGATAAAAAGCCTTCTGTTTCCACCACCAAAGCTTTCAGGGGAGCATTTGCAACCGGTTGGCACCATTTTTGAGTGAATTGCCAAAAGTCAGATTTTTGCTGAAATTGTGACCCCGGGGCTTAGGGATTTTTTTAAAAAAATATTTTCTTCCGGTTAAGTTTTTGAGGGCTGATTTCTTGTCCTGTGATAAAAAGCCTTCTGTTTCCATCGCCAAACTTTCAGGGGAGCATTTGCAACCGGTTGGCACCATTTTTAAGTGAATTGCCGAAAGTCAGATTTTTGCTGAAATTGTGACCCCGGGGCTTAGGGATTTTTTCAAAAAAATATTTTCTGACGGTTAAGTTTTTGAGGGCTGATTTCTTGTCCTGTGATAAAAAGCCTTCTGTTTTGAGTGCCAAACCTTTCAGGAGAGCATTTTGAATCTTTTGGCACCATTTTTGAGTGAATTGCCAATATCAGATTTTTGCTGAAATTGTGACCCCGGGGCTTAGGGATTTTTTCAAAAAAAGTTGTTCAGACATCGAGGGCTAATTCTGTTTCCGAGGATAAAAACCCGTCTGTTTCCACCGAAAAAAATTTTAGGGGATTCTTTGCAACAGTTTGCCAACATTTTTGAGTGAATTGCAGAACGTCAGATTTTTGCTGAAATTGTGACCGCGCGGCTTAGGGATTTTTTCAAAAAAAAGTTGTTCAGACGTGGAGGGCTAATTCTTTTTCCGAGGAAAAAAATCCATCTGTTTCCACCGAAAAACATTTTAGGGGATTCTTTGCAACAGTTTGCCAACATTTTTGAGTGAATTGCAGAACGTCAGATTTTTGCTGAAATGTGACCGGTTAAGTTTTTGAGGGCTGATTTCTTGTCCAGTGATAAAAAGGATTCTGTTTCTATCGCCAAAGCTTTCAGGGGAGCATTTGCAACCGGTTGGCACCATTTTTGAGTGAACTGCCATAAGTCAGATTTTTGCTGAAATTCTGACCCCGGGGCTTAGGGATTTTTTTCAAAAAAATATTTTCTGCCGGTTAAGTTTTTGAGGGCTGATTTCTTGTCCTGTGATAAAAAGCCTTCTGTTTCCATCGCCAAAGCTTTCAGCGGAGCATTTTCAAGCTTTTGGCACCATATTTGAGTGAATTGCCAAAAGTCAGATTTTTGCTGAAATTCTGACCCCGGGGCTTAGGGATTTTTTCAAAAAAATATTTTCTGCCGGTTAAGTTTTTGAGGGCTGATTTCTTGTCGTGTGATAAAAAGCCTTCTGTTTCCATCGCCAAAGCTTTCAGGGGAGCATTTGCAACCGGTTGGCACCATTTTTGAGTGAACTGCCAAAAGTCAGATTTTTGCTGAAATTGTGACCCCGGGGCTTAGGGATTTTTTCAAAAAAATATTTTCTGCCGGTTATGTTTTTGAGGGCTGATTTCTTGTCCTGTGATAAAAAGCCTTCTGTTTCCGTCGCCAAAGCTTTCAGGGGAGCATTTGCAACCGGTTGGCACCATTTTTGAGTGAACTGCCAAAAGACAGATTTTTGCTGAAATTGTGACCCCGGGGCTTAGGGATTTCGTCAAAAAAATAATTTCTGCCAGTTAAGTTTTTGAGGGCTGATTTCTTGTCCTGTGATAAAAAGCCTTCTGTTTCCATCACCAAAGCTTTCAGGGGAGCATTTGCAACCGGTTGGCACCATTTTTGAGTGAACTGCCAAAAGTCAGATTTTTGCTGAAATTCTGACCCCGGGGCTTAGGGATTTTTTCAAAAAAATATTTTCTGCCGGTTAAGTTTTTGAGGGCTGATTTCTTGTCCTGTGATAAAAAGCCTTCTGTTTCCATCGCCAAAGCTTTCAGCGGAGCATTTTCAAGCTTTTGGCACCATATTTGAGTGAATTGCCAAAAGTCAGATTTTTGCTGAAATTCTGACCCCGGGGCTTAGGGATTTTTTCAAAAAAATATTTTCTGCCGGTTAAGTTTTTGAGGGCTGATTTCTTGTCGTGTGATAAAAAGCCTTCTGTTTCCATCGCCAAAGCTTTCAGCGGAGCATTTTCAAGCTTTTGGCACCATTTTTGAGTGCATTGCCAAAAGTCAGATTTTTGCTGAAATTGTGACCCCGGGGCTTAGGGATTTTTTCAAAAAAATATTTTCTGCCGGTTAAGTTTTTGAGGGCTGATTTCTTGTCCTGTGATAAAAAGCCTTCTGTTTCCATTGCCAAAGCTTTCAGGGGAGCATTTGCAACCGGTTGGCACCATTTTTGAGTGAACTGCCAAAAGTCAGATTTTTGCTGAAATTGTGACCCCGGGGCTTAGGGATTTCGTCAAAAAAATATTTTCTGCCGGTTAAGTTTTTGAGGGCTGATTTCTTGTCCTGTGATAAAAAGCCTTCTGTTTCCGTCACCAAAGCTTTCAGGGGAGCATTTGCAACCGGTTGGCACCATTTTTGAGTGCATTGCCAAAAGTCAGTTTTTTGCTGAAATTGTGACCCCGGGGCTTAGGGATTTTTTCAAAAAAATATTTTCTGCCGGTTAAGTTTTTGAGGGCTGAGTTCTTGTCCTGTGATAAAAAGCCTTCTGTTTCCATTGCCAAAGCTTTCAGGGGAGCATTTGCAACCGGTTGGCACCATTTTTGAGTGAACTGCCAAAAGTCAGATTTTTGCTGAAATTGTGACCCCGGGGCTTAGGGATTTTTTCAAAAAAATATTTTCTGCCAGTTAAGTTTTTGAGGGCTGATTTCTTGTCCTGTGATAAAAAGCCTTCTCTTACCATCGCCAAAGCTTTCAGGGGAGCATTTGCAACCGGTTGGCACCATTTTTGAGTGAACTGCCAAAAGTCAGATTTTTGCTGAAATTGTGACCCCGGGGCTTAGGGATTTTTTCAAAAAAATATTTTCTGCCGGTTAAGTTTTTGAGGGCTGATTTCTTGTCCTGTGATAAAAAGCCTTCTGTTTCCGTCACCAAAGCTTTCAGGGGAGCATTTGCAACCGGTTGGCACCATTTTTGAGTGAACTGCCAAAAGTCAGATTTTTGCTGAAATTGTGACCCCGGGGCTTAGGGATTTCGTCAAAAAAATAATTTCTGCCGGTTAAGTTTTTGAGGGCTGATTTCTTGTCCTGTGATAAAAAGCCTTCTGTTTCCATCGCCAAAGCTTTCAGCGGAGCATTTTCAAGCTTTTGGCACCATATTTGAGTGCATTGCCAAAAGTCAGTTTTTTGCTGAAATTGTGACCCCGGGGCTTAGGGATTTTTTCAAAAAAATATTTTCTGCCGGTTAAGTTTTTGAGGGCTGATTTCTTGTCCTGTGATAAAAAGCCTTCTCTTTCCATCGCCAAAGCTTTCAGGGGAGCATTTGCAACCGGTTGGCACCATTTTTGAGTGAACTGCCAAAAGTCAGATTTTTGCTGAAATTGTGACCCTGGGGCTTAGGGATTTTTTCAAAAAAATATTTTCTGCCGGTTAAGTTTTTGAGGGCTGATTTCTTGTCCTGTGATGAAAAGCCTTCTGTTTCCATCACCAAAGCTTTCAGGGGAGCATTTGCAACCGGTTGGCACCATTTTTGAGTGAACTGCCAAAAGTCAGATTTTTGCTGAAATTGTGACCCCGGGGCTTAGGGATTTCGTCAAAAAAATAATTTCTGCCAGTTATGTTTTTGAGGGCTGATTTCTTGTCCTGTGATAAAAAGCCTTCTGTTTCCATCACCAAAGCTTTCAGGGGAGCATTTGCAACCGGTTGGCACCATTTTTGAGTGAACTGCCAAAAGTCAGATTTTTGCTGAAATTCTGACCCCGGGGCTTAGGGATTTTTTCAAAAAAATATTTTCTGCCGGTTAAGTTTTTGAGGGCTGATTTCTTGTCCTGTGATAAAAAGCCTTCTGTTTCCATCGCCAAAGCTTTCAGCGGAGCATTTTCAAGCTTTTGGCACCATATTTGAGTGCATTGCCAAAAGTCAGTTTTTTGCTGAAATTGTGACCCCGGGGCTTAGGGATTTTTTCAAAAAAATATTTTCTGCCGGTTAAGTTTTTGAGGGCTGATTTCTTGTCCTGTGATAAAAAGCCTTCTCTTTCCATCGCCAAAGCTTTCAGGGGAGCATTTGCAACCGGTTGGCACCATTTTTGAGTGAACTGCCAAAAGTCAGATTTTTGCTGAAATTGTGACCCTGGGGCTTAGGGATTTCGTCAAAAAAATAATTTCTGCCAGTTAAGTTTTTGAGGGCTGATTTCTTGTCCTGTGATAAAAAGCCTTCTGTTTCCATCGCCAAAGCTTTCAGGGGAGCATTTGCAACCGGTTGGCACCATTTTTGAGTGAATTGCCAAAAGTCAGATTTTTGCTCAAATTGTGACCCCGGGGCTTAGGGATTTTTTCAAAAAAATATTTTCTGCCGGTTAAGTTTTTGAGGGCTGATTTCTTGTCCTGTGATAAAAAGCCTTCTGTTTCCATCGCCACAGGTTTCAGCGGAGCATTTGCAACCGGTTGGCACCATTTTTGAGTGAATAGCCAAAAGTCAGATTTTTGCTGAAATTGTGACCCCGGGGCTTCGGGATTTTTTCAAAAAAATATTTTCTGCCGGTTAAGTTTTTGAGGGCTGATTTCTTGTCCTGTGATAAAAAGCCTTCTGTTTCCATCGCCAAAGCTTTCAGGGGAGCATTTGCAACCGGTTGGCACCATTTTTGAGTGAATTGCCAAAAGTCAGATTTTTGCTCAAATTGTGACCCCGGGGCTTAGGGATTTTTTCAAAAAAATATTTTCTGCCGGTTAAGTTTTTGAGGGCTGATTTCTTGTCCTGTGATAAAAAGCCTTCTGTTTCCATCGCCACAGGTTTCAGCGGAGCATTTGCAACCGGTTGGCACCATTTTTGATTGAATAGCCAAAAGTCAGATTTTTGCTGAAATTGTGACCCCGGGGCTTCGGGATTTTTTCAAAAAAATATTTTCTGCCGGTTAAGTTTTTGAGGGCTGATTTCTTGTCCTGTGATAAAAAGCCTTCTGTTTCCATCGCCAAAGCTTTCAGGGGAGCATTTGCAACCGGTTGGCACCATTTTTGAGTGAATTGCCAAAAGTCATATTTTTGCTGAAATTCTGACCCCGGGGCTTAGGGATTTTTTCAAAAAAATATTTTCTGCCGGTTAAGTTTTTGAGGGCTGATTTCTTGTCCTGTGATAAAAAGCCTTCTGTTTCCATCGCCAAAACTTTCAGCGGAGCATTTTCAAGCTTTTGGCACCATTTTTGAGTGCATTGCCAAAAGTCAGTTTTTTGCTCTAATTGTGACCCCGGGGCTTAGGGATTTTTTCAAAAAAATATTTTCTGCCGGTTAAGTTTTTGAGGGCTGATTTCTTGTCCTGTGATAAAAAGCCTTCTGTTTCCATTGCCAAAGCTTTCAGGGGATCATTTGCAACCGGTTGGCACCATTTTTGAGTGAACTGCCAAAAGTCAGATTTTTGCTGAAATTGTGACCCCGGGGCTTAGGGATTTTTTCAAA